>NC_071312.1:2542500-3813750 GCF_027563975.2 Plodia interpunctella
TATAATACATAATACATTTCTAGTGATATATATACAGTCTTATGGCTTATTTCATAAGGATTTCATTAATATAACTTATGATACTAGTGTTCATACACAAGTTTTGAGATATCCGATGATTTCTGTCTCGCGGAATACCTGGAAAATTTTCCGGGAGCCATCGGACCGGTGTCGGTAAATGCAAAAAACGACGTTGGACTGTTCAAGGAATATGCATAAGAAATAAATCGTAAATTATTTCATAGATGTGTAAAGATAGGATTTACACTTTTTAATAATTACATACTGTAATAAACACCGACAGGAATAAGTACGAATTACAAATAAAAGGAGTGACAATGACTTTATTCTGACTTCATGATTGTCAAGAAAATCGTGCAATATTTTGGTGAAAATCCAATACAATTGAAGGTGTCAGTTAGCATTAGAATACTTGAGTTATTTCAACATTTTTATCTTAAAGCCTTGCTCAACCTCAAGCTTCCTTCAATTCCCGTCACTATTCGCTATTTTGGGCTATTATAATGTCTTTCTTTTCTTTCGAGTGCGTTATTGCTAACACTGGTGTCAGATTAAAATTCAGTTGCTGCCCGCTACCATTTTAATATAGTCCTTTCATCGCATTGGTTTACTGGACGTTTACAGACTCATGGTCTCCATTCCTACAGTCATCTGCTTCACGAGTTTTGATATTATGACCAGCAACCTCCCTCATGTATCTCTTGATTTTGGCCGATACCAGTGATTTTGTTCATTTAGTCACAGGCTGACTCTCCTACAATTTTTGTTTCCACCGCTCTGTGCGACTCCTGGTTTATAAAGTAATATATTCCCCGATCATGTCTCATGTTATTTTGATTTAATGTGTTATAAAATACGGGTTTCTTTCCATCAGGTCCTTGCGTGGCTGGCGTGGTAGGCCTGAAAATGCCAAGATACTGCTTGTTCGGTGACACAGTCAACACGGCTTCTCGAATGGAGTCCAATGGAGAGGCTCTGAAGATACACGTGTCTCCTGTTACAAAAGCGTTACTGGATACCTTCGGGACCTTCCAGCTAGAGTGCAGGGGAGAAGTTGCCATGAAGGTAAAATTTAGTAATGTCTTATCATCTTCATTTTTCTACTTGATAAATCCTTGGCCTGGCTATTATTTAAAGTCTTTAGAAATCTTTTTCTTTCATTGTCTAGTATGTCTTTTCAAGATTTATTAATGCTTCGCTAAACCTAGGTAATTTATGTAGCAGAGGTTAACGAACATGAAAAATATCTTGACCCTTCTTCAGTGTTTTTCTAGACAATCAGGTGACTTCAGTAAATAGTGATTTGTCATTCATCATGGTTTATCTATTTATTACAGGGAAAAGGAGTTCTAGTCACATATTGGTTGTTAGGTGAAAAGGTCGACCCGAATGCCCCAAAAGAAAAACCACCGTTAACAAAAGTCCAAGCTCTATCCGGTGACAGCGGTTCTATTTCACATTTAACACCATTTAGACAAAGGGTTGATGGTCTTAGAACATCTAGAGATGATCTTAGAAGAAACTCAGGAGCATTCTCACAAAAATCAACCGAAAACAAACAAGAGAAAGAACCTAGACTTCAAACGCTGAAGTTGACAAGACAACTGTCAGATCCCATAGAACCAGTGGCCAATGGCACAACAGATAACGTAGAAGAATCAGACAAAGTTAGTGTTTCAAATTCCATATCACTTAATGTAAATTCACTAAATCATAATTCGGGGCCGCGGGTTAAACTGAAGGATTGCCAAGTCAACTCCATTGGCAATCATAAATCTAAAGTAGGTAATAACAATTGGATAGCCAAAATACCCACAGCGAGTTCCTTCGACAATGGTTCTAAGAAAGGTAGTGAGCATTTAAAAGATTATAGTAGTGTTCCTTTGTTATCCAAATCAGAAGCATTGAACGATTCAATAGTTTAGCAAAGTTGTGAAAACAAAGATGATGTATGACAGTATTTTTGGTTTACTTGATCTCGTAAGTTTTGCTGCAATGATTTCAGATATAGGTTTATTTGTAAGGAGCTATTAAGTGACAGATTTAAAAATGTATGTGAGAAACAATGTACTTAAATGACTAATTACCATTATAATTATTGTGTAGAAGGAAGAAAGAATGAGAGTGCGTTCATGTAGGATTTATTACTTTAACGCTTGTCAAACGCATTTTATTTATTATTTAATGTGAATAGACCATGATGGGGAATAACTTTCAAAAGTATTATAAATGTACTTAACTATTATTGAGAGAAAATTTAAATATTGTCAGTGTTGTAGTATCAAAATTAGATTTACAAATAACTGAATTTGAAAAAAATATGTGCTCATTTTATGTTATTAAAGTAGTGACAGAAAAACAGAAAAAAATATGAACTGTTTAATATTATCACTTTTGTTAAAAATAATTGCTATTATTGTTTGTGCGTTGTATATACAAATACGAGTATATCTCCTTTTAAAAGGAGTTTCTCTTATTATTATTTAATACTAGCAATCAGTACTTCATAAAACGATTATCCACATTCCTGAATGTTAGATGTAAGTCTCTCCTGCCATTTTTGTGATAACATTTGTTTTTCTGCAATCAACTTAAGAAATTTTCTGAAATATTGCAAACGAAATATTTAATGTTACATTGAATCCAATCGTGGTAAGATATTGATCAATGGCTAATTTATTGAGCTTATACTAAAAAAACACGTTTTAATTATATAGAAATAATAAAACGAATTTATTCCTATCAAAAATAGTTTTGTTTTTAAATATTTAATAGAATGATACCCAGAGCTCTTACTAGAAGCTCTTACTACCATTTATTCATGTTACAAAACCTATTTGTAAATATAATAACTTTGTTCTTTTTATTGTAAATATGCGTAATAAATGTAACGTTGTTGTGATCTAAGTTAAAAGTATCCTTAAATATATTTATTAGTAACGTAGAAGATGAGATGAATTTAAATGTTTTAAAAACGTTATAGCAAATATAAAGAGTGAGAAATATTTCCGTTTGTTTTATTGTATAATAATCCTAAATTGCAAGTCCATTCTCACGTAGGTACAGGGGCCCGATTATCACTCAATCGATGATCACTTCATATTTTTTTCCAATTTTATCTGTTTCTGCATTTATAAAAAGCAAACACCGTCAAAAAGTTCGAGCGAACTCATCGATCGATCAAACCACTATTTCATGAATGATATTTTCAGTTACGAGCACTGCAGTCTTTTATAATGTATTATCAAATATCTCATTTTATATTGGTACTAGCCGCCCGTTCCGACTTCGCTCGCGTAAAACATAATAAATTATACACCTAAACCTTCCTCAGGAATCGCACTATATATTGGTGAAAACCGCATGAAAATCTGTTTAATAGTTTTTTAGTTTATCGCGAACAGACAGACAGACGCGGCAGAGGTTTGTCTTGTAATATGTATGGATTAAAACTAAATCTGGGAGTCTTTGTATATTACTTGATATTAATGAATATTATATTATAATTATTACACCCACACGGATGAATACACATCATCACTACATGCATAAAATAAAGACCCTTCCCGCTGTCTGTCTGATATTTAAAACTATTTATTTTAATATTTTTTATTTTAATAGATAATATAGTGCTTCAAGAGGATGCATTGCACCCGGTCGACGCCGCTATAGTGATTTATAATGTCATAATTGAAATGCCTTTTTCCCGTGACACTTACAAAACAGGTCAGTAACTTATTTCAAAGTAATCACTGGTCCCCAGCGACTTAGTGTAACAAAGATTTACGATCTGTTGTCCGAAATTCCGATCCTATGGGAAATTCTGGGAATCAGTCTGAAATGTCAATGGATAGACAAATCTTTTTTATTTACTTATTAATTTGTCCTGTTAGGTAAACATTTCTCTGAACATAAAAACAAAAGATTTTAAAAGTTTTTTGTTTACTTGTCACTAAATTTATATTAGCAGTCCGTATTTTAGTTTATCGAGTTTATATAGACGGACAGACATACGTGACATTTACATACTGCAACCTTTACTAAATATCGCGGTAGTGTTAGTCGCTTAATTCTCATTTTAACCTTTATAGCAATGACCAAGATTCAAATAGTTTTTTATTTATTAAATCTATATCGTCCCACTCCTGGGAAAGATCTTCTGTTTCCATAACTGTTACTAAAGCGACATTGGTCTAATTTTGAAGGCATCACAATTGTCCTACAAATCGCGAACCGAGAGGTCCCGGGTTCGATCCCCGGTCGGGTCATGATGGAAAATCATCTTTTCCTGATTGGCCCGGGTCTTGGATGTTTATCTATATATGTATTTGTTATAAAATATAGTATCGTTGAGTTAGTATGCCATAACACAAGTCTCGAACTTACTTTGGGGCTAGCTCAATCTGTGTGATTTGTCCTAATATATTTATTATTATTATTAATATTTTTGCATAGCTACATGCAGTTTGGAGTATGGAGATCCTTCTACATACTTCAAACTACATAGAGTATTACCTTTCATCCCGGAAAATTAACTGTTTCCGTGAGAAATTTACACGGACAAAGCCAAAGGTTTTATAGAAATTGTAAATTTCATGATTGTCTTTATTTTTGTAGTCCAACCATCTAATCACAACCCTCCTGTCTCCAAGCCTGCTTTCTGTTAAGTTAAAAAACAGTTGAGCCGCCCACCATTATTCTGGACGCATTCAATATTCAGATTTTTTTCTTTTTTTGTGACAGAGGTTAAGTACTTTTTATTCCAAATTCTCATAGAAGCAAAGCTCTGCAAAGATGCAGACAGCCCAAGCAGAATAAAAAGAAGTTAATAAGTAACATGATGTTACAATTATTTTTTTCTATAAACATTTAACGTCTGTAAAAAAAGGCGTCAATGTTATCGATGACAAAATTATTCAGAAACTCCATGGTACAGAGAAGAGGCGTAGCCAAACTACAGCTGCTATAAACAAGCGATGTCAACGAATCTGGCTAAAGTACGGTCAGCAACACATTAACATAGGCAAACCATCGCAATTTGGCCGCTTTTGTCGACACATAATAATATAGGTTCTATAATAGACGTTCCGTTTTCAACTACTTGTTTAGCCTGATAGCCTGTGTGCTCGTTTCATATTGAAAATTCATAATTCAAGCTAGACCGTAGTTATGTTTCGCTGCCAAACCAATCGCCTAATGATGTTGTTGTCACTATTATAGTAGTGCTGGCAGAACTATGTATCAATATTTTAAAGAGCAGATGTAGATAATAGAGTCTTGGGAGTTAAGGAATAAAGGTAAGTCTTTTTTTCACTATGACACTACAAATTATACTAGTAAATAATACATCTTAATGCTAACAGAAAGCGAAGTGCGAGTTTTTGAATCGATTCGATGTGAGACGCAGTGAACCAATCACATTGCGGTGTGGTTATCGTTGCGTCACAATGGCGGTCTATGATTGGTTACCTGACGTCTCATCGTGAATCGAATCGACGGTGAGATGTTAATAGCAAAGTCGCACTACGCAGACGCGCACAGTACATTATAACACTTACCATTCAAAAATCTTTCATAAATAAACAAACAAAAGCAACTTAATTTAAAATTTTCTTTTATGATAGAGGCTAAGTATTTAGCGGTCAACTGTCCTTGTCAGGCCTCCGCAGATTGATCGATGGGTTCCGTGGATCCCGTATAACGAGGCCGTTGGGACCGCCTTGTGTATTTATTTTGCCCTTCGTTATAATTTAAGGAATCCAGCCCAGAAGCCGGAAAATGGATGACGTGTTGAAATATATATTCATCTATTTTCCGGATTCTGATATTTGAATTTCATCTGATTTTTATTTATTCGAAGACAGACGTAGACAAACATTACAATAAAATGCTTTTAAAATTTAAGTAAGTATCGTATTTTAACCAATATTTAAATAAAATATCCAATTCTAATGAAATATCATATTTAATTTACAAATGTGATTTTTTCAGAACATTTTGAAATAAACTTCTTGATATATTATATTCCTTGTTTCAAAGTGACGTGCTTTTAAAAGTGACGTGAGATAAAGTTTGTATAAAATGTTACATTAAAAGCATTTTTATTGCTTGCATTAATTATTTCAATGATAGCCAGATATCTAATTAAAGTTTATGAACGGAGAGTAAATCTAGTGTCAAGTTTGATGCTGGTCTAAGCAGTGGTATTGAATAGATTATTATAGTTTTGGTACGTCATCTATCTGTCACAGTCTCGGGTCATAACTTCGCTTTGTATTAGCATTTAAATAGAAGTGAGCCCCGGAAAGTGAGATGTTAGATTTAAATTACTTTAGATGTCAAGAACCCATGTATTTTTTGAGAAGTACATATATATATTAAAGTTTCAGCTTTTCTGTATCTTATAGCAGTTCTTAAAGATTTTAATGACCTTGGGCATCACAAACGTGAATGTACAGGGAGAGAGATTGAACTTGGCATTTGACAGACAAAGTTGCTGGATAATTTTTACCTCCAAAGATGGCGGAGCATGTGGTCTCGATCAAGAATAGGATCACTTCAAAATCAAATAATTTATTTAGAAATTAGACCTTCACAGGCATTTTTCAGATCATATTCTAAATTAAATAATATTTACCAAAACTACGTACGAGGCGAATAAGTGACAGAGGAAATATTATACATGATTAAATAATCATCAAATATTTTCGGGGGCAATGAGAGTATTTACTAAATTATTTTTTTTATCATTGCCCCGGAAAAGCGAAATTGAGTGGAGTGGTCATATTTATAATAACAAAAAATTAAAATTTCTCCTATATAAAGAACAAGCGGTACCTACCAGTTGTAAAATAAGTCGTTATACTAAAATCGTCTGAAGTTAAGGCGGCAATTTTTTTTTTAGGTTACCATGCCTCACGCCAATAACATTTTTACGATTGAATAAACAAAACTATTTGTTTCTGTTTTAATAAAGACCTCGATCCACCCTACATTATTTTTTTTGTGAATATCGACTTGCAGAATAATATGTGAAGCCTGTTGTGTGCCCGTTTTCTTTTACTTTTTATTCAACAAAAAGCAGATATATTTTACTATAACAAATAAACAATATACTCTCTGTTTAGTTATTGGTTTATTTCACGTTACAAAAGTTAAAACGAAACGTTAAAACAAAGTCGTTAGTTAACTGTCCTACCATGTATGCTTAGATCTTTGAAACTACACAACGGATTTTGATGAGGGTTTCCCTAGCGAAGCTGTGACGGGCTTTGTGTGTCATAATCTACTCATTTAATGTGTACTGTAAAGAAGAAAAGCTGATTTTCTTCTCAAATTATTTTTTTAATAAAGTGACTACTAAACTCTTATACAGCCAGGTCGTTGCGTCTCAAAAGTTTCCGAGCAATCCTTGCTTTGGATAAAATTTGAATTTTTAGCACCTACAAACGTCTATTGGTCACCATGTGGGTTGTTCTTTAGTAGGGGTTGCCAACAAGCCCGAAGTAGGTGTACCAACTTTAGTCAGTCAACACGTCACAATGGTGTGTTTGCCAGAGCTTAGTGTGTAGTATGTTATCAGCAATAATCTTAGCTGAGCTTAGCTTAGCTTTTTATAAGTTTTTATTTAGTTACAAATGTTTGGTTTTCATTTAATCAAATCTTGGGCTTGACAATTCCCACGTCGTGATCGTAGCTTTATTTTCTATGAACTCAGCCGTTTACTGAAAGGATATTTTTTTTACCCGTTAATTGCAAAATGATCTCTCTAATGACAATAAAGCTTGTATCAAAAATGTCATTTTTAATTTTTTTTGTTGAAGACTTTTGAATACTTATTTATGTTGAAACATATTACATAGAAGAAGGTGAGTCTACGAATTTTAACTACTAAGTTTATATTCATGAAAATTTTCAAAAAAGAAAGTCACGCCTTTTTCTATTTCCAACTTTTTTCCAAAAGTGAATATTCTGTAGAACTTATTTTGCGTTTTGGCTTGATTAAATTTCCGCTCCGATAAAGTGTCTTTGTCCCGATGGGAATGACCAATAAATCAGGAATAAATACCGATTCGTATCAGGACTTTAGCGCGAAATCATTTGTGCGAAAGACACATGCGCGAAAGACATTTGCGCGCAAAGACATGCGCCCCCCTCTTTTTATTATCTCAGTCCAAGGGAAGCAACGTCTTTCTCCAATCACTCTTTTGCCACTTTTGACACTTGCGCGCAAATGTTTTTCGCGCATATGTCTTTGCGCGCGCTTTTGCGAGCAAGTGTATTTTTGCAAAAAAGGATTCACCCAAGAGTCTTTCGCGCATGTGGCTTTTGTGCAAAAATACCAAATTCAATACGATTAGCTGTAATCGAGTAAATGGAATCTTTGCTATGACTCTTTCAGGGTCCTCGAGCTTTTACAATCAATGCGATCTTGACTCACATAATTCAGCCTTCTTTTTCTATATTATATGTCTATGGTATCAAAATATACTATTAGATAGATCTACTTTTGGTCGGTTCATCGTAATAGTACTTGCGTGTTCTCATTCTTATACGCAACTGTGACATATGACAGATAGTTTTAGTCCCATAAACACCTCTCCTTTGTATATAAACTGTACGTAGGCTATACAGACATAGCCCATGTCATACTTACAGTTTCATTATATATATATAGATAGATTTTAAGGTTCACCCTTTCTGCAAGGATGGAAACGACATGGCCAGAATCTTCCTACCAAATTTATCCTAGAAGTTTGTTTGAGAAAAGGCGATTGTTACAGATGAATAAGGTCTAACTACCTTTGTAAGTATATACTTAGCAAAACGCCCATAACATCCCTAATAAAATACTATGATTATAACTTTACCAATACAAGACAATTGTTTCCTTTTATGGCCAGTTCGACTGAAGCATTACTACCTGACCTATACATTTATGAAGCAATAACAAGCGTTAATTATTAACTTCCTAACTGTGGAGAAAATGTTGGTGGTTTGATAAATCAATGTGATTGGCTGATAAAAATGTGACAGGAAACAAATACAAAAAGAAAAAATCTTGTTGATCTTGTCACGATATAATATGTTCTCAATGTTTATATAGGAATTTATTTCAAACTCTGTTCTTTATTTTGATATAGTTACCAGCGTTTAGGAAGTTCTAAATGCGTATAAGTACTCTGCTGCTTTTAAATACCTTCCACAGAAAACTCATTAGGCATATATTGAAAAGGTGTATAAATCTCTCAAAGAAATAAATCTATAATTCGTAAATTAGACTCGGATTAATAAGATTCAAGTGAAAAACCTACTACTATTCAAATATTCTTAAATTTTAAAAGCAATAGAGAAAGTTAATTAGTAGAATAAAATATTATTTTTAATTACTTATTATATATTATATAGTAAAAAAACGAAAAGAAAAAAGGTTTTGATTTTTGTTTATCACTGAATTTGTATATATAAAATAAATCACACACCTTGCTACAAAAAAGTAAACTTTAAATCTATACTATTAATAAAAAGAGGTAAGCTGTTGTGAGTTTGTATGTTTGAGGCGGGTAATCTTCGAAACTACTGAACTGATTTCAAAAATACTTTCAACGTCAAAAAAGTACATTATCCAAGATTGCTATAGGCTATATTTTATCAAAAAATTCCCACGGGAGAGAAGTCCCGGACAACATCTAGTGTAAAATGAATACTATTCAAAAATAATCCTAAAAGAAAAAAATACGAAGTTTTATATGTATAGAAAACTTTCCTAGACCAATTAGAGACTCGATCGATTTTGTTCGCAACTGTGAGAAATCATTAAGCTCGCCAAACAAAAGTATGCAAATATCAAAGTTGAAATTAAACAAAATGTTTCAGCGAATTACAAACTAATTATTTTCAAGATCAATAGCTTCATGAAGATTATTAAGGGAAATTAGTTTTTAGTAGTAACATAACATTAGTTAATTAATCGACGTCTTTGAAGAAAAGGCTTCGGTGAAGTTTCTTGCGCCGCTACTTCTCGCTCTAAAAGTCGCCAGTAGACTTAGTTTTATGTGAATATTTGATATAATAAGTGATACTGTTCATTGTTACTACATACTGTTTATTGCATTCATTTGATGTACGTTAGGTCTGACAATTAAGTGCAAAGTGCACTTAAGGGACGCCCTGTATGTTTTTTTTTTTATATTTATTTCACATATAAAGAACAAATATATATAGTACATAATATAAGAACACTGACAAAAACCACAGAGGTTTGTCCACAGTGAGCATCAACGTCAGCAGTAGTATAAAATATTTTGTATTAATCACTTAACAGTAATATAGGAACCACGTACGTAGACCATTTTAAACAAAACAAGTACCTAGTAGTAAGTTGCAATCTAACACAATTGTTCGATAAAGTAGGACTTAAGTTTATTTTTAATATTTTTAGGAGTTAAGTCATTTTTTACAGAGGTGGGTAGTGCGTTAACTAATCTCGGAAGGAGATATCGCGCTGTCCTCTGCCCGTGCACAGTTTCTCTCTGGCAACAGCTCGAGTATATATAGGGTGATTTACTTTGTGACAAACTGTGTTATTAAAAAATTGTTCTTTTAGAAAGTTACATGTCATTTGAGAATGCACTGGCAGTATTTTGCAATGTTTGAATAAGCCTATTTCATTTTGAGTGAACTGATGTCTTGTTTTTTTATTTGTTTTTTTATTATGTGTATTTGTGTATCATCCTAGGTTGAAAAAAGAATTTTAAAATCGTAAATACCCTAGTTTATCAAGTGGATAGGATAAGAACTTACATAATTTACGTGAATTATTTGACAAAGTAATAATCATTATTTGATTTTACAATTTAATTTTTTCTATTGTACTTAATTAAAATACTTACCTGTAAGTTTGATTATTATTATAATTTAAAAGAGAAATCTCGCAGACTGACTCATTAACTGAATTTGGATCAGCGCTCGCGCCGTCATTATATTAATCGTAGTGCCATTCATTACGATTTGCCTATTAATTAGATCCTTGAAAGAGGAGATATGGCTTGCTAGATTTTATAATTTACCTTTTAATTGAATAAGTTGCGACCTCTTTAGGTATTTCCTTAAATTTGCGTCCTTAAAGTTTCTAAAAATTATTTATAATTATTTATCTTTTATTCAGCAATTTTCAAGTCAAGTTTAAGTTTTATTATTTCGTTATAATTAGTACACGATAAGATAGTTTAAAGCTTTATTTTTGTTTTAATTTGTTATCCCATGGAAAAAAAGCTTATAATATTTCAATGTCTCCTTTTTCCATTATCTTGCGTCATGCCCTAAATAAGGCAATATCATTACGTTCCCTTAAACTTCGGCTCTGTGTTTGTAGGAAAATTCATCGGGACAGCCATCTTGTTAGGCGCAAATGAAGATTGAAGAAGAATGAGAAGGAACTGATGAAAATACACATAAATGCGCTCATTTCATTAAGTCAATCAGTCAGTACATTCCTAATAATATGGTTGTGTGACCAGAGGCTGTGGTTCAAAGGTCCCAAGTTCGAATCATAGTCATATTTCCATGAATTTCTAGAAGTCAGCAGGCGGCAATGTTAAATTATTTCCAAGGAGAGTTGACGTCAGGTAGGTCGGTCGGTCGTAAAATCACAGCTGGATCTTTAAAATTTTTAGGTTTTTTTTATGCTAACCCCGGGCTTCGTTGCGTCACAACCCCGAATGCAATCGAGAACATGCGGCGATGAGAGAGAGAGAGATAGCGTTTTCAGTAAAAGTAATGGATCTCTAAAATAGCTTTTCTGAAATCAGATCACAGCTTAACCCACGTCTTCATTCGTCTTCACGTCTTCTTAATAATATATCATATAGGTACCACATGAATCATGACGACAAAAACCTTTTTGTTATGAACCCAAAGGCGTCATTAGAAGCATGATGTGGCTTTTTTCCTAAAGATAGGATGGAATGACGTCACGTGCGGCCCATCTCAAAGATGGCCGAAATGGTCAATCAGATTTCTATTTTATTCGGAGGGAGTCGGAAATTATTAAAGTTACTACTTTTCAGTATTGGGTTATACTTTAGATTACAGAAATTAAAAAAAAAACATATTGGATATTCGTAGTTATATCTTAGACTTTGTTTAATAATACGTATGAAAGTAGTACTGCGCGTGTACTACAGATTATAAAATAAAGTAAAAAACTACTCGGTTGACGACCTCGGTGGCGCAGTGGTAAAGTGCTTGCCTCTGAACCGAGAGGTCCCGGGTTCGATCCCCGGTCGGGTCATGATGGAAAATGATCTTTTTATGATTGGCCCCGGTCTTGAATGTTTATCTATATATGTATTTGTTATAAAATATAGTATCGTTGAGTTAGTATCCCATAACACAAGTCTCGAACTTACTTTGGGGCTAGCTCAATCGTGTGATTTGTCCTAACATATTTATTTATTATTATTTACTTATGTAACGTAAAACACGGATTTTTATATAAGTAGTATTCATCAATACATAATGTGATTACTGGAAAAGGTTTAGGTTTATTTTATTATATTTTGAAACGATCGAAACCATGGCGGGCCCCTAAGTAGGCTAAGTTCAATGCTGGAAAATTCAGTAGAATATAAATATGATTTGTCCAGCATTGAACTTCCTGCATCTGAAATAATAATTGGTCTAGCTTCGTTCGTTCGGCTTCCTGTGTCTTAAATGATAATAAACTTCTTGCGTCTATAATTATGATTATATAGAATTTTATTAAAAAATTGCAACTGTGAATTTAATCTTATTAAAATCAAATTTTATTTAGGTTAATCCAAATTGCATTGTAATTTGAATAATGTATCTTTTAATTAGTAATAAGAATAGGATTTAATTAGATTATACCCGTCTCTGGTTTAATACCAGAGACCGCGGATTGTAATAAACCCATTTTTTATACAATTCTAAAGTTTGAAAATCCAGTATAGCGTCTGAGTTCGTTTGGTTCCCTAATTAAAACTCTGTTGAGATCACCTCGAACGAAAACAACCAACAATTTGAATATTACAGACTTAAAACGAATTTCTGATGTATTTATTAAAATCAAAATATGCTTTCTATATTAAGATATTATAAACTGGAAGCCAAGCTTATGAAATAATGATGAATTAAGTTGTTAACTTTTGATATATTTTTATACGTAGATTACCATTCAATTTATTTTCTATCGTATACGAAAGTTCTGTACTAAACTCGGTTCAACATTTCCCTTCGCATGTCAGAGGCAGATGGGCAAATAATGACAAATTTTCTGAAATTCTACTGGATTATGGAAATGACGCATAACAAATAATTCCTTATAAATTCCTATGTAATCTTACTAAAAATTATCTGCAACTTAACCCGAACATTTTCATAACCATTTTGAATCAGTTCAAATTGTCTGTAAATCTTTGTTATTATATAAATAAGAGTATTTGGTTTGATTTGGCCACACTACATTATATAAAAATCGAATATGTCAAATAATCTGAAAACGTGCGTGTTTTTGTTTCATTGTGGTGCCACCAAGCAACCGTGTTCAACATTTTCTGAATATAAAATTTGCTATTCAATCTATTCGACAGATTATATTAAAGAATGTAATAAAAATAAGTCGGAACAGTTAGTAATAAGTTTTTTTTTTGATTGTTTTTGATGTCAGATGTCAATTGATGTCAAATATTTTATTGCACTCAAAGTGTGACAAAAAAATTATCTTCGTGTAGTAAATAGAAGCTCCCACGTCTGGATGCTACGACTATGGAAAGTTAGAAGTGGTTGGGAACTGAGAGGACGCGTTTGCCCTGTGGGACCTGATAGGTAAATAAAAAAAGAATAATTTAAAAATAGAACTGTGAAGTGTCATTTGTGCTTCTTTTTTGATAAGAGTTTGACATAGGTTATTTTTTACCAAGGGTAACTATAGTTAACCCATTTTGTCATTATTATCTATTGACCATAAGATAATTCAGTTAATATTGTTATTGTCATAATCATAAGATAATTCAGTTAATCTGTTCAATATATAATGATGACAAAATGCATTAGAGTTAAAAGCAGAACAATTCCCAAAATATATCATATCTGAGATATGTCAAATAAAAATTGCATACATTCATGTTTCCCTATTCTCCAGAAATAGTGAAATATCATATCATTTCCCTCTCCGTGTATGATATTTGCATATTTTGTTCAGGTATGCATGAACATCTTACAGCGGAAGGAATTTCTGCAATAATATAATGATAACATCGTGTGATTCGCAGACTTACACTTTTGCAAATTCCTAGATTAGTTTCAACAGGTACATTATTATGATATGTTGTAACGCCACGCATAATGACCTCTTTAGTCATATCGCGTGCGCGCTGGCATGATTTTTATTTCTTTCATTCTAAATTCAAAATTTTAAATTATTGTTCCACTTGATATTTTGAAATCACATTTTGACTCATTCATTACCATAATGATATCGGCACGTACCACACGTACGGTGTAATAATATATATATATATATATATATATATATATATATTATTACACCGTACCGTATTTTATATATATATATATATATATATATATATATATATATATATATATATATATATATATATATATATATATATATATATATATATATAAAATATCTTAAATTATTTATAAACCCTTGAAGGGTCTGTATTTTACTTATTAATTATACTATTATACAACTGTCTGCCTTTGCCTATTTCTATTCCAACCCTACCTGAGATTACCCTACCACCTAACAATGTATGACCTGATGGTGCACACAGAAACGGCTCCTGACGAAGGGACTCCTCAACGGTTTACGGATATGATTTTTGTCGTACGTTGAATGAAACAAGATCTCTCTGACTAAAAGAAAAGTTTGTGTCATAAATTGTATTTGACATACATGTCAAAAGTGGTTGGAAACCAAAAGGTGATCAGCTTTTGCCCAGCAGTGGGACCTATAGCTACATATAAAGCGAGCAAAACTATCATTAAAATATGTGATTAATGTTTGGCATGGACCGCGCAGTGTTAGAATTAAATCCAAACACACAAAAAGTTTCTAACTTCCAAATTGTACTTTAATGCCAGCTTATCCTTGAGCTAATCAGTACTCGTTTAATGATTTTTGTAATTGTTTGTGAATTTTTAGGATCAAAAGCGTAAGGGAAGCGGTTTGTGTTAATTACGGGGACGTTATTTCGCATATATATTTTTTAACAGTGGATCCTTTGTAAAATTTTTGTTTCGCTTTTGGTACATGTGAAATTTTGTTTCACATGAACTCAATCTTGCATACCTATATATATGAAAGTCTTTACCCCTAACGGGGTAGGCAGAGTTAAGTGTTACGAAACTCAAAGACCACATGTAGCGGGTGCCAAATTTATTTTAATGTACTTATTGCAGGAAAACCTTAAAACCATGACACTTCATCATTGTACGGCCACTGATGAATTTACCAAGCCATCGCACATCAAAAACCATGAACATACTAGATATCAATCTAATGAACAACTCAAATGCAATTTCTGGCCAAGTTGGGGCAATGATTACTTGATCGAATTGCAACCATGGACTGAATGGAATTCCAAGCAGAACGACCTTAATATCTGGAGATCTGGTGGTCCTGAAATTACCCAACACATACCACCACTTAAAAGAAGACTAGGGCGAGCTCATCAGGTAAGAATTTTCTGATTGAAAATGATTTGACTTAACAAGGCAACGAGCGTCCGCGTTTGTCCCTTACCGACAAAAGAAGCAAATAATTTGGAAGTCACCACAGGATCCTACAAAAATGAGGAGAATGTCTATGACCTAAGGACCTCTTCCGTATAAAGAATTATCTAGTATCGGGTGTCATGATAATTAATTTTACTTACTTTATACTTATTATTTTGTGTATAATAACAATATTCATAAACGATGAAATACAGCGATCAGTTTTTCGGAGACACTCAAAACGGACCGATATCACCTCAAGAAGTGCAATGTCCTGGAATATAATATGTGAACAGTTCTTAAAGCCTTATAAATACAGAATGTGCAGTATAAGCACAGTCTACTAAACCGATTCTACCACCTGAAGAAAATGCAGCTTTCTGGACTATAAATGTAAACAAGTTGAGACGGAAGGAGTTAATTTAGAGTTTTAAATTTCCAAATCAATCACGGTGGTTGGAGTTCAGAAAAATTATATACACTATTTTCGACATCTATATTATTTGCATGCACATCAGATTGCCTTTCTACCATAACAAAGATTATATAACCCTTATTATAAAACGTCAACTTTACCCATATTCAGTGTATTCAGGCTGACACCCGTCTGTCAGCCAAATCTAAGTACTTTAAATTGGGTAGGATTAAACAAATTATTCTTTAAGATGTGTGATGTAAGTATGATAAAAAACGTGTAAGTAGTAATTATTAAAAATTATGGAGCTACTCAAAAGACCAAGTATTTGGTTAACCTACGGGACAGACAGACCCCGCGGCCATAAGAGCAAAGGTCATAGATAGGTATTATTTCTTAAGCGCTGGGCCAAGTCTGCTGAATCTTAGGAGTTTTTTGTGGAAGAAATTGTAAAAACAAATTTTAGAGTCCACAAAGACCAGCTACAAAACGCAGTGGAACCGTTTCTGAATTTTCGTCTCGAAGACAAAAGTATATGCTCATTTATCATTAAAGATAATTTGAATTTCACATATACAAATATTTCTATTACATAGGTAAAGTTTAAATTGTTATTCTGCAAGCCTGTTACTAAATGCATTCCAGTTTCCAAACTCTCATTTCGTAAAAAAGCGTATTGTGAGCGCTGTCATTATCAGAATTAAAAACAGTTGGAATTGTAAAAAGTTTCATGGAACTGGCATGAGCCAGCTCAGAGTAGACAGTAATCTGGGAAAAACTAGTTAAAAACAGATCCTATACCGTATTCAGTTCAAGATGTAGTATATATATATAGCAGTGTATATATAGTAGGTCTAGAATATCTACTACAATTATTATTGATTGCGTGATTTGCTTTTAATTATGATTTCAAAATGGTCACCACATTTTGTCGGTCTGCCGTCATCGCGGTGAAGGACATCCGCACTCCTCCAATAGTAAATTCCATTGATTAGGCATTTCAAGAAATATACTGCTTCTTCGTCGCTCTGTAAGCTCCAGCCGCACCGTGTCTACAGGAATAATTTAATATGAATTTTAAATAAATAACCATATTCATCGCTTCACCGCATCGCTTCGTTGGAGAAAAAAGTAAGTGCTGCTTACGGCAAAATTAAAATCTCAAGGAGAAATTTAATTTATATTATTAGAAAATAGAACCTAGGCTGTACACCTTATAGCCTAGGTTCTATTAATCACTCCACGGGTAGCACTATAAATGCTAACTGTATCTAAACGAAACATCAATGCTATTTAGTTTCAGTGATTTGATCAGCTCCATTGAGCGGCACACCTCACGAAATCCTGAGTTTGTCCTGACTCAAACCCGCATGAAACTATTCAAATTACAATTTGACAAGACCACACAAAAGTTTAATAGTATTCAGAGCAAACAAATTTGTTTAGTTAAGTCAGGACTCAGGTTTACCTTAGGAATTAGTTAGATTGTTTGACTTGATTCTTAGTTTAGGTAGACTTTGGTTTACCTGCAATGGATGAGATTTTCAAAGAAAATGAATTAAATTTCGGTTACATTAAGCTTGAAACTATTTTTTATAATCAAAGATAACAGGGTAAAAATAGATTAATGAACAATGAGTAATATTTAGAAGCAAAATATGAGTGGAGAAGAACTAATTTTAAGGTCTTATCGACTTTAGTGCTTAGCTTGTATTTCAGGAATAGTGTTGACTCGATGTATCTCAAATCAAGTGAGGGAAGATATGGGGAACATACATAATATAACAAATAAAATTTTGAAACACTTCAAATTAGCTTCATTAGCGAGGTTTCTGAAAATGTTTTACATTCTGAATAAGGCAAGGTACTATCTCTAAATAAAAACATTATTTTGAGAAAATGCAGAAACCCGCCGTCACAGACCAACCACCCCTATATTCAGCTGTAAATCCAGGTCCGCCACCGAACATGGGCAATGCGCCTCCCCCGCCGCCTCCAGGCTACCCGACCTACGGCCCGCCTCCCCCGCCGCCCGGGTACATGCCCAAATACGGGGCTACCAGCATCATACAACCACCTATCATAGCAGTAGGTGCCTGCCCTGCTTGTCGGGTTGGCATTCTTGAAGACGACTTCACATGTCTGGGTATATTGTGTGCCATCTTCATTTACATTTGAATTATACACATTATATAAACCACTAACGTATGAGAAATATAAAGAAATACTTTGATAAATTTTATGTACATCAAACTTTATTAATTAGTATAGTTACCCTTTATAATATCAAGCATAAAAAAATTATTATCCGTGTGGTGCCCACATACAAGTAAAGAAGCATCTTGTACCTCTTTTTTCGATAAACGCGAAAGCACGATAGCATTTGATTTATAAAACTTGAGCGTTCAAACGCTTCGTCCTTGAAAGTGGCGTATATAAGTTTTAAATACAGAAAGAATTTCCATATACGCATTTTTGACAGTCGAGAATTCATCCACAGCCTCTATCACTTTGAACAGTGACTGCTCGGCACTGTAATTTTTATTTTAACACTTTCGCGGATGAACGACAGTCAAAGCAGAAGTATAGAGCTTATAACAACTAAACTTTAGTACGTCGTCGAGTATCCGTGAAAGTGTTAAATCATAAATCTTACACTTCATTAAAGTAACGAATCTGTTAAATTATAAAATAGTACTTTTTGCATATTAAAATAGGCAAAAATTGCTATTTTCAGATAAAACATAACCCATCTATTGATAAAAAAATTTATCAGACATTGAGTATTTCATGATAACGGTTTATTTTTGATTGGTCATAGTGACGTAATTTTTCAGCTATAGGTATTTTTTTTTTAATTGACGTATGCAATTTGTTTGACGATTTAAAAAATCGTTTATGTTACATTATCTAGATCTGGACTAGTGATGTGATGATGAGAAGATTTTTATTCTCGAAAATTCCCTCCCTTAAGAATTCCCGCCAAGAGAAATTCCCGTCGAAAATTTCACGGCAACGAACTGAAGGGAATTCTAGGGAATTACCAAGAATATCTCCTGACCGTTTCCGTGCATACTCGTAAATTTCGAAAGTGCTTATCACTGGACCTTGTAGAAGTATAATTAATGTTAATAATTTCTAGTTACAAACGCCTAGGTATAACATGTTATCTAAGCAGAAGTTAGCTTAATATCTATCTAATATTGATTATTTTTATTATATAGGAATGTATTTTTTAGTTTACGGCCAATTGGAGTGCCTTGCTATAGAATTCGACTTGTACTATTTTATACAACTTATTAATATATATTTTTTCATAAAAAGGCATTAATATATAGTCGAACATCTATTATTTAGAAAGTAGGGGTAATAAACAATTTCAAAGCCAAATTGTGTGCCATATTATAATTAATCTTATTTTTTTTCTGCGTCTGAAACTTTAATGACATATGTGTATTATTTTTTGGCCATTGTAATTATTATGGTTAAATTACTGCATCAATCAGTCCGAAAAAAAGTATGACTGTTTTTTTTTAATTTTGCAGCCAAAATGCCTTTATATAGTATTAAGGAAAATGTTATTTATTGATAGTTATGTAACGTAGGTAACTATATTATATAAACTGATTACTATTAAATTTATATAGAATTTATAAAATAAAGTTCGGGAATATTGTATTGAAAAAAATATTATATAGCTAGATTGAGGTCAAATGCACTCAAAATCAAAATTTTTAATAAGAATAAACACGCTTCTGATTTGCACCAGTCAACTTTGACGGAAATTTAACCTACGCGTCGTCGCCGATTATATAAAATGGCGTACGTTGCATTGTTGTGCGCAGGTTAAAATTAACGTCAACATTGCGCAACTGATCCTTAGAAAATAATTAAATTAAATAACTGCGTAACTTCTCATATACTTGATTTAGCTAAGTAACGTATCACCGCAATAAATTGAGTTATTATGACGGAAATCTCTTCGACCGTGTCTCGTAAGTGGTCCCTCGTCGTAGCTAACCATGTTTACTGGGCTGCTTTGTTTATTAACATCTTTTGATCCACTTTGCAAGGTTCTGCAGCTTTCCACAATGTTCATAACTATGACCGGACGATCATAGTATACCAATCTTGAAAATATTAAACAAAACAATACATTTCTTTGATTAATTGTCATACTTAACAATTTTTTTTCGTTTCAATATAGGTACTGGGTATAGTTATATGACCTATGGATGAAGAAAAAAAATATAAAATCCTTAAGTTCTGTTACAGTAAACTGTCCACGTTACTGTCCACGAATAAAAAAAAAACAAATGGCAAAAGGTAGCTAGGGATCATGCCCAATGAGGTTGGGATTAGAACGCCAATTGCGTAGAGTACCAGCAGGCGATCTACCTTTCTGCAACAAATGAACAATGCGCAAAGGTTCCTGAGCGTGGAACCATAAGGAAATATAGATTTCTCGGCGTTTATCGCTCGTTATATCCTAATCATAATCTGTTGCGTTAGTACAACATACATTTAAAATGAACCTTAAGAGAAGTTAGTTTAGTGGCATCCACAGCCGATAAACATTTAAGAATCGCAGCAAATACTAATTCGTGGACTAAAAATATAAATCCTATGTTAATACAAAAAGATTGGACAAATTTTAGTGGATACGGATGGTACAATAGATGCGGCTAAGGGGCCTCGTTCGACCAATTTAATTTGACCACAGACAAAGGGATTGTAAATGATAAGGGTGAGCATATGTCATCAAGTATATTCATTAAGTTATAATCATTTTCTAATTGTAGCTGTGTAAACATATCACTGGCATGTTGATTATATTCAAATAGGGTAACATGCCCATTTGCTGACACAAAGAAGAACTAGTAAGGCTTTTACCACGGAAGAACAAGAAAAGATTTTATCCGAAATGAATGACAACAAAATGATAAAATACATGAGAATTTAAGTCTGATTAGTTATCGACTGATTATACCTAAATGTTTTTGGCTGATTAATTTAAAAAGACTAAACGAAAACTAAGTTACCGAGATGATTGAAGTTCCTAATTTTGTATTTTAATAATTACCTACCTAAGATTAAACTTAATTTGTTTCATTAGCAACCTAGTTACCTATTTGAGAACTACAGAAGGGCTTTTCAGTGGGCTCTAAAATACCTATTGCTTTAATGCCAATAATAATATTAAATTATTTTTAATATTGGCACTAGTATGCCAATAAATATGAATATTTTGAATTTGTGAATATGAAATATGTTGAATATTTGCCAACAATGTGTTGCAATAATTGCCTAATACTACTAATAATGCAGGAAAACATATAATATATATGAACCTTACAATATATAAATAAATCTCAATGCATAATCAACAATTTCTGAATGAAATATTAACATTTTCTAAGAGTTTTTTGTATTGTATCGCTTCTAGTGCCAATAATTGGGTGGTTTACCCTACTATCAACTTGCAATTAAGTTCAAAAATTTATTTTTTTAAGTTGTTTTCTACTTTATTAATTTATGTTCATTATAATCTTTATGTTTAGGTGTCACGTTTCTTTTACTATTATTTGACTCAATATGCCTGATTCTATAATCAATATCTAAACCACGATTTGGAATATTACCTAGAATTTGTTAATGCTGGTAAATGTATAGCATATCCCTTTACCAATGTAATATAATCTTGCTAAATTGGGCATTTGGCAGATAATAATGACACGTACGACTTTCACCAAAGCCCTGACGTTTAGTTTAACCTGGAAATGCTGCTAAACATCAAACTAAGCCCCACTTAACACACGTAATGTCATCACACTGAACAGAGTGTCGATTCTGCAAACTTTAAGCCAAACCTGCAATTTTTGTACCTCTTATTGGCACGCCATAAGAACTACTATTGAGGCAAGTGCTTGTTTTAGCAGAATAGACACCCAGGTAAGTTGTTTCGAGCAGATTGTTATACGGATCTACCCGCGGCAGGCGTACATTAAGCCCAAGGTGAGGAAATTTCATTTGGTTGTTCGGAACTACTAAATTGTCTAAATTGGACAGTTCTAGAAAAGCAACAGAATTTGATAAGTTTTTTTAAGTTGATTTTTTACTTAAAGTTAATTACGGCCTTGACAGCCGATAATGCAACCAGATGAACAGCAAAATGAGCGAAAATGCTGTCGCATTCGATTCTTCAATATTAAAAAGGTGGGTATAAACCAACCACCTTTAATATTGAAGAATCCATATATATATATTGCGAGACTAGCGGAGTTGGAGCACCAACTTTAATAGCAGATATGCCAAGAAAGCTACAGTTTAGTGGAATTGGCCGCTTATCTGGAGTCTCGCATAATATTTATAAGCTCATCCGCAAAACTTTTCAGTTCTCAGTGAGAAAGAGTAAAGCTTATTTACGTTGCATTATAATTATTGTAACATGTTCTCATGGAACATTTATTAGACCAATAATACTATTGAGAAATATGTGTAGATATCGAACGGGACCGGTAGGAATACCAGAAATGTAATGATCGTGTAAATACCCGATCTAACAGAACTGAAAATAAAAGCAATAAAACCTTTGTTTTTATTTTTAGGGTTCGTAGCCGAATAGCAAAAACAGGGCTCTTAAGCCCCTATATCACAAACACTTTTCTAACACATTCTGAAATTTAAATGATTACATAGTTGAAACTTAGTAGGTAGATGTATTATGTAAACAGCTTTACGATTTTTACACAAAAATAAAAAGTCAATAATTTTAATATCTATTTGTTAGCTGATATATAGTTCAACTATCACTAATCCACTTTTTCCGTTTGATCGGTATAAAACATTTTAGCCTTTTTTCATACTAATAAATAAATAAAATAAAATAAAAAAGCCTCTTTATTCCAAAATGGTAATTGACCAGACAGTTTCATCTTTTATGTAACAATGAGAAAAACACACGAATTGATTTAAACATTTATTTTAAATATGACTCGTAGAATCTCTGGAATAATACAATAACAAGAAGAAATATCGCTCCTTTCGTAGCTTCAGATACAAGCCAACAGTTGTCGCTTGAAAACTTTAATAGTGTAATAATTAATTAATTTTAATAGTGCATACATAGTACATTATTATGTGATTTTAAAATGACATAGTTATTATAATAATAGATATTTTATTCAAACAAATTGTAAATGATGATGAAGACGCTTAATCTTTTCTCTGACTCAGAATCGTGTAATAACTATATGATGCTTTCATTATCTGAAACGAAAACCAAGTCAATCAGTGAAACTTTTAATTAGCGTGTATTTATGATTATCAGCCTCTATTTGTTCTAAGTATAGTCGGCCTCAGGTTGGTTACTGTTGAAAGTATGGACATACCAAAAAGTTTCAACGATACAATGCTTATTTTCTTGCTTCATCTTTTTCTCTTCTATTCAATTCTGACGTTGTCGAGTGTATTTTCCTTTTTTCCTTATTAGTAAATATATAATTAGTACTCTAATAGTGTGTTACTCCTACAGGTTATGGGCTGTCTCAGACACCTATTTCGAGTTTGGTTAAGTTAATTTTATTCGTTTGAAAAATTTAAATACACAACACAAAATGGCGACATCATCCACCGGTATTCATGTAGAAAAATTATTAGGTCGTGATAAAATACGTGGTGGTTCGCAGTCAGGAGTTATTTTGAATTGGAAGAGCTGTTGGGAATGTGTTGACCTTTACCTATTTACCTGAGCGTAGTTTGCTTATTTTCGATTCAAATTCAAAATTCTTTATTCAATTTAGATGATATAAGTGGGTACCTACATTATTAATGAAGTCAAAAAATGACTTTTACTAAGTTTACCGCCGATTTCACCGCATCGTTTGCAACAAACTTCACCGCAGCGTTTGCTTCAAAGACGTCAATTAACAATTGTAAGTCTTATGTGTACGAATGAACACTATTTCAAATGTTTTTATTGACATTTTCAATAACATTATTGAAATTGTCAAAATATATATTTATATAAAGCTAAATGTAAAAAAAAATACGTAATCTTGTCATAAATCAATAACATTTATTATGGGGATACTGCACCATGCTTGGGCCAAACATTCTTATCATACTTATAATACAGTTCACATAATTATCAGACTTATAATACGCCTTTTACGATGTACTTCTTCTATAATTTTCTAAGTATCCGGCCCAATAATCCATTTAGGTAATTTATTATAAAAGCGCATATGATTCCCAAAAAACGACGTCCTAACTGTGGCCAACCGATGCCCGGGGACAAACAATTTATCTTTATTACATATAACTATCAGTATCACTTACTAATCCCATTTCCATCAACATTTAGCTTGGTTGATACATTTTGTTATGACTATTTACTAAACAAATAAAATCCAATACAATAAAATCCAAATCATTATATAAAATAAATATCATATCAGATATCACGCATATTCAACTTGTGAAAAACATACTCACAGCAATAAAAGTGGGTATATTGAAATAAACAAATGGACCAGCAGAAAAGTACACAGTTTTGCGGAGCTGGCCGCCTAGAAGCAGTACGCACCGACGGATTGTTACGTCACGGCTCCACCAGTCACTCTTGTAGACGCCGCCGTCTACTTGCTGACTCTGAAAGTGATTCTACACTCAATTCGGTGTTGACTTGAAGTTGGAAATGTTGATAACGAACTGATTTAATAGTCAAAAAGGACTTCGACCTTTTCACAAGCTTCTATTTGGTGTCCGCTGTCCCGATACTTGTCTGTCTGAAAATCAAATCTTGCAAGTTAAATGACACTATTTCCACTTGTCAGGGCATAGTTGAAATTTCCCGCGACGCTTTAGTTTTTATGGCAATGCGTTATTATGATAAGCATGACCTGATGTTGCAGCTAGGATCGGTTCCCAAGGAAAAAACTCTTCTACAGCTTACAGGATGGACATGGTTTTCTGTCACACGTGCAGGAAGATTTCTCTGACGACAATAAAAACTTGTGGCAAAATAAACATTTTTGTAAAAAGCTTGTTACATGGTTTGTAATGGTTTCTTCAGGGTTCGGCTCAAACATTATTCCATAAATAAAACGAGTCTAATTTCACTTAAACCCTTCATTTCGGAAAAAAACGGGAAGATAAAAAGAGAAAATTTCACAAAGGGGTGTTAATAGTAGCTAACAATGGAAGTTAGAAACAACTGACAATACACAAGAATTTGTTGGTGACATGAGATCCACGTTATTAGGGCATCTTTTTAGGAGGGTACAATGATAATATTTACTTGATTAAGGGCCAAGAAATGAGCTACCGTAATTAATATAATACCATAAAATTTTCATGTTCCTTTTTGTATGATCTTCACAAATACAAAATATAGGACTAACAATACTAACCATAATTAAGACTTCGTTGCTATGCCAGCAATAGAGAAATAGCTGAAAAACCAACGCAATTATGTAAACTGCCATCCGAATATATTCCATGTGCGTGTTCATATTCTGAAAGTGGTAATGTAAAGTCAAGTCTTACTTAATAAAAAACTTGCACACTGAGCAAGATCAATGAAATATTTGTGTTGTCTGTAAATACCTACTATTATTTAATACTTTACAGTCAACGGTACTAATGACTTTAGTTAATGTCACTTGATTCTTATCTAGTCTATTTTTATCTATTTTCTATAGCCTTTTTACATGTTCTACTGCTAGGTAAAGGCCACCCATTTTGTCTTCCATTAGTTCTCTAGCAATAACTAAAAGTACAAACTTAATAATGACATTATTTTACTTGTGACAATTATAAATCAATGAATGGAATACAATAAAATAGTCCACGCTAAGAACTAAGTTCGTATCGTAGATTAAATCAACAACAACAATTATAATAGTTGAATGAGATATGAAATTTGTTTATGAAACTTTTTTTTCTAACACCAATAATATTATAAAAACGTAATTTATAAAATAACTTACTGAATTAAATTGAACAGCGTTAATGCAAATCATAAGTGAACAAATTATGACGTACAGAAACTGAACAGGCGATAGAACACTGTTTAAAAGTTTACAATATCTGCAAAACACAGGATAGGTAATAGTTAAAATGAGATCAGTAATAAGAAGAAAGATGACAAAACTATAGATAACATTACTTGTGCAGAGATAAATGATGATTGTGACAGTCCCTGATCTTTTGTAACACTTCTTCGTTACTCAATTCTGCATCCACAAATAATCTTGAACAATTAATTTTTAATATCTCCAATTGTCCAGCAAAGAAATTCATGAGAACTATAACATTCGTGTCATAAAAGGATGAAATACCACCAGTGTAGAAGGAAAAACTTGAATGTAACACAAACATCATCCAATAAGCAAAACCTTGGGTTCTGTCGAAAGGCGTCCATGAACTCAAGATTTCTATACGCGGTACGGTGGAATTATAAGAAGTAGAATCGTGTCTATATTCCAAAAATAATACCGTGATCAAAGTCATAAATATTTCCGAAGAAATTGTCAAAATCAACGCAAACCAGTAAGAGTATGTGACAACTCGTGAATATTTCGTATATCTGTCAATTATTTTCTTTGTTTCCTCATCATCCGAAGAAAGTTGTGACAATTCCGTAGAAGATACGTAATTTATTATTTCGCTCCAAGGTTGCTGCCAAATCACAAAAGTTAAAACTTTCAGAACACATAGAGTACTTTGAAGTGTGATTGACATATTATGAAAGACTGATGTTATGTTAAACCGAATGCGCCACAATTCAATATACTGGCTTAAAACGAAAAGTGTTACTACAAAGTGAATTAAATTGTTAACAGAGTAAGACAGTCCGGATGACCGCACGATGCCATAATGTTTCAAACCCCAGAGAGTTGGTCCAAGTAAAGGATGCTTTTTATCTTCAACTGTTGACTTAAATTTTCTTATCATTTTTAGACAAGTGGCTAGTACGAAGATAAATAAAGAAATGAAAAAATATGTGATACATTACACATTAATCAATTAGAGGTGTATACTAGTATTTTCACTTCGTATTGGATATTATTTATATGTACCAATAAAAAAAATTATGCGAAAATTTGCGCAGCTTAAATAACACTCTTCCTTTCTAGATTCCGTGAAAAATTTGTGACATATCTTCATGTTTTAACATATATTCTGGTGTCCAGAACTATAGATGAAAAGTATCATTTCTACTACACAGACAAACAAACAGTGTTAATAGATTGAGAAATAAATGCAATATATGATTACTGTAATATTAGTGCCGTAAAATGAAGAAGAAATTACCATGTAGACCGATATTATTACCACTAAATAAGCTATTGTTAAGACGATAGAAAAAATACAAATTGGTATTCTACAATTTCTTCTTTAATACTACTTATTTATTCATCTAAATCGTACATATGTTAGCGGGCTTTTTTAATGTTCCTAGAGGATTGTGAATTTTTCATTATAATGTTAATTATTATTGCAAATTAAAATTGAACACGTTATTGATCGGACTTATGTCTAATCTTAAATTGACGAACACGCAGTTCACATTCAAAAACTAGTAAGCAACTACTTCCAACTGTTTTCAATTAAAATAGGTTACGGCGCTACTGATGAAAGCCCGGGTGCGTTGCACTGAATATCATTTAATTGTATACTTTTGAAGTTTTGACCACACTTCAAAGGAGACAGTGGCCGAAATCTCGAAAAAACGTTTACACATTTTTTTTAATTTCGTTCACATTGTAAGATAATGTATAATAGGGTAGGTAATATGGTGTGCCCAGGCTCGGATTCTGACGAAGGAGTTCTTCAGTGGTTAAAATAGCACAGTCGTGAAATGTTACTATGCTTCAGTCCGATGTTAGTGATTTATTGCACTAGAATAGTTAGCTGTCTTTGTTGCTAAGAAGCGTGTAAAAACTATAAGAGCCTCTTATTACCTGAAACAAATAAGTTTTTGACATTGAGAATTCGGGGCGCTGGCTCAACTTTCTTAACTTTTCTGGTCATATGGCACGCAGGTTTTCTCATGATTCGATTTCTTGACGTTACTGTTTTCAGTATTAAATTTCTTAAAGATAAAAAACTATCAGACATAGCATAAAGATATAAACTATTGTAAATCAAATATATTTTGTGCTATAAATTTGAATAAGTAAATAAAATGGACATGGTCCCCAGGTTTATGAATACATTAGCAACGCAACTTAGTCTGTGCAAATTTTATTGATCAAAATGCAATATGTAAAAGTACAAAGAGCGCGAACTTCATGTTAAGATCATTCAGAGAACATCTAGCAGCCAAATCTTTCCCTATGGATCAAAACTCTCTCTGTTTCTCTGCTGAGCATCTTCCCGTCTTTCTTTCATCGGAGCCCAGCTGAGGTCCGCTTTTCGCTCTCATACAAATAAGACTATATGGATGCAACTCAAGATAATATTGCCAATAATTTACATAAGCACCATATATATACTTACAGCAATAAACGTGGACAGGTTGAGATTAACAAAAGGCCCAGCTTGGAAGCACACAGTCTTTCTAAGCTGTCCCCCGAGCAAAAGTATATTGCCTTGGATTTTAAAGTCACGTTTCCACCAGTCACTCTTGTATACGCCGTCCTCTACTTTACTACTCTGCGAACATTTTAACATATTGCTATAGATAGTTCTTACATTAGCTCGTATTTTGTTATATTAAGTATTTATTTTATTTTAGAGATATAAAGATTTGATTTTAGAATCAAAAACGTTACCTACGGACTTTACCCATTTGGAATTTGTACTAATGAATTTGTTTTAAAAATTAAAATATGATATTCACCATAACTAACACTTCATTGCTATGCCAGCAATACAGAAATAGTTGGGCTATCAAAGCTATCAAATACTCAATTATTCTGATCATATCCATCTTCGTGGTACTTTTCTGAAAATAAAATTTTATTTATGCCTTTATGATTTACAAAGATTGCTCTTATTAAGATTTTTTTTTACTTTTTTGTTTTGATATGGTATTATTACCTAATCTAATTAAATTTAAAATATGAGTGATACTTTCTGCTATTTCATTTTATAATAATCGTGGTTTAATATACAATCATTACTAATAGATAACCATTAAACAGAGCGAATGATATTTTTGCAATTAAATGTGAAACTATTACCATTGTTATTTGTATACCACTGGCGCAGATCATAAGTGAACATATGACGACGTACAGAAACATTACAGGCGATAGGACACTGTTTAATATCTTGATATGTCTGAAAAATGTACATGTCTAAGTATGATTAATGATAAACTATATAAAAACAATCGTAAAAATATAAATATGAAGAAAAGTGATAAATATGTACAAACAAAAAAGTTACTTTATTAATAACAGATGTTGCATATGATACTCCTGGATCTTTCGTATCGCTTCAGAATCACTCAGTTCTTGAGAATTTTCGAATAATCTCGAACAGTTTATACTCAGCAATTCCATTTGTCCAGCAAAAAAATTCATTAATACAACAGCATTTGTGTCGTATGCAGCTACAATCCCTCCACCGTAAAAGCAAGACATGGCTTGTTCCACATAAACTACCCAATATCCAAACCAGTTTTTCCTATCGAATGGAGCCCATGAGCTCATAATCTCTGGATACGAAGTAGAACCATTTCTTGATGATATTAATATTGTAGCCAAAGGTGCTAGAATCAAGGTTAAAACAGTACCAGCCACCAGATTCCAATAGAAATTTGTTACTCTGCGCGAATACTTTGTATAATTCGAAATTATTCTTTCTGTATTCTTATCTTTTGTTGATAGTTGTGATACCTCTAAAGAGGACACGTAAGTTATAATTTCTCTCCAAGATTTTTGCCAACATACAAACGTACTAGCTTTGACAACACAAACTGTACTCAACATGGAAACTGATAAATTTTGCAATGCTAAAGTGAGATCCGATCTGATATTCCACAATTCAATGTACTGGCTTACAACAAACAATATTGCTGCAATATGGATCAAATTGTAAATGTTTGAAATTATCCCTTTCTCAGGTTGCCACAGTCCCCAAAATTTCAGACCCCAAAGAGTGGGGCCCAATAACGGTCGCCTTTTGTCTTCTAAATTCGACACAAATTTACTTATCATTTTTTCGTGCGAGTGTTGCTTGGCGTGACAAAGAACAAGTGATACTTTTTGTGAACGAATCGGCTATATAATTTAGTACTAATCAGCATTCACCATGTTGACTAGTAACATCATGCGACACCCATTTTCGCTTGAAATGATTATCCATGATTTTTGTATTTGTAATCCAAACGGATACAAAAATAATACCAATATATAAATACAAAAATATATTGAATGTCACAATTAAACAATTGTGACATCCAATGTATTCTATGATTTTCTTTCAATTATTAATTTGTGTATAAAGGGAAGATAACTCCGATCTTTTACTGTTGCCCATTGAACTAGAAGATTAGAAAGACATGTTTGTTGTTGATTTCTTTTTAATCGAAATGTGGGGGGACTTAAAATATATTAAAATAATAATAATATAATAAGAAAATATATTTAATTAATGAATGCAGTTATTCTTCTAAAAGATTCATGGTTTGAAAATAACAGTGAGTCAAAGCATTTTATTTTAATGGAAGTCTTCAAATAAATAAACAATGCCAATATCCATTAAATCATGTTTCAGGGTTGGGAAAAAGGGTAAAACTCACAATTGCAATATTGAGTTTAACCTGAGAGGGAAACGATCAGTAATAAAGGTTATCTTCTTCATGGTTTGAACCATTGTATGAGGAATAAAGTAGAAAAAAATTAGATCTTTTGACATTGGTAAGCAAGAAGAACAAAGTGAGGTAAATTGGATCAACAAATTTTATGAAGAGATATTGGCAATAGAAATGCTTGTGGGCTTATTGACCAAATTTCAAATTTTTATAGTAGATTATCAGATAGCTAACAACACTATAGTAGGGAATAAAACCACTCATTCAATGGGGGCTACATTGAAAAGGCTAACAAACAGGTATTGCTTTTAGGGGCCCTTATCATATGAGATCAGCAACTGACAAGACAAACTTATTAGTTGTTGAAGGACTATCAAATACATTGGACTTTCCTGAAAACGTTTATAAGGGCTTCTGTTTGATGAAAGACGAAGAAGGCAACAAATATCTAATTAGAAAAACAATAAAGAAAATTAACGGTATTAATTTAACTTTTATACGAATTTCTGTATTCATAGCAAGCAATATGATAGGTGATATTATTATGAGGCATTCTCAATTCAAAACAAAAGATGCATTCAAAGCTTTATATACTTCACATAATAATATAACCAATGATATGACATTAAACTTTTTTATAAATCGTATCATTGATGCGGTTCTTATGGCGATCATTGCTAGGAAAGAGGAATATATCTCAATGTTTAGAAAATTCTTCATGGTTTTGATAAACTCAAGGAGACAATAGAGTGCTTTCACATTAGTAAAGGGGATGGATAGATTAGTAAAGGGGATGTGTGACAAGCTTAATGAATGCATAATTGACAATCCATTACCCATGTTCTACCAAAATTCATTAATTTACCTGATATGTATTAGTGTAGTAAGTATTTTTTACAGCCGATTTTTCAGAGGAAAAACCTTTCTAAAGGTTTTTGTAAAACAAAAATGATCAAAACATTGTACAGACGGACTGTCACAAAAAATCAACATAGTGATATCAAACACACGTATTTAAACTAAAAAACACCTAAACAGTAAATAAGGGTTGATAAAGGGTCGTTATAATAGAAACATATCACATAAATACGACAAGTTGCTCGTTATATAATGTGACACGTGATCGTTAGTAGAAATGTGAAATTGACATTTTCATAACAGATGTTTTTTATTGCAAGTGTATATTTATTTTGATTTGACACAATTTACGAAAGTGGGAAAGTTATAAACAATGTCAATCGGCATAATAAATAAGCAGGAATATTATTTTTTGCTGAAATGACGAATTAAATTAAATTGTTTGCTGTGAAAAATGTACCTATGGATAATTGGAATATAATAATATGAATTACGAAATAATAATTACGTAATAATTTATATTAAAGATTTTTATGGGTAGTTCACATCGTTTACAGACATTAAACGAGACAAAAAAGTTTAAAAGTCTAGAGTCATTAAATGCCCTGCAAATAGTTCAATAAGAGTGTGTTAGTTTTTTAAAATAATGATTTATAATATTATTGTTGATAAATATAGTATAAAATTGACAATTTACTAGAAAATTAGACACAAAATCAACAAATTTCAATACATTGGCTTAATTTTATCATAAATTTAATATACCAATTATATAAACCTTCATTTAGGAGCAATGATTAATTTTTCCCAGTAATTTTGATCATATTTTAGGTCTAACTAATAGACAGACTTGAAAATCTTTATCTTTCCTTTGTTCGATCGAAGGATAGCGTGAAATTTATGCCGTAATAGTAATTACCACTTTTTTACGCTATTTTTATACTACCCCTGCCACGTTTTGATTCTTTGAGAATTTCGAGATTCCATATTCCTCATGTCTATCATACAAAGCTGATATATATATTATTGTTAAAATGTTTTATCGTCTGGTTGCAGCATATGGAACAATCCTTAGTCAAAACTCATCAACAAAATATTCTCGCTATTCATATAAGTATTAAAACATAGATTTTATATGTTAAGAGATACTGTCTTAAAAAAATCATATTATAACCTTCCTATGCACTAATTTGTGGGAATAGTCCTATTCGTCGAACTTGATTGTTACATGGAAATAGAAACTATGATCATCTATAATATTTTGGCCACTCAGCGTTCGTGCTGTTCCAAGATAACGCGCTATTTAAGACGTCACTTAACGTAATAAAATCTAAGACTCTCTGGTATTATTTACCAATATCAACCAAGTGTTCGACCATAAGCTGCCCTCCCACACATTTTTTTTGATTTTCGGACAGGTATTCTGAAATTATTATTATACTTAGAAAGATTTACAATTTGATAGTTTCAAATTAGGTTGGAAATATAACAAACAAACCCTTATAATTTATTATATTTATTGAGGTCGACCGATAGTTTTGGGATTAATTAAAAGGGTAAGGATCTAGCAAAATATATATATATCCCTACTAATTGAGCCAATCTATCACAATGAGAACTACAAATATTGTTTTTTTTATTTAAGAAAATACCAGCGCTTCTTATGTAACTCTTGCTACGATATATTTTCACTTTATTTTGTTTATTAGACATGATCCCTAGACGTTTGTGTAATCAAATTAATTTTGTATGAAGTTCGTCGTTCGCTTTGAGCGAGTGTTCACCTTCTGAATATAATAATTCTGTTGGTTGTTGCTAAGTTACTTGTTTACGATACGATACAATCAACCATTCCAGAATCTTGTTTTTATATTTTACAATATAATTACTCATCACTTCTGACCGCCACTGCGATACATTATTCCAATAGGTCATGTCCCAGAACACGAAATTTTCTGTTACCAAATTGATTGGACATGATGACTACTCATCTTGGAAATTCGCAATAAAATTGTTACTGATTCGTGAAAAATGTCTGAAATACACGCAAACACTTCCAGAGAAGGACAATACAGAAGAAATTGAAAAGGATCAAGAGGCTTTTACCTTGATTTGTCTTCATTTGGAACCTCAACTCTATCCGTATGTGCAAAATCTTTCGTATACTAAAGAAGTGTGGGATGCGTTGGCAGCCATTTTTGAGGATAAAGGAATTAATAGACGAATAAATTTAATGAATTCTCTCTTGGATGAAAAGCTGGAAAATCATAAATCGATGCATGATTACGTTCAAGCGGTCATGAGTCACGCTCAAAAGCTGAAGGAGATAAATCAAAGTTTCGATGATGATTTAGTTGCTGTGGTACTTTTAAGAGGTTTGCCTGATGTTTATCGCCCATTGCGGATGGCTTTAGAGCACTCAGGGATGAAACTTACCTCAGAAAATGTTCGGCAAAAGCTTTTACAAGAAGATTCGGTTCAGAGCTCTTCTAAGGATTCTTCGCCTATAAATTCAGCTTTAGTAACAAGGAAACAACATAAAAATTCAGTAAAGTGTTTTAAATGTGGGAAGCAAGGTCACAAAAAAATAAACTCCAAACTGTCCAGAAATGAAAAAGGATGCAAAAAGAGAAAATGTATCAACGGTTTCTCCGAGCTCGAAGAAAGTTGGATTATATTGTTCGCTGTCAGTCCATAATTCATTTAATCCCTCGTTGTGGTATTTGGATAGTGGAGCTTCAAATCACATGAGTTTTCAAAAGCACTGGTTTAGAGACTTTAAGGTTACTGATAACAATGTTGTGACATGTGCGAATGATGAGAAAATGTCAAGTACAGGTATGGGTGACATTTTGGTAAGTTTAAAAGGAGTTTTGTTACCTATAAGAGATTGCTCATATGTACCTGATTTGCGAGTTAATCTGTTGTCTATTAGTAAGTTGGTACAGAAGGGTTGGAAAGTGGTTTTTGATTCTGATGGTTGTAAGTTGATTCACTCATCGATGGGCCAAATTACGAGTAAACTTGTGGTTACTGCTAGTGAAGTCTCGGGTATCTATATGTTGGATGACTGTTTTCCTGTTGTAGATGGGGCTTTGGCTACGGTTCAAGTTGAGGACTCGTTGGCGCTTTGGCATCGGCGGCTTGGGCATGTAAATTTAGGTGATTTACGCAAGCTTCCAAGTATCGAAGTTGGAGGAAAGAGTGTAATGGAACCGTGTGTCGCTTGCATTAGAGGTAAGGCGCACAGATTACCTTTTCCAAGGAGTGAGGCAGAGCGAGCTAGTGACAAACTTGGTTTGTTACACGCGGATTTATGCGGTCCAATGTCTGAACATTCGTATGGAGGTGCTCATTACATGTTTATCATTGTTGACGATTTTACGAGAAAAATGTTCGTTTATTTTCTCAAAGAAAAATCTCAAACTTTGAAAACTTTCAAAGATTTTGTGGTACATGTGGAAAATGAGACAGGTTTACAAGTCAAGAGTATACGGACGGACAATGGTACGGAGTTTGTAAATAAGAATTTTAAATTATTTCTTTCTAGCAAGGGTATAAGGCATCAGTTGACGGTTCCCTACACACCGGAACAAAATGGTGTTGCGGAGAGGTCGCTTAGATCCATAACGGAGATGGCGCGAACCATGTTATTGGATAAAGCATTAAATAAGAAATTTTGGGCAGAAGCTTGTAATGCAGCGGCTTATGTCAAAAATAGATTACCTCACAGTGCAAACAATGGGAAAATTCCGGAAGAAATGTGGACGGGAAAACAACAGAACTTGGATCATTTAAGGGTATTTGGTTCTTTTGCCTATTTACATATTCCTAAAGAGAAAAGAAAGAAATGGGACGCTAAGGTAAATAAATATATTTTTGTAGGGTACTGTGAAGATACCAAAGGCTATCGATTAGCAGATCCTAGCGATCCAAGAAAGATAATAACAGGAAGAGATGTTATTTTTATCGAAGGTTCAGATTTACAGTTAAAATCTGGTGAACTGGAATCTGAATTAAGTTCAAAGGTTGATTCTCCTCTAGAGACTGATGATAATGATAATGTTGTTCTATGGGAAATAGATCACTCTTCAAAGGTAGAGCCATCTACATCAACACCGGTAGTTCCTAATGATGTATCGAATGACTTATCTATTGACGATGAAATCGGTACATCAAATGAAAATGATGTTGATAATTTTGAAGATTGCCATGAAGAGGAACCTAGATATCCTTTAAGGAATAGGATTTTACGCAGTACTCAAAGTGGATTATATTGTTATCATAGTTTAAATGATAAAAAGGAAGAACCGCGGACTTACAGAGAAGCATTAAGAAGGCCAGATAGTCATGAGTGGCAAGCAGCAATGGAACGTGAATTAGAGTCTATGAAAGAGCACGACGTTTGGAAGGTAGTTGAGAAACCGCCTGAAGCCAAAGTAGTTGGAAATAAATGGGTCTATAAATACAAATATGATGCTGACGGTAAAATGACATACAAGGCTCGTCTTGTCGCAAAAGGGTTTACACAGTCATATGGCGTAGATTATTTTGAGACATTTTCACCGGTCGTGAGAAGATCAACTCTAAGGTTGTTGCTGGCTTTGGCTGCGGAAAATGATTTACAGGTGCATCATTTCGATGTAAATACAGCATTTTTGAACGGGGATTTGCATGAGAAAGTTTATATGCTATTACCGGAAGGTTATGTTCAAAAAGATTCGAATAAAAAGGTTTGTTTATTGCAGAAGGCAATATATGGCCTTAAACAAGCCAGTCGTTCATGGAATGAAAAAGTAAATAGTGTCTTACTATCAATGTCATTTAAACGTTCTGACATTGATCACTGTTTATATTATAAAGATGATATTTTTATATGTCTTTATGTGGATGATTTTATTATATTTTTTAGAAATATAAACAGTAAATTAAGTTTACTGATGGGTTTACAAAAGGTGTTTAAAGTTAAAGATTTGAAGGAAGCCCGGCAAGTCTTAGGGATGGGCTTGGAGAGAAGAAATAATGATGGGTTCTTTCTACACCAGAGAAAGTTTATAGAAACTTTACTGAAAGACTTTAATATGGATAATTGCAAGCCGATTAAAGTCCCACTTGAGCTTAATCTACATAAAGTTTTGGCAGATGGGGGTGATGATGGTAAGGACTACCATAGTGATGACAAGAACTGCCAAGAAACTTTAAGATTTAGATACCAGTCTTTGGTAGGCGCTTTAAATTATTTAGCTTGTAATACTAGACCTGACATATCAGCCGCCGTGAGCTTCTTGGCTCAGTATAATTCATGTTGTCAGTCTGTACACATGAAGGCAGCTAAGCGTGTATTGCGTTACCTAAAGGGAACGTATAACTTAGGCCTCATATTCCAGAAGTCTAATGAACTGTTTAATTATGGAATTACAGGGTATGTCGACGCTGACTGGGGAGGACAGATCAAGGATAGGAAGTCATATTCAGGATATATCTTCAAATTAGGATTGAATACCATTTCCTGGGAGTGCCGTAAACAAAACTGCGTTTCACTCTCGTCGACAGAAGCGGAATATGTTGCACTATCGGAGGCTTCTAAAGAAGCGACATATCTTTTACGGTTAGTGGAAGATATTGCAAACATCACTGATACTGTGGTTGTCAAAGTTAGAATTGATAACCAAAGTGCAATCGCTTTAGCTAAAAACGCGATTGCTCACCGTTGCACTAAGCATATAGATATACGGTATCATTATGTTCGTCATTGCATCAATGAAAAGTTAATCGAGTTGGAGTACATACCTACTGAAGATAACATTGCAGATGTACTGACGAAACCTTTGCCTCGTGTAAAGTATGAAAAGTGTGTGTCTGGTTTGGGTTTATGTTTGGCTGTGTAATAGGGAATAAAAGTGACGAATGGTTACTTGAGAGGAAGTGTTGGTTGTTGCTAAGTTACTTGTTTACGATACGATACAATCAACCATTCCAGAATCTTGTTTTTATATTTTACAATATAATTACTCATCACTTCTGACCGCCACTGCGATACATTATTCCAATAAATTCCTTTTGGAAATAATAATTAAGAAAAGCTAGATTAGAAACGAAGGTACATCTTGTTATTTTTATAATAGTCTTTGTAGTTGCTTGTTGATGGTAATATATTGTATCTTAAAAGCCTCTTTTAAAATAACCTTGTGTGAAAAATCAGCGATTAATTAAATACCTACAATTTCATAAAAGAAATCTTTAAGTAGCAGATAAACAGTAAATTAGAATAAATAAGCATTTCTGTGCTGTTTAAATGCTTTAAAGACTTAATTTCAGGCAAATTATGGTTTCGCGCGATGAAAATGAAGTGTTGGGAAAAATTAAATATGATTAAGGTTTTTTAAAACGGAAGGTAACCATAAAGAATTTCTAAATTACATACGGTAGAGATTTCCTTGACTTTTGTGAACGATTTCAGATTAGCTACCAAAAGTTAAGTTTAATTTTAGTAAATTTATACCTACTAAAAACTAAAGAATTGATTATTTCTTGTGAAAAATAGATCTTTGCATAAATACTACACGAAGTGGTAATTAGAAATATGTAAATCTAGATAGTATGTATTCTTCAATTATCTGTACCCATATATTTTATTGTATAACAGAACACATAATATAATAAAAGCGTCATAAAATTTTAAATATTATAAACTAATCTGCAAGCCACTAGAGCGAGCACGGGTTTTCAAGATTAATTTCTTAAGTTGTTGAATCCAACGTTACATAAGTATTTTCAATATTATAAAATTTAACACTGAACGTAATTTTTTTAAATTATCAAATACTGATATATACGCTTTAACTATTCCACAATTAAGGTATATCAAAAGACCTTTAAAAAGAAGTGCTAACAAATATATGAATGTGGCTATTTATTTTAATCAAAGTTTTGTTGAACGAGATTAATTATTTATATAATTAATTTCGATCAACAAAACTCCGATATAAGAAAAAGTGCATAATGCCGTTCAAGCGTCATTAATAAAAATATGGTTCTCAAAAGCATTAACAATATCTGTAGGTGTAAAAAAATGCTTAGTCGGCCATTATGATTCGTGACAAGCTTACACATTTCGTGCAATTTCTCGAAAATCCTAAGCATCCACTGCTAGGTCCAAACCTAAAAGGTTTATCGTTCGGAGGAATGTGGTTAAAAGGGCCAAACCTGTGGATTTGTTTTCAAAAATTTGTCAATTTCTTCACCTTCTTCTTTGTCGTTAGCCAGTTCATGGAAGCCTACAACATAAGAAATGATTTCAATAGATTACTACAAAATCTCTCCATCACAATATTAAGCTTCACTTGCTATTCTAAATGCATGGCTTTTGTATTTCGGCTTAAAAGATGGTCAGAATTGTTTCATAGCATTTCTGAAGAAGAAATATCATGTATTCAATCCGGCGACAAGAAAGTAATTGTGTTAATGAAAGAATACATTAAATATTCCCGATTTATCACTTATTCTTATTGGATTCTTGTATCTGTTACAAACGCTGCTATGATGATAGCACCAGTGTTCAAGCTATTCTCATCAGCAAATTATCGTAAAGAGGTTCAGCAAGGAATTTTACCATATCCAGAAATGTTAAGTTCGTGGTTTCCTTTCGACAATACTAAGATGCCTGGATACTTTTTCGCTTGCCTTGTTCATGTATCCATGTGTTCAAAAGGTGCAGCTATTACAGCTGTTTTCGATACTAATGCTGTAGCTATAATGGTATTTCTGAAGGGTCAAATGATCATTTTAGAGGAAAAATGCAAGAATATATTTCACAATTGTAAATCGAGAAAGGAAGCATTACGTAGAATCAAAGAATGTCACAGACAGCATAATTTTATATTGAGGTAAATTATATTATAGTTTGGCAAATAATTATATGGGTAAACAATGTCAAAATTAGTATTAGATAAAACCTTACTCAAAGAATAATTAGACTACTAGATAGCCTTATTAGATAAAGCAACAAAAATAGTGATAAAAAATAATGTATGTATAATATTCACAGGATTTTTTATAGTCCAGCATTGCGAGATTTTCAAACATTACCTGAGATAGACCAACAAATTTTAATCTTTATTCTATTCCATTTCATTTTACAGAACTCATCAAACATTTGACGCACTGCTGTCGCCAATTATGTTTCTATACGTATTAATTTGCTCAATGACCATTTGCTTCAGTGTGGTGCAATATGTATCGGTAAGTAATTCTTATTTAGAAAATTAATATTTTGAAATTTAACTCGCTTAAATAAAACATTTGTATTATAGGCAGGAGTAACAATTTCTTACAAAATATGGATAATTGAGTACACTATTGCCCAAGTTTCCCAATTGTTTCTGTTCTGCTGGCATAGCAATGACGTCCTTCTGGAGGTGAGCTTATTGAGATAATATGATGGATGATTATATGAATGCAGTGGTTGAAGCCCGTCCATCTTTCCGAATGTCATTAGGCCGAATTACAAAGGGTCTAATGAACGTGTAACATCATGTTACTTGGCATCAACAGGCTGAGGATCATTGTAGCAGCAACTTGGTGCGGTGGGGCGTGAATAGCACACGTTGTTTGTTTAGAGACACGCTCGAGATACTGCTTCATTTGTTGAAGTCCATTTTGTTTAGATTCGCACACGGAAGATCTAATAAAGAGCACCAATCTTCGCAACAGTTACATAATTATGTAACTGTTGTGATTAGAAGGATCAGCGCGACTGAAAAGAAGAAGTTTCGCTAAAATGAACCGAATGCACATTTGATAGTTTTTGTTAATGTTTTCTATAATCGTATATTCGATACTGTATTCGTCAAAAAATGTCATTTGGCTAGTTGGTGTTTCTCAGAGCATTTCGACCGCTGCGGCCGTGCTCTCATTACAATCGATCAATTTTCTTGAGGAAGGAATAATTTCCAAAATAAATCATTCATAAAATTGACATTACCACACAGACACAGTACAGATTAATGATTTTAAAGTTAGATAGTAAAATAATTCTTCTATATAAAGACTGTATCAGTTGAAACGCTCTGAAAAACACCCAGGGCGACTAGCTCAAGACGTGATATTAAAAAATAATTTCAGAGCAAAGCAATAAGCGAAAGCGTCTATTTAAGCGACTGGTGGAAAACTGACAAGATTCTTCAGAAGCAAACCCTGATACTGGCTGGCAAAATGAACAGAGTTGTGATATTCAACGCTGGCCCATATACCACTCTGACAATACCTACATTTATAGAAGTAAGGGTTGTAGTTAAAATCACAGAGCTATAAACTTCTTCAAGGCGATGTCCGTAAACAGATCTATAGGCGTGTCATGTATATTTTGTGTAGTCAACATTATTCACTTCGTCTTTCAATGAAGACATTGGCCGCCTTAATTTATTTATGGAAATGTCTAAACAGATTTGGATATTGTGTCAGCGTAGAATATTAAATACACCGATTATTGTTTTATTAACCTGGGTTTCCCTCCACACTTTTATCCCTCATCGTATACCGGCTTTTATCCGCAACTTGCCGGGTCTTCTTCATAGTCGTATTCCTCATGGGTGAGGGTCGTGGTAATTACGTGGAATGAAATACACACAACAAATTTCTTGGCATTATTAATGGAGTGGTTTGCCATTGCCTTTTCCATTTCACACACAAGTTAATAATAATCAACCAGTGTGCACGTTTCCTCACGATGTTTTCCTTCACCGGAAGCAAGTGATGGACGATGAAAACTACTATACATGAGTCAGATTGGTATACAAACTCATGTGGCACGAGTAGGATACCTGGGACCTTTCGATGCACAGGCGGGCGTCTTAACGATTACACCACCACTGCTTGCACCACCGCACTTGCCGGGTAGGGGTGTTTAATAGTTCAATTTAATTTGACTAAAACGTCAATAATAGTTTTCTTTGTCTTTGGCGAAGTCCTTTATCGATTCAATTATGTGCTTAGTTGCGGGTGCTAGACCTCAATTAAATTATATTTTAAAATGAATTTAACTCCTGTTTATTTGTACTTGTAGTTTTGAAACTTTGGTAATTAGGGATCTGTTGCAAAATCTTCTACTAGGTGTGGAAGACAAATCAGTATCATTAAATAACTTTTCTTCTTCATCTATACAGATTTTTTATATACACAATGCCTTAGCTAATGCTTTTTTTATCCACTACAGAAACTTGCTTTTCTTTAAATCGTCAGATCTGTACAATTGTATTCTTCAGGGAGCGTGTTTGACGGTCACTACAATATACCTAGATATATTCCTACAATATATTTAGCAAGTCAGCGTGTTTGTCAAAGTCAACACTTCAAAAAATATATGTTTAAAATTCAAACATACTTCCAGTAATTACTGAGCATATAATTAAAAAATTATTACCTGTGTAATCATGTGTCAAGCATCAATACGCGAGTATATATATGTATATATATAGTTTTAACTTTTTTTGTTTGTTTCAGATCCTCAAAGGAGCCTACAGTTTCTTTACTCTGTTTTCTCAGATACAAGAGTGATGATCTATTAATCTATTTTCAGGTTAAATAGAACCTTTTCAGAAGGATGCTTCTTATGCACTGTTTTATTCACTTTAAACGAGTACTTATACATATTATAAACATACGAAAAACAAAACATAAAACTTTAAATTGAGAACTCGAAGCATACTTGTATTGTAGCGGACCTAATCAAATGCATCAGAACTATTCCTCCCAAGCACAGCACTTAAATTTAAACATTTAGAATTTCTATCGCGAGTGCAACTAAATGATGCGCTTTGAGGAATATCTCTTTAGACTAGATGTTGCCCGGGTCTTCGCTCCCGTGGGAATTTTGAGATAAAATATATAGCATATAGCAATCTTGGATAATGTTTCTTTCTAATGGTGAAAGAATTTTTGAAATCGGTTTAGTAGTTTCAGAGATTACCCGCCTCAAACATACAAACTCACAGAGTCACAAACGCTTACCTCTTTATAATAATAAGTATAGATTTACACATTGACACATTGTTAATCATGTAGTAAGTACCTTCTATGTATTATAAAGAAATTGAATAAATGAATGCGATTATTTCATGTTTTAAGCACATATCTTTTAGTACTTACTTGGCTTTGAAACAGTAATAAATTAGCAATTTTTCTGTCGAGGAATTGACATCTATGATAGATTTGATATTAACGCACGATATATAAAATTGTGTTGATCCGGAGTAAAGCATGACGGAGCAGTGAGGCCGCGCTATCTTGGACCCTCTCACTCGTCAACTTGTTTGTTTGCCATAAGTTTATTACACAAAAATAAGAACATGAATTAAAATTAATACGAAAGATAGCACAATGGCGGAGTTGTCCCAAGATCTTTACTTACAATTGTTTAATATAATTGAGCGATCCAATTCTACATAAATAATTTTCTAACCGCCATCTCCTGGCTCTCAGATCCACAAAATATAATTTGGACTCGTATAGAAGGTCCCTTTATAATTAATAACTACAGTATGTAGACCAATCAGAATCAAGACCAAAAAATGATAATCTTCGTGAAAAATTTCCACTTAAATGCGAAATTTTTTCGCTTTATCTACTCAAAAAATCTACTTAGGAACGGACTTCGTTATTTTTCATCTCCAAAAATTACGCGGAAGAAACCGCAGGCAAAATCTAGTAAGTATAAGAAAGAAATTGATGGATCTAGTACAATATTAGCTAAAACACAATCGTAATACGTAAAAAGAAAATCACCAGCGGAAATTATCGTACCGACTCATATGTAAAAGAAATCGAGTGTCTTGAAAAATCTAATCAGCCATCAACTGTTTTAAAATGATCGAAATTATGGCATAATATAATAAACGACATCGAATAAAAATATGAGACGTAAATGTATTTCTAAGTAATAATAAAGTATAATCTAAGTACTTAGAATTGGCCTACAAGGTCATGTCGTCACACCACCCCGTGTAAAGTAACCTTTCGTTTCTCTCTTTCATCTTTGCGTGATCGCGATTGCATTTGAAGCTGTTACGCCCAAAGCCCAGGGGTTGCGGAGAAAATAAAAGTAAAATTTTTACCTATAAGGCTTAATCCATAACCTGCCTGACATCAATCCTCCTTGGGAAAGCTGTTGTCGCCTATCAGCTATTAAATGTCCCTTAGTCGCCTCGCAAGATATTTACGGGAAGATTATGGAGTGATCCTATTCTAAGACGGGATAACACGACGTCAAAATTACCATTCAGATATCATGAAATCCAGCACAAAAGAACACTACTTAATAGAAAATATCTAAACATATTTAAGACAATATTTCTCAAAATAACAATTACTTTTTAAATATCTGAACAACGGAGAAGTGTTTGCACAGCATTGGCACACTTAACGGCTCGTCATAATAATTATAAATTACAAATAATTAATAATACTGATAAGTGTACATCAGGTAACCTAGAGCTCTTTATGTTATACATTACCTAACCCTCGTCCCCGTATCATGTAACATATTAATGTGTGCAATTACTTATCCAGTTTTAGAGCGTAGATTAGTGTCGTCGTTACACTGAAATATACACAGTGTAATTATTAAATAATTACCCCGTATTTTAAGCCATTTCATTTGTATAGTGTAAACTTACTCAGGGTCGAAATTGTTGTTTTAATTTTTTTTATTGAAACAGATTACGTACTAAGTAATTTGGAAAAGTGCAAAAGTGGACTTAATGCTAAAAGCATTATTTAACAGTCAACCATTGGGTCATACAGAGAATGCTATGTGATAATGTTTGTGATTAAATGATAGGTTTTCGTTTTCGCGTCTACAACGTTAAATATAAAAATATAATAGTAGTAATAGAATTTCATATAAATAAAGCGGAAAAAGAAAAAAACCTTGCTCGCTGTAATAATGAAGCGATATCAACCGCATGCAATGAGAATAAAATACAATCGTTTTATTTATTTTTATATATTATGGTAACTAATTCCATTCCAGACAAAAAAAAATCATTTGTCCCTTGGGAATAGTTCATAAACAATAATTTAAAAATATTGTAAACTACGAAAATCTATGACTGTTTATAGATTTTCGTGAAGTTCCTTTAATATATGTTACTACATAATTATATTAAGTTCACGAGACGGCACGAAAATCTTTTGAACTTAGTATTTTAGCATTTTATTTTGACGACCTCGGTGGCGCAGTGGTAAAGTTCTTGCCACTGAACCGAGAGGTCCCGGGTTCGATCCCCGGTCGGGTCATGATGGAAAATGATCTTTTTCTGATTGGCCCGGGTCTTGGATGTTTATTTATATATGTATTTATTTATAAAATATAGTATCGTTGAGTTAGTATCTCATAACACAAGTCTCGAACTTACTTTGGGGCTAGCTCAATCTGTGTGATTTGTCCTAATATATTTATTTATTTATTTATATTTATTTTCAAGTTCATTGATGAAGTTCATACAAATCTATGTCAATGTCAAGGACATATAAAATGGCAGACACGATTTAATGGCAAATTAATGACACATCTTTTATGGCAGCCATCTCACGCAAAGCGGCAGTAAACCAATAAAATTCTACTAGTGTTAATGATGGTCAGTATACTTCTGTCTGTAGTTTTATATCGTTGTGGATTTTTTAAAAATTACATCAAATATACGATTTACAAATGCGTTTTATCTGCCTGTCTGTTACTATTTCATGAAAAAGCCATGTTTTTTGAATAACATAAAACAAATTAGCCTACTTTCAGTCAAAAATTTAACACTTCATACATTACTCTTATTATTTTCAAAAGAATATTTCTACGATTATTCTCAAGGATTTCTCAGAATAGGTCCCTAGAAAATAATTGATAACAAAATACGCATCAATCCTTCAATATACTAGCTAAAACTTTCTTATTTTCTACATGCCGAATATATAAATGTGGGCTAAAGATACATTTATAAAAACTTTTTTCATATAGATTTGACTTTGGAAACGAACCATTGACAACTCCAATAGACTCTCAGTTGAAAGAAGAAAGAGAGACTGAATACGTTGTGTTATAGATGTAAATGTTTTAAAACAAAGAGTTGCCTTTTCGACCTGCTTCTATCTCACATGATTCCACATATATATTATCAAATTGAAAATAATAGTAAATAAAATATAAATTATATATGAAACCTTCTGTAGATCAAATGAACCTCAACTTCTTTAATATAGAATTCGTATTAAAAAAGTTTTGACTCACACGACAAAAGTAAAATAATATTCGGAGATTTACTGAGTTGGGGAAAATGAGACGTTGACAAAATTTTATAGGGCGCCTTCTAATAATATCAGAATTAAGGCGATATTATACTATTAGGGCGTTGATTTTACTAACTTTATATATTAATAATAAAGTATAGTGTCATGGCTTTGCGTTAGTCGAAGAAAACGTTCAGGGGAAAAAATAATAATCGTTCTTCTCGTCTAGAAACCATTCGTATGTTAACATTATTTTTCATGCCTATTATATAAATTTTTCGTGCATTACAATGTCGTCGTTCAACCATAGATAGGATGTATAAACAACAAGTATCAATTCAATTAGAAGATTGTACATACGTGCCGAATCTTATGTTGATGAAAATGTACTCGTATAAATTTTGAGTTGACATTTGCCATCACGAAACCAACTTTAATTATGTTTAAGTACGCATTCATCACTAGTGCCGAAAGTGCAGTAAAGTTATTTTATATAACTTTCGGCAACATCTCAAAGGTGACAATAATGACCGAAATCATCTTGGCGTCCGTAACTAAATAGGTAATGCAGTGTACTGGCATTCTAAGAGAATTCCTGGGAAAACCGGTGATCATGAGAAGTAAGCCACTGATTGGCTACCTGAATGTACCTCCATTGCAAGTCCTCACTGTGAATAGTTCAGAACAAATGACTTAACGAATAAACCCTTCGTTGAAAAGAAAACATAAATAATAATAATAATAAATATATTAGGACAAATCACACAGATTGAGCTAGCCCCAAAGTAAGTTCGAGACTTGTGTTATGGGATACTAACTCAACAATACTATATTTTATAACAAATACATATATAGATAAACATCCAAGATCCGGGCCAATCAGAAAAATATAATTTTCCATCAGGATCAGACCGGGGATCGAACCTGGTTTACCACTGCGCCACCGAGGTCGTCATAAAAAATACAAGTTTCTAAATATCGACAGAGAATATTTTAAAATTTAAATTGATTGTCCAAAACGCGAAACAATAATCTTCTATAATATTGCCAATTTATATGTCCTTTATAAATGTCAAGCCGTCAACGCAGTCGACATTGCATACAGAGTCTGTTGGTGACATTTTAAAGGTTACAGAAATAGATTTCTGTGGGTGAATCTGTTGTAACATTGTATTTACTTTAATTTTAATTAGGAACTCAAAAATTAGAATATGAGAAGAAATATTTTGCCATTATTAAATAATTTAGTTGACAGTTTATAGTTATTTATTGCTTTCATTTGGTGTTATTGTAACATTTTAAGTGTACAAATGAGCCTTGGAAGGGCGGTGTTGCCATTTAATTGTAGTTATATAATATTAAAGCATTATATTAATATATTATTATATATTATTGTTAATTAATTCATATAATAAAATATTAAAAATAAATATAAAAACATTTCTGAATTAAAAACTTTTTTAGTTCCCTACAAAACTCTTTATATTTAACTTTTTAAACGAAGAATAAGTTTTAAAAGGAGATATTTCTGTTTCGCACTCCCCAGGGCAGGCCCTCCGTTTTATCCTGACTCTTCTCATATCCCTCCAAAATAAAATTCCAAATTAGATACTAAAATATTTTCTTGTGGCGGTTGTACTAATTTATTTTCTATACAATATATATATACAAATTAAATACCAATTTTCTTTATATGTTATTATTATTATATTGGAAATAAACTTAAATAAGAAATTGCACTAATCACAAGGCCACAACACACGTTTGTTTGTGGCACAATTGAGTGTATTTACTTACCGATACTTTCAGTTGTATGTAAAAACCGGATTTTGAAAAATTATAATTCTCTTTAACTATGTTATCAAACTGGGACCATAATATCAATTTTTTTATGTAATTATGACAGACCCTTGAAAAAGCACTTACATGTATCATGTCTCGGATATTATCGTAAATATCGTACACCTAGGCCCACTCCCTGTACAGTTCGTGGTGAGCATATAAGTGAAATGTGATACAAATTGATAATATTATATTAAAGGGATTTCAAAGAAGTAAAGGTCAAATAACAATGGAAAGTTTGACCATGTTTCTTAAGTTTTATCTTTAATTATAAGTATAATTATGAAATAAATAAATAAATAAACAAAAATTAGAAAAACCCTACGAATGTATGTTCGTTTACAGATGGATACAAATATGTTTAAGTGTGTCGGAATTTCAGAACAAGTTGACATTGACTGATTTGAGTTTCATCATTTTTGAGCTAAATTAAATTGAACAAAATCAAATTTATCATAATTAGATCAAAATCACAGAATCCATCAAATTAATCCATAAAATGTTTCGGTTAATTAGTAACCAACATCATCAAATCTAAAGATAATTTGTTACCCAATAACAGACAACATACATAACGGATTAAAATTCTTTACTTTGAATATTGAATTTGAGACGTAACGATTAGTATTACAACCTCAAAGACGGAGTGGTGCCCCGAATCGCAATAGTACAATAATAAAACTAATTAATGCAAAGATCTAAAAGACTGGGATCTACCAACCAGAGATTTGCCAGCAAATCTCATCTCGAGTGACCCCTGGACTTCTACTCAGCTATTATAAATGTCTACGGCTAAGAGCGGCTTTGGCTCGCTTAGTTCCATAGATCAATTATATAAATAGACCTGCAAAACCCAGAATAGATGTCGCACATCGATTTAACATCAAGCAGACTCGTTAAGGATTCAAACAGTGGGTCAATTTTTGAATCCCTTAGGCGTCTGTTCTTGTTGCTGCTCGCAGAAAACTTATTCCCTGGTTTAGCGACCCAAAGAGGATCTTGGCCTCCGGTACCTTCTTTCTCAGAATTTTCCACTCTTTCCTATTCTGCGTCATTTCTTGCCAGTCGCTTCTTTGTAGGACACAGCGGTGAAAAATGCCCAGAAAACTTGGGGCCTGTTTCACCGCTATCTGATAAATTATCATATAGCCTAAGAGTAACATATCATACAGATGGGTGTAAAATTGTGTTCTATAAATAAGTGTTGGATATCATAATAAGGCAGATTTATATACTTAATCTTATCACAAATTACAATATACATAGTATATGTATATACTAATATAGTTGGGAGTCAAGAACCATTTATTATTTTATCTATGTGTTAAATATCTAGGTCCAGTTCAAGGGGCATTTTGTTCGACGTTGCATTCTAAAGCACCTCTTATAAGAAGGCTAAAACTGGGACTCCTTGTTATTAGGTCAACATATTCAGCCTTATTTCATTCATTTAAATTTATATTGGAAAATAAAGCTTTAATAATACGTGTACTTTTTTTTTATATTGTATTGTTGAATTTATTATCTTGTCTTGCAAAGGCATTGTGATTGGCCTAAAAATGTTCTTCTATAAGTGACCTGATTGGACAAAATTCTCGCTCTTTTCCAACCAATGCCGTGAAGAGTTCTTGAAAAATGCTAGCGATATTGGAAAAGTTCAAAACCTTACTCTTTCTTATTTCTATCGATAAATTTAGCGTCATCACTTACTGAGATATTTCTAAGGACTAAATATTATAATAAATCTAGTATTATTTTCATGACATGAGAAAATATGCCAATAAAGAACCATTTCAAACGAACAAACCTCATCTACGAGCTTCATATATGTTTATATAAAATTATGTACATATTTATTTTATATATATTTCTATATATAATTTTTAATAATCCTAGCTCGAGTAAAATTTAATTGAAATAGAACATTACAATCATTTGTAGGTTACTTATCAAGTATACTTAAGTTCACCCCAATTCTCGCAACGTGACTTCATTTATTTACCAATCGGAAACCCCTTCATAATTACTGCACAGTATAAAATTAAGTCCGCTGTCTGACTGTCCCTGCCCTATATATGTGCTTCGATTTTTTAAAACTACGAGACAGATTTTAATGCGGGTTTTTTAAATAAATAAATTCAAGAGGAAGGTTTAAGTGTATAATTTGTAACGGTTTTACCGAGACTCTAGTAAAAATTAAAAGAGACACACCAAAACTAAAAAACAATAGACATCTGGGAATCAAACTACCGGGACTGATAGAAAAGTCTGGTAGTTTGTATAAGTATATTTATATTATAAATGAATGTTCTGTGGACGACGTCCCTAAGCACAAATGTCCTCATTTTTCTTCCTTCTTTACAAACTTTTCACTTTTATTTTCAGTTTAAAACAGAAGTCCTTTCAGGGGCGAATTTTATCAATCTTGTACTTTATAATAACAATATATATTTATAATATATATTTACTGAAACTAGCTAGTTAACGTGTAATATATAAAATTAAAAACCTTTTCCTTTCAAGAAAACACCTGAAGGATTTAGGACAAAAGACACCAGGTTTGAGACAATTAGAAATGATTTATTAAAAAGTAAACGAACGCAGTTTTGTACAATACAGTATGATACGAACAAGTAAAGAATGACAGACAGCAAAGAGGGACCATTTGTCATCAAGACAAACTAAAATTACACTTTAAATTGCGTGGATTATAACTAATACCTAACAGTAATTTAAAGTAACCATCCATTAGGTTATGATGATATACCCTATTAATTTCAATGAAAGTCCTATTAATAACCTTTACAGCGTAGGTGGGAATATCTCTGAATAATGTAAAGATATCAGAAACAACAGGAACATTCGAATTCAGTTTATAAGGGCAACATCGCACTGCTGTTTAAGTACAAATGTAATCGGGAAAACATAATAGGTAGCCATTATTTTTATTTTTGAAGTGAAAACGTCTTTAGCGGCGTTGTGCACTTTTTGTGATGGGCAAAAAAACTCGCGTCAGTGACCTAATCGAAAATTCATTAGACGTCATAAATGCACAACGTCAATATTCAAGTTTTAATTTCTGCTGGCACTCCCGGAGTGCAACCCTTTTTTTTTTTCATTATTAGCCGAGCTGTCCCTACAGTTTTTGTTATTATTTAAGCGACGTAATATCGATGTATTGCTGCAAGTATTTTGTTTCTATTCGCCTAAGGGAAATATATGAATATAAAACAATATTTTTGCCTGTACATTTTGTAGGAAATCTTGTCATTAAGCAATTTTTTCATAGTGCGATGGATGTTACTTGAATTTATCCAAAAGTTGACTTGGAGCTACTTGCTTGGAATTTAATTATTGGAAAGTGAAATATGCGATTTGGCGTGATCAAATATTGGTCAACACTATCTATAGTGTAATTAGTCAAGTCGACACGAAGGAGTGGGGCTACGATGAATTTAATATACCCGCGAGTTCTTCAGCATACAATAGTACTGAGAGCATAATTATATTTTCAAGGAACAGACAAGACTTCCGCATTTATAATATTAGTATTACGGGTATTATTTCATATTTTCGAGAATATAAGGCAAAAAAGTATTTTTCTTGGCATACACCACCTCTGAGCAAAGCAATATAATGTTGTATAGCTTGGAATTTGCGGATGAATTTCCACGTGAAATATTTGCAGTGCGTCGTAGCCCTAATGCCTTGAACAAGGAACAAATAGTCCCCCATTATCATTCTGACACGTGTACAATTTGCATATGTTAATTATGTTTGTCAAACCCAAACTGCGTCTTTGTAATTGCCATTCAAAATATGTTAAAATAATTACTTTCTCGGTTACAACTTTCCCACAATATTATGCATTGCAAAATGGCGAAATAAGTTTTCACTTAACCAAAAGTAACAAATGGGATTAAACAAGAATTGAACGCGCCCCTATAAGTTATGCCTGTTCTTTTCTAATATATGATGATGATGGTTCCATTTCTTTCTGGCTTTCATAAATTCGAATCATCAAGTACTGCTGGACTGGGGAGGCCATACTGGGCTAATCCCTCCGCCAAAACAAAAGGGAAATTCAGGCCGCGCCACTCGGATTCCTAGATAGCCCAAGTCGACCTAAGTTGAATAAGTAGCAGCTGTCACGCAGTGTTCATCAGTATTCTGCAGTAAAAACGAATCAGCGACGTCAAAACTTTCAAAAAGAGGGTATTAAATATCACATTGCGTGTCTTATCACATAATTAATATTATATTATTTATATTTTACAACATTTAAACACACCAAATTCATTGTTTTCTTCTTGACATAAAAAATTACTCTGCACGGTAATGCAATTGTATTTTTTACAAACCAATTGAAGTATTGTTTTAAAAAGACATGCCACATTTTACTATAAGCGTACACAACTTACATTGGGTACCTTTCCTACAAATTTCCCAGTTGCAATTATAAAATACATAAATTTCCAAAAGAGAGGCCCCCGGCTTTGGTACAATCGCACCAAAGTATCAGGTTGGAGTTCCAAATTACTTTAATAAGGATTCCAAGTGCCAGCGTAAATTTCATACCTCAAAGTTGTCTTTCCTACTATTGTTGTGAACGCCACAAATATTCACAATTGTGGTTACTATAAATTCGATTGATAGATCAAAAACTTAGGGGCCTGTGCCGCTTTCTGATAAAGTATCTGATGGTCTACACGTGACTTATTGAGGAGTTTATCTATCTGATTCAAAGAAAGGAAAAATACATAAACTAATAAGAATGTTTATTTGTAAATTAAGTATTATTGTTTGTGCTATGTAATCTAGTGTCCAAAACAAACATCTTAGCAAAAGCTTTATTCCATTCGACTACACTTAAGTACAGACATAGTTGCGTATGTAATCCATACTGATATTAAAATTATTATTAATTATAAATGCGAAAGTCTATCTGTTCCGCTTTCACAGTTAGCCGTGTCCTATTTTAATGAAATTTAGTATGCATGTAGTTAAAGACCTAAGATTTAAAGAGCTGTTCACACAGTTTCTGAATCAATCATCCCATTTATATAACCTGATAGATAGATATGTGGGCATATATATTCAAACTTCTTACTGCTGTAAATCCATTGTTACTGATTGGCTACAATCTAAAGTTTATGATGAGACAGAAGGTATGGTACACCGGTCCAGTAATTAATAAAGATGTTAATCAGTGGTGGCCAATAATTTAGTGGTCACTGGAACCCAAGATATGTTCGTAGGGCTGATGTGAACTAAATAAATTTATAATTTCCATTTTGATTTTGTTACATGTTTGAGAAAAAAAATAACTTTGTAATAAATTTTGTATTTGTATTTTATGTTGATATTGTATTAGGATAATATCTAATAATGAATGATAGAAGAGCGAGGTTTTCTAACGCAAGCATATTTTTGCTTATAAGAAAATCTCAATGTATAAATTATGTTTAATAATATTTTGAGAAATAAGTACCTAATTTTAATTTTTAATTTTAATTTAAGACCACCGAATCAACCCCGAAATGACTATAATGGGAGATGAAAGTTTGAATGAAAATAATGTTTGTTCCACGTTCGCAGAGAAGCTCACGCGGGCGAAGCCGCGGTCGAAAGCTGGTTGAGCATAGATGTGGAACACAAACCATATCTTTAGGATGACAACATTAGGAAGAGAGAGAGAGAGAGATAAGGTTAGAGAGAGATAGAGCTAGAAATTAAGATGGCGTAAGGTTCAAAAATAGGATAGACGTGTGAAACGATTTGGACACGAAGTGAAATATAAAGTAGCTCCAAACTTTTTATATTTGGTTCCCGGTTTCTCATATCAATCAAAAACAATAACTATTATTATATTTAGTTTATTTAAAAAAGTATTCTATGTGAAATTCCTTAATTATCACATTAATTTAAATCCTTGTGCCATACTTAATTACATAGAAATACTTGCACGCACAAGTGTTGTTAAAATGAATAAAACAAGTTTTTCTAAAACATTATACCTACCTGTTTCAGTATGAGGAACAGATGCTATTTCCGTTTCCCTTCGTGTTTACTCACAAGGAGATCAAGTGTGTTTGTATGTACATACATACAAACATACTTGATCTCCAGGTGTATATGTATACTGTTATTAATGATTAAATAGCACAAATATTTTAATATCGAAAATTTCTACATATTTAAGCCATTTGGGGTTGAGACCTTCGGCCCGTAAATTATTTGCCGTCAAGAATATAGAGATAAGTTATTTTTTCAGCCTGTTTTACCTATACATTTAAGATGTTGTAAACAATTTTGAATCAGTAAACATTTGGTAAAAACTCATTTTCAAAAAAGTCATCAGTAGGCAGCCATACTTACACGGTCGGTCAATGCAGACGTTGGCCGTCCTAATTTTGTCTATTGAAAATAGTATAGGCAACCGAGTTGTTGATGTCAATCAAATGTAAATTGAGGAAAAAACATAAAAAAATAACATATTATTATTTATTTCCACTCCGAATTCCTCCACACATTTTCATCTATTATTTAGATATATATGATGTTTTCAAACTCAGTATTTGTTGTCTTCAAAGTAATTAATGTAAAATTCACTATAGGTACACCCCATAGTCAAATTTTGACATTGATTTTAATCTGCGGACCGCCGTTTAGACAAAATGGCATACTTTCATTATTTTCTAGCAGGTTAAAGTTAATCTCAAAATTGAGTGGTGCAACAAAACCGAAGAATTTTGTCCAAAATAGTACTGGGTAAGTCGCGTCTTACAAATATAGGTCGTTGAAGAGAATGCTTGAAGTGCCGTTTGCTAAAACGTTACAAGTGTCAAAGAGTACCTATTCAAATTTCTCGCTATACCTATTAATTATTTACATATATTTGTCTACCTTGATGTTTGTCTCAACTGTCTCACAAAAGGCATGTGTATTGTATGCTCTGAGAGCAATACAAATAATGTCAAATTAACAAAATTTTCAGATACTTAAGCACATTAAAAAAATATTTATATTTACGGCCATTAGTTTACAATCAAATACCTTAAATAAATATTTTGAAAAGGGTTTTTATGATATAGCAGAAGATTTGCGTACTCTAAACAAAAATAATTATTATATAATTTATTTGCTACGTTTGCAATTATCTGAATTAGCAACAGCATTAATGGTTTCCTCTCCTGCTATAATCATTCATTCCATTCCATTCATTCCAGATCCATCAGTTTAATAAAAAAAAATACCTCCTTACTTTTTGCTTTTCCTCTTACGTCTTATCTAGGGCAAATAAATCGTTTATTATCGTATTGCTACATTGTGTCATTTTTATGTTTATAGTGTGAGTTTGTTGTATGTTTTACAATTATAAAAAACTTTAAACTGTAATATTCTGACTGAGGTCAGGAATTGAAGCAGAAAGGAAATGGGGAAGAAATAACAAATATTTATACGACCCTGTATAAATGTGATCTCTTTCAACTGAAAAACAATCTTATGTTAACGCACTTAAAACATAATATGATTGTTCATGTAGCATATTTTGCAATGCAACAAAAGATATAAAATCTAAACATTTCTCCGTTGACTAAGAATCGTGAAATTTGGTAAAAGGGCACTTACAATACTGATAAAAGAAAATAATCTACTTAAATATTTGTAATTTACTAATACACTAGCAGCCCGTCCCGGCTTCGCTCGGGTAAAAACATAATAAATTGTACACCTCAACCTTCTTCAGGAATCACATTATCTATTGGTGTAAACACCATGAAAATCCGTGCAGTGGTTTTTGAGTTTATCGCGAACAGACAGACATATGCGGTAGAGGACTTTGTTTATAAAGGTAATGATTAAAATAAAAAATAAATATGCTGAATTCTGCAGGACATAAGACACAGAGTTTAATTCAAACCTACGGTGTACGTCTGAATCTGAATTGGACAAATTCGGCGTTGGACAGAATCGTACATCAGAAGGACAGTTAAATATGTAGATAAATTAATATTAAAACCATGATTCAAACCTAATGACAGCACTTCAATAACTAGGTATCCATTGCACAGTGCAAGTGCATCAAACGAAAATATATTTGATTCTTCTGGAGTGATAAATAAATTGCATAGGTGGGTGATATTTATCACCCATGCAATTATTTAATTTTATCTCAAAAGAACTGAGACTGAAGTGAAACTAGTTGAATAATTATGTTACCATAGATATTTTATCCGTATTCACCTCGAAATTGGAAAACTCGAAGGAATAAATTCGGATTTGCATCCATTTATAATCTAACCCTTTGACACTACCGGGAAAGTGTTTCCTGAGGGCAATGATTCAACGATTTGTGTCGACGACGTTGATTTATCACAGGCCCTCAGACTCAGATATGTATATGTGAAGTAAAAATATTCGTTACTAGATATACTCTCGTCTTTACAGCCATGGTCCCATGTGTTACCCTTTTCTCATTCATGTAGGAATTTTGAAAATCTTTTTCTTAGTGCTTTCCTGCACTCCCCAAGGACATTCCAGCTTTCTACGGCCAGTAGACGTAGTCACTCAGATTCGAAAAAACCTAATAAAAAATATTACATTTAACTATTAACATGAAGTCCCGATTAAATGTAATGTGAGATAAAGTTAAGTCGTATATTTATAAACACATAATATGTATGTATGTAGCTAGATTAAATGCTACTTTAAATCAAGCGAATCAATTTGTTTCACATAAAGTTCAGTTTATTTATGTGGGAATGTACACTGTAAGAAATAATGCCTATGAAAGAGATAGGAGAATGTTAGAAAGAGAGAAATAATGAATTAGAGTGAAAAATAACATCAATTCCAACGATTTCAGGTAATTCTGTGACCTGGGACCGAAGTGTCAAAGCTTTGAAAACCTTAAGTCTTTGCTTTGAATGTTACGGGAACTCAAGGCTATTTTCTTGCACTAAAATATTCAGAAAACAGGTAAACTCCGTTTTTCCTTGTTACACAATCAATCTTACCGGTCTCATTATTTGACAGGAAAATAAATTAAAATAGACTTTTTGGAAAATAACTTTTATGTTTAATAAGTATTTTACTTTAGAAGGTGTAGATTTAAAATCATATTTGAGTTTTTTTCTAGTACTTGGTGCGCTGCTCTGCGTGAGCGCTTTATAATAAGATCACGTTTTACGAATTACGTCTGTCCCGTTCTTTAAGTTTAAAGAGTATAATGTATATTTTCAACTTTAAATTATAACTCTGTTCATATTTCTTCTGTATTAAAAAATATATGAAACTAGAACAAATAATTAAAACCACACCATTAAGTATGTTTAAATACCTAAAAAATGTTATATAGATGGAAAATAATAAGTTACTGCAAGTTTGAAAAGTACATACCATTACATTATGACAAAAAATAAAACGGATATGTATTTGTAAACATCATTAATTTGTGATTTTTCTTTTAAATTCACATCAAAGCAGTCCCGTCCAACCCAAGACAGTATCGTGCGCTAAGTTACGTAAGTAACTAATGTTTTAGATCACTATACAGTAAGTACAGTGTTTCCTAACACACAGTACTTTAAGTCTTAATTGTAAGAAAGGTAACAGGAAATTACAGGAATTTTACTGACTCCATTATCAATTTCCAAATTGTAAATCGGGAATGCTGCCTATATAATGGGTACCTTGCTTCTGGGTTCTTTAGATATTTTCATTTTATAAGTTCTATAATATAAGTTATTTTAAAGCTAATTTTATGGTACATGATTTTTGGTGATTTTGAAATGTTAATTGTGAGTCTAATAGGTCTTGGTTATCTGAAGAAAATATGTTATTTATTCCAAATTCAAATTCGTCGCGACGGCGACGCGTCGCTAGCAGCTTGCTGCCGCCCCTCCACAGCGGCGGTCACGTGCCGCGTCGCGTCGCCCCGCCGCGCCGCACTGCCGCTCGCTCCGCTCAGTCACCCCGTATCCTCGACGGCAGACCGCACGTCCCAATGGCCTTCACCGACTCCGAAGAAAGGGAGTTAATTAAGTTGGTTTCTGAGCACCCACTATTATACGACACAAATGACGAGGGATACCACAACCTCTATGTTAAGGAATCAACTTGGCAAACTGTAGCAAAGACATTAAACAAACCCGGTGAGTTAACCTTGAATAATCTTTCTAGACAGTCTGAATTTGTGATAATGTGGGTTGAATTTATCATCTACTTAGCTACAGTCAACTGCATGACATGTTGTCCGTGCACGTCAACCTTTATATCGCGCAACAACGGCTAATGAGCAATGAATTTTGATAGGTCCATGTACCTGCAGCTAAACAGTTTTATAATTGAAAATAGATTTGTTAATAATTATAGACTATTTCCTTAGATAGCTCTAAGTGTCGGTAAACTTTGTATGGAATAAAACACGCAACTAAATACTTTGTTAACTATGTACCTAGGCTAGGTCTTTATAGCAAGAGGGGCACGGCCGACTCAACTAGTTTCGAATGATGTGGAGTGACAAGTAAGGAACAGATGTTTGTCTGTGCGCGTGTCGGCAGCTGGCGTGTATTGTTGTATCGTATGTTGTCGATTCTGCTAACGTTAACCGAAATTGCTTTCGAATTGTAGCTCTTATTAACGTGTGATAAGACCTATTGACAGATATCATAGTGACATAGTAAAGATACTAAACCTACCCTACTTAATGTTATGCGAAGGGTAAAAGGACACTATGATTTGTATGGATACGTTATGAATGCTCGATTTCATTGTAGGTACTTTGGTTACTAAGTACAATTTGATAATAACTGAACAATAAGATAGCTAGGTAATTTTAAAGCAAAATATAGTTTAGCTGCGCATTTTTGGAGATTCTAAAATAGGTATCTAACCTATTATATATTCCAATAGATTACTCTATAATTTTTTTTAGTTTTAGTTTAATTAGATAGACTAATAATTATATCGCAAAGCAGCGACCAAAACCTTTATTCATAAAAAATATTTATTTTAATCTCATCATCAAGCATTTGAAAACGTTCTTGTCGGTGGAGGCCCATTCATGCTTGAAATAAAATTCAGATTTTCTCAAATTCAATTTCTGTTACAGTCGAAGAATGTAAGAAAAAATGGAAATTCATTAGAGACGGCTACACCCGGTACAAGAGGAGATTTAAGGGCGACGCGGTCCCACCGAGGAACTCCAAAAGTAAACGTCACCAATTGATGTCTTTTTTGGACAACTATCAATCAGCGTCTACGGAACCAGAGGTGCAAATTGACGAAGACAATGACGACACGAGTCAAGAGACATACATAACAAACTATGAGTTTATTGACGAAAATAATTTTGACAACGATGACAGTGACACACCAATAAGAAACCACAAAATCAAAAAAGAGGTGGAAGAAAGGGAATCGCCGCCACCATTCAAAAAACTGAAAAATAAATCTGATTATGACAGAATAGAGAGAGACGAAAACGTTGAAAGGGTTGATGTGAGAAAGAGAGAAGATGACGTGGACTTATTTTGCCGCCATATTGCAGAAGTTCTGAGGAACCTACCTCAGTTGTATAAAGCTAAAGCCAAGAAACAAATCAGTGCTATAGTTTCAGATTATGAAATCAAAGCGGCACAGTCTGGATCAAATACATCTGATACGGAAACACGATGACTGAAATTAAATTTTAAATTGTAATAAAAACATTCAAAATAATACATTTTTATTTTTTAAAATTAAATTATGCTCATATTACATGTTTTTGAGTATATGTGAGTAATGCAATAATACTCGTACCTTTACATTCTTTTTTATTTTCGAGTATGTGTCACCTAAAGACACCTGACGTGACTTTTGCGACAAAACAATATTTTAGCTTGTCACAAAATTGTTATTTTACACGCCTTTATATTAAAAATAAAGACATTAAATCTCACTCCCTGTAACACCATTCTATAAATAAAAATACATTAGCACCTTTTTCAACACGATATAAATTACTTTCTTACGCGTCCTTTGCTCATATTGTGTGAATTTTATGGCCCTTGCATGATATAGCTGGAATGTTATTTTTACGGGCTGTAAAATTGTTTTGGACCCAGTCGTTAGGTTCTAGATCCGCCACGCTCTCGAATTTAAAAATTTGTCCGCTACGCTTTGGCTCTAAATAATCAAGTTACGTAGGTAGTTGAGTGAGTAAAATTTTTGCACGTCCACTAGGACTAATGCAATAAATGTTGTAATAACTGGTATGGAGTCTAATAAATCCTATGTGAAGGTGAGTCGAATTAACTGTCATATTCTCGCAAGTCCTGTGTGCAGTAAAAAAGACGTAAAAGTTCATCATTCATCATCAATTCATCAGAACGTAAGGTGAATTCTGTCTTAGATGGTGCTACATCTTTAATTTTTTTATCTGTTAGGTAGGAACCATCAAATTGCGCATATAGCTGCCAACTTTGTATATTTATATATTATAACAACATAACAATTCGCATTATGCAGTTATCATGAGGCTTCGTGCAGGGCGCAGCATAATATCACAATCAGTGATATCGACCGAGAAAAGCGGCTTTACTGGATGTTATGTGCTTGTCTTTGCCTTATAAGACCTATAAACATTTCCTAGACCCAGACTGGCGTGTTTTGGAGAGATATAAGCAATCTTAGTCAGTATGCTGAAGCGTGATATGAACCAATGACCTAAACCAAACTTATTACTTAGAAAATAAGAACCGACTATCTATTTTCTGTCTTGGCACATTTCGGACATTTTTTTTCCGATCTTCCACAATTCATTGAAACTTTAAAAACTCTATCAATACAGCTCAAACTGTGTTATTTATTCCAAGGAATTTGCAAATAATATATATTTTTATAATAATTAGATTAATATATCCTTTCGACATCTAGCGTGGAGTAGTTTAACTTACTGGACTAGTGCCATCTGTTGTCGAATAGCTGAAATTGCCAAAACTCTAAAGTATTCTGCCTGTCTTATTTTTAGTTATTACATAATTGCACAGATGTCTGTATTAGAAAAATCAAGAGTAGGATGAAAAATGGCGGCCTATGTCCAACAGTGGGGTAAAGAAACAAAGAAGAGAGGAGGTTAGGAAAGCCAAGGGCGCCAAAATGAATTGACAAGAATTTTGTGTGTAGTCAAATTAACACTAAAATTGGCTCCAAATTATTTTGTATTTGTTACCTACTTATACTAATTTGACTACTCTCGTGAATATCGTACGAGGCGAGGCAACTAAGGGTTACCTAGCTGATATATGCTATTGCTGTAGCAGCAGTGGAATTATTCCATTTGAAGTGAATTTTTCATATTTTCATAGCAAAATATTAAAAACACAAGATTAAATTAAGTAACAATATTTTTTTAATTCTAATGGCATGTGTTTTCCGTGTCCACAAAGAAACAGTTATGTAAACAATGTTTGGTAGTCAATTATAACAACGTCATTGAAAATAAGTTACGTCGAGGTAGCCTACCAATTATTTTTCTATGCAAAGCCTGCACTTAAGCCGTCTTGTCTGAAAATTGATGGTCATGTATTCAGTAATTACATCGAACATAGCCTTTATAAAATAATATTGGATGAGGCATTTTCATGCATTGTAAAAATAAGTAAAATTTGCGGGAAGTCGACAAGAAAACTTTGTCATTAATTGTTGACAACGTAACAACGAAAAGTCGATCTTGAGCCATGACTCGTCTCGTCCTCCGCCACATTGACGACGGATAAAAAAAGTTTATTTGTTGCGCACATTAGGATCTAAGTATCTGACTCCAAATTTGAGGAAAGTCAACTTTGACCCAATAATTCATTCAGGATGTCAGGAAGTCCAAAGACTGCGGTACCACTTCTTATGTGGGTGGGCTCAGGTGTAGCTTTTAGTCTGTTTAAATAGTATACAAAATCTAATGACTTGTGAATAACATATTTTATACTAGTCAAATCGGTTTACAAAAACAAAATACGCCTGATACATATCAAAATTATTGTCAATTAATGATGAAATCAGATAACAGACAAATTGAAAACTTTTCACCAAGACATTAGGGTTCAAAACGGCGTGATACAATTGATACAATCTCCCAGTGGAGTGCCACTTATCGTAAACCGGTCTATTGTAAGCATTGTACTAGTGACCGCGATACAGTGTGCTCGCATCAATAGCTGTTGCAGTTATAAAAAGGTTGGTTGTATTTTATCTGTTTTTATTTCTATTTCTTTCTTCGTTGCCTCATTCGAAACATATTTCCATAATATCCAGCATAATAACTAGGTAGATTAAAAATTATTATTTCACAATAAAATCTTCTTGTTAAGTTTAAGATAAGCACTAGCACCTACAATGCTGGCAATAACTGAAAATCAGTGTTTCTGTACTAAGGTGCAGAAAGTTTCGCTGAGTTATGGCCTTTTGCCCTTACTGCAGTACACCATTTGTTTAATTTTATGTTTTTTTATTATAAGACTAGTCTGTTGTTTCTTTGGTGTTTGTGGCAAATCAAATAAACGAATTATCTATCTATCTATCTTATTATATCTCTCTTTAACGCATGGATATCGCTATAACTTATTTGTTGTATAAAATGTCACGAATACCACATATTCCTATGTAAAATTGACGACCTCGGTGGCGCAGTGGTAAAGTTCTTGCCACTGAACCGAGAGGTCCTGGGTTCGATCCCCGGCGGGTCATGATGGAAAATGATCTTTTTCTGATTGATCCGGGTCATGGATGTTTATCTATATATGTATTTCATATAAAATATAGTATCGTTGAGTCAGTATCCCATAACACAAGTCTGGAACTTATATTGGGGCTAGCTCAATCTGTGTGATTTGTCCTAATATATTTATTATTTATTTAAAAGTAGCAGATAAAAGGTAAATATCACATGTTATTTACCTACTAAATATTCAGTATTAATGGAAATAAAAGAAAAAAATTACTTGGTAAGGTACAGAGATGCCTTTATTCATTTATCAGTAATGACTTACTGTATTATCAGTAATTATCAGTATGTACACGTTCTCTTAGACCACCACTTGCTTTCGGTTAAGGAAAACATCGTGAGAAAACCTGCACACTGGTTGACAGTTTAATTACTGGTGTGTATCCATTAGATGTATTATGTGTGTGTGTGTTTCCATTAGATGTCGATAGTTAAGCGTGGAGTCATGTCTTTAGGCGTCTTGAATAAAATCTGATATCAGTGATAGCACTAACACACTTATTCTGAATAATATCTAAGAACACAACCCATGGACATCGAACACGATAAAAAGCCTGCAAATTTTCGCTTTTACCAATCATGTCCGTTGCAAGGTCGGTTCCGTAGGTACGTTAATTAATGAGACAAGCAAATTATGAATTGTACAAATGTTTTGTCTAGCTTTTGCTATTGACATCGCCCAATGCATTAAACGAAAAACCTATCTGTAATAAATTTTCTGCATTGCTTTTTTTTTGTATGTATTAATACATACAAAAAAAAGCAATGCAGAAAATTTATAATAAATAAATAAATTAGGACAAATTACACAGATTGAGCTAGCCCCAAAGTAAGTTCGAGACTTGTGTTATGGGATACTAACTCAACGATACTATATTTTATAACAAATACATATATAGATAAACATCCAAGACCCAGGTCAATCAGAAAAAGATCATTTTCCATCATGACCCGACTGGGGTTCGAACCTGGGACCTCTCGGTTCAGAGGCAAGCACTTTACCACTGCGCCATTGAGGTCGTCAAATCTTTTATACGTAAATAGTTTTATGTTAATTTATTCGTCAAATATGTACAAATCTCGAATATGAATTATTGTTGATACTAGTAATGTAACGTCAACTATACTATATGTTACGCTTTCAATCAATTTCGAGTTGTACCTATTGTGAAGAGAGCATAATATAGTATATGCTATCCAGAAACCTAGCAACGCAAATAAACACCAAAGTTTACTTGTGAAGCTGTCATATTATCATAATTGCTGTATACGATGGTGACACGTGAAAGTTTTAAGAACTGGTCACTTGTACTTAATATAATAAAAAAATAATTTTACATTTTGAAAATAGAATTCTTTACCAATATTATTGAGTATTATTTCATGAATTTGTCATTTGTTTTACATTTTGGTGGCAAATTGAAAATTGTCTCTTCACGAGAACAGACATTTTTCAATTTGCCGCCAAAATGAATGATGCGCATGAGCCAGAAGATGAATTTCAACTTTCAGTTTGGCCGTCGTATTTTGATTAGCATGTACAAATTATTAATAGAGTTATTTCAGTGTAAAAAAAAAAAATATTCTTGTTTATTATTATACTTGACTAATTTAAAGTTTACACCTATTTTTCGTTCCTAAAAGGCACGCTTCGTAACGCAACGTAAATTTAAAATGTCTCACGTATATTTAATTATTTAAAATTTCTTTTGTTGTTTACGATTATTTACTTTAGGTATAAATAAAAACAGAATTAGTGTGCACATCGCATTATGAGCATGCAACTAGTGAACTATGAGTGAAATACGCTGCCAACAATCAACGACTGACTGACAGTACAAAATCCTACTAATATTATACATATAAATGCGAAAGTTTGTGAGGATGTATGTGTGTTTGTTGCTTTTTCACGCAAAATCCACAGGACTAATTGTTATGAATTTTGGTACACGGGTAGAAGAAAATAACCTGGAATAACACATGCACAAGAGTAGCGAAGCCCCGGGGCGCAGCTAGTAGAAAATATATTGAAGCAAATCATAGTGTTTAATTACATGGAAAAATATTATTTTACTACTACTTTAGATTATTTTAATGAATCCTGCACTATACATATTAAGAGCAAAAATGCAATGTTTTTTTGGTCAGTTTTACAGAAACAGTAACAATGGTGTTGACATTATACAAAATCGACGCTAGCCCCCCTGTGAGAGCTGTATTCATGACTATAGAAGCGCTGAACATCCCAGGCGTGGATTATGTCAATGTGAATCTGCTTGAAAGGGAACACTTGAAGGATGATTTTGTTAAGGTCAGTGAAAATTTAAGTATTCACTCAAAAATCTGTTCATAGGCACATTTTTAACGTCTTAACGTCAAATTTTAAATGATGTAGTGCTAGCTGGGCCCCTGGGGCTTTGCTTCCGTGGGAATTTCGGGATAAAAATTACCTTCTGTGTTATTCCAGGTTATATTCTACCCGTGTACCAAATTTCATAACAATCCGTCCAGTAGATTTTGCCCGAAAGAGTAACAAACAATATATACGAGTACACACATTCATCCTCACAAATTTCCGCTTTTATATTAATATTAGTAGGATTCTTACAAAGCTTTATACTACTGGCTTTTCGTAACGACCATTGCTGTGAAGAAATGCTGACAAATACCTACTCATTTAAACAGCGTTGAATCTTATCATGTCAGAAACCCAAGATTTACATTACAAGCCCAACAGAGACAATTAGATTTTTTTTGCAAAAATTACACATATCACATGCGTATCATAATAATGCACTATCATCAACATTGGATCAATCGGTTTAAGATATCTGCTGTGCTATCTGCTATGATTCCACGCAAATAAATATTGCAAGATAAATAAAAGTTTGTAAAAGTGACTGACAGTAAATTTTATTTTGTTTTTAGTAATATTATATAGTATTATATATATGACGACCTCGGTGGCGCAGTGGTAAAGTGCTTGCCTCTGAACCGAGAGGTCCCGGGTTCGATACCCGGTCGGGTCATGATGGACAATGATCCTTTTCTGATTGGTCTTGGATGTTTATCTATATATGTATTTGTTATAAAATATAGTACCGTTGAATTAGTATCCTATAACACAAGTCTCGAATTTACTTTGGGGCTAGCTCAATCTGTGTGATTTGTCCTAATATATTTTTATTTATTTATTTATTTGTTTATATATAAGTACCTATAGTTTTTAGTTGATACGTAATTTAATTTCACGTACTATATTCTAATGGTGGATCGAAATAAAATTGAATAACAAATGTTCGATTTGGTAGGTTCATAATATCTATGTATGTTTCAGATTAATCCTCAACATACCGTGCCAACATTGAAAGATGACGATTTTGTGCTGTGGGATAGGTAATATTTTGATATTGTATGACCATTTTTTTTTAGTCATGGTCTTTTTGTACTTGCATCCTCAGTATAGGTAGCCACTAAAATAACTAAACTTGCTCCGCCTGTGCTAGGAAGTTAGGTGGTGAGTTAGATTTTTTGAAGCGGTTCGTGATACGTTACACAGGATGCGAAAAAAGTATTTAAACGTTAATTATACACAATATTCAAGATCTGCTGATGTGGAAATTCCAAAAATAATAAAAGTTTTTGGTAGCCGAATTCGAATTAGATCCCGAGCGGAAGATATTTTTGTTTGCATCTGATATAAGTTAACAATATGCAAAATCGAAAAATAGCCAGAGAGTATTCTTTGGCGATGGCACATTCAAGCCGGTTCCAGCTTGTACCAGCTCTTTTCAATACACATGGATGTGGCAAGCGATGAGCACCATACAAATGTTCTACCTCCGACTGTACACGGAACCTGCACAGATCAGTGGGCGAAGTGTGGGGTTAGCATTGCACTTCTCACCATCGAATCGATTCGAAATGAGACACAGCAAACCAATCACATTGCGAAATTGTGACGCAACGACAACCATACTGCTATATCATTGGTTCGCTGAGTCTCACTACGAATCGATTCGATGATGAGAAGTAAAAATGCAAACCCACACTTTGCCCTCTGTGCAGCTATGACTGATGGATATATAATATTTAAAGGATTCACTTTTACTAATTGAAGACAAAATCTGCGTAAATTTTATCTAAATGTAAGATAAGTGCATCTGTGGAGATCTATCCCTTAAACCGTACTATTAAAATACGGTTACAGACAATCTTTGACAGGTGCCTAAGTATTGTCAGGAAGAGACCAAAGTTTTATGATTATTTTTAACGTAATATTATATATTTATACTTCCAGCCACGCAATAGCTGGATATTTGGTGGCAAAATACGGGGCCGACGACTCCCTCTACCCCAATGATCCAAAAAGGAGGGCTCTCGTCGATCAACGTCTTCACTTCGATACCGGCATCCTGTTCCCTAGTCTGAGAGGAACTGTGGTACCTAACTACCTTACTTTTCGTAATTATATTTTTCGGAATAAGCAGATTGGACATATTTCATTGTTCTTTGGGGAGGCTCACAGTTATGACATTATAACATAATACCAGCTCCACTCTGTCGCCGAACTCAAGACACAAGCCGACATTGCGTAATTCGTATGAATGCTTTTATTTACTGCCATGAAAAACCAGCAATGTATACCGAATCCGCCAAAGTTTGGCAAATTGTTCGACGACAGTGTGGAGCCGGCAGAATAAATTCATGAACTGTTTAAGCGTAGTTGCTTTCCGGTACAATGGAATCCGAATATCAATATAGTCAACAAAATTATTTTTACAGGAACCATTATTTTTCTGGGGCGAGAAGAGCCCGCGACCTGAGAATTTGGAGAAGATTGAGAAAGCGTACGGCTTCACAGAGAGTTTCCTGACAAGTCCGTGGCTTGTTGGTGGAGAAGTAACATTGGCTGACATATGCTGTGTTGCCACCATCAGCTCCATGAATGAAGTGTTGCCTATTGACGGCAATAAGTAAGTAATTGTAAATTGCCTTTTTAATTAATATTTTTTTTATGCAGATAACTTCAAAATTATATTCTGAAATTTCTTTTTCTGTAAGAATGAGTGAGGAAATGAAAAGAGATTTACATGTGATAGAGAGTAGTTTTCTTAAGGCACGAGATAAGTGAACGACATTCTAATTCAGTCAATCACACTCAAATTATTAATAACGGCTAGCCCGCCCCGGCCTCATATGGGTGTAATATTATACACGTTATATACATATAAACCTTCCTCTTGAATCACTGTATTTATTTAAAAAACCCGGATCGATATACGACATCGTTGTGTATTTTAAAAGAATAAGGAGAGACAGCGGGAAGCGACTTTGTCTTACTTGATAATGAAAATGATGTCCATTCATCTTTAATCAACGTCTTTAATTATCGCATTTCAAAGATCTTGTCTAGTCTAGTTTAGTTGTTGAATCCAATTTGGCATAATTTGAAAAAATACAATGACTTTTGACATTGGATAAATTGGTCGTTCATACATTTACGAAAATTATTTTTAATTAATGTATATCTGCTATATAGTTATTACCTCTAGTACATACGATATTAATAGGTAGGTTCCTAATATGGAGGACACAAAATAAAATATTTGTTGTATGTATGTACATAGCTGCCGCATAATAAGAAAGTATAAAACCACTTTCATGTTTAGTAACATTTTTGTAACGATTTTGTTTTGTTAATGATTCTTTTTTATTGTTTTGTGTTGTTCTATTTCATATCTTGGCAATAAACAATATTATTTTCTATTCTTTGTTTCAATTCCAGGTACCCGAACTTAGTGGGCTGGCTGGAGCGATGCGAAAAAGAGATTTTTTATAAGAAAGGCAACGAGAGCGGCCTCCTTCAGTTCCGACAACTTCTCAAAAGCAAACTGCAATAAACAATCTCACTACTTACTACGTCATCGAATATTAGAGCCCAGCCCCATCGCTGCGTTGCGTCGCAACTCCGTCGTGCTCCATAGTTTACACTATAAATTCCGACATTGATTTTCGACAACAGTTGTTAATATTTGTGTTTTTCTGGGTTGATCCGTACGTATAGGGCCGTCAACGCAACGGAGCACGACGGAGCTATGAGCCTTACCCGGCGTCCTAGCTGAGCTACAAATACGACGAGACAGCCCGACGCGAAGTGACAATGTCAAACTTGTGTTAGGTTATGACGTTTGTTATATTGCAGAGAATGAAATAAAAGTATGGAATGTGCCAGCTACTGCTCCTCTTGCGCAGATTGTAAATTTTAATCTAGGGAAAAGGCTATAAACTTTAGATTCACCAGCCCGTCATACAACTAAACGTGACCTTTGAGTTTTGCAAGTCTTGTTTGTTTAAGAGTCATATGTCATAATATCATAATATCTTCTTCTACATCAACATTTAGAAGAAGATGTTATTGTAAAACTAAGTAGGTATAATATGTTCAATGAATAAAACACAGTAGAGCCATTCAATTGTAGAATTTTATTTTGATCCTCCCAAAAAGAGCAAAATGGACAGAGACAGAGAAGGTATATCTATAGATATACCTTCAACTTCAACTTTTTTTATAAATGATAAGTATTTTCTATTAAAGATAAGTATCTACTTATCTTTATTGCCTTGTGCTCACAAGGCTATATGTATATATATTTATGGGAATTTGTTATAAAAATAACTAAATCTGGATCTATGTTATTGTAGAGAGAATACTATCTCGAATCTTAATTGGTGTATTTCTTCATGTTAACTTTCAAAAACAAAGGAATGTCATTTTGTTCAGCCTTGGCTGTGGTCATTACTTACACCTTTGAATTTTGACGTTTAAAACAATATACTTCCCTAAAATAGTTCAACAATTAAATAATTATTTAAACTAAATAATTCCTCAATTTAATTTTTGAAATTTTACTACTTAATTATTAGTTATTTATGAATTAATAATTGTTTATATTTCGAAAATTCATCACTAAGCCTGTGTGTTTAATTCAAACTACCATACCCGCTTCATCTCCACCCCAACTGTCTCTTCATGAATCACTTTCAAATTTAAAACACCATAAACCTATAGTTCAAAGAATCCCTAAAGGTGCCCGTATTGCTGTCACCAATACTCTCTCCCAAAATATCAAAACAGTAACAATAAATGAAAATACCACCAAGGCATGGGAACAACTGCTCACCTTCTCTCATTTTATTCTCCATGTTTTCATTCATTCAAATTCGTCCACCAATCTTACGTACAAAATTAAAAATTCAGAACAGCCACATTGTCCATCCTTTTGTGATTCATTTCCTTTTAAAAAAGAACTATTTATAAATTAGTACTATGAGTATATCTACCTTAGCCAAGTAATTTTACCAACTGATCTAACTGCAAAAGAGGTTGATAGAAGAATTGGAAATGCATGTAAACGTTACTGGAGCTTAAAAGAGGTAATGAAACATAAATAAATTAGTATGACTATTAAAAGGAAACTGTTCGATTCATGTATACTGCCAATACTAACATACGGCTGCCAAACTTGAGCACCTACAAAATCACACCATAAGAAACTAGAAACTTGCCAGAATAACATGGAGAGGAGCATGAATGGAAAGCGAATATCTGATAGGGTTAGAAATACATTAATAAAAAAAGAAAACAAAACGGACAAAAGACTTAGGTAATGTCTTTTGTACGTTTTGTTTTATTTTTTATTAATCACTAAATCACTTAAGAAAGCTCAAATGGAGGTGGACTGGTCATGTCATCAGAGAATTTTATAGTCTTGTGGTCAAATCGTTTAATATTTTAGTATTAATAGTTATATATCAATCAAACAATCTGTGTGATTTGTCCTAATATATTTATTTATCAAAATGCATGAATTCACTATATGTGATGAAGGTATTATAGAATCATTTATTTGCAAGATTTACATATTATAAGATTATTGGAAGTAACGAATTCGTTCTGATCTTTTCAGAATTAAATATTGAGGCCACGTTTCCGAATATAAACACACTTTTAGAGGGCCTAAGCAACGTAGATTACAGTTTAAACTCTCCACTATTTACTGATGAGGTAGATGAATTCTTAAAACTTATCACAGGAAAATTATATCGATAATCATGGAATAAAAAATTAAGGGACCACCGCAAAAATTTAATGAACCATTATAAAATCAATCCTCACAGGGTCGAAACCAATGAGAATTTCCATACAATCTTTTTCACCTGCACCTGGGAGCACACCTTGACACCTGGGAGAACCCGCAGGCGTTTTTTAAAAGTTGGTTGAACTAGATGTAAAAGATAAGAACAAATTAACTCCTGATACTAAGAAATACGTGCACTCTGGATAGAACTGCATCTTGTGACTTTGCTTCTTAACTCTGTATCTCAGTCTGAGCGTGTGAATCTCTGCAACAGGCGTGGGGCAACTAGATCAACTGACCAAGGGAATGACGGAGTTATGCATACACTGCCGCATTTAGGGAAAATTTATATAATAAACGGGTTGGTTTACTTTGCTAAATATCATCTTCTGGCATAAATCATATGAAATCATTAATGTCATATGATATGAAAGATGTTACCAACGCTCGATTTCATTGTTTGAAGAGTATACAAAACCGTTATGATTTTTATTTTTAGTAGTTTATTATAAAATGACTAGAAATAAATCATTTAAAAATGTAAGACTTGAAATAAGATTTATTTAAAAAATGTGAAAATATTACAAATGTGAAAAATCAATAAAGTAAATTATACATAACGCGAGCTGCCGCGAGACCGACATGAAAATTAATAGTTACGAGGTTGGTAACTATTAATTTTCATGTTATTTGGTACACAATCATTTAATTCATAAAACAAAATGCATTTAATGGGCATGGTCTTTTAATTAAATAACAGTCCTTTGTCCCCGAGGGAACAAAATTGGCTATTAAAAAAGAAATTAATTCACAAATTTCATTTGCATATTGTGTCGGGGAAGTTTTTTTAGAGTAATTATATTATTAAAACGTAGGTATCACCTCGTCGTATCTATCACATACAGAAATAATAAATTAAAGATAAATATTTGAGAACTTTGGATATTCCGGCTTTGGGGTTTACCTGCAAAATGTCAAAACTATTTCGACCAAAAGGCTTTTACTGTATAAAACTGAAATGCAGCCAGCTTTTCTGGGACTTTCACTTGTATATTTTTGTACATATTACTGTATTTTAAGTTAAGATTTGTTACCTATTTATGTTTGTTTTATAAAAAGGCACACAGAAACAAAAAGCGATGAAGAAAAGAGCTATAATATTCACTGTGTCAGAACAGAATTTGGACAAATCCTAGAAGGCTATAGATGTTAAACACTGTTGATTTTCAAAATGATCAATAAATAATATTGATATTAGTTACAAGGAAAAGGAAAATAGATAAAGGGCATGGTTGGACTGATAGATTAATTATTATTTGTGTATTTTTACTGAACAATGAATTAGCTCTTTCTGTTTGTATTTATCTTCCTGTCCTCCATGGGACAAGCCCGCCCTTGCTTTTCTGTTATTTTATGTAGTAATAAAGTTATTTGAAACAAACCAACTTAAGCTATGTAAATGAAAAAAATCCGTGCGATTTTTCAGGCTATTTAAACGGAAATACTATTCCGATTGAACTTGCACGGTATAATGTCGCATTTTCTGTGTGCACGTGTATGTGGTGTGGTGTAACGCACCATTGTTTTAATTGCTTTTGTTTTCGGATCTAGAATCTTCCCGAAGTTTCTGTTGGAGGTTTCTTACATCAATTTAACTGGCTGATAATATATATACATATAAAGTTTCCATAATAATGTAAAAATAACAAACAATAACAAAATGTATGTTGATCTTGTCACAATATGGTCACGTACTCTGCTGAACTTCTTTATTTTAATATAGACCAGCGTTGTTCTAATTGCGTTGCGTACACTTTGCTGCTTATAACCAGCAAGTTTCAAGTTAATACGTTAATAAGTTGACGACCTCGGTGGCGCAGTGGTAAGGTTCTTGCCACTGAACCGAGAGGTCCCGGGTTCGATCCCCGGTCGGGTCATGATGGAAAATGATCTTTTTCTGATTGGCCCGGGTCTTGGATGTTTATTTATATATGTATTTATTATAAAATATAGTATCGTTGAGTTAGTATCCCATAACACAAGTCTCGAACTTACTTTGGGACTAGCTCAATCTGTGTGATTTGTCCCAATATATTAATATTAATATTAATATTAATATAAACAATTCTAATAACGTATCGTTAATCGCGATCACTGTAGCTATGGAACATGCGTCTAGTCTATTTATTCCCAAGTGGACTGTTGGTATAAGGCTTGCAGGCTGTTAAGGTGAAGTATAAAAATGAGTAATTCTTCTTCTTCAGTCAATTCAGTATATTTATATTATTCACAATAATCAATATTCACAACGTGCACACTCGATAGAGGTTGGCGGAGAAGAGCGCAGAAGGTGGCAATTTAGTTAGCACAGCAAAGACAATATTGTTATTTTTTTAATTTTTGTGCATCTTGGTAGACGACTAATTTTATGATGTTCTAAACAGTAGCAAATACGCAAACCTTCCTAAGAGCACCCTTTCAAAAAGTGTTTAAAAATTAATATAAACACTGTGGAGATATAGAAAGTACCGTTTCACATCTAGATATAGATTTATTTTGCAACACCCTGTATAAACGCCATGCCCACATTCAGAGAGAGCCCAAAATCCATTTGCACTGCGGCATAAAAGAGGTAAATGCGACGAAAATCTCAGTAAAAAGGCTTAATTTAAATGAGACTGAATATGCGACTCGTTAGTGCCCACTGCGCAGTCCTTGCACCGAAAAGGTTTTAAACTGTAATTCCATAGCAGTAAAAAGTGACAATTTAATTATATCAAAGCATCTTCAACCTATAAGATCATTTAAGGCTAGCACAGATCATGTGTATAGTAACTGCTCTAAAGATTATATATTTCCCATTTTATGTGGGAATTTAAAATCAGAGGAAAGAAGGAATTTTAAAGAAATACTGTAACTTTCCTTATCTCACAGTATGAAGTTTTGTGAGCAAACAGTTTTTTACAAAATCTGTAATAAACGTCATCACTCACTACTTCAATGTGACACCTTCTACAGAAAACCAAGCCGCACTTTTTGAAATTGGAAGATTATTACAGAACAACATTTCTTAATCTCTGACAAAAAAATCCAATACAAATTGGCAACGCTGCCAGCCTTTTGAGTAAGTTGCCACAAGATAACGTTCTTAATAAGCTATACAACTAGTCATTTTGTTTGGTTTATTATTTTTTTTTGCTATTTAATTTTTTCTGACATTATTATCAAATGTCAAAATTCGTGAGTTACCGCGAAGCAAACGCTCTTCAAGAGCGGTCATAAATATATTTCTAACGTTTTTTTTTCTTCTGAAAATGTTTTTGTGTTACTATTATATAAAGAAAAATAGGTACAAATTGTAATGGTATGAAACTGTTTTACACAATCTAGGTAACTAGTTGGACCGATAGATTTTATTTTTTTTATAGGTACCTACTTAGGTAATATATACTATCTGAAAACTTCCCGTTGGATTTGACTAACACTTTCTTTAGGGCATTATAAACGGAAGTTGATCATCTTGGTGGCTAGTAGTTCCCATAGACTTAGGGGCAAATGTCACCGGTTTTTTATCTGCGTCATGTTTTCTTACTACGCATAATAATGCGTACGCATAACATTTGGTGACATAAACAGAAACTCCAAAACAATAGTTTTGGAGTTTCGTTTTGCCTTTGAAGTGAAAACCGTCTCCACGTCTCCTAAATTACTGGAGAGGATATGAATAACTGAGTTCAGTGGATTTTTTGTGTCGTATTCGGATTCAGGAGAAAAATCTAACTAACCGAAGTAGCCTACATAGTATTCTTAATTCTTCGACAATAGGAGCTGTTAGTTGCTGGTGGTGACAGTTGGTAAGCGCCTTCTTTATTTTGTTCGGAAGTGGTGCGATTTTGTCTTGCGAGAGTTTTGGTATTTAAAAAGCATTACTCATTGACCATGATTTATTTGGTCTATAAACCTGAAGATATCATCCCCGCTTGGAAGATCTATTTACACGGCCAACCAGTAAGAAAAATTTTACAAAAAATCCTATAATGAATTTGTCCCTTAAAAGTGGATCGTGTAGCTTTAATAAAGTCTGAATGTCACCCGAAAGTTTGTGAAATTAAATATAATATAAACCGTCTGCCGTTGAAAATAAAGACTATTTAAAAGAACCTCAACTGTATCGGAATTTCCATATACCAATACGTGGTATTTCTTAATTAATTTGTTGTAACATTTTAGGTTTTTTTTTACTTGAAAGACATTTTATCAAATTAATTTTCTGTTTGCCATATTTTTTGTATAAAATTATGCAATGGGAGCCATAAGTAATAATTAGGTAGGTACACTCTTTTCATTTTTCAGTTTTGGACATAATCCTTCGAGCCGGATAAAATATCACTGAACGCTAGGAAAAGCAAGAGTAATCTTATGTTAAAGGATAGAATTTTATTATCTGTGGTTTTAGTTTTGGATTTAGCTGGCAGTAAGAGTTAAAAATAAAGAAAGAATATTGAATATTTAAGATTTAAAGTCATACATTTTGTAATGTACGAAATGTCAGGATAGTCAAGAAAAGATTTTTTGATTATGTCTATGTGTTTCAAAGATTATAAAGTTCGTGTAAAAATATGATAATATAAATGTGTGAGTAATAATTTAACTAAGTAAAGAAAGAAAACTTGTTTCTTTGGTACACTGGTAGATATTACAAAATTAAAAGAACAAAATCATTATGTATCTAAATTAATATGTTATTTATATATAGACAAACATGTAACGACACATCACATTATACTTTAAACACAATAAATATCTCAGGGATACAGAGTAACGTCAGCAAAATACTAAGCGGTATTACCTGCACGTCAAAGCAAGCAATCTTACATAGAGCAGCTTGCGGCAGACATTTAGTTTAACCCGTGGAATAAGTTATGGGATACCTACTTCACTTCTATTTTTAAGTTTTATACTTAAACTTACACTTATGTAAGTATATTTTTCTTACAAGTTTAGCAGATTTGATCGTTTAAAAATTACCTAAAAATATATTTCATTTTACAGTTTGTATTATATAAGTAGGAGATTAAATAAAAACAACAATAATTGTGGCTAAATGATAATGGAAGTAATATAGTTTAAGATCTGAATATTAATTAATATTGATAAGATTTCTAGCTGATAACACAAAAGGAAAATAGATAAGAATTATCAAACAATATCTGAGCCTAAGAAATCTTTCAATATTTATAGGGAAATAAATATTAAATGGCTGAAACAAAACGTAATATCAAGACAATAGTAATAATGTTATCGACAGGAGTGAGGAACGTGACCTTAGAGTAACTACTGATAGACGTAGAATTTTGTTCTATGAATGTCTTTAAAATCACTCAGGTATTTAGAATTTTTGAAAGGAGTCTTTCAAAAATTTTAGTGCTTAGTTAACTAAGCAATTTCGATTTTGGGACTGACCAGCAGTCAGCTGAGATTAATCTCAGCTGAGTACTGGACAACATCTAATTTCAATAACAGCTTTAAGTTCCAGTGATTACCCTCACTTTTGCTCTTGTGGCAGTGATCAACATAATCTCCAAACTGATGTTTGGACACAGGAGTAAGGAATAAGAACAGAGACAAATCTTCATACAACTACGTTTTCGTAGGTACACTTCTACAAGCATGCACCGCACGTGTGCCTATCTACTAGCCGCTTGCCGCGTATGCGTCTCAACTGGATAAAACCAGTTTACGCGCGCTCGGCCATTAGACAAGCTGTGCAACGTCTGTCACAATGTTTCGCGCTCCTGCTCTGTAATTGTTTTTATAAAACATACATACTTTTAGTTGTTTACTAGGTTATGTTAGGTTATTACGTTGCACACGTTCTATTAAACAAAAAAGACACCCTACTTGGTCAAATATTGAGGAGAGAAAGCAACGCAATTACGAGGACATTGGGCAATGTCCAATTATTGCAGACATTGTAATGAAAACAAGAGATTGTGGGGAAAACGACAATTTTGGTATTTATACAATGATCATATATCACGTGAATGTCACAGATGAAAGTATTATTATTGGAATATTGACAAATTCAAAAATAAATTAAGAAATAGATCAATTCATGACGATAATATATAGACTTCTTGTGCGTAACTATGGAGATTTTATAGAGAACTCGATTGAAAACCTAATTTCACTCGAAGTGGTCGAAAATTTCGCGTAAAAAAAGAAGAGACAAAAAGTTGCTTTCTTGCCATGAGTTTAATCGCTTGTCATTTAGACCAAATCCGGACAAGCTAAAGTGAAATAATGAAGCTGATTGCAGCTTACCTTGATTAAAGGCTGGATTAATAATACTTCACTAGACTAGAAGACGTGTTTATATCAGTTAGGATAAACGTGACAGTATTTAGTGTTTAGTTTAGGAAACTTATCGGGAATTTAATTAGTAATTTGGATTGATAGATTGCGGCAAACTGAAAATTTAAGATGATGCGAATAGTTAAACCTTATTAAAAAAATATTCAATGACATACTTCGCAGTATATTTTCCTATTTTGACGACGTTTTTATTAAGTAAAAAATATTTTTCGACTAAAATAAACTATAGACTAAATATAACAAAACATGTTAAAAGGTTGGAATGTTGTCTACGTTTTGTCTTTTTATTGCTGGCTGTTAGAACTTTGAATAAATTTTGAAATTTCCAATTTAAAAAAAATTATATGTTGACCGATCAGATCCGCTCACTTCTAAATTTTTCTTTAGAAAGACTATTTACATAATTATTTAGTACAAAAATAAAATAATCTTCATGTTATATATTTTGATAATATTGTGTTTAAATATAAAATAATTGTAAAGGAGTAAATAATGAGATGGGCGATGTTTTTGTAATGGTTTCAAATGGGTGAATGTGATAAAACACAGAAATAAATAATGTTTATTTAAATTTTAAATATCATTACTTTCAGTGCAAAGGAAATGGCTTGTCAAAGGCCAATCAAAGTACCTATATATCAAAGACTTTGAATTAAACAAGAAAAATCAGACGTACAATTAAATATATTTGATAGGAGAAAATTTAACCAAAGCTAGATAGATATAATATACTTTTTCTTCGCATAAAAATAATTAAATGTCAAGATTAAAGGTCTGCTCTGGCAAGAAAAACTATATGAAATAAACTCACTCACTCAACTCATAAAATAATATGCGTTAAAATTAATAAACCCTGATGAGCCTTTGATAAAAACGACCAAACGAGCTTACCAAAAGATCAATCAAATATGAAAGAAACAAACAACTACGGTTGCAAAATAGAAACGAAATAATTAATTGGACATAACACAAATTATAATGTAGTATATATAGATATTTTATAGCATACCTATTATTACGAATAACTTGATGAAGAGAGCCTCAAATGGCGGCAAAGGCGCTAATATTTGAGCTTTTTAAGTTGGAAAGTATAGATAGTCACTAGGACCAAGGACTAAAGACCGGCTTATCAAGTATATTGAAAAGATTGTTCGAGGTATCCCATGAACATAGGGCTGGAAGTTTCTTTGGCCACTAGCTCAGCATTGTAATGAAAATTGGCAACGCCAGACTTTTGGGCACGTCGCCACAAAGCAACGCCCTTGATGGGCTGTACAATTTGTTTATATTTTTTATTTAAGTTTATTTTTATTTTATTTTTTATTTCATGAAATGAATGTTAGCCTTTTTCGCAAAAAAATAAGTGTTCTCAATATATAATATTCTTAATTAGATATTAGATTATCAAAATAGTTGTTCCTCAAAATGTAAAAATATAGACATAATCTAGTGAACAAATATTTTTATACCTAATGGTAGAAAAATAACTAAAGACATTTTAAACTGCCAACAACAAAGATGACAGGTCGTTCGACAGACGCATTGTTAGTTTGCAATAAAATGTGTATTGCACCAGTCAAATTTGACGTTAACTTTAACCTGTGCATACTAACGCAAAGTGCACCATTTCATCTTAACGATGACGGCACGTTAAAATTAATGTCAAAGTTGACTGGTTCAAATGAGGCATAGACAATAAAGAGCGATGACAGTTGTGATTCGAAACGTCAGATACACAACACAACGGTGCAAATTGTGGAAATAATAAAAGAGTTCCTTTTATTTACGACACATTTGATCGAACTTCGTTCGTTATTTAGTTCGACATTGATTGAACTAAATAAATAGTTTTAAGAATCATGGGAAATGGTATCGACGTAAAGAGCTTAACACATTTTTTTTTCAAAGATCTGCACCACAATTAATTTTCTCTCCTATAGCATTTAAATACTTTTCATAATAGCTTAGGCTCTTCTTTCTAAAAGTTTGGGAAATGTAGACCCAGTGGAAACTTGCAGACCCTCATTTTCAGGAATACGGAAAATAATGCTTACTATAGAGTTCCTGAATTACCTAAAAACAGGAAAATCTTCCCACAGTTTTTCAAGCGACCCAATGCAACTTCAATACACGTTGAAGAAAACCAAAGATCAAGTAATAGAGGATCTATTGCAAAATTATTGAAAGCAGGAACAACGGACTTGGGAGACTGGAAGTGAAGGTGGAGGAGTGGAAAATGGTGTTTGGGTTACTTGCAGTTTGAGGCGTCGGAGGGAAATATTAAATTTTATGGATTGTAGTTTTACGTTGGATTGATGTTCTATAATATTTTATGTACTCTATTGTGTAATTCTTTTATTTTGCTCTTTTGTATTGTTTCAAGAATACCCTTGTTCTTAAATTAGTAAAATATTTTAAAATTTGACTGCTTTTTTCTTTGTGTAAAATTTCAAGAATATGTGTTTTTTATAAATTGGTTCAACATCTATGAAATCCACCTGTATTAAAGAACTTAACAAATTAATTAGGTACATACCTAACCACTTAATTTTAATTTCATCGCTCAAAATCCAACTTGAATATAATGTTACCTTTTCAAAATCTGTCTGAGTTATCTCAAGTTGTTTATTTCAGCAGTTAAGTAAATACCGTTGTCTGTAATTAATATTTTAGTGAATGTACTTATTAGTAAAGTTTGGGAGACATCACGAGATAAGCTCAGAATAGAAACTCAGAAGTGGTACCTGCATAACTTGCCAAACGTGCATTGTGAGGTTCGCTTTAATTTAACACGTTACTATTTGAACTCGATTTTGTAAAGTAACTAAGTTTAATAAGTATTTTATTTAAGAGATAAAAAAAATGTTTTATAGTAAAAAAAGGTAAAAACCATATGTTTTACTTGGAACAATAAAGTTTAATAATAAGCGACTGAAATAAACATTCTGAACTCGTTGAAAACAAGACGAAAAGACGTGATGTGAAATCATAAGATAAAAAAACTATACGGCGTGTGGTTTCCGCCTTAGCATATATGCCGACGAGGCCACTAAGCAAAGAAATTGAATACGAAACATTTAAATGAGCATTTAAATGTTATAGATAAAATAAACGACTTTATACAATAAGCACCTTATTACTACGTACCAGCTGCTTTCTAGATTTATTAACAACAAAATGATAATAAATAACAACTAAAACTAGTATTTTGTGGGTATCAAATAGTAGCGGCAAAACTAATATACAACGTGTATATTCTAGACTTAAACATATGCCTTTGTCTACCAGCGTACGACGAGTAATCTTTAAAAAGTTCATTCCATTTGCTTAAAGAAAAATATGAAATCTTAAAACAATTTATAATAAATTGTAGTAAATAATTGTCGAGGACATTATTAGGTATAATTGATATATTAAAATATTTAAAATATATATATATATATATATATATATATATATATATATATATATATATATATATATATTCATTTTCAAATTTTATTACAAAATTATATTAAAATAAAATTTTAATTATTAAATGTTTTAATTATTAAAAATATTTTTTTGTATTAAAAAATAATATAATTTTATTATTATTATTAATACAAAAAAATATTTTTAATACATATCAAAAATATGAAAAGTTTCTGAACAGGAAACATATTGTAAAGAACCTAAAGCTGATTAATTTGCAAGTGAATTATATATACTCTTTCCATAACAAAGAAAAAAAAACAACTATTCTTAGTCAATCTCGTGGATATTCTGATTGAAAAACTCTTCTGAAAGAAAACATATTAACTAGGTGGTTAAATATACTATAACATTTAATAAAAAATTGTCATTTCGAATAATTCCTTGACATCTATAGTGCCGCATCAATAATTGTTTATTGAGATAGTAATGTCAATGAATTTACAGCCATGGCTTGTTTAAATAGTAAAAACGATAGTTATAGATATAGATAAAAAAAATGCCAATAACATCTAAATAAAATTTGTCAATTATAAAAATAAATAATCGAGGCTGAATGAATTACGAGAAGAAACGAAGAAGTGGACGCTCTGTGCCCATCGTCCACTTTTTTGTTTCTTCACATTAGATCCACTCAGTTGAAAATAAAATAATTGTCACGATCCGTTCATTGCAAATTCGCATCGTATAATGGTTTATGTATGTAGAGAACAAATAAAGTTATCACAAGTATCACAACTACACACACCACCAGTATTATCAACGTAACACAATATGAAAGAAAAAAATATACATTACAAAATGTATGTATAATTTTTATGTGTAAATGTATAATTTTTACCTATTTTTTGTAATATGTATTTTAAAAGTACCTACTTTTACTTATTGTGTACCAATGTCGAAATCCAAAAAATAAATATAATGGTTTATGTATGTAGAGAACAAATAAAGTTATCACGAGTATCACAACTACACACACCACCAGTACTACCAACGTAACAAAACATGAAAAAAATATACATTACAAAATGCGTTTTGAAATAGATACTTTTACTTATTGTGTACCAATGTCAAATCCCTAAATAAATAATTATTATTTTAATGATAATATTTTATTAGTATATTCCAGACAATTTTTTACCAATTACAACAGTATAATGTTCTCGATTCGACGCGATATTTTTCACTTTTCATAAACAGCTTTTGAAAATAAGATATTTTTTTGATTCTTAGGGAACTATAAAATGAACACACCAACACAAGAATGGTCATAACGAAACCTAACTACTTAGGCAACCTAAATAATTATTGAAGCGAAATATGACATTTGCTCAGACGATGTTAAAATTGTTAATATCAAATGTAAAAAAAACTTACAAAGAGTAAGTTTGAATATTGAATACATCTTTGTAAGTTTTTTTTAAGTTTTTTAATTTATGAGTAATAAAATAGTTAATATTTGCCATTCGATAAGGGCTGGCAAAATTACGAGCATTCGATTTTGTAAGTTTTTCAGTTTTAAAATAACATTTATTGATGATTCCGCCTATTGAATAGCAAAATTTGAGTATTTGATTCCTCTTCCTAAATCCCCGTAACATTTTCGATCGCCCGACGATTCTATTGGTTAAAATTGCGCTCACCACGCCTTGATTGCGGCTTTTCATCGTGACACTAATGAGAAGCATTTAACTGATGTACTGTCTGATTGTTAACAGATGAACCGAGATATTGTTACTTACTTCATAAAATTGAAAAGAACCAGAAAACTCACTAAATCCGTAAAACATTCGCCTTGTAAACCACAAAACAAAATATATTCGATATCTCATCATGATAAGATTTTTACTCCTTTAATGTTTAAAGAAGCTATTACAAGAGTGAACATTAAAATTATTTCATTATTATAAAATAAAACGTTCAATATCCAATATATTTTTCATAATAAAATTACATACAACACATGTTTCGTATTGTCGTTTTCGAAGGGCAAACCGAAAATTAGTTTTATTTTATGCGTATAGCTGAAATGTACGATATCAATAGACCTGAGTAGTAGCAGACTCTCAAACTGTTATCACGAGAATTTGCGAGTACACACTCGCATTAGCTCGTGCTAACTCCAGTTTTTTTTTCAAATAAACTTTCATGGCATAAATGTCAATCGCGACTCGATTAAATGATAATCGTGTCGCCATTGACACAAATTTATTTGAAAAATGAACACCGTCACAAAATTTATGTTATTCAATATTTTTAAATTATTCTTCATACAAATTTTGACGTTGTTCACTATAACTTGTGCTGGCCTCACTCATTGTGCGAATATTTTTTTAGGGTGTGAGTTATCACACCCTAAAAAAATATTAAATATGTAATATGTAAAGTATAAAAAAATATTCCAGTATTTTAGCAAGAAATTCAACTAATTTGTATATCGTTAGCCAAAGTGGGTATTAGTCTACTTCAATCACTGTCGAAAACAGCCCTAACATTCATATTAGTACCTAAATATAAGAGCTATAAACCAAACTAATATGCCAATTAGATAACTTATGAATATAAATTAATAAATCATCATTATGTAATGCAAATCCAAGAAATGCTGCCTTGATGTCGTCAAAAAAGATTATGCGTGCCAATAGTCGAGAGCGAAGAAAAAACCGACACTAGGCTCCGATATTCAACGGCTGAGGAAGTAACCGGTAACGCTCAGATGAGAGAGAGAGGGAAAAAAACAATCATCCGTAATAAATAAGAAATTCAAGACAAATATTTACCCATCACAGAAGAAACCATTTTCAAAATAATTATGTATAATTCCAGGACCTCGGCAATAAATATATTTTGATTTTCGATTACAATTAATAGTGCTTCAATAAAACAAACGTAATTCTTATTTTTACAAAGAGATGTTTCACCAAATCACAGAATTTTTCCGAAGACACGTCATTTGTCAGTTTTCAAATTTATTTTAATTTTTCTTAGCTGCCAGAGTTTTAACGAACAACCAAAGCGATCTTATATCGCATAGTCCGGTTGACATCAAACTACCATGATATAATAATATAGAATTCCATTTTAAAAAATTAAAGTACCAATAAATAGACGGAACAGAATCCTGTTATCTACTCAAAAGTTAAACAGTTAATATATAAACTAATAATTACATAGATATATAAATAAGATAAAATATGTTTTGCCACTTTCTGTCGATGGAAACTATTAGAAAGTGCGATAGTGACAAAACATATTTTAGCGTATAGTTGCTTTAACTTTTTTATGAAAAATAGGGTAAGTCTCTCTCACTCTCTCTCTCATATGAGCATTATCTCGGTTTCCTCAGCGGTAAAGGAAGCCCAGGATCCGTTCATAAACTAACCGAAGTACTATGTTTATTTCCTTACAGAACACTTGCTTACGTGAATTATATTAAGCTTATATCTTGGACAAGTAAAATACCCATTCATGCGATAAAACTGACGGTTCAATTACGGTATTTAAGTATGAAAATGCTCGATTTATCAAAAAGTTTCACAGAAATAAACGTTTTCTTTGAATTTCTTGTTAAAGAGACTTTTCTTTAAAACATTGCGTGTGTTTTGTGTTTCATTTTAGGAGTAAAGCTAGTGAAAAATCCCTGTTATTAAGCATATTTACTACTCATTGTGTTTTGTTTTTTCGACTATAGGTAAGTTTATTGTGTTTATATTTTTAATATATTCTATAAAAAGCTTTCTAAAAAAAAGCTCTAAAAAAATTCTAAGAAAAGGATAAGCCTTTAGGGACTTACTCAGTCTGAGTGATTTGTCCATATATGTATTAATTTATATTATTTTTTATTTTTATTTCATACAAGCTTTTGCCCGTAGCTTCACCCGCGTTTACTATTTACTAATTATTTTTGACAATATCTCGGAGTCTAAGCATCGTATCGCGATGTATACCAAATTTTAAATTAGACAACCTGCTATAAAACTGTTGAAACCTCATCGAACATACATACTGTCTGTATCTTCTTCTGAGCGTGTTCCTGGTTTCTTCCGGAGCCGTTGAGCGTCGGAGCCCAGGGTCCGCTTTCTTACTTTTCCGTCTCCACTTCGCTCGGTCGTCGGTATCTCCAGTTGTCAGACCATTTTTAAATGATATAACTATTTTTAATATCTATATTTTTCCAGCATACAAAGCGTATTACATGAGGCCATTGTGCTTGTCAATATCTTCCTTACAAAAGTTACCTGTGGATGGTAAAAGTAAATTTATAGGGACCTTTTTCCACTAAGGAAAATATGCTTCCGTGCAATCACAATGTAAGGCTTATAGGACCTTCGAATAGAGGGATGGTCTATATTTATGCAAAGTAGGGACAATGAATAAAACTGATGATGCGAGTTATTGCTTTCAACGATTGGAAAATCCGTCGACATATGTTTTAAAAACAGTTTTTTATTTTATTTTTTATAAGTTTTAAAAGGTATTTTTTTATATTTTTTGTAAGCCTATTTTGTGTCCCACTGCTGGGCAAATACTTTCTGCTTCCACAACTCCCTATTCAATGCAGATTCCCGCCAGTCTGGCAAGATGTTGTCCCATCACGCCACCCCGTTGAAGTATATTTTAATTAAATAAAAGTAAAGTTTTGAACCATCTCAAACGAAATCTATACTATTATTATGAAGAGGTAAGTTGGGTGTTTGTGAGTTTTTATGATAATATTCGAAACTACTGAACCGTTTTCAAAAATTCGATTTGGAAGGTACATTATCCAAGATTGCTATAAGCTATATTTTAACAACATCTAGTTTTAAATATATAAATTAAACCTTACATACCTACCTATTTGCATGGCACTCAATCGTAGTCCTAGTCTTAGAGACTTCATTTTTTGCCTCCTCCTTCAGTCGAATTCCTCATGGCTGAGGGACGTGGTCATTAAAATAAAAAATAAAATAAAAAGCCGAATGAAGCACACGGGGCCACTTTTTATCGCATACATTATTTTGTCCTATTGTTCTTCGGCATAACGATTTTGGCATACAATATTTTGGCATAATAGGTCCAAGGTATAATTGTTTTTTTGCATACGGGTAAATGTGGCATACTAATTAACTTTTAGGTTTGGTTAAAAAAAAAGGTTAGGTTTTAACTAACCATAGGCTATAACTTTACGCATAACAATTTGAGCCATAACTGGCTCAAATTGTTATGCGTAAACCAATATGCGTACGAACGTTATACCTACTTAAAAAACATTATGCCATAGTACAGTAAGCTGTGTTACATTATGGCTTAAAATTTTCTATTTTAATGCTTATAGATAAAGACCCGAAGCACATACATGAATCAATATTGTTAAATTTCATATTTTTTTGTCATATTGATAAATTTACGAATATCGGTTCTATTTACCACACAAGAGCGAAATCCAGTATAATCCATTGTATGTTAGATTTAAAAGTCTTAATCGGCACACACTTAATACCTGTGATAAAACTAACATTAAACGTGTCTTAAATAAACGCAATCAAAGTTTTTACTTCCTTACCACAGTATTAGTACTTGGAAACAAGTACCTATCAACAATTTGAAGGTTTCATAAGAGGTCCCAAAGGTATTTAAATATACAAATTGATCCCCAAACATTAACACTAACAAAATAATTCTCATTAAACTTAATGCATCAACGCAATTTGATTTTAGAATTCAGGTAACATCGAAATGTTTTGTATCCATTACTGGATTACGTCGAGAAGATTCCAAGAAATCCCGCTCAGACAACTCAATCGAAAGCATACAATGCGATGTTGTCTTCAGTATCAAGGTAAGCGTTATTACCTATGAACTAAGAGATACTTCAGTACTGCTTCAGCTTTCGAGCTGAGCGGACGTCTCTTAAAACCAGGCGATTTTCCGCTTGAAACTTTTCATTTTAAACTCGCGACGAAAGGTTGTGTAAAAAAAAAATAAGTTTATATTTTTTTGTGAATAGTATATAGTACAAAGATTATTTTCGGTATTGTGATGTGTAAAGTTTTTTGACTTGTGTGGTTTGGTTATTTGCAATTAAATAATGTGAAAGTAGCCTGTACATCTGCTGTTGATTCAGGAATTCGTCATGAGGCATTTTCTGGTATAGGTAAATAATTTTATTTATTTTTATTCATTACTAGTAGCCCGTCCCGACTTCGGTCGGGTAAAACCGTAATAAATTATACACCTATACACCTCTTTAATCACTTTTATCTATTTTAAAAAAGACGCACCAAAACCGTTGCACAGTTTAAGATCTAAGCATATAGGGCCAGGCAGACAGCGTGAAGCGACTTTGTTTTATACTATGTAGTGAAGTAGGGTATGTAAACTTCTAAATGCCATCAAAAACATGCCTACAAGCCTACCTGAAGCAAAATCTAGCACAGATCAAAACCTAAAATGAATCGCATTCATACTAAAAATTAAGTCAATTGTACGAATTTGCGATGCGGATCAGTCAATTTACCTATCCACTATGCGACTTAGACTTATATTGCACGTTAAGAGATAATGGTAAGCCTCTATTACCTTTTCAATAATGACATTATCTGTTATTGATGTCAATCATATATAATAATAGAATCTAAGGATTTATCAAAAAAATATATATCAAAAAGTGACGTAATTTCATCCGCTTACATTTGATTTCCGAACATGATTATAATTTATAATATTTGGACTAGAATACCTACATATTGTTTTACAAATTTAAATTTATGTTTATTCAAAAATTATATTTTCATTTTTAGATTTTGGCCTAAAATAGCAGCAAGCACTAGCACAAATATTATTAGGAAATAGGACTGAAGTACTTTACTGTTATTCTGTAACGGCCTAAAGGGTGTTTGGAGTTCCACAAAAGTCTTGGGAGGATCGCAAATTGAATAAAGCAACTCGTTTGGGAGGCTCCGAGGGCAAAACGACCCGAGAATTTCTATATAAGAACCAATGTCTCTATAGTTGATATATTTTACCTTTTTTTACTGAAAAAACATTTACACGCGTGTGGTTCTTGAATAGGACCACTCTATATTCTCTCATGGATATCGTAAGAAGTGACTAAGGGACACAGCCTAGCTACAAGCAACAATAGCGTTTTCATGGTTCACGTCAGGCAGGCGGTTGTAAAGTTGCTACTATTGCATTGCATTGCAACTAATACTGCATTGCATTGCAATGCATCTAATGCAATGCAATATTAGTAGCGGTAACCTGAGGCTTCGCGGCACCACAGCCCTGATTGCAAAAAGGAACATGTGTCAATCATAATCATATCAAGTGTGTTATTGCTGGTGTCAGATTTTATTGAAGTCGCCTAAAGGCATCTGACATGACTTTTACGAGTACTTACCGCCATCTAGTGGCTGGTAGTCGCATACTAATGAACTAAACTGTCCACCACTGTGCGTGTGCATATCATACATGTGGAAATGAGAGAGAGATAGATGTCTCTCATCTCCGCATCTTATAGTTTGTGTTTACATAGCGATTTTAATAAAGTGCAGTGGCCGAAGTGCGGGAACCAATCACAGTGTGTCATTGTGGTGCAACGTCAACCACACCGCAATGTGATTGGTTCGCTGCGTCTCACATCGAATCGATTCAATAGTGGGAAGTGAAATGCAAACCCGCACTTCGCCCTCAGATCTACACTATACAAACTAACATTAAACCCTGGCTCCATATCTATGGAACTGAACTTGTTACTATAAGTAATAATGAACATAAAAGTTTACTAAAAAAATCAGACATCGCTTAGCTGAGTAGATATGGGGTGGTCCAGGGCAAAAAATACGCGCCACAGTTCTTCAATTCTTCAGTTATAGATAAATATTAATAACTAGCTTCGCCCGGGAAATTTCCGGGATGAAAGGTACCCTATGTCCTTCTCAATACACTTCAAACTACATGTAATCAAAATTTCAAGAAAATTGGTTGAGTAGACAGAACGTGGAAAGGTATTAAACAAACAAATAAACAAACTTACATTTCCATTTATAATATTAGTTAGGAAGGATTCTGTTTGCTATGTAGATTGCTAAGATTTTAACCTCAAGAGAATATTGGCAGAAACACAGGTTAACAAAATAATACACTTACCTAACAGGATTTGTTGTAGTTTTGTATTTGCTTAAGTAATTTAATTATTTAAGTATTTACCTACACACTTTACTTTTCTTGATTGTATTTTTATTTCAAAATTGAAGTACTTAACTGATTTTACTTTAAAAAATAACAAAATATAAATCTCTCAACAAAACCACGATAAATTCGTTTGTTTTGACGACAATTTCTACATGTTTTTTTCTGAAATTAACTGTCAGGTTCTATTTTCAAGATTTTTATTTTTTTCTTAACGGCCAGTCATTGAGATGATTGAGTCAATGACTGACAACAATCCAGCGGAATTCGGAAAGCATTAAAAACTAAAAACATATAAGAAGCCTGAAATCTAAACACACTATTTCCTAACAGTCGAGTAAAAGGTGGAAAATGAGAAAAACCATAGCATATACATGCCTTTGTAACAAGAACATAATGCGGCATTAACAAAAGACCGTAAGAGCCCTCGGACTTATTTAAATAAGTACTAACCTTTTTGGTGCTCGCAGAATATAATACTCCGGAGTATCACATCTTGGAATTGAATTATGCAGCGTTCGCACATTCGCGGCTCGCGGCCGTTGTATTTTAAACTCCCCGTCGAAAATTGGGGTACTATAAGATTAACAAGTGATACGAGCCACGAACAGACCACATAATTTATAAATACTAATATATAAATTGTGCGAAGCGGTGGTGTTCCAATGTTGAAAACCGTCCGATTGTGATCGAAAGGTACCGGTTCGAATCGTACTCGTGCCACATTGGTTGTATACCAATCCTTTGAGTATCGGAGCCCAGGGTCCACTAAACATACAGTAACTCTATCTAACTATAATAAATAAATACATACGGACAAGTCAGACAGATTGAGCTAGCCTCAAAGTAAGTTCGAGACTTGTGTTATGGGATACTAACTCAACGATACTATATTTTATAACATGTATATAATACATATTATACAATCTGAAAACGATCATTTTCCTTCTTGATCTGACCGGAGTCCGGCATGAGGCCACGGAACTCGCCATAACTATAAACACTTCGAGTTGGTTGCACCAAAAAACTTTGACGTTAATTAAACCTGCGCGCAGCCGTCGTTCAGATAAAATGGCTTACTTTAAAGTTGACGTCAAAGTTGACTAAAGCAACGTACTGTACGTGTAAATAGATTTTCATCTATTTTTAACTTCACTGTCGCATTCGAACTTCACTGACAAATCCCAATTCCAAGTTACAATTGGAAGTCTACGTCTAATTTAAACTCGGCGAAGTCATTATGGGTCTGAAAATAAGAGGACACTTAACTCTTTGTCTTTGAAGCGAAGGCGAGACGTTACCGCGACGAAAAATAAATAAGGACTGGTTTGACGCTTGCCACACACTTTCGATTTTTACTTAAGAATAAATAAACAACAATAGACGACAAACACTAACAACAATACTTGTATTGCGGGCCCGATGGACGCGAACACAGAAATTGGTGCAACACAGATACAAACGAAACAAAAGACAAGTATACATTTTTGCTATCACTGGTAATCGAACCCAGGACTTCGAGATAGTAAACTGGCGTGGTGATATTACGACACTTCATCTAATAGTAATACAAGTTTAAACTAATAATATTAATAACTTTTCGTTTAAAAAAATATTGATTGTCAAAATTTATCAAAGAAAATATGTTGACCTATCAGAACATAGACAGACAATTGCCTATTTTAATATCATGGTCACCTTTTTAAGCTGAAACTGGTCGTCGACCATGGAGTCAATCAATAGAGCGTCTGTATGTATGGAAGCAGAAGAGTCTATATTAGATATGTATATAACCAACGCCGGGCATAGATGTCCATTGACTCGATTGGTTTTGTCGTAAATACATACAAGTCATTTCAACACCTCGACATATTCAACTCAAAATATTCCTCTTATAAGAAGGGTATATTCGAAACTCTGTACAATCGTGGCGATGATACCGAGTGATATAGGATACAGTCTATTCTTTTCGTTCCTCACTTGTTTATATGCTCGAACTCATACACTTTCGAATGATAAAAGTGTTATGTTGCGAGCTTGCTAGTGATAAGTTATGTCTAAACTTTCGTCTTATACGTGTTGTATTTTGCCTAGATTCTTGTCCTCTACAACTTGTAATAAATATTTACTTAAATTGTGACCATAATATGTGTTGAGTCCATAGTAATATTTAACTAGATATACAATGTTACTTCATTGTCTTTTTTTTACTGTGAACTTGTTTGTGGTCAATGTTAATAAATTAAAAAAAAAAAGTCGCAAGTCTACGCCCTGTCCGGTTCAGCTTCTCATTCATCGCTAATTGGAAACGCTGCGCCGAACGAATGCCGCCTTATTTTGGATTGGATTTAAACCGAATAATTCGTCGCGAATTCTATATTACTATTTTAAACGACGATATAATTATTACGATTCGTCTTTTGAGGTAGATTTTGGGAAAAGAGATTGCCTAGAGTATTCTCTCTCTAACAATATTTTAAAGTTTATTTTTGGACACGGTCAAAAAATAAACTTTAAAATATTGTCAGATTGGGCTGTGATATTACAACCCCCTTGAAAATGCTATTATTGCAGCTTGCAATGTTAAACCCTTAATCACCTCATACGACATCCACGAGAGGATATAAAGTGGTCCAATTCTGTGTCAGCCCAGTCCAGTGAATATAATATACCTATACCTATTTAGTTTATATCCCTACAGCACAAGGAAGAAAAGGAACGTTGTGAGAGATTGTAAAAGAACGTATTTTTGTGATAGATAGAAAGAATTTGCGCACACCTGACGTATGTAACAGACGTGAAAATACTTGAACTGTGAAAATGTAACCTATGATGCCACCATATTTTCGACAGAATGTGATGTACGAAAATCAATCTTATCCGCTGAATTCGTTCGTTTCAACCCACGTGCCTCTAATAGCCGTTATTAAACGACCGTCATTCGACATCTTGGGACTGTATCGTTTGACGTGTGCGATGTTAACAAACATTTCGAACAATCATCAAACATTTCTGCCATTACCCGGGCAAGTCCCGTGTGATTTCGTGTGTGACTGTGTTGTGATGAACATTTATTTTCTACATATATGTTCGGTATTCCTAGTCTAAAATGCAGTTCTGAATCCGCCGCGAATTTCTTAATTGGTAATCTATATAAATAGATTGTCTCCAATCTAACGTTACACTTTCGAGCGTATCAGCTATTTGAACTAAACTTACCGCGGAATTTTGATTAATAATTATGATATGTCATAACAAATGGGTAATTAAAATTTTACAAAATCGACAGGCAAGACAATTCAAACCAATCAAAATTGAGGATTTCGGTGTCATATTATCTCCCCATTCCATTAAAATTTTCTTAGTCCCGACGACTGTCGACATTTTATTGCAATATCTATTTAGCATTTCTCAATACCCCATATCAAGCATCATAAAAAAGAGGTTATGATCTCAGAACATTTTTAAATATTAAATTCAATGCGGACCTAAGAACACTCATTTTCCAAAACTTCCTAATAGGAAATAAACAAATTCTTCTCCTTCTTTTCTAGTTAATTTTCAAGTTATTGCTAACACTGATGACATGACTTTTACGACTACCACTAAAATGGCCAAGATATAAAATATAATACAGAACTCTAAATTAAGGCAGTCTCTCTAATTAAGCAATTTCTGGGTTTCTTCCGCAGCTATTAAACGACTGAGCCTAGAGTGTGCTTTCCTACATTTTTACCTTCAAATCACTTGATCTTCGACATCTTCCAGTTGACAGATTATTAGGTCAACTATTTCGTTTTCAGGAATCAAAATACATTATGTATACATAGCCATAAAATACCTTTCCCATGAAATAAAAGCCTCAAATTAAGGCGCCAAGTTGTAATATGTCTGCAAATTGAACCCATATTTTGTGTCACTTGGCCATTATGTTTGTGACACCATTGCGTGTACACACACCCTGTATTCACCTCGGGGACCAACGCTAATTTCTCTATATAATTTAGGGAACACCCTTTGTTATCCTTTGGGGCGAGGGTCAGTGACATTACCTTTTATTCCGTCTTATCATTGCAGTATTTTTAAGTTAATGATTAAGGTACATAATTTTAATTCAATAAAATAAAATAATAATTCATTCAATAAAAAGTATAGTTTTCATACTGAAACTACCTAATATTACTAGCACTTGTTAGCTGTTCAGATTCCACATGCAGAAAGACCTAGTCAAAAGGTCTAACTAAATAGTGATTGAGGGAAGTTATTTAATTTAAATGGCATATAAATAATACATAAAACTACTGTACAATTTTACCTCTAGGTAACATAAATTTTAATACGTAGGAATGTTACCATATTTTAATGTACATTTTATGCATTAAATATGAAAGCAATAATTAAAAGAAAACAGTGACGCACCCTGGCCTCTCCTATTTCCAATGCTGATGATGATGTATTAAAACTTGATTAAAACTTGATTAAAACTTATACTTCGACAAATAAAATCCAACTAGGGATACATACTTCAATAAATAAAATCCGATTTGTTCAAAATGTTCGGATTAAAATTAACAGAATACACGTTAACAGAAGCTAAACTATTTTACTGAGAAAATTGATGGTGTAATAACATTTCAGCCGTTCCATTTCGAGAAACACGAAACTCAAATTGTGAGAGCACTCAGACTAGGTTTTCCCATCGCTGCAAATTGAATTTCCCAAAAAGACAGGGTAATAAACACTATAAGGAACATCTTGTTTGCGTCAAGACGTTTTATTTTCCCTTTGTTAGCTGTTTCATGATTTATTGAATCACTAGCAGATGGCAGGAGATTATTTTGGTAAGCCAAAAGGCGATATACAAATACGGTAAGCCGTTTTGAGGGCAGCTCGACCCAAAACTAAATACTAAGTCTTTTACATACGAGTAAATTTCAATGTAATATTTTTTGAGTTATTGCAAGCAAATTCTAAACGTTTTATAAGTTATAAGTATTATTATTTTTATTTCTTTAACAGACCGATTTTTTTATCAAAATCAAATCATTTATTCAGGAATTAGGCCTTCACACGCACTTTGTCTTGTCATATTCTAAATTTAAATGATATTTACCAATGCTACAAACTACTAGCATTTGGGAACGACTACTGCTGAGAAGAAATTGCAAAAGAAACTCATTCACACATTGATTGTCCCTAAATAAGAAATATCCAATGTAATCTTTATTCATTTATTAAATTTTTGCCTTCTGATTGTTATTGCTGGCTGGATGGGCCCATACTTAAACAATGCATGCAAATTCATTTAAATAAATAACTAGCTTTAGGAACATTATTACTAACGTTTGCTAGGGATTCTGTCCGAAATAACTAATTATTTATTTATTAACAAGTTTATGTACTGGAAACAAAACATAAAACATAAAAAATTCTAGACATAGGCGCTGCTTATTTTTTAAAATATACATACATTTGTTTACATATAGATAGGCTTCTTATTTCAAAATAAAGAAATGAATATATTGTAATTTAAAGACATAATACTTCGAAAAATGAACTCAATTTTCTCCTTTGATCAACAAAAACTGGCAAAGTTTATTATTGTTACACAGACGTTGTGCAAATATTCTTGTAATAAAACAAACGCCTATAAACTTTACGATATGCTTCGAGATTATGCAGTGGAAAAATTCAATTCTGTTTTACTTCACTGGAAGGGAAGAAAATTATGGTTGAGTAGGCTATGACTGAATGTTTTCGGGTTCAGATAGGTATTTTATGTATAATCAATCTAAGCCGATTCAGGTCTCAGATACTCTGCGGCTGAGAAAGAGACTAATATGAGAAAATGCCAGTTATCTCATCAATCAAAAAGTAAATACTTTTTAGGTTAATCCACAGTTAATAAAATTAAATATATATTTTTTTATTACTTTTAACTTCAATTGTAAATCAAATGTTAATTTATTTTAGTACATAAATAAAATTATCTCAATGTAAAAAAGTCTAAATGAAAAAAATCACTCCTCTGGTATAAGATCGGAACATCCATTGTTACACAACAATCATCCAAACAATGAAATTTTGGCTGAAAATCCGAATCGCGAAAATTAACATCATTATTTTGACAAAACTGAGACGTGGCGAGGCTTTTTTTTTCTTTTTTGTTGATTTATATTCGAGGCAACGACATCTGTGCCTATTGACAGCGTTGCCACTTGTCAACTATCCTGCCAATTAGGATGACAACAATGTGACGTCATAACGTTATAATCATTAATCTTCAGGATTACGACTACCGACTACCTACCGACCTCTAGTGACAATATATATAATGAAATAATTATACTGAACATTGAAAAAGAAAACATTCATTTTGAACAATACTTGAAAAAAAATTACAATTAAACAAAATGGTATTGTAAAATAGTTTTATTTAAATTTTCAACGAAACAGGTAAACGAATTCGACCGTTTCAAACAATTTTTTATCAGCGAATATGATGTTTTAAATAATTTTTACCGAATTGAATTTTGTTCATCACTCGTCTCTATTTTAAGCTACGTTTTGCTCACCATTCCATTAATTATTTTATGCCAAAAATCATTGTTACATCAACATTTTCTACTATTTGCCTGAGTTAATTGATCTTTTATCCAGTAGCTCTTATTATTATATATTACTGATATTTACTTATTTAATATATAGTTATATATAAGGTTAAATCAAGTATAATTTTGAAGTCACGGCTCCACGGTGAGTGTTGCCAAATAAGTTTTTACAAAAATTACATTTTTGACGCAAGCTTTTATTCTACTGACAGATTTTATTCCATTAAACGTGTGATAAAAAATCAGGTCCGTGCTGTAAACCGTTGAGGAGTTTCCAAGTCTAGAATATACACCACTGTTCATGTTTAAGATGATATGCAAAATGTCAGCTCTATCGGTTGATGATATCTGCTTCAAACTTCAAGTTGCAAGATTTCACCCCAGACATGGGAACCTCGTTCGTTAACTTGCAAGTTAAATAAAAGCTTGTAAAAAATGAGTAGAAAAATAAAACCAAAGTAAAATTGAAAATGATTTACAAAACATTTGTATGAACATACAGCTCATTATTAAATATGAATAGTAATTGCGTTGCAGTGCTCCGTCACTGTTTTGATTAGTAAATTGCTTTATTTCGTAAAATAAAAATGAACCAGAAATAAAACTTGAAAGTTGAATACGTTACAATAAAATCTAAATTGTGTTTCAACTTCGCATTTTAGGTTATGACGTCAAATATGAGCGTAAAAATACCTGTGATTTTACAGCTGGCCGACTGCTTAACGTCAAACTTCCTTAATAATGTTATTGTTGTTTATCAATTGCCAAAGCCTTAATAACCTCATACTATATTCACGAGGATGTGAAGCATTAGGTCCTAGTAGGAAATTTTTTACAAGAAAATTTGAAGTTTTTTTGAGAATTTTTTACCAAGGTAAATTTATTTCGGGTACAAGGTACAAGGTATATTTATTCAGCATGCTAGCAAAAAGTAATATAGCATATTCTATTACGTTAAACAATTCAGGTAGGTGTATATAAAAATTAACTACGAATATTATGCGTAACTATTTTGTACATACTTTAATTTACGTTTACATAATATGAAAATACGCAGCTAAAACATTTCAATTTTACATTCAACCATGAATTCCTGAATCGCAATCCGACTAGTTCTGACATTATTACATGTTACACAGGTAATATTGACTATAGTGTAATCGATAAGGTTTTTTTCTGTTTGATTACAATACTCTAAGTAGTGTAATGTGTATTCGTGCGAAATCTGTCCTTAAATCAGTGGCGTAGCTAGAAAAGGGCTAAACGGAGCGATTCCCCTGGGCTCCCTAGACTCTGACTTACAAACTATAAAAATTAATATTAAAAAAGTCCGAATTCCCGTTCGATTTCAGAATATTTTCATGTCATTATAATTTTCAAAATTTTGGTATTATGTTTAAGTGAATTCAGAAAACATAACCCTCCCTTTTTTTTGGTGGTAGTAATACAAAAATTCCTGGAATCCGTTTTCCTTTTCCAGTTCAGCAATGTTATGATATCTTTATAAAACAAATAACCTCAGAATATCGGTTATTGGGAGTTTTATTTGGTTGTTTCTTTGATTTCCCTGTATCGGACTTGAAGAAGTAAAAGTTTCTTCTTTTGTATTTCATAAAGCCACCAAGTGGATAGAGAAATGAAAAATATAATGATTTATTTTTTATCCGTTTATTTCAAATATTTCCGTAATATTTTTATTATGTAATCGATTTGGAGGGCTTTGTATGAGTATAAAGTATTTTTTATGTTAGTATTTAATTTCGAAGATTCGAGAAATCTTTTTGACTTTTGAGACTATCATGTGTGTTTTCGTTTTTTAATATAATATGTAATAATATGTAAAATAACAGTAATTTTCAACGACGGTCGTTGAAAATTACTCGATTAAAAATATCGGTATTGCTAACTTAATTTTAACCAAAAAACATATTTAATCTCAGTATCCGTAGATAAATGAATGAGAATCAGGGTATATAACATAAATATTATGTATATATTTTAGTTTATAGCACATAAAGAGATTTTTTATGCAATTAACACCTTTTAAATTAAAACAACAACAAAAATCTAAATAATCCATCCTAAATTTATTGATGACCGTATGACCCACCCAGTTTCAGAGATAGGCCCAAACAAACAGTAACTTTATAGCACGGACTAAATCCTTGGAACTTTAATGTATCCGTAGTGATGAGAGAAGGCTTAATTTTAGTTAGACATATAATTTTAAATGTATAAAATTATATGTCTAACTAGCAACCCGCCCCGGCATCACACGGACGCAATTTGTGCATTTTATATACATAAAAACCATCCTCTTGAATTTGCAGTTATTAAGATCTATGGGGATAGACAGAGAACGAAATCCCGCCTGCAAAATCCTATCGATTTAACTGTAGTCTTGACCGGATGAGGCTAGTGCGAGATATTGCACACTTTCATGGCTGAACCGTTGGACCGATTTGGAGGAAATTTGGTATGCATATAGTTTAAGAACGCCTTTCAAACATAGAATACTTGTATTTCAATTATCAATTCCCAAATGACTTTAATGGGGAGTGAAATTTTGTATGAAAATTATCAAGTATTTTAAGCTTTCGTAGATAAACTCACACGAGCAAAGACGCGGGAAAAAGCTAGTAATAATATAAGCTGATAAGGAATCGCCACGAGTCTGGTAACAATATTTTAATTTAGATAACATTTACAGTCCTTAACCGCTGGGATCAAGCGAGCACGACCCCTTTAGTTTGTTCCCTTTGTCCTTGATATTGATTCCCTTACGGAATGTTCAAAATATAAAGTTCTGCAGCAGAATTTCGACATTGTCAAGGGACCTCGCCCCGCAATCACTTGGCCAGCGCTAGTGGATATTTCAAAAAACTCACAAATTTCTTGACGTTTTTCTTACAGAATGCATATTTGCACGTCATCTCATACATATTTGTCAAAATTCCGGAGTGAGTTTAGTTCAACTCGCCGACGCACCCGCAAGTGTAGCGCTAGTGTTCGAGGGAGTTTTACAGAATGCAAATTAGCCATATCCGCGCGGAATCCGATGTGAGTGATGTGACGTCTCTTACAGAATCGAAACACTGGAGCTGTTTACGTGTTAATTTACTTGCCTTAATTGGAATCCAACAAGATAATTAGGCACTTACCCATGTTTAGTACTTTTTAAAAAGATGTCGTTTTTATATATTTTTTTTTTCAATCCTTGGGGATATTAATAATGTAAGAAAATTGATGAAGCTTGATTTTACATGCAAGTTTGGGGGTGATCAAAATTAAAAATGTACCAGCTACTTCTCCACGTCTCGTTCAAAAGTTATTCAAAGAAGGGTTTTTTTCTGTTATCGTCTTCTTTTTCTTTATTACTGCCGAAGCATACTTGCTTAGGTTGCTTAGGTTAGGTTGGTGTACTCACAAACCTCCCAGAACCATTCTATTTCTATTATTTTATTAGATTATCTATTTCAGAACCTTAATAATACCAACAAACCCGCTATCTAGCTAAACTTGGCCTTCTAATTTCGCGACTCTCGACTCTATCTACCCCGTAAATAATAATGATGTAATTCTATATCGTACACAAAAAAATAGCAATCTTTGGTATGTAGGTAGTATATATTAGAAATTGACAAAAATATACGATATGCATATAATAGATAAAATACCTAAATTTTCAGAAAAAAAATATTCAAACTTACTTTCGCATATAAATGCGTAACTAAAGGGGAAAAGTGAAGGTTGCAGGGAGCATACAACCTTTCGAACTTATCGGAAATGGAAAGTGGGTCCACAGGGAAAACTCTGTTTTGCATGACAGCACGTTTTTATGTCAGGCGGCTGAAGTGACGCTTAACGATCTTGTCGATGGGTTTATGCTTTCAGTTAGATCCGGAAGTGTAGGTAAGGTGTGTATTTGTATCCGCACACAAGCACAACCATCATATTTTTAACGATTTATCTAATTTCCTAGTGATAAATATATTTTGACAGATCATGCCACATTATTTAAGATAAAGGCTTTGTGTCCCACAGTCACCTCGTACGATAACCACGGGAAGATATTTAGTGGTTTTATTGAAGAGCGGAAACACACGCAACCTGCAATAGTTTAACGATGTGTATGGAGAAAAAAATCAAAATGTTTATTTTATGACGCTAATTATGTTTCTTCTGGAAATAGTGCAAAGTCTGCCTAGATATCTATTTGAAATAAACGCCTTGGCAGTTTAAAAGCAACAATAGCATTCCCAAAAAGGGGTTGAAGTCAGGTAAAATGACGGTGTGCAGTCATAGTCCCAAATAAAAGATGAAACATTTAGGTTAACATTTTCAAGCTAAAAAATCTACTTGCGTATTAAGAACTTTAATTTAGTCGGTACATTTCTTAATCGGATTAAGTTGTACACCGTTGCCAAAATGAAAAAGAATAAATTAAAAAGAAAAATAAGGAAAATGAATTGTCCATTAAATATAAATGGGAAATTATTACCTTTAGCCTCGTTCAATATTCAACATCGAAGGATTTCACGTCATCGTCTTTATTATTTATGCTAAATGGGAGCTGAATGATTTGAAAATAAAAAAAAAAGTTAAATTTTTCATTCAATCATATGTGTTCTCTGGAAATAAAGGCCATATTTTTTAATTTAATTTTGATTGGAAAAATAAAAAATACATGTATTTTTAAATCAGGCGGATTAGCGGAAACGAAAATATGCCTAGGCTGTGTCCCTAAATCGCTTCATACGTCATCCACAGAAGGATAAGGAGTGGCCTTTTTTAGGGCGGAAACACAATTTAATCAGTTTGCTGCGTTCCAAATCGATATTGATTAGTAGTATGTTAGAGTAATCATACTTAATTTGATTAGCCTTAGACTAATCATTAGTCGATTCTATTAAATACTCGTTAAATTAAAATTAAAAACCCATGTAATGTTTTCGGTTTAATTTATGACAATATTCTCTGAGTTCAAACTTTATGAGACACTCTTTTTAGGGTTCCGTAGTTTTTGGTGTTACAACACGAATATTTTAAAACTAAGAATAACACAAAGAATGATTGCTAACAAAAGCTATCAACACATTAGTGAAATTATAAACACATTCGTAAAACAATTTTAATTTTCATCAAATGCGTAAACAACAAACTAATCAAGCAAATTAGCGCGGAGCGAAACAAAAAATCGGGGGTTATTCACTTTACCCCACACGGAGGCGACCGTGGATCAAGTGGATACGGTTGAATTTTTTTATATTCGCCATTTGATCACAACATTGGTTATTACTGTGACCAACTGTGGCAGAGAAAAAAACATTATATACATTTTTGGATTGAAACGTGTAGTAATTGATAATAATGCATACGAGTATAATAAAACTTCAAATTTATACATTATAGATTGTTTCGGAATTTCTAACATCAAATAAATCTAAAGATATAAATTACAAATCGGCAATATTGGAGATTTTCACTTTTAAATGGTGAATGGTGAAAGATATATTACGAATCGGCAATTTTGGAGATTTTTCAGTGAAAAATGGTGAATACAAAATAATATTTTCACCTCACGCAGTGGTCAAACGTAGCTGGCCACTGGCCTATGGTTAGATAGTGAATAACCCGCCTAGTTTGAAAGTGAGTCAGGAATTATACTAATGACCTTTGGGATTGACGCGCCCTCTATGTGACTGTAAAATAGCTTTAGTCGTAATTAAGGACGGAACACATTGAGGTATTTTCCTTGCCCATCCATTAACGTTTCAGTTTTAAGAATCGTGAATATTTTGGCCGTGTTATTTAGAAACAAAATAATAATAATAAATAATTGGAGTTTATTAAAATGGATTATGGAATTGGATAAAAACTTATTGTCTCCCAGACTATCTCAACATTACGAGTCGGGTGTCTGTGACAGAGAAAATGTTACAGGAAAACACTGGATACAATCCTTTGGGGAGGCCTACGACCAACAGTCAGTGAATATTCTATACAAAATAAAAATACAGTTACAAAATGGCTTTATGTACACTACAAATTGATGCACTACAAACTGTTGTGGTCGTCTAAATCAAAAGGGACCTTATGGTGGCTAGCACTTAGGTTTTATTGCCGTTGTTTTGTATTGGAACAAATATACTAAATAAGAGCATAATAAATAAATTATGGAGCACTTCCCAGTGCTGGGGACAACAAACTGCACTGTGATCTGTATCTTGCCAACAATAATAGGTCCCCCGAACAAATTAGAATTGAAAATGGGCTGAAATTATGATGATTATATACGAGTAAGTATATATCTAAATAGTGTGTTTTTATTATTAAGTTATGTTCAGATTCAAATTCAAATTCAAATCATTTATTCAGAAATTAGACCTTCACAGGCACTTTTTCTCGTCAATCTTTATATTTATAGTTATTTCTCACAAGCTACAAACTACTGTACTCAGTTACATGGTAAATCCAAATTCCTCGTCCAAAACAAAAACTGTCTTAGCAACTTTACCAGTTGGACGTGAATTTGAAACGTCAAAACTCATTTCATTAGTTGCCTCGTGACGTCACAGGACCGTACCCGTACACTCTAATGCTTCCACTAATTTGTTGAAAGGTTTTCATTTATTAGTCATGAGATCCTTGGGGGTCCGTCGGGATCCTAATTTTGCCGATTTATAATTCAGAATTTTTCTTAATTTGCAGCGCGACTTTTTTATATTTTGCCTGATTTTTACTTCATCATTATTAATTTTTGTGTGTGTAATTGTAAACTTTTAATTTATTTATGACAATGTATCTATTTTTAACATTAAAATCAGATATAAACATATAAATATAATCAAAATCTCATTTCGGAGGCCAAGATCTACTTTGGGGTCAGTGCCAAAGGTGTGAGTAAGTCAAACAAGACCAAAGAAAATAATTAACACGAATTGAGTCACTAAAGATCCCCTAACTAGAAAATTAACACTAAAATTTTCGCCTTTCATAATAATACACAATATTAACCGCACAAATTTAATAGATTCCCGTTTGTGGTCCACACAGAGTTTAGTCAAATGGCACATTCGGACATGCGAGTGTCACGTAATTTGGTACATTAGCACCGTATGTGAATCACTAATGAGTGTGGACGTTAAAAGCTCCAAAGTTTAAAGGCTTTCATATGCAAACTGAGTGCGAAGTTCCGGTTAGATTATTGCATATAATATTTTAGATAGCATTATGGACTTACAATATGTAGGTATATGATAACATTGAAGGCTCTATTCACTTAGGTATTTCTATTTGATTATTACAATTTCTATGTGGCAAGAAGGTGCTTTGACAGTTTAAAACAATTGAATTTATTTATTGTCTTAAATATTGAGATCATAGTAATTTAAAAATATCTCCCCAATGTCTCGAAAACAATAAGCGTTTTATTATTAGATACTTCGAGTTTCTCTGTGCTTCGACACCTAATCACGATAATCCGTTGGCCAGCTGTTTTTACAGTCATAATGACCTAACGATACATTACACCTAATAAGGGGTAGTAGCCCTTATTAGGTGTAATATAAGGCCCATTCTCCTTAACTAATTAAAATATTTAAGAATGCCAGTGACATCTCACTTATTTACAAACAGTGACCTAAACTAGATTTCCGATACCTAAAAATTTACTTTATTTTCTTTTGACTTCAATAATTATTTCAAAAAATATAATCCACATCTATCTTTAATTAGAGAAGATATTTTATAATCTATAATTATACAAAAACAATCGCAAGAGGTTAAAGTACAAAGATGTATGACAAGAAAGCTTATAAATCATGTAAATAGCGTGACAATACAGAAAACTGGCTATTTCCCGAACACTTCATAATATTATATGGACCTTCTTAGCCGTGCCTCTTTGTCACACTTTGTGCCCGTCTTAAGAATTTGAGACATTTTTTACCGTCTTAGGATTTTTCCCAGAATACAATTTAATTTTTAGGCATGGAATTTTATCAATGATATTAAGAAAAACAAGAAGATGAATGACGTTCTAAAATGAATGATAGCGGTCTATTAGATTCTAGACTTAAGCTCAAAATGTTTACATTAAAGTCCTAGGCATAATACGAGCCGAGGGGTCAGTGGTCATCCACAATCATATGATAGTTATTTGAAGAAATTTCAAATCTTTGATTACTATGGCTATCATTATATATAACTGAAAACTATGGCTCATCATTTCCTTAATCTATTATCATTTCCATCGTTTTCATTCTCTCTCACGAACAACGTCATCTATAACACAACCAATCCATCCCATTTTAGATCTGCTAGTTTCACAACCATGATCCACTAATAAACATTTCACATTTTTCTTGCTCGTATTGGCTACAATTAGATTTTCGGGCTCTAAAACAACTCAAAACCAGGGATAAAACAGTTTTTCAAGCACCATTACAAAAACTGCATGACTTATTTCACTGCTATTGTAATTAGAAGTTTCTAGAATGATCTAGCTCGTGGCAGATGGCATCTATTTGTTTCTCAACAACAAAAAGATTGTAACTAAACTATTTCCCTTAGTTTTCTAGTTGCCTGACGCTGCTACCTGAACTTTCCAATGAGATAAAAGCCGAGATTAATTTTACTTTCTTTTCTTTAGATTTCTTGACAAAATTAGTGCCGTGTTCTAACGTGAATGCTGTGCAAATAGGAAATTGCAAAGCACTAGAATTAAAAGTGATATTTTTTTGATAGATAAAACTTTTATTTCTAAAGACAATAGCACAAAACACAATACATAGACATAGTATTACAAACAAATACCAAAAAAGCAAAGAGTACAGAGGTGTCTATCTGTATTGCAGCAATAAATAAAAGCTCACCTCCGCATATAAAGTACTAAAAAGCAAATGGAAATTCCAAAAAAAAATATTAATAAATAGCCTATTATTTATTCTTGCATTTAATAGTGAAGCTAATACTTAATGAAAGCAGCCCCCCTTCCTATATTCATACTACCTAATCATATTAGAAATGTAAAAGTAGGTAACCTCTTCACGCTTTATCTACTCAACCATCTATTCCTGAAAATTTGCATATACTTGAGTTTGATTTACTGAGAAGGACATACGGTACCTTTTATCACTGTAAATAATTACGTAGGAGTTTCACGCAGGCGTAGTAGAATATGTTGACTTCAAAATCATAAAATGTTTTATACAATCTGTTACTAAATATAATATAAAACACTTCAAACGGATAAGAAATTCTAGTACAAACCGACAAAAATGGGCCAACGATATTTCAGAGAATGTGTCGATCAAGTACCAATATCGTAAAGCTTAAAGATAAAATTCTGTCTGCGTGAAAAAGGAGTTTTCGGACGAAATCTTTTTATAGACGGAGTGGAAAAATCTCATGTTTCAATTTTCGTAAAAATAGGACAAAATATTTGAAATATTTTACATAAATAGTACTGGGAACCATGCGACATTTTATTCTATGCATATAATAAAATGGTGGTAAAAATTGTAATAGTCGTAAGGTTTGGGATACTACTTGCACTATTGACACCACAATTAGAATGGAAAAGACATAACTCACAAAAATGAAATATGTCTGTATCAATATTGTACCTGTAAAGTATCACTGTATGACAGTTATAAATATTGAGGTCGATCAATTTTCAATCAGAGAATATAATTGACCTAGCTATATATAAAAGATTTAAAAAAAATTGATCACACTGTGCATATTTTTTACAAAAACTTTAATTTTTGAGACAAACATTTATAGTCGTTGAAAAGATATTTTTGCGTTCAATGCGTGACGTAAAAATCATGTCCGCACTATAAACCGTTCAGGATTCTTTCCGTAGCCAATACTGGGTATACCAGGTCATGCATGCCACAATAATATATTGTCATCGAAACTAAAGTATATACAACATTTCAAGTCAATCTGTTAAAGATATATTTCGCCCGAATATTTACCCTCCCTAAATACAAATATTGCAAGTAAAAAAAAAGCTTTTAGAAATTATCCCGAGCAGCTGTTTTCGACCGTAAAATGGTAAGGTTCGCTTTGTAAAGTTTAACTGGAGTGATCCAGTTTCAGCCAGATAACGTCGGTTCGCAAAACAAAGAGTAAGTTTCCTTACTTCGCTGTTTGCTAGAGCACCACCTGGTCTTTGTTGCTATCAGGCGGGACACAAAGAAATTAACCGATTTGCAATCAAATAAAGAAAGGTAAAAATGTCACTTTAAACCTAAAGTAATCGAAAATACTACTAATGAAATTTTGAATAAATCTCCTCTTGACTTGGGACTCACATTGCGCCATTGTGTCGCAACGTCAACCGTACCGCAATGTGATTTGTTCGCTGCGTCTCACTCCGAATCAATTCGATGATGAGAAGTGAAAAGCAAACCCGCACTTCGCCCACAGTACACCTATACAGACATCACAAAACTCCAAATATATTTCGAACCAACTCATGATCACGACATTCAAGACATTAAAATTCATATCATTCAGATTTACATCCACTTATGAAGTTACCCACATAAATCCACACCATCTGAGATAGTAACTTTCATCTAGCTAACAGACGCTAAGCATGCGGGATCTTCGATTATTATTAGATTTCAGTCCCACAAACTTTATAATAGTGTTGTCACCGTAATGATAAAACTGTCTTAGCATGAGTAAATAATAATATATTATAGAAAGCACAATAATATGATGTAACAAGTGTGTGTTTAAAAAAATGGATTAATTATTATAGATATTATTGTAGGTTAAATAAAACTGGCGGATTAATGTTCAAGCACAATTTAATTTTGCAACAATCTTTGGGTTTAACGATTGGTCAAATTATAATTACATTATATTCTATTAAAATAGCGTAGGTACAGATGGCCAATAAAATACCTACAGTAAAATTTCGAAGGCTGCATCCAAAGCACCATATGACACGTTGAAAGCTAAATCAAGAGCCTTGACCTTTGGAAGAATTAAAACAGATACGCCTCACGCCTTTCATATTTTGTGACAACTCTAACTGTATAATCAACGAACATATTTAACAAAAATAATCTGTCTGCTAAAGGCGTAGGAAAATCAATATATAAATGTTCAACATAATTTAATCTATCGACAACGCTACTATCGATAAACCGTCAGCACTACACGTAAGTTCGTTGGCTGGAGGCCTTTCATTTGAAGTTTTGGTATATACTCTAATTTGATTATCTTATCATTTGTGGCGCGAGTATGATGGGATGGCAAATTAGTGTGGTTACTACGTTTTTATTTATATGAGTACTAGTATAATAAAACAGACAGATTGCGTTAGCCCCAAAGTTCGAGTCTAAATCAACGACACTACATTTTATAACATATACAGAAATAAACATACAAGACACAGGTCAATCTGAACCATCCTAATCTGGAACAATCCTGATCGGGATCTTCAGTATAGAGTCCGACATTATTTAGGCCACAGAGGTCGACAAAACTGGTAGTATAATCTGTTAATAGTATATAATAATATCCTTGTCAAATCTCTTCTTCTTTTTGAAATCAAAATCGCTCACAAATTAAATTAACTTAGACCAATACGTAGCCACAGCAATATTTGCCAAGGCCTTCTATGGAGCCGGAGTAGGGACAGTGTAAACAAATATTACTACTATCCCTTTATAGATCAAAGTCTTCAAGTATTAAGATCAAGGTCAAAACTATTACATGGAAACGTTTAAAAGTTGCCTTCAAACTCGATGGGCGGGCTATCATAAAACAAAATCCATGTAGTACGATATTCCAACCAAACGGCGTCTTTTTAACACGATGCGTACACAATAAGGGAAAATGAGACGGCATGTGGACGTTAGTAACTATTTTTTATCACCGACGCAAATAGAGGTGTTATTAGTGACCGCTCAGTGTGTATGTCTGTGTACGTGGCACCGTTGCTCATCTACGGGTGAACCGATTTGGATGTGGTTTTTTAAAAGATTTGTTTATATTTTCGTAGACTTCCAAATGCAATAATTATAGAATATATAAGCATTTTGCTTTTTTTATTTATATAAGTGGTATATAAATATACCAGCATATAATATAAATAAATACAAAATATATAATATAAATAAATACGAAACGTACTTAAGAATTTCAAGAAAAACATAGATATCCAAACATTTATTTCAATCGTGGAAGACGTTAATTATCCGAGAAAATATTGATCAATAGCCTGAGCGCGTTGCCATTTGTGTTGCCATATATCAAACTGAAAAGATAAGACATCGACGTATAAATAAATATCAGACATTTCTTGATATTTCAGTTATTTTCGCCAGAAGGAATGTGATCTTTTGTAAATCAAATTATGAATTATTATAAAAATATAATTATCGTTGTTTATTCATTACTAACGGCCAGACCCGGCTTCGCTCGTTCTCTTCGGCTTCTTTAAAAATACAATTCTTTAAATACACATAGACCTACCACCACAGGAATCACACTATATTTTGTTGTAAACCGTATGAAAACCCGTGTAGTAGTTTTTGTGTTTATCGCGAACAGACAGACAGACAGACCCGGCAGAGGACATTTGTTTTATTATATGTAAAGATTTTCGTGGAAATTTTATAATTTTGGATAGGCTATCATCTGTAGAATTTTTAGGTTAAGTCTTTTATCTACATCATACATTTTGTACAAAACATACTTATGGAATCGCAGATTGTGTTTAAATAAAAAAAAACAGAAATAGTTTTACATTAGAACCTTAATTGTTGAGTTTGGCGCATTCAAATTTCTATATTAGTATGGATAATTACTATATAATTAAACTACATACTACATACGATGAAATATGTAAGATTATTTACAAACATGAATAATAATTTACAAAAATCATCATTTTCATCGTCATTTATATAGCAATTTTACATTTTTTGTTAACCCTAATTCTAATCAGATCAAAAATTATGATAGACGTACGAATTAAAGTCTTTAAAAATATAGAACGACAGAAAATTCAAAATCTTTTCAAGTAGTTAGTCGTCTGACGCGAATTCAAGCTAAAATACGTTACTAACAAAATTCTCAGAAACTGCATGCTATAGAGACCTAACTTTGTTAATTAAAAGTACCTTGTACAAGTACATGAAGTAGTAGTAATCGTATATTTGATTACTTAATTCAATGCAAGTCCCCATTACTAACATTAGCTCTGTTAAGACGTATTAATAACAAAACTCACTTATCTAAGAGATAGTTATGTTCCCGGGCTTTGACACCGCGAAGCCCGAGGTCAGCGTATAAAAATAACCTTCGCCTGGCTAACATCATTCCTCCATGGGAGTGCTATTATTGCTATCAGCAATCTGCGCTTTGTGTCCCTTACTTACCTTTTACGACACCCATGAGAAGATATGAAGTCGTATACTAAGGCGGAAAACCACGCCCTAAACATATCGTTGAGAGAGACACGAATTAGACGATACATCATCTAGATGAAAGAAGACATTAACCAGCGAACAAATACTATGGTGTAGCATGGCAATAATCTCCTAATGCCGCCCGCAATATTTAAGCCGAGCAAGATTTATGTGGGATAACGAAAATGTCTGAGACTCTTGAAGAATGACATATGTGTATAAACAAATTCACAGTGGAATTTGATGATAGCTCCGACGTAAATTTAGAGTGGAGATTATTTTAAAAGTTGGCTTTTACTAAACAAATGAGCGTTCTAAATTGGCAAGGTTAAATCATATAGAATAATTATAGAAGAATAATTTGTTTTCAGTAAAAATGAAGTACATTTTTGTTCAACTAGATAAATAACGAATAAAATTGCTATTGCTATTTACGTGTAAATGCTGCCAACATGATGAGCACCTCTAGGAGTCGACTCCTAGAGGTGTTTATCATGCTTTTCTATTCTAGGGAATGCCCTAGGCATAAAAAATTTTTTTTTTGGAAGACACCGAAGATCCGCGATTGTTGGCCGTGATCTTGGACTTGATATACAAACAACAACAGTTAAAACCATTTAGTAGTTTAGTACCAACTTATAGCTAGAACGTGGCTGATTCATCTTAAATATCACTTTTGAAAATAGTAATGAGATGAAAACTAAGAGCACTGTCTCAAATAATTAGTTAAAAAGTATAAGACAAACAAAGTAATCTAATCACTTGACGGGAAATAAGAAAAATCAAGTAACTTGTAGGATACTCAAAAACTTTCCTTTGCCCAATGAAATAAAAAATAGTAGCATATTATTAAAAGTGTTTAATCAGTTGCAATATTATTATCATATTAGTACTCCGTTAAGCCGCTTAAAAGGGTTATTTTGCCAAAGGATTAAATTCTAGGAGCTAATTCCTTAATTTGTGATAATCTTTATGCTGCGGGTTTAAGATGAGAAGGCGAATTTATGAGGATCTAACCTGTTAAAGATTAGAGACTGGTTGTACTTACGTTAGTAAAAAATATTCATCCATACACATACATATTTATGAAAGACTTTTGACCTTTTGACTATAATAATGTTACGGCTAAGTATGTTACTAAGTATTTACGAATTTGTCAATACGTGTAGTAGAAAAAAGTAGGTATGTACCTTTTTAAGTATTTATTAAGTTAATAAAATTATATTAACATTTCCTTATCAGAATACTTTCGACAATTTGATAACTGAAAAGATTTCCGAAACAATAATTTGAAACCGACATAAAATTTTTTTCAAATAATTTTACTAACATTTGACATGCATCAATGATGTGATATTTCACTATAATCTTACAACAGCAAGGGCAATGGGCCCGTGACACGAATATTGTCAGACATTACCGCGTTTGAATATGTATTTTGTCCGACGCAATATTTTTGCAGATATGGGCCACACGCTAACCCATAAATTCTTGCTTAATAAAGCCATACGATATAATAACATGGCTGCGGTAAACAGGGCATAAAAAACGGTACACACGGCGTGGGATAAAAATGGATACAAAATTTTAACTATAGGGAACGAACGTAGGTGATAACAACATTTAAAACCCGGGCAACGTATAGGTGCATTTGATTTTTTATCCCAAATCTATAGAAAACATTTGTTACAGTGTTAATTAATTATGAGTAGATTGCATGGATTTTAATACATTTCGAATAGGTTTACATAATAATAATCATATAACCGAAGCATAAAATCAGAGAGCATGCATAAAGAGTGATGTGCATACAGATTAAAATACAATAACGATCATATTGTTTACAGCAAAATTTTTATATATTTTTTAACGTTGCACGTTGTTTTATTTTTCAGTACCATAAAAATATCAGCACCATTTGGCGCATAAATCCTAAATTTCCAAACATCGACCGTTTAGACTTAATTCGATAAATTACAGAGGAGACAAAATGGCAGAGACTAAACGGGCATAGTCTCCAGTCTACAATAAGGGGTCGACTTAAAATTGCTTACCTCCTCGGTCCCACACTAGTTTGGAATTCAATGCCAATTTTCCTTCATGGTTCTCTATTATTTTCTCTGAAAACCAAGGGAGATTTCATCTGTTCTATTCTATTTACATTTTGATTGTGTGGAACATGAATATCTAATTCGTGTTCCACTGCTAAGTTTCATTTTACTTTAAACCAAATTTTGACTGGCTGATGATAATGTTTTTAGCATGAAGTCCGCCTTTTGTTCCAATTTTATAAATACAATTTGAATTCAATACACAAAATCAATCAAAAGATGTTTTCATGAAGCGATTTCACGTAATAATAAAAACAAGGAAGATTTTTAGTCCCACAGCAAGACTCAAATATTTGTAGGTATGTATATTAGTATATTAAAGCTAATTAACGTCGTTTCTATTTGTCAAGAAATAGAAAATGCGGGGGTTTTATAAGGGACTTCACGTTTATTCAGTAAATAAATAACCTCAATTTTTAGGACATACCCTTGCATAAAAGAAGTTCCCCGTCTGTCTGTCTCTATGAACGCGATTTTTTTTGTGCGCCTCTTCTACGTTTTAAAAGTGGGCATAGACTTATTGACGTCAATAAATGATGTATTATATTGAATAAAGAATTTGATTAACTCACGGTGGTTTTCACCATTAGATCGTTTGTATAATTAGAAGTATGATTTATTAGTTAGATCGTTTGACATCTGAGGAGGGCGTATAATTCATTAGTTATTGTTTTACCCGATCGAAGATAGAACGGGCCGCTAGTTAATAATAAGTTGCACGTAAACTACTGACATGCTGACAAACTTATGTGGGAAAAGTTATGTACAAACTTAAGATGTGGAAAATTAATGTTAAATTCTCTATTTAAGCAAAATAGAAGCGAAAAGAGGAAAAGGGAAGCCAAGAAGCAGCCATGGAGCAATGTGCGTAGTGTAACTTTGCTATATATACATCTCACCATCGAGTCGATTCGCAGTGAGACGTAGCTAACCAATCACAGCACGCCATTGTGACGTAACGACAACTACACTGCAATGTGATTGGGTCGCTGCGTCTCATTTCAAATCAATTCGATAGTGAGAAATGAAATGCAAACCCAGCAGAGAGCACGAGTGCTGTCGGTTGAAGATAGAGAGGAAGGAACTCCACCGACTAGAATCTTGTTCATAAATGTTGTATGAGTGTCAGTGAAATAAAAAATGACAAACTTAATGTAAATACATTGCTAATCTGGATTCAGTGGCAGGCTCGACGTTATGACACATAGAGAGGTTTTTATTACACCGAGAGGAAAAGAGACGAATAAAAATTTACAGTTCACAAAAATATCGTGAAAAATATTATACAAAAAATATAACAAGTTCACAATAACGTACACATACTTAAGGATTGATGAATATCATGGTCGGCATTAAAATGTCAATTCGTGTGAATAAAATATAACACGTTCAGATTATTCAGTTACCTATTTTGTTTTGTGAAACTTTAAGCCATTTGGGACTTAAATATGAAGCTAAAATGTGATTTTAAAAACATTTTTATTTGCAAAAAAAATAATTATTTTGTATTTGCATTGTTGTTGTATTCGTATGTTTTTAACATTATATTTTATTTACGACGTAAGGAACAAGAATTCTATTTGTCTTTTATAATTCACATTAATAGAGGGCCTATTTGTTTTATTTATTATTTATTTAACTTTATTACAAAAACATGTAAAAGACGGACATAAATCTGTGCCATTTCTACCAGTCAACCAATAGGTGATCATGGAAAGAAAAAAGAATACCTTTATTTGTTTCACCGCTTGCTTTCTTCTTAGCGAGTCGACATGGCTAAATTTATGAGGACTAATACAATGCCAATGAATTAGCGTATTCTGTAGCGTCATATCATCCTTCCTTCAGTGTGGTAGGACACATAGGGCCTAAACAAAATGTATGATGAAATCACTTCGGAATCCCACTCCATAATTCCAGCCATTTTTCTTTCTTTATTTCTTTGTTTATTAGTACCAAACCAACAGCTCAAATTAATACATATGTACTGTACAGTCAACAGCACATCAACCTACCTAAATTCACATTGCAAACTCGCTGCTATTACCGCGCCATAGAAGTTCATGGAGGATAACTGGATGTGCTGTTGACTGTACATGCGCGTCACGCATCATCATTATTTAAGAGTCTTGTCATCCTTTCATATGTTTATTAATATTATCATGAATCTTATCATTTGTTTTGTTGCAGAGCCTGCTCGGCGCGGGTATGATGCGGCGGCATGATCCGCATCATGCTGCTCATGGCGGTGCTCACCAGGGCCATCGCTCCGCAGAACATCATAGGTAACCTTGTAATAACGCTCGTGACTTTCCCACGGGAAATTTACTGTTTGCTAGAATGAAGTATCTGTGTCTTTCTCTGTACCTTTCTCCATCTTCCATCTCTATGAGAAATTTCTTGATGGTTCGTTGAGTAGATAAAGCGTTTAGTGGTAACAAGCAAACTTAATTTCGCATTTATAATATTAGTTGGGTTAGCTAGTTGGGTTTTTGAATTAATATACAGACATAAGATAGACAATAAATTAGGTCCCTTTCGTGACGTGTTTTGGCCAGGGAGGCGATACTGAACAAGGATCAGGTGAGACGCCTTACAGATTAAAAGCAAGATCAATATCCTACGCATTTGTTTCAGAGTCCGGCGGCACTGAACCCACGACCCCAGCAATGGAGGGCAGCACGCCACCCCCCACAGTCTTCCGGAACATGAGGGTCACCTCCAGGCCGAGACGACCCCAACTGAGGGGGAAAGGGGACTCCCCAATGTTGAACTATATCTTTGATTCGTACGCGACGAACAACATGCATTTTCATGACAAGCAAGTTATTTTTTCACTTAAAGGTCCACACGCACACCAAAGTCTTGTGCTGCACCTTTTTTTACACGCTTGGAATTGTAACGTATTCGTGTATGCATGCACGAACTGGATACGCGTTAGGTGTGAACCGGCCTTAAGACTGTTACATACATACAAGATCCGCGCGAAACACAACAAAATTTTCATTGTATAGTCGGGTAAAAAAATAAATAAAAATTTACATAATCGATTCCAAATTCATATACTATGTGATATTTAGGCGTTTTTATTCAAATTTACTTTTGGTTTTTGTAGAAATAGTGCGAAAGTTTGCATTTTGATTAAATAATACCTATTACAAATAACCAACACATCAACCAAAGATCACAAAAATAATTAGGTCATAATACCTTATTGTTCACTTTATGTCTCTCGTACTTAGTGTAAAATAAGTAGTAACTTTTAAAACTATTGCAAGCTGCCTGAATTCAATTATGATTTGTCGATTACCGTCATGTGTTTACAAATTATAGCGAAAATTTAATTTAATTACGAACATCCATTAGAATCAATTTTCAAATCCATTGGTCTGACAAATTAATTCCTAGAAACTCTAGTGTATATTCGGTCCGAATTTTTAAAACAGAATGCCATAATTATTGCACAATGTTATATAATTTACTCTCTCTCTTTCTTTCTTTTTTGTCCGTTCCTCGTTTTCATTCTTGGCTGTGACACTTTAAGTCCGAGGTCAGTATTACAATTAACCTTAAAAATTTTGATATTCGACTACTGGACGCTTGCCTGACGTCAATCCTCTTTAGGAATGCTATAATATTGTTGTCTATAAATTGCCAAGGCCTTTAATCCCTCAGTTTTCTTGCACGACATCCACGGGCGAATATAACCGGTCATTTTCTGGGGTTGAATACAGTAAATAAATAACGAAGTTAAAACAATCCAAAAAGAAAAGACCAGCAACAATAATAAATAAATAATAAATATATTAGGACAAATCACACATATTGAGCTAGCCCCAAAGTTCTAGACTTGTGTTACGGGATATTAACTCAACGATACTATATTTTATAACAAATACATATATAGACTATATATAGAAAAACATTCAAGATTCGGGCCAATCAGAAAAAGATCATTTTCCATCATGACCCGACCGGGGATCGAACCCGGGACCTCTCGGTTCAGTGGCAAGAACCTTACCACTGCGCCACCGAGGTCGTTAAGAAATCAATGAAATAAATAACTTTATTTATGGAAATACGGACTTCGTAATGTACAGAGATAAATACACAAGAATCATAGAAGAAGTTCTAAGAACTTATGAAGTCTTAGTCCCATTAAGAAGTCATAAAAACTTGTGTCTAAAATTTGGCAAATATGTTCAACAATATGAGATTTAAATATGGGAATATAATATATAGGGTTTAGTCCATATTTCCATAGATAACTATAAGTCTAATGTTGTTGAAAACTTAGCCAAATTCTAGACAAAATTTTCTAGGACCAAATCATCCAATTGTGCTTTCGAATTTGACAATTTGGGAGTTTCAAACTATGTGATCTTATTCCCTCAAATTTTGGGACCAGTCACGTTCCGATCCTCCGAGATATTTGATAGTCAAAGTAATGACGGTCGAATATATTACAATCAAGTAGAATTGTCAGCCGCTTTTTCGTAACAAAAATATCTGCATAAACGCCCACATAATAAGTATAAGATTGGGGTGCACCGACAACTTTGACGTTATTTTAACCTACGCTGACAGCAACGTACGCAAAGTACGCCATTTTGTTAACACAGGTTAAAGTCATCGCCAAAGTTGACTGGTGAAACTCTACGTTTTCCGTATGAATATTTGCTGTGAGTATATAATCTCTTGTACATTTAATGGCCACTTTAAAAATATACAATATACTTATAGGTGCCGATAAATTCAATTATATTTTTCGACTAGTCATATAGAGTTTGCAATATTCCTTAAAAAACACGGATATATATATATATAATAGAAAATAAGCATTTATGACTGTGATATATAAAGCACGACTTCGCGACGTATCGGGCGATCCAAAGGCGCACTTTCCTTGCACAGAGGATATCTTTGGGGATATCAAAGGATATCAAAGGATATCTATCATAGGTAATGCTTCCAGCCTTCTTTGAACCATTCCTCGCTGGAATCCTTTAATGATTGCCTGTTTTTTAATGATTCTTTAAGTTCAAATTGTACTTTTCGTCCTCTTTCGTCCGATACTCATTAGCGAGCAGACGTGTCGCACCTCGCTCACGGAACATTTATTAAACAGTGCACGCGATATTCAACTATATTATTACGCGCCCGATTTACCAAGACTGCATCTACGAAACAAAAATATTCCATTCATTTAAATAGTTACCTGCGCACAGCAACTGCGTAGCAACAACAACCAAGTACATCGCAAGTGCAAGCGCCGGCGCCGCCTACACGAGTAAGCAGAACAACTTTATATCTCGCTCTCGCTCTGCCGCCGGCCGCCGCGTTCGTATTATCTGCTACGCCGTAGGCTCCACGAGCTACGGGCTACGGGCTACGACGGATCATCAGTTGCCTATTACGGCCGAGAACAAAGTCAACTTAGACAGAACGCTACGACTGTTATGCGCTACGAAGCGCCTACAAAACAAGGTACTTATACTTTTATAAGATATAACCATTGTTTACGAGGCTCGAATAATTACTTGGTTCGCCGGAGATTAAACGCCCTGGTTCATTGATAACGTGATTGGAATCGTCATATTGTTGTATGCAGATTATTATATTATATAATTTAGCCACTATTAGTTATTATGGATTCAATAAACAAATCCCTGTCGGACACGAATTTGGATATGGTGACAGAAGTGGATCTTGATTTTACTCCACCGAACTTCGTAGGAGCTCGCACTAAGAGGAAGAGAAGTAGCGGCCACTATTCCACAGATTTGGAGAGTTTTCAAGAGGAGATGAGAAATATGATGAAGTCATTAAACGAAAAAATGGACAAGATCTCTGGGTCTCTTACCCATACTATCAATGAGATGAAGCAATCAATGCTAAATATAGAAAGTAGTGTTTCTTTTGTGAGCGTTCAAAATGAAAACCTGGAGAGAAAGCTCGAATCGCTGGAGTCTGAGAGGAAAAAAGATCATGAATATATAATCTTCCTGGAAAATCAATTGGAGGATCTGCAAAGATCTAACCGCAAGACCTCAATTGAAATACGCAATGTCCCGACTAAACAAAATGAGACAAAAGAAGATCTCATTTCAATGGTGACCACACTTTCAGAATCTGTCAATTGTTCTCCTATTAATAATAAAGACATAAAGGATATTTTCCGCATTAAGAAAAGTAAGGAAAAAGATAATAAAACGATCGTATTGGAGCTCACCTCAGTGTTGACAAAGACAGACCTCCTGAAAGCCTGCAAGACATACAATCTTAAAAATAAAACATCCAAGTTAAGCTTAAAACATTTGGGTATCAAGAAAAATGGAGACTCACCAATCTTCATTTCTGAACAACTCACAGCAAAAGCAGCGCGTCTGTACTTTTTGGCTAGGGAGCTAACAAAAAGCAAACTATATAAGTACTGCTGGACGGCCTTCGGTAAAGTCTACCTTAGAAAGGATGATGCATCGCCAATTATTATCGTAAACAGCGAAGTCCAAGTGCAAAACCTTTCAAAACCCACACAATGACTAGCCGTATCTACTATTCATTCTAATCTGTGGAGTATTTTCTGCTTACTTATTTTAATATTGCCTGCTGCTATTGTTTATTTCTACCATATGTATTCTTCTGTTCATCCTAAACCTATATATGTAACATGTTTTATGCCATATACTTTCATCCATTTACTCTGTTTCACAATTTCTCATGTATCAAGTTATAATTACTCTGAAAATCCAAAGTCCCGTAGCATTCAAAGTATTGACTATGGATAATAATCTTTACATATCACAAGAATTAGACGAAACAAACGTAACTTTTTCCATGGCTTGCACGACTGACGAGTTTAATGACATTAATACAAACAGAAATATTGACTACTCTATTATTGCGCAAAATATACGTAGCGTCTATCGTAATTTAGATGACCTGCAAGCTGTGCTATCAACAATCAATAATGCAATTGATATAATCGTCCTAACTGAGTGTAGACTGAATGTCAATAAACTTATACCACAAATTGAAGACTATGTTTCATATCAGACGACTCGATATTATAATCAAAATGACGGGGTTGTAATTTATATAAATAAAAACATAAAAACAGTCGTAAAAGAAGTAACTTTATCTGATGCTTCTTGTCTCCAGGTGGAATTGGGTGACTGTGTTTTACTAGGCATTTATAGGTCTCCCTCGATCAGTAACGTAGAACCATTTGTCAACTCACTTGGCTCATATCTAAATTTGCTTAATGGATCTAAGAACGTAATTATAATCGGTGATATTAATATCAACCTAATTAGTAGGCCGACAGATTCAGCAGACACTGTTTACAATAGGTCTACTTATTTAAATATGTTATCTCTGTATGGCCTTTTGCCAGGACATCTGTTTCCCACTAGACAAGAAAACTGTCTAGATCATGTTATTTTGAGAACTGATGTAAAAAATGTTACTACGTGCATTTCGGTTCTAGAATCTACTGTTACGGACCATAAACTCGTTTATTTGGACCTAAAATCGGATACTACCTCACCTAGAATTAAAAAGACTAAAATAATTACGGACCTTCCTGGAGCAGTAAAAACACTCATAAATAAGAACTTACCCTCTCTTCTATTACTGTCTGACCCTGATAATATTACAAATTCCCTCATTCAAAAAATATCTGAAGCAATAAGTGAGAACACAAAAATAATTTCTATCTCTAGAAGTAAAACTAATATCAAACCTTGGATCACGCAAGGCCTAGTCAAGTGTATAAAAAATAGAAATAAATTACAAAATAAATCTAAAAGTGACCCAGAAAATGAAACATTAAAAATAACCTATAGTCGATACCGGAATTATCTAAATAATCTTTTGAAAAAACTTAAACGTGCTTTCGAAAGGAACCAACTTAATCTTGCCTTGAAAAATCCAAAATTGTTATGGAACACAATTAAATCAATTACCAACTTAAAAAAAGCTAAATCACATGAACCGGAATTATTAAACTTGTCTTCGACTCCATCCGAATCTGCGAATTTTGCAAATAAGTATTTTGCAAACGTTGGAAAAAATCTAGCTGAGAAAATTAACACAAATAACACTTTAAATTCAAACTTAAATACGAGTTCCCAATTGCATTCTTTCGTACTATTTGACACCGATTGTAAAGAAGTTTACGACGTCTTAATGGGATTAATAAGTGAAAGCTGCCCTGGCTGGGATAATATCAGCACAAAATTTCTAAAAATGTGTAGTCATATTCTAACTCCTATATTGACGCACTTATTTAATTTATGTTTCAAGCTTGGTGTCTTTCCGGTGGCGTTAAAATGTTCAATTATTCACCCTATCCACAAAGGAGGAAACAAGGCAGACATTAGTAAATATAGGCAAATATCGGTGCTCCCGGCCATCTCAAAAATAATTGAAAAATTACTTAACTTCAGATTATTAAAATATCTCAATAAATTTAACTTGCTCTCGACTCATCAATATGGATTTAGATCAGGCCGATGCACCGAAGATGCAGTAGTCGATTTTACGAATCTGGTAGTCTCACAAATGGATTCAGGTAAAAAATGCATTTCCGTATTCCTTGACCTGAAAAACGCTTTTGATACGGTGTGTGTTTCAACCCTAGTGCAGAAGCTTGAGAATATTGGTATACGAGGAACATCTTTGAAGCTTTTTACGGATTACCTCAACAATCGGAAACAAAAGGTAAAGCTGGGAGAATTTACAAGTGATGATACATCTTTATCCTATGGAGTTCCTCAAGGTAGCGTGCTTGGCCCCACCCTCTTTCTTATTTATATCAACAGTTTATGTGACTTAAATTTGGAGGGTGGTCAAGTTTTCTCCTATGCTGATGATACCGCCATTGTTTTCTCAGGGGACTCCTGGAAGGACGTATTTGACTTAGCTGAAAATGGACTTAAAGTGGCAAATAATTGGTTAAAATCAAATTTACTTACCTTGAATATTTCTAAGACTAACTTCATTGCATTTTCCATTCGAAACTCAACTCAACCACCCCAAAACCTATCTTTAAAAATCCATGACTGTCAGGATTCCCAGAAACAGTGTGATTGTTTTAACATTAATAAAGTAAACACTACAAAATATTTAGGTGTAATGATTGACCAAAACCTTAATTGGAATTCACACATCGAATTGATTGCATCTAGAATAAGAAAATTATCCTGGATTTTTAAAAACCTAAGATATGTAGCCAATCCTAAACTTTTACATAATGTTTATATATCCCTTATCCAGTCCATCCTTATCTATTGCATCCCAGTTTGGGGTTGTGCGGCTAAAACAAAAATCATAGAATTGGAGAGAGCCCAACGTTCTTTGCTTAAATTAATGTATTTTAAGCCGTACCGTTATCCAACTTCTATGCTTTACTCTGACACCAACATACTTACTATTAGACAACTTTATATCCTACACTCTGTACTGAGACTACATAAAACAATAAAATTTGACAAAAACCTTTTGACGAAAAGAAGACTTAATATTATGTGTAACTTACAAACAGCTAAAACAAAATTCGCAGCTCAACAAAATTTTAGATTGTCGGAGTATTTGTACAAAGTGACTAATAAAAAAATAGGAATTTATACAAAAACATATCGTGATTGTAAAATAACACTATCAACTTGGTTACAGAATCTTTCTTACGATGAAACAGAAGCACTATTACATTCAATTAGTTAATATGGATATTTATATAATAACATTTTTACATTTGCGGATGTGTCTATATGAATATATGTGTATGTTTATGTAGGTTTATATTTATATATATATATATATATCGTAATTTTATGTAATTATATACTTGTAAATGTGTACAAAGTAAGCCACTACAAATTAACTATAAGATTTTGAACTGTATTCTTTAATTCTTTAAATAAGAATTGTGATGAAAGAGCGGGACTCATCAGACACAGGTTTTTCTAACTTACTTGGTGAGTTCCAGCAACCTATTGTTATAACCTCCTTATAAAGAATAAAGAATTTTTAATTTTTTTTTTAATTTTTTTCTTTTGCGAAATAAGAATTCGATTGTGATAATAATCAATTAGTTCGACTAAAAATAAACTCGAAGTTTTACACGAAAACCTTTAAAGACTTCTAATTTTCTTGCCAAATGGACTTTTGTAATTAAATGAGGCTGTAATAAGAACATTATCATGATAAGAGTTATTTTGTTGCTTCCATCAACTTTATGGACCCAGAGAGGCTTTCAAAGCTCCTATTGTACTTTTTTACGATTCATCTCTATAATAATTGTTATGCTAAATACATTTAAAATTAAAATGGATGTTAACCTCCATTAAGAATGTTATAAAATTGATGTTATACATTAAGATTGCATAGAATGGTGTAAAAGGAATGCAAATTATAACGTGATATAAGTATATAATGAGCTAAATAAGCTGTTAATGGAGCCTTAATAATCCCTTCATCAGTTGTGCTTCTTTTCAGAATAAGAAAGCCATGGAAAAATTAAGAAATATTGCTTTAAAGCAATATTTCTTAATTTTTCCATGGCTTTCCTTTATGTTATTGAATTCTTATTTCAATGCTTTTATTCCTTCATGTTGGTGGACAGTTTAGTTCACTAGTGTGTATCAGACTACCTGCCAGTATATAGCGGGATAGGTAGTCGTAAGAGTTACGTCAGATGCCTTTAAGCGACTTCAATAAAATCTGACACACACATAAATATTTTTAAAGATGTTTTCAAGAAGTTAAAACTGTCTCTATTGATATTATTACAAAATTCAGTTCATATTATAATCATCATATACAAATTAATCACTTTTGTTCCTTTATTAAAATTAAGGTTAAACAAGACAATAAGGCGTATGTGTGTGTGTGTGTGTGTCTTTCAACCCGTTGAAATTAGTTGGCTCTTTGATGTAAATACAAATATGTATTAATAGGAATTTTGGAATAAAAAGCACCCTCTATACTATTTTCCAGGTTACAAAATTCCTTTGAAATCCGTTTGGTAGATACATCGTGATTCACAAACATCCTCACACTCATCAAAACTTTCGCATCAATAACATTAATTTAATACATTCACTATAAAGTAATCCACGTGGAAAAAGAGTACCTACCCTATTTCAGTGGAAAACTACAGCGCAGTAACAATTTTGCCATAACGACAATTTGTTACACAATTTACTTCTTCTACTTTTGTTGCCGGACTTTATACAAAATCACGGATGTTCAGCCCTAGTTTAGCGCGTTATATAGGGGTGCGCCAAGACCATAAATTTCGACCTACATATTTACTTGCTACTAGGTACGATGTCACAACAACCCATAACGGACTAAATTAAATAAGTATACTTATAACCAGAATTATCCCTTCTCTCTCATCCCTTTTTAATTTTGTTATTCATAAAAAACGATTTATCGTCGCTGTCATTATTATAGAAAATACTTACTCTCTTATTCATAAACAGTTATAAGCAAACTTAAGTTTGGTCTCGTTCATCTGTCAATGTCAAATATTATTAAATGAGATTGCTAACATTATTATTGCGATTATTAAATGCGATGCGACAAAACATTTGCATACACTTTGGCTCAACTCAAACTGACGAGAAAATATGAATATATTTAAACGAATTGTGTTATTTTGTGTGAGAAGTCGACAATAATAGATAAGTTTAAATGTAACATATTTACAAAAAAGAAATATTTTTTAACCTACAATGTTCCACTGCTGGGCAAAGGTTTTCCCCGAACCCATAAAATTTTGCCAAGCCGTTTATCCGATTGCCATCCAAACATTTCATACATAAAACTTTGTAGATCAACTCTAAAAATAAAAAATATTTTTAATAATCAGTAGTTATTTGGATATCTTTTCACAGCGATATATGAGAAATCCGTTTGAAATACGACTAGGGAACACTTTTTCTAGGATTTTTTTTATCTTTCTAGGAAATTCCTTTTGAATTCCGCTGTAATTAAAAATTGTGAGCCATGAATACTTTCAGATTATTGAAAAGTTATATAACTCTTCCAAAAAGTTTTCGAATACTTGTATAATTATCTGTTCAGGAATTTACGTAAAAAAGTTTTATCTTCGCGCTAATTAAATAAACAAAAACACTAGACTTCGATAGCTTAAAGATCTCGGAGTGCTTCTATTCAGGAATTAGAACTTTACGGGTATTTGTTTTCATATCAAATTTTAAACAGTATCTTTAAGTAGTATTTCCTGTATTTCCGCTAAACATCATACATACATCTCATCTTTTTCATAGTCTTATTCCTCATTGCTAAGAATCGTTACATGGAATTAAAAACACACAACAACTTTCTTGGCATTAGTAATGGAATGGTTTGACATTGCCTTCTCTATTTCACACATAAGTTAATAATCAACCAGTGTGCAGGTTTCCTTACCTCCTTACGATGTTTTCCATCCTAAGAAGACATACCTCATACTGATAGTATAAAATCTTCCTTCAAATCCAACAGGCGAAAATAAAATGACAATACTTCAGAAACACAATATCCCTCACAAGCGAAGGGTTGAGCTACATGAAGACTATAAAGATAGCAAATACGAAGTTATTGCAAGTTTTATATAAACTGTTACATATGTTTATCAGAAAAACGATGTCGTGTAAAATGATCTTTGTACAAAGTTTGAGAGCTTCTGTGATAGGATTCGTGTCCTTTTTATTATACCTTTTTATACTTAGGAATAAGGACTATGTATTGAGTAACAGACATGCGGCTTCTGGTGGGAAGTGGTCCCTGAATTAAAATCTATTTAACGCCCATTTTCAAAAAAAACTCCACGTTGTACTCGTAGTCTCTAAAGAAAACCAGGGCAGGGAGCTATGTACGTTGTGCGACTGCTATTTACATCTCATCATCGAGTCGATTTGCAGTGAGACGCAACTAACCAATCACAGTGCGCCATTGTGATGCAACGTCAACCACACCGCAATGTGATTGGTTCGCTGCGTCTCACTTCGAATCGATATGATAGTGAGAAGTGAAATAGAATCCTGCACTTCGCCTTCTGGTTCTACAACCTCAGAATGCACGGGAGGTAGGTGGTTTGTAGTCATACCTTTTTGTTCGGTCGTTATTATGTAAATTGGTATACAAAACTGATGGTTTGTAGCCCGTGATTTTCAAACTATTAATAAGTGAATTACTTAACTACGCTGTTTTTTTGTCGATGCGTGGTCGTAATTGGCTAGTTGTTAACGTTAATTCTATACGTAGTTTAAGGATATATTAGTCTATTTTTATATAAATATTGCTATGTGCATTTGAAAAGTTTCATACATCTTTTATTGTATGTAGGAAATAATAGCATTCTAAAATCAACGATAAGCAGGCGGCTGGTTTTTTAATCACAGCCAAATCATCAAAATTTAAGGTTATTGACCCCAGGTAACGCGACATCATAGCCCCAAAAGTGACCGCGATACGTCATGCGGTGATAAGATAAAATCTTGGCTCTTGTTTTCTGTATAAAATTACATGATTTTGACCCTAATTATTTGTTTCAGATTCAAAGCGCCTTCATTTGAGGGCACATCAAACGATACTGTAATCAACGCTGATACCGGCTCAACTGTGGTTTTCGATTGTCGAGTGACGTCACTTAGGGATAAGACGGTATGAAAATTGTCATAGGTACATTAATACATGATTTTATACGTATTTATATTTTATACATAGAATTTATCTTTATATCCGATATATCTAATACTACCACTATAATACATAATAGTTTATTACAGTTAGTAAGAAATATTAAATTAAAGAAAAAGCAAACTCTGGGCTTAGACGCTCAGATAAGAGATAGTGGGGAGCCACTTTCTCTTATCTGAGCGTCTAAGCCCAGAGTTCGCTTTTTCTTCTCCACTTCACATGATCTTCGGTATATTTTGTAGTCAGACCATAACCAAGCATAATATGCCTTGACAAGTCAGCACAACATATTAAAATTAAATTTTAGTACAGTCACTTTAGTTTTGAGTTATTTTTAAAACCATTTTCAGTTGAAAATAAATAAATATATAAGGACAAATCACACAGATTGTGCTAGCCCCAAAGTAAGTTCTAGACTTATGTTATGGGATAGTAACTCAACGATACTATATTTTATAAAATATACATATATATAGATAAACATCCAAGATCCGGGCCAATCAGAAAAAGATCATTTTCCATCATGACCCGACCGGGAATCGAACCGAGGACCTCTCGGTTCAGAGGCAAGAACTTTACCACTGCGCCACCGAGGTCGTCAAAAGATCATAATAACATAAACTATATTAATCTAACTCATGGGAAGGCACTTAAATTATTAAAATTAGGTTTAGTAAGCCGGCTTACAATCAGCAATTATGATGCGATCATAACAATCATGTCTGATTTAATTCTCCGTTCCCGACGGATTCGAAACACGCGTGCAATCAGGAGAAACATGGTTCGTTAATCCGTACAGAGATGGCGTAATAAAATTTGCAAATTTAATGATAAATGTGGACTTAAGAAATTTCGTATTATTGCTTGACCTTTTAAACCCTTCATTCTTCCCAGATCATCGCTCAGTACTGCGTTAATGACAGAGCGCTCGGTATGCCTAGTACCGATATTTCTATTTACGTCTCACCATCGAGTCGATTCACAGTGAGACGATAACCAATCACAGTGAACCGTTGTGATGTAACGACAACAACTACTTAATATGATTGGTTCGCTGCGTCTCATTTCAAATCAACTCGATAGTGCGAAGTGAAATGCAAACCCGTATTTTGTCCTCAGTTTGGCCACTGGTCGAATATAGTTTGAATAGCCATTCCGACTCGATAAGAAGTAGGAATAGGTTAGTGCCTATGTTGGGGCTTAGGACACATGTCCCCATGTGTCCTAAGCCCCATGTGTTTGAGTAAATTTAAAGATATAGGTTATGCTCTGAGCCGCAGAAGCCGCAGCGATCGAAACGCTCTGTGAAACACCCAATTACCTACCAATTTGTATCTGCAATAAAGCTAAAGCTAGCTTTTAAAATAAGAACATTTCGTTGTGTGTACCACAGGTCTAAATGTAGTTAAAACGTAGGTACTTAAAACACTATCTTTTCCCATTTTTCTTTAAAACAAAAGATAAAACTGACCCAAGTCAATTTGTTTCAGGTGTCCTGGATTCGCGTCCTGGATAACGACAATTTAAAACTACTAACGTTAGATTTAGAGACACACACTGCGGATTCGAGGTGAAAAATACGCGATGTATTTACTTTGACCCTATTATATATATGTTGGAACTCTAATTAGAGTTGTCTGTGTCCTTTTGTTTTGTTCCAACAAAATAGAGGCCCCTGTTCCTAACCCTAGGAGGATATATTATAATGTTTATTAAGAAATAATGGAACTTAAGCTAAAATAATAATTGCTTGCAAAAGTACTACAGTTATGATTGAAATTTATTTTTTAAAATTATTTGTAAATTATTATAAGAGTTTATTTGCAGATATAGGATGGACGTAGCTGATGAAAACTGGAAACTGTCACTAGCAGACGCCAAAGTCCAAGATTCTGGCATATACTGCTGTCACGTCTCCACCCACCCGCCTATGCTAAGGAGATTTAAACTTATTGTGCATCGTAAGTTATCTGAAATCAATTTTATAATTATATAATCAAAGTAAATCGTTATTATTTTGTAGATTTTAAGCTATTGTTGATTTTTAACAAAATGTATTTTTTTCCTTTTTGAAGCAAGCTTTTGTTGTCATTAGAGTAGATCTTGTTGTAAACTTGACAAAAAAAACATGTCGTGCCGTAAACCCTTTAGTTTACTTATCTGGAGCCGATCCTAGGTGCACCATCAGATCCTGCTTGTCATGGAAATTGAAATGACGTGGAAAATTTCAATTCTGTAGGACAAGCACAAGCAGGAGTAGGTGAAATTTAACTTGCAAGATATGGGATTATAGACATACAATCATTATAACAGGGCAGGACAGGACTAAACAAAATCTTAAATATATTATTGTTCCCTACTATATGGTTTAAATACGCGCACATAAACTGCTACTGTAATTGCATAATATTTTATAATAAATCAGCGGAAGATATGAAGAAGCTAAAATTGAAATTGTTTAAGAAACGACTTTATGATTTATTGACGGTAAAATGTTTCTAGAGTGCTTAATTTTTAAATACTAAATTGACGTAAAGCTTAATTGAAGAATACTAACTTATGACTAGAACATAAATGCTTTTTATGTTAATGTTTGATATGGAAATATTTTTTTAGATTTGTATGCCATCACAGGCTGAATGATTGTAAATTGTGTGCTAAATTCGTAAATTAAGACTATATGTACCCTTTCAATGCAAATAAAGAAGTTCTTATTCTTAATCTTCAACAACAAAATAGAGAACACGTTTGAAATGATAAAACAATCCGTATATTGACGCGGACAGACGAAGACAGTTGTATAAAAATTCTTAAACTGTGATCAATCTAATATAACTTAGACATTTTGAAATCCTTAGTGAATTGATAAAAAGAAATGTTTTTGAACAAGATTAGGAAAACTTTGAACGATTCCCAGAGCAGGAAAATGTTTGTCTTCTTCTTCTTTGCGTGACAACGATATCAGAATTAGATATTCCCAATCAAATATTGTGTCACGACCATAGCTTTAGTATCAGTCAACTTTAACGTTTACTTAAAGCAGCGCAGAACAACGTAATGCCGTCGAAACGACTGCGACGCGCAAGTTAAAGATAACTTCAACATTGACAGGTGCAACTCACTCTAAGGGTGGGTTGCACCGTCAACGCCGTTAACTTTAACGTGCACAGAAAAACGCAAAGTACGCCATGTTGTTTAAAAGTCAACGACGCGCTGGTTAAAATTAACGTAAAATTTGACAGTGTAACTTAATCTAAATCATCACGAATAAAGGAATTAGTGCATAGACGATAAGATAGTATCCAAAATATCGGTTTAAATAATTTATTTTCTCAGTAGAATTACATAATTCACTTATAGAGAAAATACAAGTAAGTATAAAATTTAATAACTATTGTACGTACCATTGAACAATCTATACAATGGATGGACATGCCATCAGAAAGCATGAATCAAATCAAATCATTTATTCAAAATTAGGCTTAAAATAAATATAATAATAAAATTATATTCGACCACAGGCACTTTTCATATTCTAAATAAAATTATATTTATCATTATTTATTTATTATTTTTTTATCAGTAATATAACAATGTAAGTACACAATCAAGTACGTAGTCAAAAGGTATACTGAAACATTATGATTGTGATCGAGTGCTGATGACAGGAAATATATAAATATACATAATTAACCAACTTTTAATAAGAGATCGAGCTGACCTGAGTTGACGCGTGATTCAGCTATCGCGAGGCTCAACCACAATTAGAGGGAACCTTCCGACCCGATCCACGACGCCGCCACCGGTTTGACCATTTGAGTTTGCATGACATACTCGATCTCCATGAACTAAAATAATAGATATGTCACTTTCAGACATTTTGCACTAGGGTGTACTTTCACTGCTTATTCATATAACAATATGTACATAAATAGTAGAAGCATATTATGGATTTTAAACGACCATTTCTGTTATTAAGTAAGTAAATCACCCGATTAGTTTATTTACATTTGTTTATTCATATAGATACAATAGACTTATGACTATTTATAAAAAAAATGTTTAAGTTCATTTTACAGCAAAATATTTAAAATTAATATTGTTTGTACTAAAAGGAAAACCAAACGCTTGCAATATTCGCTTCATTGCATATTTACTCAGCAAAGATTCTTTAACCGTATTTACAGACATGCGGTTCATAATGTCTCATTTTATTTTCAAACCAGCGACCCGGCCCGGTCTTCGTAATATCTAATAAGTTGTTTTGTATGTATATTTTACGGCTAAATCCTGAAGTGCGGCGGCACCTAGGTACAACCTGATATACCTAGGTGTAGCCAGAATATTTTAGGCTAGATCTAGATTTAGCGGTTTTCTAGAGCTTTATGAAAACATCGAGCAAAATATTCGACTTTAATATTAACCTGTATATAATAAATTTGATATCATAAATGAAAAAAACAATATAGTATAAGGCTAGGACTCCACCAATGCTGGGCTATGCTAACCGATATCAAGTTTCAACCAACCAATAGAATTTTATTTGTCAAAATATATGAAATCTTATTAATTTATATCACACAGTTTCCCATCTAGCTGAGTATTAAACAACCAATAGAAAAAAAGACGAAATTCTATATTGGTTGTTTGAAACTTCGCACAGCTACGTTCGAATCCGTTCCTCATAAGGGTTTGTTTGTTTGTTTCAGCACCAGAAATGAAAATGAGTAAAGAAGCTTTTCTGGAAACAGGGGAGACCTTGTCGTTAAAATGCGCCGTGCTTCACTTGTACCCGGGGGAAGTCAGTCCAGAGCTGCACTGGTTTAGAGGCAACAGTACATCCTCCCTGGATGAAGTCAGGGGCGGCGTGTTAGTCGAGACTGACCACTTGACCATGACCAGCCATCTGCAGGTAATATTTGTGGCTTATTTAGCATTTTCAATCGTATTACTCATAGATGAGGTAAATATATACGATTTTCTTGGCAGTATTATTATAAAGAAATTTTTAAAATTCCATACGTGTATAAAACCGCGTGCGCTTGTGTTTTATGTGGATCCTAACTAATATTATAAATGTGAAAGTAAGTTTGTTTGTTTGTACGCTCTATCTACTCAAGCAATCTTCTTAAAATTTTGCATACATAGTTTGAATACGGAAAAGGACATAGGGTACCATTCATCTTGGAACAATAACTCCCTTGGGAAATCACGCGAAGCCGCGGGCAAAACCTAGTGTATACTTGTAAAACTTTAGTTTCAATAATGAGCAAGAGTTTAACCGTAAGAACCCGTATATAGCCTGAAGTATTAGGGTTTGCATCTAGACCGAGCTGTTGTAACAACAACAAAAGTGTTCCACACCGTTTCAACTCGCTAACAACTTTCGGTATAATTATCATTTGAAGGGAGGCCGTTTGGCAAGAACTTGCCTTGAAGTGTATTGGGCTTGCCAAATGTCAGAATTTAAATTGTCATTTTATTTCTTGAAGAAATTGTAGGTACTTTATGTAATAAGATTTACATTACATTTGTTTGTAGTCACAACATCGCAGATTGCTTTATTTGCTAACGTATATTTCGTGTGTTGTTACGAAACTGAGAATTAAACTTACATAATAAATTAGCTCCGCCCCAGGGCTTCGCTTCCATGGGGAATTGTGTGTATTATCCCAGTTTATATCCTACCCGTGTACCAAATTTCATAATAATCCGTCCAGTAGATTTTGCGTGAAAGAGTAACAAACGTGTATGTTTGTCACTCTTTAGGGTAGTTATTTGTACAATTTAGGGCTAGTTGCAACAGTCAACTTCGACGTTGACTTTGACCTGTACGTCGTTGATGTTTGACAAAATGGTGTATTTTACGTTCACTTAGCAAAATCATCGTTTGGCCAAACGATGGAGCCATAAAATTAAAAAGTGAAGTGAGTGATAATATTACGTTACACAAGTCAACTTTGACAGAATAACAAGATTAATTAGTAGAATAATTAGACTTTTCATTCGATTCTAGTTTTGTTATTTCATGAAATAAATCATAGAGACGAACTATTAAAGCATGTTACCTCTCAAATCAATTAATAATTATCACGTCGAGTTGAAAGTTATGACTTTCAAAATCTCGAAAAACCTATAATAATGTACGAAAGATGGTTTGTTTTATATAAGCAAACTCTCGGGCCATAAGTGATGGAATATTTAAGTCGCCACTTACACTTTTCCAAGGATATATTGCGGTAATTTAGAAAACCGAGGTAAAATTACTGGGCGTTGAGCGTGGTGTGGATACGGCTTTATTTCGGCTAGAGTTGCTTCTTCATAGGGTTTATAAAGTTTCTCTGAACTAGTATGAATATATAGTTTCGTTTTGCAGGGAATACGGGTTGTGAAACTTTATAAACGGTTAGTTTAATAAACTGTGTTTATGGCGCGTAGGTTTTAAAAAATATATGATAAATATCACACAGTTTAAGTTAGAACCAAAGTAATATCGAGACTGTGGTTCTCATGGGATACTAACTCAACGATACTTCATCTTTCAATTTCGTCCGAGCGTTTTCCCGTTTGCTTCTGCAGCCATTGATACTTTTTCGACTCCACTTCGTACACACCACAGCCGGCCAGTTCTCCACAGCTGCCAGATAGCCAGGAAGTCTATCTACTAGGCCATTTACGTATTTGGGCTATTATCTATGAATATTATTAGTATAATAAACTGTGTTAGTAAAAAATAAATCTCCACGAAAATCTGTGCCAATAGGACTTTAAATTACGTAATTTAAAGTCCTATTAGCACAGCAGCGGTCGAGTGTCCCAAAAAACATCTCGAGAATCAAAACACGACATTATGTAAAATCCATAAATCTATTAAAATCACATAACAGGAGATAACACCGTGATATTTAACAATATATTTTCTGATCGGGTTTCAGTTCCGATACTCTGTTATTTATTGCCAATGTGATAATAATTTTATGCAAAACGATACTAGGTACATTATAAATGTATCCGTAAACATAAAACGAATCTAGTGGCCAAGTAAAATGATTAAGTCAGAAATTAGACTTTCACAGGTACTTTTTAAATTATTTATATTATTGTAAATTACGTGTAATTTACACAGTATATATTTTTAATGAAATTACTATTTGTTTAAAAAATAAAAAAAATAATAGTACCCATTTCACAAGAAGCTATAATCTATTGTTATTTCGGTGGAATGCGTTAAAACTTCGAAATAAACTCATTTATATATTGTTGACCCTATCATCCCAGAAGGGCTTAACACTATTGTTTTTTATATATTTTTGTCTCTAATAGTTAACGGCTAAGGAAGAAGCCGAAAAAATTTTTTCCAAAAAAATCCATACATATTCCTTTTATTAAACTTTACAAGTAAAATCGCTAAACTAAAATGGAAATCGCTGAAATATATATAAAAAAATATTGAAAAATATATATTACATGTATACCGATATAAAATTTTATGATGTTAGCAGAATTATCATATGTCATAGAAGCGTAAGCTTAAATGCGTTTTGAATGGTGCTTTAAATTCCAAAGCCTATATAGCTTTTATCTCGTGAAAGCCGAAAGCTCGCGTTGGATCGGAGTAATTTAATGCTTTTTTATACATGCACCATTTTATTAGAAAAGGTTTTATTTTTATGGCAAAAATTTTCTAACAATACAAAAGAAATGCATGAAACCAATATCACTACAGACCTACAAATTGTGAATTCATAACCGAACCTCAATAAACGTATATTACACTTACATCTATTATTTTTATATAAATATTATGCATATATTAAAAACTAGGTCGATTTATAAGAAGTTATTTAATACACATTTTTTTAATATATGCTTATATTTCATAATTTTCACGGAAGCAGATTTGATGAGAAAGCGGTCCGGTTCGTCCCGGTTTCGCTCGGTTAAAAAAACGTAATAAATTATACATCTACATGAAAAGCAGTAAAGTAATTTTGGAGTTTATCGCGAACAGACATACAGAGAGACAGACAGACGCGGCAGAGGATTATGTTTTATACGTAAAGAAAGGATATTATATAAAAATAACTACATGGAGGGAAAAGTAAAATATAGACATGTATGTTTTAAAAGGTTTATTTTTTCTTAATGTTAGACAAAATAATATCACAAATAAATCGCCAAGATAACGACAAATCGCGAAAATATAAAGTAAAACATTTTTATACCGTAGCAATATCTCAGAAGAGACAATATTTGCCGATTGATTTCCGCGATTTCACTGAGAACACATTCACGACATGTCTGGATAGACGGATAAACAGGACAGCAATATGTGTACCTGAAATTGTCTGTGTAATAACTTTTTTGTTTTCTCTGCAGTTTGATTTTGACGACCTCGGTGGCGCAGTGGTAAAGTGCTTGCCTCTGAACCGAGAGGTCCCGGGTTCTGGTCATGATGGAAAATGATATTTTTCTGATTGGCCCGGGTCTTAGATGTTTATCTATATAAGTATTTGTTATAAAATATAGTATCGTTGAGTTAGTATCCCAAAACACAAGTCTCGAACTTATTTTGGGGTTAGCTCAATCTGTGTGATTTGTCCTATATATTTATTTATTTATAGATATCTGTCTATATATACTAATGTATAAATAATACATTCGTCTGCTTAGTTGTGATATCAATCCACATTTGTTAATTGAAGTCCTTAGAGAAAAGGCTGCGGTGAAGTTTGTTGCGCCGCTTTTTGTTCACCTGCGCTTTGGAAGTCAGCAGTAGTCTTAGTTTTAAGCAATTTTTTGACGTCATGTAATTTATATCATCCTAAATAGAATAAAACAATACAATATACAATACATTTGATGCTAATATGTATGACAGAGTAAGACTTGGCTTAAAATCAAATAAATGAATGTAATAAATAATAATTTTGACAACAGGTGGCGCGACTAAAAATTGAAGACGCCGGTAACTATACATGTGTCTTAGAAGCACCTTTGCGAATGAGAGCCACTGCCAGGGTACACGTGTTACAAGGTAATGTTAATTAATTTATATTACTTTTTCTTGAGACCGTTGTCATCCAATGCTAAATGTGGGCCTCTAGCAATGCACGTCTTTCTCTACTATCTACTAGTTTTCTAAATTTTCTTATTATTAGCTAACTGACGCTAGATTTGTAGTTTATAAATGTATAAAATAATAAAATGTATAAATGACTAACGTACTCCATCGAGGCACTGTAGGTTTACCTACAGTGCCTCGATGCAAATATAGCAAAAAAATATTTATATTTTTTTGCTATATTTGCATCGGTTCGTAAGGTAGACGTTAATTCATTCATTCAAACTTTATTGTCCAATTAAATATATATTAAACCAATTGCGTAATTTGTATTAAAATTTAAAGACAAAAAAATTATCGCAATAGGTTTTGCTAAATAAAAAACATATATTGTGTTAGCTAGATTGTAAAAGTTATTCAAGAGAGATTTCCCAATTGCCACTAACAACAGTAATTACGTGACCTTAAAATTTGGCAACTCTTGATTGTGTCGACAGTTTATAAGACTACATTCATGTCAAAAAATACACATCTTATTATGTACTACCTTTGCCCGTAGCTTCGACCGCGGCTTCAACCGCGTGAGTTTACTTCCTTAAAAAAAATCGAAGTAAAATCTCAGTCGTTCTTTTATCGCATACTAAGACTCGTAAAAACTATATGTTTTAAATTCGTATTATTTTCCCAAGTTTAATTTCAGTTTTGGTACACGGTGCATCTGTTATCCTCGGTACACATTAAGAATGTGTAACACAAGTTTCAATTCAACCATTACTAAGTTAAAAGTAGCTTAACTAGAATTGTTCAGAGGGAAATAAATTCAGAAAGTTATCTCTCCAGCTACTTTCCTACCGAAATGGAACTCATTTCCGAAAAGACATCTGTTGTTACTAAGAAAACTTTACGCTCAAGTTCTGGATTTTATTCAGTTTTGATGCAAGATGTTGTTATTTAAATGTTTTTTTTTTTTAATTTTGCCTATTTAGTTTTTCATTATTCTTTCCCAGATCTACTGGTAGAAATTTCTACAGGAATAAGGAGTAACTTTGTACTTAGTATCCTATTTGTAAGTTTTATATTTACACTGTTATGTTGTGTACAATTGTACATAAATGAATAAATTTTAACACGTTAGCGACTTCAAGAGTCACAAGAGAAGATTATTGCCATTTGTATTTACATTATATTCTGCTTCACTTTAAATGAATTGGTGATATTTTCATGGTCAATAAGTCATATGTCAATATGAATCTCAATTTCACATATAATCCATACAGTTAAACGTGACCATTTTACTCCATAGATGGTCTACGAAATTTTATGTCGTAGATGGTCTACGAACTTCTACGTTTTAGTCTACGAGAGTCGATGCTAAAAATAATCTGAGAAAGTTTTAACATCGTAAATTAAAAGCTTTCATATTTTTAGGTTATGGGTGTGTTATGCCCGTTTCTATGCCATCGGACCCGCGATACATGCTTAGTGCTTAGTGTGGACCATTGGGTGTTGTCCAATCGTTTATTTATTGAACAGATATAATTTCATTCAATGTATTAACTTTAAATATGAAAGTCATGTTTTAATCACTTTAAAATTAGTATAAGCACTGATATACAATTTTGTTCACAGGGTCAAGCCTAGCCGAACTTCAAAGTGGCGTGAAAACGACTACAAGCTATATGAACCTGCTCCTAGCCTCTATGCTAATGGTTCTTGGAAATGAATATAACTTGAGGTGACCTAACTAAGTAACGGGTTAGATACTGAATAAATTTAAATGTGTGATTTTGTCTGTTACACCATTTTGCGCTTTCAATCTATTTAATGCCGACTATACACTATCGCCAAACTTAGGAGTGTACCGAGCGCACACTAGCGCCACCATCATATTTTTATCAATTTCTTTTAAACAGAGTCAAATTTTAAAAATCTTGCTCGGACTAGATATGCTTCCCTAGATAAATGACTGCATTAAAAAGTATTGTAGTTTTATATTGGACACAGTTGACACAATCTACTGAACGGAACACGGTGGTCACTGAAGTCCGTTTAGTAAATTGTGACTAAAATAGAAAACTATATTAATGTTTAATTAAGTCCTTTATATAGCATACCATAATTTGTCCACGCTCGATTTTTAAAATTTGCTTTTATTGAAAATAAATTGATAGTGGCGCTAGTGTGCGCTCGGTGCAATGCCGACGCGATCGAACGTATATAGATGGTGGCCAGATGGAGAAAGAATCTTTTTTTTTAAGATAATTCACTTTACAAGCATACTACGAATGGATTCTTATCCACTGCACAGACTTCTGTTTTTTCTCTTATCCGTCAACCTCGGATTCAAATATATTGTATTTTTAAAACTAATACCTACTAAGCCAGAATATGATCATAGAGGTTTACAGTACATTGAACAGTTTGGATGAGTTTATTTACCTAAAGAAAAACCAGTAATGTACGTCGATACAGCGAAATTTGGCGAACTGTTTGTCTATAGTGTTTAGCCGGGGATAAGGAGCCACATACGCTAATACTGGCATAATTATATTATTTAGTTAATTAACAAAAGAAAATTGTGGTGGCTAGTGTGCGGCTCTCATATTGAATTCATTGGATTGGCTATTCTCCAACTAGTGACATTTTTTTTCTAATGTCAAAAACAAAATTTTATTTGGAGTTTGTATGATCGTAATATTGAGATGTCACAAATTTTGGAGTCAAAAAGCATTTTAATTATACTTTAAAGAGACCGAAAAAAAAATTAAATCTCGTAATTAATAAAACTGATCAATTAAATTATTGACATTTAATTATCGTGTTTGATATTTCAATATCATCATACATTTTATATTTTACCCAGTCGAAGCCAATTATTGAAATTGCAACAAATTAAAATAAGTGTGAGATTATTTGGAATTTTAATCCTCAAGTCCAGATTTAACCGTATTAATGTTTTTTTTTTAAGTAAAAATGTAATATAATTTTATCAAAAAAAAAAAATCGGATATCTGACAAATCGACTCTCAAATGGTTATTAATAATATGGTGTAGGAGCAAAATCGCATCATTTTTGTTCGAAGTGATTTGTAAAAATGTATACCTACCTAAATTAATTAAATCTCAAAGTTTGAACGTGTTCACTCAAATATTAGTAGTAATCAAAATCACACTTTTGCAATAATAATAATAAAGTACATTTTTATTTCTCTTTGTAATTTTTGGAACGTCGAACGCGAACATCTTTTTTGTGAAAAAAGTATTTTTTTATTATACCAAGACAATTTTACACATTTATATCATTGTTTACAAAAAAAAATCGCAAGCATATACGGTAACAGTCAACTGCACATCAAACTTTGCAAATTTATTGCAAACTCGCCGCTATTTCCGCGCCATAAAGGGTTCATGAAGGGCAATTTGATGTGCTGTTGACTGTACCAAGACAATTGGTTTACGTTTGTTATTAATTAGTTTATATATGTACTATGTACTTCATACAATGAATACAATATGGTGATCCTTCTGGTAAACCCGTCCTAGGATCTTAAAATGGACCATTAGTGAGAATGTATAATAATAATTGTAATATATAAAAGTAATTGTGAAAAATTAAGTTCAACAACAACAAATGTTTGCCAGGGATTGAATTTCTGGCATTTTTAGGGTTCCGTAACTCAATAGGGAAAATCAACATCCCAATCCCTCGTAAAATCAACAGCGTCTGTCTGTCTTTCCGACATTCAAACATAATTTTTTCTTCGAAACTGCTAGAAAAATCCGAAAAATAAGCTTTTTCAATTGATATGTCATAAAATATGTTTTACGTTATTAGCACCCAAAACAAAATAGATTTATTTAAGTTACTTGGTCATCTTTGATGATATACTTATACATATATGTGTACAAAATTTCAGTGTAATTAGGGAGAAATCTAGCTTTGTAAAGGTCGAACATTCAGACAGACCCATGAAAAAGAAAAAAATCCTAATGTGCCGCATGTAATCATGGTACGGATCCCTCTTTAAACGAGTCCAACTCACTCTTCATAGTCGTGTTCCTCATGGCTGAGGGTCGTGGTCATTACGTGGAATGAAACACACACAACAACTTTCTTGGCATTATTGGAGTGGTTTGCCATTGCCTTCTCCATGCCATACCCAAGTTAATAAGAATCAACCAGTGTGCAGGTTTCCTCACTATGTTTTCCTTCACCGGAAGCAATTGGTGATCGTTTTTTAAAGTATTGCAATGTGTTTCGATTCATATTATACTAGCGACCAGTACTGACTTCGCTCGGGTAAAAAACACAATAAATTATACACCTAAACCTTACTCAGGAACCACACTATCTATTGGTGTAAGCCGCATAAAAATCCGTGCAGTACTTTTTGACTTTATCGGGAACAGACAGACGCGGCAGAGGTTTTTATTTTATAATATGTAAGGAACATAATCTCTATCATATCGAAAATATTTTCTGTATGCATATCACATTTTTTCTATTTATCTTTATTTTATAGTGAACCCATCCGACTTCAATCTATCGTATAATCTTTTTTAATCAATTTCCTATATGTATAGATGTTGTATATTTGATGTTTCCAATATAATGCACTAAATTTGTAAATATATATATGTACTTCATGTAATAGTTGAACTAACTCACTTAATGCACAAAAAAATATTATCTTTTAGAACTGTCCTTTTTTTTTTAATTAGAAGAATGAAAACGTATCTTATATTTTTATAAGAACGGCGATGTTGAATTTTATTGTAAAAAGTTTTATTTAGTTAATTGTGACATTTTAAAAATATCACGCGTCTAGATAGATGATCGTTTTACGTCTAAATCTAATAAATCAAACATTATCATATCAAATAAACATGAATATCATAAAATTAGAAATTGTAATATCTATATGAAATATATCAAATATATTAGAATAATGTTGTTATTAAATTGTAATAGTAAAATAATTTATCCTACTTTCAGTACTTCACTACAAAAAAAAAAGAAATTATTTATTTATTATCTAAGAGTATTCGTCGACAAAACAAATAAAATTGTCAAAATATTATTTTTTCCACGGAAATGTTAGGTATCTATGTTAAAATAATTTTCACGTGAATTAATAAACATATCGGTGCTTCTGTTGACTGTTAATTTAGCGTTAACTATAAAAATGTATTTAAATTTTATTACATGAATAAATTGTACAATATTGTGATAACATAAGTTTTTATAATAAACATATGAGTATGAACAATTTTTTATTTATTAAACCAAAGGAAAAATACCACACCATCATTTTCCAAACTTTAAAACATCAAACGAAAAATATGAAATGAAACGGTGGTGGTCCAGAGATCGAAATGGTTCCCCAGATTCGAATCCTACTTGTGCCACATGAGTTTGTATACCAATCTGACTCATGTATATCTGACTCATGACTCATGTATAGTAGTTTTAATTAACCATTACTTATTTCGATGAAGGGTTTTCATTCTCTTGAAGCAATTGTTGTGAAAAGATATACGATGGTTGACAATTTAAGTTCTATTTAGTGTGTACGCGACTACTTGCCACTAAATGTCGGTGGGTAGTTGTAAAAGACATGACAGAGAGCGAAGTGCGAGTTTGCATTTCACTTCTCACTATCGAATCGATTCGAAATGAGACGCAGCGACCCAATCACATTGTAGTGTGGTTGTCGTTGCGTCACAATGGCGTGCTGTGATTGGTTAGCTCACTCCGAATCGACTCAATGGTAAGATGTTAGCAAAGTTACACACAAAGTATATATTCCACTTGAATAAAATCTGATACCAGTTTTAGTACAATAAAACACTCGAAAAGAACGAAGACTATTTGGTATTTATATGTAAATCGTGGTGAATTATATACTATTTGGTGATATGTGTTTGTTTGACAGGTAAGTCCTTCTCACACACGGAATAATAGTGTTCTCACCACTAGTCACTAACAGTGTTTGCAGTTGACCTTTCAGTTCCCGCGCAGCCCGTTTGGACTGCGATCCTATTGTTATTCAACTGTCTATATTTTCTACTAATTACTAATTATAACATACTTAGATTACAGAAGTACTATAAATTCTGTATCTACAAATTACTAGGAATAATTACAATAAATTGTATAAATCTGACGCAACAATACTTAAAGATAAATCTAGCTAATTTGTAACTTCTGTCTATATTTACTTCTGATGAAAATTTCATCACACTCTTACAAACTTAACAAACAATCTTGGTTTACTTAACATTTTGTTATAAAAACAAAAATTCTTAAATATCACAGATCCTGAAAAAAATCGGCGAATAAATTGGAGTGCTCGACGCGCGATCAGATGTGTTATGTTTTGGAAACAATGCGTCAAAGGATTTAGGCAGCTTTGCTGTAGTTGTCCACGTTAAAAGCGAAGAGCGTTTATTAACTTCCTTGACTATATAGTAAAAGAGATATACCCTTCTATATAGCTCCCGTACAATACACCCAGTAGGGTATACTCAGATGGGTGTATGTGTAGTAAGGGAGCTTAATATCAAACAAAGATTTTCTTTCATAGGCGATCCTTAGGAAGGATTCTTCTTCATAGTCGTATTCCTCATGGCTGAGGGTCGTGGTTATTACGTGGAATGAAACACACACAACAACTTTCTTGGCATTATAATGGAATGGTTTGCCATTGCCTTCTCCATTTTACACACAAGTTAATAAGAATCAATCAGTGTGCAGGTCTCCTCACGATGTTTTCCTTCACCGGAAGCAAGTGGTGGTCGATGAAAACTACTATACATGAGTCAGATTGGTATACAAACTCATGTGGCACGAGTAGGATTCGAACCTGGGACCTTTCGATCCACAGGCGGGCGTCTTAACCATTACACTACCACCGCTTCCGCACCGCTTAGGAAGGATACCTTTGCCTAAATATGATGTCAAAGGTAAGAAACCAGAAATTCTGACTAAATGAAGAAAAAAAATGTAATTATTATAAGATCTAATGAAACATAATTATTGTGATTAGCAAATTAGCTTCAGGTAAATGTGTTCTTGTAATAATTATTGTCAAACTTATTAAAAAGATATAAATATACAGAAATAATAAAAAAAGCAATGTTATAATTTAAGAATAAACGTCGCATATGTCATGCACGTGACAATAAAATTGAATTAAATGTTATATAGTTATTAGGTAAAGTTAATAAATACCAGATTATAAATAATAGAACACTGTTAGTAAGCCTATGTCAATATTTGGCTGTAGTTTGTAGCTTATGTAGTTTGTAATTTGTAGCTTGCATTAATATAAAAATTGACGTGAAAAAGTGACTGTGAAGGTCTAATTTCTGAATAAATTATTTTAAATTGTTTCTTTATATAAATAAGTAAACGGCTCGATGATAAATTTAACCTTTTATTAATCGCTTTAATTTAAATTTCCGCTTTACGTTTGTACCTTAAGCTGTTGTCGTCAGCTTAGGACTTTTTTGTTTCTTGTTCCCATGCATCACTCAGTAGGCTTTCTCTGTACTCGGTGAATTTTTCCATAATAACGCTAAATTTCTGTCTATCCGTCACGAAATGTGAACAGTTCACACCAGTGTGAACTCTTGCAAATAAAATGGCAAACAGTTTACTTTTGTCATGCGGAAAATGATAAAGGAATTGTAAGATATGAGGAATGTGTTAACTTGTAATTCTCTTTCTCTCTTTTCCATCTGAGCGTTTTTCCGGTTTCTTGCGCCACCATAGAGTGTCGGAGCCCAGGGTCCACTATCCTACTTACTTCTCCTCCACTTTACAATGGCTTCCACCTTTTTGTACCTGAGTCGATTTTTCAAGGATACGCTAAATCATTTTTGATTTTATTAGATTTATTTTTATTCCCACGAAAAGTATTTATTGCAAGTGTATTGACACGATCTTTGATGACGTCAATTCAGCACTTAGGTATCTTTAATCTGAAAATAACTAACTATACCTAATTTAGACCTCATATGAAGAATATAGAAGAAGTTAAAATGAAGACATAAAACCTCTAAATTGGTTTGTTGTAATAAAATATATTATCTAACTGGAGTACAGTCAACAGTATATCAACCTACCCAAATTCATTGCAAACTCGCCGCTATTAGCGCGCCATAGAGGGAGGTATATGCTGGGTAACTTGATGTGCTGTTAACTGTACTCCTGAGAATATAATTATATTGGAAATAAAATGAAGATTATTTAACGGTTCCTTGAAGAATCTACTCAGGTTTCGAGTCAAATAAATTAAATTCCATTATTAAATCTAATTTAATTTTATGAGCACAAGCTATTGTCCGTTGTTGTCGATATCATAATAATACTATATAGTATAAAAACAACTAATAGTCTGTCCATTTGTAAGCTTAGATCTTCAAAACTACGCAACGAATTTTGACGCGGTTTTTTAAATAGATAGCGTGATTCCTAAGAAAGGTTTAGGTGTGTTTATATTATGGTTTTCCCCGAGAGAAACCGGGACGGTCGCTAGTATAGGATAAATATGATATGTATTTTTGACAGATTTTTGATATTTTTTATAAATTAACTATTTATTATTATTGAATAGTATTAATAATTTCACTTCTGAATTAATTTATACGGCTGTATGCATAAAGCACCTTATGACAACATTTTATATAGATTAAAAAATATTAATGTACCTACAACTAATTCCTAATTAATTTTTCAAACAAATGTAATTACACGCTTGAAAAGTTTGATTGGAAATCAATCCCTAATCAATCAATTTGCTAATTGTAATTTTCAACAATTTAATAGGTTAACCATTAAACTTTTGTTAAAACCCAATACTTTATGTCAATAGCAGAAATCAATTATACTAACTTTGTATAAAGTTTAAAAATCAATTATATTGAAGCAGAAATAGTTTTTATCCGAAAGTTAAGGCGCTATTAACCTTTCTCAAAAGCCGGCAATGCACCGGTGACCCGTATCGGGTTGTTGGTGTCCAAAGGCTGCAGTGTTAGCTTACCATCAGGCAATCCGCATGCTCGTTTGCCCACTATAGGTACGTACAATAAAATAAAAACTAGCGCCAATGTCATTTTTTTACCAATATATTTTATTTGTTGGCGAAAAATAAAATAATAATCTTAACAGATTACTAGTATATCACACATCACACATTTTAATAGAAAATGTTATTTTGTTGTTTTATAATACATTCTAGTCATAGTTGACTTAAATGTGTAATGTTAAGGTTCTAGTATTCTTAAATCGTAAAAAGTACTTATTTTTATTTTGTGCAAATTCGTAAAAAATTACAATCAAAAATCAAATCATTTATTCAGGGCTTCACAGGCCTTTTTCACGACATATTCTAAATTAAATGATATTTAAAGCTACAAACTGCTGGCATTTTGGAACGACCGCTGCTGAGAAGAAATGTCGAAAGAAACTCATTCAAACAGTGTTGGTCCCTATCATGCCAGAAGGGCTTACCATTTTTTAAATATAAATTTATGTATCAAGTTGAATTCATAACTATATATTTTACGTATTTTTTTATAATAAAGCGTTGGTGTCCAATATTTAAGAACACCGCTAGTAAGCTGCAAACAATGCAAAAACGGGACAAAGTCGTTAAAACAATCCCCAGAAAAACAGTCACAAATGAGAAAACGACGGATTGAAATAAATTAATCAAAGAAAAGCTGAGACAATGGCGGATTCTTAATGAAACACTCAAGATACTCGTTCATAATTTCGCCTCACCCGAGTGCCTCCCCGACTAAGATATTAACACTTTTCCTTTAGTTTTTATTAATTTCATTTGTTGAAAAAAAAAATGCCATCTGGAAAATTTAACGCTTTTATTCCGTCGCTACTCGTTTCTGTCCTTTCAAAGTGGGACCCGTCAGAAGAAAAATACTCCAAATAATTACTAGGACTAAGTTTAGCAATACAACCGAAAATATGGTGCAAAAAACACAAAAGGAAAATATGCTTTTTAGTTGATTTTCGTTTATTCGATTTAGTTGATTTAAAATAAGTTGTTTGAATAATGTTGTGTTTTGTTTCCGTGTTAGTTTCAATGATAAATATCATGTTAAGTAAATATTTTAACAATATTAAAGTAATGAACTCATTACTATAATATTGTTAAAATATTATGAATCGGTCTGTCGCTTTTTAACATAAATATCTGATACATTATAATCGTAATATCGCATGCAAATAATAATATGAAGCCGATATATAATATTAAAAGAAAGCAAGGAGTAATATCTTGGCCCTCGTGAAAATAATATAGACTTTAAAAAACTTATTATCTAAAAAAAGTGAAGTCAAAATAAAATAACATATATTTGAAAAACATTTACCCTATTATTTACAATTTAGCCCTTAGCCCTCATATCATAAGGGTTAGAATTGTTTGACGTTGAAAACAGAGTGATATTGGCATAAGTAGCTTACGGTCATGGTCTGATATAAATTGTAGCGCCGTCGACGCTTAGGACCTTGCTCTGATATAGCGACCGCTATCATTCGTACACTTCATTCCATATAAAAATAAACATAACGTTATATTGATATTTTGTTTTTCCATCAGCGTTCAGAGCTATTGACTTGAAATGGATTTTTATCCGTATACTAGCTGCGCCAGTGACGACCTCGGTGGCGCAGTTGTAAAGTGCTTGCCTCTGAACCGAGAGGTCCCGGGTTCGAACCCCGCTCGGGCCATTATGTGAAAAAATGATCTTTTTCTGATTGGCTCGGGTCTTGGATGTTTATCTATATATGTATATGTTATAGAATATAGTATCGTTGAGTTAGTATCCCATAACACAAGTCTCGAACTTAATTTGGGGCTAGCTCAATCTGTGTGATTTATCCTAACATATTCAATAACTTGAAATGTCTTTTTTTATTTGTATACTATCCTCGCCCGAGGCTTCGCTCCCGTGAGAATTTCGCCAAAGTACCCTATGTGTTATTCCATATTATATTCTACCCGTGTACCAAATTTCATAACGATAGTTCCAGTAGATTTTGCGTGAAAGAGTAACAAACAAACATATATACTTACGTCCTCACAAACGTTCGCAATTATAATATTAGTAGGTTTTTTGTGGCATTATAGTTAATGGAAATCTGCTAAAACTGATGTCAGATTTTATTCAAGTCGTCTAAAGGCATCTGACATTACTTTTACGACTACCTACCGTGTCTAGTGGCAAATAGTCGCATACATTCATTCATATCAGTCATTGTAAACAGTTCAGAGCTTTCTTTAAGCGGCCATTTTCCTATAAAAGTCTTCAGCTTATCTACACTCTAAGTTTTCCTTCTGAATTATGCATTACATTGTACATAGTGATACATATTTTTAGACTACGAATGCAATATGAGAAAAAATGCTATCTACTATTTTTTATAAATCCGAAAGACTTATCTCTCCATGTTCCCGATAGCGTTCGGGGTTGTGGAGCCGCGAAGACCGGGATCAGCGTAAAAAAAATATTGAAATTTTACAAACGGTCGCCTGACGTCAACCATCGATAATATACTACAAATACTGTTAAATAGGAAATCGCAATTTTTATTTTATATGCACCATAATAATGTTTGTACAGTATAGGATGAGTAATATATAATATACGTTAATAATTTTATAACGAATGAAAAGGACAATTAAAGTAATTTTGAAATGAACAGCATAGATACCTTTAATATTAATCTTTTGCCCGCGGCTTCTGACCGTGTGAGTATGATCTGTGTAGACAGACAGACAGACTTTCGCATGTTATATTAGTATGGAAGTATGCATTCAAATTCAAATCACGTAAAATTTTCATATGACCTCTGCATAATAATTTCTAATAAAACTAAAACTTTACGAGTATACGTTATCTATTCAGATGTTTGTGTATTTGTTTCTTATAAAGACTGTTTGGATTAAATTAAAATATCCGCATTTTGTGTTATTTATACTTTTTGTGGTGTACCGCAGTTGATTACTTTTGCAGATTAAAGTTTGAGAAATTGTTGAAATAAACAATAAACCACTTGATATGCGTAAATGAAATGGAAAAAACAAAAAGGACACATATTAACACGACGTGAATAACGCGGGATTAGTTCCCAAATATTAAGTATTATTCTAAACTATGTAAGTGGTAAGTATTATTCTAAAATATACCTGAATAATATAATAATAATAGTTTGACCTCGCGAACGCACTATTAAAAAATAAATGTGGATTTTTTCAAAAATGACATAACCGATTTCGGTGCCCCACGAACTTAAAAATTATATTGACAGATCTTACATTATTTTTAAAATTAATTAAAATCAGACCAACGGTTCGAAAGTTATCGCGTTGCAAACATATTATTTTTGCCTCAAGTTGATTTGTAGATACTTATATCTTTGTTTAGCCTGTATTACGTGTCCCACTGCTGGGCAAAGCTCCTCTTTTACCCTCCTCTTTTGTCTTCCAAAGGTGTCTCTCTATCTTCACCCATTTGTTGCCAACCACGCTGAAACTTGTTTAAATCGTCCCGCCATCTTGTTAAATATGGAATAAATATTATTAGTAAATAGTGAAATATATTTATCCGCAACACGCTTCGTCAATAAATGTACATAAATAAATACGCCAATAGAAATACACGAAAATATCCGCAATGCTTCGTCAATATTGAACATTTGAAATATCCGCAATAAGCTTTGTCAAAAATTTCATTCCAAAAGTCTGATCTTATAGTAGGTACGCGGCTTAGAAGTGCCCATAATACTGGCGGCATTTCCACGCTGTATCGCTATGGAAATTCTCTGAGCTAGATGTCTGTCTCTGATCGATCCGCTCAGATATTCTATAAAAATGCCTATTTACTGATAAAAATTCTTGCCTTGATCGGTATGAAGTTATATTTTTATTATACCTACATTTGTTAGTCTGTATGGGTCTGTGTTATTGTAACTTTTTGCCTGAAAACATATTCAAGATTTAAATAAAAAATAATATAATCTAAAGAATGGAATCCAAAACTAGGTTCAAACAAAAATTCCACAATATTAAGAAAAACGAAATAAATATAGGTAACCCAGTGATACAAATCACTCGCCTGGCTCCTCAAAATGAGGGTAAAAACTTGAGTGAGTTAGCTAGCATCATATGTTACATAAACGAGGTGTGAGCTAGTTATATTCAATGACATGATATTTTTTCAGGAAAACACCAAATTTATCTAAAAATATTTCTCCTCGTTAGAGAATAAATTCTAACTGTTATATTGTGTGGTGGAAATCCAAAAATCAAAATTTAATACAAAGAAGGAATACAATTAAATTATTTTATACATTTTCCGGTATTGTACTCGTCCGGCAGAACATGGTAAGTGATCGAAACACGCGATACTGTATTCTGCAACTCGTTAATTTTTATAATTTTCTAATTTCTCGAAGCTGGTAGTTAGGTACTAAATATACGTTATTACATTTATTCCCAAAAGAGCTGAAAAATTCTGAATTACTTATTATTACGGTTTATTATACCGATAGCATTCATAATGTGTTTACTATAACTGTTTTTCGATTAGGAATATTCAGTGCAAAGTAAATTTCAAAATCCAAAACTCATTTTAAAACTGTTACATTTAAATATTTATATGTGTAAATAAAAAATGTAAGATGTGCCTTTGTTAGCAGAGACGCATTATGTTATTGTCAGCATACTGTTGCTGCTGTATGAATGCACCTTTATAGTCTTTAAATACCAATTTAAAATAAAGGTTCTATTGTCCTAAATTTGACGGTGCAACTCACCCTAAGACTTCTCAATTAAGTTGACGTTTTCTTGTTAAAAGTAATTCAAATTCAGAAATTAGATCTACACAGGCGCTTTTACATGATTTTTTTTATCATAGGAATACTAGCGTCCCTTCCCGACTTCACCTGGGTATATCTTTAATTATAGATGCATTAACATTACGTTGATTATATGATTAGCTTATAGTTGGTACAAACTGAATCACAGTAGATGACAAATTATATTACAGCTACACGACAATATTTGAATTAAAAAAAAAACTTTAATTTTTACGCAAAAAGTTTTTTATGCAGAATTAATGTGTTCGTGGACAGCTTCATAAAATAATGTAGTGATGTAAAAATCTACCGGAATATTCTGGCGCCGCGCCAATAGCAGACTCCGGTTCCAAATCGCTTAATTTATGTAACGAAACACCGGAAAATTGGCCTCATTTGAATATCCAATGCTAAAAACCTCTTATTTACGTGATAGTACTTTTAAGTTGCTGATTTTTTAATTCTGTAAGTTTTACAAAAAGTTCTTAGTGGTCAGGAGTTATTTGATTTAGGTCTTGAATGTTACAGTGTTATTTTATTAGTTATATATAATGAAAGTACAGATTATAACGAGTGTATGTTGACGCGAACACACGAGTTGTGAATCGTACTTTCTTTCAAGAGAAAATACAGTGCTTTATACGACACCTGTCCACGCGTATACTAGAAAATATGATTAAAGTACAATTTGTAATGTCCAATTACAACAACGTCCATCAAATATTTACATACACACTAGGTTTTTTATTTATTTTTTAAATTATTCGAATTTTCAGTCAGTCTATATTGTGAATATATATATATTTTTAAATGAATTGTTGTAATTAACTACATACATAATACGAATCTTTCCACCAAATGTTCTTTATATTATCGTAAATTGATTACTTGACAAGGTATAAAAGCAAATGCATATAGGTATTTAAATAACTAAATACAACAATGAATTGTCACTTGATCAGTTTTATTAATTGCGAGATTCACATTTTTTTAGGTCTCAATAAAGTATATTAGAAATCCTTTAACTTTCCTATTTTAAAACTAAAATCCGTGACGTCACAATACATCATTGTTGTACAAGCTCCATATAAAATGTTTTTTTGACATTAAAAAAAAGTAGCTGAAATGCAGTAATTTGATCACGGTGTTACATTACAAGTATGTACATTTCAATTTTATAAGGTGACTATTTGAACAATCTACAATTTCCGCCAAATTATAGTTTGTAGGACGTTTTGCTTTGTGATAGTTCCCACCTCCACTTTCCACTATAGTTTTTCCGCCATACGCAGTTGCTCTGTGATTTTATTTTCCATTATCCTAAAAACTGATAAAAATGCAAACTTGTAATAGACCGGGAAAGCCACAGGTGTCATTTAGGACCGGATTATCCGAATTTCACCGGCTTTGAAGTATTTACCGGTTAAGTATTCGGAGTTTTGCTGAACCACAGTCAAATTATTTGGCTTTCTAAGTATTTAATTAACCTTTGAATTTTGAAGAGGGTATTTATACTCGGAAATTATAACTTTAAGTAAAGTTGAAAGTTTTCATCGCATATTTTTAAGTATCAGATATCAAAATTGAAACAAAAATTTAATAAATCATCTAATTTGCCTTACTGACAATGACGTAATTAATTTGTTTTGACCTGATACTGTAATTGAAACTAATCCTTTTGGATGGATATTTATAACGCCATAAAATGTAAGTTGTCAAAATAACTAGGAAAAATATATGATACCAGACTAAGGACCTAGCCTAGGCAGCTGATATAACAATAGTATTCCCAAGGATTGACGTCAGGCATATACAACCCCAAACACAACCGGGAACATGCGGACACGAGATGGATTATTTAAATAATTATAATTCTATTAAGAAAATAAAGGTTTTAGTTGCATTTCTGAGTGATCCTCTTTGTTTTCTAACATCACTGAAATATAAAATGTATAAAACATTTTTTTTATAGCCTGTATTATGTGTCCCACTGCTAGGCAAAAGCCTCCCCTTCTGTCTTCCAAAGGTCTCTATCCTAAAAAATGTGGTATTACATGAAATTTAAATACTACCGTTTTAAATTAAACAAATATAATCAAACACAAAACAGAACAAGTTGTTAGAACTTTTCCTTTTGATATCTCCAGCAGTGCCAAAAACAGTAATTGAAAAACAACTTGAATTTATAGCCTTACGTTTGAGGACAACGACAAATGTCTGTTCAAAACTGAATTATATTTGCCAAATGGTAAAAATTCCTAGGTGATAGGTGGGTATGTTTTTTAAACCAATATCAAAACGTTTATCTTGTTTTCTGTAATGGCGATTGATTTTTATAATTTTATGTTACAAAATATTTTGTATTTCCATGAAATACCAATTTTAAGGTCTAAATTTTTAATTATTTTCAAAAATTACAGTTATTAGGTCTAGTCTAGTTAACCTGAAATAAATAAAATATAGATCTAGTTATGTACCTGAAATAAATAAAACTTATTATTTATTTTTTTTATAAAAATTATCAGTTACATAACTTATTATGAATAACTTATTATAATAATATTTAATAGGCACGAAATGAACAGTCTCATAACATTTTAGCTCTAATAAATTAACCCAACCCAAACTCAAATTGTAAAGTAGCAACATCCATTAAAATGTCGTCTATTTTAAACAATTTCATACCATGTCCTGCTCTATTCTCTACACATTGCGTAATTCCACACTATACATGAACAATCGGCTGATTGTCAAAAATACACGTGAGCTCCAACAGAACTATAAACTTCGAATTAAGACAACCGTGAGATAAATTAAAAAGTTAAGCCAAAAACACACATACACAACACACATATTTCAAAAGACTATAAAGTCTCGAGTGACAAACAATATCACGTTCTAAATCTAAATATCGTATAATAATAATTACATATAAATTATAAATATTTAAATATATTACTATATTTAAATATTTATAATACTACATTTAAATAATATAATATACTACTATATTTAAATAATATAAATATATCACATATTTAAATATTCTCTCATCATCGCGAGGTCTACGTTCGCGGCGAACAACTAATATATTTTGGTTATGTAACCAAAATATACTAGTTGTTCGCGTTCGTAGTAGATGATGAGAGATTATGATGAGATGATGATGAGATAATATTTCGAATATTTCGAAATCGACTTGGCCGATGTTGATACCTTTTAAATTTCATCAAAATCGGACCAACGGTTCGAAAGCTATCACGTTACATACATACTTACATAAATACATACATACACACATACGCATTGTGTACCGGCCTTAAATAAGATCATAATAAACGTCGTGATCATGTAGGCAGGATGTTCGCTCGTACGCGGAGCTAGTGATGCAATTGGTTATTCATGAGGCTGTGGAATTCGCGGACCGAGGTGATTGTATGGGAATTTCTATTACTTTCGACAGTGTGTAAGTAAGTATGTGTAAATTTTATTTACTTTTTGGCTTATTATACGAAGTATCTCGAGTCTGAGACGGTTCTACGACAATTGTTTCGTCTACGAACGTTTCGTCGACAGAATAGAGGAGACATTGTGTCGGCGAATCATAATCTCTCTCTAATAAAACAGCTTCCTGGTTATTTCCTCAGCCGCAATAAGATTGAGCCCAGGGTTCGTTTTCTAATTTATTTATTTCCCTCTATACTTTGCTTTATTCAGTTGCCAGAATATTGGCACACATATAATCCTTTACGACATTGTGAGTACGACTTATGCATTTGATAAAACATTATTATATAGGTACTAGCCACCCGGGGATTCACTCCCTAAAAGTACCCTATTTGTTATTCTATATTCTGCCCGTGTACCAAATTTAGTAACAATCCGATCCTTATTTCCATCCGATTTTGCGTGAAAAAGAAACAAACATACATACACATATAAATCCTCTCACTTATAATATTAGTAAGATAGTTAAACCACTAGTACCAATAGATTTCCAAAAATGTTCTGTTTATTATCGATGTTTCAAAATCGTAGTCAAAATTAAACATAGAATGAACGGTTCTTTACCGTTATTTCCGTGTATTTACCGTAACTGTAATGTCAAAGTATTAAATTAGAAACTAAAACTTTACCGGCACTTTTATACGATAAACAATAATCAGTTAAGTCCTTCAAATTTTTTAAATGAGTTTTTTTTGGCATTTGTTCTCAGCAGTGAAGTTTTATTAATCACTATATAATTGACACGAAAAAGTGCCTGTGAACGTCTAATTTCTGAATAAATGATTAGTTTTCATTTAGTAATTTAGCACGGTAGTACGTATATGTCCTATGACGATACGTACTTATTAGTATGGTTACATGACAAATTAGTCCCATTACTGAATACTAAATCAATACCGCCACGTCCGTCAAGCTCCACTGTCATTGTCACTGTATAAAAAAATCCATTCCCCTTGTCTGTACTTATGTTTGCTAAATCTTTAAAGCTACGCAACGAATTTTAACTCGGGTTTTTTAAGTTGCGTGATTCATGAGGATTGTTTAGATATATATCATGGTTTATCATGGTTTATCCGAGCGAAGCCGGTATTAATATAAAATCGATATTAAAGGAAAAAACGTGATTTCGTTTGTCTATAATTCGATTCCGTATGTTTTTGTACCGTCCGTCCTGTCGGATATGAAGGCCGGCAAATATTGTTATCGCGGGCGAAAAGAAAAACATTGGAGATGATGTTTTGATAAATTGTTACAGGAGAAAATCAGGCCAGTAACATCGCGTTCAAAAAACGAAATTTCCTAATTTTCTTTTTTGTTTGTTCCAAATTTAAAAAGCTCCTTATCGATCACTATTGAATCCCAATTGCATTATGAAGCCCGCCGTTTCGCTAAATATGGCTGAGTTTCGCAACATTTGACTCTGTTAACACTGCATGGGTTAAAGTCGTGATACTATTATGTACATATGAATAAAAAAACACCAAAAATGTATGACTTTCTTAATGCGACATGGCAACAAGGCGTTGGGCACAAACACAATATAAAACGTATTTATATATACTATGGTTTATTTATTTCTCGCCGTAATCACGCACAACGACACATTGCGTCTCATTGCACCGCAAATATCAAACTATGCATTTATATTAAAATTAGACCATCCGACACTTTTTCAGGTAAGTATATTTTTTTCACTGATTACCTGTCGCACATGGAATTAAACAGATCGTTTTTTTACCATTGTATGAGTCGTTTGCTGTCTCCATTTCGCACATTATCCGAAACACCATCAACTAGAGCACAGGTTTTATTATATAATCGATGATAAATCGTCCAAAAAGGAGTGTTAAATATAGATAGAAATATTTTCAGTGATTGTAGTAAACGACAAATTACCTACGCGTAATTCTTCTTTTAAAAATATTGATAGATAGCATTTTCTTTTTCTTTTTAAACTCGCTACTTTATTGTAATTATATACCTATTTGACGACCTCGGTGGCGAAGTGGTAAAGTGCTTGCCTCTGAACCGAGAGGTCCCGGGATCGATCCCCGGTCGGGTCATGATGGAAAATGATCTTTTTCTGATTGGCCCGGGTCTTGGATGTTTATCTATATATATGTATTTATTATAAAATATAGTATCGTTGAGTTAGTATCCCGTAACACAAGTCTCGAACTTACTTTGGGGCTAGCTCAATCTGTGTGATTTGTCCTAATATATTTATTTATTTATTACAAGCTAATATATAACATTAACAATTTACCACCATAGAAAAGAAAATATATATGCTGCTTAATAAATTGTTATTAAACAGAGAAAAAATGTTTTAAAAATGTTGATGTCAAGACATTCAGCGGCTTTCATCCCAAATTGTTTCTTAGAGCTGGACCAATGTGGAAATTTGTTTTGACCCGAGGGCGCTGTCGGCTAAAAAGCACAGCCACTTTGCCGTTGTAATAAATAATGAGGGAACGAAAAGGAAAACCCTTTTTAAAACAGCCACCGTTTTAGCGCCCATTTCGATTCTTTGATCGCTCGTCATGAAAGCTTCTTAGACAATATTTTATTTAATAGCTTTCAGGTCCCACTGCTGGGCAAAAGCCGTGGAGGCTTTGCCTAGCAGTGGGACTGATATTTGTTTCCAACCACTTCTATTTATGACAATATGACAACAATTGCTTATTTCTGTATTTAATCTATGTTGTCCCACTGGTGGACAACGGTCTTCTAATTACCTTCTATTTTATGTGTTGACCGCAAATTTATAGTTGCTCTAGTGGATACTAAATTAATAACTAGCTAGCTTTCGTACACGGTTTCCCCCGTGTAAGGAGAACAATTATTTTTCTGGAATAAAAGGTACATTCACTTCACCATACTTCAAACTACATAAAATTTTAAGAACATTGGTTTAGTATAGACCCAGGTGGTTGGGATTTCCTTAAAAGAGGAATAAAATAAATCCAACCAAAATCAAATAAATTTTGTACTAAAACTTTTGAAAGTATATCATTGCATAACTTAACAGCTATAAATTAATGATATTGATTTGAAATACTGCCAAAATATTAAACTGATTACATCTGGTTGAAAGTCCAAATTGCCCTGTTGTCCCCAGTTTATTTATTAAGGGAACTTATTTTAATCAACGCTCAAGATGGTTGTGACAATACCACATTGGTCTAGAACTGGCTAGGATGAATATTATTACAAAATTATTCCAATTCATTTCAAACCAGTAATAAAAGTATTCCAGTGTCAGATTTTAAAATTCGAATACAATGCATGTAAAAAATAGAAAAATACCTTTCCACCAATTTTTTTTTCGGATGAATTTATGCTATATGCCTTAACATTACCTTTCATCAGTCTCAAAGTCATTTTAATCAGAAATTAGACCTTCTTAGGCAATATTCACGTCTCATTTTTCTATACTATCAAGCTGGCAAACAGGCATGCGGCACACCAGATGGTAAGTTGTAACCGCAGCCTAAGAACGCCTGCAATATCAGGGATGCCATACGCGTTTTGCCTACTTTATTCTAAATTAAATAATATTTAAAAAAGCTATAAACTACGATTCGATAAACGACCACTGCTGAGAATAAATGCTGAAAAAAAATAATTTAAAAAAGGCCCGTCTCTTTGTTGACCCAAAAATTATCTCAAAAAAAAACGCAGAATATGAGGTAGATTAAATATTGTAGACTCGAAATTTGCACGTGTTAAGAATACGATGTTGTGGCACAGAATGTACTAGGTATATACAATATGAAATGCATTTACGAATAATATTTTCTATCAAAAACCTGAAATCAGTGACGTGAATGTTTCAAGCTGCGAAAATGAAAATGGAACGAGTTTCCAATATTTGGGAGTAGGATTTTTAAGCTAAAAGTACACGAGATTTCCAGCAGTTTGCTTTGGCCTTTTTTTTTGTTGAACGTTGAATTTTCATATCATTTTTGAACCTTGAGAAATGACGTGGTTTGTGATGATTTTGATTGGTAATTTTTTTTTTGAAAATTTGCTAGGTACTTTATTGTAATTAAGTAACTATACAAGCTAATATATATATTTATGTAAGCATTAACAAATTACCAAGAAACTAAAAATAATTGAATTTTGCTTAATAAATTGTTACTAAACAGGGAAAAAATGTGTTTTTAACATATTATAAGGGAAGTTTAGTTACCAAAGTGGATGAATGAGAGCTAGCTAGTTACGTCCTTATGGTTTTAATTTGAATCTTACTCGTGCCATATGGTATAAATTTAATATGGCATTTTTTATGACATTTGGCCCATAGTTTTAACATAATCTCAAGTAACTTACACGGTACTTTTTATCCAAATATTCCCACGAGAGCTAAGCCCCGGGCTGCAGTTAGTAAAATACAGTATAAAAATAGTAGCTTTCTACTACGCTTTTAACACATAAAGTCAGCAACAATACATAAAAATGGTACATGAAAAGTTGCGTTTATGTTATTAAATATATGCAGTGTATTATTATTTAATTGCTAAAGTAATTTAAGTAATAGTACATTAAACTAAAAATATAAAAGTATTTAAATCAAAAAATGCCTAAAACCAATAGTTGCGCCTTCTAGCTGAACTTTTTCAGTGTAAGTTTAACCAAGAACAACTTAGTTGGAGAAGTTAAAAGGAATTTTAAGAGGGTGTCGTTCTCTCTAGTTGTTGTGCCATAGAGTCGCTCGACTGAGTGGAATGTTCTCGACTTAAAGATTCAAGTACCTTCGTGTTTATTGCTGGGTTCTCCTGATATAGAAATGTGGAATTCTTAGACAATTGCACGGTTTAAGACGGGTGATGTAGTTGTTATTTTCTTAGACAATTTGTCTGGTTACTTACTGTTGTAATATAAAAGGTTTAAAATTAAGCTATCTGTAAATTTTAACGTAGATTTTTTTTCTTCAAATATACTTAGGGAGGGTTGCAAAGTACACATGCAGGAACAGTTATTCTTCCGACATGAAAGGCACCCTATGACCTTCTACAAACTACATGAATGCAAAATTTCAAGAAGATTTCTTGGGTAGATAGAGCGGGAAGAGGTAACAAACAAACTTACTTGCGCATTTATATTAGTTGCACGCATATTTTTGTTATGTCCATAGTTCAATAGTTCATAAATTAAATTATTTCTGAAAATTTACAAACATTGGAAGTTTTCGATGAGTTATTAATCGACTACAGTGTTTGCGATGAAACCACAGCAGTTCAACTTTATAACCCCTCAAAATATTAGGTATTGATTACACAGCCCTTAGTTATAATAGACAAGTTCGAATCACTTATTCGGAAATTAGACCTTCACGGGCACATTTCCACGTCAAATTTGATTTAGAAATCTCACTAAGAAGCTACTAAAAAGCTACAATCTACTATCTTCACAGCCGTTCTAAGAAGAAATGCCGAAAGAAACTCATTTAAAGAGAGTTGGTCCCTATCGTGCCAGAAGGGCTTACCACCATTATTTAATGACAATTTTATCCTAAATTTATATTCGTTATATGAGTGAGAAAAACGATATACTGTGCTATTTCATTAGAAGTAAAAGTAAGAAAAATTATGTTCCTTAGCTTGCTTTGTTGAACATCTTTATTATACTTACTTTAGTCTCAGATCAACCTCGGGACCACCATAGAACACCAAAATGGACAGAACATGTTGCGTGTATGATTACCGAGCGATTGACTAGAAGAATGCTAGAATGGAGACCGAGAGGGACCACCAGAGGAAGAGGTCGACAAGTAAGAGATGGACAATATCCGAAAGCATCTCGGTCATAACTGGATGAGGAAGGCGAGACAGGAAGTCATGGAGGAAATAATTCATATTGAGCTAGCCCCAAAGTAAGTCGAGACTTGTGTTATGGGATACTAACTCAACGATACTATATTTTATAACAAATACATATATACATAAACATCCAAGACCCAGGCCAATTAGAAAAAAAAAAACATTTTCCATCATGAACCGACCGGGAATCGAATTCGGGACCTCTCGGTTCAGAGACAAGCACTTTACCACGTCGCCGCCGAGGTCATCAACACAATGCCTGGAGGTGCCAATGGATGGAGGAAGCCTATGCCCGAAGACTGATGAAGATAGGGCTGCAATTATGATGATGATGAGTCTCAGGTCTACAGCTGGCTCCAACGTGACGGCAAGTTTACAGAATGTGTGATTGACAATTTTTTCTCAGCAGTGGTCACTCCGAACTGCTAGTAGTTGCGGGTCTTTTGTGTACAGTCCAACGAATATCGGGTTATCTAAAGATTTCTGTTTAGTGGGGAATTGAAGTAATAAACTATTAGAATACATACTAGACCTTAGCGAATTCGAAATACCGTGCATAATGTGCTTTTAGGATGTAAGGAAACAAAACAACACAACAATTTCACAAAGTATCTAAAAAATGTTTGATAGGTTACTTTATACACACTTTGATCTTTTTTCGTCTTTTCTATTTAGCCGCTTTAATATCTTCATTCACTAGGAGGAAGATTCAGGTAAAAAAATGTACTTCTTTTTACCTAGCCCGTAACTTACATATATATTAACACGTCTGTTTTCCATGGGGATAGGCAGAGACTAGGGATATCCAATTGTCACGATCCTGACAAATCTCATTTATTATCTCACAGTATCTTATCTCACTCGCTTCATGCATGCTCTTCGAAGTTTTAACTAAACAACTAATTCTCAACACATTTCATTTTAACCCCCTACGCAAAAAGAGGGGTGTTATAAGTTTGACAGCTAAGTTTGTCTGTCAGTGTACTTGCCATCAACGGCTTCTTAGATATGTTTGATCAAAATCGGTTCAGCCTTTCAAAAGTTGTAGCGAAATGAATATTTGATAAACGGGGATTTTTAATTTGTCTAACAAACTTGTCTATTAAATTACTTAACTAACTAAAAGTAAAAAACGTATAATTAAAAAAGAGGTAAATAAACCCCAAAATACTGCGGCATCTAGTTATGTGTGTCTGTTTCCTCGCGGACCACCGACTCGGTAAATAGCGGCGCTGTCAATGATGCCCGCTATGTAGCGGCCGCAATCAAAACTGGCGCCCGTGAAATTGAACCGTTCTGTAATCGGACTGCCGATTAATGGAGGTGTTTTTTCGGATTAGACAGCTCTATTTTTCGACATCTATGTCAGTTTGCCACAGTCAATTTGTCACGTATTTGCCCAGATCCATAAAATGAAACGTAATGATACTTACACCATACTTTTAAAGATGATTAATCACTCTTATCGTCGCTTTTTTTAATATATGTATAAGACCTATATTTGTTAATTGACGTCCTTGGAGAAAAGGCTGCGGTGAAGTTTGTTGCGCCGCTTCTTCTTCACCTGCGCTTTGGAAGCCGGCAGTAGACTTAGTTTAAGAAATTTTTGACGTCAATAAGTGATGTATATCATCCTAAATTGAATAAAGAATTTTGAATTTGAATTTGAATTTGCTTCATGGCGTCGAGGCCCGGGATCAATTCTCCTTTTTCACTCAACTGCGAAAGAGTATGTATTTCGGGTATATCTTGAGTGTATATATAGCTCTTAAAGTATGCATTTTTATTTCATTTGTCATCAGTTTCGATGTACTCCGTTACTTAAAAATTAAAAAACAAATAAGACTTTTTTTTCATGCTGTACGCGCCCATAAACCGCGTTGTCTTATATGATTAATCCATGATTTCTGTACAGATTTCCAATTTTAACAGATATACTATTTTAATTAAAGTATTTTCATTTCCTTATGGAATACAAGTTTAGCCGCATGTCATAAAAGGACGAAGTTACGATCTTTTTTCACACCCAAAACCATTCGTGTTTACAATATCAACAACAAAACTGGAATCAGAAACACTTCAATTTCACGCCGGGTGACTTCGAAGGCTAAAACCCATCATTGTGGACCGGTACTTTGTCGGATCATTTGTGAATGCGATCAGTAACGATATCCTACAAATCCCTAAAAAAACTTTTATGTCAGAAGGATATCGTATGTATATATAGGCGACAACGCGACACAGTAGGATAGAATAGTCCTATTCTAGGACAGAACCACTCACCTCAAGACAGCTAGCATTTATGCTAGGTATAAGGATTTTTTAGGCACCTGATCAATAAAATCACACCCGAATCTTCAAAACACACTGAAGCTTCACGACGTCACAGCTCCAAACGCAACGAACAGATGAAAGAGATGACCCTTTGTAAAAAGAGAAAAAAATTCATAATCTATCAAATTCTTTTTATAGAAGGTCGTACCGAATTGGGCCAAACAGATTAACTAAATGACACAGTTTCTGACTTAAACTTGTTTGGACATCGTTAGAATCCATGATGAATTTATTATGTAAGTAATATCAAAACATTATGACAATATTGAAGTTTGTTTCAGTTTTAGTGTGTGAAGCAGTTTTTGAGGTTGAGGTAACGATGAGCATTTTTTGGGCATAGTAGACAATCGAGTGATGGTAACAAATTTAACTATCCTAAGGACTATATAGCGTTACTAACCATTACTTAAAAATGCCTTTTAATTTCAAGTGTAACTGATTTGTCTTTTTCCTTAATACGACGCGTCGGTTCACGCTTCGAAACATTTTCACTTTTATGTCCCCTACTGTTGGTTCTCGATGCTAATTCACTTCGTTATCGAATAGACAAAATGATAAAGCGACTCCGTTCAGGCTTTGGCTCGATTGTTTGGCAATACTTTTCCAAATGCCTTGAACATTACTAGACTAACAAGCAAGTAATCGTATCGACAACGTTATTCATTTGGAAAACGAGCTATTGTCCGCAGCTCTGCCCCTCCTGCCTAGACCAAACTAAACTCCCCTAGAATAACCTGTTAAGAATGAACTAGCATTTTCTAGGATTTTCATAAATCCTACCTTAGGCTTAGCCTAATATACGTATAACATATTAACTTATTGTTAAAATCCACATTGTTAATAAAATAATTATTGTTAAAAACACTCATTGATATATATTGAAAGAGTTTAACAAATTAAATTAAGGTTAAAATCCTCAATGAAAATTAATCCAGTATCCGCATTATATTACCGTATCACTATTAATAAATTGTTGTTAATGAGTTTGACTAATGACGCGTAACAGTTATCCGATATTTTGAAATGGCAACATTCATGTATCGATAAATTAATTGTGGTATTCAGAAATAAATAATCAGATTTCAATTATGATTGTATGGTATTTTCATCACATAAATAAATAAAAAAACACTATTTGTTTCTGGTGAACGAAACATCCTAAGGAAAGTAGTAGTAGTAGAATATATCCTAACTAATATTATAAATGCGAAAGTAAGTTTGTTTGTTACCTTTTTACGTTGAGTACACTCAACCAATCTTCTTGAAATTTTGCATTCATGTAGTTAGGTAGGGTAACTTTTATCCCGGAAAAAATACTGTTATTGTAATACGTGGGAAATTCACGCGGGCGAAGCCGTGGGTAAAAGCTAGTTTGACTATATTTCAGGTCACTGGTGCGCAGTAGTAGCGTGTACTTTTAACACTAGGTGGCGGTAATCATTAAGCCCTAGCAGATACCTTTAGGCGAATTGTACAACTTCTGACAATAGTGTTAGCAACCACTGTACATAATAAAGCAGGCAAAAACTCAACAGTTTCATTTCTTCAAACATATTTTAACTTATAAAAATAATGTCCTAATTAAATGAATTTTATTATATGTCCTGTTAATTACATCGTCGACATCAAGTATTAAATTATTGCTTGTCATCACTACATAGTATAAAACAAAGTTGCCTTCCGCGTCTGTCTGTTTCTAGGCTTTCACCTTTTTACCACATAACAGATTTTGATGCAGTTTGTATTGTTATCTCGACAATTTATTCCCGAAGGTTTATACGCACTTAGATGACTTGCGCCACGTCGCTAATAGTCCATATATATTATTACCTTATCGAATAACCCTGTTATTCATAAAAAAGTTAAAACATATTCGAAGCTAAATTATGCTTTGTCACTTTAATTCAATTCTTTTGAAGAAATCGGATATTTTAAAAACCTTGTTAAAAACATGAAACATTCAATATCATTCTAACATACAAGGTTAGAGGCAAAAAATATAGTGCAACAGAATGTGTTAGAAAAAGATATTTCTGTTGCTGTAATATTAAACAGGGTCAAGAGGAAGTGTGAAAAATGATATTTCTGCACATGAATAAAGCAAGCGGATCGAAAAAATATCTCTCATAATATCATATTTGAATGTTATGCGTCCGCGGGGCGAATACAAATGGAACATAGAGTATAGATCTGAGTAATAGACGCAAACCTACAACCAAATCTACAATATTTCAAAAAAAGAAAAAATACACGCAAACACAATGCTTTGATACTGATTTTAGACTTAAAATCGATAGATAGACGCAAAACCTGGTGTTGAGAAGAATAACGACAGCATAATACAGCTAAAAAATCCTAGCACAAACAAAAGAATAATTATTACGACACATGAAAAATCTGAATATGTAACGTGTACAGTAAAGTTCTTAGTTTATGTGAGTTCCAAAAAAATGGTTTTTTCAACAATTAATTTTTTATTCGTTCATTTCTGTTTCATCGTCTATTTCCCGGGATGATTTACCCTATGTCCTTCTCCGTACTCTGAACTACATTGTAGGCAAAATTTCAACAATATTGGTTCATTAAGTAGCTGTAGAGCGAGAAGAGGTAACAAACAAATGAACAAACTTACTTTCACATCCATAACATTAGGTAAGAAAGTTTAACATAAAGTCATGAATTTTTTGATGCTAATAAAGTGTAAATAAAAATTGAGATTTTTGTATAACTTTGCTCTTCTATTCCTGAGAACGCGATACTCTGACGCGACTCATGATACCGTCCATTAAGTATTCAGTTCGTGTAGCAGGAACTTTTCTAAGGTGTAATTTCAGTCTGAATAATTTTGGGTGAGTTTCATAACTTGGATGCTGAATTTCTATTCGCGGCATACTCGCCGGCGCGCTGGATGAAAACTATGCCAAATTGGTAATGCAATAAGGGATTTAAGGAATTATTGCCTTGAGAGGAATTTAATTTTGAATAAATTTAATTTACTTATGCTTGTCATAGTGTTTCGTTGAGCGTTAGATTCAAAGGTTCGCGTTTCTACTTTTTTGTATACATAGCATATACAAAAAATATAACATCCTCATTAAGAGGATGCTATTAAAATATGTAGTAATGAAAGAAACAGGCGTGAAGTTAAATTCTATGCTTCTGGACTGGACTATCTTTTTGGAATTTATCCATAGGGTTGGTTGCCTCCATAGATAAATGAATTAATAAATATATTAGGACAAATCACACAGATTGAGCTAGCCCCAAAGTAAGTTCGAAACTTGTGTTATGGGATACTAACTCAACGGTACTATAGTTTATTAATCGAGCCAATCAGAAAAAGATTCATTTTCCATCATGACCCAACCGGGGATCGAACGCGGCACCTCTCGGTTCAGAGGCAAGCACTTTATCTTCATAGATATAATCAATAAAACATAATGTTAATATATTTTCTGAAATTAAAATTACGTTTTATTGATTTTATCTTAATCAATAAAACGTAATTTCAGAAAATATATTACGTGACATACATCCAAATTATGTGTTTTATTATATACCTTTGATATTTTAATAGTCTAATAAAGTACATGTTTTATAGTGAATCTTGTATTTTGGAGTATAAAAAAACACTTGATTTTGACAGTAGTGACGTACGTGGTAGCCCTCCAATCAGAGACTGATAAAAAGTGGAGCATAATGAATGGAAGAGTCTGAAACGGTTCTCCGACAATTGCTTCGTCCTTCTCAATGTCTCCTCTATTCTGTCGAAGAACCGTTCCATTCTCTGGGAAAACTCTAGTATAGAAGGCTAAGATCGTCTTTGGATTAAGTTCTTTTATTCTATCCGTGTGCCAAATTTCATTGCTATCTGTCTAGAAGCTATGCCGTGAAAGAGACATACTTTATGAGAAAAAAGACTTGAAATAAACTACAGAATAATTAGTAGTCTGTAGAAACCAAAGTACTGACTTAATATGTCTGTTCTGAATAATTTAAAGCGCTTGTATTCTGATGCGTTCGGTTGAATGTGAATGTGAATCATAGAAATCGAAATAAGATAACTAGAAATTCGAACTGAGGCTTTAGAGCATGCTAGCTTCACTTTTTACTATCAAACATGTGTGCGTAGTGATGAGAGCTAAATACAAGTTTGCTATTCGATAATATAACCGTTAAAAGTTTTCGAAGTGAGATGCAGCGAACCAATCACAGTGCGCTATTGTGACGCGACAACAACCCCACCGCAATGTGATTGGTACGCTGAGTGTCACTTGGAAAACTTTCGACGGTCGATATCAAATGGTAAACTCGTACCTAATTAGCTCTCAGTTCGCAGTGAGACGCCGACAACCTATCTAACTTCGGTATAGTTGTCGCCGCGCCATAATGCCACCCAAATAATTCGATATTTTAAAGTGAGTTGCAAACTTGTGAGTGGCTGCGTTGCTTTTAATTTTTTACTGATCAACTCATTCCTCCGTGCTTGATAAAATAAAGTTTAATAACTTTACCTATTTCCTATTTATTTATTATTATCTTATCTATGTATTTTAATCGTATAAACTCGTATTCCACATGTGTAAGGACATCCCAATTAAGGGACAAGACTTACAGAGAGAGAGATGACACTATATTGTTCGGCAGGTGTTGCCGAAACGTGATAGACATTTCTGACAAAACGCTTTAATGACTTTGACATATGAGTTAAGGACATTAGTTTTTCAGTTGATTTATGAATCAAAAATGAGAAGCCGATAGCGAATGATTTGTATTCGACCGGCATAAACTGTTCACAGGATCATGGTTATGTTGTAGAAGGGTTTTTGTAAATAATCAGTAAATTCGAATATTGCATGCAAGTGACCTGACCATGGATTAATTTTAAGACTAAACTGACTTTAAGACTGCAACAATAGGGATAACGACCCTGAATAAATTTTTGACGTGTTTTGAGGCAAAAACAACATTGTATTTGTTTTAACCCATTCCGTCCTACTGCGGGGCAAAGGTTACCCCCAACTGTTAAAAATATTCGATTTGAAACTACATAAATAGATCATGACGACCTCAGTAGTGCAGTGGTAAAGTTCTAGCCACTGAACCGAGAGGTCCTAAGTTCGATCGCCGGTCGGATCATGATGGAAAATGATCTTTTTCTGATTGATCCGGGTCTTGGATGTTTATCTATATATGTATTTGTTATAAAATATAGTATCGTTGAGTTAGTATCTACATAACACAAGTCTTGAACTTACTTTGGGGCTAGCTCAATCTATGTGATTTGTCCTCATTTATTTATTTATTATTATTTATCTCATCTCAAAACAGAGATGTCATCATCAGAATAAACAAATAATTCCCGTTTAAAGTTTACACAATCCAATTATTAGATTTTACTCCATAGCACCAACAACGCAATACGACACTTTTGATCCCATTCCTTGACAATTAAATACCCCTAGCAATGTTTCCGCAAATTGAACATCAGTTTTAAGTCCCCGGCGTGTAATTTTTGAGCCTCCTTTGCCTATGAGTTTATTTATGTAGATCAGTTGCTTTATCTTTGTAGAGGCGTATGGTTCCCGCCCTAGAATAAAACCATTCTATAACCCGTGAATATCGTACGAAAAACTACCTTTAGTTTCTCATACGATATTCACGGGAGGATATAAAGCCTACATAGCAGATATGACCAATAGTATTCCCTAATACTTGCCCAGAAGGGTTGATGTTAGAGGAACGGCCGGCCATAAAATCAGTGCTCAATAATCAAGCTTAGGTACAGTTTCGTTCTGTTTTATGCCTGTTAAAAACCTGTCTATAAGTGAAACTTTTATTAAATATAATCAGGGCTTTTAAAGGCTAAAAAAATATTTTCTATTTGTATTTCATTAGATTTTTAACAAGTGTAGACATATTTTAGCTAAGGTAAAGATTATAATAACTTTCAACGCATCTTTTGTCTTTGATGTCATTGGCTAAATTGCATTAAAATTCGGGGACCACTTTTCGCGTTATATTTTTATGTTCTGAACGTGATGCGCATTTTAACTTTATAGAATTTGAATACAATATAACCTTTCGAGAAGTTTTTATTTCACTGGAATTTTGTAACTCATTCCCCGGTGATGTAATTACATGCCTTGGGAGCTGTGTTTCCATACTAATATAATGTATAATGGTGTTTCTCTTTATTTCAGCAAAGATTTTCATTTTTGCTGGTCAACATTCTATCATAATTGACCGATCGAGCGAAGCGAGCGAGGTCTATAATTCGACTTGGGGCAAAAATATTTTTTTTTGTATGTATGTTTGTAACGCGATAACTTTCAAACCATTGGTCTGATGTTGATGAAAATTAAAAGGTATGTAGAATGTGTCAGTGGAATTTTTAAGTTCGTGGGGCATCAAAATCGGTTCAGTCATTTGTGAAATATTCACAATTTCGTAAAAAAATATTGTGTTCGCGGCGAACAACTAGTATTATATAGTTCATTTCTAGTAAAATATTCTCCATCTCCACACCATGAACTTAACCTAAAAATATTTTATGACATTTATGTAGATATTTCTATATATTTTTATATGTCTTATAATTTGTCGTTTATTAAAAGATAGAAGCTATCGAAACATGTGTCCCGTTCACTCTCAAAGATGTAATAAAAATCAAAAGGTACAAATTAAATATACATATTTAGTATCAACAGTTATCAGCCACGACAGCTCACTGCCCCTGTCACAGGGTCGTGGATTCGATTTCCGCTCAAATCTATTTTTTTTTCATATTGTTAAAACTGAAATAATGAAAATAAAGCCACATTTTTATAGGTGCTTTTTTTTCTGAACACCTTTTTTCATTTCACGTTTCGTTGTACCTTTTATAATTTAGGTCATTATATTTTAACTACGGCATACACTAACGGCAAAGCGGCCATTTTGAATTCCACGAACAATATTAACATAAAGATGCGCAAATTGCTGCTGTGGTTAGCCTTATTTTGCGCTGGATTCGATGGACTTTTCCTATTCAAGTTTAAAATATATTTTTGGTGCGAAGTTTCGGACTAAAGTCCTTGTAACATTAACTGTTAACGCTAGTTGACTTGTGCAACTCGCCCTACTAATTATATTAAACACTTCCAAAATTCAACATTCGATAATACCATGTATCAAAATTAAATCTTCTACATAAAAATAAAGTAGGTATATTTACTCGAAAGTTATCCTAATCCTTCCTTATTATAAAACAGTCCTCTGTCTGTTTGCGATAAACTAAAAAACGAATGCACGGATTTTCATACAGTTTTCACAAATAGACAGTTTGATTCCTGAGGAAGGTTTAGGTGTGTAATTCATTATGTCTTTACCCGAGCGAAGCCAGGATGGGTCGCTAGTGTAATAAAAAAAAATACAATAAAACATTTATAGGTTTAAGTAATCTCAAACTAACGACTGTTGAAATCGTTCAACATAACATCTCGATCACGTGATTAGGAGGTGAAAAAATACAAAAAAAACTTTTCACAGCTGACACTAAAATATTAGGGGCTTACCCTTGTCAAGGTACGTTTTAGACCCAAGCACGTATCTCTAGATTTCTTACTTTAGATAAAGGAATATGTGCGGAAATTTTTGTAGTGTCAAACGGATCCAACACGTGATGGTAAATCCAAGGTTTTTGATTTTGTGTTTACATAGCATAGGGCATATACCTAAATATAACTTTTATAATAATTTAATATGTGAGTTTTATTGAAATACTCACCAGATTCTAATCGTACTTGCCCTATTCTTTATATTTATATATTATATTCAAAATTAGTAATTTCAGGTAATCTCATATAACTCATGTATAAAAGTTTTCATCGACCACCACTTGCGCCCGGTGAAGGAAAACATTGTGAGGAAACCTGCACATTAATTGACAGTTTGATTCGGTAGCGTGTATGTGACTAATTGCCACTAGAAGTCGGTAGCTAGTCGTAAACATCATGTCGGATGCGTTTATGTGTGTGTGTTATTATCGCCTACACACACTAAACACACTCACTCGCTAAGAAAAATTTGAAATATAGATATTTTAAATACTTAATGTCATATTGTATTAAGTTTATATTACTGGAATATTACATACTAACGACCCGTCACGGCTTCGCTCAGGTAAATCCATAAATTATACACCTCAACCTTTCTTAGGAACCACTATTGTTAGCGTAATAATTTATAAAAGCACTTTTTATTATAATATTCATCATTTCTAGAATTTTATATTCAAATTCGTCAAATTAAAAACTACTTTCATCGAATGAACAAATTCGAACGTGCGTTCGATTAGTTCACTCAATCATTCGTTCATTGATTATCTGTGGTTCCATTACCTAAAACGGCATTCAATAACCAACCGTTGGTTTGGAAGGATGTTCGAAAAATTATAAAGTGACAGTGAAAAGTACACCATATACTGCTGGAGCAATCTCAAGGTCAGTTTTCTTGTTTTTATTAATAATAAACTTATTGAAAAATATAACAATCTATGTGTTTTGTTAAGCGATATTATATTTTTGTAATAAATGATGATGTAAATTAAGTTATAGTAATTTTATTTAAACTTGAAAACCCTGAACGACTTCGAAATATTAAAAAAAACCGCATTGTAAGCGAGATAAGGACGACTTTTTCGTACTATGTAGTGATTGTGCAATACAGTTCTTCTAATAAATTGAAATGCAAGTAAAACAAGGTAAAAAAAATGGATCAAATAAAAGGTAGATGTTAAGTGAATTAAAATCCACGTACACGTAGTCTTACCACGTAGCTGAGACGGGCCAAAGTTACTACCTTTTTATTTCCACCTACCCTCTAATGAATCAGTCTTGCTGGAACTACCACAAATGTAATCAAATCAGTGATGTTTTAACTATAAGATTACTAATTTTACACAAGCAATGTTGGAACATTGCTTGTGTAAAATTATGATTTAAATCATAAACCTTACATTTTTTTAAGATTTGGCTGTGAGTGAGACCTGAAAATTTAGGAATAGGGTACTGTTGTTCCTTATCACCTATTCTATAGTCACTTCACATGACATCTAAAGAGGTATATAAGAGGTAGGAGGTAGAGGTAGGAGTGTAGAATTCTAGGGAGGGATTCATATACCACATGATAGATTCACAATCATTCAGGTGTAACGTGCAATAAATGTTATGGCTAGACTCCGAACTTCCATGTACTCTACTTATGTTAGGCTTAATCTGGGTTTAGCCGTCATCCCGGCTAGAATGATATAAATAAGGAGATTACACCTAGGTATAAATTATCGACAGCGGCTATACCCAGTTCTAGCCATGTTTAGAGATTTTTTTCTCTTTGTTTAGATAAACAAACTGCGACATAACACAATTTATGCTAAACTGATAAAATGACACTTATTAATTATGTTCAACCACGTTCGTCGCAGAATGGTGAAAAGCAGATTTAGCCGTAACATATAAAAACGAAACTACGGAAAAATATTGATTTAGATACCTTCAGCACGAAAGTCCATGGTACTAATAATAAATGTTCGGGAAACCGACAAACATTAACAACCACATAAAGCACAGTTACAATGCTTCTAATAAAGTGGTAAGCTTTAACAAAAAGCAGCGGGATCTAATTAATCAGAAACTTTGAACAACTGAACTTTGAACTTTGTAATGAATGTGTTACAAGCTTATGCGTACTCTAGATTTTTTAAAATTTAGACTTTAGATTCGTGTAAAAGATAAAAAAGATGCAGATATTCTTAACAGGGATGACAAGGTCAGGAAATTCGAATATCAAAGCTAAAATGTGTTAATAAAATGATATTATTACAAAAGTTAACAAAAGCATCGTATCACGTGGAAATTAGTAGAACCAGGAGTACAACTATAATTAGATTCATTATTATATGTAAAAGTTTCGCATGGTACTTAAGCCTTTAAATCAATTTTAACGAAAATATATACCGGAGGCCAGCAAGCTATAATATAAATTTTCTCCTTTATATTTCGCAAACTCATCTTCAATTTCATGCAACGATTAAATCCTTAATAGTAGTGTAAAGCACCTTATCTAAAATTAAATAAACGCTTTTACCTTTCACTAGAATCTAATCTTTTAATTACCAAAAACACGATTGCAAAGTAAATAGGACAAAGAGAAATATTACCTACTCCTTGCACAATAGGGTTTATTTTTAAATAAATAATTTTAACGGATGGATTCTATGCTTCAATGTAGTGCTAATTCGATTCGAATTGAATTTTGTTTCTATTCTGTTTTTGAAAAAAGAAGATGGCAAATTTATCTTAATGTTCTTTACGTTTTACGTATCCTGCGAGATAATGAAGTCGACAGGTATAGTGTCTTACACAAGTGTAAAATATAATTTTCTATCCATATTTTAATCCCTAAATAGTGTTAAAAATAATCGTTGTGGTAAAGTATGACACAAATTTGAAGATTTAAATAAAATGTGTCTGTACAATACCTACATTGTTAAATGTGTTTGATTTACGTTTAAAAAAAGGCTGTTGTTACAATATCTTTGGAAAAAATAAGTAGGTATTGTGTGTTTTTCGCCATCCTGTTTTGTTTGTACATTCAGTGGCACATCAATCTCTATAAATTCATACCGAATTCGCCGCTCTTGCCGTTACATGGAATTCTATGCATGATAACTTAATTGTGGTTGACTGTTCATTAACGAACTAGTACTAACAATATACATACAAAAGATTGGAGTAGTTTGAGCAAATAGAATAAAATACAAAGTATAACCGACTAAAATCATGCGAAAGTTTTAGATTAATCAAAATATAATCACAAGTTTTTTAAAATAAAATTGCACCTCGTTTAGGTGATAAACTTTAGTAATAAAATGATAAATGTATTTTTCTCAATTGTTAACGTTGCCGGAGAAGAATATTTACAAAATAAAACTGAACTCACTTTTCGCGTCGCCTGTACATTCTCAGTTACAAGACAATTCGAACACATTCCGAGGAACGAGCATTCCTCGCGTTTCTATCGGCTTCCTCAATTGGATGACTTTACTGGATTATATTATTATGTATAGGCACACTTATAGGGGCTTCCTTTTAATTAATATTATAAATAAATCACATGCTTTATCTTTAATTATAACAAAGTGTTGTCCGAGACTTCGTCTTCGTACTACGCATTTGCTAAGGTCCTTTTTACAAGAAGGTACATATAAAACAAAAATATGTATGCTTTAAAAGAGATTAGTTGTAATTAACTTTACTATTAACACACTTTATTAACCTCAATATTGAACTCAATAGGTCGAAAGTGGAAAATGTTAGGCATTGTGTAGGTAGGTAAACATTAAGCTGTCTAGAAACGTGAACTACCTATAATCGTATATATATATATATATATATATATATATATATATATATATATATATATATATATATATAGCACTATTAAGTAATAGTAATCAACTTTGTTTGTATGGCATTATTAAGTGATAATAATGCCATACAAACCATTATTTTTAGTCGCCCATAATAGGGTAGAGGAATAATTTTTATTTTGGTGACTATTCCAAGCCCCTAATAAAAAAAAACACCAGTGAAAAAAATACTACGATAATGACAATGCTTTCAAGGATATGACAAAAATTAAATCACACATTTTAGGACTCGTCAAATGCTTCATATCAAGTGATACTCCAACGTGACATCACAGTCGTGACATGACATTATAGTCTATAAATTATCGCAACGATCTTCAATATAATAAAGTGTTGTAAGTTAATCTTGCCTTAAATTCTCTTTTCGAAGTAACTTATCAGGCTCCAAAATTGCTTTTAGTGTCAATTTTCCAAGAGAAAGGATATCTTCAAAGGCTTTTGAAACTAACTCTTAAATCTTTTTACACTAATTTATTCTGTGAACCCGAAAATGTCACCTGTGTGTACAAAAAAAGGGAAAAAAAGAAAAATTTCTTTCGAGTTTGCATTGTCCGGGGATCGTTGACACGCTCTCGTCTATCATTTGCCTGGCATAGAGCAATTCATCTAGATACATAGACAATTTAATAAAATGGATAAATAATAAATGCTTGATTGTGTACAGTCAACAGCACCTCAAGTTACCCTGCATGAACCTCTATGTCGCGGTAATAGCGGTGATATTGCAATGAATTTGGGTAGGTTGATGGGTGAATTTCACGACTGTTTGAACGCGGCGTGTAGCGTTTCAATAGTGTCGCATATTTTTTGTGAATAAAGAATATATTTTTTTAAATTAAACATTTATAAAAGTTTATTGCACTAGTACTTTATTTATAAAAAAGGATAATTAAATTGATTATTGTGTATGGTACAATTCTATAAACACTAATATAGCCCACGGCGGCGTTCAATACGCTCGTGAAATTCACCCTAATATGTTGTTGATCGTACATATATAATAGCTATTTGTAATAAAACATTTTTTTGAAAATATATTAAGATAAGAGATCCTTTATATAGTGTTTTAAATTAAATCTATTTTTCAAATCCTTCTCTATTATTTACCTAAAAAGTAGTATATGATGTAGATTATACTAGTTGTATAATGATTAGTTTCAATTATACATTTTACTGAAAAAACATTCGGAAATAAAGTGTTTTTCCTTAGAATGTAAAGTGTCGACTTTCCCTACTAAGTCCGCTCAGATAGATATAAGTATAGATAGATTGAGCAATGAAAAAAGAATACCCTGCTTTACAATTTTAGTAATTAATACATTTCAAGTCTCATTTGCAAACAATTAGCAAAAATTAATACATTTCAAGTCTCGTCTGCAAATAATTAGCAAAAATGACTTTTAAATTTAAATTAAATTGGACTGACCCGTATGATCTATTTGTATAAAATGTCAATTATTTTAGTTAAATATGCCTAAAAAGCCAATTTGAAGGGTCTCTGGTTCAGTATTAATGTTTGATACAAATTTAGTGTCTTAATTAAAATTTAAATGACATTTTTAAAATGTTCAAGATTGACTTTTAAAGAAATCGACAAAAACATATCAAATTATTGAATACAAGTTGAAAATATATATTATTTTTTAAATGTCAACAAAACATAGTTAAAACGTGATAAAATGTAACAATTGCTTTCAAATAAATAAAAATATCTATCAAATTGTTCAATACCTGCTTTTTAAATTTTTTTTTTTTGTTTTATTGCATTTATTCCTGCATAAATAATTCATTAAATAACTTAAATAACACTGGTTGTTAGTTAATTATGTGTGACACTAGTGTGTACCTATATGACTAAAAGTCGTGTCACAAGCCTTTAGGGGACTTCAATAAAATCTGACATTTGTGGTAGCAATAAAACACTCTGAAAGAATAAACCCTTTCATTTGTTGCCAAAAACTAAGATGTTAAATTAAAACCCTTTTAAAATTAACTTCACAATTTCTTCATATTACGTATGAATCTTAGTAAATTCTGTCACGTCTGTCTTTATTACGATAATTCCATTTAAAACTTGTCACAAGTTAAAAACTTTATCGCCAAGTTAGTCGGAAGTTAGAAAAAAACTAAAAAATGTCTGACAAAAGAAAGTTTTTTCTTTTACTATAGTTTTAATTTCAATTTTAAAATACGAATACGAGCGTTTAAATTATGCTACTACTTTTGATAACGATTTATAGTCCTTTCGAGATTTCTATGAAATTTCCTTCTCCGTACTACAAACCACATGTCTATGCAAAATTTCAAAAAGATTCATTGAGTTGATAAAGCTTGGAGAGGTAACAAACAAACTCGTTTCATATTTATAATGTTAATAATAAAAAAAATAAAAAAACTTTTTTTTTTCTCCACAACAATACAGGTTTCTAGATTACACTATACCTAAAACATTGTAATTGATCTGCTGTGGAGAACTGGTGCCTGAACTAGGTATACAATGTAACCTGTCATACAGGAAACAGGAATAATGTTGTATAGTTGGGATTTGTATTGAAATTTCTAGTGTAAGCAGTTTCGTCATCACAAACCATTATGATTGTAACAAAGTAGATTTGTACCGGTAAACAAAAGTTACAAACTAAAAGGTAAAAAAGGCAGTATTTTAAGGGAGATGATCATTGAACCGGGCTTACTGCAACCAATAGTGATTTAGCGCCACAGTATTCCCAGTAGTGCGGCGCATTGCAGTGTCCTGTTTTGTGTTACCGCTCTGTGGTTACCGATATTTTGTTGTTACATTTTTAATTTTAAATATTTGCTATGTGTCTGTCTGGGTCATTAAAGCGAGATTATGGGCTAGCACTGCTATGAAAATATTAATATATTTATTAAGAAAATTATGCTCGTGTTATAAATGTATGTTTTGTTTCTTTCTGTAAATGTCAAATATTATAAAGTGCAATAGTGACAAAATATTATACATATTTTTAGTACTCAATTATTATTTACTTTGAGTAAACTTTATTTTTTTTATGAATAACGAGGTAAACCACTTTTTTTTTCAATTATAAAATTTTAATTGCTTTTCAAATCAAATCAAATCACAGTTCTTTTTCCGAGATGAATTTCGTACCCTTAGTCCTCTTCCGTACTCTGAAATGCAAAATTTCGGGAAAATTCATTGAGTAGTTATAGCGTGCTTTTCATGCTAACCAACAAACAAAGTTACTTACACGCTTATAATATTGATAAAGATTAAGAAATATCTCTCAGATAGGTAACGTAAATTATCTGTCATAGACTAATAAATTTCATAACCAAGCCAATTAATTTGAAGAAAATTCTCAGTCGTGGTTCTTTCTAAAGTTTCTACGTAGCACATTTATTTTGCGACTAATTACTTGAAGTTAAAATCCCCGTTCTCATCTTTACGTGATTTGATTTAATTTAACAGTTATGTGACTATGATCTACTCTTTAAATAAAGTACGCTTAAAATACAAAATAACTTTAATAATTACCAAAAATAAATATAAAAAATAAAAATTAATTACCAAAGTCTATATATATATATATATATAATTTTTAGGAGGCGTCCGCTGTAGAAACAATATCCAGAAATATTATTTATTTAATTTTTGTCATTGGTTATTTATTATAATAGTTTGTATGATGTAAATATAATACATAATTTTTAATTAATAAAATAGTGTATCATATAAGAAATGCTTATTAAAATCCTAAAATTGTCTATTCCTAAAACCTTAGGTTTGTAGTTTTGAATATCATACTGAGCAATATAAAAACTGCCACAAATAGTTTGTGTAGTCGTCAAGTATGATATGCGTGCCAATGGTCTGACAACTGGGGATGCCAACGACCGAGCGAAGTGGAGACGAAAAAGTAGGAAAGCGGACCCTGGGCTCTAACGCTCAACGGCTGAGGAAAACAACCGAAAATACGCTCAAATGAAAGAGAGAGAGAGAGTATTTGAGTAATAATACTTAGTGAAAAATACATTAAACTATTCTAAATAAACTAATGTCCCCGCTGGCTCGTCCCATGCATAGCAAAACAGTGCATTACCATACCGAAAATAACTCTTGTGTCATAATGCTGATTTTGAAACCCAATACTATATTATGATTAGTTTACTTACATGAATAAACGTTGAGTGTCTATTTATTTATTTATATATTTAATAGCACACAAGATAGAAGATCACAATCACTTGATGTATAAGGAAACAAGTTTCAAGGAGCTGTTCATAATCCAAAGATATGTGTGATTATTTACTTTAAAATATATCTTTAAATTGACAATTTATAGATTCCAAGCAAATGTATGGCAAAGACCTACTTTTCTCACATCAAAAATTTGTATCTCACAGAATTTTGTAGAAGCCTATTTTTCCTCATTTTTTTCTTGTTCTGTTTTAATAGGCCAGTCTGCAGAGTACGTATAAAATAAATTTTACAAAACTTAAACATACTAACCGTCCCAAAAGCTAATTTCCTTTGGGATAAGGCTCATAAAGTTAAGTTAATGTTTTTACTCATTTTTCCTCTAACATAAAACAATTTTGAATAAGCTAAAGGTAGCGGTTATTCGATAAATTGATGAGTGATATAATAAACCGACATATAATTTATTAGAAAAAAGTTAAATTTATATTCTTTTACCTTTTCGTAATCCAGCCAGTTATTAAGCAATAATTACACGTATATTGCCAAATATTAGCGTCGCTACTATGAGATAAAAAATAAAAACGAAGGCTGTGTCTAACCTGTACGGCTAGACGTGAAACCATATAAAAGACAAATCAATTTGGGCTATGCAATGCACAAATACAATTACTATACTTACATAGAATGGAACGCCGAGAAAATGTTATCACAAAACAAATCCATCCACTTAAAATATGAAAATTCAGTTGGTGAAAGCATTTGAAAGACGCAATTCAATCTTCCCGTTTTATATACTTTGTATGGATCCAGTTACATACGAGTATACATTTAGTTTGAAAATAAAAAGCAGGAATATACGTTGGGACGGATTGCACATAACCCCAAGTCTTTTGGGATTTCGTTGTGCTCGGTTTTTACGCAGCCGCCTATCACACAAAAGTGTAAGCATTGCATCAACTCAGGGCGTAGTCGCTCCGTTGTTTTATACTACACATATATACACGCGACGTATATCGAAAATCCGTATTTCTGCGTTGATCGGTTTAAATGGTTAACAACCATTGGTTAACAACCACTTATAAGTACAATTATCTCAATTATAATACCTGTTCCTCTCTCTCGGATGAGAGATATAGTAAATAATAATCACTCGACAACTCAACGGAGAATTTCTGAACAAAGCTAGCTTAAAAGTTACAGCGCTACACTAGCTCATTTAGTTACCATGCAAGTAAAATAATAATAATTTAATTTCTAGGTTATCGAATTTATACTAAACTACCATACTTACTGGTTGAACATCATTATCACAATTTCAAAATCAAAAGCATGATAATGCAAAGCATTTTATTTAAGTGCATCAAAAGCAGTTATACACTAACGCTGTTCCAGAAAACTTGCACTACTAGCACAGTGTGTCCACTGACATACAAAAAAGAAGGTGACTGACACACAAACGAATATTTGGATGGAATAGAGGCGGAAATAATATTCGTAAATTAATTTTATTTACAATATTAGTGCAACGGTGTGATAGGCAGCCACCGTTATTCGCATGTAAATGGAGAAGTCATATTGAAATTCTAAGGATTCCGAGGCTGTAGGTAATTCCTTTCTGTACGTCTTTGTGGTTTGTTGGTCCGGGTATCATAATACTACAAACTGTTAACTTAACTATTCACTTTTAACTGCAACATTAAAATTAAGTAATATCTGCAAAAGGGATGACTGTCTTAAAATATAATTTAACTGAGTAGATTTAGATTTTAGTAAAACTTCATAGTAAAATAAGATTTTATGTAAATATGTCGTTGACTTTTATTACTAAAACTAGCTTTTGCCCTCCGCTCTGATCGCGTTTATTTTGTGATTTTATTTTGTGACAAAATTATTACATTTTCAATATAATATTAAAATATGTAATATTAATTTCTTAGTATTCAGCAGCAGCCAAAACAATTTTTGCCTGAAGGTTTGTTCGTGCATCACGCAAAATCTACTGGATGTAATTGGATGCAGTTTTCACAGTTGTATAGCGGATAATCTAACCAAAAATCTGGTATAGTTTTTATCGCAATACGTTGCTTAGAACTCGAAATATTGAAAGTTAAAAGCGGACGCACAAAATAAATGCCGGCAAAGCCGCGGTAAAAGCTAGTTTTCACAAATCCCGTCTTAAAAATCATAAAAAGTCATTTATTTAAACGGACTGCTACGCAATCAATCGTGCAGTATGATAAATCATAGGTAAACATAAACAATATAGATACTGATATCCTAAAACATAAAGCTACGCTTGGGATAGCAGACTCAATATATTCCTACCTATATACATTCTATTATATTATATTCTACCTATATACTTATTCTTTGCTAAAGCATTAGATTTAGCAAAGAATAAGTAATGGAACTAGCCTTCAGAAGGTTCTCGATTAAACTGAAATAAAACTAATTTAAAATTCATTATAATTACAGGCATATGACACGAGAGTGGGCATTCATTCATTAGATTTATACTATATTTTTGATGAAGTTATTTATTCCAGTGTTCTAATGCTTAAGAGAATCCTTGACTTGTTTCAAATGTGATAAAATCACAATGCCCTACATCTAAATAAATGGTATTATGTATACATAAGTTTGTATTCGTATAGAACGCCTCGAAGTTTATTTATTAAATAGTTTATTTTCAATATCTTTCAAAAATTTGCATTTATGATTTCCGCAAAAAACTCATGCTTCACACAGAGCGTGCGTGCGTTCATGAAAAATACCATTCTATAATCATAAGACCCGTATATTTGGTCAATGCCCTTATTAAAACATAGGCGATCCTAACCAAACATGGGATTTTCCTGAACAAACTTGGCTCCTCTTTTATTTTTTGTATATTGCGTAAATCGCAGACGCACATTTCTTGTTTACAATGAATGTGTGTACGTTTATTTATTTTTCTTTGATCGTAGATACATCTTTATCGATGGTTTATTACATGGGTTACCTTTAATAAACATTACCTCTAAACACATGGTCGGAGGATCATGTGTTTAGAGGTAATGTTTTCTTTGATAGGATTTGTAAGTTATTTATGATTTTTTTTAATCTGTAGATTATAATGGTAATTCTAAACTGCGATATGCTTTATTATTTAAGTGCTTTAAAAAAAGGAATGAATATAGATCTTATCCAAATATTTTTAAATAAATCTTATAGTAAGAAAATTTATATATATATTATATATAGAAACCGTATTACTGTAGAAAAACTGAACTGAAAATGTGAGAATAAATATGATGATCCCTTTTCTTTGCATAAATACCTATGATTTTCTACTTTGGCATAACGAAGTTAGTATACCTTCGCATAAGATTATTATAGCATAGTGTATTTTTCGCATGGCTCGATTTTGGCATATTTTTTTATAACACATAACAAATATATTTTGTTGTTACTTGAGCGTCCTAAATATTAGACAGTAAGTACAACAAAATAAATTTAATGTTACGCCTCAACATGATTATGCTTAAAAAATTATGCCTACAAATGGTTAAAAAATGTTATTAAACATGAGTATAAATAATGCATAAAATAAATCATAATATATGGCATCATATATTATGATTTATTTTATGCAAATGGTAGGAAACAAACTGACAATAAAAAGTAATAAACATGTGGTTTGTATTCAGTATCGATGTTGCACTGGCAACCAAAAGAAATTCAAATATTTCTGTATTCCTTATTCAAATATTTTTTCACTTTTTGCGAAAATAATTCCCGCCGATTGTCTATACTTGTATGATTTTTATTTTCTTCCTTGTTCTTGTTTCATTTATTATCGACCAACGACTAGGTCAGTTTGTTAGTAAATACACTTTTTTCGATTATATCTTCAGTTCAGTCTTCCCACAGCAATACAATTTACACGCAGTTTACTTAAACCTGAATATTTCCAAAACAATACATTCCTAACTGGTAAACGTTGAACGAACAAATTAAACAATTTTACGACTCGTAAACGGTACTTACGACGTTTGTTTTACTTTATTGGGTTATAAATAACCCAGACACGGAAGGGTTAAATCATGTATTGCCAATTATACTTAACATTTAGTAGATACAAAAGCAAGTATATATTTATTAAAAAAATTAACAGCTTATGCCATACCTTATACCATATAAACTTTCTAGACTTGCGGAAGATTGTATCTACCCAGAACATAATATCTGTATTGATATATTTTGTTGAATATATATATATTTTTTAATATTTTATTTATGATTTCTTTTTAATACACAATGCAGAAATTGGAGTATACTTCAAATTGTTTTGTTCGCTTATGTAAAAAACATTATAACCACGTTAACGCTGCTTGTGCTTACAAATATTAGGCAACGTTTACTTGGCTGGCACTCCAATTGATCACAGACCACATGAAATATAAATAAATAAACATACTCGAAGTGTTGACTAAAAATAGCAAATGGTCTCACTTTAAATCAAACGGAACATACAAAGGGCTGAGCGTGTGTTGTTTAAAACCACGACAAAGCAATCACCTCGCGTCGATGCACACGGCAATGGCTCTAAAGCGTTAGCAAAATCGAAACCTAGGCAAAGTGAGTTTTAAATGAAATCGAATGTACATGCTAATTTTTTATGTGATTCCATAGGACACGCGATTATCTGATCGTATAGCCGAGCTTGTAATGATGTGTGATATGGAATGACAGAAAAATATTAAAAAGAAGTAAGTAGGTACATGGCATGTGTTATATACAATGATGTTTTAAAACATTGGTGCATACTTGGAAACAACAAAAATGACTTGAATCGGCGATAAAAATATGCGAGTGAAAATATACTTCCTATCTTTTATGTAAAGCTGAAACCCATTTTCCATTTCAGGAAAGTCCGGATAATTTCTCTCAGTCTCTCGTGCAATATTATTTTATTTTCAACAAAGCATGCATTTTTATTGGTCAGCAGGAGAATCACTCATCCTGACTATGATTGGTGGTCGTCGCTCTCGCCGGCGCATGCTGTTCTTTGACAACCAGAGTTGTATCATTTCTAACATCCTAGGGCTTTGGGGATCTGTAGTGAAATTTTCAGGAAATGTGCGGTGAATTTGTTAAAGGCTGGCTTATGCTCGCGACTTCGTACAATCGTAAAAACACGGTTCATTTTCAGGTCCACATGAGCAGAAGTTTTGGAAAATCTTCTAGCGCTAACAAATTTAAGAAAACAAATAAAGAAAAATATCGTTTATTTGTTTATCGTTCACATTGCAAACATATGACATGTACAAACAAAACATGCATCCAAAACTGGCTTCGCCTGAAATTACAATCATTTTAAAATGTATTTCCGGAATTATTTTGACATTTTCCAAATAAAGTTTGATAATTTTCGATTTCAGTGTACATACAATTTGTAGAGGAAAAAAGTAAATAAATATGTAGGTTACTATGTTTGTAGTTTGTTATAACAAATAAAAGAATAGATAATAAAAGTTATGACGTATATATTTGTGTAATGATTACACAACATCATGAAACAGATTAGCACAATACTTACAATAGTTATGTAACAAACGGTCAAGCGTGGTTGGATTTCACACACACACTCTCTCTAATATGAGGCTTCTTCTTGCATACTTCCTCAGCCGTTGAGCGTCGGAGCTCAGATTCCGTTTTCCTACTTTTTCGTCTCCATTTAGCATGGTCGTAGGCATCCCTACTTTATCATTGGCACGCAATCATCCGTTACGATTTCACACATGCTATGATACCTATATTTTAAAGTTCTCTTGGCTCTCTCTGTTATCCTCGCTTCCATTTTCATTATAGGCTGCAAGGTCCCAAATATCAGCGACCGCGTAAAAAATAATCTTTTAAATTTTAACGATTTTGCTGTCTTGTTACGTCATTCTTTTGACCCACCTAACAACACATCAACTGTTTTATGCTATTGTAACGAGCTAAGTTCATATAGAGTAATGTACGGTTGACTGTATTAAATATATTTAATTTAATGTTGGATTAGCCCATATCATAACGTTCTGATATTAATTGTAACTCTCACTTAATTTTGTAAAGTTGGAAATCTCATAATTTGGCAATTACTCTGATTCAGTGATCCGTGGTCGATTAAAAGATTGTAAAATTAAACACGACAGGAAATTAAAGATATGCTGAATGATTAGAGAAAGTAACACTATCGCTTACAACAAATGAACATCGTGTGCCAGAATATACTTTAAATTACGAACTAATTGTATAATTAATTTGTGTAACTCAACTATCTGTTACAATTATTATAGTGTGTGAAAAATTAGCTGTGAACGGGAAAACTTCAATGGGAAAACAAAACGCAGATTTATGATATTGCATTATTTGTAATCACTTTATTCGAGGTACTAGATAGCACTTTATGCACAAACTTATGAGAAAATTGGCGCTCTTTTGATATTTTTTTTTAATACTTCCTTTTTTATTTTTATTTCATTCGGCCAGGTTTGGATTCACAAACAGTGTAACATTTGTTTAAAGTCAGTTCGCAAACTAACAAAATGTATTCCAAATTTACCGCAACTTGAAATATAGCTGACAACCAAGATATTAATTACAGCTTTTAATTGGAATTGGAAAAGTAATACTGCTTAAAACGAACACTCATTGCCACACCGATAAATTTGGGAAATTTTGGAAAATTTTCACCGATTCCGGACGATGATTGATGCACGATACTGTTTCCAATAAAACCCCTTGATTAAGGCCGGAACTTTTGTATGGCGACAATAAATCCTGTTAATATCTGCTTTAATGTACGGTTTTAACCAGTCGTTTTATTTGGAATATTAAATTAGTTTTATCTGGCAAATTTGTTATTAATATATAGCAAATTGTATATAAAAACTTCTTCGAAGTAATAAAAAGACAAAGATTCGTGTTCAAAAGGGAAGACCTAATAAAAAATTCATAATGCAATATTTTATTATTTGCATGGTTTGGCGTAATATTATTTTTTTTCGCGACACTTACATAATAAATTTTTCACATTTATCACTAGACTTACTGAGAGCAGCTAACTCAATCATTGGTTAACACAATTATCTCAATTATAATACCTGTTTCTCTCTCGGATGAGAGATGTTTACTATAATCACTTTAGTTTAGCTAAAAAAATATTTAAAAAAATATATTACGAATGTACTATGTACCAGTCAAAACTCAGTATTGGTAAAATTACGATGCAAGTCCGCAATAGAATTTCTCCAATTTTCGCGGGAACCTCGCAAACACTACAATTTTCCGTTTTGTTTTTCGCTTTGCCTTTTAGCCGAAGTCGATACTGCGTGCATTCGAGTGCATAAAATTGACTTGTAATTCGATTTCACTGCACGATTGCAGTGCAGTGTGTTGCACTTTTATTAATTGTGCCTCTAATTTAATGTTAGCTTTGTATTTAATCAACTATATGACAGATACAATAACATAAATTACAAATGAAGATCGAAATACTCACAGGGAGGCGACCTACCCAGAATATTGGCAGACTTGTTTAGCTTGAATAACGACGCTATCCAATGGATTAAGCAATTAACAACTACCTACCTATTATATTTGTAACTAGCTTTTGCCCACAACTTCGTATGTGAGTCCGTTTCCCGTTTCCCGTCGAAATTTCAGGAAATCCCTTCTTAGTGCCCCCTACACTGTCCTAGGAAGCTACAGACCAAATTTCAGCTTTCTACTCCCAGTAGTTTCGGCTATACGTTGTCTGTCAGTCACTCAGTAATGCAAGAGTTTTATATGTAAAGTTGTAATGAATTTAGATTTATTTAATGAACAATAAAAATAACATATACGCCATTATATTTAATAAATAAATAACCGAGACAAAAAAGCTACCAGCTCGCAAATCTCCCGATGCCTCTATCCTTTATATTATATCCTACATATAATTGACAATAGGATAAAGAGACATCTTCTTAATACCTATTCTGATTGAGATTTTAAACTTCCACTTTGAACCCTCGTTTCGTATTCCTGGCGCGCGGAAGGCGGCCAGCTAGCAATTAGAACGAATAGTTTTTCCTTACTTATTCGCGTCACGATCCCACCTTGACGGAATTCTCGTGTGCTTATGAAAACTTTTACGAATTGTTTGGTAATGTTTTGGTGAAAACATTTTGCTTCGAAATAGGTTTCTTTTTATATAAAATGTTGTATTTATAGTTTACACAATGATTATACAAAAAAAAATAATTCTCAAAGTTTATTGAGTAAATAAACATTAATATTTTCTCTAGCTTTGCCCACGTATCGTTGTGGCTATGTGAATATCTTACGGGCTCATGTATTTATATCTTATATCTCTCATAGTATATAAAAATGTGAAATTTTAAGAAGATTGTTTAATTAGCATGAGGTGGAAACAAACAAATGAAGAAAAATAAACGAATTTATTTTTGCATTTATAATAGCAAAGTTGGGATTAAATACGTATATATTTCATGAATTTTGTTCATTATTACTTTAAATATGTAGGTACGTCGTGTTAATTATAATGAGGTCATAATCATTAATTCGACTGATGCGACAAATTAATTTTTCATAACTCATTTAGCGACGGACAGATCAAACATGACCGTAATTATGAGCAAAGAACCTTTAAAACATAATGGAATTTTTCATTATCCAATTTTGTAGAATCATTAATATTGGCACACTGGCATATGGAGAGCAAGTTATGATTTACATAAGGTAGTAAATTATTCGTTATTATAACGTCAAATTGCGGAAAAAAACTATTAATGTATTGCTTTATTTATGTTATATGAACTCTACATACGCCCAGAAATGTTGTCATTATTTTAACCTAGAAACGAAGAAGGTGAAGGCCTACTGAAGGTATGTATTGCTATTTATGAAAATTAAAGATTTTTTTTATTATTCTCTAATATTTTTACTTCAACTTTTTTCTAACTAATTCAATTTAACAATCATGTAAAACTTAACCATAATAAAATAAATAGTTAAGCACATATTAAAAAGAAGATCTAATAATTTACTTACATTATTTGTGTACCCATTAAAATATTATTTTACATTTTTTTTACGACAGTGATCAGTTTGATTAAAATCACAGAAATTCGAAAAATATATTTGGAGTGGGTTGCACCGGACGTTAATATTAACCTGCACTTAAAAACCACAAAGTACGCCATTTTGTTTAAAAGTGGGCGGTGCGACAGGTTAAATTCAACGTCATAGTGGTGCATCTCACCCATACAATAATTTTCTATTGTTTAGTTTGTAAAACGTCAATGAAACGACAACAATGGCTCATCAATTTCATTATAAATAGATCTCTTTAAAATTGTCTATCACACTGTATCGAAGGCAAATAATCTCATTTCTTCGTTTTTGTCCTTGAGAGAGATCTATTTCCGATAATTTCGAAAACTGGTCTCACTGATCTCCCGCATGGTTCTCTTTCTGCGGATTCGGTAAGAAATATACAAGTCCAGCAAAACCTGGAAAAAAAATCACGATTTTTATAATTAACTATAATATACTACTAAATGTTTATCTAACATAATAAGTTTTCCTATCAACCATATTGATAAATAATGTCAACATGTCCGTCTGTTTATAGATGCCTATGTGTTTTATTAAATTATGGACGCAGACAGAAAGTTTTCACTCCGCCCGTACCTTTATAAACTGATTAAAGATAAGATCAGATAAATTAGTTTACTATGAAAAATATAGTAAAAGGCACGTATAAATATTTAATCTTTAGTTTGTAGCCTTCAAAGGACTTATTATATGAATAAAATTATAAGTATGTATTTTGCACTTCAGATAAAATTTAAAATAAGCCAGTTCTTGTGAATAATTTCATCGTCAAACTTATAATAAACTATTAACCAATGTAAGTAATTTTATATTTATTTAAATTTATAATAAAAACCTAATCAAAAGCAGACTTATATTCTGAGGCTATTATTTTAATAAGCTATACTATATATTTTTATATATGACCAATTATTTAACATCATTGCACGTATACAGTAAAGTACAAGGGACAGATCTTGATGAGAAGAAATATGACTAATGACTATGTAACTGTCAAAACAAGCTAATATTCTCTCTCTCTCATATCTGCATATGTCCCGGTTTAATTTAAGGATGTGACGCCATGAAGACCGGGTTAAGCGAAAAAATATGATTACTACCGACCGCCTGCCGTCTCTTTGGGAATAGTATTGGCTATCCACTGCCTAAGCTATGTATCTACCATGACATCCACAGGAGAGCATAAATTGGTCTTATTCTAGGGCGGAATCACACATTAGTCACGTATCTATTACGACATCCACAGGAGGGCATAGAGTGGTCTTATTCTAGGGCGGAATCACACATCACAATAAGAAAAAAAAAATTACTAAGTTATAGTAACTCTATTTCATATAATATACTTTCTAAGTCGTCAAAATACTAAAACATCAAACATCAACTTACAGACGGTAATTCCGGACATCGTTAGAAATGGTACCATGCAACCAGCCTGCAGCATCACTGGAAACAGTATGTTCCCGAGCAGAGACCCCACTCTCCCCATCATCAGTATGAACGACAACGTTAGCGTCCTGAAACAAAAGGTTCTCAATAAATTTGGTAAGACTACTTTGGTGGAAATAATTTAAAGTTTTGAAGGAAATATAAAGATCACGCTGAGATGAAAGAAAGTTGATGATATTCATATAAAACGATATGGTAACAGATTAAAAATAAGGTATAAACTTTTATGTACCTCAATGTAGTAGGGAACACTCTAACAAGAATACTCTGCTGTAGAAATAACACCGTTTGCATAAGCCCACACGTCGCTGACACCAAAATGGCTATTTGCAATGATGTATACGTCCAATGAAGGCTAGCAGAGCAAGCTGCGCAGAGTAGCAGCATCACAAACATCAATGGTTTCTGTCCAACGAATTTGACTAGGAATCCGTTGACACTAACGCAGAGTAAGGATACAGCGCCCATTATAACTCCGTTGATATAGGTTTCTGATCCACTTAGTTTCTGTAATAAAAAAAAAGAAAATACTTTAGGCTTATTATTTAAAGCTTGCAACTTCGTTTTGGAATTAATGATTTATAATTTTGGGCACTTTTGTTATGTTTAAGAGAGTCATTCAGGTTAATTATAACTCATAATTGAGAGAAAGAGAAAATCTGTTTCCACACGAAAATTTCATTTCGATCAAATATATTTACGAACTAAAACAGTTTGGGCTAGGATTCAAAGAATGTCTGCAAAGACTAAATAAGAAACAAATCTCATGCGTTTTAATTTTTTTTTTCATAAAATCAATAAGGAGAAGAAATGATAAGGCATCGGATAGAAATGATAGAAGTTTGAGGAGAACTACCTACGTAAAAAAATATCTAAAGTAAAAGGAAGAACCTTACGGGTATACATATCTCCGGTCTGGTGGCGTTGCTAACTATGACGGGAGTCCTGTCAGTCTCGCTGATGTAATCGTTAATCATGACGCAGAACCTCTGCGTCTCATTGTGTGCCAGCCGGTAGTTCTCCACCACTGTCGACAGCTGCGGGAACCATAGACGCAAGGATGTGTAGCTGAAATAGAAAGTATGCTTTATTTATTGATAACAATTGAGAAAGAAAAAATGCAAGTATCGATAGGTTTAGAAGTCTCCTCAGTTAAAACAAAACGTTGTCATAATGACATTGACCACACACATGACCAGCGCATTATGTGTCCTGTGCATCACTGTACATCATTTCCCAATATAGACGATTCTGGACAGAATGAGAAGGCAAGAAAAAGAGACATCGTCAACGAGTTTTTTTACTTAGGGAATGACTATTTTTTCATGTATTCCAAACTTCTGAGGGCGACGTGCGAGTATGCATTTCACTTCTCACTATCGATCGATTCGAAGTGAGACGCAGCGAACCAGTGATATTGCAGTGTGGTTGTTGTTGCGTCACAATGGCGCAATGTGATTGGTTCGCTGTGTCTTATTTCGAATCGATTCGATGGTGAGAAGTGTAGTGCTAACCCGTACTTCGCCCACTGGTTGCCAACAATATTCTTCTTTGCATGTCAGTTTTCTTAAAATGATCTTAAAATTTAAAATTTTCCTCAGATTGCTTTGCGCGTCACTGTCACAGCTTTATCGCTGTGTCCGACATTATAAGTATTATATCAGAACCCAACATCAAAGAAGATTGACAAAATGATGTTTGCTGATACCACTTTAGGCAATCAATATAGACCGGAAATTTGATATTAAAGTATGTCAGATGGATATGACCATTAATAAAATCAAGTTTATAAAATAGAATAAATAGATTATCATATAGAAAACCAAAAGTACTGTCGACATAACCTAGCCTAGAGTTAAATCCATCTTTTGTACAATAACATTTCAAATAAATTCATCCATATGCAAGGCGAGAGCGCTAGCAATGGACTGATCAAAATAGCTAATGACAATGGTATATAATAACTTACGCCAATAGACAGACAGCAGTCTGCAGACAGAACTGTATGAGGAAGAAGAGAAGAGGCTTCCTGAATAGAGCCTTCACTTCGAAGAGAGCATTCACCAATTGTTTCTTCATACTGTACTTGTCTGTAGGCACGTATTCTCCGGTTATGTTAAGAGAATTGATCTAGAAATATGAATGGAATTATAATAGACCAGCCGTCCACGTCCACGGCAGACGATTTTTAGTGTGAAAATTGTCGAAAATATCTTGGCACCTTTTTTGCTCAGCGTGCAAATCTCGCAATACAGTGAGGAAACGCTGCTAGTGTCTTGGACACGTTGCCTCCCTGTGGCGCGTTGGAAGATTATTTTTATTTATAGTTTATTTTTTCAACTATATGATTTTTTTATAAATATTAATGGATTGAATATATATATGTGTATAAAAATAAATTTTCACACTAAAAATCCAATACTCCGTTCTCTACGTTTGTGTATTCATACATGTTTTAATTATTATGTCATACTTTGTTTTATTTATTTTTTCATTAATTCTATTAATTGTAAATTCATATTTTCATTTAGATTGATGCTTTTTTACCGGGAAAGAGTCTCGAGAATGTCCAGTGTTTATGCTATAAATATCCTTCAATACTTCCAAAGCTTCATTTTCTTGTCCATGGCTTAGTAAAAATTTGGGGCTCTCTGGTAAGTAGTAATATAGTATAGCAGAAGCTAAACTGAACGCCGAGCAAATGTAGAAGTAAAAGTTCCATGCATGTAATTCTGAAAGAAATATATTATGATTAGGTACTTCTTTACGTATGTCTATCAAGTTTTTATAGTTAAACCGATAGGCCGATTTTGAAAAAAATTGGAACAGATCTCAGATTGATTAGATTAATACATTATAGCCAAGTACTTAGTTCATGGTATATGAAGCTGGAATCTTTGCACAAAGAACTCGAATGAATCGTCGCTGTAGCTACAGTATAGAAGAAAAGTGAAAATAATCGTACCTTTGCAGTTATTATCGAATGAATATGACTAATTTTAATATACCTACTAGAACACTAATACAATTAGTAATATATGTATCTCCTATGTATATTACAGTTAACAGCACATCAATCTACCCAAATTCATTGCAAATTCCTCCCTATTACAGCGGAATAGAGTTGTGTATGCCACGTAACATGACACATTGACTGTGCGTACATACGTGTAAAATAAATATTTAATATTTACAATGTTAAATATGTTTAAATTTGTTCTACGTGGTTTTTATAAGAACGTGTAAACAAGTAACAAATGTTATCATATATTGAATGTCATTATTACTGAGATGAAACAAGTCTCTTTTAAGAAAATCTGAATCAATGCACGAGCACATATTTATGTTAACTATGATATACTAATTATGATAACACATAAGTATATAAGTGAGTCAGTCTCCCTGTGCATAGTAGTAATTATACGTGACATTTCTAAACAGTGAATTGATTTTAATTTAAACAAAAATCGATGAGATTTATTACTGCATTTTATTTTAACCCCCGACGCAAAAAGAGGGGTGTTATAAGTTTAACGTGTCTGTCTGTGGCTGTCGTAACTCCCAAACCGATGAACCGATTTTCATTTTGTTTTTTTTTATGTCATAGATAATTTTATCCCGAGTGTTCTTAGCCATGTTTCATGAAAATCGGTTCAGCCGTTCAAAAGTTGTTGCGAAATTAATATTGAAAGTCGGGAGCTTTTTAATTTGTCTAACAAATAAACTTGTTGTAAAATATAATACTCGTATACAGACGAAGCTTCAAAGCTTTTTGATGACCGACATCTTGACGTAATAAATAAATTAATAGTTTTAAAAAAATTAGAAAAACACGCTTTTATTAACATAAAAGCCAAAACCTCATCAAGCCTTCATCATGGGATGACAGTCTCTATCGTCCGGCTTCATCATCAGACCTTGAAACCTAATCGTGGTCAAGGTTCATTACAAGACTTTTCTAACAAGTCCAAACACAGCTACGATACGATGTCCCATCATGAACTTCCAGTTCATATCTTCCGACTCCATCATCACATCAGTGCGACAGTATTATTGTACCGGCCATATTGTGGTACTGTCATTAGAACTACATACAGCTGCCAATTTTCATGACGCTACGATCTTCGGAAGATGATTAAATCTTAGATTCCATTACATACAGATCGACGTAATATAAGCGTGTTAAAAATATATTTACCAAAATATCCTTCTAATAACACCACATCCCACGGCTGCATCAGTATCCCCCATGATAAAAGAGGTATGCCTATCAATGATATTGACATAAAGGAAGCATACAACATCATCACTCGGTCCCTTATTTTCTTGTGTATGAACTCTGTTATCATTGACGCCGTTGCTCCATAACTTATGCTTACACTAGAACAACAATGATCATATCATAACATGATTTTTGTAATTTTCCAAGGTGAAGGTTTTTTGAAAATATAAATGATATGAAATATAATAGATAGATTGATATAAAATGTAGCCTGATATAAATCTTTTATAATATACCTTCATAAAGTGAAAAAAAAAAATTGAATTCGGTTCAGTAGTTTTGAAGACTATCAGCCTCAAACATACAAACTCATAAAGCTGCAAACTCAAGCTTACCTCTTTATAATAATAGAATAAAAGTGTAGATTATTCGAGAAACATTTATTAGTTTGTGTTAAATAACTTTTTATTCTTTCAAAGAAATGGAAAAAATCTGGTAATCAGTAGGAACAGAGTTAAAAAGGAGAAAACTTTGTCATTTTACCGGTAACAGTACACTAACGATGTGCAAAGTTAACCAACATATAAATTGTTCGCTGAAACCTCAAACTTTGTGATGAAATAGTAACACTGTTTGTCCACAGGACGTTTATCTTGCTGGATCCGATATCCGAGAAAAAATCGGACGGAAAAGCCGGCATACATAAACTGTGATCGTTTGTCACAATATCTATATTTCTGTGACCTGAGGAATGACATTGCAGTGTGGTTGTCGTTGCGTCACAATGGCGCAATGGGATTGGTTCGCTCTGTCTCATTTCGAATTGACACGATGGTGAGAAGTGAAATGCTAACCCGCACTTCACCCATTGTTCTATGTTTCGACAAAACATGTTGCGCATACTTCATGCAAACATTTCTACAAAACATATTACAGATTCTTCTACATACATACTACGTACACTTTCAGGATAGTTAGTGGCTGATACTATTTTTTATAAGTATTAAATTAACACATGTTCTGCAATAAAAATATCTTTATTTTTATCACTTATTCCGGTTTTTCCCAGATGTCAGATCTAGCGAGACGGGTGCCGTGGACAAAGGATCCAAATACCACTGCACTGAATAGTGGTTTTACGCCTGAATATTTCTCAACTAGTGGTTACATCTGTCACATGACGAGATTTGAGATAGTTCCTGCTAAAAATTACTTTCGTCTATCCAATACCGTGTAATATAATCGGCAAATAATTTTAATGATATTTGACTGGTTGAGCGACTTAGTAATCAGTATATCGATTCTTCTAACGATTAATTAATTTGATTCTTAATTAGAGCGACTATTGTAAAATAATTTCGGCTTAACGTGTGTCGTCTACTATATTAAAATCTCATCAGTTACAGTAGATATAAATTATAGACGTTAAGTCAAATCAAATACTGTACTTGATATTTGTTATATCGATAATAATGCAGACTATATCGATACCTATAAATCACAGAAAACTGAAATTTACATTTGCGGCATCCTGTCTTTTAGAATCGGGAAGCACGTCGCCGGTTTGAAATGTGCACACACAAACAAAGAGCAAATACTTGTATGGAAAACCAAAATAATATTTTGAAACTGTATCCGTATTTTTATCTCAAACCATCGTAGTATTGTCGTTGAACTTAACAATTCCTCAAGGGTCCGTAGTTGTACCTATTTAGAGACACTGATCGAAGATCGAGTAAATTTCTACAAAACAAACCGAGGACGAAGGACAGGATTGCATTTTACTCCTCACTATGGAGTCGATTCGAAGTGAGACGCAATGCAACGCAACTCAGACGCAACAGACGCAATTCATGTGATTGGTTAGCTGCGTCTCACTGTCATATTATGCAACTGAGGTGCTAACAATAATTAAGTAATATCAAACGCTATGTACCTAAATAAATCAGTTTTCTGTGAAAAAAATAGAAAGTCTAATATCTATGATACTCACAATATTCCCTCGAAGAGTTTAGCCACTAATAGCATCCAATAAGTCTGACTGGACCCGTTGAGTATTGAGCAAACAAACATTCCAATATTACCCCCAACCAGGAATATTTTCCTCCCGAAGGCATCTACTATGAAACCTGTAAATAGACTAGCGCCCACTTGACCTGGAAATGACAAAAAATATTAATATAATGCGACAAGAAGCGTTCTCTGAAACTTGAAGTGTTACTTGAGTGGTTTGATCGTTCGTCTGTAATGTATATATTAATATATTTTTTATGTTCTCAAAAATAAAAGAGGAAACTCGATATTTTTGCGTGATGCGCGTACGCATGCTAGTAAATGAGTATTAATTAGTAATAATGGAAAAATCCACTGTCCTTGCATGTAATGAACTATTTTTATTGACCGTCTATTATTAAAATAGGCACGAAAGCACATCGTATGAAGTTACAATTTATATTCGGTAGGTACAGTAGGCGCATCAACAGAATTATTCGTCCACCCACTAGTGGGAAAGTCCAATGGATCGACGGATCGGGAGGGACGTAGTGGCTATAGGAGTAATTCAAACTAATATTATAAATGCGAAAGTAAGTTTTTTTGTAACCTCTTCACGCTCTATCTACTCAACCAATCCTCTTGAAATTTTGTATACATATAGTAGGAAGTATGGAGAAGGTCATAGGGTATCTTTCATTCCGAAAAATTAACACATGTGAAGGTAAAAGCTAGTCGCAAATACCTGTTCACCCACCGGTTCAAGAAAGAATGTTAAATTCAGTCGCCGCTGTTAAACATGTTAACTGGCAAACAATAAAAATTACAATTCCTAGAATAAAATATAAATTCAATTAATGCAATAATTTGACAGATAAACTATATACTAATACTAAATAAATGTGCCAGAAGTTATTTGTATGTTAGTAAAAGTGTGTAATTATATAGGCTATCAGATATTTTATCAGCAAGCGGTGAAACAGGTCCTAACGCTTCCGTTTGATAGTATAATTGAATTAAATAAACAAACCATACAACGTAATGATAAGATTTTGAGATAAAATCATGAAGATGAAGATGATAATGATGATTTTCATTTTTCGCAGTGTTCTGTTATTTATACACTGTACTGTGCTCTCGGGAACTTTTGGATGCTTGAAGTGTGATGATAGATACCTAGTCGTAGTCGAAGATGTCATACGGAGACTAAGGGACACGCAAGCGTAGGCTTGATTGAGCGTTCCGAATTTTGTCTTCAAGTCAGGTAGGATGGTTATAAAATCACAGCTGAATCTTTAAAACTAAAGTTCAAGTTTTATCATGATGATTTTTCACAAGTAATGAAATCGATGAAAAATACTACACATGATACATCGGCATTGGAATACAGAAAGAAGATTCGAATCATAGATCCCAATATATCAGTTCACAAACAGGCTTTAACCATTGGATCACGTGTGAATCAACTCAAAAACTCACCAAAAAACGGCATAGCATTCAGCACACCTTTTTGCATGATGCTCATGTCTAAATCACACTCGGCATTTGGTAAAATGTAAGAAGCAGTAGTTGTGACGATTGTTGACGCGAATACTGCTAGTAGAGTAGCTATCATCAGTCTCACGTGAAACTTCCCAAACTTGCATAGTGACAACGCTTCCTCTAGTATCTGCATTGAGTTCTCTGTCTTCTTCGTTTCTGGTGAAAAGGAAATGAGATATTTGGTTCAATTGGCCTAGTACAAACATTTTTGTTCTGTTCGAAATTAGTATTCAACTTAGGATAATATCAATCATTTATTGACGTCAAAAATTACTAAAAACTAAGTCCCTTAAATTTTGTAATGAAAAAACTTAAGTCTTTGTATTTTGGGTAAAAACTTTATCTGTAGCATGTATAGTTTTCACGACAGACGACACCATGAGGACTGAGGGCCTTTCGTAAAACATCGTAACTCGCTTATTTGGCTTTCACAAAATGTAATTCCAACTTTCAATTCTTTTTCTTGTTACGAATATAACCTGTAGGATTAAAGAAGAGGAGGCAGAGAAGCGCTCAGTCGGTGATCCACCAGAATATAACATTATTGTTTGTATGAAAATACAATTATTAAGCAAACATTTTTATGGTCGTTCTACAGAAAATAGAATATTATTATAATAGCACTTATTCTGCATTTTCCACGCAGCTTATAACGATGGTAAATAAAATATGTCTTGAAACAGTGTACACATGTCATGCAATTTAGAATCACTCTAGCTAAGAAGGAACGCGGAAAATATGAGAAGCATTTGTGTTAACTTGAATTTATTTAGTTATATTTACTTACATTCATAATAAAATCGAAAAACAAATTATAAATTTATTCCAACCAGTACGCAGAAATCTATACAAATATCATAAATATAAACGCATGTTTGTTTTCTTCTTTTACTTCAAAACGGAGCGACGACGAGACACTATACTCGTATGTATTTGTAGGGATGAAACGTAACATTTAAATATTGATATCTATAAATAGGACTTGCATTTGATTCCATCGCGTTTGGACCTGTTATATAGTTATCAATGAATAGACTGTCTATTATAGTTGCAGACGATTTTTAGATGTATAATCTGTTAAAATTAAATCTCTTAAATTTTTACATGTAGTAAATTAATTACTATACCAAACTTACCTTTTACGTCTGCGTTGTTATTCATTTTCACTTTAGTATGAGCTTTTCTTTTTAATAAGTTATTAGGTAAATGTTATATTTTATATTTGTCATCGGAATCAGTAAGTTTATTATTTTCTTTAGTCACTTTGTCAGATTCCACTTGTGCAAAGTTATTTTTTTTTATACTTATAACAATATTTAGTACTAACTAGGAATAATTTTATGCTAACACTAAATTCAGAACTTCACATGTCGTGTTGCCAGTCCGTGCACTGAATACAGAATACATTCTGTTGATATTAATTGAGATGGTTAATCAAAATCACTTGAGTAAATAGTCTTATCAACGAATCTTATTTCTCACAGTGACATACTGTTTTCTCAGTGAGTTATTTTTGTGGAATTATTTGTGAAGTCACAAATAGGACGCAAGGGTTATGAAATTTAGTACATGGGTAGAATATAACCTGGAATATAGCGTACTTTTTATCCTGGAATTCTTACAGGAGCGAAGCCTCGGGGCACAGCTAGTAAACTATAAATTATTAACTATTCATGACAGCCTTTCTAAGAACAGAAGTGTTTAATTGAGCTAAATAAATCGGGGTTTATAAATCTTCGCCCTCAGAAACGGGTTAATTAAAACACGAATATTCTCCATTCAGTAACAACATCACAGAGTAGAAGGAAGTCAAAGCTTCCTGAAATGTTGTATCCGTTTTACGATCATAAAAAAATCATAGTCATAATCAATATTAAAAAAATCATACTAAATGCATTTGTTTAAAAAATGGGAATATCCTCTAATTTTTAGTCAGTTTTTTATGACTTGATTTTTCATAATAATTTTCCAAGACATAGAAAGAAGGCGAGCAAGCAAAATTTGTTATTTAATTTCGCACGTCACACAACTTTCTCTATTTCACTGTGTCGGTAGAAAAATCCGTAGGCTTTAAATTCACCGTTTACATTTTCGTAAAAATGTTAAGTAAATAAAATAATAAAAATATTTTGTGCTAGTTTTTATTTCCGAAAAGTTGTTTGACAGTGTGGTTGCCTCTACTCTGTAATCGAGGGGCATTTGCTCAAAGGTCTGTTTAATTACTCAGATGCGCAAGTAAAATTTCAATTTTTATGTTTTAACAACTTTGTCTAATAGAAACATATAATAGTTTTAATATAATTTTCTAAGAAAACTTTGTATCTAGTATAAATAAATGTTTAAGATTATTTTTGTGTTTTCGCTAGTAAATAAAAAAAATTACATAAGTTTGATTGTGGCGCTAATATGTGGTTAGTTGCGGCTATTATTTGAACAAAAGTCATTCACAGTAAAGAAAAATACAAAGTCAAAGGGATTTTTAAATTTTTTGTAGTAACAGTGCAATGGTTCTCTTGATTAGAAATTTTATATGTCGCCATGCTGATCGGTAACGTCTTAGGGTGGGTTGAACCATTCGACTTTTACATTAATTTAAACCTATGCGCCACCGACGTTTACATATAATGGCATACTCTGCGTTTTTCTGAGCAGGTTAAAGTTAATGTCAAAATTGACTGTTGCGACCAAACCTTATCGCTCTTCACTAAAATGATTCGCCAAGTCGACACGCTAAGAAGACGATACAATATTAAATATAAATAATAAATATAAATATAAATATATTAGGACAAATCACACAGATTGAGCTAGCCCCAAAGTAAGTTCGAGACTTGTGTTATGGATACTAACTCAATCCCCGACCGGGGATCGAACCCGGAACCTCTCGGTTCAGTGGCAAGAACTTTACCACTGCGCCACCGAGGTCGTCGATTACTATATTACAATTACCTATATTCGATAAATAAAACCGAAAATATATCTAAAAATTGCAAGTCTAAGAAAAATAGTATTTAAAACGGAATGCCCAGAGTAAAAATTCTAGAAAAACAATTTGGAAAGCGTTGCGCTCCCCAATGCAAATATAGACGGCGGCGCTGGTAGAATTGTTTTGTGCAAATTTAATAAACAGACAAAATTGCCTCACATTTCCAATGATAGTCTTCAGAAGCAAATATTAGATTCTGGATTCTACGAATACGGACCATAATATTTCTATTTATCTTCTCATTTCTGTAAACAATTTTTAACGCCAGGAGCTTCCTGAATAAAAGAGTATTGTACTGTATTTCATTTCAATTCATTTGAACCTAGACAAGCTGCTTGTTACTTACTTCTTCTTGACCTTATCCCACTCATGTGGGGTCGGCATAATATGTAAGTTCCTTCAATTTCGAACCATATCCATTGAACCTCCTTTCCTGTTCATACTATCCTGGACACACTGCATCCATTTTAGGCTTTCCTCTATTCCTGGAACTCTTTACTTCCATCTTTAATGCCCTTTGAGTGACGTGATGTTGTATGTTACCATGTAAAAGCTTGGTCCAACTGCCTAGTCCGATCGCTCGTATAATTTTTTTTCCGTATGTTTAGACTCGCCTCAACAGAACTGTAGCCCACGCGAGTTAAAAATATATCGTCGCCCGAACGGTTGGATGAAACAGTCAGACCATTTATTTACAAGATCATACACTTCCAGTCTACAGGTATAAAGGTTATCTACATAATTATTATGCCAAAATTAATTGCAAATTCGTTACTGTATGTCCATGTATCTAGAGTAAATGTAGACAACATTACATTTTATATTTACATATTGATAGTATCCACATATTCGTAAGTACTACACTCACATTTTACATCAAAAACTAGTTGTACAAAATGAAATCAACCCACAAACTATCGTCTATTAAAATCGCAACGCAAAGCAAAAAACCGTCACATTCGTTATCGAATAAAAAAATGAAGTTACGGAACGAACAACCGAAAAAAATACACGATTTGATGTTTTCACACAACAGTAAAGCTAGCGCGGTATGGAAATGGGAGTCGGAAAAATATTTGTCAAAAAAAATTTAGAGTCGAGTTAACGCCAGCTAACTCCTGGTTTTGTGGCGGATAAAATGTTATCTGCTGGATAGGTATGACGTAAAATGGTTTTTATGTATGCGGGAAAATGTTTCATAAGGTTTTTATTCTTTTTCACACACACACTTCAGTTAATAAAGTTTTTAATGACAATATTGTGCGGCCCAAGTAGGAAAAGTTAAAATTAATAATAAAATGTTACAGATACTTAAACTGAAGTCAATAAAAGTAGTCGCACGTTAAAATTGTCGCGATTAGGTACATACATTTTCCGTTGTCCCCATTAATAGGAACACTAACCCAGGTGTACCACTGCTTTTGGTTTTGGACTTCACGCATCCACCCTACAATCTACGTACCCAGTAAGCATTTGATCGGTCGTATAGTTTTTTTTCCGTATGTTTAGACTCGCCTCAACAGAACTGTAGCCCACGCGAGTTAAAAATATATCGTCGCCCGAAGCAGCAGTGGATTGGATGAAGCAGTCATATCATTGATTTACAAGATCATACACTTCCAGTCTATAGGTATAAAGGTTCTCTACATAATTATTATGTCACTGCTTTTGGTTTTGGACTTCACGCATCCACCCTGCAATCTACGTACCCAGTAATAATTTGAAACCAGTGGGTGTCCCACGCCTAATAGATTAATTATCATGTTGTCCAAAACAAATCAACTTTGTTAAAAAAAAGGGTTCATAAAAAGTTACACAGGTTAAATTTCCTCCAAAACAACATAGTTACTTTCTACTCAAAATTAAAGATAGCCTGGCTTTCACTTTGTGTAAGAGAGGGGCAGAACCTTAAATTGCTTACATACACAATCAGGCCTCTTTCGATGGACGATAAAAGGTAATGTTAGAATAGCTTTCTATATAGATCTTGCGCTAACATAATTTATTAAAAAAAAAAAAGAAATTTATATTTTAGCACCAAAATGCGTTTCACCAGGGCATGATAAATTGATTTAGTTGTATTTCAAATATGATTTAATATTTAAACTGGCGTTTCTCTAAATTATATTAGGTGTGTTACTGCAGTGCTAGTGCACTGTGTAATAAACTTTTTGCAACAGTGTTCCTAATTAGATTCGATGGAGATTTTAATAAAATAGCTTATCGCTTTCTTAAAAAGCCTGTAACGCATGTATTGTATCAGTGACTTTGTTTGTTTGTATGTATTGGGTGGTTAACAGGTATTCAAGGACTAGGTAAAGCGCATACTTGTTTACTGCAATTCTGATGATTTTAATGAAGAGTTAATCTCTCTCTCAACAGATATGTGGTGCCTCCATCGGATGTTAAGGATCTAACGAGCTTGCTGTCTTATTTGACGAAATAAAATATAAGTTTATTAAAAAAAATAGTATAAGAAACATAAACATACTTAACAATAATATGCTGGAACTGCGAGCTAGGTGAGGCAAATGCTCTATAAACTACATAGGCACTCTAAGGATTCGGGTAAGTAATTGAGTATCTTTCCTTGATGAATACTGCTCGTTAAAGTGGAAACCAGTTTATTAAATTAGTGTAATGAAAGAAATTTCTAGTTTCGCTCCGGAAAATCAGAATTTAATTTCATAATCTTTTAACATGATAGATCTTCTTACATGGATGATAACGTTCGTGTGGAATGGAGAAGAAAAGTGAACTCTACACACCGACACGGCGCTGAAGTTGAGGTAGAAACTGAGAAAGGGATCAGTTGAATGAATGAATGATTTATTTTAACAACTCAACGTACACAAGCTTATTAACATAAAGTAAAAAAAAAATAAACAGTTGAGTGATAAACCATAATTATTTTTGTAAACGACCAAAACTTTCAATTATTTGATCCATATTTTTTATACTCTCAAAATGGGTTGCACCAACCAATTTTGACTTGACTTTAACCAGATGCTGTCTGCATCTGGTGCAAAGCACGCCATTTTATCTAAACGAATGAGGCACGCATTTTAAAGTTAACATCAAATTTGACTAGAGCAAGTCACCCTTAATATCTCATTAATATTAAAGTTTATAAATTTATACGTATTAATTTACGTTATGTCACAACGTTTAAGTAAATATATAAAGTAAATACAAAGATAAAAGAATATTTACAATGTAAAAATCTTAAGTAACAATAAAAAGGAGATAAAAGTCAGAAAGTAAATGTATACAAGATAAACTCAAGCCACTTGATAGTAAAATAGGAACGGATGGAGGAAATACGGAGTACGGGAATATATTCATGAAATTCTACGCGGACGGCGGCGCGAGAAGTCGAGATAATAAAGCAGATAGAAGTGCCACATTCTGCCTAATATATGATAACATCATGGAACTATGGAAGGAATTGTAAACGAAGATACTAATGGAGCTACTAATGGAGATATTGCACTAAGGTTCACTAAGGGATGAAAATCCTTGACAGATAATTTTGAATAACCATATTCTCAAAGTCGACATTCCCATATCCCAAAATAGTTGCCGAATCCTCCACAATTTTGCGATATTTTTTTATCGATCAAACCTAGAGTTTTGGGACGTCAAAGCCGACAATGAAACAGTAATTTAAAGTTGGAAACTGAAAACTATTAAAACGGATTTATCTTGCAAACTCTTTTCTGGTAGTGCCATCTTGTTTGATATCACTGAAAATCAGCGTCCTGGCTCTTCGTCACGGCACAAGCTGAGTGGTACCCTTTTGTAGCATATTTAATGTACCTTTGTAATATTAACATTTTGTTCATTTCCTGTGATGTATATTTCAAAACTAGTGTAGCTACAGCAAGACAGAAAATTTAAATCTTACCATTGAGCCCGCCTCTTGATTACATTTTGTGAAATAAGTTTTAAATATATAAATAAATAAAAAAAAATCCGACAAATTTATTTAATAAAAAACTTAAATCAAAAAATTTAAATTGAAATTTAAAAAATAATAAATCATTAATATTCGATAAATTAACATAAGATTTTACTCAAGATTGACCGTCGAGGCATTTAGATATTTCAGGCGGCGATATAAAAGCAGGTCATAGACACTTCCACTGTCTTATAATTTCTAATTCCATGCTAACGGCCGACGGTAGCGGACGCCAGACATTTTGCATGTTTATGTTACAAGAACACGTTTTTATCATGACGAGGTTGACAGAGACACTTGCAGGAAAATTTATTGCTGAAGCAAAGATATCTAGTATTTATTACAATATTGATATGAATGTGTAATTGAAATTGTATGTCAATCTGAGAGTCTAGTTAATAGATCACCATTGCTTCCAATGAAGGAATCTTGCGGATTAGTTATGTGTATACTACTACCATTCTCTCTCTCTCTCTCTCTCTAAATTGAAATAGATCAAAGTAAGGTACCGATACAAATCAAATTCAAATCATTTATTCAGAAATTAGACCTTCACAGGCACTTTTTCTCCTCAATTTTTATATTTATAGTTATTTCTCACAAGCTACAAACTACCTTTGTGCCAAGGTATACCTCTGGTAGGCTGGTAATTTTTAAAAAGGTTTAACTGGAAATGTTTCCAAAAGTCAAACACATTTAAGCGATATTTTTTAAAGTTACATTTAATTTAAATACTAGACTAGATAGATAGATAAATGCATTTATTTCTACCAAAAAGACACACATTCACAATAAAAAGTAAAAAAAAGTAATGATAGAACTACAACTACGTCTAAGAAAAAGACAAATTTGTCTCATGCGGATTGTGACAGTGTGCCAGAGTGACACAAATAGGCGGTAGGTACCTCAATTTGGATTTTGCTCTAGGAGCAAACACTGATACTACTGATTACCACCTACTGGAAGTATTATATAATCTGTGCCCCAATATGGGAAATATTTTTTGTTTCTCTGTAATATGGCTTTTTGCCTAACGAGTGGAGCGCCATCAATCACCAACTCGCGGGACGTAACGGCTTAATAACGCGAAACGGGACGTTGTTACTTCGTTGCTTTATCTTTAACCCCTTAATGGCTTTGTTTTAAGGGTAAACTTTAACTTCGATTCTAGTCTGGTGTCCAAACCAGATAAAAAAAAGGCTTATTTTTTATATGAATGAAAACTCACCGCTTTGCAATCGTGAAAAAAAAGGTTATTAGGGACTCACCTCCGCTCTTATGCTCCCCCTAGAAAATATGTTTAGATACGCCCATATCATCATCGGAAGTAAGTGGTGATCTAAAATTACCATACTTATATGAGGCAGAATGGTATACACAATCATGTACATGCAAATAAGATCAAACCTGGGTTCTTTCAATCATAGGTATTATAACCACTACAAAACATGAACATCGCCAAGTCAGCCATCATAGAAATATAGAAAGATAGAGCTTTTGATTGAATATCAGTACAGTCGGCAGCATCGATCCATTGTGACGCCCGGACTTCGGTCAGTCATTCAGAACGGACACAAAGAAGCGACACTTCTTTGTCCATGCAGAGATTGTCTTCCTGACCGTACCAGATCCTATTGTTAAATCGCTGACACTTTTTTCTCTTTTCAATTTCATTTTCAGTATTATATCGCTGCCATTTTTTATTAAATGTTTATATTTAGATTCAAAATACTCCGTAATTTAGTTGACCGAGCGAGCGAGATTTACAAGTCAACTTGGGGCAAAATATTTTTTTGTGTGCATGTATGTTTGTAACGAGATAACATTCGAATCTTTGGTCTGATTTTGATGAAATTTAAAAGGTATGTAGGATCTGTCAATAGAATTTTTCAGTTCTTGGGGCATCAAAATCGGTTAAGTCGTTTTTGAAATATTCACAATTTTGTAAAAACTCATCAAAAAATTATTATGTTCGCAAAGTCTAAGTTCGTGGCGAACTACAAGTATCACTTGACTTCTGCCAGACAGATTTTGATGTTTCGTGCATAAAAACTCCATTAGACGCGAGCCTAGCTATAAATCATTTTTGATCTATACAGCAGCTGCGGGTGGGCTTTGACCTGGTTAAGCAGCATTTTCCAATTAATTCCATCTATCGTCAGTCTTTCCGGTCTCTAACTCTGAATGCTTTCTTTAGTCTATAGTGTCCTGCTTTACTCCATCCAACCATTTGAATTTCGACCTGCCAAGGAATCTCCGCCCACATAAACCAATCTTACAACAGAATACACAGACAGAACATGAGATACATAAAAATGCTGTTTAAGACCCTTTTGCTTTTAGTTTTGCCTTTTGTTTTAGTGCATAGTAAATTGATGTGTAGTATTGTAATTTTGAAACTAAAAAAAAAATAATTAATTCGAAATTGTCTTTGTGTAAAACTGGTATGTAGACTAATGGAAGGAAAAATAAAAACATGTGTACCACTTTTGTATTCAGCTGTATCTGTCAGTTCAGCAAAAATTACAGATAGGTTTACGCTCAGTTCACAAACTGGAGTCTGATCTAACTGGATAAAACTGGAAAAATCCAGAATCCACAATGGCACTAAAACAATGGAACGATGTTTTAGCATGCATCGCAAGTGATCAAGGTGCATAAAGGGAATCGATCGAACATCGTAGAACGTGATGGCCCGTTTCACTTTTATAGACATCCTCCCAGTTGAAACAGATTTTATTGACCATAGATAATATTTACGGCCGAACGGTGTGCTATTCAAGATTCGCTATTTATGCGCATTTTATGCTATCTACATTTGCTCTATGATAACTACATCCATTATGGACCTTTTTATCCAAATATTATTTCCGAGAATGGAAGGAGAAAGTCAGGAATACTATTAGGAGAAGCATTTGGAATAGTATGTCCCAATTACGTAGATGTTCGTTTGTCCCTAATTGTAGGGACCCAAATACACTTATTTAATTAGGAGACTAGCCTTTTTAAGATTAAAAAAGTCTCAATTCACTACTTAGTAGATATTTCCTTTTAAAAACATAATTGATATTTGCAATACAAAAATTAAAATTATAAAACAATTTCAAAATTATGACGAAATAGTATTCAACAATTATGACGTGTAAGAAGCAATAAAATGTGATTACAGTGCTTCGTGAAATTTATAATTAGATAGTCTAGATGATAATGCATATTCTGTCATGGTTTTGTTTGGAGTGTAAACATCGCCTCAGTCACCGCGTGTTGATGATCGCAGTACTCAATCTTATTTACATAACTTTTTTATATAATTAGGTACATATCTGTTTTAAACGTTATGTTTAATACAGTAGAAATAATTGACGACCTCGGTGGCGCAGTGGTAAAGTGCTTGCCACTGAACCGAGAGGTCCCGGGTTCGATGCCCGGTCGGGTCATGATGGAAAATGATCTTGTTTTGATTGGCCCTAGTCTTGGATGTTTATCTATATATGTATATATTATAAAATATAGTATCGTTGAGTTAGTATCCCATAACACAAATCTAGAACTTACTTTGGGGCTAGCTTAATCTGTGTAATTTGTCCTAATATATTTATTTATAATCGAAATACGTATGTAAATAATATGATGGAAACTAATGAGGTTGAATTTGTCTCAAAATTAGAGATTTGTGAGGAAACTAACTCAACAGTTATTATCCATATACAAACTAATATTAATAAATGTGAAAGTGAGTTTATTAGTAGGTAACATTCTACTCACGCTTTATCTACTCACTATTCTTTTTGAAATTTTGCATACATTGGTAGTGTCTAATTTCATCCCGGAAAATAACTGCTCCCGTGGCCAAAGCTAGTAATTTTATAACAAATATAATCCATTGTTACGTGACCGGTGTCGAACCCGGGACCTCTAATGTCACTATCAGGCACTATGACCGCAAGACCACAGAGGTAGGAAAGTATCGTATTTGCATTTTCTGTTGTGTTCTCTATATTTTTTACCGGTATCAATAGATTATTTATGCGAAAATAAAAGAAAAATGCATCTTTGACAGACACCAAAATCTCTTTCAATAGGAGCTACTTTAATGCCGCGAGATGAAATATAAAAAAATAATATGGCGGCATGTTTAGAAATAAGTTCGTTAAGAAACCCTATTTCTCATTCAGGCCGTGGGTAGCCCCGCAAAGTTTGGTACGTGGGGAAATTTAAAAGTAACTCTGCTATAAAGGGGCTGGGTCAAAAATTACAATACACCCGCGAACTGTTTCTAAAGCTGTTTTAGCAACGTGATTCTGTTCGGCCAAAGTTCACTTTGACCGCAAAAAGTTCATAGGCGAATGTAGCTTATAGGTCGGAGAAAATTAATCTGGTTAAAGATTGGAACAAATTTATTTGAATTAAAAGATGTTTCTTTGACGGCGAATCGAGTACGCAATAAAAATATATTAGGTAATATTGTGCCTATATACGGAACGATTGTCAGTAGGTGTGGTTCTCAGAGCGTTTCGACCGATGCCGCCACGCTGTCATTAAAAATTTTCAAATTTTAACAAAGACAATAAATATTTTAACTATATGACTTTAAAATAATTAGTCTGTACTGTGGTAATGGCAATTTTATGAATGATTGATTTTGAAAATGATCCCGCCGCTGTCACAGGCCGAGCGCGCTATCCACTGCCCCATTGCTCCTAATATTTCCATAAATAAATAAAATTCTGTATAATATTCATGAATGAAAATGAAATTGACCAATTTGGTCATTTCATTTACAAATAAATATTGAGAAACCCATTATATTTATAGGATTTATTAACAAGAAAACTCTTTAGCAAAAAGACCTACAATTCATCAGAACTAATACTTAAGGTGAGTTGCAACATCAACTTTTTGACTTCGACGCGCGCCGCTGACGTTTAGACAAAATGGCGTACTTTGCGTTTTTCTGCGCACATTAAAGTTAACGTTAGAGTTTAGTAGCGCAACCCACTAGTCTGTGTTTATGGAATTCCAAGAAATTGTATACCTAGACTTGGCACTGCCACCCACAGCCGTATTACTTTTCACAGAAAAATGAGAAATTGATATCTAACCTCAATTGAAACAGAATGAAATTATTTTTTCTTTGTTTATACACTGTAGACTTGATAGTGTCGTATAAACTATATTTCATTCTAGATGTTTCGCGAAACTCAACTTAGATTGATATAATATGCAAACTTAGAAATACATACATAGTATAATTTTTTAATGCTCTATGAAATAGCTAATTATGCTCGATACTTCCATGTATCTATGAAGTATGCATTATATATGTATATATTATATCTCTATACAATGCATTATACTATACTATATTATCTGAAATAAATTTATTTATTATTATGCTATTATATACCTATCTAAAATAGGGTAATTCCAGCCCAGAATCCGCTTTATTACTGTTTACTCTTCTTCTCACAGCGATCGGAGTACTTATTAGTCAGACCATTGAATAAGTAGAAGAACCGACTGAGGAACATTATTAAGAGGTCAAAATAATTTAAAGAAAATTTGGAAACATTTTCTGGAAATTTCCGCGTAATCGAAAGGTTTCATCAGACATAAAACTAATTAAACACTGTACTTGTTACTCAAATTGACACAAACTGTATATTTGAGATATTTAAAGGTCAGGGTTCCTGATATATATATATACATACATATAATAAAACTGTAAGTGAGGTATGTCTGTACATAGGAGATATTAAAGTAAAATAAATATGTCTTTTCTTTATGTGAGTAATAGAAGCCAAAACAATTTTTATTAGAATCTTAGTCTGTCTGTCTATTTGCGCATCACACAAAAACTACTGGTTGGAATTTGATGCGGTTTATGTTTATATAAATATTAGATGGGTTTAGAACCAGGGATATTGACAATAATAAAGTATTAGCACCAAACTAACGCGAGCTAAGCCACGGGCAAGAGCTAGTGATGATTACTTATATTAGTAGGGCTTAGAGTTTTAGGTACGATAGCCCGCTACACCCCACGAGGGGTGACTAACACTATCATGAGTTTAGTCTTGGCTTTCTTGACTAGGGCTTCAAGGCTGGTCGACTTTGTTTTTTTTTTATGGGAATCGATGTTTATCAGCATTAATAAAGTATGAATAACACCTAAATCTATGGATTTAGGCACTGCCCTACTCGAGGGTATAATAGGTAATGTTCTTTCTTCTTTGTACAGGATGCGTACACGATATGGGAAAAAGTCATGCTGTCTATGTGGACGTCAGTAACGTGATACGTGTTTGTATGTTTGTACAACATTGTTGAACATTTTACGTGTGTAGTCAAATGATGAATGTAAAGTTAATAATTTGACCACAAACATCAGGTCTTTGTGGTACTTTGTGAAGTCTTACAGATAAAGTTAATGCGTGACCACGTTGGAATAAGAGGTCAATGGAATATGAACATTCGTGTCAGGCGATAAGTTTAAATTCAGCACAGTTTCGATGGTGAATATTCTGTAAATTGTTTATATTATTTATTCTATGAAATAAGTAACAATCTTAATCCTATTTGCAAGGCTGGGTAATTAATTTACTGGTAGGAATAATTCCATCAAACACAATAGAATTTACGATGTTAATTTTGATAGAAATGGGCCTTCATAAATAACATAGAATACCTACCTTATCGTGTTTGGATTGCTACTTGTTAATTAATTGATATCACGTTTATAGTTCAATATTTATTTTCAAAAATCATTCAAACCAATTAAAAGAAAAATATAGTGTATATATTATTTATGTGATCACAGGTACAACTAATTGCAGGCGCTGGGAATCGAACATTGGATCTCAATATATTTGCGTCCACGACTACCTAAATTTGGATATAAATTATTATCTATCATATAAATTATTATCTATATAGCACATAGATTAGTTTTTGTCTCGATACACATGAGCTAAACCCCAGCCGGGGATTTTTTTCACTTTTAACTACTGAATCTTAGTGTAATTCAGTAGATTCCGTGTAAAATTCTACATTCTTTCAAATTCTATACTAGCAAAATTTCGCGTTTCATTTTTAATACGTCAAATTTTACATTACTCCTTTACATATACTCGAAATTTTTCATCGCATATATTGTTTTTATAAAGTAATTTCTTGGAAATAATAATGAGATGAAAAATTCTGGAATCGAGCGGGAATTGAACACGCGCCCCTGTCTCAGTTCAAGAGCAGTGCCCCGATATCGATAGGGGCGCTCTTGTCAAGAGCAGTGTCCCGATATAGACAGGGGCGCTCTTGTTAAGAGCAGTGTCCCGATATAGACAGGGGCGCTCTTGTCAAGAACAGTGTTCCGATATAGACAGGGGCGCTCTTGTCAAGAACAGTGTTCCGATATAGACAGGGGCGCTCTTGTCAAGAACAGTGTCCCGATATAGACAGGGGCGCTCTTGTCAAGAACAGTGTTCCGATATAGACAGGGGCGCTCTTGTCAAGAACAGTGTCCCGATATAGACAGGGGCGCTCTTGTCAAGAACAGTGTTCCGATATAGACAGGGGCGCTCTTGTCAAGAACAGTGTTCCGATATAGACAGGGGCGCTCTTGTCAAGAACAGTGTTCCGATATAGACAGGGGCGCTCTTGTCAAGAACAGTGTTCCGATATAGACAGGGGTGCTCTTGTCAAGAACAGTGTTCCGATATAGACAGGGGCGCTCTTGTCAAGAACAGTGTTCCGATATAGACAGGGGCGCTCTTGTCAAGAACAGTGTTCCGATATAGACAGGGGCGCTCTTGTCAAGAACAGTGTTCCGATATAGACAGGGGCGCTCTTGTCAAGAACAGTGTTCCGATATAGACAGGGGCGCTCTTGTCAAGAACAGTGTTCCGATATCGACAGGGGCGCTCTTGTCAAGAACAGTGTTCCGATATAGACAGGGGCGCTCTTGTCAAGAACAGTGTTCCGATATAGACAGGGGCGCTCTTGTCAAGAACAGTGTTCCGATATAGACAGGGGCGCTCTTGTCAAGAACAGTGTTCCGATATCGACAGGGGCGCTCTTGTCAAGAACAGTGTTCCGATATAGACAGGGGCGCTCTTGTCAAGAACAGTGTTCCGATATAGACAGGGGCGCTCTTGTCAAGAACAGTGTTCCGATATAGACAGGGGCGCTCTTGTCAAGAACAGTGTTCCGATATAGACAGGGGCGCTCTTGTCAAGAACAGTGTTCCGATATAGACAGGGGCGCTCTTGTCAAGAACAGTGTTCCGATATAGACAGGGGCGCTCTTGTCAAGAACAGTGTTCCGATATAGACAGGGGCGCTCTTGTCAAGAACAGTGTTCCGATATAGACAGGGGCGCTCTTGTCAAGAACAGTGTTCCGATATAGACAGGGGTATGGGTTCAATTCCCGCTCGATTCCAGAATTTTTTCATCTCATTATTGTTTTCAAAAATAATTTAAAAACATTTCTTGGAAATTCTTCTGTACGTATGAACTTATATTTGTGTATTTATATTAACAAATAAGATTTATTTTCTTTTTCTCACCCTTTTTCCCTGTTCATGCCAAATTTGTCTATCTTAGGCAATTTCGATTAACGATTTACTTTACATCTAAATATCTCGTAATATTATTAAAGGATTTATCACCACAAAATCTTTTCTCTAGAGGAATAAAAATATATATTATAAATGCGAAAGTCTGTCTGTCTATCTGTATGTTTGTCTGTCTGTTCACGGCTAAATCGCTGGACCGATTTTAATGTAATTTGGTATACATATAGTTCAAGGCTCCCGTTCAAACATAGGGTAGATTTAAAAAAATACTAAAATGTAGTCAATTGGTGGTTGAGCCAATTGACTATAATGGGGGTGAAAGTTTGTGTTCCGCTTTCACAGAATAACTCATGCGGGCGAAGCCGCGGGCAAAAGCTAGTAACATATGTACATGTTATGTATACCCATTCAGCAATCCATAGGCAGTTCCACTGTACAGCAGAGCCTAACAATTAGATTTCAAGCTTACTACGTCTGTTTCGTATTGGACAGAAACAGAATACAGAATAGGCACAAGCTGGGAGATGCGTAGGTGTATGTGAGAATTCTAGGCAGTTTATCCTATTTCCTTATCCTTACATATTAAACAAAGTCGTCTGTTTGTCTGATCGAAAAAATATTACACGAATTTTCATGTTATTTTAGATAGGTTTAGGTGAAGAATTTATTGTTTTTACCCGAGCGAAGCCGGGACGGGACGCTAGTTTACATATATATGATTGATAGGTCAATTCTCTATTGCACTATTTACAGAACTCTCTCACATCTTTTCGGTTGTTTCCTCCAGTATTTCGAGAACATGCTTATTAAGTTTGTGAAGATGTATTATGATGTGCATGTATGTTTGTTTTATTATTTTGGGATAAAAGGCACCATATGTGATTTTGCGTGAAAGAGTTCACGCAAAATCTACTGGACCGATTGTTATGAAATTTGGTACACGGGTAGGATATAACCTGTGATATCACATAGGGTTATAACAACCTTTTATCCCAAAATTCTCACAGGAGCGAAGTCCCGCGGTGTAACCAGTATATTATTGATAGTAGTACCAGTATATTATTAATACCAGTATATAATCAAATGCTAATTCTTCCACCCATCCATTGGGTGGAAAGAGAGAGAATATGATGGACTATTTATACGATGTCATCTAGCAATTCAGTGGGACGCGGCCACATTGTTGAAATTTATTGAAACCGCATTGATAACCCCGCTCTCGGAACGTAAATCACACGCATAGGCTGCATCTTATGCTTGGTGTCCAGGCGAGACTCTGGCAATTTATCTCATATATGTATATATATAAAAGAACGACTGACATATCAACGCACAGGCCAAACCGCTGGGTTTAAAAACTTCAAATTTAGCCTAAGGTCTAATATTTGCACTAAAAAAGGATTTTTCAAAATTCATCCTCTAAGGGGGTTCAAAGTTTATGTGGGTAAAACCAGATCAGTTAAAGATTCTAAATATTTCACTCATGGGAAAAACAAGGGCCAAGTCACGGGCAGAAGCGAGTATAATATATAAGGGTAAGCATATTACATTTAAGTCGTTTAGACCGAATTAGAAAACATCGAACTGCGCTCCAAAACTCGAAATGTAGGCGTAGGCGCCAAGTCAGCCAAGCTCAAGTGGGATTGGGCTGGACATGTTTGCCGCATGCCGCCGGATAGATACATTCATCCCGCAAAAACTAATAATATTCCCGTGGAAAATACACGCGGACGATGCCGCGGGCAAAAATTAGTTTGCTATAATCACAAAATTTTAAAAACCGTAATGTTTTAAATTCCAAGAAGAGACCAAACCTTCTATTATCTCTATTATTGTTAAATAGATAACAATAATTTTTAAGTGCTCACATAGCAGGACACTGGACAACAAGGCCAAGACATCTAACCGAATAATCTAATGGCCCAACTGACAGCCCATGACAAATACCCTCTCAAGCCTAGCCGGTGATTTAAGTACCTCTACACGTATTGGAGGTTAGGTGGTGTAATCTCGTGTGTTGGAATTAGATGAATTTGTTGAAATCCACGTGATATGTTACATGTAAACGCAAAAGAATGTGTTTGAGTGAACGTTTGAGATCAAAAAAAAGTGAAAACTTACTCTGTAATAACTCTGGTTACAACCAGAGCGAGACCTGATGATATGTGGAATACAATTCAAATATAAATCGATTATAGCCTTTATTTTGTGTCCCACTGCTGGGCAAAGTCATTTAGCCAAACACTTAAGGCGAAAATCCACTATTTAGTTGTAATTTCCACCGTAGTTTGACATTGGCGTAACAGTGGGCTCACAAGTTTATTGCTGTGACCGAACAGCTTAATGGTCCAGCCGACAGCGCCATGACAAAGAGGCTCTCACCTCTAACGAGCTAGCTCCGAGTACAGTTGACAGCACACCTACCTGCACAAATTCACTGCCAATTTGACATTGAAAATGTGCGGTTGACAGTACTCGGGATTGTGTGTTATCGTAGTTAGTGGCCATACTTCGTTTAGCTACTGCTATGGGCCGTGTTATTATACTACCAAGCAGTCGAATAGGCATACGATCAACGTGATGGAAAGCTTTGTAATATAGGATTTTTTGTCTCAGTACCCAGTAATTACACTACCTCTTTCACTCTTCAAACCGAATACGAGCAACGCTATAGCGACTGAAATATATGCGAGTAATGCAGACAACTTATTACTAAGATCTACTTCTTATCCTTACATAATATAAAACAAAGTCCTTTGCTGGGTCTGTCTGTCTGTCCGCGGTAAACTAAAAAAATACTGCACGGATTTTCATGCGGTTTTCACCAATAGATATTGTGTTTCCTGAGGAAGGTTTAAGTGTATGATAAATTGTGTTTTTACCCGAGCGAAGCCGGGACGGGCCGCTTGTTTTTACATAAAACATATTTTCGCATTCATTCTGCTTTAGGCTATTACAACAATGATAGCATAATTTTACTGTTTTCTTCCTTTTAAAATGCAAAAGTTTAGAAAGTGACAAAGTCTTAAAATGCAAAGTAAGAAACGGCTGAATGTAACTTTTTGAAAATATAGTGGAAATTCTCGGCCTGTACTACAATTTATCATACACAGTGTTGATTAATTCAACAATATGTAGGTCTGCTCCACCAGCTATGTTCACATAATTTATGTCTTTATATATTTTACTCGCCCAATTTAGGGTAGTTTGGGTTAGGTTTTTGGTGAAATATACCAATTTGTTTTGGTATTAGGCAGCTAATCAATAATTTAATATTATTCTATTATTAAAACATTTAAAGTTTATTTGCTAATTAATTTATATACAACTTGACAGTGTAAATACTAGTCACAATTAATAGTAAAAAGGAAATACCTACTTATTTCAATGGAAATGTAGCCAGTAGACTCGTGAAAAAAATGTTAAAATGAGGCATTTACATTTTCCTGAATTTAAAGATGGTAAAACCTGTAATATAATAACTCATTATGTCATAACCAGTTATTGGTTATTATCCATAATTTCAAATAATATTTGACACATCACTCCAAGCAGGTCAGTTGCACCAGTCAACTTTAACGTTATCTTTGATCAGCTGCGAAAAATCTCAAAATACGCCAATTTGTCTAAACGTCAGCGCTGCTCAAAATACGACTCACCCTAAATAAAAGATAGTTTTTGGGTCGTATTGCGTCATCGTAGTGAATATTTAAGTGTGAAAAATATAAAACCTTTTTAATTCTACAGACAACCCTTCATTACATGCCTATAAGCAATTAATTCCATTTAATTCAGCTCGGGCATCGAACAATTAGCTTGTCATGCTTGCGTGACTCTGCTGTGTGAGTAAAGCCTGGGAAAGTAGCAGTATATAGTCAACCAAGATGGCAAAAAACTTTTATTTTTAATGTGTTTTTTCTTATACTAAGTACTTAAGCACGTGTTTTCAATTGAAAGTATAAATATAACCTTCGACGTGATACCGTCGGAGCCGTGCGATTCCCGCCTGTCTCCGATTGTCGCCCTTTGTGGCGGTCAAGCATGATCACCTCGCTCCTGCTATAAGCAGATACAGAATTGTCACCGTAGCCTATTATGGATAGACTAGAAAATCTATTTTACCTGTCGATATCTGCGGACCTATTGGACACATAGGTCCTTTATTCCTGCAGTCGATGGGAGAGCTCGCGAAACCCATACATATACCAGCTAGATATACCGGCTAGGGTTGTAATACGCGCGTTGACGTGAACACATCAGACAATACAAATCGGAAAATGAATTTTATAATTTTTTTTTTCTTTATTATATGTAATTGAAAAAATACATTTTATGCCATATTTCCGCGACTGTACTGTAATTAATGATATAGTCCCATAACGTTATTCCGTTTAACGCACTATTTTGAAACGTACAATAGTAGTGGTAAAAGGTGCATTTTAATTTATTCTTTCAAATTGATGCGATTGAAAATGTCTGGCCATGTCGCTCCCGTCTGGCCCTGGCAAACCCAAGAAATGCTGGCTTGATTTCGTCAGGGATGATATGCGTTTCAATGGTCTGACAACTAGCTAATGCAGACGATCATGCGAAGTGGAGACGAAAAAGTAGGAAAGCGGACCCTGGGCTCCGACGCTCAACGGCTGCGGATGTAACCGGGAAAACGCTCTGATGAGAGGGTACGATTTAACATAGTGCGCTAAATAGCGTAACCATACGCGTGGTCAGTTCCTTGTGTTCCCACAATTACAAATTTTAAAGTATGTTACTATATACTTTAAAATTTGTAATTATGGGAACTATGTATTACTTTAATATTTACAATTATTGAAACAGTACTCTGTTTCAATAATTATTTACTCATGCACCGCCGTCTCTTGCCTACTTTAATAAGTACAAGGTATTCAATTAATTCATTTGACGTTGACATAGGGCCTTACCACTGTTATTATTACGAATAACACATTCGTAGGTTGGTGGGGTATAACAATATAAATTATCAAGTGATATCGAAGTTGTTGACGATTATGTAATAATTTTACATAATGTTAACTAGCTACGTCTCAGGGATTTGTTCCCGTGGGAAATTAAAAATGTATTTTTTCAATACTGCATTAAAATTTCAATAGCCATATTATTACAAGCTTCTATAAAATGCAATCGCGCGTTGTCATTATTCTTTCGTAGCAAATTAAAAATATGGTGAGAAATAAATATAATATTTATAAACCCATTTCGTAACAAACCAAACTCAACACAAAAAAGCCTATATTATGGTAAATAACCTATAAACGACCTCGGTGGCGCATAGGTAATGTGCTGGCCTCTGAACCGAGAGGTCCCGGGTTTGATCCTCGGTCGGGTCATGATGGAAAAAGATCTTTTTCTGATTGGCCCGGGTCTTGGATGTTTATCTATATATGTATATGTTATAAAATATAGTATCGTTGAGTTAGTATCCCATAACACAAGTCTCGAACTTACTTTGGGGCTAGCTCAATCTGTGTGATTTGTCCTAATATATTTATTTATTTATAAAGTAAATCAATAACTAAAAGTTTCATGTAGGAAAACCAAATTTCATTTCAACTATTCATGTTAAAATACTTAAATATTATAGGTATGATACTATCTATCCTCTTATTCGCTCATCCTTCATAGTCTCTTGCTCCCATATCCCTGACCATATACCCTAGCCCAAATCCTATCAAAAAATAAATCAAAAATAAATATACTCAAGTCCTCTAAAAGCATCTGATACGACTTTTACTACACGTCTAGTAGCAAGTAATACGTACACACTAGTGAACTTAAACTGTCAACCGGTGTCAGGTTTCCTGACGTTTTCCTTCACCAGAATAGGTAATTTGAAGTCCCATCTCTGTACGGTCTATATTTTATGCACACAGTATCGGGTAAGTCGTATAAAAGCATTTTATACAACTTTCAAGTTCTTTAACTTTGACGAGATGTGAATCCATAATAATTTTGTTTGCCCCAATTTTAGTTTTTTATAATGAGCTTCATTAATATGTTAATTTTCTGGGCACAAGCTCGACAGAAGAAATAGGGGGTAGTTTCTTATCCAATATTATTCATTACACATTGGTTTAGGTTCCTTGCTCATTGTGACGACAATAACAAATCCAACTGATGCAATTGCAACGCATATCATCCTTGACGACATGAAGCCAGCATGTCATGTAATTGTCTCTCTGCCAGGACTAGGCGGGAGCGGCATAGCCAGACATTTGTTCCCTACATAATTCACGCAAGACGTGGTTAGCTGTATTGATGTTTTGTCAAGAGTTGAATAACAAATATCAATAATTTTGAATTAATAGTACCTATTTATGTAGAATAAGATAGTAATGGGTCTCTAACGAAGCCAACTAACTTATGATATATAGCCAACAACAACCATTCACATAATCGTCTTATCTCATAAACATTAGTTACTGCTTGGCATTCGAGATCCTCATTTGGCAAATCGCCAGTTTGGGCTGAATTACAGCAGTGTTATAGCAATAATTTAAAAGAATCGCCACAGGCGGCCTGTAAACGCTTTTAGATTGAGATTTGATTCCACCATAACTTGAAAATGTTTGATTAAGTGACTTAACGAATTTAGAAGCTTGAAAGAATTTTCGGGAATTTAAATATATAAATAAATAAATAAATATATTAGGACAAATCACACAGATTGAACTAGCCCCAAAGTAAGTTCGAGACTTATGTTATGGGTTACTAACTCAACGATACTATAATTTATAACAAATACTACGCCACCGAGGTCGTCAAATAATAATACTATATATAATATTATATATAAAAATATATATAATACTAGCTTTTGCTCGTGGCTTCGCCCGCACAAATTTCGTACAGGAAACAGTTATTTTTCCATAGAAAGTACCCTTCTCCATACTTCAAACAACATGTATGTAAAATTCCAAGAAGATTGGTTGAATAGATAGAGCATGAAGAGGTAACAAACAAACAAACCTACTTTCGTATTTATGATATTAGTTACGACTATAATATATAGTATATAGTGTATGTTATGATATTGACACCATGTCACATACACAAACCACATCATTAAGCGAGGCGGCCAACTGGATCGAAGTGATCATAAACAATATCATTTGCTTTGCACACACTTGATGAGATATTTGGCTCTAGTCCAGGTGTTATATTGAAGGGAAAATCAATTTCGCAGTAGGCTTCCATGGTTTAATAGTACACAAGCTTAAATGGTTGTCAATAACTGCATTACCACTAAATCATATTATTCCTAATCCTAACTAATATTATGAATGAGAAAATAATTTTGTTTGTTATTTCTTTACGCTCTATCCACTCGAGCTTCGCCCCAGGGCCTCACTCCCGTGGAAATTTCGAGATAAAAACTACCCTGTGTTATGCCAGGTTATATTCTACCCGTGTACAAATCGATATCAATCGGTCTAGTAGATTTTGCGTGAAAGAGTTAACGAACATTATTTATGTTCGTTATATATATATATACATATATATATATTCCTAGTAGTCTATGTAGTTAAGGTAATCTTTTACGAAATTGTTCTGCAAGAAAACATCACGGCCAAGGAAGGAGAACGGCCTAGTAAAAAGGGTATTTTAAAGGCTACAGCCTTAAAAAGTAATGTACGTGAGCGCATTCAGAGTAATGAAATATGTCACGATACGATGAACTTATTCATTCATACGTCGACGATCTTTCGCGACTTTTATTATGATTAAACATTTTAGACGGGCCGGCGGGAGGTGACACCGTAACCTTATTGAGACAAAATATTTATTATTACTTTACCTGATTGAGCGACGCGATACGAAAATATTAAATGTGTGTATGTAACACTGTGTCCAAATTATAATTTTACCTCATTATTGATAAATATGGAATAGATGTAAAGTATGTTTTATATCTTACTGTCAATTTCAGGTATTATAAAGTACGATAGTAACAAAATATACTTTAGCTTTTTTATGAATAACGAGGTTAATCTTTAACATTTGTATAATACATAACTGGCCACTGAACAGATATATGCTGAGATATATGCTGATAAAAAAACTAAATTGGATCTACACTACTCATATATAAACCAATACAAAAAAAAATTAAATTAAATATATGTCATAAAATTAGTGTGAATTTAATGTAAATTTGGTAAATCGTTACGCTACGGTGTAACAGTCATCCTCTCTCCCTATTCTTGGCTATTGTCGCCGTGAGCACACGAGCTGTAAACTTAGTAAGCGAGTGAAAAATATACGTGATTGCGAAGAGTGGTTTCATTCTTCCTGAACTGTGACATTGTTTAGAATTCTGTTGTGTGTAGTGGGAGTGAACATCATCCACAAATAGAAATGTTTCAATTGTCTACTAGTGTCTGCACCTTAAGCCATGAGATTTATGGACTCAATTTCATTCATCCTAGCGTATTTTCACAACACGCAAAAAAAAAACACTTTTACCCGTGTCGCTCTCGATTTCGTCGACGCGCTGCGCCGCTCCGTTATTTTCCATGGTTTTGACATTGACGTGCGTTGACGCACCATACAATCTCTGCATTGATCCATTAATGGACGTCAATGAATAAGAACGACGGAGATATCGGGCCGCGCCGTTAGATGCCATTAGCCGACTTAAATAAAAACTAACACCAGTTTCACCAATGGAGAACAAAGTTATACTTATTATATGTTTCAATTTTCGATCTCGATTCACGTCAGCTGGTAAGTTCAGTTCAGTCGAGTGTTCGTTCGTGGCAGGACGCTTATCTCATTGCTTTGTGACTCAATTACCGGTCTTATAGTAAGTGCGTGCTAATTTGAATGGTGCATCAGTGCAATCAAGGTGCAATTTACATAAACATTGTCGGCTACCTTTTTATTGCTACCTGCTTTATGACAAAGCGGAATACGTGCCTAGCTCGCTTCAATCTAATATATTTTATCGTGTTTTGTGTTTACAACAATAATTAACTATGAGCACACGCAAAACTCCATCGCCAAAACATGAAGCCAACCGGCCCAAGAGGAAAACACCGGATTGTCACTGTAATATCCAGGAAATTATGAGTGACTTTCAAAGGAAAATGACCATTTCTTTTAATGAATCACTGGCAACTCAATCTGAACAGTTAAATAGTTCACTAAACATGTTGCGAGATGATGTGAACTCATTTACAGGACAAATTAATGAATTAAATGCTACAATGCACAAAATTATTGAGGATCAATCAACGTTAAAAAAGGAGATCACAGATTTGAGATCATCAGATGATAAAACAAATAAAAAAGTGGACAATATTGAATGTGATATTAATAGCCTTGCGTCTCAAGTTAGTGAACTCACAGACCAATTAAGATTAAAAGAGCAACAAGGACGAATCAACAACTTAGAAATAACCGGCATACCAATTGTCAAGGGCGAAAACCTGTACACCATTGTTGGTAATATTGCGTCTAAGATTGGCATTTCTCTTGAGCCCACAGACATTGATTTCATCCACCGGGTAAGACGTTTCAATAATGCCCAGACAAGTGAGATAAAACCAGCGCGTGATGCTAGTCTCGCACCAAATATTATCGTCCGTTTTACTCAAAGAAAACGCAAGACAGATATGTTGACGGCGGCACGGGCGCGACGCGGACTCACCACTGCAGATGCCGGTTTGGATGGTCCAGCGAGTCCCATCTTCATCAGTGATCATCTTACACCACAAAATAAATTACTTTATAAGCAAGTTCGTAAAATAGCCAAGGAAAAGTTATATAAATATATATGGTTATCAGACTGTAAAATTTTTGTGCGAAAAAGTGATACCTCGCATGCTATTTTGGTGTCCCGTGAATCTGATCTCATCAAAATCAAATGACTATGCCGTCTATTTAATTTCCGGTCGAATGTGTTAAGAATAATAGTTATATTTAATACCCTAAACTCGTTTTGCATTTATTTTTATAGTAAGAAAACATGTACTCGTAATTATTTCTATATAGTCTTAAATTTTATTATTTGTTTCGAATATGCTGGTGGAACAATAAATATATTTAAAATTCGGTAACAATAATATTTCCATTTACTATCAAAACGTGCGGGGCTTACGTACAAAGTCACATGAATTTTTAGGAAATGTTTTGTCAGGAAATTATGACATTATATGCATAAACGAAAGTTGGCTCAATGATAACTTCTATGATTCCGAGTACTTTGATAATAGGTACTCGGTGTATCGATGTGATCGCGACCCAATAGCAAGCGGTATGGATATGGGTGGCGGTGTTGTGATAGCCGTGCGACGCGACCTGCGCCCGGTACACAGGATTGACATGCGTGCGCCGCCGCCGGCAGATGAGGTATGGGTGTCCGTGGCGCTAAGCTCGCCGCCGTACTCGCCTGACCTTCGGCGTCCGTGCGCTGCATCGCCTCGCTACTTACACATTATTTCTACGTATATATCTCACGGACCGAATCATGAGTGTTTGCTTACTTCATTTTATGACAGGGTTATCGATTTTATAAACGCTCATCCAGACGACGTCTTTCTGGTTCTTGGTGATTTTAATGTCACTTTAGCGGATTGGTCACATAATGTAGATAACCAATGCATGGATATACATACCAATAACAATAACTTGGCCTGTATTACCGAGGATTTTTTGAACTTTTCATTGCTTTCCCAATATAATAATCAATTTAATTTAAACAATAGAATGTTAGACTTAGTTTTTAGTAATGAATTATGCACTGTTAACTCTTGTAATTTTCCTTTAGTAAAAGAAGATCCGAATCATAAATCCTTAAATATTATTTTAAACACTAACTTTCTTTCTCCATCTTCCTTAAGTGATGCGAAAAGTAAGAGAAAACTTTTTTTCAAAGCCGATTTCGAGTCTATAAAAATGGAACTCAATGCCATTAATTGGGTAAGTAAGTTCAACACTCTGTCTGACGTTAATTCTATGGTAGATTACTTTTATAGTGTTTTTGACGAATTTATTGAAAAATATGTACCTACTTCTAAATTTAATAGCAAACATAAATTCCCTCCTTGGTACACGCAACCCTTGATAAAATTAGATAAAGAGAAAGAAAAATGTCATAAAAAATGGAAGTGCTTTGGAAATTTGCAAGATTATTATACTTTTTCCATTTTAAGAAAACGTTTTAAAAAATTAGAAAGGTCTTGCTATGATAGGTATATTAAATTCTCAGAAGAAAATATTAGAAAAAACCCTAACTCATTTTGGTCATTTGTAAAATCAAAAAAGAATCATAACGACATTCCAGAAAATATGTTCTATAAAGATGAGTGTTTAACTGATGGAAACAAAATTTGTGACGCATTTAATAATTGTTTTGGTTCTGTTTTTATCTCTTCGAATGGTGTAAGTTCACAAACCACTTTTTCATCTAGATCACAAGATAAAACACATGACACAACTGTTGATATAAGTCACATAAAATTCGAGTTAGAAACCATAGTTTGTGAATTTAAGAAAGTAAATATACACAAAGGGGCCGGGGCCGATAACATCCATCCTGTGCTTATATCAAATTGCGCCGAAGAACTTGCAATTCCAATGTTAATTATTTTTCAAAAATCAATAGATACAGGTGTATTTCCATATAAATGGAAACAATCTTTGATTACGCCTATTCCAAAAAATAGAAACAAAGAACAAATAACTGAATATAGGCCAATCTCAAAATTATCTATTCTAGGCAAAATTTTTGAAAAACTCGTGACTCATCATCTTTCTTTGTCAGTTCGAAATTTTATTGCAGAAGAACAACACGGGTTTTTCAAGGGTCGTTGTGTTGAAAGTAACATGGTAACTTTTACTGACTTTTTATCACAAGCTATGGATAACAATGAACAGGTGGATGTCGTGTATACCGATTTCTCCCGGGCGTTTGATAAATTAAATCATAAACTCCTTATTTTGAAGCTCGAAGAGGCCGGCATACATGGCTGCCTCCTTAGGTGGATTGAATCGTACATCAGTAATAGGAGTCAGGCCGTCTGTATTAAAGGATACTGTTCGCAATTTTTACCTGTGCCTTCCGGGGTCCCACAAGGTTCCCATATTGGGCCCTTGCTTTTCTCCTTATATATAAATGACATAGGACACATATTTAATAACAGTCACCACCTTTTATATGCTGACGATAATAAAATATATAAAATAATTAGGTCTGTGGTTGACTGTAACAGATTACAGGAGGACTTGCTGGCTCTTCAAGACTACTGTACCTCTAATCAGCTTTATCTTAATACAGATAAATGCTATATTATTACCTACTCACGAAAAAGAAATATTGTTAAATACGAATATAAAATAAATAACGAAATTTTGCAGAGAGTAACAGAAATTAGAGATCTAGGTATAATTATGGATTCTGAACTCTCATTTAGGAAACACATTGATTTCGCAATAAAAAAAGCTTTTCAAAAATTAGGCTTTGTATTAAGAATTAGTAAACCATTTAAACAAACCATCACAATGAAAATTTTATACTTTGCATTTGTTCGTTCTATTTTGGACTTTGCGAGTGTTGTATGGAATCCTAATTATAAAGTACACATAGATAGAATCGAAAGAGTACAAAAAAAGTTTATAAAATCTTTAAATTTTCGTGAGTGTACACAATTTGAATCATATAATAAGGCCTTGCTTCATCATAAGTTTCTTTCCTTAAATGACAGGCGAAAAATGTTTGATTTGGTGTTTCTATATAAAATTCTTAATAATTTAATTGATTCTTCAAAACTTCTGAGTAAAATTTCCTTTGTTACTCCTAGGCGTTTACCTGTACGTCCCTCACGTAAAATTCCACTTTTCTCTCCTCCACATTTACACAAAAACTATACTCGTAACTCATTTATACATCGTTCCACCACCATATATAATAAAGAATATAGAAATATAGATCTATTAAATACTACTCTAAAACGATTAAAACTCATTTTTCAATCTAGTTCATAATAACTGATAGTAATATAATTTTATAACAAACTTATAATTATATAACAAACCTAATTAACCTAACACTGTTATGTTCCCAGCAACAGCGGAAAGCTACGCTAAGTTAATTTTATTTACAAATTCCTGCCATGTAATTAACCCTTTTTATTATATAAATATAGCACTTTAGGGCACTATAGGTCTTTAAATTGTACTCATAGTTTATGTAAATTTCTATTTTTGTAAACGACTGTTTGTTGCCTAAATAAAGATAAAAAAAAAAAAAAAAAAAAAAAAATAGGACGTAAATATAAACACGTACACAATCAAAGTGCAGTAAATCAACGTCGATACAGTTCGCTGCATTTTTGCTGCATTGTTGAGACCATTTGTATCGCAGAGTTACTGAATGCATAACTTTATCGAATTCAATCTGATTACAAAATAAATCTAGCTTCAAAGTTGTGTTAATTTTTTTTGTAATTAAACCACCCTGCGGTGTGACGTCTTGTAATTAGTGATAAGAATCAAAATTTGTAGCCTGGTAGAGGAATCGCTGCTGTCAAAGAAATATGACATGAAAATGACATTTTAAAATATTTAATTTTGATCACCTGGCCAGATATCATTGTTCGGCTGTAACAATAATAGATTGTTCATCATGGCATTGTATTGTCTTCCTACCAGGTTAGATTAAAGTAAACTCACTCAAATACATACATTTTTATTTAAAAACAAGCTACCGAAATATATTCTCCCATTTAATTGCAACAAAATATGCTAAACATTGTATTTTAGTATCGCGAACTCAAACATGTTCTATCATGTTCATGTCTATTTAGCTAGTTTTAATTTGAATTCTAGTTTTGTTTCGAATTAATAAATGGAACGTGTGAAAATTCATTTATTAAATACACAAAATAATGTTACGGCCGAATATTTATTCTACAGTATTTACAGATTATGTCAAGCTTTACGGTCGACATTGGCACATTTCTGTTGGAAAAACATTTTAAAACATTTTTATCTTGTCCCCAGAAGGCTCATAACTCATATGTACCTACTCTTTCGCGTATAAGGATAACGGTTATCTCCCTTAAATATTGGCTCAATGTCAGGTGAAAAGATGTCGATAAAGCTGTTAAAATGACGAATGTCATTAGTGAATAGGGACGTTTTTTGGTGGATATCCAGAAATTTTCACATAGCACTATCATATACAATTCTATCATAATTAGTGTGAGTTTCACCAGTTTGACAATGAGTTTTATCTGCGTTCTGCTGACATTTAGAAAAAATTGCGTGCTTTCCGTTTTTCTGCGCAGATTAAAGTTAATATCAAAGTTGATTGGTGCAATCCATTCCATGTTATAGTTACTAAACTATACAGTTACCTTAAAAAGATTAGGCCCTAAAATCAGAATCAGACATTCAAAATTTAAAGGTTTCTTTTTTCATCAGAATCGTCACGTTAAAAAGGCATTTTAGTATGTATGTATATGACACATTATACCATAAAACTTATCATTCTGAACCATTATACATAGTAAACGTGACAGACAGGGCTGTCTGTCTAAATTGGTCCTATAAATAACCAGTTTCGTTCCACGGTACGGAACAAAAATGGAACAAAATGGGAACGAATCGGATCCCGATAAAATTGTAGGTTTAAATGACAGTCCACCGGGTCAGATTCAGTTATTTTTTTATTAAACTACATACCCGAACTAGAATTTAGATATTTTTTAATTCCCTTGCGATGCGTTCGAAACGATTCAGGTTTCGGTGTACAATTGAATTGACAAAAAGAAAACTCTTTTTTTCACATACCTACTTAATGTATATTTGTGCGATAAATCTGCACTTAATCATACCGCAATAAGACCGCACCACAATAGGTCTGAATTAATAAAGGCCAAACTTAAGTCTAGCCAAACATAAGCGAGCTACAACTATGTGTAACCACCAAAGACCGATCTAGCCGATGAAACCTAGGGTACCTGCACTTTGGCTTACTTTAGGTAGGTTTAACCATAGCATATATACAAAATTTTATAGTAAACGTAACTATTATTATTTTAATATGAAATAGTAATAAATATAAATAAATATATTACGACAAATCACACAGATTGAGCTAGCCCCAAAGTACGTTCGAGACTTGTGTTATGAGATACTAACTCAACGATACTATATTTTATAACAAATAAATGTATAGATAAACATCCAAGACCCGGGCTAATAAGAAAAATATGATTTTCCATCATGACCCTACCGGGGATCGAACCCGGTACCTCTTGGTTCAGAGGCAAGCACTTTACCACAGCGCCACCGAGGTCATTTTTAGCACTTATTATCGACTTAATTTTATCATTTAACGAGTATAGTTTTCTTCAAACAAGTGCAAATAAACAGAGAAAAATTCTGCATCCACCACGATACACGCTGGGAACATTTTTCTCCGTGTAATCAACTTTAGAGAGATTTAAAACACTCTAAAAAAGAAGGAAAGCTGTGCAATAAAGCATGTATATTAAAGCTGTAAGTTTCTCGTTACTAACGACTGCAGCGTGTGTTGAAACAAAGTATATCTTGTAAGGGTGAGGTCTTATTACAAAAGCTTCTTTATGAAATGTTAGCTGTATTTCTAGACTTAGTTTCTGGATTTTAGAGATAAGATGCAGATATCATCGTTGCCAATTATGTACTTGTGACGCTCCGAAGATAAAGTCGACCATTAAAAGTTGAATATTTGGCTGTGCTTTCACAACCGGCTGCCTGCCTGTCGTCAACCTTTTTTGAGTATATTGCCTAATAGCTGTTAAGGCAAGTGTCCCTTCGTCGCCTCGTACGACATCCACGGGAGGATTTGGAGTGGGCCTATTCTAGGGCGGGACCACACACCACACGCCTGATCTATATTTGGATCGATGTCAACGATGTTGTGACTGTATCGATAGGTATACAACCAATGATATTTAATTCTATTTCAAATTTGACTACTTATCAAAATTAATAATTACTAGGTATCAAGTTCATTCTAAAAATATTTAATTTTAATGCATTTTAATATGATAGATAAATTGTCGAATATGAAAAATTGGATCCAAAATTTTCACAGCTCATCGTCAATTGTAAAATTACGTATTAAATATTCAAATGATTATTTCATTATTTACATAACTGAAAGCCTGACGAATAAGGATCGCAAACTTTTCGGGCAGGCCCGGGATACTGCCAAAATCTCGGGGTTCAAATTCTGCTGGACCAATCGGGGCCGTATTTATATGCGGCAATCCGAAGGCGGTCCTCGTATAGAGATTAAAACTGAAGAGAATTTAAAAGCACTGAAAAAGGCATGACTAATTTTTATAATCTTAGTTGATATATTCAATTTTGCTAACGTTAAGTTTACCATAACTCAGTGTATCCCAAACCTCTATTCCAATACTCGATCCGCTGTTTTAGTCAAACTACCCACTTTTTATTATTATGCTATTGATAAAGTTGTCCTTGTGTCTCAAAAATCATCTATATCGCATACTATTTACTTTTACACTTATTTAGAATTAACATTATTTTTAATATCATATATAAAGATCTACTGTTCCAACGATTTAGATTACTTCATAAAATTACAATTAGGAAATACCTACACTTTGCATGGTAGATTATGTTTACCATTGTATAAGTGCCTAATATATATATGCCTATATTATAGTAAGAAATACCATATAAAAAAATACTGTAAACATTTTATACATAAAATATGTCTATATAACGTAACTACATTATTTATTTACTTGAATACGATACTTGCCTTGTTCTACACCAATGTAAAAAGCTCTCAATCACAAATTTACAATGACTTAATTTGTGCGATTTGTACCTCTGAAATATTAATACCTCAATTACATGACTTACTTGCCCAACTTGCAAGCTACTACTTGCCCACCGTTATTTTCTGTCTCGTAGGATTCACTGGCTTGATTCCGCATTGGATACATGAGTATGAAATGAGTCATCGATATGAGTGCGTCAAGACTGTTTCTGTAAAACTCAAATTTATGTTTTGTCAATTTTTAAGTGTATTGCAATGCTTTACTAAGGATTATCTAAATTATAATGTGTGCTATACCTATTTGAACAGTGAAGAAATTATGATTCATACTTGTGTAATTGTTTTATTTTATATATAAAATTCAATACATTAGTATCATCTATTAATGCTGAAATTGACAATTCGGACCAAATTATTTGTCATAGGGTAGAGGACCCTAGTACTTGTCCAGAATTACTGCAATATAGCTCTAAGAATGATAAATCACTCACTATAGTAACATGTAACATATGTAGTATCAATTGTAATATTGATTCTTTTTTAGTATTTGTCTCAAGGATTGAAATACCCATAGACGTTATGGTACTGACAGAATGTAGAACTAGTGAACAACGAAATCCACCAATAATACCTAATTACAATATGTATCATACTAAGATCAGTTTAAATCAAAATGATGGTGTGGTGGTATATGTGCGGAACGGCCTTGTAGTTACCTCTGTTGATGAACCCCCATTTAATGATGGAAATTGTTTACTTGTTTCTATAAATGACTATACTCTGATTTGTTCTTATCGCCCGCCATGTTTTTCTAATACTAACAATTATATAAATTCATTGGATAGAGTCTTAAAATCAATTAAAACGAAAAATATTATTTTGACTGGCGACATTAATATAAATATAATTTCTACAAACCCAGACAGTAATACTAATGAATATCTCAATCTCATAGCGACTTATGGGTTGCTTCAAGGGATTAACTTACCGACTAGATACATTAATTGTCTAGATCATTTTTCAATTAAAACTGATAGAAAGTGGCAGACAGTTGTTTTTGATAGGTTAACTGACCATTCTCCAATATTACTGTTCTTATCTGACGCTCAAGTAAATAAAAAAAACCCTGCACTTAATAAAAATAAACTAGATTATAACCGCATATTTGAACATCTGAAAATTAAATCTTGGGATGAACTATATAATTTCAAAGATGCAAATATAGCAACTGAATACTTAGTTAACTATTTGCAATGTTTACTTAACCAGAACACTAACCGTGTAGTTGTCGCTAATAAGAAACGTCCTCTGAAACCCTGGATTACTCCAGGTATAATCAAATCAATACGCAAACGAGATAAATTACATAAACAAGCTAAAAGAAATGTAAATAATGATGAACTAAGTAAAACGTATAGAATATATAGAAATATTTGCAATAATATTATCAAATATGCTAAAATACAATACTACGAGACAGAATTTAACAAAAATTTAAAAAACAGTAAAGAAACTTGGAGATTAATAAAGGAAATTTGTCGTTTGAATGGAACAAAGACAACAAATGATAATATATTAAATATAAAAGATAACCCAGTAAATTCTTTGAATGTAGTCAACAATTATTTCACGGGTGTAGGTAGTTCCCTGGCAGCTAAAACAAAAAATAAGCTAAAAACGAATGACATTTTATTAGCCAAATCAGCAAAAAAAGAGAACACACCGGTAGAATCACTAGCATTGTTTTTTACAGACCCAATAGAAGTTAGAAACATCATCAATAGCTTAAAATCAAATAGTGCTCCTGGTTGGGACCAGATATCAACGTCGTTCTTAAAAACCTTTTCTCCATTTTTAGTAGAACCCATATGTTTTATATGCAACCTAAGTTTTGAAACCGGCATATTTCCAAATTTATTTAAAAAAGCTAATGTATGTCCTGTATACAAGTCGGGAGATAGGTTGGATCCATCTAATTATAGACCAATTTCACTTCTATCTAGTCTTTCTAAAATTATTGAAAAAGTTGTAAATACTAGGTTGATGAGTTACTTAGAAAAAAAGGGTCGTATTGTGGATAATCAGTATGGGTTTAGACAGGGCAAATCGACCGAGGACGCGGTACTAAGACTGACGAGTTTGGCCACATCCTACTTGGATAAAGGAGAGAAATGTGTCGGAGTTTTCCTAGACTTTAAAAAAGCTTTCGATACTGTGTCTTTACCCATATTGATTACAAGGTTGGAGAATGTTGGTATACGCGGCTATGCCTTGGCATGGTTCAAGGACTATCTTAAGGATAGACAACAATGTGTTAAAGTTGGAAACCATGTCAGCGACAGTGCAGTTAGCAACTACGGAATCCCTCAGGGAAGTACGTTGGGTCCTAGTCTCTTTCTGTTATATATTAATGATCTGTGCAGCCTAAATATAAATCAAGCAAACATATTTGCATTTGCTGATGATACAGCGATCCTGTTTCATGGTAAAACATGGGAACAGGTTAATAACCTAACTGAAGAAGGTCTGGCTTGTATCAGCTGTTGGCTAGAAGATAGCCTTTTAACATTAAATACATCGAAATGTAGCTATGTTTGTTTTTCAATAACGGATGCAACTAGTCCAGATCCTAATTATAGAATAACTCTTCACACGTACCCGTGTAACCGTATGGACCGACGGTGTTGTCTGGATTGTGCAGAGTTAACCAGAGCTCATAGTGTGAAATATCTTGGTGTATTAATCGACTACAGACTTAAATGGGATGTGCATATTACTATGCTAGCAAAAAGGGTCAGGAAACTAATATATGCTTTTAAAAACATAAGAGAAGTTGCACAATCACGTCTGTTGTTGAGAATATATGTAGCTCTTTGCGAATCTATACTGAGCTATTGTATTTGTGCATGGGGAGGTGCTGGCAAAACTATTATTATGGAGCTAGAACGTTCACAACGGGCGGTTTTGAAGGTTCTTATGCGCCTACCATTTCGATTTCCAACGAGTGAGTTATACAAGGTTACCAAAGTCCTCTCTGTAAGAAAATTATATTTTTACAATTGCATTCGTAGGTATCATTCAAAAGTAGTCCCGAGCCTACCTGTGCAAAATAAAAGAGTCGACCGCTGCCCAGTTCCCTACACTAGGACTAAATTTGCACAAACTCAATATGACTTTCTTGCTCCATATCTCTATAATAAGTATAATGCAAAATATACGGCAAAAAATTTAAACAATTATAAAATAAAGACGGAATTAAAACACTGGTTAGACAGTTTTGATTATGATGGTACAGAACAACTACTTGAAATATTGGGTTAAGTGTATAATTTAAAATAACATTGCATTAAATACTTGAATAGTAATAATTTTTTATAAGTAATAAAATAGTTACGTCTATTAAATAATTAGTACAAATACCTAGTTATATATATAAATGAAGATACTGATTTACTCCGGGATACCTTGTAATGTCAAACATGTGAGGGGGACCTGGTGACCCAAGACACAGGCTTTTGCCTAGTTTGGTGTCTCCAGAGCTCCCACAAGTTTTATATTTATAATTGTGATCTGTGTGTTTATTTATGTCCTTGTATACTTGTGGAGCTAAATAAAGGTTATTTGTATTTGTATTTGTATTTGTATTTGTATTTGTATTATTTCTTTCAAGTAAAAAATCGTTATAGCGAAGTGCACAAGAAAACATATTTCTTGTGCACTTAGCTATAACGATTGGAAACTAAACCTAGGTGAAAACAGTTTCCTTTCCCATTATAGAAACTAGCTATACCAGGAAATACACGTCACAGAAACATGCCAAGCGTGAATACTGTCCATCCCGTAGCAGAATGAGCCCTGGGCGATCTCAAGCGAACCGGCAGTGGTTAATCAATTCACAAAATGACGAAATTGGCTAGTACCATCATGTCGTTATAATAATTTTAATACTACTTGTTTTTTTTTTAATAACTTGTCTCCCATGATCTATCTGAGAGCAAAATAAAAACATCGAAGGATGGATCTCAGAGCATTTCGACCGCTGCGGCCGCGCTGACATTTAAGATCGTCAATTTTCTTGAGCAAGGAAACATTTTCAAAATCAATCATTCATAAAATTAACATTACCACAGTGCAGATTAAATAATTTAAAGTGAGATAGTAAAACTAATTCTTGTCTTTGTTAAAATTTGAGAATTTATCAAAACGATCATTCACAGAAACATCCTGAAACGGCGTTCGTCGTACGTAAATTAAATAATAGCCATACGTGAAATCGATGAACCCTCGATTTTAATAAGTAGATACGAGGTACACATGTAATGCAAATAATACTTGTATCACTCTATTTGCTCTGATCGTCGTACGTGCACCAATCACGAGCGTTTAATTAATTTGTAAGCCGTTTTACAAATACGTGTTGGATACAGAGAGCATCTAGTAAACGATAAACATACCTGATTGATATTTATTTGCACTAATTTTTCATTTCAATCTGATTAGATATTATTTAAGTACCTACATTTTAATTTACAAAAGCAGTGTCTATGTTCCGAAGGACCGCTAGAAATATAATTTAATAATATTTTTACAAGTTTTTCTTTAGAGTTAGCCGTCTTGATTAAAATGTTAGTTAAATTTCATTTAATTCCTCTTGTTTTACTTAGGCACTTAAATTTCCAAGACAATGAATTAATATGATAAGCACGATTTGATAGTGCACCCAGGATCGGCTCCTAATAAGGGAAACACTGAACGGCATGAACATGATTTTACAACAAGATCTCTCTGGCAACAATAAATGCTTGTGTCATTAATTTTATTTATATAAAAGAAACTGCTTTTATAACCTTTGTAAACAAGACTACACCGCCCGATTTTAATAGCTTTCAATAATTGTTAGTGTTTTGTGGAGCGCCCGCGATGGGGCTCAAATAATTAGCATTAGTGTACAATATTTTTGATTAGTTTCTGTATATTCGTTAATGTGTAAATATATCCCACGCACTGAATAATAAGTGTTTTGCATGGATTTTATTGAAATTGCAACGTGCACCACTGTTTGAAGTAAAAGCGAACATTTTAAAAAGGAAATACGTTAATATGAACGAGAAAACGTTTATTTCACGTGTAGTCAATTAAAAAGCTTGAAGTCTAGACAAAATCAAAATCATTATTTGATTTATTCAGAAATTAGATCTTCACAGGCACTTTTTCACGTCATATTCTAAATGAAATGATGTTTACCAAAGCTACAAACTACTAGCATTTCGGAACGACCACTGCTGAGAAGAAATGCCGAAAGAAACTCATTCAAACAGTGTTGGTCCCTATTATGCCAGAAGGGCTTACCATTTTTTAAATATAAATTTATGTATAATTTTTTATTAGTATATAATGTAAACTTACATTGTATACTAATAAAAATTTATAACTATATTACCGATAAAATATTATACATAAATTTATATTTAAATTTATATTTAAATTTATGTATGTGTGTATTGACAAACAACGACATAAAGATTTAAATCTTAATTCGTTTAAATATCACCACAAGTCGTAACTAAATAAATATTCCTATTTTTATTAACAATAAATTCAGATAAATATGATATGTATCTATATATTAGTGTAACTCTTATTTATTAGTTTTTGTTATGCGTTTTCTGCATCAATACTTTTTTAGTATTGATGCAGAAAACGCTCTGTAGGACAACACGAAGTTAAATTTCTCTTACTTCCTGTTGTCCTACAGAGTTGAAATTTACCAAGTCGCTTTAGTTTCCATGACAATACATTATTATGATAAGCATGACCTGATGGTGCACCCGGGATCGGCTCCCAACGAGAGAACTCCACAACGGTTTACAGCATGGACATGGGCTTTTTTGTCGGGTATTAAATGCCATAACACGACAATAAAATCTTGTGGCAAAAATTACATATTTGTAAAAAAATTGTTATGGTACATTTACCATAACAATTTTTTCTGTTGTGCACGTATGTATTTTAGGTTCTCTTATGAGTCATGTCACAGTAATATCCTCGGTTGTGACACCCAGAAATCCACTGAAGTTCAGTCTGTTATTGAAGTAAACACGATGATTACGATGTACTAGCTTCGCCCCGGGGCTTTGACTCCCGTGGGAATTTCGGAATAAAAGTTACCAGTTACCATTCCAGGTTATACTCTAGCCTTGTACCAAATTTCATAGCAATCCGTCCAGTAGATTTTGCATGAAACAGTAACAAATGTACACACATACATCCTCATAAACTAAACAAAATGGTACTTTAGACAGACAAAGATTACTCATTAGTAATCTTTGTCTGTCTAAAGTACCATTTTCTGTATACAAGTACATAAGACTATGACACAGGCACCATTTCCAATACGACCCTTCTTATAACTTAACTGCTCAGTTTGGGATCACTACAATATAGCTTATCTTATTTATTTTTACTGCCTTCTCTCCGATAATAACTATTTGTTGTAGGTCATGAATGTTACTTTATATTTGCTATAAATTTTAATAGATTTTGCTACTGGATTTGATCTTTAACTTCGCTTCGCACACAACACATCCAGAACCGCAAACAAATATTTGTGACAACAGATACAAATTTACACGCGCTGGAAATCGAACCCAGGACCTCCAGATAGGCGACGGGCGTGGTGACTACTACGCCACGGAGGTCAAACGAAGGTAAAATATTATATACGTTTTATTTTGAATAAAAGAATACATTTTTCTCTTTCAACTTTATAGATTCAATAAAAATAATTTAAAAAAATTGTTACGCACAATTCCTGGCTGGCTGGAAAATCATTAAAAAACAGATGGCCAATACAGTATTGTGTAGTAGTAACTACGGACATAACAAATGAAAGTCACATAAAGGGGAAAACTGGCACGACAAATAAAAGTAGGGAATAAAGCAGTTTTGCATTGGTGATACCTACTTTCCAATACGACTTATTGTGACAAGGTACTTCAACCGTGTTCGGTTTTAGTACTTATAGAACTGCGGACTTTTATTAACAACTGTATTTTCTGTCACACATGCTTTTTAATCTGAATTTAAATAATGAAATGAAAACAATCAGGACTCGAGCGTTAATCAAATCGAGTGTGATTCAGGTGGGAGTGGGTTAAATTTTTTTTACGGTGTTTTCTAGTAATTTTTTAAGCGGAACGTGATAAAGATGACATTATAAAGCGCGAATTTTTATTTGTCGAATATAATAGTGTAAACAATTACATTTTTGTTCGTATTTGCGATAACAAGTCAAACAGCAATGATATACATATTATTAGTTTAGCGGTAAAAATAAATAATATATATATTTTTACAAATATTTTCGACATATGTTTCATAAGCTCGGGGTCAGCGTAAAAAATCTATAAAATTTTGAAGACTCTGCTGTGATTTTACAACCGGCCACCTGCCTTACGTTAACCCTCCTTGGGAATGCTATTGTTGCCAATCAGCTGCCTAAGTTGTGTATCCCTTAGTCGCGTCGTACGACATCCACAAAAAAATAAATTGCCTTAGGATTTAAGATTAAATTTCGGTATTACTTTTGAAATACATAAATAAAAATGTTATTTTTATTGAAATAACATTTTAGTAATTAGAAGGGATAAAGTAAAATAATTATGGAATGTCACAAACAGAAACGCAAAAGAACCGATTACAATATCTTGCCTCTGACTTCAAAAGGAAAAGTAAAAAATGGAAAAAGAAAATTTATTTCAGATAATTTCTTCACAGTTACAATATTGCACTACGTTTTAAAGACTGATTGTGTCAATTTAGTTATCTGCCTTATTGAATGATTTAAAACAAATACAGGATTTGTGTTCGCAATTCAAATTCAGACTTATGCTTCAGTGTTTAATGACTAGGGAATTCCTTGAATAGCTTCTATACTTTTTAAAATCTTAATGTAATGACCACGACACATACAAAAAATCATTCTAATTTAATTACAATAGGTTAGAACAAAAAAATCTCGTCGTCAGTCATCTGCTTAGGTACCTCACTATCATCTTTATCTGACGCCAAACAGCAATGCTTCCATTATTGTGTTCCGGTTAGAAGGGTGAGAGAGGCGATGTAATTACAAGGTACTGTAGCAAAAGATCATAGGCCACAAAGTAGGCAACGCGCACGTGATTTCCCTTATATTGCAGGCGTTGATTGGATGAAGTAACCACTTACCATCAGATCGGCCACACGCCTGCCTATTTCGTAGTATTAAAAAATCTAATTTCTAGTATATTTTACATTAAGCTTTTCTCAATGTAAATTCCATCGCTGAAATTTGGTAGACTTTGAAATATCTTTACAACAAACTTCAAATATTCAACAATTTTGGTCAAAGGCTTTGATTGCAAAGGCTATATTGCTTGTCGCGAAAATTTCATAACCGAAAAATAAACTTTACGCCCTTTTACATGTGGAAATGAGAAATTTAATTACAAAACTGGAAAATACCACGAGACTATTTGCCGATATCACGCGATGTTTGATCGCAAAAGGTATGTTTATTACGCATTCAGTCTAATATACCCTCGTCCAAATCGCTCTCACAACATTATGGAATATCCACTATAATTCGACAGTAAATCGATTCACCACGATCAAGGTCAAATATGTAGAGCCATCAATAAATAAATAAATATACATGTACAAATCATACAGATTTAGATAGCCCCAAAATGAATTCGGGACTTGCGTTATGGGATACTGTCTTAACAATACTATAATAACATATACATTAAATAGATAAACATCCAAAACCCAATCAATCTAAACAAATCGGATTAGAGAATCTACAAATCATAATATAATCTTTAATATTTTCATAAATGGAGACAGTTTCCATAGCCAAATGAACAGACAACCTATCTAGCTTTGAATTTCAATCTGTTCATATTCCTCAAATCAAATTATAAATAGAGACTCCTATTTATGTACCAGCAAAATGTTTTTCACCGTAAATACTTTTTGATTTCTATGCTCGACGCTCGTATACATTTTATGAATAGGAAAATAATATTTAATGTGTACAGTGTTTATTTTAAAGTATAGAATTTAAATTGACTGCGATTTTATATAATACTACCTACTTATTAGCTTTATTTTTGAAAATAATAATGAATGAATGAATGATTTATTTATAAACTTGCACGTATACAAAAATTATTTACCATTTAATGGGATGTAAAAATTCTGATATCGGACGGGAATTGAACCCTCGCCCTTGTCTAAGAGCTCTGTCCCGGATAGACAGGATCAATTCCCTTTGTTTTCAAAATAAAGCTAAACGCATGTGTGATATGTATAACAAATCAATTTACAAGCTAAATAAATTGATTTGTTATACATAACAGAACATTCTGGCGCTTTACGACTGAGGAAGAAGGAAAGAGAGAGAAGCCACGGGTAACAGCTATTATAGTAATGCAATATCCCTGAAACCGAACCGAGTACACACATGAATAGTCAACCAAAATCAAGTTACCACATTATCATGTTATACAAACTTCAGACGGGAAGCCTATCTTAACTCCAAACTGCGCCGTAATAGATATTAGTTTAGTTGAATAGTTCCACCGTGGCTAGTATCTATTAGTCATGTATTAGTCTCTATAATATAAGTTATATTATTTAGACCGATAAAGTTTACTCATATGGACGTTTAAATTCTGAAGCATTCGTGTTTATCTAATTTAAATTATTTTTACTTTTAGCAGCGACTGTAACTATATTTGCACACCATTCTATGGCGGCGTCATGTTGAGTTTTTAAGATTTTATGTATTAATTTATACATGTTTTTGCAAATAATATATCTTTTATATATACGCGCTTATATTTTATAAGAGGTTAGACAGAGAGAGGTAACACAGTTTCTACCAGCCTGAACGATAGGCACCAAATCTGGAGTCCGCTAGAAAAATAAATTTAAAAATGTTATATATAAAATATGTTAGTTACATTTTAGTAATAATTTACTAAGGGTGAGTTAAACTAGTCAACTTTGACGTTTTACTTGACTTTAACTTATTAGTAACTAGCTGCGCCCCGGGGCTTCGCTCCCGTGGGAACTTTGGGATAAAATGTACCCTATGTGTTATTCCAATTTATATTCTACCCTTGAAAAAGCAACAAAATCACCCACGCATTTATAATATTAGTACGATAATCAAAGATTCAGCTACTACCAGAAATCTGAATCGGTATTTTTTTCACCAAGTTAAACAATGGGCTAACCCAGAAACAACCCATCGATTTGTGTTCAAAACCAAAAGAGTATTTTGTCGTCATAAAACGACAGTAGTATTATACAAACCAGTGTGCAATTTATTTAAGATTATTTTCTATCTCCGAAAATATGTAATAACGATAATATACTTAAAGTATACTCTAGTCTACGAATTATATACAGATGAGGCATCTAAACTGACTTTTTCACGACGTATTTCCACTTAGCAACCTGGAGATACGTCGTCGAACGAAAGTTCAAGACGTGGTCTCCAGAGTCGCGACATTAAAATGGAATTGGGCTGGGCACCTGGCTAGAAGGAATGATGAAAGGTGGAGTAAAACTGTAACTGAGTGGTACCCCAGAACTGGAAAACGGAGCGAAGGACATCCGGCAGATATATGGGTCGATGATGGAAAGGAAATTGCTGGCAACAACTGGATGGGGATGGCTAAGGACGGGGATGGTTGGCGGAGACGAAAGGAGGCCCATGCCCAGCAGTGGGTCACGGAGGGCTGCAGATGATGATGATGATTCCATTTGGGGCACTTGGCTATGAATGATGAATAGCACCTACATAAATAGCACTAGCCTATTCCACGAAGGGCACCTAACGTGCAATTTATTAAGGTGCTATAAGTGGAATATGTCCTTTACATTGTTTTGTTAATTTTTTTTCATATTTTGAAATCACCTCTTCTAATTAATATTATAATTGGCTTCTGCAAAGCGTATAAATGTCATTTCCAGAAAACATATATCCTCCACTCGGATAATTGGACTATTTTTTAGGCTGATTGCGGTCGTTTGCCAAATAGCTTTAAGTTTAGCTCGAATGGCAGTTAAGCTGTCCACTGAAAGCTAATTGTTATAGCTATAATCGTGAAGGTAATGGTTTTATGCTACGCAAGGTCAGGTTTACCGTGAATATGATTATTCACGTGATTAACTTTATTTTGTTCTTGATTTTCACGACAAAGTAGAATTATCATCATTTTATAAAATAAAATTATTAATCCACAAAAGAAATGTAATTGTTATAACGTCTGGTAGATGTTAAGGTGTCCTACAATAAACGTAAAAATCAAGCGATGTTGTGTCAAATCGACCTATTAAATTTATCATTAAATAAACTTATAAATAAATTTATAAATAAATTTTATCTTTGAGTCTTTTTCGGCATTTCTCCTCGGCAGTACATGTAGTTTGTAGCTTCTTGAGAACTTTCTACACAATATAAAATTTGACGTGAATATGTAATGTGTAATTTCGGAAGAAATGATTTGTTTTGATGCCACATTTGTAATACTACAAATATGAACTGCAAATTATGATGATTTATAAGTCACTAGTTTTATCCCGCGGCTTCGCGTTCGCGCATGAGTGACAGCGGACTCTTCTGCATTTGATGAAACGGCACTAGCAAAGTGTTAACCGAATTAATACAAAGGGAGCAGAGTATAGTGAAAACTACTCCATTATTAATATAAAGTATATATTAATATAATATAAAGACAGACTAAAATTAATAAACTATATTAATTTTAGTCTGTCTTTTTTATGTTAATAACTAACACTTATGTCAGATTTTATTTAAGTCGACATACCTTATAATTATAAGTTCTTCATTAAAATAATTATATCTTTCTACTCAAACGAAACCTTGCTTTAGGTACATAACTAGGAACCATACAAAACCTATAAACCTCAATAAATTAAACAAACAGTTCTGTAATGTATTTGGTTACCTTTTCACGGTCGTGATTATATAATGTTATGCTGAAAAGGGACTAGATATAGACAATTATTCGACTGAAATAGGACTATATCTATATTATCCATACTGATCCTGTATTTGTTGAGCTAATGTACGTAAATCCATACTAATTTTATAAAGAGAAAAGATTTGCATTTTTGTTTGTAATGAATAACCTCAAAAACTGCTAGAGGTTGAATTTCATTAGTGTCGCACATTTTTTTTAAATAAAATCATTTTTAAAATTAAACTTTCATAAAGTTAACATTGTACCAGTACTTTACTTATTTATAAAATAGGATAATTAAATTGATTATGATTTAGATAATATGATTGATAAAGTATGGTATAATTTAATAAACACTAATGATAGCCCACGGCGGTGTTCAAAACGCTCGTTAAATTCACCCTAGACCGATTTTAATAAAATTTGGCACAAGGTCAGACGAAACCTTTAAGAATAATATATGATACTTTTTATTATTATGGTTTTACGAGAGAAGCCGAGACGGGCGGGATAAGTATAGTATGTATCATTTTAAACAATAAATACATTTTGACATAGTGGACAAACGAGTTGCCTAATAAATAATGCAAATTAGTAAATTGATCAGTCATGTCAGATGCCTTTAAGCGACTTGAATATAATCTAACACCTGTGATAGCGCTGATAGTGAGACACACTTTGTAAGAGAAAAAGTAAATTGACATCGAGAGACAATGCTATGGTGTATGCTAGTAAACAACGAATCTGTATTAATAATTTACCTACACAGCTAATTAAATACCTTAGATTTTGAGTCGATTTTCAACAGTTAAGGAAGACACCGAGTAAAACGCTCGGACAATTTGGAAACGTCAATTTTTGAGGCGTTTATCAACAGCTAAGGGAGACACAAACCGTCCATTTTGGGCCGAATTTCCGCCCATCCCTAGTAGGGACTATTATCCTGTGTTTCAACCTCCGACCGCTATATATTATAGCCGCAGGTTACCGTTTGCGGTCAAAATATCTCGCCCAAATAAAGGCTATATTTCATTATATGATAGAATGGGTTTGGGCCAGATTAAAACCCTTTTTTCCGACACCATTTTTCAATATTTGGTTGAATAATAAACTTATTTTTCATATGTGATATTTGTATTAAAAAGAAGAAGATGTTGTCCGGGTCTTCGCTCCCGTCGTGGGAATTTTGAGATGAAATATAGTATATAGCGACCTCGGTGGCGCAGTGGTAAAGTGCTTTCTTTTTTTTCTGATTGGCCCTGGTCTTAGATGTTTATCTATATATGTATTTATTATAAAATATAGTATCGTTGAGTTAGTATCCCATAACACAAGTCTCGAACTTAGCTCAATCTGTGTGATTTGTCCTAATATATTTATTTATTTATCTTGGATATACATTTCTAATGCCAACTTCTGCTTCAGATTCCAAAATTCAATCCAGAGAAGGAATTATGAACATTCCCTTGATGTATTTGTGTGAGAGCCAGTAAAAATACCAAAATATTGTTGGCAAAATAACTGTATTTGTATTTCAGTTAATAAAATACAATAATAAATAACTAAAACGCAACGCGTACATGCGCCGACGGCTTGATGGGCTCTGGGGGCTTACCATCATCTCTTAATGCGATCCAGTTCAGGACCTGAACTGATCTGCATCGCTAATTCGTACCATCAAGTTGACGTAACGATCCATTATAGGTAGTCACCAAAACAATACGCCAATTCGATTTCTTTCACTCTTTTTGCATACAATTCCGTACCATGATGTGCATTGAGAACGTAAACTGGATCGCTTAGCTGTCAAAATTGGCGATTCAAAAAAAGTTACTATTTCAGATAGGTTTCCACGAAAGAAGTCCCACAGACGTCGCTGAAAACAACGATGTAGTCTATCTGTTATTGATAGTTCCTAATTTTGCCACAGAAACTCTTTCGTGGTACGGTTTTTATGTTCCGAACTTTGTGTTTAGATGTTATGACCGACAAATTTTTTGTCTGCATAATATTGCAATTATTTCAATTTAAATATTTTATTTTATTGTGTTTTGTATTTACTGCAGTCATGTAACAGCAAGATATTATTAATACATTTTAATTTTATGTGACAAAAACAAAGGTGCGTATTGTTTGCCCAAAATGGTAAGAATTTGATATCGGAACGCAACTCTTGAAAAGAGATAAAATATATCTCTTTCTTACATTTGGCTACTGTCACTGGGGTTTACGATTCAGAGATATTTTTTTTAATTGATTTCATTCGCTTTACGATTCAAATGCGACTTTGTTAAGATTAGTTGGTGGTATCAAATAACGCGATTCATTTTAGGTTCCTAAACTGAACTGCCCTGCATTTGAATCATTGTGTAATAGTTGATGGTAGGCCCACTGTTCTTGGGAGAGCAAGTTGAGGCCGCGTCTCTGGGCGGATGCGTCCCGCGCGCCGCGCACCTTCCCCTCGCTGCGTCTAGTTCTAAGTCTGGCAATATTTCTTTATACAAATTGGTAATTAAAAAGAAATCATAGTTACACATTTCAAATATACATTTTGAAGGTAGATATGAACATGTTACAAATTGATCTTAGCCGGCTAAATCTCTCAGATGGATAATGAGTAGCACACACCCAGGTGTAACCAACGAAGACCGGCCGCATCCAGGTCTAGCCGGTGAAACCTGGGTGTAGCCGCACTTCGGTTTCACCTTGTAATATTTGTAAGATTTTGCAAGGATTGTGACACAGATTATGCAAACTCGGGACGCAGTACCCTTGGCACTATGGGGTAAACTTGCATAATTAGTTTTAATCTTGGGGTTACAGTATATATCTAGTAAGTATAGTACCTAGTTATGTTGTCAACACAAGATTATTAATAACTAAATTCAGAATTTCTAAAGACGAGTAACTGTAATGTGTAATTTATTTGACATTCAGCTATCTATTGCAGGCGGCGTTGAAAGTTATATTAAAGCTAAGATAACTGATGGTTTATTTGACAAAAATAAAAAAAAAACTAAATTTCATTTTAATAAACACTTGGAATCGATATGTCAATATTGAAATGTTCAATTAAATTGTGTATTTATAAAGCATATAGAAAAATATTGTGTGGATTGTGTATAATTTTAAATGAGACTTTGACATTGATTACTAAAAAACAAAAAGTGCTTTTTATCATTAATACGTAGACAGTGCTACGCTGTAGCACTGCTACAGGGCCTACGACGCCTACGACTACTGAGTCGTAGGCGTCGGTAGGTTGTGTAGATCTGTCGTAGGCCTTGCTACGACAGATCTACACAATCTCGTACACATTAATTTATTTTGTAGAACGCCATTAGATTTCACTCATCTGAGCGTTTTCTCGGTTGTTTCCTCAGCGTAAGAGCGTTGGAGCCCAGGGTCCACTCTCGATATTTTCTTCTCAACTTTGCACGGTCTTCCGAATTGTTAATTGTTCCGAGTGGTTCTATTTAATAATTATCACTAACGGTGCGTTCAGCCAGTCATTTCTCACGTTAACTTTAACCTGCGAAGTACGCAATTTTATCCAAACAATTGCGTTAAAGTGAACATAAAAATTGCTAGAAGTTACTTAAATAATTAATTTACCACGAAATCACAACGTTTGGTCAGGCACACGATATATGTCGTTGCCACTTCGATTCGAATTTTTTTTTTTCTCCTTAAATCTCTATCCGCCTTATTAATAAACATTTCATTCTCTGATTAGGCTTGGAGTAGTATATCTTTGTTTTGTCCCTCTCTCTCTTTTCAGCATTTGACATTGAAAGAACGAGACAATACAAAGAATAACTATTCCAAGACTAATCAGAGAATAACTTTTTTATTAATAAGGGGACTTCCTTCCCTTATTAATAAAAAAGTTACATTTATTAATAAAAAAGGACTCATGCTGTCACGGTAAATTCTAAATAAAAAAATTTTCTCCTTTTTCTCTCAATCGACTCATAATAGCTTAATTTCGCGCAAAAATACAATAAAACAATAGTTAATAGAAACAAAAGCCCAATCGTGCAGCGGCTCCCTGAGGACCAACTATGCAGTATTATAGATTATGGAAACAAGGAGATGTGTTCGACTTTAATGTCGTGGAATTAATTCAAAGACTATTTTGATATCCATTTTCCACGTATATGTAAGTCAGATTACAGTGAATTCATCATACCCTGAAATATAAATATTTTGGTGACGAATTAATTATACTATTATGACAAATCCACTATGATACAACAAATTGTCTTCTACGTTAAAAAGTTACAAACGTTTGTGATATTTTAAAATATGTGATTTGATGTAATTTAATTCTTATTTGACTAAATGGAAGAAGATAAATTTTAGAAGTAAAATAAGTTATTATTTAGATTTTCATGCAAAAGTTTAACAAATGGGTCTGAGGGACTTTTGATTGAAATTTTCAAAATTTTAAATTCTGTAATTTAGCAATAAAAAATCAAAAACCACATTGTAACCCTTGCCTTGTGAATTAGTCTCCTTTCAACTCTAATCTAGAAAAGCAAGAAATAGAATTCTTTTTACATTCCGGTAATCGAAAGGCGCTCGGTTCGATTCCCGACTCGGGTTTTAACAGGCTTGACCTATATTGCTATCAGCCACTTGGGCACTTCTTGCGAGATTTTCTAGAAAATTCCACCATTCTTTCTGGCTTTTGAACAGATTTCAATAAAACGTGATAAGAATGCATCCTGTATCACACCTTAATGTCTTTTAACGTAGGGAGTTTAAACCGTCTATAATTATGGTTCCTAAAATAGTGTTTTTAATTTGAAAAGTTATTTAATCACTTAAATACATATGGAAATACTAATAAATGCTTATAGATCTAAAAATTATGTTGTTCTCGATTCCTGTTACACACTTCCGTCCCATTTTCTTGGGAAAACTTCAAAAAAATAGACAAATAGTCGTCCCTGTGATACTTATAATGGAATGTAAAATATAAAAGTGATATTATATTCAATGAACTGTTTAGAAAAGTATATTGTGCCACAAATGTGCGTATGATTAAACATTAATAAGAGAGACGGTATAGCCCGAGGCTTAGCCGAGCGCTAAAATAAGGCTTAGTACTTGAACTCGACAAGCGTAACTTAAAACGTCGAAAAAATACTAACGCCGTAAAATTTCAAAAAAGTGTGTTGAAGTCAAACCGAAAAGGTTCAAATTTGCATCTTAAAAAAAGTAACAACTGCACTAAAATCGTTTTCATGCGTGGAATGACAAAATCTCCGCGGGGTCATTGAACTTTAGAAGAGTACGCACAAAATCGAGGTACAGCCATCACGTTCGTCGTAAAAAAAACATTCGGCAAACAGCCAATCTCAGTTCAAAGTTTGTTGTTTACGGTAAAATACATGTTTTTTGTTCGCGCAGTAGTTTAATTTACATACATAAAAATATTACGCAGGGCAAGTAAATAATGTCCCTGAATTTACTATTTGATTATGTAAAAAATAAAATGCAAAAAGATTCAAATACGATACCTATTAAATGCCACTATAATTATTCATCATGCGATTTACTTTATTTGTGTTCTAACTGAAGTAACAGGCATGCGTTTTTGACTCCAAAACTGTGACGTCACAAGATATGACTGTCATTCATACAATCTACACGTAAGTTTTTGTTTTTGACATTAGTGTCTTATTTGACTAAAATGTTTATAACCATGTCCATCATCGATCGATTGAAAACTCGTTTCTACTATCACCTCGGTGGCGCAGTGATAAGGTTCTTGCCACTGAACCGAGAAGTCCCGGGTTCAATCCCCGGTCGGGTCATGATGGAAAATGATATTTTTCTGATTGGCCCGGGTCTTAGATGTTTATCTATATATGTATTTGTTATAAAATATAGTATCGTTGAGTCAGTATCCCATAACACAAGTCTCGAACATACTTTGGGGCTAGCTCAATCTGTGCGATTTGTCCTAATATAGTTATTTATTTATTATTATTATCACTACTTGACTAGACCATCGATAAAGGGCAACTTGATAAGCTGCCGACTGTTCAAAGCTAGCACCGATTCGCCAATAGGTACGCTAGATTGTAACTATAGAAGACAATCGTAAAACAGAAGTACCTACATACGTGCAAACATTAACCTTTTTGCAAACATAAACATTAACTTAAAAAGTTACCAAATCCTGGGTGGATTTGGTAACTTTTAAAGTTTTCTTTTCAATAGGATGACGATGTTAGCCTAGATAGATTGAGAGAAAGAGAGAGAGAGAGAGAGATGTTTCTCTCTTTGTCTCTATATAATATGTTTTTTTATGTTTATAAATAAAAACAATTTTTAGGTCACCTTTTACCACGGCATGTGATGGTTCCATCTTCAAATAGGACCATATCCACCCCTCCAAAAATTTAACGAATTGGATAAAAAAAACCTTAACAACTGTGAGGCGAAACTGGAAACAGTATTCCTAAAGAGTTGACTACAGCAGACAGACGGTAAACAAAAAGAACTCTCTTAAAAACTTCTTGTATTTATAAATCTATAATTTAATGTACATATTCAAATTAAATTTTGATCAGAGACACGGACAGGAAAAATAGAAGATTCTAAATTCAATCCTAAAGCTATGTTTGAAAATAAAAAACTCGTAAAGTTGTATTTTATTAAATCCAGGATAAAATTAATGACATAATAATCTAAACGAGTTCATATTCTCAAAAATATATCATGTGTAGTGGAAGTAAAACCATATTGCTGGAGAGCTAAAAAGTTTATATTACTAAGATGGGATTTGCGGTTCTCATATACTCTTATTACGGTCCCCAGGGACGCGTGCGGCGGAGGAAACCGTTTGAATGTGTGTATTCTTGACGATCTTTTAAAATATTTTTTAATTTTAGACTGAAATTAATTTTTCTGTCTGTTTTATTAGAGTGTTTTCCTCGTTTCTTTCGCAGCCGTTAAGCGCCAGTGCCCAGGATCTGCTTTTCTACTTTTCCTCCTCCGATTTGCACGGACTTCTTCATAGCCGTGTATATATCTGAAGGTCGTAGCCACCAGTCCCTGTGAGTCTCTTGACTTAACCAAGCTTTCAGAAAAAGACAAAATTTTAGACACAAAATAAAAATGTGTGCTTTAAAACCTCCGCTGTCCGCCAGGAAGCAGTTAAAAAGCCGCTGGTCTTGCAGTTAAATGAAAAATTATGCGCCCTGTCTGGACCGGGACCACAAATTAACTGCCCCGGGGGAAAACGTACGTTTTTTGACGTTAATGCTTTATAAGCACTTTTATTACACTTAAAGCTTAATAAACGAAACTAGCTATTACTTGTGACATTTTTCGCAGAACGTAAAATTGTTGGAAATACTATAGGCTTTTAAGTAAATATTCATATAATATAATATCAGTTGATTTGAAAAATACTATTTATCTATACATACCTATAATAAAATTGTGACTAGGTTATGTCTGTACATAAGAGATATGAAATTAAAATGATTATGGGGATCTTTATTGGGTCTGATAGAAGCCAAAACAATATAAGCCATATTTTTTAGAATTTTTGTTCGCGCATTACACAGATACTACTGGATGGAATTTGATGCGGTCACAGTTGTATAGTGAATGGTATAATTATAATCTGGTATAGGTTTCATGGCGATACAATGGCTAGAACCCGACATATTGCCAATAATAAGTTATGAGCAGACGCACGAAATATACGCGGGTGAAGCCGAAAGGAAACATATATTATTGAAAAAAAAAAAACACGATATTTAACAAATGAAAATATTGAAGAAACATTGAAGAACAAGATAAAATTTTATTAAAAAATTCTTCATGTTTTCTCTAAATTATTTTTCAAATGAGATGCAACAACATTTCACAACACCGCAAAAAGCTGTCCAATGTTCACGCTGAAAAACAGCAACTGCGACTTTTGTTTGAAGCCTCACACCGGAATTAACGGGTTAAAACTGGTTCAATCCGCTACACAACCAGATTTAACTCGTCTCGAATTAAAAGGATTATGCACTGTAGTTGTAACGCGATAGAAATGCTCTTAAAGTAGCATGTTCATTAAATTAAGCGTATTCTTTTTTTTTTTTCATATAAATAATTATAAAGACCCGTGTACACTGCAAACATTTAGTACATTTTACTTGTATCAGAATTACATGCGCCGCGGCGTAATCTAACTAGTACAAATATCATTCATCGGGTGCACTCATATCAATTATCAATCATAACAATAAACATCGTAAAATCATTCAGTTGGTATCAATCACATCAACTTATCATTCAAGATCAAATGGTTTAGAAAGAGACCGTACATATCCGTTTATATGTTCTCTGAGCGAATTTATAAGACCAAACTTTATATACTTGAAAAATGTTGACAAATTGAAATTCAGTATGCGTATCTGTCGCATTGCTGATAGATTTATGTTATTGATGAAATAAATAAATAATTTTAATTTACAGGTTAAAAAACTCATATAGTTGTAATTGATTAATGAAAATTAATTTTTTTTTTATTGAAAATTTTATTTCAATTAAAAAACTATAATATTATACGTATATATACGAATTTAATGAATATTTTTCGAAAATGAATAAAATATCTTTTATTACCGGAATTTACTAAATATTCTAATGTGTGATATCATTAAAAACTAATTGTAGACTTGTATTTAAGTAATTAAAATAACTATTAATGCATTTAAAAAAACGTTACCGCCACGTGGGAAGGTGGCAATGTTAACGTGATATAAATCAACTTCCTTATAAACACCAAGAGAAAGTAGATATACATGTGTCAGAATACTCAGAACCTCAGAGGAATATTACTAATAGTTTTCGTACAAACTTGCGTACAAACTACACTAAAATATAAGAAATGAATGGTATAAAAAGTTGACATATGAAAATTTCCTTTCTAGACATTGGCTTTTAATATACGAGAAATGAACAGTCAACAGCACATCAACCTATACAAATTCATTGCGAATTCGCCGCTATTACCGAGGTCCATGAAGGGTAACTTGACGTAGGTATTCATGATCATACGTCACTGAATAAACTATTTTTCTTTCTTTCATCCTTGATGCAAGAAGCAATCATACTTGTGAACATATCCCCCTGAGTTTATTGGTATAAATAAAAGGTCCTTATCCATCCTTACATAGTATAAAATAAAATCTTCTGCCGCGTCTGTCTGTTCGCGTTAAACTCAAAAACTACTGCACGAATTTTCATGCGATTTTCACCTATAGATAGTGTATTTCTGAGAAAGGTTTAGCTGTATAAATGATTATGTTTTTACCCGAGCGAAGCCAAGTTTTAAAATTAATCTGAACGTTTGTTTCACTTTTTAGTGAGTATAATAAATTTCTAATGCAAAACTAATTGGAAATTACTGAAGCAATTAAACAATTCTCTGGAATTGTTACAGTAATTGCTATTAGTCTAAGAGATAATACAAAATTAAGACTATTTGCTAAAAGTCTAGACTATTTTCTGTGAAATTAAGAAAACAAATCACACGTGCTTGACGGTTTTGTTGAGAAATAACACACAAGCAAACATGACAGTTACTTAACATGTTAAGACACGTTTAATTGCCGCTGAAAATTAATTTTAATATTATGAGTGACAAGTTTTGATATTTGTTGGAATGTTTTCAACATATAGATCTACAAAAAGAGAACAACTTTTCAACTAATCAAGCGTAATATAAAATAAAGTTTTACCAGAGGTTAAACTTGGTACAAAGGTCGTCTGCATGGGTACCTCACACACATCTATTCCTGCCGCCAAACAGCAGTGCTTGCATTATTGTGTTCTGGTTTGAAACCGGAAAATATAGTATCATCTTCTACTAGTTGTAAGTATTAAAATAGTTAAACTAGTTTGTTGCGCCGCTTCTTCTTCACCTGCTCTTTGGAAGCCGGCAGTAGACTTAGTTTAAGTAATTTTTTTGACGTCAATAAGTGATGTATATCATTCTATATATTGAATAAAGAAATTTGAATTTGAGTAAATGAAAATATTTAAAAAATATGTATATAGCCGTATATGCATGGGTACAGTCAACGGCACATTAAGTTACCCTGCATGAATGAACTCTATGGCGCAGCAATAGCGGCGAGATTGCAATGAATTTGGGTAGCTTGATGTGCAGTTAACTGTACGGCAGGCGTTAAAGGGTTAAGTTCTTATACTCTATTTTATTTATTTTTCTCAAATTTATATGTATATATTTTTTGATTTATTTGTTTAACTTTACGTCACAAACTTTTGTCAAATTTGTTATATGCAGTAGTAGTAAATAAACGTTATCTATCAATCTTAGACATACCTACAGTATACGTAATAGGGGGTCGACGTTGGAAGTCAGTGAATGAAATACACTAACTTCCAACATAAGTTTCTAATATTAGTCCTCACACTCCTATATCATTGCACTCTTTTCATTTTTCAATTTAGCCTCTGTGTTTCCAAACACGTGAAATAGACCCCCAAGGAATTGTTGTGTGTCGTATAAGAACATTGAGTTAAATTTGAAATTGTACACAGACGACATTATATAGAAATAAGTGTGCTGTACCTGTACTGACATATTGTGTAATGGTAGAATTACGATCGTTTATTTTAATTTATAATTCACCATCAGCTAAGCAAACGAATGCTAATGTGTGTTTCTTGAAATTGAAGATTTTATATACATAATCTGTTCTTTAAAATACTGATATAGTTGTGTAATTTTTATTTTTTTGCATTCAGTTATTATTAATTTTTATTTTAATAGTGATCTTAAGTTAAAGTTACAACCCCTGTATATATTTAGATAAACTTTGACAAGGCCAATTAGGGAAAATCAATATATATATATAACTCTTCCGTTACTGAGCGACTGACTGACAGATAATATACAGCCGAAACTGCTGGGCGTAGGAAGCTGAAATTTGCCATGTAGGTTCCCTGGGGAGTGTAGGTGAGCACTAGAAAATTAACCCTCAACCCTTCAATAGGGGGGTTAAAAATTGTATGGAACTTAATACAAATTTCAAAATAAAAAGGTGAAAAATTGGTAAACATACTCGAGATTTTACTATATACAGTATTGTATATATACTAGTATTGTATATTACTTTCAATATGTTATTTGAAATATCTGTTCCTGTTATTTTCTTCAATATAATAGTAATATTGCTCTTATTTAATTTTCTGTGACACTGTAATTTTCGAACAATGGAGAGCATATTGAAAAATTTTTGCAAGCTAAATAAAAAAGTAGGTAAATAAAATTAACATGTTATTGGATACATCGTTAAACCCCCAATCAACAGCTGACAAGAAACAATGGCATTCCTAAAGAGGGATGACGTCAGGCAGGTGGACTCGAAAAATCAAAGCCAAATCTTCGTAATTAAAGGATTATTGTCATTGGACAGGATTCAGGGAATCATATCCGTGAATGCAACTGGGAACTGGTTGAGATGAGATTTTTTTTACATAATGTGGAACGAAATCTGTTCGCAATAAACTAAAAAATGACTTCTCGGGTTTTGATACTATATCACCAATTGATAGTGTGTTTCTTGAGGAAAGTCCACGTGTAGTGTGTCCGCTAAAATAATTAATATTATAATAAAAAATTATAATAATAAAATAAATTTAAATTAACAAATTTAACATCAAAACTTTTAAGTATACTATAGCAATATACAATTAAAGCTTGCTATGGCCTACTATCAATGAAATTACAAAAAAACAGACAAATCCAAGATTCGATATAATATAAACCATAATATCATTAAAAATCACTCTCCAGCGAGACATGTCGTGTAGTCTCGTATACGCGTATTGCAACATATTGCTACTATGTAATATATTTTCAATCCAATTTCCCGGTCATAAAGTTCAAATTAGGATGACTTAAAAATAAAGATAAAGGTTTTCTAGCTTGAATAATGCAAATATCTCCTACTTGGTTGGCAAGAACTGACTATTATATATATATATATATATATAACTTAATTTTAACCTCTTATTTTTAACTTCTTTATAAAAATACTAGATGTTGTCCGGAGCTTCGCTCCCGTGGAAATTTTAAGATTAAATATAGCCTATAGCAATCTTGGATAATGTAACTTTCTAATGGTGAGAGAATTTTTGAAATCGGTTCGGTAGTTTCGGAGATTACCCGCCTTAAACTTACAAACTCATAAACGCTTACCTCTTTATAAAAATACTAGATGTTGTCCGGGGCTTCGCTCCCGTGGAAATTTTAAGATTAAATATAGCCTATAGCAATCTTGGATAATTAACCTTTCTAATGGTGAAAGAATTTTTGAAATCGGTTTGGTAGTTTCGGAGATTACCCGCCTCAAACTTACAAACTCACAAACGCTTACCTCTTTATAAAAATACTAGATGTTGTCCGGGGCTTCGCTCCCGTGGAAATTTTAAGATTAAATATAGCCTATAGCAATCTTGGATAATTAACCTTTTAATGGTAAAAGAATTTTTGAATTCGGTTCGGTAGTTTTGGAGAGTACCCGCCCCAAACATACAAACTCACAAAGTTAAAAACTCACAAACGCTTACCTCTTTATAATAATAGAATAGATTATAGATAACTTCCAATAACATAGCGATTTATCTGAACCTAAATCTATAACCTAATATCAATAACCCTTTAACAGTTTGGAAAACATTGTTCAGAAATCTCTCTCTCCCTTAGCGTATTCTTCGTATCCTGTTGATCGTTGGCGCCCAGGGACCGCTTTTCTTCTTTTTCGTCTCCGTAATAATTACGTTTATCGATAATGGCTTTTGTAATACAATTCCTTATCTCACACGTACTAAGTTTTTACACTGTCATTATCACGACATATCTATTAGTTCAATCATTAGTTTTCTTAGGTTGTGTGTTTCTAGTGACGTTTCCTAAATACCGGATGTACCTATATCCTTCGTTGCTTTGTTATAGGTCAATGTTTTGACACATCCGATCAGTTATCAATTATTTATTTAAGGGCATGATGTTCCACTAGCGCAATCTGGTTGGAGGGAAACAAAAATACATAGTAAAAAACAAAGTAGCTTTCAGTTGTATGTCTGTCTGTCCTTATTATTTAAAACTACAGTTTTAAAAACCCACATCACAATGCGGGTTTTGTTCAAGTAATCCAAGAAGGCGAAGTGTGGTCCTACCCTTGAATAGGACCACTCTATATCCACCCGTGGATGGCGAGTAAGGGATATAAAGTCATCCATAGTTCAACAATTTAATTTTAAATTTGAATTTTAACAATAAAAAAAATATTGCTTATTTCCAAGACAAATTTATGCCACGCCCTCGTGTAGCGTCAAGTCAACCAATGCAGGTTATTCTGGCAGCGGTTGAAATTGGCCCATTTCCAGTACAGACCAGTTTTGTCCAGATTAATTGTAACTACTTTTGCCAAATGTACTCCAAAGCTTAGATTTACGACGGGAATTTTGAACGTTTCGCAAATATTGTACGTCATTTGTCTTGCTGAATAGCTGTGACGGCGCGCCGCATGAAATTCAAGATATTTACATAAAATGTTTGCATATTGTACGACATTTTATTAGCAACAAAATGTGTTTTAAACCTTTCGAACCATTTGTTCAAAAATTGTATCATCACAGGCACTTTTTCACGTCATATCCTAATCCTACTAATATTAAAGATGTATGTATGTATGTTTGTTACTCTTCCACGCAAATCTACTATACCGATTGTTATGAAATTTGGTACACCGGTAGAATGTAATCTGTAAGGCTTCATAGTGAAGTTCCGGAGCCCAGCTATAATAATATATATAAATCCCCTCAAATGCGCCGCATCAAAGCAAGTTAACATTTTCTTCTTGGCGCTACGAGATTTTATACGTTAAGCCAAAAACACCCGTTTTTTCAAATTCTAATAATTTGTTTGCATAAAATAGGGCTGGTAATATATATTTATTTAACCGTTTGCAACAGCATGCAAATGTTAAAACATTGCAACTATTTATAAAATGAAAACAAATAAAAAAAAATTAATAACATGTCAAATTGTTCCGATTTTGTAAAAAGAAAATGTTTAAACTTCTGCCGGTTTTCTATTTTCATCTACTCACAACGCCTATTTAGAAGGTAACATAACATTTTGTCGACATAATTTTAAAGCCATAGTGTTGCTCCATATATCAAGTCGGGAGATAAAACTAGTGGATTTATAGTGGTCGGCAACAGCTGGTTCAGTTGAAATTTGGGCATTTAATGCGTTTAAGTGTATGTTGCGAAGGCGCCAGGAAAAATTGTGAACACTTAGTAAATCTTCCATGTTACACACAGATAATGCTTTAAGTTTTTGTAAGCCTGTTTTTATTTGCGATGGCATTAAGAAGCAAATTTACACTATACAAATAAAAATACATCATACAACGACTCTTCATCTCGACGAATCATTTAAAATCGTCGATGTTTACATTAAGTTGAAAGAAGAAAAAAACATTTAAATTTACATTTTTTAAACTAGCAATTAGTTCTGCACTTGTTTAACCTCATTAACTATATCTATTGCAAATTTTTACTTTAGTTTAAATCGATCTAGCGGTTTACTCCGTATGGTTATTATTATCCAACGATATTACACGTTCTTGTAAATTATTTTTTGTGTTATTTACATAGAACATGGCCCTCTTAAACACAAATCCTTGTGCTATATCAACTCATATTCTTAATTAAACTTGCTTCCTTTTATTACGTTTTTTGCAGGTTGTAATAACTTGTAAATATTTTTTCTATGTCTAAGTTTACTTTCTGAAATCAGTTTTGGAAATAAATAATGACTCATTATGGCCTGACTTACGCGTGCTTATTTCCAAAAACTCCATAAACTCAATTACCATAAAGAAGCCGCCAGACTTAATTTTCAAGTTAGACCCAATGAAGTCTAAGGGCCAGTTGCACTAGTCAAGTTTGACGTTAACTTTAACCTGTGCAGAAAAACGCAAAGTACGCCATTTTGTCTAAACATCGGCAAAGCTAAGTCAAAAATGACTGGTACAATCCTAAGGATCAGTTGCACCGGTCAACTTTAACTTTAACCTGCGCAGCCACCGATTATATATAAATGACCTACTTTACGTTGTTCTGCAGAGGTTAAAGTTAAAATTAATGTCAAAATTGAGCTGTGCAACTGAGGTTATGTAAATATGGTCCCCGATTAAATTCCATTACAAAGAAGTTGTTTAATTTAATAACTGAACGAACATTGTCTACTGGCTTCTCGAAGTTCGTTATTCTATTATAACGAAGCTACAAAATGTCGGTGAATGGAAATTGCTTTCAGGTAAAGCGTAGACTTGAATTGAACTCACTTCACCTTTTAACTAATACCACTTTGACCCTAAACAGCTAACCTTCATGAAATAAGTATAGCTGTCTCTTTTAATAGTCTTTTAATAGTAAAACTGTCTCTCTTTTATAAGTATAGCTCTCTTTTTGCGTGCGCCAATGATCTTGTCATCTCTTTTCAACTCAGTATTCCCCAGGCTCTCTCAGATGGTAGAGGTATTTTGGGGGTAATTTTTTAACTTTTTGAAATGTCACTAAATAAGTCGATTCGACGAATGGTTAGCGTTTGTATAATTGTTACAACTAGTACTTAATAATAACCCTTACTATTTAATAAATAGCCCCAATAATACAATAAACAAACAACAATAATCAAGATAGAATGCATAAAATTTTCCCAAAATCCCGGATTCAAGCATAAAAATATATCGGAAAGATCTCTGCTTCATGACAATCAAGCTCAAACGTTCAATACGAATGGATATACGAGTACCATAGAGAAGTGAAACGTCGATAAAATATGACTGCGCTGCAATAACTGAAATAGCCTTAAAAATCTTCATTATGTCCACTTAAAGCTGTTTTAGTGCCGAAGATATCGCATATTTACGTTTACAACAAACATCGTAACGTAAATACGAACAGTTAAATATAAAGCTGCAGTTCCATTATTGCGTACACTTTGCGATTTTTATAATGTATACGCACAATTCCACGAATGTTATCGAGTGATGACTTGCGAAACTTTAATAAGAAGTGATTGGATTTGACAACGGATATAATGACTTGGAAAGAATTGAAAAACCTTTGCCCAGCAGTGGGAGGGAACATGTTAAAAATATATTTTGAAAAAATGCACAAACCACACAGATTTGGTTAGCCTGGAAGTCCTTGTGTTATAGGATACTGACTCAAGAATACTATACTTTACAACATTATTTATAATATAGAAAATAATCCAAAATCTCGATCAATGAAGAAAAGATTTTTTAAATTTTTCATCCTGACCCAACCGGTTATCGAACCCGGGATCCAGTGAGCAGTCCGGCATGATGACCATTAAGCTAAATGCTATATATATATATATATCATTTAGCTGCCCGATATTTGCCTGTCACACGTGTGTTATTTACATCTGTGACAGCTGTCAAACAAAAATCTTTTACAAATAAACTTCAGTGAAATTTCCATAGAATTAGTAGGTACTCCGTAAATAAATTCTTCCTCTCCAAGTTCTTCCTATCCCTCATTCGAAGCGCATACGCATCAACTAAACATCAAAATTAATAAAAAAAAATTAGTAAAGCTATATTTTTTTTTTCTTTTATGTAATTTTAGTATCCAATGCAATAACGGATAAGTTCCTTAAAACAAACAGTTAAATATAAAAGCAATTGTAGAGTTTAACAGCCTTGGGTGTAAAAACGCCGTTTTCTATATGTGGGCGGTAATGGCGTCGTAAAACGGTGGTTTTCCCTGTAATTACGTCTATTTGTTAGCCGCCGTGATAAATACCTGATTTCACGCTGTCACCGACGGAATTTACTTCTCAAAAGATTAAAAAAGAGTTTGCGGAAAACTTGCCATTCGAGATTTTAACTGTAAAGCTTAGTAAATAAAAGTTATTAATGTCGGAAAATTTTATTTTTCTTATTAAGTTGCTTTCAATGTCATACCTACCAAACTACTATATATACCTACCTACCTACTCCTGCGGTATCGCCCGCGTGATTTTTCGCGGGAGAAGTTATTTTTCCGGGATAATAGGTACCCTATGTCCTTCTCCTTATGTATGCAAAATTTCAAGAAGATTAGTGAAGTAGATAGAGCGTGATGAGGTAGCAAACAAATTTACCGTCGCATTTATAATATTAGTTATAATTACACTACTCACATTCATTATCTGCTGGATATAGTCCTCCTTCCGTTTACGCCAACCATCTCTGTCCTGGGCCATACTTATCCAGGCGTTGCCAACAATTTTCTTAACATCGTCGACCCATCTAATTGCCGTATATCCTTCGCTACTCGCATATATGTATATATATAATAATCGATTCGATTTTTATATGTTTAAGTAAATATTTTCCTTTGTAATGTTCTTTAGGTCACTTTAAAATAAAGTCCATTTTGTTTATGTTAAAAAAAAGTAATTTATGTCGAACCTCCTAAGATGGGTTAAATAAAAATATGACCTAATTTCTCTAAGAGGTGTGAAATACTTATTTGAAAGTGAATAAAACAGGCAATTCTATAAAATATTCTGACTTGAAATATCGATAGTGCGATTTCAAATGAATAATGCACGAGGTACCTGACGGAATTTAATCAAACCAGACATATTCATGAGGGTGAAAATGAAGATTTTAAAAATTTACGAGAAAATTTTTAATTATTTTTCAAATTCTTGTTTATTTTTGTGTCATACATAATCACAGCATTTCAATATTAGTATCATTTAAAAGGTCAGCAAAGTATTCTTATTTTGTCCAGCAAAAAAAATATATTTGTTCAGTTAAAATATCTAATTGGTCAGCAACGTATGATAAGCAAAAATATTTCTAAAATGGTGTGCAATTTATATAATTTTGAAAAGCGGAATATATTTTTGGTCAGCCGAATAACTAATTGGGCAGCAACTTATGATTAGCAAATATATTTAAACTGACCCCCCGAACAAGAGGCCTACGCCCACTTCTCTCTCCCTGCTAGGGTTTTTAAATTATTTTCATCGAGATCATCAACAATATTCACCACACACACACACACACACCCATCACCTGGTGGTGGTCATCGTCATTCATGATCGCCATCGGTCGGTCGAAAATCTCGGCGGATCTTAAAAACTTTCAAGTTATTTTTTACCCTTTACTCGGGCTTCGCGGTGTCACAGCCACAAACATAACCGGGAATGTACGGAGGTGAAATGATTTTCCTACTGTTGGGCCTAGACTCCTTGGTTTTTTGCTAAACCAGTCAACGCTAAATTTGACGGTGCAACTCACCTTAAATCTAAAAAACTAAATTCGCCAGTCAGAATCGTTAATCGTATTTCTAATTGCAGTACTTCTACTACTACTAGTATAGTATTATCTGTGCCACTGACTTGGCGCATCCGTGTGGATTATCTGCGAGGCTGGATTAGACGGGACAATACTCAATTAATTGTCTCAAATCGGCATGACTGCACGTATCTGATTCAATAAATTGAAGAATGGACGCCGATGTCGCAATTTTCAGATTCATCATGAACTAGCTTGTGTCCGCGGCTTCACTCGCGTGAAGTTCCTACATGAACTTCCTTCTCCGTACATCAAACTACATGTATGCAAAACTTCAGAAAGATTGGTTGAGCAGATAAAGCGTGAAGAGGTAACAAACATACTGATTTTCAATAGTTGGGATGCAACTGGAAACCCAATACGGTTAGGTGAGGGAAACAGTGTGTTAAAAATTAGAATAGGTTACGAGTGTGTTATTGCTATCACTGATGATAGATTTTAATCAGACGCCTAAAGGCATCTGAAATGACTTTTACGATTACTATGATTGGCAAGTGATCGAATAAACTGTAGTGAACTAAACTGTCAACCAGTATGCAGGTTTCCTCACGATGTTTTCCTTTACGGGGAGCAAATGGTGCTCTATGAAAATTATGATATATATAATATTATGAGTCAGATTGGTTTTCAAACTTATGTGGTACGAGTAGGATCCGAACCTAGAACCCCGTGATCACAGGCGGACAATTTTAACCACTAGACGACCACTGTTTCATAGTAGGTAAATAATACAATTTATCAAAAGTTTCAACGAGTCTCTTGAGAAAACAATGTGGCCAAAGTCTAGTGAATATCATAAATTCAGTCAGTATCAATCTGTTCAGTACTACTTTGAATGAGAACAATCGAAACATTATTGGTGCCAGGATGCGTATTTAGCAAGTACCTAACGCTATAACTACATAAGAAAAAACAAAATCGTTTCGCGCTATCCCTATATATGGTTAGATCTTTAAAACTAAGCAACAGATTTTTATGCGGGTTTTTAAATAGATGGAGTGATTCGAAAGGAAGGTTTATATGTAAAAAAGACAGTGTATATGCATAATATAGCACCCGTGCGAAGCCGGGACGTGTCTTTAGTAAGAATATTAATAAATTAACATTACTGGGAATGAAATGAATTGAAATGTTGGAATTAATTTGATATTATCTCTAATAAGGGCGAGCGTAGTGAGCTAATCTATACTATTATTATAAAGAGGTAAAGCGTTTGTGAGTTTGTGACTTTGTGAGTTTGTATGTTTGAGGCGGGTAATCTCCGAAACTATTAAGCTGATTTCAAAAATTCTTTCTTTTAACTTGTATGAATTAATGATTCTAGATCTATTTGACTTCCTTTGAAACCTTAAGAAATGGAGAGATATTACATACTATGCCGAATTTGCTTAATAAAGGTCAAGAAGAATAAATGGTTTAGCTGATTTTGATTTTATACAAAATTTTCAAAAATTTTTCCATGTTTTGGACATTGCCGGGCCTCTGACATTTGTGTACACTACCTACTTACAATTTTCAGAATGCTGGCGAAGAAATAGTAATGTCTAAACTTTAATGTTGTCTCCAAAATGTTCACGGCTCAAACACTTCAAAAACAATGTTCCAGAACTCAACCTCTTATAGTTTGGAACTACGCTTCCGAAGCGATTGTTCTGAATAATTCATCGCACTGGATGCGCCGGTAATGAGAATCGTTGTCGCTATAAGCACGTGAGGTTATATTGACTTTTATAATGTAGGTATATTGTGTTTATGCATCCCGGGTTTGCACTTAGGGATATTAAAATGACGAATATTATTATTATATGGAGATGAGCCTGTCTTCATTAAAACGTTCAAATATTCGTTCTTTATTTCAAACAGTCAAAATAAGAAAACTAGACTAATAAAATGTGCATTGACAACTGAATTTCGCCGATTAATAAGTATTTTTAACTACAGAATAAAATTTTACTCTTATTCTATAGAAATAACACATCTAACTCTGTTTCCAACAGCAGTTGGTCTCGTAAAACGGAATGACTTATAAATAGTTGTCCATCGATGGTTGATTTGATCTCCGCGAGAATAGCTCGCAATCTCTTAGCAATCGCTCGTAAAATGTTAAAGCGAAGTCGTGTGTCAATTTCGTGTATTTATTTCTATTGAAATTGGTGTTTTGGTGGGAAAAATATATTGTATCTTCTGTGCGTAGCTAAATGCATATAAAGACTTTAATTTGTTCACTGTGTCTTTTTGAGAAGATTTTTTCTTCTTTGTGCAGAAATTTCCATTCGATAAAATGAATTTACTTATTTAGAAAAATCTCCAGATTTTACACACTTAAATAAACATAGAAACCTAAAATCCAAGTAGATAAGATAATAGATAAGCAATTCCCGGGTAATTAACCTGTAAGACACCCCGTGTTCGGATATTCGCTAACTTGTATTGTGGGTTAACTCTATTAATCATTTTAACCGCTTAAACGTGTAAGTTACTTTACCTAGTTTTGCTGCGTAAGGATTCTTGGCAAGTAGTTGCAAACTGGCTTTAGGTTATGAAGGATATAATTAAACTTTATTGCACAACTCAAAAGGCTAACAATTAGTGGACTTAATGCCATTAGGCATTTTCTGCTAGTTAAACTTTAGGACCAAATAGGAAAAGGCAATGTATATTCCCCTTAACAGAGCGATGTAATATATATTTGTGGTCAATATGACGCTCGTAACAATGTCTACCTTTATCACGCCATAAATGCACACATAAAATACGTAATTGATGTTCGATAGCGTATTGCTAGATAGCAGTCGTACGTTTTATGACAAATTTTCGATTATGTGGATTAGACCTAACATTTTTTGGTTTTCAAGCAAACATTTTTTCAGAATATGGGAATCGATTAACATTTTAGTGAAGTCGTTTTTAATAGTTAATTTTATTTATAGAGTGAACCCAAAAAATACTGCACCGATTTTAATGATATTAGACATAGACAAACGAAACCTTCGTAATAGAAAACGTAGCCGGTAGTCATGTGAGTAACATGACTACCGGCTACGTTTTCTCAAACAAAACCGACCCGTGCCGCTAGTTTACAATGGTTTAAAAATTAGAATAGGTAAGAAAGGCAAAACGACAGACATAACTCATATACAATCAATGTATGCCAAAGTTTAGCGAAACTCTACGTGTAGGTAGATTAAGTTGTTCATATCCCGCGAAGTGCTGTGGCTTTGTGTAAGATCTCAACTCGCCTCAAACTAAATCCAAGATGCAAGTACCTACACCAAGTTAAATTGACTGCGAGTTGTGTTTGGATTGTTCAATATCAGCCAATCTGTGTAACCTGTGGTTCCATTCCCTGTCCATGGATGTCGTACGAGGCGACTTAGGGACACATCGCCTAGGCAGCAAATAGACAACAAATCCAAAGAGGGTTGACGTCAGGCAGGCCGGTTGTAAAATCAGTCAATCAGACGAACATTTAAAAGATTTGTCTGACGCCGTGATTCACGGCGCTATAGCCCCGAAAGCAATAGAGCCTAATCTGTATGTATAATAGGGAAGAATTATATTCAACACTAGATGTTACCGGAGGCTTCGCTCTCGTGGGAATTTTGAGATAAGGTATAGCCGATAGCAATATTGGATAATGTACCTTTCTAATGGTAAAAGAATTTTTGAAATCGGTTCGGTAGTTTCGGAGATTACCCGGCTCAAACATACAAACTCACAAACGCTTACCTCTTTATAATATATACCTATATTCAACATTTCTTCACGTTAAATTTCCATATTATGTTTAAGTTGTATTAATAAAATTTAACATTGTACTCGTAAAGTACAATGTTTAATTTTATCGAGACTGATGGATATGAAAGTGACATTATTTTATATTTGTGTTTGTTGAAATTTGAAAAATGGTAATGACAGCGCGATCGAATAGAAATTTCCCTTTCAATATTCAAAGTCAGTTTGATGCAGCCTATAAATTTTAAAGCCAAACGTATAGACACGATAACAGGAAAACTTTCAACCATTGACTGTGAGAGTTTCGACAGTAGTGGGATTACTTTCAAACTTCACGTTTCAAGATCCGATACTGCACCTACATTGAATTTAAGTTTGTATTTTTCTCTCGAAATGTTTTAATTTCTGAGTTTTGGATATTATATTTTGAAGGGTAGTTGGCTACTAGACCACTAGGTCCTAAATTCGAATGCTACTCGAGTCACATGAGTTTGTATACTAACAAACTTATTTATGCATAATAACTATTTTTTAGTTTATCAACTAGTATATATAGTGGAGAAGGCAATGGCAAACTAAAAATTATATATACTTAACACACAAGTGAAAAATACGACACACACGAAGAATTTCGTTACGAACCGTTCTCATAAAGTATCAGTATCTAAAATTTAATACCACTTCTGGAATAAAATCCTATGAATTCAAATATTCAAATACCATTTCGTAAATTTCTTATTCTCACGGATCTTTTTACGTTCAATAAGATTGAATCTTTGGTTTCAGAGCAATCGCTTCGATTCGCTTCCGTTGTGAAAAATGATATCATTTTTACCCATTTTCCATGTTTTAACGCGAACCAGGCGCTCGCCTGGTTTCAAATACAAATTAAAAATTATTCAACTTAGGACCAGTATATAAATAATAAATAAATAAATATATTAGGACAAATCACACAGATTGAGCTAGCCCCAAAGTAAGTTCGAGACTTGTGTTATAGGATACTAACTCAACGATACTATATTTTACAACATATACATATATAGAAATACATATATATATCCAAGACCCGGACCAATCAGAAAAAGATCATTTTCCATCATGACCCTATCGGGGATCGAACCCGGGACCTCTCGGTTCAAAGGCAAGCACTTTACCACTGCGTCACAGAGGTCGTCAAAGTATATATGTACACTATTATCACTTATTATTCTCAAAATTTTACTTAAAACAAAGTCTAGTGCTGGCTTCCAAAGCGCAGGTGACGAAGAAGCGGCGCAACAATCTTCACCGCAGCCTTTTCTATAAAGACGTCAATTGACAAATGTGGGTTTCGACACCACATGTGGATCAAACCATAAAATATTATAATAATACATTTTCAAACAAACCCGTTCAAAGTTCAGCTTAAATGTATGGTATGTACTCGTACTATGATTTTATTACCCTTTTCAGAAATACAAGAAACGATTTATGAGAAAGAAGGTACCAATATTATCTTTCTTATATCTATATGGCCCAGGGTTGTAACCATAATGTGAATTATAATACACACAACGCCTTCTGGACAATATATATTCAGAGGTTTGCCATTGCTTTCTAATTCCCAAACACTAGTTATAAATTATCATCTAGAGTGCAGGTTTCCTCACCATGTTTTCTTTTACCAGAACAAAGGAGTCAGACTGCCATACATACCTACGTGGTAGACTCACAAGTCTGTCAGTACTAGATAACTACTTTCAGAACTACTGCACTTCAAAAATGTGCAATATTTTCAAGTGTTACGATACACGTTAACAAAATCTCTCGGTCTTGCCTCGATAAGCTTAAAATCATTCGGAGCCGTATCAGGTTTGGCGAGCCTCCAACACTAAGGTGGCAGAAGCGACGGTTTCCCAGTATGTCACTTGACTAATTTTATATCTATGTTATAGCCCAGCTGAGCGACCCACTTTGTTACTACCTACAATATTTTTTTTCGAATTTACCTCTACGCAGCCACGCAGGGCAATCGTGGAGGATCTTAGAGGTGCAAAGTGTATGGACCGATAGTTCATATGATGCGTTGGGAGCGTTCAAGGGCTTGGAAAATAAAATCGAAATTACTAGTTGTTCGCCGCGAAGTTAGACCTCGCGAACACAATATATTTTTTATATAATTATAAAATTGTGAATATTTCAAAAACTACTTAACCTATTTTGGTGTCCCACGACACATACATACAAAAAGTGCATTTTTGTCCCAAGTTGAAAAATGTGACATAATTTTTCACATTTTGTGACAACCCTGACCGTATTGTCAACGCTAGCGGTGCAACGGTATGGATCTTATTAAACTGAATGAAATAAAGAGCGAAAACACCAAGTTACTTTGTTATCAATCATGCTATAAATGCTCAAATTATTTGTTTGTGTTCTGGATTTAGCTAGATAAGAAAGTAATAAAAGATATATAGATATAAGACCAAGTGTATTCATAGTTTATTTGTGTTAAAAACAGCACTTCTATTGAAACGTCTTCATTACACGCACGATTATGATTCAACGTTAATGGGACTGATATTCTGATCAAATAAATGAAGGAAGTGATTAATAAAAAACCGAAACGAATTAATTTCTGACCCAAGAAAATTAGTGCGTTAAAACAAGAAAATCACGAGATTTCCGACTCTTCGCTTTTGCCAGTGACAAAAAACTCGTGGTTTTATCAGCATCGTAAAGAATCGCACTGCGGTGATATCACTCCGGAACAGTTTAGCTACTACTTTGGGGAATAGGTCGGCCTAAAACTGGCCTCTAAGTTTTACTCTTGTCTAAAAAAGTCTTGTATAAAAAAATGATCGTGATAAGCCTGGCATGTTAGAACAACATAGGTAGTTTAAATCAGTTTTTCTTGTTTGAATCTGTATTTATTAATTTAAATTACATTTTTAATCATCTTAATTTTTTACTTTTTCTTCGGTTTCAGTGTGTTGTGTGTCCATCGAGCCCGTGTTACAAGCTTAGCGATTAGTGTGGGTCGTTGAGTGTTGTGCATTTATTTAGTTTCATCATTTCTTCTCGAAAGTGTTCCGAGAATTTATAGTTTTGATATAATATTTATGACATGAAAAAGTTCAGTTCAGTAAAATTCCCTTTGACTTTGTCGATGTCAATTAACCCTCTTAATAAAAAAGTTAAATCACACTTTAAGCTAAAGCATGTCACTGTCGCACTTTACAACAAGTCTTGGACAGAACGAGACAAAATATACTTTACCTTAAATTAACTTTTTTAATTACAGTGTTAATGTATAAAATGGATTTTCTACTGGGCTGAAATTGGGCGTTTTAACAAAGACCTGTTTGGCCTATCTCTGTTCAGCAATAAGCCTTGGATTAGTTGCCGAGTTCCGGGAACATTGGCGAAAGTCCAGAATGGAGTTTTCATACTGATGGAATTTGTTTATCGCTTACTTGTTATAAGGGGTTGAAAATTAATCTCATATAATATATAATTATGGTTTCACATTATTTGTTTATGTACACAACAATCTCGATATAATATATTTTTTCCATCCTGTAATTTCCACCGTATCCTTTCGTGGAGGTCGTATGAGGCGATAAAGGACAGAGCCTTGTGAAGCCAGATCCAAAATCACAGCAAAGTTTGACGTCATGCTGCTCGTAAAAACAGATATATTTTCGAGTAGACTTCGTGATATCATAGCTGGGACCGAAGTACACGAAACTAGGAAATAGAATACAAAACAGACAAATTTCTACCAAAAATTTAGAAAATTTACAGCAATTGCTAATGCCACGTTGATCGTCGCGAATTTGTTCCCAAGTTGTTATCTGGCTCTTTCTCGTCTTGCCTTGATCTTCTTTAAGGCGATGATAAATCACTCAGGTTTTTTACAATAGTAAAATTGTACGAAAGTACGTATGTACGAATGTAACTTTGTTGGTTGTTACCTCTTCACGTTCAATCTACTCAACCCAATCATAGTTTGCATACATGTAGTTTGAAGGACATAGGTTACCTTTTATCCCGGAAAAAAACTGCTCCCGTGCGAAATTTACGCGAGCGAAGCCACGGGCAAAAGCTAGTTTCATAATAGAATTTGATTTGGTAAGTATACTTCTAGCCAAATATTTTTGTTTCCCATATGCCAGCGAAATAAGTTTTGTAATATTAAAATGTATTAAAATTAGTATTGAAAAATAAACTTTCGAGATATTATATTATTCTATCAAATTCATATTAATTCATACATCCATATTAATATAATAAAGATAAAAGATTTGTATTTCTGTTATTTTGGTAGTAATAAATTAACTCAAGAACTACGGGCAATTTTGATAAAATTCGGCACAGAACCATACAGAAGAAACAGTCAGGAGTAATATAGGCTACATTTTATTATGGTTTTACCCGAGCAAAGCCGGGACGGGTCGCTAGATTTCTATGTTTCCTATCTAATTTGAAACATGAATACGGGTTAAGATTAAATCAGACCAATCACGACACTGCACATGATCTTCCGTTAGGATCAACAGCAGCTAATAATTCAGCAATTACCTTATATATTTGTAATAAATAGATATTAATTATTGATATCATTTTAACCGATAACTAGATTATATTTTATCTGCTGCATTACTTTACAATCTTATCTATATTCTAATAAAACATGAATATGCATAGAACATTCATGTCGTCATTTAGTTCTAGATAACATGTGTCAGTAATATTTTTAAAATGATTAAATTTTTGATTTTGTATTTTGTGCTGTGTGTTGTTACGGCCCAGGAAATTAATGAAGATTTATTTGAGCTAAATATTCTCCATTATAACGATTTTCACGCCAGGTAATTGAACAAGAAAGTGTACATTAAAAATATATAAGAATTTGCTTTCAAAATAAAGACTTTCTATATTTTAGTCGAAAATGTTTTAGTTTTAAACTGGTTACATTATTATATATTTCAAAAAATAAAGAAAATTTTCTTCATATGTTCGGTTACAAAATACAGGCGGTCGAAAGGTTTTATAGACTGACGATTAAATTCAAATTATTTCCAAAAAATTCTAGAATAAATTGCCAAAATCTCAGTTTCATTCAAGTATTCAATAATAAAAACCCAAATAAAATAAGCATATTACGATTGCGTGGATAAAGTGAAAAATCATAAAATGGTGATGACAATTTTATATTATTGTTCAGTGTTAAAACAAAACTGTTTCGCTCATCCTTTTGCGTTTTCACACCAATTTAATCATCATTATTTTTTAAATAGTTTCGAATCTTGATTATATTACTTGCTGTATGTAATTTAAAATTTATCTATATAATAAAATTCTCCATGTCAAATCGTGTCTTCAGCTACCGTTAGCTATAAAAACACTGACATATATTTTATTCCATCCATAAATATGGAGTTTTATGTAAACTCTTTTGAGTTCATCAGAACCGTCTCCAGCTAGTGTAATCTGCCATAATCACAACACTACAGATTTTAGTGTTGATATATCGTAGATACTTTTAATGAAAAATCCTCCTCCGAGACTGGAAGATAAATGGGAAGTTTGAAAAGAAACTTCAAAGAATCAAGAAAAGGTTATCTTTCTTATGCTTTTAATCGGTCTATATGAGAGTCTTATCTATAGGAGAAGTCTATGTATTTTTTCCTTCAGATTCGTAGAAACCAGTCCAGCTGGTTTGGTCTGTGATGCCGCCACGGAGCCATGTGTCGGAGGGTTCGCCAGACTCACCACCGCGGTCCGAGAGGCCATGCTAAGGGAGTCCCAGTCCCTGCTGCTGAATGGGGGGGACAGCTTCCAGGGAACCATCTGGTATAATCTGCTGAGGTGGAACGTCACGCAGGAGTTCATGAATATGCTGCCTCATGATGCACATGTAAGTTTTGACGTTAATATTAAATACAGACTATTAGGAAATCATATTCTTGATTAGGAATTAAATTAAAAAAACAAATATATTCAACAAAACGGAAAAGTGCATTGTAGCGTTTTGATTCTCTTTTGTGGATCAATAATTTATTGTCAGAGTTAGAAACACAGAGAGAGAGAGAAAGAGAGATAGAGATAAGTTTACTTTAGATCAAGGTTTTTGATCAAAAATTATATAATTTATGTCAAATAAACTATAATTATGCCACAAAAAAGGGGAAAAAAGCAAATCCAAATAGTAGAAACCACTTTTAATTAAATTATCTATTAGTATCTGACCATTTCGATGTTCCAGGTACTAGGAAACCATGAATTTGACAACGGTATCAGCGGAGTAGTTCCTTATTTGCAATACCTGAAAGATCCAGTAGTGACTGCCAACATCATTGACGATGGTGAACCGACCATCCAAGGATTGTATGAGCGCAGCATCGTAGTGGAGCGAGCGGGACGCAGGATTGGAATCATCGGTGTTATTATTGCTACTACTAATGTACGTTGTAGGTAGTGTTTTTTTTATATAAGCAATAAATCATATGGTCACCTGATAGAACTCAACAACTATTCTATGTAGACTATGTAAATATACCGAAACTAATAAATATTTTTTGGATTTTATGGAAGTCCACAACTGCACTGAAGTATTGCCCGCTTTAAGGCCTAGAGTTTTTCCATAATGCCCTGTAATTACACTGCCAACTCACCAGTCTACTTCTACAAAAAGATCAGACGTTTTGTATATTTTCTTGTCTGTTACTTATTTGTATCTCAGAATATATATTTTCTGACTTTGAAAGCATAGGAATCAAAGGAAGTTTCCTCCTCAAAAATTCGGGATATAATATAAATAATAAATAAATAGGGACAAATCACAAATTGAGTTAGCGCCAATGTAAGTTCGAGACTTGTGTTTTGTGATACTAACTCAACGATACTATATTCTATAACATATGCATAGATTATCCAAGACCCAGGACAATCTGAAAAATATTATATTTCATGTTGACCTGACCGGGGATCGAACCCGGGATCTCCAGTGTAGCAGCCAGGCAAGATTACCATTAGGCCACGGAAGTCGTATCGTAATGTTTTTTGTGTGTCAATATTATCAATATTATTAGATAGATAGGGGAAATAGTACGGACGTAGGAGACCTATTTTTGTTACAAAAGAAATGTGTCAGAATTATAGCTCAAATAGATAATACTAAATCGTGTAGACCTTATTTCAAAAAATTTAAGATACTAACTTTGCCATCTATATACATATACGACATCTGCATGTTTACTCATCAAAATCTAAGCTCTTTTATGAAAGTAAAGGACACACATAAAATTAACACCAGACATAAAGACAGACTTTATTTGCCTATAGCTAGAATAAGGATGCTAAAAACTAGTCCGCACTATATGGCAATCAGAATATATAATAAATTACCGGCATTTATTAAAAACGAAAATAATTTAAAAAAGTTCTCAAATGCCTTAAAATCCTTTCTGCTATCAAAAAATTATTACTCAGTAAAGGAATACCTTGACATGTAATGGAATTGTAATTGTTATTTAAAGTATTTAATATGTATTCATAAATAATCTAAGTGTCTAATATATGTATTTGAATATGAATTAATTAAATCATTTTTTTTTTATAAATTTTTATCTATTAATCAATTATTTTAACATTGTTTTATATAAAATATACTACTGTAATGACTACATTTGCAATACTCGCTGAGTTGCTATGATAAGAACAAAATTGTACATAACACCTGTATTGTAATTATGACTCATAGTTGGCAAATAAATGTTTGAATCTTTGATTCTTTTACTAGGTAACAAGATATTTTTACTATAATTAGAACTAGAATGAATAATGTTGAAGACAAGTAAGATGCAGTGCTCTGATTTGCTGGATTTCTCAACAGGAGCTGGCGTCCACCGGCCATTTGATGTTTACTGACGAGGTTGACACTGTGAGACGTGAAGCGGAGCTGTTACATGACCAAGGGGTGGACATCATCATAGTTTTATCACATTGCGGTCTCGATATCGACAGGTACCTTTTCCTTATTTGGTTTAAATATACCTACATTATTAGTACAGTAATCTGTAATTATTGTTTTTAGTTCAGTAATCTGTAGTTTTGGTACAGTAATCTGTAATTATTATTTTTGGTTCAGTAATCTGTAGTTTTGGTACAGAAATCTGTAATTATTGTTTTTGGTTAGTTTTTTTGTTGAAACCGTGCTCCGAACACAATACCAAATACACGATAGTTTTAACACGAATCTGTTAAAAATCCAAGACATATAGTTAATTTTGGGGTTCTATTATTATCAGTATTACTGAATTTTGCTAACGATAAATGATTATTCCATATCAATGTCATTTCAATAACTCATGTTGCTCCTAATATATTTTGCATGCTTCATTAAACCGTATCCAATATAATATTATTTTGCTAATCACAGAGATATAGCTCTAAACGGAGGTCCATACATAGACATAGTAGTCGGCGGCCACAGCCACACGTTGCTGTATGATGGAGAACCTCCTGACACATCAGCATTCGTCCCCCAAGGACCATATCCAGTTATTGTGGACCAGAATGGGAAATCTGTAAGTTAGATTAGAAAATAAAATAAAAATAAGTAAATATCACTTTATTGCCACACTTAGCATTACAATATTTTAACATATTATAATGTTTATTTTTTAGAGATAAATTTTGTAATAACGCTGATTTTCAGACGCTCCTGTCCCTACGATTTGTGCGTTTGTTAATGTGTAAGAAGGGCAAAAAAAAATGTGATGTGATTATATCATTGACATAATATTGTACCAATAAACTGCCAATAAATGCTTTTTTTAAATAATTAAACAGTTCTATAAATGGTACGATATTTCTGTCTGCAGAAACCATAAAAGTTTGTAAAACATAATTTTCATTTGTGACAAATGAACTGGCCGAATCCATAAAAATGTAATTACTAAGGTACTATTTTTAAAACAAATTAATTGCTCGTTCACTTGTTTATTCTCCATGAAACAAGAGATTTTATATCGTATTTTGATGAATCATAAAATTACTACTAAACAAAATGTTTCTATACGAAAAAGAATAATATTGTCAACGGCAATTTTTGTTCAGCTTTATCTTAGCACATGTCTGAATAACCGCTGCTACACATAAATCTTCCGAGAAAAGTTATCTAATTGACAGTAAAACCCGCACTAAATCCGAACCCTGATTATGACGACCTAAATAGAAAAATAGTACGAGAAAACGGAAGGATTTGTACTGTTGATGACAAATAAGAAATTACTAAATGTCGATGGAAACTACTATGAGTCAGATTGGTATACAAACTCATGTGGCATGAGTAGAATTCGAACCTGGGCCCTTTCGATCCACAGACGGGCGTCGTAACATGATACCACCCCCACTCCGGCTATATACAGTGAGAAATATGACAATTAATTGATTCTTCACCACAGGGCGTTAGTAATGTAATTCAATGTTTCCAGGTTTTAATTGTTCAAGCGGCAGCCCACACCCTATATTTGGGTGAAATAAAATTATTTTTCGATGCCTTTGGCAGCCTCGTCAGGTGGGAAGGGAATCCGCATTATATTGGTAATGAAATTGAACAAGGTAAGCCGATATTGCTTCTTGATAATAATATGATATACTTAAGGTCTTCTTAGATAATATGGATTTGCGGTGGTTGTAATAAATTATTCAAGATTGTTGCCAGACGTATTACGCTGTTTTTTTTAAACATTAGTCTCTAGCGCAGCAATTGAAGGATTAGATCATTTTCAACACATTCTCAAGTATATAATATTGTCATGAGAAGTATGGATGGTATTTTATTCTCAATCTCGAGATATTTGATATTTTTTTCCATTAGTAAATAGTCATTCCATGATGTAGTCATTTTCTAGTAGTTAAGATTTATTGGCAGCTGTTGTACTTTAAAAAAATTTCTTGTATATATTATATTTAAACATGTTGTTTACACATATGTTGAGTTGTTTCCTAGTTATGTTATTTATTTATCTCAATTTGCATAACTTTAGTGATAAATTGTTGTATGTAGGTATATTAATAAATACATATTTGCTGGCTGGTTTTGATTCGGTGCGCGGGTGAAATATAACAACTTTGAATATTTGGGGTGCTTTTTGTCCCGAAATTCTCATGGGAGCGTCAAGAACAAACTTTGAATTAATATTTCAGCTCCGGACGTATTAGAAAAGGTGAACCACTACCTGCCATTCATAACTGAATACGCTTCCCGCGAGCTGGGCCAGTCGCTGGTGCACATGTCTGCAGACTGCACCTGCCAGGAGTGCAACCTGGGCAGCTTCATCTGTGATGCGTTCTTAGACTCTGTGAGTATGATGAATCAATTCAGTGATAGCTCTTTTATTAGTTGACCCATCATTTTTGGCGGAACCCCAGGACAGAAAATTACCTGGACAGATGCTAAGAGTACCATTTGGTAAGGCTAAGGTTTATACGAAGCGAACTGACGCATATTGTTTCGTAACACATGACGTTACGAAACAATTACTCGTGTATTTTTTTCATGAATCGCTCAAAAAATTCAAGTAAAATTACATTGGATCTCATTACATACATGTTATCACGCCTATTTCCTACGGAGGTAGCAGAGGCTATGGATTTCCACTTTTCACACGATCCTAACAAACCTTACACTCGCTTCCTCCATATTTATCAATCTTTTCATGCAAGCTCTTTAGCTATGGATGCTTCATATATCTCCCTTACAAAGGAGATCCGCAATATATTTGCGGTATGTTTTTCGAGGTCGAACCTAACCTACTGGATCTAACTAGAAAACTTAAATAATATAAGGAAAATTATATCCACATCTGACAACTGGTCTGCCAAAAGCATACGAAACAGAAAAAGGATAATCACTTCATAGCTTATTTGATGGGTTTACTGTATTTACTTTCAGGTTTTAGACATGGCCGAAAGCGATAACTGGCACCACGCTCATTTTTGTGTAATCAATCAGGGAGGCATTAGAGCTGATATAGGCGATGGAGGTGAATACCATGACACTTTTACAATAATTAATTTGTGACATAAATATTGACATGTCTATAAACTTCGATAGAAATTTAACAAATCATCACAATCTTTGCGATAAACGATCCACTACTGGATATAGCATTTTCCATAGACTTCCACATAGATCGATTGAAAGCTACCGGAATCCAGTACTGTTTTGAAATTTGTTATCATCATCATACATCTAAGAAGGAAAGGTAAAAGGAAGAACGGCCTCTTTGAAAAACTACGAATATTATAATAATACTTTTAATCCAAAAATTCCAAAGGATTTCAATTCTAAATTTATTGCCAGTGATAACATACGAATCGTTGATGCTCTCCACGCCGTTCGAGAACAGAGTGGAAGTTTTTGACCTGCGCGGCGACCACATTATGGAAATGCTGGAGTTTTCAGTCGCTAACGACCCGTTTCCGGGCGCCAGGATGCTCCAAGTATCAGGTATGATCTGAATACGTACGGTAACTTCCAACATACATTGTGAAAAGTTGGCTTCAACAGTGCCACTTGAATAAGAGTTGAATATCTTGTAAGTAATAAGTTGCGCTGTTTTAAATGCTGTTGCCTGACGCTTTTGATGTTGACAGGTTAAAGTTAACGTCAAACTTAGAGGTTAATTTTGTCAACATTTAAGCTTAACAACTAAAGTAGTTCTGACGTTAAACTACTATAAACTAACAACTGACATACAGCTAACTAATGACAACGTCCTGTCTTACTTCAATTAGTAACGAGAGAGAGGGAGAAAGGGAGAGATGCACCTGTCTTTCACCTGCTAGATATATAGATAGATATATGAACTGTTTGTTGCGCCATCTACAAATGAGGAAATAACAAAGTATTCAAACATACATAAGCGCAAAAGCGATAAAGAAATAGCTCCCTTACAATTCCCCAACGTAAAATTACTGTATGAACCAAGCAATTTGGTGGTAATTTAGTAACTTTAGCTAACTATTAGCTAGCACGGAATTGAACTCAAAAGTGTAAACATATTAGTCAAAACGTAGCAGCGGTCGTTCGGAAATGCCAGTAGTTTGTAGCTTTATGAGAAATAGTTTCTAATAATACAAAATTTGACGTGAATGCCTGTTGAAGGTCTATTTTTTTTATTTTGTAGTGACTTTGGTGTGGTGTTAAACAGCTGGAGAGTCATTAAATTCGCTACGTTTTGACGCGGGCGAATCCTCAGACAACCGATACATAATAATAATAATATTTTCCTTTTTCAAATTATTAAAACTACACACAAAACTTAGCTGCCAAAATTGAATTAATTCATGCGAAAATTGAGGCTATCGGTTTGACACGGAAAAAGCAAAAACGCTTTGGAAAATGAAAATGACAGACGATAGGATGCCTTCACAACAATGGCGGGAAAATGAAGCCATGATCGCCGGACATCTCCCTGATGTGGCTATCTCCTGACGAAATTAGGGGGAATTCGTCCCCATTACTCTAAAACCATAATGGATAAGTATATTCTTGCGCTGTTTGACGGAATGTAATATAAATTGAAATTCCGTTGACAGTGAAAGTCATATTTTCTATTTCGCTCGTACAAGATATAAATGTGCCTATTAGAACTTGTGAAGAAACGTGACAGAGCGCTGAAATCTTTTGTCCCTCATCACGTGCCCGGCCCAATCAGACGACTACCCGGCCCACTCCGATTAATCTCATACAAAGAACTTTGTATGAGATTAGTCGGAGTGGGATTGGAAGTTGTATGGAAATCTTCTATCTCAATTTACTCGTTCGTCGTCTGCAGTTTTTTTTTTGGTCTTTGTGAAAAATCCACATGAGCGACGAACTCAGTGGTTCAACGAATATAATAAAATTTGCAATTATAAAAAAAAAAACTTATTATAGATTTTTGTGGTTTTCGAGACTTAGTTAAGATTAATATTTATTTGTAAGCCATCTTCAGTATACAGAGTATATAAATTGTTGTCCATTGCAGTCATTATAAATTCACCAAGTGTTAATTAAATTGTGGCTAGAAGCTGTCTGTGTGTTTATTGCAAATAGCTTTATTTAAGCAAAATAACAAATAACGATTTCTCGAAGCGAATAAAATTCACAAGGCCGAGTAAACAAGGTTCATCCTATCGCCATAGAGTATTTGCAGCGTTTATAGAGCGCGAGCGTTTAGAGGGGTGTAAAAAAAACAGATAAGAAACACCCTTGTAAAATATAAATAATACTATCCAGATAAAAACTGATTTAAATACAAATTCAAAATCTTCATTGCCACTTTTAATTTAATATTTAAAAAAAGCTATTACTCAGAATGAGAGCCGCAGTAAAATAGACTAGCAGGTAAAAACTTGTATTTAAAAAGAGGTGTTTAGAGGATAAATTCACACTTCTTTACTTAACACATGCCATCTTAATACATACCTCTTCTTTTCGTGTAAATATGCCCTCTTTAAATAATAGTTACACTATGAAATTCATGCAAAACATTCCGGAACTAGCTTGGAAAAACAACGCTATAACCAAACCGACAAGTCCTAACATAACAATCTGCTTTATGCTAATGTATGTTATTCTAAGTGCTACTTAATATCTCCGTAACGTTTAACGTTGTAGGAATTTGTCCTTTTAAACATATTTTTCTAGCTTGCCGAAATTAGAAAATTAATCATTAGTCTTAGAAAAAAATAAAATCATACTGGCTGGGAAAATATCTGAGATTTGTAAAGACGAAAAAAATATACGTGTAAATACTACTATTTACACGTTCTTATCTTTGAAATGTTCCATCTTTAAATTTCGAATCCGCATTCAGGGCTGCAGCCTGTGTTCGACGGTTCTCGTCCCCGTGGCGACAGGGTTGTCAACGTAACTGTACGGTGCATCGAATGTGACGTGCCTCGCTACGAGCCTTTGCAACGAGATAAATATTATAGAGTTGTCTCGCAGAACTTCTTGGCAGATGGCGGTGATGGATTTTCTGTGAGTGCACAGCCCTGAATTTATCGTTTTAGTACCTTTGATCGTATCGTGTTTGATCATTTGTAAGCAAAACATTTCAATCAACTGAACAACTTCTAGTTAGTTTTAAATTTGTTCCATATATTTTTTATTTTAAATTTTGAAACCGTTCTAAAATATCTAATTGTAGTTCCGCGTTAGTGGAGTTTCTTTCTCATTTGTGCAAGCATATAACAAAGAAACGTAACAAAACATAATAATATCGTTATTAATAAATTTGCTATGTCTTGCGTACATGTACCAGCTTATGTTGTATTTTGTTATATTGTTTCATTCAGTGTGTTCATGGGTGTTTGGTTTTGTGATAAAGGAGGAACATTTTAAAGTACCTAAGCAGATAAAACAAAAACAATTTTGACAATATTTTTTCCATTTTACTGACTATATATTATAATCCAACCAAATACTACGCTCAATTATATGATTATTCAAATCGTTAATATATTAATAAAACATACCGTATGTAAATAAAATGTGGGTACATCTTTTTAAAATGTAAGTCATTTTATATGTTTTTTTTTCAATATATCACAACGTTGTTTCAACAAGCTGTCCTTTGACATTAATAAAGTATGAAACATAGTAAGCCGCCAGAATTTGCATGTTATTGTATACGTAATGCACATCGATCACTGTTCAATCAATCTCTATAACACCCACAGTCTGTTCCCACACTCACTAAGAGGAAAGTATTATGTAAAAAAACACTGAAAGAAAATCATATTTACATACAGTCTACAGCACATCAAGCTACCCAAATTTATTGCAATTTCGACGGTATTTCCGCTACCGTCTATGTAAGGTAACTCGACGGGCGACTCGTATATGCAAATATGGTTTCTGATTTTTCGACCTATTATATATCGTGAGACACGACAAATTTTCTCTCTCCGGTTTCTCGAGAATTTTCAGTCAAAATAAAGTTATATTTATAACATATTTGCCGAGCGCCGAGTTTGCAATACATTTGGGTAAGTTGATGTGCTGTTGACTGTACCTAAACTTTCTTATATTGTCTTGGCTGATTAATCAGCTTGTAAGTATGTCAACTACTAACAGAGCACATACTTACAAACTAATTAATCAGCTTGTAAGTGTGTCCAAAATCTCCTTGTTACCCGTGCTGAGTGCTCTATTAGTAAACACACGAGTGTTTTTTCGATGCGAAATTGCGACTACGATCATTAATAGCGTCCGTATGATGAAAAAACTTACATTCAGCTTATTTAAAATATCCATAATTATCTACATACAGATTGACAAGGTTGTCTGGTCAGGTGATGGAGGCGCTGCTGTTCAAGAAATTTGAGAACAAAATTTTATTACGAAATGATATTTGAAAGTTTTTCATTTTGGTCACCCCGCCAGGTAACCTTGTCAATTTACAGAATACTGAATTTTATGACTCGAAGACATTGTTCTTATTGAAATCAGAGACCCGATGCGACGCGATACGAAAGTAGCACATGTGACCATTGTCGTATCGCATCGTGTCGCGAACTTTATTTCAATGAGGACGCGGGGTAATATATTTTTAGTACTATATAAATTTCAGGTATAAAACCTGTTTTCGACGGAGCCTTGCCTGTAGGGTCCCGTGTAGTTGACGTGTCTATCAGATGTATAGAATGCGAGGTTCCTCGTTACGATCCTATAGACGTTGACAAATATTATAGGGTCGTTTCTCATGACTTCATTGGAAATGGAGGCGCTGGTTACACAGTAAGTTGAATTTTGATAAAGTATACATATAAGGGCCCGGCCCGTTTCCTTGGTAGTTCTGACGTCCGTCGACGGATAACACAGATATTGTACGGAGATTCGACGTGCGGCGACGCATAACAATGCGTCAAAGGAACCATAGAGCCGGGCCATAATGTCGTTCTTTTTGCAATTTACATTATGTTGTTGTAACTAGACTATATATATGTTCCTTCTTTCATCACATTTTTTTATATAGAGGTTGTTAGTGAATTTTGTGTCGTGTTAAAAAATGTCCACATCATCGATAGTTGATTCTGTGAATTTAAAAGAATCTGGCCTTAGAAAAGTAAGATTTTTCAAGCAGATTTTCAACTTGATCATAATGATCATGTGGTTTCTACTACTATCTAAATCAGTCTGTTTTATTACAAGTTTTTATATAACTTGTAATGTATGGATACTTCCATACATTATGTGTACTTCCATACTTCCATACATATGTTTCTTCGAGTGGTTCTTGTAACTCCATTTTGAAGTATTATCACCTGATTGAAGTGAAAATTTCTAAACACGTTTAGCTTGAATGACAAGGCATTATTATGATAAACTTAACCTGATTGTGCACCCAAGAAGGGCTCCCGACGACGGAACTCCTAAACGGTTTACTGCACGGACATAATGATTTTTTTGCGTGACAGAGATCTTATTACTATTTTTACATTTGTAACATAAATTGTTATCTCTGATACAAATGTAAAAATTTGTGTTACAAATGTTATTTTTGTAAAAAACATATACTGTTTGTTGTAAAATGCATCCTATGCCAATTTTTCAATTGTGCAATACCCACGAATAAAAAATACCTATTTAAAAATTTCAGATGATCTCAGAAAACCGTCGTAACGTTGATGTAGTGGGCGTGGACTACGACATCCTGATGCGGTACATAGAACGCCTGGCCCCTGTCTTCAGCGAAGTGGACGGGAGGATACACATTGACAACCCATGTCTGAGTTAATGACAGAAAGCTTCTGCACAGAGTTGCTGCTGTGTTATATAATGCTACCACACTCGTACCCATTGTACGGAGCGCCATGTTACCACACTCACACAATAAAAATTTCTATATGTTGTACCTATATCATTGCTGTACTTTCCAATTTTTCGTTTTCTTTTTGTATCACTTTCATTCAATTTATTATTAATCATGTAGGTATATCCACTAAGTTCACCTAAGTTATTATCCTTACATATTATTATATATATAAAACAAAGTCCTCTGCTGCGTCTGTCTGTCTGTTCGCACTACGCAAACTCAATCTCAAAAACTACTTCACTGATTTTCTTGCGGTTTTCACTTATAGTTAGTGCGATTCCTGAGGAAGATTTAGGTGTCTAATTTGTTATGTTTTTAGCCGAGCGAACCCGGGACTGGCCGCTAGTATCTTATATAATATTCAACTCCTTGTGAGTGGACTTGAAATTGTTTTTTTTTTTTTTATATGTCTTGCGTAAATACTATTTATTATATGCCAAAACAAATGAAATAATGATTATAGATATATATTAGTATAGGAATACTATTATTATAAAGAGGTAAGCGTTTGTGAGTTTGTATGTTTGAGGTGGGTAATCTCCGAAACTTCCGAACCGACTTCAAAAATTATTTTAGCATTAGAAAGGTAATTTATCCAAGATTGCTATAGATAGGTTATATTTTATCTCAAAATTCCCAACATCTAGTTTGCTAATAAAAATAAAATTATACCTACCTCCTGTCATGATGTTTCACGCTTCTGCTCATTAAAATTGATGAATTTTTTTTTTTTAATGGAATAAAGTGTAAATAGGTAGTGAAAATAGTTGAAATAGCTAGATTCGGAGATGTAAACCTAATAATTGTTTTATTTTAACTAAAATAGGTAACTATATCGGACGCTCCTTAGTAAGCTTTGCCTCTGTTCCGATTCCCTACTCATGTGGTTGTAGATTATAACGAAACTTGAGATAGTTAGTGGGAGCAATGTATATTTGCTCCACCTTAACCGCCACAAAGGGAATATTTTCCACCAAGCTTATTGTTGCTTAGGCCTTATCCGCACGAGCGCGTTTTCGACGCCATAGAGTACGAATGTAACCATGTATGTTATGATGTGGTTTTACATATTAAATTAAATTAAAAATAAAATTATACCTACCTCCTGTCATAATGTTTCACGCTTCTGCTCATTAAAATTGATGTTTTTTTTTTTTAATGGAATAAAGTGTAAATCGGTAGTGAAAAAAGTTTAAATAACTCTAGATTCGGAGATGTAAACCTAATAATTGTTTTATTTTAACTAAAATAGGTAACTATATCGGATGCTCCTTAGTAAGATTATTAGAAAGGTAGATTTATTATATTTTATACTTGATATTATTAATATTTGGCATCGATGTCAAAAATTTTGATATTCGTTAGGATAATAAACATGTATTCATACGAAAGGTACACAAAATGGCTAAACACTTTGTAATTTTACATTTAATCATCTTAGTCATAACAGCATTGTTCTTCAGAATTCTTTAGATATTCGAAATAGGATGGCAAATAATACATTACTTAATGACTTCAATAATAATAAATTTATATGTTTTTTTATAAACTCCAAAGTTGCAAGGCATTCTCTCATCCGCTTAAAAAGTGCAACTGGTTACCATACGGCTGAACGCATATATTCCAAACATGGCTAAGAACACTCTCTATTAAATTCTCTTACAAATAAGAAAAAACTAGATCAAAATCGATTCAGCCGGTTGGCTGCTACAATTCCACGGACAGACACAGGCACCTTAAACTTATAACTTCTGTAGTCGGGGTAGTTTATTTGTTAGACAAATTAAAAACCCCCGACTTTCAATATTCATTTCGCTACAACTTTTGAACGGCTGAACCGATTTTGATCAAACATACCTATCTAAGAACCACCGCATAAAAATTTGCTATCAAATAAAAAAAAACCGCATCCAAATCGGTTCACTCGTTGATGAGCTACTGTGTCACGTACACAGACAGACACACTTAGTGGTCAAACTTATAACACCCCTCTTTTTGCGTCGGGGGTTCCAAATGTACCTCTTCCACCATGCACAGATAAAAAGGCAGCGCAACAAACTTCACCACAACTTTTTTTTTTCAGAGACAACAATTTATTAACACTGGCATCATACCTACAGGTTCATACATTTAATTTACTAATAGGATTAAAATACAGGAAAGTAAGGCCGTGTTCCAACTGCGCCACGTACAAATACGACGCGCGCATTAACACGTAGCGGACGTCGTTACGAGCGGACGTGTCTGCAGTGGACATATCATAGTTCTGTCTTTTTTTTTAAGTGGGTGACCACCTTAATATCATAGTTATTACTATTTACCGAATGTGTTACATTGCTAACACTAAACGTCAGAGGCGTGATCTATTGCCATTACTTGGCAGTATTCGTTAAAGTCATGTTTTTATGCGTGTGTGTGTGGAATACGATAGTTAGTTTGACGACCTCGGTGGCGCAGTGGTAAATTTCTTGCCACTGAACCGAGAGGTCCTGGGTTCGATCCCCGGTCGGGTCATGATGGATAATGATCTTTTTCTGATTGATCCGGGTCTTGGATGTTTATCTATATATGTATTTGATATAAAATATCGTTGAGTTAGTATCCCATAACACAAGTCTCGAACTTACTTTGGGGCTAGCACAATCTGTGTGATTTGTCCTAATTATTTATTTACAATTGTAAGACCTTATGTCAAAACAATTTACGCTTACTATTGTAATTCAGAACAGTGTGTTTCATTCCTTTGTTTTTAACTCCTTTGTTAATTCATGTCTATTTAAGTGTTGAGAAACTACGTTTGAAATAAATTTCTAGGTCACTGTAGCCTCACTGCTCCATCGCACAACGACAAGTACGTTGTCGCTCCATAAGTTTGAGTTGGACATACATAACTGTGTTGCGTATAAAACTGCGCTGATCCGTCGACAAAGCACATGAGTACAATACAGAATTGCTCCGTTGTTAAAGCACAGTGCGGCGGAAAAATGAGGCCGTGTTCTAAATGGAAAATCTTTTATAAAACTTCATGAATATTATTTTTTCACTCTAATTAATCAAAATTATTTTGGATGAATACATCGCTTATTGACGTCAAAAATTTACTTAAAAATCTACCACCCACTTCCGGGTGAAAAAGTAGCGACGCGATAAACTTCACCGCGGCCTTTCTTCCGTTACGTCAATAAATCAATTTGGTCTTATAATTAATTATAAACCTTTTTTATTTTTATTGTAAATATATGTACCGATATTCACGATTTTTGCGTGGAAAAATATTACGTTGATGTTTGCAGCCGTCACGTCACGTTGCACTCATGTCACGTAGCGCGGACATTGTAACGGTTGTACGTGATCGTGTGCGCAGTGTGCACGGACCTTTATAACACAACGTTATTTTGTTTCACGACTTCAAGAAGTCGTTGAAGTCTGTAGATGCAAGTATTTAGTGTTAGTTATTCACCGCAATTACAATAATATTGTTAGAAATATATAAATGTGAGTGTGGCACATTTTGTTACCCAAGTTTTTCACTGTTTATATATATATGCACACTAGCCTTTGCTCGCGACATTTTACACGCGTGAAAGTTCTGTTTCATTTCTTTCTCGTGGAAATTTCGGGAAATCTGCTGATGGATGGGTAAAAACATAATAAATTATACACCGAAACCTTCCTCAGGAATTGAACTATCTATTGGTGAAAATCGTATGAAAATCCGTGCAGTTGTTTTTTTAGTACGAATAGACAGACAAACAGTTGTGTCAGAGGACTTTCTTTTATAATAAATATGTAAGGGTATATGTAGGGTATTGTTGATAATTAATTTTGAAGCAAAAAATATTTTTTACCATAATACCTATACGTAAAATAATGAACAATGTTAGAACATTGCATAAGTTATTTGTAACAAATAACACTTGATATTACACCGTATTAGGTCTTTATTACCCCGAACGCCATTTGAAGGGTCACAAAGGGAGAAAGGGCCAGTGATTTCGGAACAGACAAAGCGAAGACAATGAGCCCATTTGCAATATCGCGGCAAAATTACTTGGACAATATCTGTCATTAATAAAGTTGTGGCCTAACACTTCGGTTCTGCAGCTAACAAATAAAGAAAATTTTACCGTCATTTGTTTGTCGGTAGCACATGTGAAATTATTAGTTTTTTAGTATCAGTAAAGCTTGATGTTGATAGCCTATCAGTATCAAGTTTCAACAGTCCTAAATTCTTTTTTATTCTCTTTTCTTCTTTATGGCAATCAAATTTCTTCAAAGTCCTGCTAAATTCCTATGACAACACTTTTTTCAGCTCGATTTTTGTACGGATTTTTTCATTGAAAATAATTATGATTTATTTTGTTAATTTACTAGTCGGGTAGAGTAAAAGGAAAATAAACTGAATTAATTAGGTCCATAAATTAGGCAAAGTGATCTTGGACTTTTATCCGCGGCGATAAATTTAAGATAAATAAGACTTAATTAGCGACACAAGAAAATATTTAGGAATTAACGAAGTTATTTAGGTATTTTAAATGATTGAAAAAATAAGCTGGACAGAGAGAAAAATCAATGAGGAAGTGCTGGAAATGGAATAAACGAAAAGAGAATACTGCTGACAGAAATTGAAAATAGAAGGGGAAGAATAATTGGCCACTTGATACGACACGACGCCCTATTTAAAACTATTTTTGAAGGAAAGGTGAAAGGAAGAAGAGGTCCAGGGAGACCGAGGAAAAGCTAAGCTATATATAAGAAGAAGAAGAAGTACTTATAATGAGTAAAAATAAATCGATGAATACACTAGTATTTTCCGAATAAATAATATATTTTTCTTTTATATTTTTCATCAAGTTCATTTTTAAATTTCACCTCTAAATTTAAGCCTACGTATTAATGTACTAAATAGAAACCAGGTCAGAATGAAAAATTAATTGAATCATGAAACGTTAAATGGAATTTATTTAATAAATTCCTTACAGACATTCATAAATTTGAATAGCAGAATTCAATTACCAGTGTTGCTCATTAGGTATTCACTTACATAAATTATGAGTGTGTACCAGCCTAGTTTAATTAAACCACGGTTCAACCACAAATTTTGTGACCGAAAACCCTGTGTTTACCGACGTCCTTGCACTATTTGCACGTTTAGTTTTTTTTGCACAAGAATATCAATCTAAACACCGCGGCACAAGACTGGTATTTCAATGAAAATCTGATACATCGTTCTGCTAAGTGCATAGTAAATTTCATACTGAATTATAAACGGTATTTTAAAGGCAATAAGTTTCGAAATTGTGCGAGTCAATTTAATGGGGTGAAAAGAGTTGAATGTCATGCCTCAAATTGATTCATTAACATTTCTCATTCTATTTTTCATTTGTGGTTCTATGGGTCATGACTCACGCCTTACATTGATTAACCGATTTACTTTCCATCATAATTTTTAGCAGCCCACATCACCCCACTGCTGGGTGGTATTCAGACCCATTACAACAAAATTCAAATGCTTAAAAAATACTTTATAGCTTTTTGAACCAATCAACCATGCATCATTACATTACACTACATGCGCGAATATACATAAAGCATAACAATATAACAGCGATTTATAATTGCACTATCGGCCGGGCCCGACTTTGCTCGGGTTAAAATACAATAAATTGTGCACATAAACCTTCCTCAGGAATCACGCTATCTATTCGTAAAAACCACAGTTTTTGAGTTTATCGCGAACGGACAGACGAGGCAGGGGACGTTGTTTTATAAAAGGTATATAGGATAGGATAGGTAGGTATATAGGATAAATGACAGATTAATACTGTTTTATTGTCGTTTTAAAAACAAAAAACAGTTTAATTGGCAAATACCTTATGATATTATGCCGACTGTACACTTTCGCGAAAGAAATTAAAGGTACCAGGAATAGTGGAAAACCAAAGAAAAGGTGGATGAAGTATGAATAAAAAAGGAGTGAGTGGAGTAAGTAAAATGGTAAGGATCAAACCTAGAGACTCCACATGAGTAAGAAAATTAACAAGAAATAGAAGAATTTACTCTATCGCGAAACAGTTCGCCGAACTTTAGCTGATTCAGCATCTCTCCCTCTCTCTCTCTCTTCTGAGCATTTTTCCGGTTTCTTTATCAGCCATTGAGCGTAGGAGTCAAAGATCCACTTTCCTACTTTTGCGTCGTCACTTCGCACGGTCGTCGGCATCCCTAGTTGTCAGACGTTTGGCCGATTCGGCCGATATATTGCTGGTTGCGGTAAATAAAAGCTCTCTTAAAAATTCATTCGTTCATTCATTCAAGTTCGGCGACATTGTGTAGCCGGCATAAAGTACTATACACACTATTGACATAATAACAAGGCGCGCGATATTCCCGAATTCCCCCTCTACGCGTAACAGGAGCAAATGTGCTACGTGACGATTTTTGATAAAACAATACCTACTTCTGTTGACTTGGAAATCTAAACTGTACTTCAGTTTGCGAAAAAAAGTGCAGAATAAATGAGGATATCTTGTTATTGTTAATGATTCATTATCTTGATAGTACCATAATACCTCGAAGCGGTTGTAGTGTAATGGTTAAGACGCCTGTGGATCGAAAGGTCTCAGGTTCGTATCCTACTCGTGCCATATGAGTTTGTATACGAATCTATATAGTAGTATCAAGTGGTGGTCTATGAAAAGACCACCACTTGCTTCCGATGAAGGAAAACATCGTAAGGAAACCTGCACACTGGTGGACAGTATAATTCACTAGTGTGTATGCGACTACCTGTTGCTAGATGGCGGTAAGTAGTAGTAAAAGTCATGTCAGATGCCTTTAGGCGACTTGAATAAAATCTGACACCAGTGTTAGCAATAACACACTCGATATGATGATGATGACTTAAATAATAACTTTTTCACCCCATACTTTTAGAGCCAAATTTACCAGATTATTGTTTTGTAAATGGTAAAACATATTACAAACTATATACCATAACGAAGTCATTTACCAAAGCCATTATTATTTCGATTATCCTATAGATTCGTATGTACACCAGCAAATCGCACACTAACTTATATAGATCTTTAAGCGGCCGTAATGAAGGCGATTTTGCATTTGCACGACGGTACACACGCGGAATCTATAGGAATAGCCCCCCTTTGGGTGGGGGTGGCCTATAGAGAATTGCAGCTACTCGTTGCTAATAGTTCGTAGAAAGTGCAATGTTGCGTGAAATTGCAGCGATGCACTTGAACCGCGGGAGTTATGCATTTTCGCATGAATGTTGTAGTGGTTGTTAAATATTAGCGGTTCAGCGATTGCAAGCTTTGAAGATTAATCCTCGCGCCATAACGTGGGAGGTGTCTCAGAGCGTTTCGACCGCTGCGGCCGCGCTGTCATTACGATCCGTTAATTTTCTTGGGGATTCATTACGAAAATCGATCATTTAAAAAATTATATTACCACAGTACAGATTCATTATTTTAGTCAGATAGTAAAACTATGTTTTTATCTGACACCGCGACCGCAGCAGAAACGCTCTGAGAAACACTCAGGATGTAAAGCAGTACTGAGCGAGGGCAGTTGGCTTCACAGACAGCTTCTAACGATTTCAACATTTGAATAAATCAAGAGGTCCCGTATCTCTTTTAGATTTAAATGAAAATCCTACTAATATTATAAAAGCGAAAGTTTGTGTGTATGTGTGTGTGTATGTTTGTTACCCTTTCACGCAAAATATATTGGACTGATTGTTATGATTTTGGTACACGAGTAGAATATAACCTGGAATAACACATAGGGTATTTTTTATCCCAAAATTCCCACGGGAGCTTCGCCCGGGGCTAAGCTAGTTGATTATATATTATAAAATATTTGTCTGCTCGTAAAGTATTTGTGATCATCTTGGAATGTCACTTAAATATTTTGTTCAAGTCCAAAATTCAACAGAAAAAATAATACAGTTTGGTATAACTTTATTAAAACCTTCTTCAACTGGTCATAATATAAATTTGATGAGGTTATTCGCAAAGTGTCATTAACTCAGACATGGGTTGTCAATGTGTATCCTCCCGTCCACTTCGCTGAAGACAGGGGACAGGCGTTCTATGTACCGCATCAGGATATCGTAGTCCACGCCCACTACTTCAACGTTACGACGGTTTTCTGATATCATCTGAAATGTTTGATGTATTATTTATGGTATTTGATGGTGTTTGAACACTTACGTTAATTTTCAAAACGTTAATTTCGCATATAATTTTTTTTTAAACTTAGTACTAACTAATTCATGAAATTGTTCTCACTAAACATTTAGTGAGCATGAACAATGATGAATTTTTGTTTCACGAAAATTTATTGTTGTCAAAGATATTTTATAAAGAAGTGCCCTCCTCGGGAACCGATCCTCGGTGCATAATAATGGATTGTCATCCAAACTAAACGTGTATACAAAATTTCAGGTCAACCGGTTGAAACCGGTTGAGCATTTTTAATATTATTAGGATGTCTCTTTAGTAAATACTATGAAATAACTCTTGAATAAGTTAAACGGTTAAACGGTGGGAACATTTTGAATTAATTACAAATTACAAACAAGACGTAAAAGTTTAAAACAATAAAGTCAGAGCTGTGCACTCACAGTAAATCCGTCACCGCCTTCCGCTATGAAGTTCTGTGTGACAACTCTATAATACTTGTCTCGTTGCAAAGGCTCGTAGCGAGGCACGTCACATTCGATGCACCGTACAGTTACGTTGACAACCCTGTCGCCACGGGGTCGAGAACCGTCAAACACAGGTTGCAACCCTGAATGCGAATTTGAAATTTAAAGATGGAACATTAAAAAAATATGGAACGTGAAAACACGTCTTGTATAAATTCTCTTTGTATATCTGCGATACTTTATCAGCCAGTATTTTTTAAATGTTTATTTTTCGTTTTTTTTTTATAATATTATGTGTCAACATTGCCAGAGTGCCAGTATTTTTCCAAACTTGGTCGCGATTGTTTGTGTTTGTTTATGTTATGTTCAGTAATACCTCACATTGTATACACATTCATATAGACATATGTTTGCAATACATGGTACCTAAATTAATTTTTGGGTAGAAACGGAGAAAAACCCATTCCAAGTAAAACCATATGAGTACCTGACACTTGCAGCATCCTAGCGCCAGGAAACGGGTCGTTGGCGACTGAAAACTCCAGCATTTCCATAATGTGGTCGCCGCGCAGGTCGAAAACTTCCACTCTGTTCTCGAACGGCGTGGAGAGGATCAACGATTCGTATGTTATTACTGGAAATCAATATACAATTTAACTTATGTATATTAGACAAAGAGTTCATTATAAGTCATTGTCGCTGAGACATTTGTGAGAACAAGAGAAGATTTTCCTTTCGCTGTTTGGTAACTAATTGTGGATGAATGAAGTTGTTTGTGTTATGATGATGAAGTTTTTTTTCACTTTCGTAGAACCTGTTTTTGGAAATCTCTTCCCTTTAGAATTTACGCAGGTTTCCAAAATAAATTCTCATCGGAAATACGGTAAATTTCGAGAACAACACATCGCTACTCATGATAGTCGAAATTACGATAATGACTGCGCTTAGAGAAACTATGTTTGAGTTTTTGAGTTATGTTGATGAAAATTAATTCATTTATTAAAGAAGAATTGATTCTATGAAAACCGTCGTATTTCTCACCTCCATCGCCTATATCAGCTCTAATGCTTCCCTGATTCATGACGCAGAAGTGGGCGTGGTGCCAGTCATCACCTTCAGCCATGCCTATCGCCTAAAACAATTCGTAATCTGAATAGAAACCAGAATTTTAGAGAACAGATAATTTTGGTATATTAATACCCAGTAATGAGGCATGAAAGTCACTATCCTTACATAGTATAAAACATAATCGCTCCCCGCCATCTGTTACTATGTATGCTGAGATCTTCAAAACTACGTAACGAATATTGATGCGGGTTTTTCGAATATATAGTATAATTCCTGAGGAAGGTTCACCTGAACCTTGATACACCTGTATCATTATGATTTTACCCGAGTAATGCCGGGCCACGAGTTATAACAAATGTATATAATTTACATTACGATAGTAATGGTGTTGAAAGCCATAAGTACCGCAACATGGCTATTTGTAGGTACCTACGTGGCCAAATCTTTTGCTACAATATTCAGCTTTTTGACAGCCCATACTGTCCAATTTCATACACTGTAGGAGGCTTAATGCAGGGCATCAAATATATTGGAAAAATCTAATGTGTACTATATTTTTACTATACTTTTTTACTACTATATTTTTTACTCCCCGAATGTACTATATTTTTTGCTGTATCTCTTCTCCAAATAAAGATAACTTGACAATGAATTGTCGAAATTAATCACGGTCCAAATGTAAGACTCACAGAGTCCAAGAACGCTTCGCAGATGAAGCTGCCCAGGTTGCACTCCTGGCAGGTGCAGTCTGCAGACATGTGCACCAGCGACTGGCCCAGCTCGCGGGAAGCGTATTCAGTTATGAATGGCAGGTAGTGGTTCACCTTTTCTAATACGTCCGGGGCTGAAATATTAATTTAAGATTGTTCTTCATAAACTACGCCCCGCTTCTCATGGGAATTTCGCGATAAAAGTCGACCTATTCTATCCGTGCACCACATCAAAACTCGTCCAGTAGATTTCCCGTTGTTGAAAATAAAAAATCATTCTAACTTAAAAATTATCAACAAGTATTACATATTTATAGAAAAAAATACCGTCAGTCAACAACAGTCTTAAATAACTTATTACAACCGTAAAACCAAATTATCTCGGAAAACCTTGAGAATATCGAATTATTATCAAGAAGCAATATCGGCTTACCTTGTTCAATTTCATTACCAATATAATGCGGATTCCCTTCCCACCTGACGAGGCTGCCAAAGGCATCGAAAAATAATTTTATTTCACCCAAATATAGGGTGTGGGCTGCCGCTTGAACAATTAGAACCTGGAAAAATTGGATTAAGTTACTGGATGTAATCATAAAGAAGATATATTATAGACTAGATAGATGTATGTATGACCCTGGTGCATCCTTCTTGGCATGTGGGTTAATGCTCCTGACGACTAATCATGCCGAAGTGGATGTGACCGTGCGAAGTGGAGAAGCAACGGTAGTAGTAGTAAAATAACGCTCAGTGAGAGAGACAATATAGAAAATGTCTAAGATGCAACCATTTTGTGACATCATGGAATTCGCCGTTTTACAAAATGGCTCGGCATCGCTAATTGGTGCCATTTTATACGTACATACGAGTAAAATCTGTGTTGATAAAAAGTTTCACATCAATCATAAATGGAACAATAACACTCACATGTTTCCCATTCTGGTCCACAAGAACCGGGTAAGGTCCTTGGGGGACGAATGCTGATGTGTCAGGAGGTTCTCCATCATACAGCAACGTGTGGCTGTGGCCGCCGACTACTATGTCTATGTATGGACCTCCGTTTAGAGCTATATCTCTGTGATTAGCAAAATAATATTATATTGGATACGGTTTAATGAAGCGGAAAATATATTAGGAGCAATATGAGTAATTGAAATGCCATTGACGTGGAATAATGATTTATCGTTAGCAAAATTGAGTATTATTGATAGTAGAACCCCAAAATTAACTATATGTCTTGGATTTTTTCTAGATTCGTGTTAAAACTATCGTGTATTTGGTATTGTGTTCCGAGTACGGTTTCAGAAAAGAAACTAAGTAAAACAATAAATTAATTACTTTAGTAATAATGTAGGTATTTTTAAACCAAATTTGGAAAGGTACCTGTCGATATCGAGACCGCAATGTGATAAAACAATGATGATGTCCACCCCTTGGTCATGTAACAGCTCCGCTTCACGTCTCACAGTGTCAACCTCATCAGTAAATACTAAATTGCCAGTAGATGCCAACACCTGTTGAGAAATTCTAGCTATATTCCAGTATATTGTCGACCTCGGTGGCGCAGTGGTAAAGTGCTTGCCTCTGAACCGTGAGGTCCCGGGTTCGATCCCTGGTCGGGTCCTGATGGAAAATGATCTTTTTCTGATTGGCCCGGGTCTTGGATGTTTATCTATATATGTATTTGTTATAAAATACAGAATCGTTGAGTTAGTATCCCATAACACAAGTCTCGAACTTACTTTGGGGCTAGCTCAATCTGTGTGATTTGTCCTTATATATTTATTTATTTATTTATATTGCCTGTTTCAAATGTTGATGTATCTGTTGCACTCCATAATATAATATAATCAATGTTATTATTATATCATCACCAAGTTATAATGATGGTGATAATTTCGTAAAGTACTTAAGTGTAAATAAAAATTTACTTACTAGTAGTAATATAATCATTTATGCCATAATATGTGTATAAATATGTACCTACGCATAAAATATGTTAGATTTCGATTTTCCTCCAAAATTATGAAATACTAACAATGCATGCATGTTTTATATATGTAAACCTTGCTCTAAAATCACTATATCTATTAAAGTACCCGTAAAAAAATTGCGTACTTTTAAACATCTAACCACACATAAGGACAGTTAGGCACAGAAGCGACTGTGTTTTATACTATTTAGATATTATTTAACAGAAGGCAAGGATTTGTATTCCTTTCCTTATTTCCTGTACTTTCAAGGACTAAAATATACATTTCGAATTATGAATAAGTAACATCAAGAAATTGCACTCAAAATGGCATGTTATTACATTAGTAGTAGCAATAATAACACCGATGATTCCAATCCTGCGTCCCGCTCGCTCCACTACGATGCTGCGCTCATACAATCCTTGGATGGTCGGTTCACCATCGTCAATGATGTTGGCAGTCACTACTGGATCTTTCAGGTATTGCAAATAAGGAACTACTCCGCTGATACCGTTGTCAAATTCATGGTTTCCTAGTACCTGGAACATCGAAATGATCAGATACTAATAGATAATTAGTGGTTTCTACTATTTGGATTTGCTTTTATCCCCTTTTTTTATTCTGTGGCATAATTATAGTTTAATTGACTTAAATTATATAATTATATATATAAATATATATATATATTTTTAGTAAACTTATCTCTCTTTGTACTCTATAATGCACTACAATGCACTTTTTCGTTTTGTTGAATATATTTGATATTTTCACACAGGAACTTCACACACTTTACAGGAAATCATTTTCGATAGAATATGATTTCCTAATAATCTGTATCTAATATTAACGTCAAAACTTACATGTGCATCATGAGGCAGCAAATTCATGAACTCCTGCGTGACGTTCCACCTCAGCAGGTTATACCAGATGGTTCCCTGGAAGCTGTCCCCCCCATTCAGCAGCAGGGACTGGGGCTCCCTCAGCATGGCCTCTCGGACCGCGGTGGTGAGTCTGGCGAATCCTCCGACACATGGCTCCGTGGCGGCATCACAGACCAAACCAGCTGGACTGGTTTCTACGAATCTGAAGGAAATTTTATGATCAACATCTGTAGAACCATCATTTCTACATATAGCACATATTCCGGAACATATTCATGGCACTGTCGAGCCCCAAGATAAATCAGTCGAAAGCGGAAAGAATGAAGGAGATTCAATTTTTGTGGAAAATTTAATTTATGAACACTGCCTACATGTAAATGGAACTAACATTTTTTTTAAAGTAATGAATATCGAATAACAATTTAACCATCATACCTACTTTAATTTAACAACTTTAATACACGACAAATAAATTAATATGAATTCAAGACAGAAGACAGTCACTGGTGATATGTGTTGTCTTCTTCTAAGCGTGTAGACATATGACAATAAGAATCATATCTTTCCTGACATCTTCCCAAAAATTTGCTACCTGAGTGATTAAATTTGTGGCCACAGCCCCACTGTACCAACATTGTCTGCATCACTTCTTAAATATTAATTTAATGACAGTGACAGAGATTACCTGGCGTGAAAATCATTGTAATGTAGAATATTTAACTCGAACAAATCTTCTGTTATCTCTTGAGTGGCAACAGAGCACAGAAAAATGTAAAAGATCAGAAATTTCATGATTTAAAAAAATGCTAGTGACACATGCTTACTACGATGGTACCAATAAAGATATGAATGAAAATTGCATAAATTTGATTAAAATTAATGATAAGATAGTAATGTAGATAAAATATTATCATTTGATTGGTCAGTGATGATATTAATTTATATTATATAAAGACGATTGATACCACTACAAATTAAAAAATAAAGTTCTTCAGCAACGACTGTCTGTATGTTCGCGATAAATTCAAAAACAAATGAACAATCATGCAGTTTTCACCAACAGATCGGTCTGTTGGTGAAAACTGCATGTCTACAGAAGTTATTAGTTGAGGTTTGGTACGAATTAGTTGAAATTGAATCGTATTTGTTGAAACTATCTGGTAAAATTGAAATTTACGTGTAATTTACTATCAATAGTGAATCAAACAATATGTTATTAATGCTGACACTAGCGCCTTTGGTTTCTGGCATGAATTCATCGTCTTGTATTTTATTACTATAAGCTGCCAGAATGATAAAGATTAAACCTAGGACAACCATTGGATATACCACTTTCCTTAATATAACTTAAGGAAAGTGCCGTCGTGGTCATTTCCTTTAAGATAACTGAAGGAAAATAAGATTTTTTAAGATAACATAAGGAGAGTAGCAAAACCGCTGGAGTTAATGATGCTCAAAGGAAGTCGAAGCGTGTGTTTTATTCAAGTAACGTAAGTTCTCTCCAGTTTTATCTATAAGTACACGCTATAGATGAACCTATGATGTGAGTAATACTAAGAACTTTTTAAACTTGCTTAAACTTGCTTTTAAATTTTAACAATATCGCGGACGCTCGACTTCTCAATAATAAAAACTTCTTTTGATTCCGTATCCATAAATTTTTGTCACAAGCTTCTATTGTCATCTTAGCTCATATTGCATTCGATGCGAGACAAAAAAACCATACACGTGCTGTAAACCGTTGAGGAGTACCCTCGTTAGGAGCCGATACTGGGTGTACCATCAGCTCATGCTTATCATGATAATGCATTGTCTTGGAAACTGAAGCGAGGTAGGAAATTTAAACTCTGCAGGACAAGTGGAAATAGGTAAAATTTAACTTGAAAGATTTGATTACAGACATACTTTCATACATCGGGACAGGTGGAACTAATAAAGGCTTATAAAAATAGTCTCGCGTCACGCCTTACTGGCCGCTTTTGCCACTCATCTAGGACACCGAGAATATACACATATCTCTACAATACAGACTTGATGTACTAGTTGCAAACTTGCATCGGAAATCAGTCGTGCGAAAAATCAATGCTCTATATCGGCGTCGCGTCGCCTGATTTACATTGATACTCACTGCCACGGGGAATATTATGAATATTTTCATGGATTTGCTAGTATCACAATATTTTGATATTGCGACGAAACACTCCCAAGCAGTGTGTTCCTATCATTCTCGTGCGTTCCCGGTTTCCTACGGAGCTGTGAATGGTCTAACACGGCTAAATAACTGGACCGATTTAAATTAAATTAGGAGTGGACATAAACATACATCCGAAGTTAAATACAACGTACTTTGTTTATAAAAATTCGACCCCAAAGTGCTGTAATAGGGAATGAAAGTTTGTATGAAAAAATGCACGTTTATTTGTGCCGTGAGCCTGGAGCCACAAACAACAGCTAGTTGAGTATATTAGTAGCAAGGATTAAGTTTGAATGCATTTGTCCCTGTGTCCCTGTCTCCCAGTCAAACGTGGCGAATTAGTGCGAGGCAATCCAGTCGGCTTTGGATTAAAGGCACCCCGCAGACGCGTTACGGCAAGCTTAATTATTAGGCTTATTTCCTATGCGGAAATTGCTCGGCTAACTCCATGTTTGTTGATATCGTTTTATTGTATGCGTTAATTACTCTGAATGTTTTTCATCTTTTTCATAAATTGTCATTTAATTCATGAGAAGTTTGTTTGTTTGTAATACCTTTATTGGATAAAAAACACATGTTAAATATATATATATATATATATATATATATATATATATATATATATATATATATATATATATATATATATATAAAACTATTAGTTTTAATAATTAGTAGAATTTTTCATTTCTAAACTACTAAAAATATACAAGGACATGTTAAAAGTTTTCTTTGTATTATGACAAGTTATTATTTATTTTAATAAAGCAAGAGTGAATAAGCATTTTAGAGGTTGCGTGTGAAACCCTAACCCTCGTATTTTCCTACCATTGGGTTAGAATTAGTACAAATGTTAATTAAAAAGAAATTCACAGCCTTCACAAAAGCATTACTTGGTCACATATTACTATATGATAATTTTTTTTTCATCTTTGCATCAACTTTGCCAGTGGAATAAATAAAGTATTGAACAAAATTTTGTGTACTTACAAAACTATTTTATTTGCAATGAAAATTTCTCACCTATTTCCGATAAACACATTTTAAAAATGGTATTTCAGATTTTCGGAACACATTAAGTTATCGCTCATTTCATTCTAAGAGACAGCTAAACTGATAAAAATGCTTGAGGAACGAGAATTTTGTTTCCAGCTCGGCGAGGTTTCCGCATTGTGTTTTTTGAGGTTATAAAATAATACATACCTAAACATACATAGGGTTTCATGTTCTGCCTTTTCCAAAAGAATTGAGTTGATTAGGTACACTAGATCAGTTTTAACACTTAAAGATGTAACCTTTTTGTAAGGACAGAGGAGCCCTATATAAAAACTTAAAAAAACGTATGAGGGTACTCTCCACGTTCAGTGGTTCGAATTGTTTTGAAGACGGAATCCAAAGTAATCTAAATATTTAAATTCTTAGCTTTACAAAGATCAATATTATATATCTGCATCGTTCACCTGATTTTTTATTTATTACCTGTGTAATTTCGACGTTAACTAACTAAATAAATATTAGGACAAATCACACAGATTGAGCTAGCACCAAAATAAGTTTGAGACTTGTGTTATGGGATACTAACTCAACGATACTATATTTTATAACAAATACATATATAACAGATAAACATCCAAAAGCCGGGCCAATCAGAAAAAGATCATTTTCCATCATGACCTTACCGGGGATCGAACCTGGGACCTCTCGGTTCAGGGGCACTCACTTTACCACTGCACCACCGAGGTCGTCAACTGATGTATCCACACTGTACGCTGACGTACTCTTTCGTCATCATCATCATCGCCATCATCAACAGCCATTCAAACACTGTTGGGGCACAGGCCTTCCTTATGGATGGATAAGTCGTATGGGCCATGTCCCAACACGCGAGCCTATTGGGGATTGCCGGATAAGGTATACTCTTTATTATATTTTAACTAGCTTTTACCCGCGGCTTTATGTACGAAAATTTCCCACGGGAACATTTATTTTTCCGAGATGAAAGGTACTCTATGTCCTTCGCCGTACTTCAAACTACATGTATGAAAAAATTCAAGTATATTGGTTGAGCAAATAAAGCTTGAAGAGGTAACAAACAAACTTTCGCATTATTATATAAAGATTTATATTATATAAAGATTTTTATAATACTTTATTTCTTTCGCCACTTGCGCTCAAGGGCGACACATTGTAATTCAACTTCATATGTGGCACATTTCCCATGAAAGTGATAAAAAAACACTAACAAATGTACGTAATGGATCACTCAAATGCGTGTCATACGTTTTCAAGGCCGACCCTATATTTCAGGGAGTGTGTCATTCTAAACACGTAGACAATATTTTCGGCGAGTTAAGAGTAAAGTTATCGTAAGAAATGAAACAAAATACGTGTGCGAATTCGAAATATAAAAGTTTTTGTACGAGACAAATATTAATGGCGCAGTTGCTTGGGACTTTTGAAAAAATCTTATTTGTCTGTGGTAAGAACCTCCTGAGAAATATATCTAGATTCGTTCATGATTTAATCATGGGTGTATCTAGATATATCTTGATGTAAAGTACGGGTCATCATTCTGAGCTGCACAGTTAAAATATAATCTTCAGGATTCATCCTGAAGTTTAAAAAATGTTTAATCCTGATTAATTTGATGAATATTAATAATATAATGAAAATTATTAATTTGAAAGTAAGTTTGTTTATTGCTTCTTTCCTCTTTATCTATTCAATCGATCTTCTTAAAATTTTGCATTCATATAGCTAGTATGGAAATTGATGTATGGAACCTTTCAACTCGGAAAAATAACTGAAAATCGGGCAGGCAAAGCTGCGGGTACAAGCTAAAGTTATAAATAAAGACATTACACAAATGTACAATCTGGCAACATAAAAGGATTATCAGACAGATGTCCTTTCGGTCGCTGAATGGCCGGAACTTGTACTGTTAAGTAAACTCGCTCCTCGAGTTATGACAACGACGCTAAATTGAATTAAGTGCCGTTTACACTTCACGACATTCAAAAAATAACTTGAAGCAGACACGTTTTTTAATGTCGCATGACAGAAAAGTATTCAACCTCCGCGCCTGAGGAAGTAATACCTAACATACAAAAATATATATATATATATATATCTACCCCTAAATATTATTCCATCACAATAAATTCTCAGCATGTTATTACACTATGAAATACCATAAATTAAAGATTATTTGAACGATAGAACGAGCTTGAAAATAATTATTTATTTGATTAAAACTTAATTGCCGTCTGTATCATAAAAACAAAATATTGTTTAAAAGCGAAACCTAGTACATATCGAATAAATGTCATGTTATGTTTAGTGAAAAATGTTTACTCCGAAATCGCAAATTTTATAAAAAAAAATTATACTCATTACTCTCTCAATTTCTATCAATGAGGATGCGTTATTCTAATTACCTACTTATTTCACTAACCATGGGTCGCTAGACTCTAGTTTTAACAGGATTTTCTTAATAATCCTGCGTAAAATATAGACGCAGCAATTAGTCGGTGTAAACCGTCCTCAAGGAACTTTCAGTCTCATAACCGTCGAGGGTGTTGATGAAGAAATGCAATTTATCAAAAGCCAGTTAACTCTAATTCGCAAGTACTACTCGCAGTTCGTCGGCGCCACGTGTCTGTCGGGACAATTCCAAACTCGTTATGAACGTTCTTAATTTAAATTTGCGCGAGGAATTTTCTTGTATTGCTATTATTTTTGTTCTTCTATGGGTAAAACTGAATTCACAATGAATGTTTTTAATTCCAAACTCGTTTAAAACGTTCTTAATTTAAATTTGCGCAGGGAGTTTTCTTGTTTTGTTTTTAATTTAATTATTTTATGGGTAAAATTGAATTCACACAATAAATGTTTTTAAATCTTCGAAATGTTTTTAAAATTGGCGATGAACAATCTTAATTTTAATTTGCGCGGGGAATATTATTGTTTTGCTTTTAACTTTATACTTTTATGAATCGTTCATGGGTAAAATTAAAGTATATTTTTGATTTAGGCATTTCATTTATTTCATTATATAATTTATTGGAGCAGCCTTTCTTTCTGCTTACTTCAAACTACATTATGCGATATCTCAAGTAGATTGGTTAAGCGGAAAAAGTATGAAGAGGTAACGAACAAATAAAAATTTTTCACCCCAAATATTATGGTGACTTCTTTAACTATTCAATTTTCGATCAGACCCTTGGCTGCGGTTTGGAAACATCTGTACATTTAGTGAGTATTTAACTTATCTGCTACCACCACCTTAATAGCTATGCCTTCCACCTTAACCTAAATTAGACCAGTTGACCTGATTTTGCAGACCGACCTGTTGGTCTCCAAGGAATTCTTATAATATTCACCTATATGACTTCCCATGTAGGTCACGTGGTTGGAATAAATATCACAGTGGCACATAAGATTGATGCACACTGTACATCGCAAGAACTTTGACTTATCTTCGAGTGTTCCTAATTTCATTCGGGGCTCATTAAAAACATATAAAATTTGAAAGATTCAGCTGTGATTTCCTAATCGGTTGCGTGTTGCGTGGTGTGTTTCTTTGCTAAAAATATTGTCTATCAGTTGCCGAAGCGTTATGTTCCTTAGTCTCCTCGTACAACATTAAGAATGTTTTTATCCAATTATACTTTTTTTTTCTGAGCGTTGTTTCCTCCGCCCCGAACCCAAAGCCCGTTTCCCTACTTTTTCTCCTCCACTTGGCAATTAGTTGTCGGACCGTTGGCACATTTCTTGAGATTGCCCCTTGTGCCAGGCCCAGGTTGGAAGCGGCATAGCCAGCTTAGCAATACGAATAGATCCGCTCCTACATATCAACGACAGAGTAACAGCAAAAACAAATTGATTGCTTACGAACGGAGAATCTCCAATTTCGTCCACTACCAGTTCTAGGTGTTAAGTATTTGCAGTTTAAAGCTATTACATTTTGAACTCTATTCCTTTGAAATACAATTGGTTATAGGTGGCGCAGTCGATGAGAATAATTGTATTGTCAGTGGCAGTGATGTGTGGCTATAGTTTCAGATTCAATTCAGTTTCTAGGTAGGTTTAATCCTCAATAGAATGATTTACAATAAGGTAGAAATACAGGTTATTGTACGTTGTGTAAGATTTTCATTTTAATATTAGTAGGAACTATAAGTCTCAACTGCACCAGACAAATCTGACGTTAACATTAACCTGCACGCCGCCGTTGAATATCTAGAGATAAAATTAAATACTTTTCATTATGAAACGCAAGTTAAAATTACCGTCAGTTGATTGGTGCAAGTTATATTTGTTAAACGTCACATGTAAGAAAGCTTATGAATCATGTATATGAATGATATCAGGTAGGATTTCTAAAAGTATAATGAACGCTTTTGTTACTGTTACAACATAAGCGATTTCATAATATTTTAATATGGTGACTTGTTACAACATGGAGTCTTTTCTCATTGACGCTTTTATTAGTAAAACAACTGTATTCCAGCATCTTTTATTAGAAATTCCTTTTTACTTTTCTAAATTTTTCTAAATTTCACCCGCTCGAATCTCAGTTTTCACACATTTCAACCCCTTAAAAGTGGAATTTTCAAAATGTCTACTTATAATGCTTTCTTACGTTAAGGATGGGTTGCACTGTCAACTTTCACGTTAACTTTAACGTGTGCAAAAAAACGTAATGGAAGCTGTTTTGTTTAAATGTCATCCGTGCGCGGTGCGCCGGCGCAACTCACTCTAAGAACCTATATAAAGATGTCCATGAAAGAACCTTTTAACAACATTTCAAGATTCGGCTGTTTTGTATTAGATATATATCAGTTCAACAGTCAGTTCGGTAGATATTCAATTTTATTGATTTATAATTACATAAATTGGAATCTTGCGATTCAATTCACATATCTGGATAGATGGAATTGAAATTTTGTGTGTACGTTTAGTTTGCATGACAATGCACTATTCTATTCATTGCACTATTCACAATTTTTTTTGTTATATTGAATGCCATAATATCTTAAAGACGACATTAAGATTGTATCAAGAATGTTATTTTAGTAAAAAAAATATTTTCATTTAAAACAAATTAGACAAATAAAAAAACCGACTTTCAATATTCATTTCGCTACAACTATACGCTATATATATTACGGCTAAACCGATTTTGATCAAACATATCTAAGGACCACCGCATAAAAATTTGCTATCAAATAAAAAAAAACAACGCATCTAAATCGGTTCACCCGTTGATGAGCTACAGTGCCACGTACACAGACAGACACACTTAGTGGTCAAACTTATAACACCCCTCTTTTTGCAAACGGGGGTTAAAAATAAATAATTATAAAAGATCGCGAAGAATTTGGAAACTTCTCCTTTTTATGAAGTCCTTTTAAAAGAATTTAATTACAAAAGGTATAATAAAAGATTTTTAATTCTTTTATACTAAATTATTTTGACAATAAAATTGCCAGTGCTTTAAGTATCATTAAATTAATGAAATTCAATTGAACCCTTTTGAATAAATTAATTTCTAAGAAAGCGCTTTGGTAGTTAAATGTAATATAATATTATCCAGGATACTTTAAATCCAATACTGTTCACAGGCAAAGAAGACCTGTTCGTTTATTCACAAAGTATTTTCGGAGTAGGTATTCCACAAATATTATAAAGGAAAAAGTTTATGAGAATATATATTTGTTAGTTATTCACGCTCGAACGACTGAGCCAATTTTTATGAAATTTGGTATTCAGGTAGCTGATAACTTGGATTAACACATTGGCACTTTTTATCCCGAAAGTACGTGATTCATATACGATTTGGTGAAAAAAAAAAATAAATAAATACAGATTGAACTGAAACTGAAACCACCCCAAAGTAAGTTCGAGACTTGCGTTATGGGATACTAACTCAACGATACTATATTTTATAACAAATACATAATATAGATAAACATCCAAGACCCGGGCCAATTAGAAAAAGATAATTTTCCATCATGTACCGACCGCGGCGAACCCGGGACCTCTCGGTTCAGAGTTCAAGCACTTCGCCATTGCGCCACCGAGGTTGTCAAATAAGAATTATTGACGAAATATTCTCATAAATTCCCACTAAGATTTACAGATACGGGGCGCAGTAGAAATTTGAGCTTGATTTTGAATTTGATCTGAACAATCGTTTCTAATCGCATTTCTAATCCCTTGCTAAAATACTGGTTCAGGTATACAAACCATCATATGATGAAGCGTGGCCGATGCTCGAGTGGCACAAAAGGTAGTTGCTCAAGGTTACGGAATCAAATCGCTCAGATGAGAGAATTTACTTGAATTTCTAAAGCCTTTCAGTATTTTCATGTTAGCTAACACAAAAACATTGTTTACTAACCGATTAGGGGCGTGGCCTATCAGTTATGTTAGAAAAATATAACATCTCTACATTCGCCTGCGGGGAGGGGACGTGACTCATTTGGGTTAGCGCTCACTAAAGAAAGACGTAGGGCAGCCACAGCGCAATATGGAGTACACACACATAACAACAATAGGCGCAGCGGACGAGCGGTTTTCCTAACTTGTTTTTATAACATGTTTTGTTAGAAAATTGACGCTGCGGACCCGGCTTTACCCCGACACTGTATGTACTTAAGACATTATAGTTTAACAACCCACATGGCGAAGAGACTAAAGAACCCATAGTAATAATTAAAGTCCTAAAACGTCGTTAACAAGAGCTGTTATGCGACTAGAGTGTTTACTGTTATTGTCGAGTTAATAACTGCCAGGGTCCGTTGAGTTTATCATGATTATCTTTACAATTCATTAAGCTTACGAGCCGTGTAACGTGTCGTTATGGTGTAATACCGAAAAACGTCCTATCTCATTAAGAAGATCCCTACAGATGTCGAAAGACTGGAAGTGTTTAAAACAATATTTTTATTTTGAGCAAAGATTAATTAATGAAAGCATAACATAATTTTTTTTTAAATATTATACTACTGAGCAAACAAATAGGCATGCGGGCCACCTGATGGATAGTGGTCACCGCAACCTATGAACGCATGCACCACTACAGAATAGTCTTTCGTTTTAGCATTGTATGCTAGTGATGTGCCGACGAAATTCTGTTAGCTCAAATTGATTCCTTTGAAAATTTTCGAAAAGTTCCTACCGAATTCTCATCGACAACTTCACTGTAATTTTCCAAGGACTTCTCTTGGAAATTTCTGAGAATGTTTCCCTACTATTTCCATGCATTCCCCCAATTTTCGATAACTGCAAATCATATTACCTTGTGATAATAATTATTGGTTTGTTTGGTAATTTACCTGTTATTCAAGAGGTAGGTTATTATCGTGTATATAATTATATCTTATACAATGAAATCATCTAAATGAAGACTGTCCACTGAATTCGTAATAATAAGGTTAGATTTCTGTAGCCGATAACAAATTTCACCCCGATTTAAGTGGAAATTTGATATACCGCGATAAAAACTTTTAACAACATCAAATTCACTTACCGAAGATTGTATTAAAAAAATTTAAATGATGAATAACTGACAAACTGTCAACAATTTCTTATTCAGTAAATAGTACTAGTGGCCCGTCCCGGCTTCTAGCGGGTTCAAAATAATAAATGATACACCCAAACCTTCCTCAAGAATCACGCTACTTATTGGTGAAAACCGCATGAAAATCCGGACAGTAAGTTTTGAGTCTTTCGCGAATATATAAAGTAGGATAAATAAGGAAGATTGACAACCTACAATGTAACTAAATCATGTGATATATTTGTGTCCGATTCTTTATTTTATCGTTGTTTTAAATTCACAATATTTAAAAACAATAGTTACCAGTACAATATAAATTTAAATTAAGTTGTTCTTAATTCAAAATTATAAAATTATCTCTTCCAGTCTAAATACAACCACAGAAAACCCTATAAATTATGGGTCATATACATTAATACCCTACTAAATCCCTTTTAATGATGATAAGCGTTATACTAATTAAACTAACCTATTAATAAATTACCAGGTCCATTTCTTTCGCCCTATATCCTCCAGAGGCAATATTTTCTAAGATAAAACGAATTTTCTTCTTAGGAAACAATTTATCGGAGTTTCAATGACTAAATAAACGTTGTTTTAGGGATCCAACCTCATTTGATTTTGGGCGAAGAGAGTAACTTGATTAGGGCAAAAGACAGTGTTGGTTTTGTGTTAGGGAACTTCGCCTAAAAAGGAAATTTATCGCATAACTAGGCCTGTCTGAATAACATCTAGAGTTATCTGTAACAATCGTTGTCGTTTATTCAAATCTATTTCATAAATTACCTTTGTGGATTTCATTCGCGTACTTATAAATTCAAATTCAAATAATTTATTCGGAACAAATTATAATAAATAGTAATTTCTCAAAAGCTACAACTGTAATTTGAACGTCTGAGAATAAATTTAATAGGTAGTGCTAGATTACATAGCAATCATACTTCTCAAGAATTTAGGGTTTCATCCTTCTTTAACTAATAAACATAAACGAATAATCATAAAAATAAGAAAATTGTATTTTACCTATTACCAAATAAATACAATGACCTAAAAATTATTTCATAAAGGTTGAAATTATTCTATGAATTATTAAACCTTCAAAACGATATTTCTTCGGCGAACTCAGACATATGGCAACGCGAATGCGTGAACATTGCGTAGTTAGTATGAGTGTTTTTATTTGTAACAATGAATAGGCAACAATGTATACCGAATCCGCCAAAGTTTGGCAAAATATTCGACGAAATTGTGGAGCCGGCATAACATATTGCGGTACACAAACTCATGTAATTTGATGGCTGCCAGGCTGACGACACATCTATCGTGCTCACTTCCACATTATTTACGTTGTATAGCAGGAAAAATAAGAATTCGATGGTAGGTTGTTTTTTCTATTTAATTTATTTACAAATTCATGTATTACCTGTACAACTAAGTCAACATAACTGAGGACTAAGTATGGGTTTAAATTTCATTTCTCACTATCGAGTCGAATCGCAGTGAGACGCAGCTAACCAATCACATTGCGGTATAATTGTCGGCGCGTCACAATAGCGCACTGAGATTGGTTAGTTACATATCATTGCAAAGCGACTCCATAGTGAAAAGCGAAATGCAACCCCACACTTAGCCTTCTGTTCAATTCAGCGTTCACAATTTCAAAACTGTCTAATATTATCTGACTGATACTTTTCTGAACTCTTTTCAGATAGATATGAGTAGGTACTTTCTCTTCGTACCGTCCAATCAGCATCTTTCTTTGCTTAACGAAACACAAGAATTGCCTTCCTTGTGCAACATTAAGTGCTTCAATTTGCGGATGGTCTGTGATAGCAAAGTAAAAGTTTCCCCATCTCCGTCCATTCGCTGAACAAAGTCCAGAACTTGCTGAACTCTAGTCACGTACGACCGACACATGTAATCACGTTTATATTTAATCAGTAGGAAGGAACAATCAACGTTTCAGCTAAAACTAATTTCAGTGTAGGGTGGATACCTCACCATATTCCGTAAATATGTAATGATTCCTTAATTATTTTAAACTAGTGACCCAGTCTGACTTTGCACGGTCTAATATACTGTTTGAAATAAATTTACTTTTTATACTAACTGCTTGGTAGTATTAAAAAATATAGGAGGGCCCCAGCCCCCAGGCCCACAGCCTATCAATGCCTGCAATACCAGGGGTGACTTTTGCCACAATACCCTGTGATTACACTGCCTCTCTCACCCTTGGAACCGGAAAACCATAACGCAAGTACTACTGTTTGGTGGCAAAAATAGACGAAAGTGAGGTGACCCATGCAGATGACTTTGTAGCAAGGTGTACGCATCTGGTAAAATGTCTCAAACTTATTTTGGGGTTAACTCAATCTGTGTGATTTGTCCATAATATATATTTATAAAAAATATATGTTATCAATCAATTAATGAGAATCGCAGCAATTTAAAACTACCCGTTCTGTATCGAAGCCAAAATCAATACAAAGTCAATAGATTTGTGGAATCATTGAGATCTCCACAATATCGGCTGGCTATCGTCCAGTTTATGCAGTGGATTTAAGTTTTTATTTCGTTGCGATCCGGTTTTATCCAGTTCTCGAAACTACATGTTTCTTGAAGTTTCTGATTCGAAAGCTCTTAACTGTTAACTAGCACCAAGAAACATCGGTCGTTGTATTATTTATGTTTTTTTTGGTCAAAAAAATTAAAAAAAAAGATTGGAATTTTATGAATTACTATCGACCCCCACACGGCTTCGCTCGAGTGTAATCGAAATAAATAATTATACATCTAAATCTTCCTCAAGAATATCAATTTATTCACAGTCGTGCAAAAATCCGTTTTGTATTAGTTTTTGAGTTTATCGCGTAGTTATAGTAATATTTTTTCAACAACCATAGTGGTCACTCTATTTATTAGTGAATCAAATAAATAGCGACCACAAGAAAATGCTGCAGAATTTCTGACATAATACAACAATATGCTTAGGTAGATACTTACATAACAAACTAATTAGAAAAGTAGCTATTTTAGAATCGAGTTGTATAGGTAGATGTGATAAATTTGTGAGTTCGGCTTGTGGTTTCCGTCCTATAATAGAAAATAGATGTCGTACAAGACAACTAAGGTAAACATTGATAGCTAATAGGCAAAAAGAGCATTCCCAGAAAGGATTGTCGTTGGGTAGGCGATCTGTCATAAAAATAAGAATCTTAAAAATTTAAAGGTTTACATTTTTTTCATGGGCTTCAGGTTTCGGGCGTTACATATGGAATCGGAACACGCAAAGTTGAGAAAGAGGTACCTAGGTATAAAACAATCATAGGTATTTACCTAAAATTACGACAAATCATGGGTACTTATAGTAGAAATATCAAATAAAATCTAGACCTGCTTTATGTAGGTTCAGATTTAACCCGAGTCAAATTTAGCTCCGTAAAATATGTTTACGAATAGTCATTAAATAATTCCACTACCTTCCCCCATAGACCCTCGTCACAGTAATGTAAAGGACACATCATTACGAATTTAATGAGCTCAAACTTAAGATTTAGCTGAGGTCCTAAATATGGATAAACGAAGCAGGAAGCCCAAATCCGCAAATTTAACTTTACTAGCTAAATAAAATGTACTGCAGCTATACTCTAACTCGAATACCCTGATTTAATGAAAAATGTTCGTAAAAATTTATAATAAATAATATATCCTTATGTGTATATCAAGTAATTACCACAAAGTACTCATAGGTACCACTAAATCATACCATAAGGAATACAATTCTCGGATAGATTTGTATTGTTGTTGATTATTGACAAATAACACATTAGGTATGGATAGCACCGAAAGTATAATCAATTTAAATTCAAAATTGTTTAATTGATTACCTTTTTGTTTCGTTGGTCTTTTTTCTCTCTCTCTTTTTCTCTGATAATCTCTGCGAGATATATATATCATTAAATAGTATAAAATAAAGTCGCTTCCCGCTGTCTGTCCTCATGTATATGCTTAGATCTTAAAAACTACGCAACGGATTTTGATGCGAGTTTCTTTTAAATATTAGATCTTAAAAACTACCCAACGGATTTTGATGCCAGTTTTTTTTTTTAATAATAATAATATTCTTTATTTTTCTCCACAAAAACAGCTTAAAAATAACACCAGATCAGTCAGGTGCATGCAAACTTAAGATCTAGTACATTGTGGAGAACTGGTGCCCATGCTAGGTTTCCGGAGAACCTGTATTACGGGTCACCAGGTCTCGCCCATGAGTAAGTTCACTTTGCAAGAAATTGTACTATGCTATTTTACAACAAGTCAAATAGCTTACTTCTTATTCTTTGATAAGAACTTTAAAATATTAAATCAAATATTATTTTGGTCAATTAATGTGACATTACATTAAAGTGTTTTATTACTTAGACACCATTATGAATTTTATTTTGGATCAGTAAAATAGCCTGTTGTTAATCCATAGCGGAGTGTGATATGAATAAAACATACGCATTACATTCTTCATTTCTTACAATACAGTCTACTTATTAACAACAACAATAATTAAGACACCATAACAACTAAATACTTTTAAAATAGATAGTGTAACTCCCGAGGAAGGCTTTGGTGTGTAATTTATTATTGTTTTACATGAGCGACACCGGATCGGGCCGCTAGTAAAACATATATATATATATTAGACACTTGTATAAACATTCCGCCTGGAATGGAGCCTATAGTCATCGAGCTATTCAATCAAACAAACGAACCTATTCCTTTGTTAAAATAATTTCTTTTGAAATCGTCGTACGAAGAATAATTCGTGAGCATTGTCCAAAAAGACTTCCACAGCGTGGTTACCTTTCAAAGGGAAGTTGACGATACCAAATAACTGGAGTCCGGCCCTCACAAAACTTTTGGGGTCACGTCGCAATTGCAACGGACACTTTTTATTGAAAACAAACCTAAGCAATCGTTGGCGTGGTTCAAAACCTGGTAACCGACTGTAATTGTACTTAATTTTTATGAGAAAATACTATAATAATTTAGCGTGATTTTAAGTGACCAATCAATCATCTTTGATGATAACTTATAAACTGTCAAAGTTAACGTTAAAGTTTACTGCGTTAAAGTTTACTACTTACACTCTAAGTTGCGCGGAAAATTGGGCATCTGGGTATAGACTAAATTATTTGGACAAGAGCATATTAGATCAAAATTTGACAGTATGCCTATGAAATTATTACAGTATCTATTAATTTTGGCGCATACTGTTAAATTTTGTAATTGTACATTTAAGTAATCAGGTTCGGATGACAATAGTGGAATTGTTTACATATTTTATTTTAGTAGTTACCATGTTTTTATAATTATCATTATAGCCGCTTCAGTCTGTTTTTGTTTCTATTCTAGTTTCTATACAAATGTTGTCCTTTAATTAATATTCTAACCTTGTAACCATGGAGATAAGGGCGAAGTTCCAATGAAACCTGAAATTTTAGGAATTTGTAAATGTGAACATTCGTATAACAATATAGGTGTGATAATATTACGTCTTTATTTTACCTTATAAAATGTATGTATTGTTTTGTAAACAGCAATTTGTAATGTCATTTGAGGATTTAAAATTGCTGCAAAGTATTACAGCCTGATATGGACATTTGCCCTTATTGACCTTTTGAAGTTCCTAAAATTGTAGGTTATTATTTTATTCATTTATTACTCCAAATCATTACGAATTTAATGAGCTCAAACTTAAGATTTAGCTGAGGTCCTAAATATGGATAAACGAAGCAGGAAGCCCAAATCCGCAAATTTAACTTTACTAGCTAAATAAAATGTACTGCAGCTATACTCTAACTCGAATACCCTGATTTAATGAAAAATGTTCGTAAAAATTTATAATAAATAATATATCCTTATGTGTATATCAAGTAATTACCACAAAGTACTCATAGGTACCACTAAATCATACCATAAGGAATACAATTCTCGGATAGATTTGTATTGTTGTTGATTATTGACAAATAACACATTAGGTATGGATAGCACCGAAAGTATAATCAATTTAAATTCAAAATTGTTTAATTGATTACCTTTTTGTTTCGTTGGTCTTTTTTCTCTCTCTCTTTTTCTCTGATAATCTCTGCGAGATATATATATCATTAAATAGTATAAAATAAAGTCGCTTCCCGCTGTCTGTCCTCATGTATATGCTTAGATCTTAAAAACTACGCAACGGATTTTGATGCGAGTTTCTTTTAAATATTAGATCTTAAAAACTACCCAACGGATTTTGATGCCAGTTTTTTTTTTTAATAATAATAATATTCTTTATTTTTCTCCACAAAAACAGCTTAAAAATAACACCAGATCAGTCAGGTGCATGCAAACTTAAGATCTAGTACATTGTGGAGAACTGGTGCCCATGCTAGGTTTCCGGAGAACCTGTATTACGGGTCACCAGGTCTCGCCCATGAGTAAGTTCACTTTGCAAGAAATTGTACTATGCTATTTTACAACAAGTCAAATAGCTTACTTCTTATTCTTTGATAAGAACTTTAAAATATTAAATCAAATATTATTTTGGTCAATTAATGTGACATTACATTAAAGTGTTTTATTACTTAGACACCATTATGAATTTTATTTTGGATCCAGTAAAATAGCCTGTTGTTAATCCATAGCGGAGTGTGATATGAATAAAACATACGCATTACATTCTTCATTTCTTACAATACAGTCTACTTATTAACAACAACAATAATTAAGACACCATAACAACTAAATACTTTTAAAATAGATAGTGTAACTCCCGAGGAAGGCTTTGGTGTGTAATTTATTATTGTTTTACATGAGCGACACCGGATCGGGCCGCTAGTAAAACATATATATATATATTAGACACTTGTATAAACATTCCGCCTGGAATGGAGCCTATAGTCATCGAGCTATTCAATCAAACAAACGAACCTATTCCTTTGTTAAAATAATTTCTTTTGAAATCGTCGTACGAAGAATAATTCGTGAGCATTGTCCAAAAAGACTTCCACAGCGTGGTTACCTTTCAAAGGGAAGTTGACGATACCAAATAACTGGAGTCCGGCCCTCACAAAACTTTTGGGGTCACGTCGCAATTGCAACGGACACTTTTTATTGAAAACAAACCTAAGCAATCGTTGGCGTGGTTCAAAACCTGGTAACCGACTGTAATTGTACTTAATTTTTATGAGAAAATACTATAATAATTTAGCGTGATTTTAAGTGACCAATCAATCATCTTTGATGATAACTTATAAACTGTCAAAGTTAACGTTAAAGTTTACTGCGTTAAAGTTTACTACTTACACTCTAAGTTGCGCGGAAAATTGGGCATCTGGGTATAGACTAAATTATTTGGACAAGAGCATATTAGATCAAAATTTGACAGTATGCCTATGAAATTATTACAGTATCTATTAATTTTGGCGCATACTGTTAAATTTTGTAATTGTACATTTAAGTAATCAGGTTCGGATGACAATAGTGGAATTGTTTACATATTTTATTTTAGTAGTTACCATGTTTTTATAATTATCATTATAGCCGCTTCAGTCTGTTTTTGTTTCTATTCTAGTTTCTATACAAATGTTGTCCTTTAATTAATATTCTAACCTTGTAACCATGGAGATAAGGGCGAAGTTCCAATGAAACCTGAAATTTTAGGAATTTGTAAATGTGAACATTCGTATAACAATATAGGTGTGATAATATTACGTCTTTATTTTACCTTATAAAATGTATGTATTGTTTTGTAAACAGCAATTTGTAATGTCATTTGAGGATTTAAAATTGCTGCAAAGTATTACAGCCTGATATGGACATTTGCCCTTATTGACCTTTTGAAGTTCCTAAAATTGTAGGTTATTATTTTATTCATTTATTACTCCAAATCAATGTTGTGTACTTTATATTTTCAAAATATAGATATTTTAGGTATTTAAGTAAAAGTGACGTGTTGAACAAATAATGGATCTCTCGACGATAAATACAAATAAGTTCAAAATCAATAATTATATTTTTACTTCACTTTAAATAGGTAAATATTTCCTCTTTATCGATTTTAGTTTATAGATTGTTTCTCCTAAAGTCGAACCCATTATTTGAGTTAATACGTCATTGATTGTTTTAACCTGAAATCCTCCAAGGTATCTCAGGCTGCTGAAAAAAGCCAACGAAGCGTGAAGCTCGTCGAAGCGTCGCCATTTCTATTATTACATAATAAATTCCCTTTCGATCCAGAAGTTGCGAAAATAACACCGAATTCTAGGGAAATGCCAAATATATTAGCTAGAAATGAAGAGTTTTGCGTGATTCCTTGAATTTATGTGGATTTTCCGAAGCAGAAATGCAAACATTTTATTAAATGTTTGCCCGCGCTCCGTTTCTATGGGACTTTGAGAACAAGGCTAATCTTACCACCACATATAGGTGTTTATGTTATTATATATTTCCGTGCATTTTCTAAGTTTTGCAAGATACATTTTGGCGGCAAGACAAAACATGAAAAAGGCCAGAGACTAGAGGATACACGAAACGAGAGCGGGGAGGCTTTTGCCCAGCAGTGGACTTAAAAAAATGGCAACACACAGCTATGAAAAAAAATAGATAGGGTCTTAACAATGTTACAAGAAAAAGCTAGTCTTCTAATGTCTCATAGTCTCATAATGGCCACCGGTTCTTCTCTCGTGAGAAATTCATAATTACTCATCATAATTATATTATTATAAAGTCCATTTTTTTTTGTTTCTTTCATTTGCACTCGTTGACTGGTACAAAAAGGCTATGTTTTGGTAATAAAGTTAAATAAATAAATACACAAAAAAAGATTTTTTTTTATAATGTGTTCCAAATATTAGCACATAACAAACTCACTCCCATCTCTATGAAGCTTTATTTATTTGTATAGATCAATTATTATGATTATGATTTGTAGCTGATATGGTGATGGATGGTGATGGTAACACTCTATCGTATAGTCTAACCGCACATACAAATCGCTCACATAGCACTACACGAATGTATGTCATCAATTGGACGAAGTGCGGGTTAGCACTTCACGTCTCACCATCGAAATGAGACACAACGAACCAATCCCATTGCGCCATTGTGACGCAACGACAACCACACTGCAATGTCATTGGTTCGCTGCGTCACACTTCGAATAGATTATATTCGTGTTCTCATTAGTAATTAAGCATTTTCGAATACATTTACATTTTACCTAGCCAACATATTTTATTCTAAATAAAGTAAAGATTGAAGAGAGTTTGATGAAAAATAATAAAAGGAACAAAAATATAACCTCCAAACGTCTTAAAAATTATCCAAAACATATACTGTGCGCCAATACTCCCAGAAAGAGGCAATAACCATTTCCCAGGATGAATGGGTCCAATAGCCACGGGGTCACAATAGGCCGCGATAAAACCTTCACTTCCGTTGTAGTCCGAATTGTTTAATTTCCAGAATGTCCGATTCGACCGTTAAGCTATTCGTATGTTACCGGGTAACTTGACAATTTGCATTATCGTGAAATGACCTTGTATTTAAATATTGAACTTCAATAAATGTGAGAAATTATATGTGATGATATATGAAAATGACAATGTATGAAATTTATTTACTTAAACTCCACAAATTAGTTACATAATATAATATCACTTACATAACTACTTCTTGGGGTCAAACTAAGCCAGAACCTGTATCTTGTTTTCATTTATGTTTGTAATTGTATTAAAGTTATTAAAAACTAGATAATGCCCGAGGCTTCGCTCCCGTGGGAATTTTGAGATAAAATAGGCTATATAGCAAAATTGGATAATGTACCTTTCTAATGGTGAAATAATTTTTGAAATCGGTTCGGTAGTTTCGGAGATTACCCGCCTCAAACATACAAACTCACAAACGCTTACCTCTTTATAAATAGTATAGATGTATTCATTATTACACATTTTTGACTATAAAGATAGACCTTATTATGATCGCATAGGAATTTACAAATATTATAATTGAACAAACACTTTTGCAATTATTCGGTCGGCAGTCCGCAATAATCCTTATTTGGTCACATTCCTGCAACGTATATTTTAACTATTCACGGCGTCAAGGGGTTTCGGAGCTCAATTGAAATAGACGGACATAATCTGTGTGTGGAGATTACGGGACGGGGTGAATGGAGGTGATTGCTAGGGACCTTTTTGTGACATTTGAACTGAAAATAAATTGAAATACGTAAATAGTCTAAAATACTACTTTTAAACGTTTCTTTGTAAATAATTAGCCCCAGCTGCACCAACTTTGACGTTAACACGAGTAACAGTGTAGTGTTGGCACCTGATATCCACAACTTAATTGCTAAAGTTTAAGATATTTGTCCAAATTTGCACGACTAATAATGTCGTTTATATTTAATACGTTTATATTTTTTCGTTGTGGAGTAGAATAAAATTTTTTGATATGCGGAAATACAAAAAAAGAAAGTTTTTGATTAAACAAATATGCAAATGCATTCTCTGGATTTCACTAAGATCTTTTTATCTTAATTTAATATTGACTCTCCTCTCTGTGTAATTCTTACTTGGAATTTCATATCGAATCACATTCTCAATTCCATTAAACATTGCTGTACCTATTCGTTTCAGTAAAAAATAACAAAGACAGTTTAGGGTAATTCGTTTGTCGTCTTAACGTTGATAAAAACCTAGGGATCATTTGTCATGTAAAGTGCTCAAAATAAAAAAAAAAGAAAGTAATACTTATGTGTGGGTGAACCGCCACTCAGACAGAAGTTTAGGAAAAATGTTTTTCTCAGTCGCAAATTTTCTGCTTATTATTTTTTCTCGCTAACCTTTCATATCCTTTACTAGCTTTAGCACGCGGCTTTGCCCGCTTTTATTTCGTGTCCTTATTATTGTCAGTAATTCAGGTTCTAAGCAACGTATCGCAATGAAACCTGTAGCAGAATTTTAGTCAGATTATCCGTTATACAACCGCATCAAATGACGTCAATGAAGACCCGTGTACACTACAATTCGCGCAAAAACTAGAATTATGGATGTAGATAGAAAGGCAGCAAAACTTAAGGCGACTACTTTCTGCACACTAGTGCCACCGAACATTTTTTTTTATTTCTTATTGAATAAATCTAGATGACTAAATACTTAGAAAATGGTAGCCACTATTCCTTTTAGTCTACTGTGACTACATTGAAAACTATAATACTTTCTACTAAAATTTTATGTAGGTCGTATACAATACCAAACAAACTGAAACAGACGAAACTCACCATTTACCCAAGCACAACCGGGACAGACCTTTAGTTTTTTTTATTGGTTATGAACAAGTATCTAATCCCAGCACGGTGTAACAGGCTGTCCATGTAATCTTCTGTATTCATAGCTCATTTAACAAAGACCTCAACATGAAAGAATTTTCGATTTTCTGATTTCTTACACGACTGAACACAAAACAAGCTGAATTTGTCATTTTTCCGTTGGAAAAACCCTTGTTATCATTTACATATCACAGGGTCGACTACACTAATATCAAAAGGATATAAATTTATGAGTTATTTATGAGAATTTATTATTTCACCGATCGTCCATAGAGAAAATTTTGGGCAGGAAAATAGTTTGGTAAGCATGGATAGTAAAAACAAGAAAATATAATTATGTTGTATAAATAAAATTGTGTCAAAGGGTAAGTCAGTCGACTTTTACAAAGTAATTTTTATCCCGAAATTCCCACGGAAGCAAAGCCCCGTGGTGGAACTAGTAAGTTCATATGTTTTTACAGTCTTACGTAAATTCGAGTGGTTTTACAGGCAAGTGAGGTGGCAAATGGAATGATCTCATCTAAGTAAATTGTATTAGTTTTCTAATAACGTTGCACCTCTTCACGGAGACAGTTCATTTACGATCTGCCGTGAAACTTTAGTTTCTAAACTTTACCATGTTTATGACTAACTAACTTTTGCCCGCGGTTTCGCCCGCGTTAATTTTCTGAAATCAAAGGTACCGTATATCCTTCTCCATACTTCAAACTACATGTATACAAAATTACAAAAAGATTAGTTGAGTAGATAGAGCGTGAAGAGTTAACAAACAAACTTATTTTCAGGTTCACATTATGAATCATTCTCAATTTTTTTTTTATTTCAATGGAATTTCAATGGAACTACTGAGAAAAAAAATTATCACTAGTTCCATGGAACTATTTTCCAATGGAACTAGTGAGAATCATCCCACATTATGACAATACAGCATTCACGAGTTGACCGTGTGTCGACTAGTGAACGTTGACCAGATTCAATGAAATTAAGCATCTTAGGAACCCATCATCCTACGCGTCTCGTTTCTACTCATTGAACTTGACGCAACCGACCTACAAAATGGCAAATCATGTTTTTCCAGCCACTGGCTTGAAAATATTTTCATTACCAACAGGCACAATACAGGGTCATGCCATGGATTTAAAAAAAGCATCGACATAATAATATAAAGGCGAGACGTCCTGATTGTTGACTTAAGAATTTACTGTCCCGTGAGGAACAGCTCTTTCCCATTTTTTGGATCTGCATTCTGAAGCAAAACACGACATCAGCATAAAAATTAAATTTTCAATAACATTTAGCTATTTTGTTCTTATTAAAAATATGAATAGGGTTTTTTCTTTTATGTCCCGCGGTTGACGAAATAATCCCGCTTTTTACTGTTTAGGTTTCAAAAACCCGCTTTACCCAAAAAAATCTGGCAACGCTGCCTGGTAACCCAAGTCCTCAAAATTAGGGTGTCCATTAAAGCTGCTAATCTCACGGGTTCATTTCGCGTTAAGTGTTTGAATTATCCGCAGGTAAAAGCCAGAGGTTGTTAAGAGGAGTGGCTCTCCTCGTTATCAGGATAGTAAAATGAAACGTCCTTACCACGGGTTTCCTTGTAACCTTCAAGATACTAATTCATTTCGTGGACCTCGTGGAAAAATTCTATACGCCAAAGAAAATCTTTCCTTCCGAAGCCACTTGTGCTCTCATCTTAAGCTCTCTCTCGTTCTTATCTCCGCACGTTTCTAGTTGTGTTCAAAGCTGTGACGTCGCGAAGCCTAGGGCCAGCGTAAAAATAACCTAAAATGTTCCTTGGGAATGCAATTGGTTCCAATCACCTGCCAAAATTAGGTGTATCTTAATCGCTTAAAGTGCTGTTCTAGGACTTCTCGAAATGTTTTATTTTTTAACGAAATGATGATAAAATCAGCATCTATTACTAGTAACTAATAGTAAATTTCTGCAAAATTGTTTTGGAGTCTGGGGGCGAAAACAAAAACACAAAATGTACTTAGAAGCTGTATGTTTTTCTTCTCACAGATCGTAAAAATCGATCCGACTAATGGACTAGCTCGAGATTCGCTTCTAAATAGTCATTAATTTCTACTTATATGTATAAACATATGGTGCACTAAGAGATAAATTGATACTTTGGTTCGTTTCGTCTCTATACTGATGTTTAATCAAATTTATACACACTTATTCCGCAAGGATTGTCGATGTGTCTACGGGTAAGTTATACCAGTTTACTTGGTCGTTGACTTTAACCTGTGCGCCGCTGACGGTTAGACAACACAGCGTCCTTGCGTAGGTTAAAGTTAACTTCAAAGTTGATTGGTTGATTGCTCCTGAGACTGCTGGAATTACGAAGTTCTTACAAATCTGCAGCCTATCCATCAACTTGTGTGACAGTTAATAGTCACCTGCCCAGTGACTACTCCTCTCTTCCTTCTCCTGAGTCACTCCTTAAAAGTCAAAGGGACTATAGAACCCGTAGGATAAGTTTAGGACCTAACCTCATCTGCATCATCAATTTCTACCATCAAGTTAATTTTCAATAAAAGATTTTAATTTCCCAAATTGAACTGCATTTAATTCGTTCCTTATAAGTTGATAGACCTGCTGTTTCAATAGTAGTTAAGTCACTTCGAGTTAACGTGTTAGGGGTAAAATACATAAATCCTGTCTTACTGTGCAGGCTATGACTGGATCTGACTTAGCCTTTATATAACAAGCGTCACCTGCGAGTACCACCAGAGGCGGCTGTTCTCATATGAAAAATGCAATTTCAGGGCTCGTATGAATGCGATTGCGCAAGAAATTGCATTGTTATGTAGAATTGCACGGCTGAATTGCATACGATCTTCTTTATATAAAGCTAAAGGATTGGTTGCAAGATAACGGGTGCAATCCGCGAATGCACATTTTGTTAGGGACATGTAACTGTCTAACACACTGTTACATTCTTCACTACTTAATCCTAATTTGTGTCACTTGATTCTAGAAAAAGGCTGCTTTTTCTAGAAAACTAAACTTTTAACATTAACAAGTTTATTTGTTATACAAATTCAAATACTTTCAAATATTCCCCCGACTTTTATTATTCATTTCGCTATAACTTTCGAATGGATGAACCGATTTTGATCAAACATATCTAAGAATCACCGCATAAAAATTAGCTATCAAATAAAATAAACACATCCAAATTGGTTCACCTGTTGATGAGCTACGGTGGCACTTATACAGACAGACAGACACACTTAGCGATCAAACTTAAAACATCCCTTTTTTGCGCCTGGGGTTAACAAGAATCAAAAACCTTTTACTTTCAATTAATGTACCAATATTCATTTCGCTATAACTTTTGAATGGATGAACCGATTTTATTCAAACATATCTAAGAACCACCGCATAAAAATTGCTATCAAATAAAAAAAAACACATCCAAATCGGTTCACCCGTTGATAAGCTATGGTGCCACTTACACAGACACACTAAGCGGTCAAACTTAGTTTGTAGCCAGTAGTTTGTAGCTTGTGAGAAATAACTATAAATATAAAAAATTACGAGAAAAAGTGCCTGTGAAGGTCTAATTTCTGAATAAATGATTTGAATTTGAACTTATAACATCCCTTTTTTTGCGTTTGGGGTTAAAAAGAATCAAAGACGTTTTATTTTTCAATTAATGTATTTCAGTTAATCTCAATGTTTCTTCTCTTTCTTAGTCTTCGGTTTACGTAACACCATCTTTATAACATACACAATCAAACAATGAACAATTAAAATTATGACTATAAAATCTAGATATGTCTTCTGATACCAATTCGCATAGAGTGAGGGCGATCGCAAATGGAGCGCGCCGCCAGTTCTGATCACGTGTTCTACCCAGTGCACCAACTCCTTGCCGGGCGCGACCGGACGGTCGTGGTATACCAATGATAGTTCCTTGGCCCGTAGTCTATACCTGGTGAAAAAATGTTACTTAGGATACGTTGCAACAGTCCATTTTGATGTTAACTTTGACCCGCAAAGTACTCTAATTTATCTATACGACGGAGGCACATACGAAAGTTAAAGTTGATGGTGCAACCCACTCCTAATGTTTAATCAAGATGACGGTGATCCGAGCTACAAATATACTTTAAAAAGTCAATCTGTGCAATTAATTGTAGATTAATTCATCGTTGATGGATTTATTTTATCATTATTAAGGACTATTGTTTTAATTTTTAAAAGATAATTTTTTCCCTGATCGTTTTAAATTTAAATTGTATCGTTTCTTTTCTTAACTTATCTGTAATTAAATGTGATTTGTCATCAGCAATTTTATTATTCTCATTATCTGATTATATTTATGTAATGAGACTGTGAGACCTCCTTGAATAAATAAATATTCATTAATCATGGTTCTACCAATAAGATCACCATTCTCCCTACTTTTAGATTCTGTTTACCCCATATAAAACAAAGACGCAACATGAAACTAAATTCTCGTAATATTTTGATCACCAACAGGAGAACAAAATAATTTTATACAATGTTTGTTATCTGAGAAACATTATCGTGAATACCCTAAACTTTCATCCCTCTCGAATAACTACTGTTCGCTAAAGTGGATAATCGAAGCATCTACACAGACCAACTATCTAATAATCAGATACGTCAGGTTCAATAGATGTTTAAATTGTAGAAAATGTTTATCACTATCACTACTACTTAGCATAACACAAAGTCGCTTTCCCGCTGTCTGTCCCTATGTATGCTTAGATCTTTAAATCTACGCAACGGATTTTGATGATTCATGAGGGAGGTTTAGGTGTATAATTTATGGTGGAGCAGAGACAAATGAGACGTTTTTTATAATATGTCTAATCTATACTATCTATACTAATATTATAAATAGGTAAGCATTTGTGAGTTTGTATGTTTGAGGCGTTAATCTTCGAAACTACTGGACCGATTTCAAAAATTCTTTCACCATTAGAAAGGTACGTTATCCAAGATGCTATAGGCTTTATTTTATCTCAAAATTCCCACGCGAGCAAAGCCCCGGACGACATCTAGTTTAACATATTTTTTGTAGCATAGTGGGAAAACGAACGTGCGAGTGGAGTGAGAGTGGCCTGATGGTAAGCAATCACCGTAACCCGATACGAGCCATTAAAGCATTGCCGACTTTTTAGGAAAGCAATTAATTCATTTTGGTAAGGTCCGAATGTTGAACCCGTTAGATAACACCGCAGAAAGAAGTTTATCTTTTGAATATAGTAGCTATTTAGATAAAGTATACATAATTTAGTACAAAACAACCCACAGCGGTTGTTTTGTACTAAATTATGTATACTTTATCTAAATAGCTACTATATTTTTATGTTTAACACTTTAAGGGTATGTACAATAAATTATTTCTTAATTTTTAACATAACCAAATATTATTGTTTTACCCTAAACATTCACTTTTTTTGTCTCTCCTGTGCTGTATTTTTCTTTTACTTTATTTCTTTCATTGCCAATTTTTTAATCAGCTTATGCATTGTCTATTCTTTCTATATCAATGGCGACATACCTGGGATCATTAACCATAGTTTTAATGGCGTCTCTAAGATCTTCGGGCAAATTGAAGGTGAGAGGCACTTTGATCGCGTAGCCCTTAGCCACAGCTTTATTTATATTGACGAACTGGTCAAAGAAGATAGGCACTCCAATGATGGCTACTCCGAAATGGAGGGCCTCAGTGGATGACATCTGACCTCCGTGGGAGATAAATATGTGGCAATTGGGATGCGCTGAAAATACAAAAAAAGGAGGCTGTTTTTTGTTGTCATTTTTAAAATGATGTCATTCAGTGGTTTTAATTTTAATGAAAATAAATATAAAATAAAAATTATTTATTGTAGGTATCTAGACCCGTATCATTGAATTATTACATTTAATTAAATGAAGTCATTAATAATTATTAAATACAATTAAATAAGTATAATTTATGAAGCACACAAGGGATATTTTTAAAATTGAAATGTTGATTTTAACTGATTTCTATTATAATTATCATATTTTAATTATAGGTAGAATTAAAACAATTTCTGAAGTATGTTTGCCTTAAGTTTTGTTTCGTTTAGTTCTTCATCGGAATGGCTTATTGTGCTCGTAGATAAATCAGGAAAACTTTTAAAAAGCAAGGTTATATACACAAAACCCAAAACTAAATAATTGGGCGTGGGACGATACGAAAGTTTTATGAAAGGCTTATGGAAGGATAAGACTTATTGCGCCGACCTTCGATTATGGGATATTTATTTAGGTTTGTGTACACATAAAAATTACAGATAATCGTATACAGTAAAATAAGTACAAGGTTCTACAATACATAGGGATATGGTAAGTAGAATGATGAAAATTTATTCTCTATTACTATTAAAGATGTGATAGTTGAATGGTTGTGTAATTGATAAAAGGTCTCAGGATACTACTTGCTGATGATACATTTATAGCAGTTATAATAAAAAATAACCACAAAAGACTATGGCAAGTAATTAAAGACATTAATGGCTTAAAAAAACCTCGTGACCACTCTCAAACCCTCCTGGATATTAATTGCCCAAATCAACACATAAATGAAATTAATACATACTTTAGTAACATTGGCAAAAACCTTACTGAAAAAATCAAGACCGCTAGACCAGTTAACGAAACCCCACACTACAAAAACCGAACCTCGCACTCGCCCTCCCCACTCCACAGCCTGTTGATGGGACCGGTCCTGGAGTCAGACGTGCTACTCATCATTAGTGGACTTAAAGAAAAAAGCGCAGTGGGCTTAGACCACATTCCAAGCAAATTAGTAAAGCGCTATGCCCTAACTTTGGCAAGCCCGATCGCTTATATCTGCAATCTCTCTATTGAACAGGGTACCTTCCCCTCCGCATTCAAAAAAGCATTGATCATACCCATTTATAAAAGCGGGGATAAAGCCCGAGCCGATAACTACAGGCCTATCTCTATACTCCCAACCTTATCCAAAATCCTCGAACGTTTAATGAATAATTACCTAATTAAATTCTTAGAGACAAATAAACTTCTATCCAACAACCAATATGGCTTTCGTCACGGGAGATCGACGGGAGATGCAGTTCAGGATCTAGTCGAGGCTATTATATTTTCTTTAGACAATAAGAAGAAATGCCTAGCCATATTCCTGGACTTAAAAAAAGCTTTCGACACCGTGTCTATTCAGCAGCTACTTGACAAAATGGAGAGAGTAGGAATAAGAGGAATCGCCCTAGCACTCTTCAGGGATTTCCTTAGTCACAGGACGCAGCGCACCAAAATTGGAAACTGGACCAGCGATGAAACGGCTGTCACGTGTGGCCTGCCCCAAGGCAGCTGCATCTCCCCCACCCTCTTTCTAATATATATTGACAGCCTATGCAGGCTACAGCTTGACGGTGGCAAGGTGCTCACATTCGCTGATGATACAGTACTTTTTTTCACCAGCGACTCATGGGATGAAGTATATAAGTTGGCTCAAAATGGCATGGCACAGACTAGTGGTTGGTTAAGAAACAATCTTTTAACGCTCAACACTAGCAAAACCAAATATATGACCTTTGCCCTCAAGTCAAATCACCTGCCACCCCCGACACTGTCAATCACAGTCCAGGAATGCTCCGAGTCTCCCCAAAATTGCTCTTGTCCTCACCTTGAAAGAGTCAATAACCTAAAATATCTCGGCGTTCTTATTGACCATAACATGTCATTCAAACCACACCTTGAATCTCTAGCTAACAGATTACGCAAACTCATTTACATTTTTAAAACAATGCGACACATAGCCGACAAAAGAGTCATCACTATGGTTTACAACGCGCTTTGCCAGTCACTCATAAATTACTGCATCACCTCTTGGGGCGGAGCAACCAAAACACACCTACTAGAAGTAGAAAGAGCCCAACGAGCAATCCTCAAAGTAGCTGCAGGATTGCCTTTCCGACACCCCACTAGCGAGTTATATAAGTACTGGGACTTACTCACCGTCAGACAATCTTTCATCTTGCTCACCACACTCAAACAACACTCTCAGCTGCACTACGACCCCGACAAAATTAAAGACAAACGACGCAAATGGACAGTTTGCCATATCCCCTCACTCAGCACTGCAACGGCCACCTCCTTCTTCCCATATCTCGGACCCCTACTTTACAATAGACTTAACAAGCAACTCAACATATACCCTCTCCACAAGTACAGCTTTAAAACAACTGTCAAAACTTACCTGAAATCACTTGACTATACTTCCACAGAAAATTTACTAGCCACTATAACATAACTCACGACTACTTACTTAATTAACTTAATTACTTACTACATAACTTACTAGCACCACAATCCCCATAGCATACCGCTCTCCAACACACTACATCAACACACAAACACACACACACACACACACTCACACATTCACACACACTCTATACATACCTACTACTCGTACTCACACAAAATCAACTGCTTGGTTATGATACAGCCCTCATATTATAACCACCGTACCATGTACCAATCTAACAACTAATAATTATAATTACTTTTTGTTTTTTCTTTCACATACATTACCTAATGTTAATAAGCCAAATAGTTTAAGAAGCTACCATAAACACCACTTGTAAGCCTAAAATAGACTTATATCCAAGAGGACGGCCTAGCTACCTGTAGCACAGGTTCATTCGAACCTATTTCAGGAACTAGCCTCTCTTCAAAGATACTCGTCTACAGCAATAGCTAACATTAATTTTAAGGATCCTTTGTTAAATCTTTGTTTTGTGGAAATAAACGATTATATTATTATAATAATCCATTACTCGCTTGCAGAAAAGTCATGAGGAAACTGGGACCTAGTAGTGAAGTCGAGAAGGCAATGGAGTGGTCCAATGATAAACTATATCAAGAAAATCATTGCACATATTTTATATCTCGTAATGACTATGAGGTGAAAATCGTGTCGTATAGGGAGGTAAAATCTATGACAGGAAACAGTAGAATGAAAAATACCCCATTGACAAGAACCTGGTTCTTAAGCATTAATGAAGATGATAACGATCAATAACTCTGACTCTCAATCATGGGTATTATTATGTCTGTAGAGTTACTGATGAGAGATTCGCACTAAAACGACATTTAAACGATGGCTTCAACAGTTACCCAATATGCTCGGTTGTGGCGCCCATTTCACAATGTGAACATTCTTCGGCAAATTAAGAAGATCAGCCTCATACTTCCAAATAACTGTCTGTTTGAATTCTGAGAACGTTTTCAGCAAACCCTCAGTCACTTCTTTGGGGATGAATCGACTTTGCCAAGTCGACCCCATGCTGAAGTATATCACTCCATCTGTTGATTTGTCCATAAGAGATTGTAAATCCTGTGAAATGGTGAAAATTGCTTTTAAAATATAATGCATGAATTAATAATGTATTCTACTGTATTCAATATAATAATGTTGCATCAAAACGGTCGGTTTTATATCAACTCGTATCGTCAATGTGCTCCTCTTAAGGTACATGGCAAGAAACGTCAAGTCATTGAGGCATTCCCTGGTATTTGCATCAAAATTTATTATAACATATTGTCAGTCGATGTCACCATTCCTCATATATTCACAAGTAAGGACAATGCCCCTGCAGTGCAGGTTTGATGCCTCTGGCTGATAACGATGAATTAGTATGAGGGATATTTTGAACAGTGGATATAATTCTTACCTGAGGTAAAGGTTTAGCTGGAGAATCTATATGGTATCCACCAATGGGCTTCACATTCAAGGGTATACTGGGCACAGTACCGTACGTGTGATGTTCATTGATAAAAAGCAATGATGCATTGAATACTATGTCTTCGTAATCTGGTAATGTTCTACCACGCTTTGCTAAAAGTGGTGTGAAGACTTCTTCGTAAAGTTTCTCTTCTTTTGGTAGTAAATTGTAACTACAAACGAAATGAAAAATTTTGATAGACGACATCTTTTAACAAGTTACCCGCGTAATATTGTTCACATAAATAATGTTTATGTACCTACCTTTTTAACCACAACCCTTCGATTTGAAACCACAACTCTTCCAGTCTTTGTCGAAAATTCAAAGGAGCCATGTTTGCAGACAAATAGTCAGAAGTATACGCTGGATTTGTTCTCTCATCTACCAGCCGCAGGACTTGCCAGTGGGCAGCCATTGAGTAACTCCATATCATCGGACAATCATACAGGACTGATAGCCTGAAAAAATAAGACAATTGAAAATTAAATTTTCACATAACTTCTTTTATTTATTCTTCTGATCGACATAAAAATATCTTGTTTCATTGATTTAATCTGAATCTAAATTAATTCTGTTGTAATCAATTAATGTGATTTGATTGCACGTTTTTCTAGTTTTAATTCTACTGTAGTGTAACTGCAACTATTTATATTTTTATTTGTTTACAAAGACTTAACACCACTACTTATCTAGATCAACCATATCGGATTTAAATCATGATTTTCATCTCACCCAGCAAATACTTCAGTCTCATAAATATCAGCTATGATGACATCAAATTTCTCGTTAGTATCTTGTAACAAGTTCCTTACATCTTCATAATGCAATGACGCTTGAGCAAAAAGATATGCAAACTCTTGCAGTGATCCACGATCATTCACTGGCATCCCTCCTGTCATTACTGCAGTGATATTCAGTAATGACGTGTCTAAAATTATCATACGTATTAAACAATAAGGTAATTCTCCATGAACAAAAAAATCATTTGAAGCGTAACAATACCCATTTCATCTCCCATATTTTCTGCAACTTTGCTAACGTCGATTTGTCGGAAATTCTTGCCATAGTCCCGCTTCGCAGGGAACCAAGTTATATACATCACCTGAAATTGCATGATAGCTAATTAACGCCAACATCTGACTTTGTGACTTACCTCACTTTCTTTTTTAATCGAGTATGTTATTGCTAATACTGGTGTCCGATTTTATTCCAGATGAATTTCTTCTCACTGACATTGTATTACTATTACATTGTATATCTACTTTAGCATAAGTAGAAGCTAAGCAGTGGCACTGTTTGTAAGAAGAATCAGTGAGAAAATAAATCAAATGATTAATGATGATATTTCATTTTAATTTTTTTAATCGTTTTCTTCAAGGTTTTCTTCCCATTTTAAGTAAGTTCGGCTCCTAATCATGTTTCTCCAGAGCTGGCGGTTGCGTTGCCTTTAGGTCAATACCATTTCTCTTAAGGTTTTAACTTATGATTTTTATTCATAAGAGTGGGAGTCTCCCACTTTTTCTCGGCGCTGCTGATTAGAGTTGGAGAATTTTCTCGAATATAAAATAAAAACTCTATTTCGAACCGTCAAGTGTCATATCCTGAGCAAAGATCTCCCTCCATTCTTTCCATTTAGATCTTGTGTTTTAGTTTATGTGGAAGCTATCGGAAAACTATTAAATGTAATTTGTATATTTAAATTGTTAAATATAGATTTGAAAATTTAAAACAAATAAACACCATCAATATTGATGAATTAGCAAGAAGGAATACAAACTATAATTGTTACTCCAATCGCCCCTGAAAATTATTGATTGGTGCTGTAAATGAACCTGATAGTTGTGTTATTTGCTATTGGCTGTTATTATCCTTATTAGGTAGTTCTATAAAATTATTTGTATCTTTTAAATCCTTGTAATATTCCAGTTTATATTCAAATTGGATGCGCACATATTATACCTAAGTTTGTGTGTATGTGTTCACAGCAAAGATATTCTATTCTAAGTTGACAAAAAGACTAAATAGCTTTACAAGAAAAAAAAGACCAAAGTTTTTAGTCCAAACAAGTTTTTGTCTCTCTCAGTTTCGACTCCAATGCAATTAGCCGACCCAAATTACTTTATTGGTAGGATTCCGTTCTCTACCGCGGAATTCCGAAATTACAGTACGGAATTCCTGGACCGTCTTTAGTTCAGACATTATGCCCATGGTGTTTTAATTAACGTTAAACATTTATATTGAATCTATATTAGAAACTTCATTTTTACTAGCTGAATTAAGGAATGTATGACGGTATGCCGAAGGTGGTGGGTCCACCGAAAGGTCTCAGGTTCGAGTGGTACTCGTGTCAAACTTATGACTGTTTATACCACTCTGACTCAAATACGACTATAGTAGTTTTCATGGATCACCACTGGTTTTCGGTTAGAAAAGTCATCATGAGGAAATAAAACCTGTACTCTTGTTAATGATTTATCAGCTATCGAAATGGAGAAGGCAATGGAAAATCACATCACTAATATTACCCAGGAAATCGTTGTGTGCCGAATTCACTCTCGACCCTCAGCCATGAGGAATACGACTATAAGAAGACGGTATGCCGATCTCAAAAACGGTCAAGGAACTTTTTGAGAAATGCCTGAAATTTTGTTCAGAAATTTTCCGGATTTTTTTCGTGTATTATACATATTTATCTCTTTTCAGTTTTTATGACACTTGGAGTACACCTCCGCGACACCGACCTTATATAATCAAAACAATACAATCTTTTTTTGCACTCGAGTAACAAAGCACAAACATTGTTTAAATTTTCTACATTGAAATAACATTTTACATCTACGCATTTGCTTGGATGCAGATTCTATATTTAGGACAATGCCGTTATACACTAAACGATGCCTAAATCCAAAGTTAAGTATTATAATCTGACGAGCTCGGTGGCGCAGTGGTAAAGTGCTTGCCTCTGAACCGAGAGGTCCCGGGTTCGAACCCCGGTCGGGTCATGATGGAAAATGATCTTTTTCTGATTGGCCCGGGTCTTGGATGTTTATCTATATATGTATATGTTATAAAATATAGTATCGTTGAGTTAGTATCCCATAACACAAGTCTCGAACTTACTTTGGGGCTAGCTCAATCTGTGTGATTTGTCCTAATATATTTATTTATTTATTTATTTATTTATAATATAGAATAAATCAAATAAATATATTAGAAAATAATTCTTACTTTAATATTATTAAAGTAAGATTCTGCGAACATATTAATTCATGTCAATCACGAAAATTCTACTTGGATTTTGAAGAATCTCGTAGACTAGTACATAAGGTAAATTTTAATTCTAAAACCCGCAAACAAGATCACATCTAGTAAGTAAACAATAAATACCTCATGTCCAGCGTCTGTGAGATGTTTGACGAATCCTTCAGACAATATGCTCAAACTTTTTATAGGAAACGGGAACATTAGCATAATCTTATACGAATGAACACACGAAACCACTAAAACCAAACACAAACATCTTAAAAGCATGCTGGACACGTCAAATGCGATGGCAAGTTAACGCTTCACTAAATAATTGACTAAATTTATTATTTGTTGCCGTCCAAATCAAAAGGGACCTCATGGCGGCTGGCACTTAGGTCTTTATTGTCATTGTTCGAATACAAAACAACGGCAATAATGGCGTAAGTGCCGGGCGCAATAAGGTTCCTTTTCATTTGGACGACCACATTTGACCTTCGATTGCAATCATTGCTTTGACGATAACTTCGAGGGAGATAAATAATAATCATAAATAAAAACAGGTATGACTAGTTGTGTATTACATAATTAATACTGTTCTAATAAAAAAACATAGCTATACTACAGAAATCAAATTAATATTACAAAAATACCGCTCGGAAAATGAATTTATTTCTGCGTTTCATAGTCGTTCCTAAACGCTAATTGTTTGTAACTTGTGAAGATTTATACAATACATGTCTCTTTCTCTCTCTCTCTCTCTCTCTGTCGTCTTTCCAATTTTATTAAGATAATTACTTTATATTAGTTTATTTTAATTTGCAATAAAACATTAATATACTTTTCACGCCATAATACATATTTTATATGTAAGTCAAATATTTATATTTTCAAAATTTTATCAAACAATTCAGAAAAGCAAATCTTTAGGCAATTTTTCGATTCAGTCTCAAAATTTTATCTGAGGGTATCACTATCTAAAACTCCCACTAGAATTCTAAGCCCTTTCATTTGCTCCTGGGATCAATTAGCATTTTAATTAAATCGTTCTGTATTGTTAATAAAAACTACGAAAGATCCGCGGTCCGAGAACGTTGAGAGAATCTCAAATATAGGACACCGTTTTTTAAACGCCAACACTTTTTTTCATTACGAATTACTATTCGTACAATTTTTCTCTATGATTTTTTTTAATGAATTGTCATGTTAACAACCTCTGTGACGCAGTGGTAAAGTGCTTGCCTCTGAACTGAGAGTCCCGGGTTCGATCCCCGGTCGGGTCATGATGGAAAATGTTCTTTTGTATGTAAATACCTATCAGTAATTGTCATTAGATTCAAGCGAGTAAGAACAGATAAATATGCATGTTGTGTACCAAGAAGGCTCACTGATAAATCACAGATTTTTGGGAGAAAATGTACAGTTTCCTTAACACAAAATTTACACTATTACTTAAGTATTACCTTCTTCTGTTTTGAATTTTTTTTCTCCAGAAACACGGTAATAGAGGCGATGACATCTAGACTCAATATACTAACCGAGCATGCAATAGTCCATAATTGGCAATAACCGGCGGGTTATAGTGTCATTTACATGAATATTAATTGATATTGAACCGGGCCTGTGTGCTCTGTTACTAAGGTATTGTTATATTATCTGTGGTTTCAATACAAAAACCAGGTATGTTTTCAATTCATACTCTTGTTAGTTACGAATTTTCTTTCGTTTTAGCGTCAAATTTTTATTTATTACTGTTGCCCACGGCACTGCCCGCGATAGTCTATGTTTGACTCCGAGTTAACTAAAAGTTAGTTTACTATTTTTTGTCAAAAAAAAAACCAGTACAACATAATACTTTTCACCTGTTTTAGTAAATTTTCTGATGATAATCATCAAATTGACAATTTGTCTTTGACAATTTCGATAATCTCTACTATTATTATAAACAGGTAAACGTTTGTATGTTTGAGCCGGGTAATCTCCGAAACTACGGAACCGATTTCTAAAATTCTTTCACCATTAGAAAGTTACATTATCCAAGATTGTTATAGGCTATATTTTATCTCAAAATGCCCACGGGAGCTATGTCCCGGGCAACATCTAGTAGATAATATAAAATATATATAACAACTAGCACAAGTGACTCCGTGAGTTTAAGGGTAAATTGCCAAATTAAAACACCATGTTTATTGTCAAGGACATAGTCTGTTGTACTATAGGACAATAGGCCTCTCCCTGACACGCCACATTACACATTACTTGATAGGTGATCTGATATACAGGATCACAATGAAGATACATCCTTGGGCAAAAACCACGTAAGTATATAAAATGTTTTTGTACAATTTCAAAAGTGGTATTATATGACAGAAATTCTCGTAGTAAAATATAGTATCGTTGAGTTAGTAACCATAACACAAGTCTCGAACTTATTTCGGGGCTAGCTCCATCTGTGTGATTTGTCAGTATATGTTTATATATTCGGTGGCCCGTTACTATATGCATCATTACTTTCCGCCACTGCTAGCCTATTTGCACTATAGATATTTATAGCTGAAATTTAAAGCGGTGGTGACTGATCGAAAGGTCCCAGGTTCAAATCCTACTCGTGCCACATGAGTTTTTATACCAAACTGACCCTACAAGTAGTTTTTACAGACCACCGCTTGATTGCGGTGGTGTGAGAACTGAGAACCGAAATGAAAACTGATAATAGACTAAAATAGCTTTATAATCTCGATAGAGTGATGGAGTAGCTTTGTTATTTTCGATTTATCATAATAAATAGCAGCGGCCCGAGGCTATGCTTCCGTGGGAGTATCGAAATAAAAAGTATACCTTATATTCTAGTCCAAGTTACATTTTACCCGTGTACCAAATTTCATGTAAATCCGTTTAATAGATTTAGCGTGATTGAGTGACAAAACATTCTCAAACAGACACACACATCCAAACTTTCAGAACTATATAGCAGTTATCTTGTTTTTACTATAACCAATTGAATAAAGGTATTCTATTGGTTACAGATGAGAGAGAGAATATATAAGGATATATTCTCTCTCTCTCTCATCTGAGCGTATTCCGGGTTGCTTCTTCAGCCGTTGAGCGTCTGAACTCAGTGTCCGCTTTCCTACTTTTTCGTCTACAGTTCGCACGGTCGTCGGTATTATCCCTGTCAGCCATATCATATCATATCATGTCCTTGATGACATCAAGCCAACATTTCTTGGATTTGCCCCTTCTGCCAGGGCCAGGCGAGAGCGGCACAGCCAGACATTTGTTCTCTACGTAATTTTCCGGTCTACGTAAACCTTATATACCTTATACTTGCATCTTATCTATACTTAATACATATTAGTGCCACTTTACACAATACTTGGGTGAATTTCACGAGCGTTTAAAACTCCGCCGCGGGCTGTCATTCATGTTTATTAAATTGTACCATACACAGTAATCAATTCAATTATCCTATTTTATAAATAAGCAAAGTGCTGGTACAATGTTAATTTTATAAATGTTTAATTTAAAAATATATATTCTTTATTCAAAAATAATGATGGGACACAAATGAAACGCTACACGCCGCGTTCGAACTGTCGTGATATTCACTCACTTATTTGTGCCTGTTTACCACTTTAGTAAATACTGTATCTGACAGGTAAACTAACCTGCTAGATAAATCTGCTTGATGTTATTGCCTAGTTAGCTGTATCAAACACCTGTGAAACCCAACTTTTACGCCTTCTGTACGAAAAGTTTAACGTAGACTATCAGATTCTTTATCAGCGCAAGCAGTGAAACAGCCCCTTAATTCTCTCAACTTTTTCGTAATTGTATAAAATTATTATCTTCTTCAATTTCCTGGCATAATGTCGTAACTCTGCTGTCAGTTATTATACTGACAAAAACGTTATTACGTTCCACATTACTGGAGCGTTGCCACGTCGTCGAACGAAATGATATTAATTTGCGTGGAACTTTGTAATATGGATTAATGGTTGTGTGAACGTCATGCTCAGACTGACAACACATGAGTTGATAGATATTATTATAATTTTCATTGTACCCAGCTCTTATCTCGTGGAAAATTTGAGATATAAAAATATATTAAATTTCATTTTAAAGTTCAATTAAAAAAATAAAATATATATAAAAAATGTAAATCATGCATAGTTCTCAAGATAATAAAAATATTTATAAAATGATACAAATACAGATATAAAATACAATGTAGTAAGGTTAATACAAACTATAACCAATTAACTTGCGAAAAAAAACATACAATTTTCTTTTTGTCCAACTGAAACATTGGACCAAAGTAAAAGACGAAATTACCAGGTTTTTTAAATCATCTTTGGTAATTATTTCTATCCATTTTTACAACAACCATTCAGTATAGAGTACAGACACGTCGAAAAAAGCAATGGCAGAATCGACCATTAAAAGCAAACGTAGTGCACGCACCGCGACCCCTATAAAATGCTCAGTTGGCTTTTTACGAGCTGGCCAGTTTCCTAGTTCGAAATGAACGAGTTTTTCTTTCGACTGTACTGTTTCGGTACATTCTATGGATCCCTTCATTAGGTTTTTGTATGGCAAAAAGTTTTGTAGGAATTTCTAAGAATTAATTTTGCTGCTCAGCCACATAAATGAATTGGAATGAAAAGAAAGGGAGCACAATGTAGTTAAATCTTACTGTCCACGAGTATGTTACTATTCTTCTTCACAATAACCATTTGACCACGTCATTGTTTTGAAGTACAGTAACCATAGATCCACAAAATAAAACAGTGACCGATAGATCGAATTTAACACGTTTTGTGTTAATTTCGATTTTAAAAGGCGAAGGAAAACAGGCTAACATTAATTTAACTTCGACTGTGCTACTAAGAAATTCTGGAGGCGGGGCGCAAAAAATCTCGTTGCAGCTCGTTTTGTTAAGTCCTTAGGGGCAAAAAGTATCGTTTGTATCCGCCAGGCAGATTTCCCCAAATCCGTGGGGAAATTTCGTCTTTAAAAAACTGTATTTATGTGTTCTGTCTCATGTATTTTACTCTTTGCGAGATTACGGCGAATTTTGCTGGCTTTTTGAAATTTACGAAGCTGGTTAAAAAATGTATTTTTTACAGTCTGTTGGAAGTCCATTGTTTTTCTCAATATTTTTTGTAAAACTTTTGCTATACCAACGCATCAATAGGATTACTGACTGAAAATTGAGAAATATTTTAAAGAATATTAAGTTGAATGAGTATTATATAAATTAAATGAAGTGAATATTAAGTTTCATGACCACAGTTCATGACTCTTATTAATCTTAAAATCTATTTTTTAATCGAATCAAAAATGAATGAACTTATTTTGGGGCTAGCTTAATCTTTGTGATTTGTCCTAATATTTATATATTTATTTTTTTCCTGTTGTTTTTTTTTTCTCATTTTACTATTACATAACATACTAGCGGCCCTCCCGGCTTCGCTCGCATAAAACCTTAATAAATTTTACAATCCTCTTTAATTACTGTTTCAATTATCTATCTATTTAAAAAATAGGCATCCAAATCCATTCCGTAGTTTTAAAGATGTAAGCATACATACGGACGGACAGACATCGCGAAGCAACTTTGTTTAATATAATTAATTTGATAAAGATGTGATTGAGGCGTTAGTGAGCAAGGAGCACCCTCTTAACAGCTTTCCCCACGATTTCCCGCCAGTCCAGCGCTTGAAGGCGCTGACATAGCTCCAACAAAGCGGTGAAGCGCTACCGGCTAGTTAGACTAATTAAATATCTCTCAAGATATGACATCTGTCTCCAACAGCTTATAGTCTAAGAGCTAAAAGTCCGTTTTTATTTTCACAGGGAAAGGAGATGGAGGATCTACGATTATTTATTAATGTTAGAGCTCAGATGGTTGTTGTTAACAAATTCGTGATAATTGTAATACAAAGGTACACATATATATTCATAAAATCGATTATATACACCTCGCAAAATCTACTGAACGGATTGTTATGAAATTTGGTACAGTCGACAATACATTAACCTACCCAATTTAATTGCAAATTCGCCGCTGTTACCGCGCCATAGAGGTTCATACAGGGTCACTTGATATCCCCCCGACGGGTTTCCATCTTGTCGCAATGGTGGGGCTTAGTAAATGGGGGGGCTGGTCTGACACAACCAGCCACCCCGGTGAACCAAGAGGAACCCAAGGCCCAGAGACTTCGATGGGTGCTCTGGGCCTGGTGGACGGTCCCCTCGGTAGTACTGCCATTGGCTGGTGATCCGCCACCAGCCTTTGGATGTGGAAACTAGAGGGGACCAGAGGTGGGGTCGCGGGGTTTGTCCTCCGCGACCACAGCGCGGCCGTGGCGCTGAACACGGTGCGGTGGAGCCGCAGGGGAAGAGGAGAGTCGGTATGTCTCTCGACGATCCCCCTGTCCTCTGCGGCCGAAGGGTGGCTGCCTCTGTATCGGGCGCAACGTGTGGGTGTCACCTGCCTATCACCTCTTGCGCCCGTACAGAGGTAGACTTGGGTGATCTGTGGCACCCAAGATTTTGTGTGTGTCCTGTGTGTGTTGTGACCGCTGGTCCCAGGGACCAGCGGTTGGTGATACCCGCTCCCCCCGTCAGCTTTCTGACCGGTGCGCGGAGCGGGCTTGATGGTCCGCGTCACGCTCGCGTGGCGTAAGGGGCGGGTGGTTAGCACTTGTGCTTGCTGCTCGCCCAGGTCGGGGCCGTTCCCCTGGGTAAACAAAAAAAAAGGGTCACTTGATATGCTGTTGACTGTATGGAACGTATTCACGCATAGAACTGGAATAACATGTAGGGTACTTTTTATCCCAAAATTCCCACGGGAGCGAAGCCCCAGTGTGCAGCTCTTGTATTATAATAGCAAATGATTGTGAGGATGTACGTCTGTATGTTTGTTACTCATTCACGCAAAATCTACAGGATGGATTATTATGAACTTTGGTATACGGGTAGAATATAACCTGAATTAACACATAGAGTACTTTATATCCCGAAATTCCCACGGGAGCGAAATCCCGGGGCGCAACTAGTATCTATATAATCGTCTATAACGATAAATAAAACCATCGTATGACGTCGTACTGTGTCAACCGGCAAGAAAGGCTGGCGTCTTAAAATTCTGCTTACTAAACAGGTATTTAATCTTATAACTTAAACTCTTTAATAAATTTTGTCCAATAAACTTACAAAATGGCAATGTTAACTAAGTTCAGTTGAACTGGAAAACCCAAACTGTAATTTACGATAGTTCGGAGAGGGTTTAAATAAATTAAAGACGACCAACTTTGGTTACGGACGGTCATTGTGCCAAATAGACAAAGAGCTAGGCAATGTTGACCAAAATTGTCTAACTTAGGGTGAGTTTCACCGTCAACTTTGACATTAACTTTAACCTGTGCAGAAAAACGCAAAGTACGCCTTTTGTCTTAACGTCAGCGGCGGCACGCCGGGTAAAATCATCGTCAATATTGACCGTGCAAATCACCACAATTTGTCGTACGTTGTGATGAGTTAGTGAAAAAATTTCTTTGACAGTATTTTTTTTCATTTGTTTCAACCAATATTTGTTTAACGTTATTCGCATTTATTATACAGAAGTACTTACAGATAAACAGATTTGTACCGTAATGGGATAAAATGTAATAATGATAAAATAATTACGAATGCATAATTACACTATAGAATTTAAGGAAGCTGAAATTGGAACTTAATAGATAGATCTGATACATAACATAGCTACGTTGGCACAGACAGATACATTAACAGTGGAAAAGGTAGGTAATGAACGAAATATCAAGTGACAATTATATAAAAATAATAATATGGGCGATCCAGACGAATGGATTTCAAATTCATAGTTAATCGATACAACCCCTTATTGATTTTATATAAGGATACAACGTTTGATTTTTATTATTTTAAGTAAATACGTATTATTTAAAACAATCTTTCCAAAAATATTTAATTCATGTGAAGGCTGTATTCATTGCTTTTTTAGGTGAGGGATATTTAATTTAAAAATAAACGAAATAACACAAGCGGAAAATAATTTTTCGTGTAACTTGTATTAAAAATAGAAATCTCTTTAACAATATTTTCCGAGAGTAATATCTCACGTGCCCGGGACTATAAATTGAGTACAGCAGTAAGTTGACGGGCGGTGGAAGCGTTCAGCACCTTGTTCCACTTTCAGTTAACGTTCAAGCCAAAACCACAGTTATGACAAAGGCAATAGAACTCAAAACCCATCTTTTAGTTGTGGAAACATCACACCAACTTCGGCTGTAAAAACACATAATGGTTAAGGAGTTAGAATTACAATGACATAGAATACGCTTGTACTTTTGTTACTATTTGCAAGGCAAAATCAAATTATTTATGGCTATATTTGCTTTTATTCTCTGTCATCATAGCGTTTTAGTTCCTTCCTCAGCCGTTTAGGTCGAACGGAACCCAAGGTCCACTTTCTTACACTTTCGTCTCCACTTCGCACAGTCGTCGGCATATCTCGCTGTCAGACCGTTGTCACGCATATCATCTTTGACGACATCAAGCCAGCACTTCTTTGGTTTGCCACTACTGCCAGGGCCAGGCGGGAACAGCATAGCCAGACATTTGTTCCCTACTTGTTATTATTAAATAGGTAGTTTCTCAATAGATTGCTCTTTCATGTATGCAGTATTTTTATAAATTTCCCGCGTGGTGATTATCCATAATGAAGCCCAGTGTCTGGTGTGTAAAAACTATCACCATCACACTTTATCCTTGTAAGAATAAAATCAATTCGCCAATCTTATATAACTTAAATATGATTTTATCTATCTGTCTCACTTTGCTCACGCGCGCTACACATACGCCAAAAGCTATGCTAAGTCTATCTATGATAAGGGTGTGTGAAGTAGAATTTGGCGGGTTAACTGGAGAGGTTTTGTGTAAGAGCTTTCATGAGGTAGTCCTTATTTTTCACCGGATAGATTAACATCTTTATTTTACTCTTCAAAGCTTTTATTTATAGATAAAAATATATATTTTTTAATTTCTTTTTCCATCTTCCTAACTCTAATATTATAGTAGGAAATTCACAAGGGCGAAGTTACGGGCAAGATCTCGTCGTCCATAAATAACATAATACAAAATGAACTATTTAATTAAAAGGCAGAAAATGTAGTCATAAATTTTTTCATTACAACTTAAGCCGACACAATACAGGGCTCAAAATACAAATTGTACCTACAGAAATATAGCTTCATATTTTTGTCTGTCCCTCTATTTCATACTGGTGCAAAGTTCATGTAGTTCCCGCCGCAGAATAAAAATACTCTGTAGTCCTTAGCCTCCCGTGGCGGTCGTATGAGGCGATTAGGGATATGATGTCTTAACTGATAGAAAATCACAGCATTCCCGAAGATGGTTGTGACGTTGGGCAAGTGCCCAGTCATAAAATCAGAGCCGTGGTGGATGCGTTGACTAGACAATTTTGACGTTAACTTTACCAACGCAGAAAAGCGCATAGTACCCCATTTTATATAAATTATGGCTACGCGCAGGTTAAAGTTAACGTCAAAGTTGACTGTTGCAACCAACTCTAAGGGTGGCTTGCACCATCAACTTTACATTAACGTGCACAGAAAAACGCAAAGCATGCCATTTTGTCTGAACGTTAACAATCAATGTTAAATTTGATGATGCAAAAGTGTGTTATAAGTTTATCCTTCTGTATGTTCGTCATTTACACTGTTTATCTCAAACAGTAGCGTAAGCCGTTGTAATGGTTTCTTATCGTTTATATGCATAGTATTTTGTATTTCTATGATAATTAGAAGCAAACTTTTCTCTATTTACGTTGGACTCGTGTACTTACTTGCATTTGTGGCAAAAGCCGGTACACTAGCAATGATTATTATCATTGCTAGTATACCGGCTTTTGGCGGGTCGTCCCTATTTTTGACTCAAGATTTTACATTCCCGCGCGGGACAACTCTAGTCTCGCTTTTGTGGATTTTCATTCGCAAAAAAACACGACATCTGCATAGTACTCTTGCACAAAGGTAAAATGTGTACTTAATATATTACCTATATTATAGGTAGGCTAAAATAGGTAATTTAATTTAAATTTTCAATAAAATTTTACTATTGTGTTTTTATTAAAAAATATGGAAAAAGCTATTTGACTATTATATATTAATTTGCGTTTTTTTTTTCTATTATTTTTTGATCATATTCAAATACAAACACATATTCTTGCTAATCACTGTCAACCTCTATCAGCAACGTTCATAAAGTTAAATATTCTACGAACTGATTCATAACTAAGCAATGATTTCAATACCAAAGACAAAGGTATCAAACCTCTAAATAGTTTTCAAAATATCGATATTCGCTAGTTTATATTATTGTTATGATTTGTGTCACTTTTTGTACAAATGGGTACTCTAGAAACACATCGGAACATCTACATAGCATTAATCTTTATGACCCGGTGAGGGAGTCGCTACTGTTAAATAAATCTTAACAAGAAAATTACAATGTGTTCTATTTCGGTTACCGCGCTCCGCCGCCGAATCAGGTCTCCTTGTCATTCAGTTTTATATATTTCACATACGTAATACACTACCATCAGTACTGTACATACGTATTATTCTTTACTAGATGTTGCCCGGGCAACAGGCTTCGCTCCCGTGGGAATTTTGAGATAAAATATAGCCTATAGCAATCTTGGATAATGTACCTTTCTAATGGTGAAAGAATTTTTGAAATCGGTTCGGTAGTTTCGGAGATTACCCGCCTCAAACATACAAACTCACAAACACTTACCTCTTTATAATAATACTCGTATTATGCCATCAGTAAAAAGATGGGTATATTTTTTTCAAAAGATACATAACAGAAACATATTCTCGAAGTGAAGACTTAAGACTACAACACTAACATTCCTTATTCATGTAAATATTTCCAACGGGTATAATCGGATTGAATACAGAAATATAGTGTAAGATCGATGGTAGGATCCGATTTCCCTACAGAGCGGCCTTGCGCGCGGCTTGCGGCAGTTCCAATGCCCAGGGGAGAATTGCTTTGTACAGATAGATATACATATAGAATAACATTATATACAATTGCTTACGTCCACGATAACGACAGACATTGTACATTCAATTGAATAAATATCTGTGATAGCAGCTAATATTTTGAATAGCTATTTTGAATCAAATTCAATTAGGGCATGTGATTTTTATGTCCGAAGAACGTTTGAGACAAACCGGCAAAATAGATTTATTTTAAATTTATGATTGTTGCAAAGTTTTAGGCTAATATGTAATCTCATCATATCGTTAAATTTTAAATCCGGTTAAAATAAAATTTTAATATAAGTGTACCTACATTTATTTAGCTAAACTTGATCTAATTTTTTGGGTTGGTTACGCTCATATTTGTTTGATTGATAACCAACGGTGATTTTGTAAAAGGAAGCAATCATTTTGTATGAAACAAATTAGGTATATATTAGGCATATAATTTTCGCCGAAATCGCTCAAACACGCGCAGCGTAGCATTCCAGAGTTCCTATAAAAAATGCTAACCCACAATCGAAATAAGCCCCAGGCTTTACCCGTAGCGAATCAATACAAACCCACTTTGTTTGACAGGACAGTACAAACATACATACACCCACGACATCGCCCATTCGGTTTGGACTGAACTGAAACTGTTGTTTGTCTTTGCCGTGTCCTGAAACACTCGTTAACGACAGAGTCTGGAAAGTGTACAGGCCTGCAATTTCGCCCTAATAGGGTAGATGACAAGGTCAGAAAATTGAAAAATATATGTATGCTCTAAATAAAATAGAATATTTGTTATTTTTATTTTATAAAAAAAAGTCAATCAGCGTACAAAAAACTAACATTTTTAAAACTACTTTTAGCACAAACCTAATAATTAATAAAATCTTAATTGAAATTAGTTTAAAATATAAAAAAAACATATCTTGTGTAGGCTTACTTTTTAACTACTCAGTACGCGCGGCCCGATCGTACTGCGATCCGACTGTTGTTCGTTTGTCGTTATTATCTCTTGGCTCAAAGAGTTTAGTTCCAAAACGAACACTTTTGTTAAACAAATTGGATTTGAACTGAAATAAGGCAAACGGACCCTAGCCAAATCAGAATGGCCGAGTGAAAGCCTCCGCGCTACTGCTGTGATACACTGGGAGATATACATATAAATACTAGCTGTTGCCCGCGACTCTGCCCGCGGTAAAAATGAGCCTATGACACTCTCCAGCTCTCCAACTATCTTTTAAATTAGCACGAATATACACTTTTACATTTATAATATTAGTATAGTATTGATACTTCACAGAATTTATCATACTTATTCCTTATAACTTTTTTTTGTAGCCCTGGTGGTGCAGTGGTTAAGACGCCCGCCTGTGGATCGAAAGGTTTCAGGTTCGAATCCCACTCGTGCCACATAAGTTTGATACTAATATGACTCATGTATTGTTTTCATCGAACACCGCCTGCTTCCGGTGAAAGAAAACATGGTGAGGAAACCTGCACACTGGTTGATTATTAACAATTGTGTGTGAAATGGAGAAGGCAATGGCAAACCACTCCATTAATAGTGCCCAGAGAGTTGATATGTGTTTTTCATTCCATGTAATGACCACAACCCTCAGCCATGAGGAAATACGACTATTCAAGATCAAAACTTTTTTATAAAATAATTTAACGACTCGACGAGCATTCAAGTCCGCTAACTGCACGAATCCTCATGTTTCATCCATCGCCGGTACGGCCACGTCTTGCGTAAATCAGCAATCCACAATATACATCAATTCCACATTATCCTGACTGAAGGGAAACCCAAAAAGTTAGATTGATGTTTCGAGGATGTTAAATAACGTGCCATGCCAATAGATTGACAATTAAATTTTATGGTTATTTTTTACGCTGACCAGGCTTCGCGGAGTCACAGTCCCGAAAGAAACAGTGAACATGCGGAGATGAAAGAGTCTGATAACTTACTGAATACCTAATACCGTGAGAAATTGATGAAAAAAGTAAGAAAGCTGAACCTGGACGGCATTTACACATAAAAAAGAAATCAAGTATTTAAATAGGCGACTTTATACATTGTTCGCTCTTGGGGTATCCCAATCGCTACTGGCAGACGTCCTGAAACAACGTGGAAGCATGTTCCTCATTTGAAATGCAGAAGACTCGTGTACCAATTGCGGAACAGAAGATTGATACCCAGAATTAAATCTGGCTGCATGTACCGTAACCTACATTACCATACCTTTCGGCACACTGTAGGTACAAAACGGTTTATGTTCTGTCACAATAGCAAAGTCAATTGAAGGCTGGTCTGATTCACAATGGCGGATCCAACCCATGTAGTGTCCATGTTCGACAATAGCCTTATCTCGGCTACACACTATTCGCCGGACTCAGACAGATGGCGAATATTTCATAGTTTGTATGAGAGTTTTTATTTGCCCCAATGAAAAATCAGCAATGTATACCGAACCCCCAAGTTCGCCAAACTGCACCGCGTCTATGTCTAACTGGCATTAGTTGTGCGCCATGCAAATATGCATGTTGGAAGGCTATACCTCTACCGATATAGGTATACTCATATGTTCCCATTTATTTCACTTAAGTTTTACAAGTTCTCCTTTACTAACAGTGGATAAAATATTTCAATTTGCTAAAATGTAGAGGAAAAGCAATTTAAAGCGCCTGGCACCGGCTCATAGCATCCGCGGACGGACGGTGAGCGTCGTTTTGTTGCCTTTCTATTTTATTCAGGCGCCAAACTTTAGATCTGTCTTTTAAAATGGAAATAGCGGTTAGTTTTAAATTTTAAATGAAGTGAGATGGTTTGGAAGAGACGCTGTAATCTAGCTTTAATAAGTTAGATGTATTCATCCGTCTTATATTCGCAGTTAGCTACAGTTAGATACTTATAGTTGCACCAAGGACTTAATTACTTATTTTTAATACGAAAGTAAGTTTTCATTAGTGCTACCTAGATATAAGTACCTATGTCAACTATCATTGCTACGATTATCATCTCCGTGATCCATACCAAATAGTTGCATAGTTTGGTAAATAAAGGTATCCTTATAATAGTCGTAATCATCATTGCTGCGAGCGTCGTCACACACGACTTGGCAATATTAATGGAGTGATTTTCCTCTAACTTGTCCAAGTTAATAAATTATATGCGTTGGGTATCTTTTTTAACTTATCAGTTTTCTTGAGTAAGTCTTATCAGTTGGCTTCACAGCTCAGAGTGGCTAGATAGCTTGTAGCAGTACCCTAAAATAAACCGATAAACGTGAAACCCGAGAAAGTGAATGGCTCAGGAAATCGGGAACCGTGTCGATACTCAAACGTCAGGCTTGCACTGCCGACGACCGTAAACGTGCTTACCGAGTCACATACGGACATACAGATTGTCACACTTATGAGTCGTTATTTCTAAGCACTTTCTAGGTAGACTTTTTATACAATAGCATTATTTTGTCTAGATATCATTCGTCTGTTCGTCGTATGATACTGTACAACTTTTCGTATCGGAGCAATCAAGATTCAGCTGTTCCCTACAAAATCAACAGAAAAATGTATTTTCGCGATTTTGAGGTTACTCTCATACGAAAAGTTGTTCAGTATCATGGACTGAGCGTGTAGACAAAATGAATGCCAATGTATAAAACATCACCAAAAGCAAAGGTGTAGCAAAATATGTTTATATTATTATGTACCTATACTTTATGTAGGTTTATAAATAAATACATACTGTGCCCACCCTTTTCTTTACTCTCTCACTACGTTGGCTGAAAGAGATTGCTTAGCAATACGTCCGCCATTAATTTATATATACACTATTGTATTATTTTGTATTGTATTTATATGTACATAATGCGAAATTCTAAATTAATATTAAGTCTTCTAAAAAATAGTCGTTAGTCGCCTCCACTGTAATGAATACAAACACCTCCTTACGCGCCCATAAAAATGCTTAAAACTTCAAATAAAATATCTAGATTACAAAAAATTAATAACTTCTTATTGCTAATCCTGTGTGTATCTCGTTACCCACGTTCCTGTTGACGACTGAACATGGCATGAAAATCCAATGTTTCGATCTAGACGTTTGTCGAACACATTTACCCGCAACGGATTTAGCGCGAAGCAACTGGGATATCCAGTCAGTGCTTCTCGGAAGTTTATTTTTACCCAACTGCGACATATATGAGAAGAAAAGTGGGTTTAGCAGTCTACTGTACTTTGTGGAGCTATATCGCGCTTACTAACGCCACCACCACATTTTTGTTAATTTCGAAAAATAAGTTAAATTGGTAAAAATATGATGGTAAAGCTGGTGTGCAGTGCAAAAGTATATAGGGTAAAGGCAGATATCAAAGGCCAACTGAAAACATGCTAACGAGATTATTTGGCACTATCCAGCTACTCGTCTAAATACCTTCTATTCTTATACGAGCTGACATTAAATTTTTACAAGCTATTCCGAATAAAAACTTAAACAAAGTAAATATCTATTACAGTAGGTAATACTTAATCGTGACTAAATGTAATGTTACAGGCATGATCTACAGATAAGTATTTTCCTTCTAACTGCGGCCATGTTAACAGGTAAGAAATAATTATAATTAAATACCTTAGCCAAATAATATTTTTTAATACATAACTAAGCAGGCAAATGGGCATTTGACCTACCTGATGGAATATGGTCAACGCAGCCTATGGACGCCTGTAACTAAGGATGTCACACGCCGTCACCGAACCTGATTTATTTTTGACATCTTTTTTCAAGAACTCCATGTTGACTACTAGACAGATTTCGATGAAATTACAATTCTGAAATATTATAGCGCTCTAAGCACAATAAATAGAGAGAACTACTGAAGGAACTTGTAAATATATATTCGATAAATAAAAAATTGGGAGCATGATAAAATTAAGTTTGGTTTATTTTTCAGGATATCAAATTATGTTACCGAAGTGGTTATGTACGAGTGTTCTTTATTGTTCAAAGTGAAGCTTTAAGAATTCTAGTGGTGTTTCCATTCTCGTCTCCCAGTCACAACATTTTGGGTCGAGCGGTCGTACAGCACCATTTAAAGGCTAAACATGAGGTTGTTTTTTTTTAACTTCTATACGCATTTTTTATTCTGCATGCATTGAACTTACTTGATCATTATCAAGTAAGTTCACTACATGCTTAAATGAATTCGTATTTTTTTCCAGGTAGTCCATATAACATCATTTCCTTACAAAAAGCCGGTAGAAAATTTGACAGAAATCAGCATAGAAGCTTTGGGAGCCGAGTTTTTGAAAGAAATAAATGAATGTAAGTTTATATATGTTATATATAACTAATATTTATATAAGGGCCTTCGCTTCTACAGCATTCCATTGATGTCAAGACAGCCGGTTGAAAAATCACCTGACAATAAGGTTACTTTTTATGCTCATTACGGACTTCGCGGCGTCACAACCTCTCTTTTTCAATGTTACGTTCAGCGTAACATTGAAAAAGAGATAAGACAGTTACTACTCTATTTTTTTCGAAAGTTTTAAGCAAATGCGAAAAAAATCGATGGATGCGTTAGGTTTAGGTCAAACTTTTTCGATTGTAATCTGTGTTCTGTGAATGAAAAAACTATGTTAAAAATTATATGCGCCCCATAACGTAAGATTTTTTTAAATTTTTTAGTTCGTATATATTCCATCGAGCGTCTGATGGGTAAAAAAGCGAACAATATTTTAGTAAGGTCAAATTACACGTATGACTTCCACAAAAAAGCATTGCTAAATGAAAATATGACAAGATTTCTTTCTGACCCCAAGGAAAAATTCGACGTTATTTTGATGGAGTGGTTCTTTTCTGATCTTTTTGCTGGGTAAGTATTTTATGTTAATATAGTCGGATTATTTAGGACCAACATGCTGAAATGCCTTATTGCTTCGTTACGCTCCGTCGTTGTTCATCGACAGATAAACGCAGAACAAAACAACGTAGAAATTGTGTGAAGTTTCGACTTGTGTCAACACATGTTCAGTGTCATAACCTATAGCAAATAACGGAGTTCTGTACAGTGTGCTGCGTGCACTGAGCAATGTGGCATGACTTGACTTGTTCATTGTCAGAAATGCTACCTATTAAGTCCTCCAAGAAGTTAAGAAAAAATATTTTTTTTTAATGAAAATGTCATGTTTTTATCAAAGATATATTTTCCAGAATCCCTCCCTTATTTAAATGCCCCTTTATTTGGATGGCGTCAACAGACGCGCACTGGCAAATCTTAAGTTTGGCCGGGGATGTGACCAATCCAGTGTCAACCCCGGATATATTCGACTATCCTCTGACTACTCTTTGGGGGAGAACTTTAAAGCTGATTGATTATGTTAAGACATATTTTATAGCCAAGTGAGTAAGTAGGTATTTCCCGAATGAATTGATTACATACAGTAAGAATATAAAACATGGACTTATCGAGTTGTTCATCTATATAGCTTAATATGCATATACCAAAAAAAGGAGCATCTATTCAAGTTGTAATGTTTATTATGTCGGCTCCACACTGTCATCGGACAGTTTGACAAACTTTGGTAGATTCGGTATACATATTACTGGTTTATCATTGCGGCAAATAAAAGCACTTATACTAACTATACAACGTTCACGCGTTCGCGTCGCTATGTGTCTGAGTTCGGCGACAGTGTGGAGCTAGCATTAGGCTCATTAGGCTCATTAGGTGGCCATATTCAGTGCGTTTGGTTAAGATTCTAAACGAGACCAGAGGGCTTGTTGCGGGATTCATTTCACTTCTCAAAGTGAAATTCAAACCCGCACTAAGCCCTCTCAAGACTACTTCCTTACGAAGATCGAAACATCGGTCTTGAGTGTTCCCTTATATTTTCCTTTTCAAACTATAAATAGCATAATACGTAATGTTTCATATTTTTCACTTAGCATCGAACTGATTTTTATACAAATTATACCTATAACTAATTATTATATAAATTATACATTTTCTTATATGAACTATACTTAATAGTTCGTATAAGAAAATGGACATAATTTATATAGCTTACTAGATGTTACCTGGGGCTTCGCTCCCGTGGGAATTTTGTGATTAAAACATGGCCTATAGTAATCTTGGATAATGTACCTTTCTAATCGGTTCGGTAGTTACGGAGATTACACAAACGCTTACCTACCTCTTTATAATAATTGTAGGTATAATAAGGCAATGAACGATTATGAATTATTAAAAAAAATACATAGGTAACGAAGTACTTATATTAGTTGATATCATTGTTTTGTTAATTGATTAATAGGCTATATAAATTATGTCTACTTTCTTAAATTATTGATCACACATAGGATACTCTATGGCACATTGGAACAATTATCATACGACACCATTTACTCGAGCATAGCTGAAAAAAGAGGAGTTTCTATGCCGTTATACACCGACGCCGTGTACAACGCTTCTCTGGTCTTCATCAACTCACACCCAGCCGTGGGGGTCCCCCACAATATACCGCTGAACACCAAGTATATTGGCGGATATCACATGGACACTGATCTGAAGTCTATACCAAAGGTAAGACATATTTTGTTCGAAGTTGCTAGATCTTCGTTTTTGCTTTACCAAGTGTACAAACAGTGTCGGCCTCGAGGGCCAATAAGTCGCAAATAAAAAATCACCTATGCAAAAAAATACATTCCTAAAATGTAACAAAGGATAAATTTGTAAGCGCACAGTACGCTCCCTCCCGATTTTATTCTTTTCTGTGCCTCTCCAAAGCCTTGAATCTAAAAATCTTGAAGATTCAGCTGTGATTTTAAACCGGCCTTCCTGACGTCAACCCTATTTGGAAGTATGGTTGCACATTGGCCGCCAACTTCGTTCTTATTCCTTATTTACCTCGTATTAGATCAACACCTCATATTTCTAGCATCTACAAAACATCATGGACAACGCTAAAAACGGAATGATTTTCTTCTGCCTGGGATCGAACATCGAGAGCAAATTCATGTCAAATAAGATGACTCAGTCTTTACTGAGAATGTTCTCGAAGTTCAAGCAGACTGTGGTGTGGAAGTACGAAGACGAGCTAAAAAATGTTCCTGCCAACGTTTATTTGGAAAAGTGGGTTCCGCAGCTGAATATTCTGGGTGAGATTAAAAATTAATTTACGTAGTTTTGTAAGCGTACCTAGCAGATAATGTTGTATTAGTGGCGTCGTACATAATGGTCGTCACAAATTTTGCCGAGTCGATGCGCTAAGAAGAAGAGTAAAAGTCTACCTGTGTACCTGAAATTATCCAAAGTTTCATAATAAAAATATCAAACCACAAAATCTAGTTATTTGAATAATCAACTCGTACATAGGTGTAGCAATGTAGGCATAGGCAGGATGATTCAAAAGCGATAGGCAATCATCAATTTGAATGCCATTACAGCTCACCCCAATTTGAAGGTATTCATCACACACGGAGGCCGCATGTCGATAACTGAAGCTGTCCACTACGGAGTGCCAATTATTGGCATGCCAGCGTATGCAGACCAGTTTGTGAATGTACGAGTTGTTGTAGAAAAAAACCTTGGAATAGAAGTAACATTGACAGATAATTTGGCGGAAGATTTGGAAGTTGCTATTAAGAAAATTCTGGATGATCCGATGTAAGTTTTTCATAAGTTTTTATAATGGTACCGACATTATGCACTGTTTTTTTGTAGGTCTTTAGTTTTAAAGTCGTGATCAATTTATTTGCCCACATAATTTAGTTTTTCAAAATTAATTATTTAATTTCTACAATTATTCTAGATATTCTAACAACGCTCGAGAGTTATCTTCCATTTACCGCCATAGACTACTATCTCCTGGACAGGAATTAGTTTACTGGACAGAGCACGTGGTGAAATCCAGGGGTGCCAAATATTTGCGACCAGCTGCCCGAAAAATGCCTTTGTATCAAAAGTTGTACTTAGATATTATTTTAGCACTAATATGCATTATATCTTTGACCAAATTTATATTATGTTTCGTCAGAAAGATGGTTAAGGTGAAAGAAAAACTTAATTAACCTAATGATAGCTAACACGATTGGTTTCGCCGCTGAAGTCAGTTTTATATAGAAAGATGCGAATATTTTTTATGTCAGCCTATAGTAACAGATCCTCATTCAATCAGTGGCGCCAACTAGTGAGCTAAGAAACGCTATCCTGTTTAGTAATGTGGTTTGTTTTTAATGTTTCTGTATCTTTTTTATTTTGAACAAATTAATAAATATAACAATCTGAATAAATATTAACTGCATCTTAATTTACAACCAAATTATATTATGAAAAAAAATGGCCGTATGTAGTGTGTAATGGGCTCGCGTGGTGGGTCATGGCCCGGTCTCATTATCCGTCCATAAAGGCCAGTGCCCCAGCAGTGGGAACGATTAAATGGCTTATGGCTAATGTAAAGATAAAAAATCATAAAATGGGTAAAGTTAACACAATTTATTAAAACAATGAGTATACATGAAGAAATAATAATGTTATACATTATATGTATTACAATCACAAGATTAATACTTAACAGTTGATACTTAACTAAGTATTTAATATTATTTTAAATTAACAGCAATTCTAAAATTGCCATATGAAAACTTATGGAAATTTTAGAATTTATCTATCAAGCTTATTGCAAATCAAATTATATAGGTATCTATTTCTTTTTAACAAATTAAATTAAAAAATGTTTAACAATTATAATCATATAAATTGTAATTCCTTGGAGGAATAAATAAATAAAGTTCTTAATTTCATATAAATTTTGACAGATCATAGAGATTACTGAAATTGCATTATATAAAAATAAATTTAAATGCCAAAATAAATAGATTGAAATTATTATAGTTATAGTACATATATTTACAATCAAGTAATAAAAATCTATTTGTCTATAAATTTAATTTCATTATATACAAAATATTTTAAAACATTTCGTTATCACAAATTACTTATAAGTAAGAATATAAATAATTGATAATAATATAACTTCAGAACAATCATTTGCCAATCTTAGGTAAACTTAGGAAAACAGAATTAAAATGCCATTTTCACAAATGGCATTTTAATTCTGTATAAAATTTCATTCTGTATAAAACATTAATAGTTGGGTGACCCAACACCTCATCTATTAATGTTTTGATCTACCACCCCATCTATTAAAGTCATGTAAAATAAACACATAAATAGTATTATGTCAGAATTTTGTATAATTGATTAAATATAACATCAAATTTTCGCAAGGACAGAGCTTAAATCAGCTACATCTTATGAATTAGTGGGCCCTTGAATATTTTAAAGCACTTAGTGCAGTCTCCACTTAAATGTAAATAAAATTAATTTAAAACTTACATCGATTGTCAACTCCTATTAAAACTATGGCTTGTATTATTATTCTCCAAGAAACTTGGAGTTTTGCCTTCTTTCACAATACGCAAGGCTTGCAAAACTCTAGCTTTATCCAACTCCTTTTCCGAAGCCTTCTCATTGTCAAGACACAGTTCTGTCATTCTGTTGTTGAATTGCTCTATGACTTTCACTCTGTAGTCTATGGACGAGGCTACAGGGTTGGCAGTCAACCATAGATATTCTAAACACGGTAATTTGCAAATATGTTGGACTTCCTCGACGTCGGTGATAAGATTGCAGCTCAGATCAAGGCTCTCCAACGAGTATAATCTCGAAAAACCTTGTAAAGTTTCCACCTGATTTTGTGATAAGTCAATTTTGACTATGTTTCCGATTTTCGCGTGCCAGTTTTCGCAAGCGCCAAACTTGTTCATGGAAAGGTTAAGGACCCTCAGCTCGTGAAGGCACGATATGTCACACAGCTCCGTGAGCTTGTTGGATGAGAGGCTCAAGTGCTGTAGACGGGGCACAAGTTTGATAGCCCAGTTCACTTGCGTGATGTTGTTGCTGGCGAAATTTATCACTGACAACTTCTTCCATTTCTGAAATTTAAATAATCAAAATATGTACTACAAATTTCACTATATGTTGATGCCAGTGGCCCAGTGATTAAGACCGTCCGTCCGCATGTGATCGCATTATCCAAGGTTCGAATCCTACTTGTGCCACATGAGTTTATAAAAATAAACTTTCAAAAACAAAACATCAATTTATATCTCCACAAAATTAATTTTATCAGACACATATTTGCAAATAATAAATATGACAAAGCATTAATTAACGCTGACCTAAATTCTACTGATAGTAGGTTCAGAACACCACGTGCGCGGTACTAGGTCAAATGGCCATAGATAAAGTTATTATCTCATAGTACACAACTACAGGAAATGTAATGTTACAATATGCCTTTTTTAAATAAACCGTGAATAGAAAGTAGTCCTATCTCACATCGCGTATTCACGGTTTCAATAGAGGCAGTAACGCCCCGTAGCCCGAGGTCACTGTAAAAAAATTAATCTTAATGTTTTGAAAATTTGTTAATCTTCCTTGAAATTATATTGTTGCCAAGACTATTTCTTCAGCTGTTGCAAAATCATAGCCGATTCTTCAAAATTTTAAGGTAATTTTTGGATGCTCACCCCACAACTTTTTAGAGAATTTTTACAATAGTTAACTCACCTCAGTTTCGGCTATGCTATCCTGGTCCTTATGCAATATGTCAACAAGAAGAAACTCATTCAAAGAGACCACACTGGCTATTAACACTGATAGGCTCATCAGTGTATCTCGTAAGGTTCCTGGAACATAGATAGTTTGCAAGTTGAGGTTATGTTTTTATTTATTGTTTGTTAACATGTGCAAAAAACAGTGTTGAAACAACTCTACAGCCTACACACCTATATACTACTTAAGAATAATTGCCTATCTAAATTTTGACCTAACTACCTAAGTGAAAACTGTTTGATACAGTTTTCACTTAGATAGTTAGTTCAATCTAACTACCTAACTGAAAACTGTTTGATACAGTTTTCACTTAGATAGTTAGTTCAATCCATTACATTGTCAAGAAGGAAATAGAAATATTCATGTCCAGGAGCTAAATGGATACACATGTCCTGTGTATTCATTTACCTTCTGTAAATGTTTCTAAGTTGAATATTACTTAACTCTGGCTTCACAAGTGTCACATGTTTTACAAACCTTCCCAGTGAGGGTGTTATGTGTGTTTGACTACAATAAAAAATCCCCTACAAAATTTAATGGGCCAACATATTAAATGATGTAGATAAGCTACACAAATCCATACTTCAATATCACTACTATAACACTACTAAGCAAAATATGCCTGTTATATCAATAAGAATGGAGTATTGGGTTGAGGATTTTTGGTGTGCAGATGGAAAGCTGGAAAGCATCATAGGCTACTTTTTGCCATGAACAACAGTTAAAAAATTCTCTGAAACTCACCCACACTCTGAATACAGGCCATGGGAACGCCAAGGATCTTCAACTCCAACAGAGATTTAAAAGGAGACATATCAAACTGAAGATTGTTTGGTATAATGTTACTGGTCCCGAGCTTTTCATAGCTGCCTTCAATGTTCAGGGACTTCAGGTGGGAGCAGAAGTCCAGCACATGACTAAAGTCATACATTTGGTCAACTTTTTCAGTAGGAGGACACGCCATTTTAAGTCTTTCGCTTATTGCATGTAGCTGTGGGCAAATTATTAATTAATTTTAATTAGATCCTTTATTAGTAATGAAATTTAAACTCACACATACCTAACTAACCATTTTTACTAATCTACAACACATGACTTTGTCATGCCTCGACAGGAGCACTATATTTGTGCACACATATATTTTACATACATATACAAAATTGTTTACTTTTAATACTAAAAATTTACTTGTAGAGCATGCTATAGACTAAAGTCCGTCGCTTCTACTATGATTTAATTTGTTATATAAACTTTTAAATGTAAAAGACTAATGAAACAGCAACACTAATAACTTCAGTACCATTTCAAACAACTACAAGGCTATATAATTACATTGACAAGGTCATACAAACCTCCAAAGGGCTGAAAACATGAGAACTGGAATTCTCCAATAACTTATCCCCCTCCAAATACAAAGTCTTTGCTAAATCTTGCAGCAAAAAGAAAATATCATACAAATGGAAGTCCAAAAAGTGAGCAAAGTCATACGGCATCGACAAACGCAAGTAGTTATAGACATTTTTGAGATAATCGTTGAGACCTTCACGCCTTTGCTCCACGAATTTTGGTGTTTTATTTCTTATGACTTTTTTCGGCGGAAGCAGCTCTTTGGCAACTCCGTGGTTGGAAACCAACTTCTCGTGCAGTTCCGCGAAATCATTGTACCGATGCGACACGTTCCAATAAACAGAACCCACTCTAACACTGATCTTGTAATAAGTAACACCATCTTTCGAACTTGTATCGTCTACGCTGACCGAGCTATCGTTTCTGTGGGTCACGAATGAAGACATATTTGGGCGGGGGATTAATTAGTTTATCGTGTACTAAATTCGATCATTTGTATCTATTTCCTATTTCGTGACGCAATAAAACACGAAAACAGTTTCCAAGAAAAATAGAACTGCTGAACTGAACTGAAGAAAACCATTTGTTGACATATACACATACATGACAGTGACAGTATTTGTCAAATGGTAAATTAATGTTGCCAGAATATCAAATACAAAGTGATGTTCGACTACCTAGTAGGTAACATCACTTTCTCAACCCCTACCCTACTACAGATATAAAAACATTGAGTTCTTATCATGGAATTAGTAAGTACTCCTGGTTCTTATATCTGTGCCCCCTACATAGATTAGTTCCTTACGCAAACTGACCACAATTTCTCCTGAAATAAGTTCTAACTTGGGAATAAAAACAATTTTAGTACGGTAGGTAGTTTAAGAATAACTTTCAATCTATTGAAGGTTGATAACAATTTGTAATGTGGTGTTACATAAAGCTTATCAATTAAACTACAAATATCAATTAGGTATTTTTTATTCAAAAACAAATTAGTATTAGGTACAAATCGACAATCACTGGTTGTGCGAACTGGGTCACAAATTCAGACTTGAAAAATATACTTATGTTTTCAAAATGGCCGACTCCAAGCAGAATTCTAGTTAAGGATTTAAAACTTGGAAAATAAGTTCCTTGATATTTAGTAAAGACAAATTAGTTCAATATCTAGGATTTATTGACTAGGAAACATTGATTTGAAATAAATCTAGAAAATAATTCTTACCACGTGTTGTTTGTTCATCCATAAAGAACCGAATATCTGATGAATCAAATAATATTGGAAACCCGCGTTAGCTGTATCATATTTTGGGTATGGAAAATGCCTAAAGTTAACTATTATGCAAAATAAAGCGTAAGCCACTTGAGCTGTTAAAAAAACTGTCAAGTAAAAAAAAATAATGATTACAACACAGATTGTTTACCAACCAATAGTGACCATTCTATTTGGCAATGGCAAAAAATATAGTTCATCGAAATTTCGTTTCCCTCACTTTCTTGGCAGACTTTGTAGAAAAACGCCTTCAATAGATTTCAGATTTTATAATATTCTTTCCTCGGACGGAAATTTATTTAAAACTAAACGGACGTTAGTGCAATATCTCCGATCCTTATAGTTTACATGTTTGACGTTCACGTTATGTAGAAAAAAAAAACCAATATACTATCAACAAAATATTTGTTGGCTATAAGGTCAAGCTCACATACATAACTCCCAACCAACAAAAGAATAACGCAAATATGGTAATTTCTCTCTTACCCTTGCTATTTTCGATGACGATGCCTCTTCAAATCTAGAGACAAAGTGATTTGGTATAGTAGTTCTTTCTGATAATATTAATTGTGTCATGTAAAAAAGCAACCTTAATTCCAACAACAAAATACATTATAAAAACACAAATTAATCGTTTTACGAAAATAACAAAATTAATAATAAAAGTTAGTTTTTATAAAATCAATTTCATAGTCAAAACTTTTTAAAATACAATAAAACTAAAATTATAATACATAATTTTTTAAATGTACTTAGAAATAAACTTTTAATTTAAAATATGTTACTGCTGAGATGTAATGATTTTGCATGCTAATTATAACATTGATTACAATTAAAAATGTATATTACAAAATACTGATTTAATAGTAGTAATAAATAATCCAATTATATTTATGTCTTTGAACATCAAAAAATCACAGTTCAAAATTACTTTCATGGCAATATCGTTAATAATTAAAATTGAAACTACAATACAAACTATTCATAAAGTTAGGTACTTAGACTAAGTATGTGATGCGTATATTTATGGTTAAGATTTCCACACATAAAGTAATGAAATAGGCCATACAAAAAATATTTCTAATTTCGTTTTTTAATTCACATAATTTCATTTCAGATGTAAACTTTTTAAAATAATTATTTATATTTTAGGAATATATGGGAAACTTAACCAAAAAGTCAATGTCATTATTTATTTAAAAACATTAAATAAAATTAATAGCGGATGAGCAATGAATTTTCGGGGCACTGTCGGAGCACAACCATATTAATATTAACCAAATAAAACAGGCGCGACAATGCTTATAACTTTTGAAAACATCGATAGAAAATATTGTTCAATTAATTAAAATTATAACATTATTAAACTGCAAAATTGACAATCTTAAAACTAATTATATACAATAACGTTGTTCTGTAAAAGTTTACCAAGGCAAACAACTTAGATACTACACTTAAAACATTTAAAAGTTAAATTGGACTAAAGATGTAAACTTATCGCCGTTAAAATATTCTGCGAACAATATTATTATTCATTTTTTGATTTTTCTTACCAGCCAGTAAATACGTTCCGAATTTAAATATCACACGAAAGTATCAATCGGCCCTTGTGCCACTGTTACTTTTTTAAATCCGCCTGCGGCGTTGGCACGCAGTCATAATGCCACAGACCGTATATAGGAATGGTCTTCGTTCGTTGAAAGTCTTATTGCGTGTTCTTCACACAAAGCGGCTAGTTCTTTGACCCATTCGTCTAGGATCACCGCGTTTAGTACTGAACGAAGAGTGATGGATTGGTTCCAATACTCTTCTTGTGTGAATATTAGCCGTTTTTGTGGACTAGCGTGGTAGGTCGTTATACTGTGCGGGCTGTGTTGTGATGAATCTGTAGACAAAATAAGACATTGACATTGATTAGAAAAACAATCATTTACATGTGATAATTAGTAAAATAAACTTATACCGCCTCAAAAATAATATGTATGTATATAGTAAATTAATATGTATGTGAATACTTACTAGAGGACCGTCTGCCGAACATGTTGGACAAGCTAGTGGATATACTACGGCGTTTTGACTCCATTCGACGAAATGGAGACTCTTCGGGCTTGGGCGGTGTCTCTGGGTGGTCTGAGAAAAATGTAAATAATTTATATAAGCGAAGATTTGGTTTATTTTAATAAATTTGGACGTAATCTGTTTTACTGATAAGCTAAACCGATTTTGATAAAATTTTCTATGCATGTAGTTAAAGACACCTGTTCAAATATTGGCAACATTTTTTCCAAAAATTAACCCCCAAATTACTATAATGGGGGGTGAAAATCAGATAAAATCACGCGGGCGAAGCCGCGGGCAAAAGCTATTAAAACATATATTTATAAATATTCAATTATTATAAATATATAATTGTAAAGAGCAACGACTTACTCTCCTCACTAGCAGGAACCCTAGACTTTACTAGCGCCATCTCTCGTTGGATGAGGAAAACTCTCGCCTTGTCGACCAAGTCGTCGATGTTCTCCAACGCGTTCGTCAACTCGTCCAGCTCTTCTTTCAATTTGCTGAGGATCTGTTGACAAGAGTCGAATGAGATTCATACAGTTATTGAGATGAGTGACATTTTACAAGCTTTTATTTAACTTGCAATATGTCACTGTTATCACTATGTTTCGGGTGGAACTTGCAACTCAATTCTGAAGCAGATATCCTCAACCGATTGAGCTGAAATTTGGTACACACGTTTAGTTTAACTATATATGGTTGCGCAATCAGGTCATGATTCATAACCTGATTGCGCAACCAGGAACGGCTCCAGACTGTAAAAAATTTCATTTTTGAAAAAAAAAAGTTTTTTTTTTTTTCCGAAAAGCTACAGCCCTTGAGATAGCTCCGAACGCGCTATCAAATTCTAATATGGAGGATGTGAGAGACCCAGCCTACCTTCATCTCTTGCTAATGTACCGGGCGTGAAAATACTTTTAAGAGTACTAGCTCCAGTATTCTCTACAGCTTCATGACTATACTACGCTTACTTGGAACAAAGAAGGCACGTTCGGCTGTAAGGCCATGGCTGGACACAGCAGCAGCGACGTGAGCAGCGGGGTGGGCAGCGACGATAGCTTGCAGACCACGCTAGTCACCAGGAAGTTGCTGCGCAGATCCGATTCCAGCAGCATCGAGGACTTCTTCAGAAGGCAGCTGAGTAGGGGGCCTATTAGAATTAATTTTATTAGAAAGTCTATTAAACATACAAATGCCGCACACACACACAATATGTGTTACATAATATAAATATTTGCATACGTTTTTGGGTACATGAAAATGGTAAAATCGTAAGCATTTTTATTTTAGTACATATTAATAAATAAAAAAAAACAGTTGCCACAATTTACTAAAAAGAAATCGGAGGTCACCAAAATCCTTGTATAAATTTGTGACTGTTTTGTATAGTGGATGAATTATATCTTTTTCTTTTTACTGCTTTCTTACTTTCTTTGTATGAGTTTTTTGCAATAATGAGTTTCCATATAAACAACAATAGTATCTAACAAAATCCATTAGAAGCACAATTTACTTTTCACCCGAGCAAAGCCGGGACTGGCCACTAGTTTATGGGAATGTACAAATGTCTCACCGATTACTGATTCAGCACTGGCCCTCCAACTCCTCACTAAAGGCACTTCATTATCAAACTCCTGCGCATCAACATCTTTAATACTCTTCATGAACGATTCTTCGGCAAAACCTTCGTCTTCCGACTCCTTAAACCTAAAACTGTCATAATCACTTTCAAATTCACTAACGTCATTTTTCTCTTCATCATTCACTGAGTTTACACTAACACTATCGGTAACATCTTTTTCGATCTTTTCTTCGAAGTCAATCTCTTTCTCTTGTTTCTCTTCATTCTCATTCAGCGACGTCAAACTGTGAGGTTCCTTTTCTGAGGTATCACTAGTTTTTAACGTGTCGTATCCGCTGGTGCAGGAAATTAGGCTGTCCAACTCTTTGACTTGTGTTTCTTGGTCTCTTTCTTTGTTGTTATTCGTTTCTCGCTTCGGGGACGGAATGGAGTCATATTTCGACGACCAGTCGAGGCACGCGATCGTTCGGGACACAATTTCGAATCTTGCATCGCATAGATACGCGTGGTAGTTGCCGATTAGTGTTTCATTTGGGTTCTGAAAGCAAATTGAATGTGATATAAAAGTGCCTAATCAATGTACACAATATGTCGCGCAACATAACACAACAACATACCTACACTAGCGCAACTTGCATCCTGCAACTATATATGTAGGATTGAAAAATAAATCGATATTTCTCTTTCTTTTACATGCATGCATCTATTTCTATTGCGCGATCGATACCAAAGTATATTGAGTATATTTTTTTAATCAGATCGTACATCTAAATTATTATTATTTATAAGTCAAACACGTTTTAAGAAAATCTCATGAGAATACTGCGCATTATTCGATAATAAAACATTCAATAATTTACTAGTAGTTAATACCAGTAGTTTGTAGCTTGTGAGAAATAACTATAAATATAAAAATTGACGAGAAAAAGTGCCTGTGAAGATCTAATTTCTGAATAAATGATTTGAATTTGAATTTTAACTAGGAAAATGGAAGAAATATAACATTTAAACAAAGACTAGACTGGCAGACAATGTTTAGCATTAAATTTATCTTTTATATATCATGTTGTTAATGTTTAGAGTGCAAGATACTTTAAACAAATAAATAAATGAAACAAAAAAGTAATAACAAAATCTTACCCCATAATTAAACTTAACCTCCTGGACTAGATTGCTCATAACAATGTCTTCGTTGAATCCATTGATCCTTCTCATGTCATCTTCCCTTTTGAAATCCAACACCCTTCTACCAGTCAAGGCTAAGTCATCCACCCAAATCTTCGTTTTTTCCAACGGCCGATGACAGCATCTAGGGCTTAAATAAAAAAATATACATTTTAGTTTATCTTTCTCATATAATTACTTGTATTAATAATTATTACACTTTGCTATCTTACGTAATATTGATGGTTAACGTCAGGCCGGCCCGTCATAAAGTTTAAATGTTTATATTATACAGTTGTAGATTCGACAGATGATTTGTGATGGTTTTACCCGGGTTTGCTCGGGTAATCACAGATCCATTGGTGAACCGAAACCGTACAAAAATCCGTCCAATAGTTTTTAAGTTTATCGCGTTCATACAGATAGAAACGATAGGGGGACTTATTTTTATAATATGTAAGTCACAACTTATTCTACTTTTACTGGTTTATACCCAATACAATAAGGATATACCTAATATAATAGGATAAGGATAATGACGGGGTATATACCTAGATATTTCGAAAGCTATAGAGCTATATAACAGAGCTTTCTGTGTCTACAAGTGGGAAGCAAAATAGGTTAAAAAATATCATCTTTCATTAATAAATGGCATGAAGACTAACAGATCATTAGGTACCTTAAGCTTAGAAATGCCACGGCAGCTTCTCTGTAGGGTTCCGGGTCGGATATCTTGTGCTTGTGTGACATCATGATATGCTGACCGTTGAGTATGTGCTTGTAGATCAGCTCGATCATCACGTCTTCACAGTTGAGATTGATGAGCGTTTCCATTAGAGATAAGGAGACTAGTGATAACTGAAATCATTTGTTAATGTTATTTATATTGTTTTTAATAATAAAGCAAACGAGCTCCCATGTATCGTTTATGTGACTTATTTAACAAGTACTTTAAGGACATTGACATATTTTCAACACGAGTTAGTTCCTTCAAAAAGCTAGTCAATACTAAAATTCAGGTATTATCCACCTAAGTGGTGAGTTAATTTCTTTTCTATTTCATTTGTATTAAAAACTTAGTAATAGGTCCCGTTTTACCCTTTGGGTACGGAACCCTAAAAACAAAAATAAATAAATAGGTTTTGTATGTATAAATATAATATATAGTATATAGTAGTATAATACCGGATAGTGTAAGCTCTCAACTTCTTTTGGTAAACTGTGGTTAACGGTATTGGTTTTTCATATAACTATGTGTATAAGTGTTTTATTTCATAAGCTTAATTTTGTGTAAAACTGTTTGTTGACCCCATTAAATAAAAATAAAAAATAATAATAATACACTAATTGATCGAAATAAAAAAAATGTGATAAAATATTTTTTAAATAAATTAAAAATTAGAAATAAATTTCGTAAAAAAGTTGAAATATATTTTGTCACTATCGCACTTTACAATATTTTATATTAACGGAACGAGACAAAATATACTATGTCTCATATTTCCGTATTCCCGTTTTCAACCAGAGTTGTGACGCCGCGAAGCCAGTCAGCGTGAAAAATAAATTTAAAATTTGGCGGATCAGCGGTGAATATACAAGCGGCCGTCTGTCTGAGATCAGCCCTCCTTGGGAATGGTATTGTTGCCTGACAGATGACAAGTCTTTGTGTCCCTTAGTCGCACAAAATCTACGGGAAGCCACTAGGACGGAACCACAAAAACACGACACCAACCTGCAAACTCCCGTCGAGTCTCCTCAGCAGCACATCGACGACCCTCACGCCATCATACTCGTACACGAACAGGAAATGCAACACGGCGCGTAACAATCCCCTCTTAGTCACGCACCGAAGGACCAACTCCAAGTACGCCATTGCCGCCGTCTGCTCACTAGCGCCACTCTGCAACGGCCCCGGTTTTGTCTACGAGCGTGTTGCGCGTTAGTATGGCTTGTACGGACGGGATTTTGCGGTTCAGTGACAGATAATTTATCAAGTTCAGGATGTACGCTTTGCGGAAGAAATGCGAATGTTGAAGAGTGTTTTCCATTTGGTAGGATTGCTTTTAACTTGTTAAGATTATTTAGTGGTTTGCAAGTTTTAGATCTGATGGATTGTTACACGTGTTAAGATGATACTTTACACACTGTTTACAATGACTGATGTTTTGTTTACCTGTAGGTACTATACTTGATATCAAAATATGAAAGACTCCGAGATATCCTAAGACAATAGGACATAATTATATAAAACTTAATGCAAATCGTAATATAACAATTGTTTGAAAAGAAAATCTTAGAAAATTTCGTTGTGTAAGTTCAAGAGTTAAGTTTAGGTGAAATGATAATAAAAACACCCAGAGCATCAAAATAGTGCTGAATACCCTTCTGGATAGACATGAAGATTAAATGTGATACCAAACATTTGTTGAAGAATTTAAATTGTGAAAGTGTGATTAGAAATTGACTTAGTAATTAGTTAACATTACCTTATATCCATAAGAACCAAAAACAAATCACCAAATAGTGTAAAACACACACACACACACAAAAGGAATGAGAAAAGCGAATGACAAAGAGGCAAAAACGTAGCAAGCTGATTGCGACCTTAACACCCAGAACACAGAGTAAAAAAACACTCACTGTCACTTAACCGCTGAACCATTTGCCGTGATCCAAATGTGCTCCAATCCCGTGCGTGCAATGAAAGCCCGTGATGTTTCTTTTTTAGAAATTACGTTCCATTTTCAAAAATATTTAATTCCATTGTTAAATAGACGAATATCATTGTTTGAAAATAGTTGGAATAACTTCAATAAACTGTTTTAAATAAAACATTTTATTAAAAATATACAGTAAATACAAAACAACTGTCACTCTTTATAAGCTGGCTGCGCACACTACTTTTAGAGCATCAGTGTTTTGTAATGAAAGTGAAAATGGAACGTAATCAACCTACGTTTTTAATACCTTCAAACACTCAACCAGATATAATACCACAGAGGGCATAGTGCGGGTTTGCATTTCACTTCTCACTATCGAATTCATTCGAAGTGTGACGCAACGACAACCACACTGCAATGTGATTGATTCGCTGCGTCTCACTTCGAATAGATTCGAAAGTGAAATTCAAACCCGCACTAAGGCCTTAGATGTGTATTGTAATACGTCTAATAGATGGCAAGTGTTTTTAAACGTATTAAACTGTAACTGAACTTTATAATTTTGACTTTTCGTCGCAAAGAAATAATAACCGGAAATAAATGTCCAATTTTTTACGCAATGAGATAATATGGTGCACTAAGTATTGCATGTAAATTGTTTTTTTTTTAATATTCCACAGCAACTAGAAGATTTCAAGGTTGTTGTTATCACTTAAGGTCATAAAAATACTTATGTGTATTTTTTTTTATTAATATTAATGAATTTCACTGAGACTGAGTCTTCGAGTCACGGTGGGCTGCGATAGTAAAAAACAGTGCTATATTGTTATAATTAAACTGTATAAATCTTATCTATTGTTATTCTTCACCTGCCAGTACTGCAAGAAAATTAGTAAATTGTGTTATTTATTATTATCTTACTATTCAATAATTAAATTACAATTATGATAATATTAATTAGAGTAAAACATATTCGTATGGGTATTTTTATCACAGCTACAAATTGAAAGTTATCGCATAAAAAACGTATTGTTTAATTTTTTTATTGCTTATTTATCATCATCAAGACTAACAAATAATAAAACAGTATAAAAATGACAAGACAATAATATTATTACGAAATTCAATTTATAGTGCTGTTAAAATGATATTACCGAATTACGGGTTAGCACGAATATTCGTGAAAAAATTTATCGCCATGGTCAAATTTTATAAGGCAAAATCAGTAGTTCCTTTTGCGTACAAAGGAGGCACAGTACATTTCCAATATAAATTTTGTATTAGTAAATAGCAGCACTATAGCTCGAATCCCGTCTTTATATAGCATATATATCGCAATAGGCAGAAAGTATCATAGATATTTGTGTAGCTAATTACGTAAAAGCCTTTGCCCACAACTTCATTTGTGAACAAATACCGTTTCCCGTGGGAATTTCAGGAAATCCCTTCTAAGTGCTCCCCTACACTGTCCTAGGGACACACAAAATTTCAGCTTTCTATGCCCAGTAGTTTAGGCTGTGCATTGTCTGTCAGTCAGTCAGTCACTCAGTAACGGAAGAGTTTTATATATATAGATAAGTTTAAAAAAAAAATGCAATATGTGTTGTAAAAATAATTATTTTTTTTTACAACACATTGCATATTTGTTTTACAAATAGAAAAGAAAGTAGGAGAATATACGAGTTTTTGCCCAGCATGGGACAATAATAGCTCTTTTATTTAAACACAATCTGCCTATTTACGAATGATAACCCACATCCTCGCCCCACACTTAGTCGTGGTCACACAAAGCGTATACAAACTTACCTGTAGTAATGCAGGACCCATTACGGGCACCAAGAAGCCTTGATACAGAAGATCTAGCAGGTGTTTTTTGATGGATGGGTGGGCGACCTGAAGGGGATGAATTAATATATTAGTTACCTTAACTACTTAGAATAAAGTTCATTTTGCACTGGCATAATTAATGATATCAGTTGCTTTAGGTTATGGTTGAAAATAAATTAAGACTTGTATGTCTGGTTGGGGTTATATAATCTGCAGAGGAGCAAACTTATCTGGGTCGGTAAGAGCGTCGCTACTGTTGAATAAATTTGACAAGAAAATGACAGCTTCTAATTGATTTCCAATTTTGAACACCGGTTCTAGTATTTGCAATCCACTGACTATTAACTTCTTCAATTGCGCAAGCGCCACAACAAAGGCACATTGTTTCACATTAACAAATTTACGATGACATTAATACTATAGATTTGCAAGCGGTTTTTAAACTGTACATTTTGACATTTATGATAAAATAAGCTTTAAAAAAGAATTAGATATGTTCGGTTGTGTCGTACAAGTAAAATCGATGACAGAATATAGATGGAAATGGTATCCACCAACAAGCATATCGTATAGTGTAAATGTGACAACATCGCCAGGTTTAGAGAGATGAAACACTATCAATAGTACGGAATAATAAATTGTCGATAGTAGTATAGTAGACTAGAACAATCAATCGATACTAATGTCGATACCATCGATACCGATAGAACTGAATGATTAATGCATTTTCAAACTAGCAGTCGTATTTCCCTATTCTAAGCTATTTACACTATTGCTTTATATTCAACTATCGATACTCTATCGAAAGACCATTCGTAACTGAAACACAACACTGTGTGCCATAAATGTAGTCATACCTGAGCCACCGCATTGCAGAACTCCAACGAATCAATGAACAGAGTCAGTTTGTGCACGTGGTTCACATCGTCCGGGGTAAGTCTGTGGATCTTCTCGTGCAATGTCCTTGGTAGGAGGGAATACAATCCACTCAGACCTGTGAAGGTTTATCTACATATAATAAAACTGTAATGTAATGTGTATTTATTATACATATGTACTATACTTAGGCAAATATAAAAGAAAATAATCTTTATGAAAGTCAAAACATTATTTTTTTTTTATTTTCATCTGTCTGTATGTATATTTGTTCGCGCATCACGTAAAAACTCAGCACTTTTAAGGCGACTTGAATAATATCTGAGACCATCAGACACATTATGACACCACCAATAACACACTCGAAAAGAATACGAACCAGTGGCCAGGATGGGACACGTGTTCCCCTGCAGCATGTACTCTGCCAGCTGAGGACACCTGGAGGACATGTTGGCGCACAGCAGTAGTGCGTCCCGTGCTGCGGATCCCGTGCTACCCTCTCGATGCACGGAAGACAGTAACAATCTGACTATTATGAACCTGCAACATCATAAACCATTTAACACGTCCGCGGACACACGGCTGTTTTAGAAGTCCGTGTTTGTTCGTTCCCCCGACTGTTCACACTTGCTACGCTAAGAATGTTCGCACTTTCTACGCTAGGAATGTTCGCACTTGCTACGCTAGGAATGTTCGCACTTGCTACGCTAGGAATGTTCGCACTTGCTACGCTAGGAATACGATAAGAGTAAGAGCGGTAGAATCCCTAGACTTTTTCGGGGACACGCTCTTCAAATACAATAAGGTAGAGTGTATTTAGTGACTCCATTAATGTATTTATTAAAAATATATTAACCTACTTAAATTCGATAATTTGTATGAAGTGATTTAAAAAAATACATAATAAAAATATTCATAATTAATTTTATGTAATTCTACTTGATAGTATTAATTAACCCTGCTTTATTGATTTTTAGTAAGTAAAATTTACTTTCAAATTTATGCTCAGAATACGAAAGATATGAAATACGTTGATTTACAAATACATAAATTGAGTTGCAATAACGCACTCGATAAGAAAGATACTTACTCTGCTTGTGATCCATTTTGCGTGTGCGTCATCAAGAAGAAAAGGTCGATGAACTTTATATTCTGCATAAGAGCGACGCATAGCTGGTTCAGTACAGTCACTAATTGACCTGAAATAATAAACGACATTTTAATTACGTTATCTATTTAAAAAACGGATCTCATTCACTCAAGTCAACGAAAACAAATCTGAGATAGAAGAATTCCATACATTTCCCAGTCTATTTCATTTGAACACTAATGCCATTTTAAACTTTATTACCGAAGGTTCAATTTTTGGTGAGATTATTACCACTGTCTTCCTTCCAGGCAGGATATAATAAAGTTGAACAACAATATGATCGCAGTCCGATCGGGACGTGCAGGAACTGAGTAGTAGGTTTTTACGACAAACATAATGACTACAAAATACAACTGAACCTATATTTAAAGTAACAGTTATGTATTGAAAGTATTAACCACTGCGCACAAGCGCGTGAGTATTTTATTGTATTGCGGCTAGACATAGGATATGACGGTGTCTCGTTACAAAGGTATACGTATACATACACACGAACAAGCTGATTATACGATTTATTGTTGTTGACATTGACTAGGGCGTATGTCATGCATTTTGTTAATGGAACCTGTCTACGCGCATGCGCTGTGACGACGAGCTCGCGCCTGCGCGATGTTTCTTTTCTTTAAAAAACAAATGCTGTCATCGACGATTCTTAGCTGTTGGTATTTTAAATGTATTGCTCGTGATTTACCAGCCCTAAATAAACAATCTTCGTCAAATACCGAGTATTTTTATTTATAATATATACTCAGACAAGATCCTACAGAACCGGCCATCGGCTCAAATTAAACCTATGAAATATTTCGTTTGAGAGATAATCACGGCGAATGGGAGATATCACATATAATATTTGAGATGGGAATCTTTTGTGCAGGGGCTGGTAAAGTAGACTGGTGGTTTGTCTTGACCCGTTGGTTGCCAACTACGCTGCAAATTTCCGCCATCTCGTTCGTGGTCTACTTCGAAGACCTTTAAGACCGATTAGTATATTTATTTTTAATTAATATATATTAATTTAATCGTTATGTACTCACTTTCCAAGTTCTGCGGAGGTAATTCATTTCTAAATCCACTTAACAGTTTAAGCAGCGGCCTTATAAATGGTTCAGCTGCTATCACCTGCAATCATGACCCGGACAATATGATTAAATAAATAATAAAAAAAAAAACAAGTTTAAATAACAAATAATGTCTGTTTATACACCAATTCTAAAAAATAGTACTATTACACATCAACCTATTTAAATTCACAAATTCATTGCAAATTTACCCTCTATTACCGCGGCATAGAGATCTGAGAGTTGACTGTACCTTCAATGTAAAAGGTCTCACAGGAAGTTAATTTAAAATCAAAGCTTTTATGATTTTATATTCCTAGACAGACACTTTCAAATAAAGTCCAGAATAAAGAGGTGTGACGAATACTGCACCGACAAGACCATAAAATGCTCTAAAATAAGAAGATCTGATAGTCAACAAAGATAAAGATAAATGATATTTTATTTCGAAAAACACGTGTAAATTGATAAATAAAATTTTAAAATATTTTTATACAACTTATCAATCATGTTATAAGTATGCATATCGGATCATAGCATGTACCAGTATAATAGGGATAAACGCGAACTTTTCCTTTGGCTCCTTACGAAATTATCGTGAAAACTCTCCATTATTCGCGTGCGCTTTCATTGCAACAAAATTTGCTATGACATTAACATTTTCAACGCATCGATCAATATTTTGTTTATTCCAATCTAAGTTTTGGCGAGCAAAATGTTTGTAATGTTAATTAAGTAATGTGTAAGTTGAAAAAGTAGAGTTACCAGTGAACTGTAATGGCTGACGAGGGTACCGAACAGCTTCAGTTGCTCCAAACGTACGGCATTTTCATATCTGCAACAATAAAATTATTCAATAAACAAAAAATAAATATTCTATTACTGCCATGTAGACAAACAGGCATACGTCTAACTTTATAAGAAGTGTTTTGACCGTGACCTATAGACGCCTGAAACACCATAGGTGCCACAAGCGTGTTGCCTACTTTGTGTTTGTGAACTGTTGAATGACTGGGAGCCAGAGGCTTTTTTTGTTTGTGTCTAGAACACAGGGTCTTTTGCCACAGTACCATTTTATGTAATGCTTAGAATAAAACAACAATGCAAGTTGTTTGGCGGCAGAAATAGATGAGACTGCAGTCTCCTCTGAAAGGTCTACCTCTTGTAAAACGTATTTCTATCTTCATCCTGGAAGTCAAACCGTGTGGTTTGACTTCCAGGATGAATAACCTATCTACTATCTTCACAGCTTACCGGTTGCATGGCTGTGACGCCGCAAAGCCTGGCGTATAACGTAAAAACCTTATAAAACTGACGATTCGGCTGTGATTTCACAACCGACCGCCTGCCTGACGTCAATTTAATAATTTGAGCTTAAAATATGTCCCCGATGGAATCAACAGAATGCCACCATGTTTAAAAAATATTCACTTACATAATTAAAATTTACCATTTTTAGATAATCTATTACTTTTAACACCGTGACATACTAACTTTGTAACATATAATAACAAACATTAATTAAGACTGAATGGATGCTAAATATAACGTATCGACAGAATGACCCACTTTAAAAGTTCATAATGTTTCGTGTTTACATCGATTAAAAAAGTAATAACGTTTTATCAAGACTATAAATTACATATTACTCCTTAAGGTCTGTTCTATCTTTGTGTTAAGTTTCATAAAATGGGTCCAGTAGTTTTGGAATTTATCCGGTACAAACAAAAATATAAATCTTTCCTCTTTATAATATTAGTATAGAACCATACATTCATATGAGAAGTGTTGACTGAGGATAGAATATTTTTTACACAAAATGTAATTAACTAGACATGGAATATGTTATCAGATAAGACGCCATATTGATATCGACACTGCCATATTTATTTAGCAATCAGTTCACAATGCAATGAAATCAATATTTTTTAAATGGCTGATTAAATACTGATTGATAACGTACGATATGACTTCTCGCTGCTGATAACATTACACAGCGTATATAAAACAATGGAGAAAATAATTAGCTTTTGAAAATAAATCGATGACAGATATTATAATTTAGTCATTCCTACAAGCGTTTTGACTGCTGCTGCGCTGTCAGAACAATCCCTCTTTTTTTTTAAGGAAACATTTCTAAAATTAATAATAACATTACCCCAGTGTATGTAAATTATTTTTTAAATATAATAAAATTAATTTTGCTTTTGTTTAAATTTGAAAAATGATAACGGACCTATATTGCTGACCCTTTATACATTTAAAATGATTTATATTGCAACTAGCTTATCTCAATTTCATAGCTAAAAGTCATGCCTTTCAGTGAGTAATGATATTATTAATATTCCTTTAATTTAGTGAGACAAGATGAGTCTCAACTGCAAAGCCTGGAGTCCGCTTTCCTACGTTTTCTTATTCACTTCAAATGGTCTAAGGCTTTTCTTTATTTGTCAGACCTTTGTCACTCATATGGGGATATGAGTATATGATATGTCAAAGGGGTTTGACGACATCAAGCCAGCACTTTTAAGGTTTGCCCTGCCAGGACGAAAACGTGGCCAGACATTTGTTCCCTAAGTAGTTTACGAGAAACAAACGGATTTTTTAAATACATATTTAGGTGTGATTCTTAATAATTTACTATGATTCAACAGGAAAACCGATAATAGAAACACGACATTAAATAAAGCATTGCAATTTGTGTTTACACACGTTTTGTTACTACTGATAAGAACGCATTTATTCAGACTATGTCATCACGAAAGCAAGTGTAGGTATTTTATTCTATTCATAAACTTTTCTGAGAGAAGAATGAGAGAATTCTTGTAACAAATATAAACAAATCGGAGATAGAAATAGGGTTCCAAAGTTATGGATAACCCGGGTGTATCTAGTTCAAGGAGTAAACATACTGATATATTTAAATAAAATTAATAATAGTTAAAACTAAAAAAAAGCAAACTGAACAAATAAAAAAATAGGTATTCGATGAATCAGCGACAGCCGCAGTTGTGTAATGTGTATAAGCGAACATAAATAAATTCTCCTTTTGAGGAAAATACGCCAAATAATCTAAACCACCATTGGTTTATTGGAGAAAATGATTACAATAAACGAAAACTGTCTATGCAAATATAGGCCTTCACGCATGAATTATACAAAGTCACATAGCTCTTAATATTAGACGTAAGGAACGTGTATCATACTATTCTGTACCAAATTTGTGTCTTTTCATTGATATTACTGCCCTGAAAAATATAGCACTGGCCAGCACTAACAGGCAAAATACGATATGACAAAACCAACAACCATTAATATTTTATCAATTTCGCGAAATTAAAAAAAATCTATACAATTTATACTACAATATATAAAGGATATATTAGATTGTTTTATAATTTTCTATTGGAGACAGTTGCCACAATTTGCAAAAACGGAAACAGTGACAACCAAAAACCGTGTACTTATTATTAAATTGTACGATGAAAACTATAATACTTTTTAATAAACATTTAGTATATATTTTGTATAGATTAGTACCTTCTTATTTTTTTAAATAATTTCATTTTTAATCAGATGACCAATTTAAAAATTGATAAAAATGTGATGTTGGCGCTAGTATACAAGTCTGCCTTTTTAAGACATAATTTTGGTACATAATATAGATATAAATTGATCGCCATATCGTAAGACTGGTCATTAGAATTCTGCGCAGCACAATTTTAATTAATTATGCAAACAATTAGTGCTTTATACTGCGGTCGGATGACTAATGTAATCTTAAACGCGCGGAGAGTTGTTTAATTAATTGGTATTCAACCGTCTCGTCTTTTTTAAACCACACTACGCTTTTAGTATCAGTAGGTATCTACGTCATAATATAGTGTTTCATATGTATTAAGTACCTACCTACTTTTTAAAGTTTACCTTTCATTTAAATTACGTACTGTAGAGCAGAAACGCGGGCAAGTGCTAGTATTAAAGTAAATATTGTGGTGGTGGTGTATTGGTTAAGACGCCCGACTGTGGATCGAAAGGTCTGAGGTTCGTATCCTACTCGTGCCATATGACTTTGTATACCAATCTGACTCATCTTATGTATATAGTAGTTTTCATAGACTACCACTTTCTTCCGGTGAAGGAAAACATGGTGAGGAAACCTGCTCACTGGTGGACAATTTAGTTCACTAGTGTGATGGCGGTAAGAAGTTGTAAGTCATGTCAGATTCCTTTAGGCGAGTTGAATAAAATCTGACACTAGTGTTAGCAATAACACACTCGATATGATGATGAAAGTAAATATTTAACAATTATATATTTTTTCCTTGATTATATGTATAAACTAACAAAACGTATTCATTTATTATCTATGGCAGTTACTTGCCTTCACCTGGTTTACATTCTATCAATTTTCTTGTTTTATATATTTTTTAAAAATCAAACTATTTATTTTCTTACCAGAAAAAAAAAAATAATTAAAAACATAAACACATTAGCACCTAAAAGTTTCGTAATTAGGTCTTATTTAAAAGTGAAAGATATGAAATGTTAAAAATAAATACAAAAATCAGCAAGACAAATTAACGAGACGTATAAATTATTCGGCAACATAGAAAAAAATGTGATGAAAGTCAACGTGAGGTGAAGCAAAACTCCGATGCTAATATACCACATTATACTTTAAAAAAACTGACATCGAAAAAGAAGTTATATCTTTATATTTTCAGTTTTGAATTAAATATTTTTTTTATGAGTGGTCCACAAATATAGACAGAGAGTAACTGGTACACATTAAATACATACTCAATCAAATATAAAATAATATATCAATATTAATTTGGAAAATATTATTCCAAAATAAATATTTTCAAGCGTAACACTGAGACGTCACTTCTTTACTGACATATGTTTGTATTATTTTATTCTTATTCTTATATCTTCAGTGTTTCGTAAATGAAGTATATTCTATTCCATTTTGAGATAAAGAAAAAAAATGTGCCTACTTTCTAAAAAGTCTGTGATTGAAGTGCAGCTCTTTGCATGAGGCACTCGTATTAATGAAAAAACCTGCATGTAAGTAAGTACTAAACTATAAACATGTATAAATGTACTAAACTCTCATCTCCACTTGTTCCCGCTTGGGTTCTGCCTTTTCTTTCTTTCTGGGGTTGTATTACCAAACTAATACTGGAAAAAAAGAAGAATTAAAAAAATACTAACTTGCCAGTACACACAGCCCATTCGTACAGCTTATCCAACAAGTTCTCAGTCAACAGATGCTCAAGACACGTCGCCTGCTGTGTCAGAGTGTTGATTTCCCTCGCGCGCGCTTCTAGGACCAACAGGGTCGCCAACTGCTCCAAATGGTTCACCACGCCTAGGACGTCATCGTGGAGATGTTGTGGCTGAAAATAAATATATATATACTTTGAATAATTAGAAAAATAATATGAGAGCAGCTGTGGAGCTACAATTAACATACATTTCACATAAATTGATAAAATGGCATAAAAGGTCTTCAATTGTCCTCATTGCAGAGTAAAAACGCTTAGTTTTACTCTCTCTCTCTCATCTGAGCGTTTTCCCGGTTACTTCCCCATCAAATCGGAACCCAAAGGCCGCTTTCCTATTTCTTCGGCTCCACTTCGCACAATCGTCGGCAATCCTAGTTACATTAGTATAAAATACTATTATCTGAAAATTCTCCCAATGCAGGAAAATTTTAGCTTTCTGCTTGTGAAAGGATTTCGGAAATAAGTTGAACACTTCCCCTTTAAATATTATTAGCATAGAAGTAACTGATTAGTACCTGGGACTTGTTTATAATATCGTTGGCTTGCTGCCAATGCTTGCAGAATGAGTTATAACAGGCTTGCGGCTCATAGTCATGCCGAGGGTCCAGACTCCGGGAGAGCTGCCTGGCGAATGACAGCGACGTCGTCCGAAGCCAACTCATGGTTGTTTCAGCATTTGTGTGCCTGGTATTTTGGTCAGTTAGTTGGTTCAACTTATTTGGTAGTTAGAAAACTTTTTGGTCAGAATCTCTCTCTCATCTTCGCGTGTTACCAGTTTTATTTGAGGCTGTGACACCATGAAGCCATGAGTTAGCATAAAGACAGGCAACATTATTTACGTCGCCTGCCTGACTTTAACCCTCTTTGGGAATGCTATGATTGTCTATCAGCTACTAAAGATAGGTTATCTTCTAGGATTTATTTTTTATCATGACCCGGACTTTCACAGTGCCACAGCTTCAAATGAAATGACTGGAAGAGAGAAAGAGTATTTACAGAGAACCAAAGCCAAATCTTCAAAATTTAATAGTTTAATATTTTTATGTGGGTTTTTTTTTGTGCTTGGGACGTCATGGCCGAGGATGAAAGAGAGAGAACATAGGTTCTAGGAGAATAAACTATCAACTCATATTCATAATTATGGGTCACTTACCTAAAACATATTCTTTAGACATGACATCACTGCACAGTATTGTTTTAAATGTTGATGTTTATATATTTACATTTCTAAAGCAATAGGTTATTATTGTTATATATTATAAATAACTAAGGGTTAGTTGCTTTTAGAAGTTTGCAGTTAATATGTTATTATTTACTTGTAACAGCCAAATTTAATAATATATAGATAGGTATTTATAATTTATTTTTAGATTTATTCTCTGAATAGGTAGGTACTTACTGTTTTTGTGAAATTTCTTTAACACATTTTGTGCAATTAACAAAATTTCCTTGCTACTTGAAATCTATTTTCAACAATAAACTGTGTTCACAATTGTTTTAATAAAATACAATGTCAATATATTTGCTATTTCAAAACCCAATTAACATGTTAATGCGACTTTCACTCATAGTGCAACATTTCAACAAATGATAGTACAGTCAATAGAACATCAACTTCCGAAATTCATTGCAAATAAGTCCCTATTACCATTGCATAGAGATCCTGTGGATGGAACTTAATGTGAGATTGATAGTACCTGTGGCATCTGATAACTTGTGAGAAAATTTGAACAATATAACAAGTATGTGTAGTGAAACTGAATCATTATAGTACACATTCATTGTTGGTGTGATATTCTTGCCTCAGAATGGTGTTTTCCGATAATAATGAGAGTTTTTGCTAGTCTTACTAATATTGTAAATACAAAAGTTTGTGAGGTTGTATGTATGTTTGTTACTCATTCATATAAAATCTACTGGACATATTGCTATGAAATTTGGTGCACAAGTAGAATATAACCTGGAATAACACATACCTACAGTATTTTTATCCCAAAATTCCTATGGGAGCGAAGGCCTGAGGTGCAGTGAGTATTGTATAAATAACTTTAACGTAAATTATCTACATAGTCTTTACAGGATATGAGCAGATTTTGGATAGACTACAGGATATCAAAGATATTTAGTGTAACTATGTACACATAAAATGAAGAAATAAAATATTAATTGATATGATTTGTGATCTTACTAAACTGATTTTGTATATTATATGTTATGTTTATCATGTTATGTGCATTATATTTAAGTTTATTGTGTCATATTGATCTTTTTTTGTGGAGTATACAAGAGATAAAATGCCTAAAAAATGGAAGAAATTTTTATAAGTACCAACTTTACACTTAGTTATTTTTGTTACACTGTATGTACTATATGTTGTGAACAACATATAGTACATAAATAAATAAGAGCTAGCTTATTTAAGTTTGCTGTGTTAGTAGACAGTGTTTTATTATCAGCTTGTTTTATCATTTGATAAGTAACTTATGAAACCAGTTTTGTGACCTTACTTATTGACTTTCAAAGTTAAATGGTGTTTTTTTTAAATATTTTTACTTCCCAACAAGCGAAGCCAACTAACCAAATGAACAACTATCATTAGATATACAATTATCCGTGTCTGAATAAAATGTGAGGACTGAAACTCAATAAACATTTGTTTTATAGGGAAACCTTGACATTAGGAGCTCAATTACTTCAAGATGCCTAGTTTCTGAATCATTACAAAAACATTGCAACCAAATTATTTTGTTAATAACATATGAGTGGTGTTTATTATAAAGATAATAACTAAATTCACGCACCTTATTAAAGAAACCCAAGTCCAAAATAGATGCAGACCACAAAATAAAGCACAAAATCACATCATCCACTTTGATACCTCGCAGGGATTATGTCACTTATTGTGAAGAGTTCTGAATACAACACTTTAGCACTATTTTGGCAGTATTAACATATTATTATGTAGCTTTTAAACAATTAATTATCTTTATAATTGCGAAATAATTGAGTATAAAAGCAAAGTCGTAAAAAGATCCCAAAGACAACCATCTAAATGACAGACAAGAGACAAGGACAATGAAAGCAAGAAAATGACAGCGGATAATTTTGTTGCCATAGTAATATTTTCAATTTTCTACTATACTTTAACACAAATTGGTAGTAGCTTGATTTATTAATTTTGAGTAAATAAATGTCCCATCCACAGATATAAGAACTTTATATAATAAAAGTAAAGGAAACTACAAAAAAATCTTGTCTTAGTGCTTCCCCTAAACTGATTTTTTTATCAACTTAAATACATAGTTAGGAACCTCGTTCATGTCAATAAAGATATATGAATAATGATGATATTATTGCTCCATCTCACGTCAAATCAAATGTGTTATAAAATAAAAAACTAGTTTGGGTAAATAATTTAGCTTTATGTGATTTTTTGTGTGTTATTATTTAGGATAAAGTGGACAAAATGTCGAAATCCACGATGAAATCAAAGTCTATGATGACAATAACAGGTTCAAAAAAGTCCCACGGGAGTAAAGAGGAGAGCAACTGGCATCGAAGATCCAGCTCCGATAAGCCATCTCCAATTGATTTTGACAAGTTCTTGCCGTGGATCTGTCTACAATTCGAAGTTTTGGTTGATGTTACTGTAATAAAACATGCTTTGGGTTTGTTATTTTATACGTACACGTAGGTATTTAAGCAATATCCATTACTGCTGTAGTTTCATTGGTCACAATATGACTAGCGGACTCTAGTCTCCAAAGCTTAGTCACTGAAAAAGAAACCGGATAAACGCTTAGATGAGAGGGAAGGGTAGTAATCCATGAGAACTATCATGGTCGGGTTCCCTACGTAACACTAGGTACTATGGTCTATGGTCCCCTGCCCTGGGACGACTACAACGTGTAACAAGTAATTTTTCATTTCTCATCATGCTCTCATTTCATCTCATCATGCATTCATTGACATTGTGATTGGATGTAAGTCGCCTAAAATTAGGTCTTACTCTACTAGAGCATAAAGTAAAATCGTCTATATATCTTTTTTACTCTAAACTTTTTGCACAAGAGCAAAAAAGCACCTATAGTCGATTTCCTCACAATTGACGCGAAAACAGAGTAATAGGTACCTACATTTTAACAGTAGGTACTTAGGTACTTGTAAAACGAAACACGCTTCGTCTAAAATTGCTTTTGCTTGTTATATAATCTACTATCTATTTTACTCCGTTTGTACCTATAGGTATAGGGTACAGATTATTATAATTCTTCCAGTATTTAGGGTTTGATTTCAATCAGAGTACATACTAAGTATATTGGTACTTCTACCTACTTAGGTAGCTTATTATTTTTTGTTTCAGAGAGATACAGCAGCAGTAGGCATAAATCAGGCTCCTTCACTACGAAAATAAAAACGTCATCACAGGGTTTTGTATCACGAGAGTCTGGCAAAAGTACAAAAAACGCAAAAAATAAATCAGCAACTTCCGACGATGAATTTGCTACTGACATGGAGAAGAGAATTCAGATCATGGCTTATTATGATCACTCTGGACATCTTGCTGAGATCGCTATAGTCAAAGCTCCGATTATGATCAGCGGTAAAATAATCAAATCTATCCACATCTGCCTCCCGTTCCAGCCTACGCTCACCAAGATTACCATTAGATGTGGTCTCAATTCAAAAATATTGCATGAATTAGCAATAATGCTTCCCCATTCAAATATAACTGAGATATGTCTTGACGGCTGCTATATACCCGAAGGCAATTACTTCATACTATTAGATTACATATCACATTTAAAGATTTTATCTCTAAAACAATGCAGGATAAATGAAATGGTTTGCATGGAAATTGCGAAACGAATTGATATTGGTGAAGCTGGTTCTTCGTTGTCTGTTTTGGACTTAGCTTCGAACCAGATCACTGATAGAGGTGTATGGTACATCGCAGAAGTACTCAGAAGGAACCGTTCTCTTGTATACTTGAATTTGTCGTCCAATGGAATTACTGATTGTGGACTGATGTACATTATGAATCATTTGAAGGAGTTCGAAATGAATCCGGCAGAAATTCGCGGAAGAATTAAGAGGCGCTATGAATTTATAAAAAAATCTGGGTTAAGCTTGAAGAAAAGTGAAGATAAAATAAATCAAGGTACTCAAGTACATTTCCGTAAACATCATGATAAACCAAAATCAGCCAAAAAGAAAAAGCACTCTGTCGTAGACTCGACTTCTGTTGCAGCAGTTGTGGCAGTTAAGGAAACGTTCACTGATGTGTTCGACGACGCTAATGTTGTTGTACGTAATGGTAACTTATATTGTATTGGTAATTTAACTTTGTGCTCCCTAAATCTGGCTTATAATGATCTGGATTATATTTCCATAAAGAGAATTCTCGATGTCTTGAGATATCAGAAAAATATCAACTCATTGACGAATCATACTGGTTTGATACGCTTGGAACTAGACGGGAATCTGATACCACATGCTTGTGATGAATTTAATGAGATTCATTGGCTTTTAAATCCACCGATATCGACTGTTGTACCGCAGCATTCACTTCACCATCCAACCCACCATTCAGCACGTTTGACAAGTCGATCGTCAACGGTAAAGAAAGAGATTCCACGCCACTAAATATCTTAACTAAAGGCGTTACAATTGCTGACAACTACAAAGTGACCGATAAGTTATTGATAATACATAATACAAGACTAAAACTACAAGACTTCTTACGTGGTGCGGTATTTTCTAAGTACCTTGGGAAAGGATTTTTCTATATAGAAACTAGATTTACAAATTCGCTATGAAAAAAATCTAAAAGCAGTCATCATCGTTAGGAGAATTATAGCCGGCTAAACACTTTTAATGCATATTTTTTGAAGCAGAAGTGTTATAGTAGCGTTTCAAATACGTATAGGTACTAAGAAACATTACGAAAGTTTTAAGTACCTACTTAAGGTACCTACCATTTAATTTTGTTGTACGTATAGCTTTTACGTTTGCAAGAGAGGGAGAGAGAGATCTCAAAAGCAAATGACGTTACCAAATAACAATTTTAATCGTGTTTTCATAGCGTAAAATTATGATTATGATTTTGATTTCAGGTAGATATTAAGTTACCTAAATATGTGGACAGTCTTCCAATGGCTGATTTAACCAAATAGCTGCGATACAATTATATATCTGTCACATGTTTAGTTTACCATTGTTTTATTAAGAATTAATTTGTTTTTTGTTAAGCTATAAATTAGTACTTACTTTATTTTAATATTTTAGGTTCATATAAAAATAAGTAGGTAAGTACCTTTTATAAGCACATTATGGCTTCACACTAATGTTGTAGATAATGATTTATATTTTGTTGTCATGTTACGTTTTACGGAATTTTATATTTCTTTGTTGTTATTACTCTTTTTGGTTCTTGAGGAATCCTTTTGCCCCGGGCCCACTGCTCCGTTGGGCTACGTAATTCTGCGTTGCGTTGACGTCAGACGAGGGAACAACGCAATTTTTTTTTAACACGACCACGATTGTATAGACGCACGTCAAGGACAAAAACAGTGCAAAACAACGTACCACGATGGAGCAATGAAGCCTGCCCTAAGTAGATAGTATAGTTGTTTAGTTTAAATATTGTTAAATGTTTAAATATTTTATATTTTATCTAATTAGATAACTGTATACTGTAGTTAGCGCGTAGCAGGGAGTACTTATTTAATTATATCAATAAATACATAAGTGAAACTATTCACGTAGGGTTACATAAAAGGTGTTTCAGTAGTTAGGTACTTTTGATTTATGTTCTACCCGTGGTCCAACCAGCTGTCCTCGTGGTGGGACCACGGGATTTATTGATATTTATCATTGTTGAGATTGAACTTATATTTAATTAAATGATTATTATACATATTTGTCTCTATTATTTGACATTTTATATAAAGCCGCGCGAAAAGGCTACCTTCATATACGAGTAGAAAAGAAAAAAACAGACACGAAAAGGTGACTATACTAGGTTTTTCTAACACAGGTTCCCGCGTGAGGTTCCCGTACTAGAATAAAACTATATCACTTGGATATCGTACGAGTTGACTTCGGGATAAGAATAGTTATCGGGCAAGCGGTTGACTTTAAAATCAGAGCAGAAACTTTCAATGTAAAAATCGGGGATCCCGGGCCTCGGGCTTCGGGCTTCGAAGAAAATTAAACAGGGAACACGAGAGAGAACAAGTTTGTGACGATATGTGTGTGAATGTATGTTTGTTACTCTTTCAAGCAAATTTCATTGGACGGATTGTTATGTGGTACACGAGTAGAATATAACCTGGAAGACCACCTTTTGTCCCAAAATTCCCACGAGAGCGAAGCCCCGGGACGAAGCTAGTAGACTATATATCTCGAATATCCAAGGGGAGCGGGCTTTAAAAAAGTTCAAGGCAGATCATAAAAAAGTTAACAAACATCTTTTTAACTGAAAGAATGACATTATAAAAAAAATATTTTTTGACGGATCATGATAATTTTTGTGTAGAGTTTTGTTAGGCTTTTTCTTACGGTTTTCTTAGTACATTTTACGAGTTTTATATAGTTAACATTTACAGAAACATTTTTGTGAATGTTTATTTTATAAATTATTATATTTTTGTAACTAAGTGTTATTGTAAAGCAAAAACGATGAAGACCACGGCTTCTATGAGGTCCCTTGCGTCCAGATCGAGGAAGTCTATTGTAACAGGTGTTTCTGTTAGGTACGGACGTGTCTACGAGAAGGTCCAAGAATTTGAAACGTGGTTCCCGACCATTTGCCGCAAGTACGGCTTACTGCAAACGGTATCAGTGAAAAAAGAATATGCGCGTGGTAAGAATATTCGATTAAGTATTAAGCTTTAATGATCTTATTGCCGTCAACATTGAAAACTAAAACGCTTCGTGACAAGACCAAGAAAACTATAAATGTGGGACAGACGAGTGTATCAGATAGGTAGTTTGTGAATTTGAGACAGCAACTGCATACCCATTAATATTGTCAAGAGAATCGTGTGTGTTTCTTTCCACGAACCTCAGCCACGAGAAATATTTCTAGAAGAGTTGACCTGAAGTCATTGAATGTTTCATGATGAAACTTAATTTTTTTAAATCACTAGTGCCATTATTTTAAAAATAGAACTAGCAATGGGTTAGCGTGGTGAATGTTGTGTTCTTCATTGAAATTTTACACATGGCATCTCATGTAGGTAATGTTATAGAATAAATCATAATAAAAATAAGGCGTAATATTTTTTTCAGATGACTATATCAAACATCTCCAAATGAAAGGAAAACCTAAGGAAGGTCGAAGTCGTTCTCAGTCTATAACCTCCAGAGTTACAAATGCTACTGTAATAGACGACAAAGAAACAGCCACTACAGGTTCCACAGAACGAACTAACATCTTGGAGGACGACACTATCCTTTTAACTGTAGTTTACGACAACTCTGAACGGTTTATTGAAATAGACCTTATTAAATTAGACGATGTACCCCGAGAACTTATAAAACTTATAGGATTTATTGCCAAATTTTACCATACATTAAAAAAAATTAAAGTACAATTTTGTACAATCAACGATTATACAGTTTACGAATTATCAAAATTAATCTGCCTATCGACCCTCTGTGAAGTTGATCTTGATGGTTCAGCACTCGCGACAGGCAATTACGGGATTTTGTTCGACAGCGGTCGTTTAAACAGTATCTCCTTAAGTAAATGCTGTATAAACGATGTGGTAGTTGAAGAAATAGCACGAAAGTTATGTTTCGGAGGTATAGCTGAGAGCAATCTTTATACTTTAAATCTATCGACAAACCGCATAACGGACGTCGGAGCAAAATATCTAAGCATAGCTCTGCGAACCAATAGAACTTTGCGGTATTTGAATCTAGCAGACAACCGCATCACAGACGAAGGGGCATGCAGCATATTGGACGTTTTTAAAGAATTTCAATTAACCAGTGAAGAAATTGTGCAAAAGAGTCAACGTTACATGACGTACGAAAGACAAAGGCTAGCAATTTATTACAAATATTTAGCAACTTATACCAATCGCAATGACGATGAAAACAGCAAAGATAGATCAAGCGATAGAAGGAAATCAATGGCAGCGCGTAGAAGTAGCAAATCACAAAAAAGTAGTCCCAAATCATTCACCTTGGAAGACTATAAAAATAAAGCAGAGTGCTTGGCGGGCGAAATGATGGGACCATTCCGCGACCCGTACCAATCTAATCTTTTAAGTGTCAGGGATAGCAAATATTATTGCATTGGAAACATGGCGCTGTGTTTTTTAAATTTGTCTTTCAATAATTTGGCTTACCCCAGTGTACAAAGGTTGCTCAACGTTTTGCAATACCAGAGAGACTCGAAGCGTTTAGGTCAGACTGGTTTAATTAGAGTCATTATAAGAGGCAATAATTTACCAATATCATGTGTAGAATATGCAAAAATTGATGATCTTTTGACTAAATGCATGATGTCCTTGGGAGGTAAAGCGTTTTCAGAAAGAAGAAAGAGTAGAGCCTCCAGGATTTCTGTCATGCCAGAAAAAATGTTATTGCTTCCACGTTAACTAAATACCAAGCAACATCTAGGCACCACCACAACATATATATAACATTGTCTTGCGAATTACCCTCAGTTCATTTTCGTGATAATAGTTTAATAAATAGTAGTACAAGAATTATTTTCATTTATTTATCAAAGTCGTGTATTTACATTTTGTTTTTAGAACACAAAATATTCTTAAGTTAGTAGAATATTCAATTTTCTATTAGGATTCAGATGTAAGTATATTACACAGGCACTGTTCCTAAAACACTCACTAGATTTGGTAACTTTAGTTACTATATAATTTTATCATTAAAATATAAAGGATTTTCATGAGAAAATAACTTACCAGTTACAAAAAAGTATCATAATTTATAGTAATTTTTTACACTACACAAGTTTTGTCTGCAACTGATGATAAAACTGAGTCGATATCCAAAGGATATCGACAAAAATCGATTTGAAAATATGGTAAAAAAAAAATTTAAGTTATTTTATTACAGCTAAATAGGCTTGTTCGAAACTATTATGTGAATATTGTATTACATAAAAATTATTTGATTTTATTTATTCCATGTACTAAGTAAGTATATTGTAAAAAAAATGTGAAGTGAATAAAAAAATACGCTGTGTATAAATTATGATACGTAGGTACCAGTAATACCTATTAGCTTCTCAACATAAATGTTTTATGACAATCTAAAGGGAACAGTTTATTAATACCTATAAAGCAAATATCTTTTGTAGTGGAACTTAAAAATAAAGTACCTATATCAATATTATTAGTCTGCAGCTGTTTGCCCAGCAGTAGGACATAGTATCTACAAGCTAACATGTATCAATTACAGTATAAAAATAATAAAATAAACAGCACCAACAATTTCATTTGTTAACATAATGCCCACACTGGCGTCTCAATTTTGGCAAATAACTTAGGTCTAGCTTATCATATAAGTCTTGAATACTGATCGTGATAGGGACAGGTCAATTTCAGTTTAATTTCTTGGTGGTAAGTACTCTCTGTTTGGTTGGGACACTGGGAATCCAGAATCATTTTGGGGCCCTGGTCTTCCTCCAGTGGGGAAGCTGGGGCCGTTCGGTTTTCCTGATGGATAACCTTGGCTGCTTCCTTGGTAATTAGCTGATTGAGGACCTGATCCAGGAAAGCCTTGGGTTGGTGATCCTGGGCCTTGTGGACCTGATCCTGGAAACGATTGACTTCCTGAACCGGGATAGGATGATGTAGGTCCTTGGCTTGAAGATCCAGGGTATGAAGACGACGGCCTTTGAGGGCTAGTACTGCTTGGATATGAACCAGATGGGCCTTGGGGTCCGGAGTTTCCTGGGTAAGAATTCGATGGACCCTGGGGTCCGGAGCTGCCTGGGTAAGAATTAGAAGGTCCTTGTGGACCTGAACTGCCGGGGTATGAGCTAGATGGTCCTTGAGGTCCTAAACTACCAGGATACGATCCTGATTGTCCTTGTGGGTTAGAACCAAATGGACTATTTCCTGATGGGCGCCCTCCTGGACCTTGTAATTGAGTTCCACTAGAATATGACGGACCCTGTGGTCCAGGGTACGAAGACCCTTGATTACCCTGCGCGTAGTCGTTAAATCCAGAATTTGCTCCTCCTTGTGATCCAGTAATCGAATAGTCATAGAGATTGGCGTTTAAGTCATATAGCCCAGGAGCTGAGTTGCAGTCGAATTGGTTCCACCAAACGCAAACGAAGACTTGCTGGGAGAAAATTGTTCCATTGGGACATAGGAAGTCATATGTTCTATTATTGGCGCAAACGTGGAATACCTGACAACGTGTTTCGACATCTGCATAATATCCGGGATAAGGCTGAGCATCGCATCTGAAGGACGTTTGAGGAATTTCAGTGAGGATTGGGTAGTCAATATCTGGTTGTCCGGGGATGGCAGAATAATCACCTCCTTCATAATTACCGGAATTGTCACTAAATCCGGAGGTACCGGGGCCAAAATCGGGGCCACCGGGTCCAAATCCTGGACCACTTGGTGAGCTTGGTCCGAATCCAGGTTGACCTTGGCCAGTTTGTCCCGGATAATTTAGGTTTTGGCCTTGACTTGGACTATTTTGCCCCTGGCTAGGATAATTTTGATTTTGTCCCTGTCCAGGAGCAGATGGGCCTTGTCCAGGATAATTTTGTCCTTGATTTGAGCCAGGATAATTCTGCCCTTGGTTCGAGCTAGGATAATTTGGTGCACCCTGTCCTTGGTAGTTCCCAGACGTAGGTCCACTTGGAGCAGTGCCTGGGAAAGATGATCCAGGGAATCCATTCTGAGGTCGTTGCCCTGCTGAAGGGTATCCTTGGTTTGTGGGGCCAGATGGCCCCGAAGGACCTGATGGGCCCGAGGGATATCCAGGGGTAGATCCAGGGTTATTAGCGGGACCCGTGGGGTATCCAGGGGTTGAATAGTCATTTTGTTGGCTGTTGTATGACGGGGTTGAGCTTGGGTATCCAGTGGATGGTCCAGAAGGTCCTGAAGGGAATCCAGGTTGCTTTGGCGACGTTCCAGGCCCGAATGGGGTGTTAGGTTTGCTGTAGTCGTATCCAGTTTGGGCAACTGCTATCGCCAGTAGCGCTGGAAAGAAAGAAATTGTAAATATTAATAAAAGTCGACGAATTAAATTATTTGTAAATATCATAAACCATTAATTTAATTAAATCTTTAACAGTAAATATTAGTAGCAATAGTCTTTGCTTTTTTTAAATATGCGACACCAGTGTGACTTTGCCATGTACCTAAATTAAATCAAAATAAACCTTTGAAAACTCTAGATCTCTGTATGCCATTTAGGCGTGATGAATGAACATAACAAACAGCAACATTACATAGGAATCTAGTTGGCAGAAACGAATAAAGTTAATAATTCTAAATGGATTTCGAATAAATCTTTAAAGCTTTTAACATTTTAAACGCCATTTTCGCACCAAATCAGTCTCGTTAATCTAAATCCATTTACGCGAATTAGGCCCAATTAGAGATGATTTATTTGTAAACGTTACGTTCGCAATTTGCGTACTATTTCCCCATTAGTGTTGGGAAACTAATGAATTGGGAATAATAATACAATAGAATTGTCAAAGATCCGTGATTTTGTAGCGCTTTCAAATGTTAAGTGCTTATAATATAACCATCACGGTTACGCACGACCTACAAGTATTTTTGTAGAATGACTGTTTGGCACGTTCCCCTCTTCCCCAGTCATCTTTACAAATTTGTATCCATAACTTGTATGTAACTATCTATATAAAAGATAAGTGAAATGCAATTCTCCTAAGAATGTGAAGTATCTCTCCAGTCACTCAAAACCCTAGAGGCTAGCTCCACTATAGCATACATTATGGAAGTGGCATCTTAATAAGCTGTTCAGACTAATAGCATGTTCTATTGATGGATAAAAATCTAAGATCTGAAATATCCGATGTGGAACTGGATCCGGAATCCTAGAGTCCAGGGCATCAGTTAGTCTTCATGTAAGATAGTAGATGTCACTTCTATTTTGTCTTATAACTACAAATTCTGTGTGGGAAACGTGCCGAGTCTGGGATAGGCTCTCACGCGATGTCATCTAGTCCATTGTGCCCGAGGGAGACGAGCTTGAAAATGGTAAATCACCTTTTTTCGCAAAAATTGCAGATGAAAATTCAGTTCCTACATGCATGTTGAAAGACAAGACAACAGAAAATTACTTAAATAACTTTTGTTTAGGTTTAGTGAAAATAAAACGCGCTATATGTACCTATCTACACAAGTTAGACGTCACACTCTTTCGGAATTTCCATTTAGGTACCAAAATATGTTTCCACAGTTCGTAAAATAGCTTAACTTAAGTAATTATTCTAATGTTAATTTTCTATTTTCGTTCAAGTAGTTTTAATTTATAATTATTTGAACAAGCATTAATTAACTATCTAAGAAACAAAATATTACACGACCAAATTCATGAGTTCTGATATAGATTAGATAATCACTACATAGTGTAAAACAAAGTATTTAGCTCTCTGCGTCTGTCTGTTTTTAAGTTTTCACTGTTGTTTGGAAAATTAATCCATAGGATTTACAGACTTCGTGCGAAATCGGGTCGGGCAGCTAGTAATCTATACTATTATTATAAAGAGATAAGCGTTTGTGAGTTTGTGTGTATGTTTGAGGAGTGTAATCTCCGAAAATACCGAAACGCTTTCAAAAATTCTTTCATCATTAGAAACGTACATTATCCAAGATTGCTAAAGGCTATATATATATATATATATATATCTCAAAATTCCCACGCGAGCGAAGCCCCGGGCAACATCTAGTTACCTATACAGAAGTTGACAAAGGTCCATCTTATGTTTTGCATTTCTTTACAATATATTATAATGTGACTAGTCAATAAGTATCTGCTAATTAATTAAATTTATCACAATAGCATGCAAATTTATTAGAGGGCATTGTTTTCCGAACAAAGAAAACGTTTTTGCTATTCGTTACAAGATATGTACTTCGATTGAACAAGAATAAATTGCAAGGAATTATTTGAATTAAGGTAATTTGGAGCATGTGATTGTAATTGTATTATAATCAGCCACTGTGGTCTTCATCTAACTACTATTATTGCGTGTGCTTGCCGCCCTAAAATAGGCTCCGTGTGGTACGAGATGACTAAGAAATAAACATAATATATAAGCAACGAACCATGGCAATCTAACCATTTATGGGGGATCTTTTTTGGTTGAGGTAAACTGTCAACCAGTGTGCAGGTTTACTCACGATGTTTTCCTTCACTGGTACTCGTAGGAAGTAATGGTTTTAATGGTTTAGACCATCTATATTACTACCACTATCAGTATTAGTTAGCTTTGTACACATGTGACACTAGAATTCGAGACTGGGACCTTTCGATCACAGGGCATATTTACCACTAGACCACTACGACTTTTTAAAGTACTTATTAGGAGATTATCTGGCGAAGCCACAGGCAAAAACTGTTGGACTGGATAATATACATGCAAATATCAACAAAACAGTTCCAACTCTCTAATCCTTTGAAAGGGTGGCAATTTTCCTTCGCAGCACATTCTAAAGATTTCCCGAAAGGCGTATTGATTACAAAATCGCCTTGGGTATACAAAACTGCGTGAATACCGCGATAACTTTGCCGGTCGATACCTGCTTTTGTATATCTATTGCGAAAGCAATAAAGACGATTTTGCAATGCGATAGATAGGTTGATGTGCATTATAAATTTGTCTATGGATAATGATAGCGTCGTGATGGGATGTAATTTAGTTTCGTGTGAATGACGATGGGGCTGGTGGTTAAAAGGTGCAATTGCATCAGATAGTATGATGTCTAATGGCTAGCACTGTTTTTACTAAGACATACTCGTATACCTGTATTTGCTTCTCTAATGCCCATCTTATAACCCATTAAAGTGTAAATTAATATGTTATCCATTAAAGTGTAAATTTTAGTTGTTAAATGGATTTCAGCACTAGGTTTATATATGAAGCTTATTGCAAGCAAGCATAACTTATGCTTGGAAAGATAAGTGATGTATTGAAATCATCACTCGTGTTTTCAGTCAGAAAAATAATATTCATCATTTTTATAATGACCCAAAATGTTCTCAAAAGAAAGTCATTTCATGTCTATTTAAATGCCTAAGATTATTAGTGACTCTTAAAAAATCTGAAATCAGTTGTCGGGACATTGAAAAGGAAGATAATGCATCCTATTTTTTTATGGTTGTCAGTGTAACCACGGTTCAGTTTTCTACCTGACAGGCAGTCGAGAGAGTTTTTATTTTAGTTTTAATTAATTTCAAAATTAGAAAATGCTCTATATTCAAACCTTACTATTACTAATACCAGCCAGTTCTCACCGCAAGGCGGCGCCCTCGTGTATACTCCTCACGAAATAGAACAATGCAACACGGAAGCAATCCAAAGAGACGAACTGATTTACACTTACAACGACAATCGCTTTTGGACTTTAAGTTTTAAATCATAAGATTGGTAATTGAGTGTGTATTCTGAAGATAGTTTTGAATATTTTCATCAGTTCACGGTAACGTGTGAATTGTCTTATTTATTGCCGGACGTGGGCTGTCCCACTTCTTTGAATATGAGATCTGTGGTTTATGCAAGGGTTCTAATTAGATGCCAGTCCTAGTTATCTGTTTTACAACTACTGTCAACTGTTAATTGTTGTTTATTGCGTAATTAACAAATGGTATTTGCTTCAGAAATGTGTGTGGTGTATTCCGTGTGGTTTATCTAAAATAAATTTATTGTAAATCAACTTAATTAATAGTACTGATTTTAATGATCTAACTCTCGTTTTGTCTCGTCGCTCGTTTAAATAGTCTACTCGGCTCATTAACCATAATTTACACATCAACCTTTACCAAAATAACCGAAGATATGTCACCTTTACTGCAGGTTACCCAGGTACATGTGCCGAATTCGCTTCGATTCATTTCTACCATTAGCTATAATCTAAAAAATCATCCAGTCTAGTATTACGATCTCCTTTTTAATAGTAAAAAAAAATATTTTAAAATATATGATGATAATACACACGCTGCCAATGAATCTACCTAATGCATGGCGAAAAATATCGAAATGGCGAAGACATTCATATTTTGACAGAGCAATTATTGGAAATGACTCATCAATGTTGATTCCAATGGTAAGTACCATCTATTAGGTTTAACCTGTAATTTAGCAGTAATTTTTCTAATCATCTTCATTGACCTTTACGAAATTTGTTTAATGATGTGAACGAAACCAATGATCGTTATGACATTTAAACTTTTGTCACAAAATGGACAGAATGGATTAGAATCACAACTAAGCATCGTAAAGCTTTTTTATTATTATCCATTATGTAAAATGCCAATATGAGTACATCATGAAGAAGGTTTCAGTCATACCTATAAAAAAACCTAAAACAAAGCCTTACCAGGTTTAACCTAGTAAGACTCTGTTTTGTGTAGATATGGCTGAAGCCTTCGTCTAATCACTTTATTCCATGGTTATACGGAGTGCCTACTAATACCCATTTCATTTTGTTTTGTTTTGCAATCTTAATATGTAATCACCTTAATTTATTAAAATTACAGATACTTATTTATTCCTGAAATAACTTTCAGATTTTCGCAAAATCCCTGCGTGATTTCAATATTTCCTACCCGATTAATTAAATATTACTTACGTTTACCCATATAAATAACACTCATATAAAATAATTTGACGCCTTTGCATAAAACTATATTGCAAACCATAAATTGTGGAATTATACAAAATATAAACTACAAGAAATTTACTGAAAGATTTTTATATAATCTGTGTATAAACTAAATAAGTAAATAGGTTATTTAAATTTTCTTAATTTTACATAATCCGTCCATAAATATCCATGCGCTATTTACATTATATATAATTAATTTTAAGCTCAAATATATACGTTATATACATACGTACATATAATTAATTAAATTAGTTACATCTATCAGTGGTGTTAGAATATTAAATATATATATATTAAATACATGTTTAAATACATGAATATTAAATACATGTTTTCTTAATAGGTATCATAAACACTGTACGACATTCAAGGAATATGTTATTTATATGGAAGACCAGATACATACTTTACTTATACTCATAGACATAGGGCAGCCATAAAGCTTTATAATCATACTAACGACTTCTAACGGAGTAATTTTTGACTCCTTTGTAAATGGTGCAAAAAGTCAGGAATCTCTTTCGTTCTTTCATTTATGTATGTACGAGGGGAGGTCAAAAAGTTCGCGAAATAAGGGAGAAGCGGGTTGATATCACACCAAACTATTTTTCTTTTTCAATATATTCTCCCTTAACTCTAATACATTTTTCAGATCTCTCAAATAACTTATTTATACCATCGAAAAAAAATTATTTATCTTTGGTGTCAAAATAGGCCGAAATTGCCGACTTCACTTCTTCATCGTCGCCAAATTTTTTTCCACGCAGCTCTTTTTTCATTTTTGGAAATAGATAATAGTCACTGGGTGCCAGGTCTGGACTGTAGGGTGGGTGGTTCAATTGTTCGAAGCCGCATCGGTGAATGGCAGCCGTCGCAACATGGCACGTGTGAACGGGTGCGTTGTCGTGCAGAATATTCCTTCCTTAATAGCTTCTTTTAATCTTTCCAGTAAAGAAGCGTAGTACTGTCCCGTTATAGTCACGCCACGTTCTATGTAATCGATCAATAAAATGCCTTCTGTATCCCAAAAGACAATCGCCATGATCTTGCCAGCCGATTGTGTCACTTTGTACTTCTTTGGAGGAGGTGTGCCTTTTTTATGCCACTGCATCAACTCTTGCTTCGACTCAGGTTCATAGTGGTGAATCCAGGTTTCATCACCAGTAACAATCCGGGCCATTATTTCTTCCTTTCTCTCTCCACAGAGCTCCAAAAACTGACGAGAATACTCGACACGATCACGTTTTTGAAGTGGCGTGAGCATTCTCGGAACCCATCTTGCACTGACCTTAGTCATGCCAAGATGATCATGTAGAATATTCAAAATACTGGTTTCGGATACTCCAATTATTGCTGCAAGCTGCTTCTTCTTCAACCGGGCATCTTCCAATACAAGTTTTTCTACTTTTTCGACGATTTCCGAAGTGGTGGCCTCAATTGGCCGTCCGGAGCGTGGATCATCTTCAATGGGCTCTCTTCCTTGTTTGAAAAGACCATGCCACTTGTAAACCATGGTTTTTTCAGGGGCAGAGTCCCCGTAAATAGCCAACAGCTCTTGAAAAATAATCTGAGCGGATTTTCTTTGCTTGGTAAGGAACTTAATAACGGCGCGGTGTTCAATTTTCTCCATACTGACTGATTTCTTCCCGATTCAGTTGTTTACAGGTCGATAACACAAAAGTTAATGACCCGATTACGTTCAAACTTGATATATATACTCTTAATGAGGTGTTCAACTAGTAACTGTAACCTGGACGAGTAAACCTACCCCCACCAACCCCTCTATTCCGCGAACTTATTGACCTCCCCTCGTATAAACCTTCGGGAATAAATTGACTCAATAACAGTAAAAACAGCATTGAAATGCGTGGTTTGAAAGACGAAAACTTGAAACAGACGCGGAGAACGACTCTGTTTTATTTTATACTATGTACTGATGTTTTGAATTCGAGTGATGTTTTGACGACCTCGGTGGCGCAGTGGTAAAGTTCTTGCCACTGAACCGAGAGGTCCCGGGTTCGATCCCCGGTCGGGTTATGATGGAAAATGATCTTTTTCTGATTGACCCGGGTCTGGATGTTTATCTATATATGTATATGTTATAAAATATAGTATCGTTGTGTTAGTATCCCATAACACAAGTCTCGAACTTACTTTGGGGCTAGCTCAATCTGTGTGTTTTGTCCTAATATATTTATTTATTTATTTATTTATTTGAACTCAATTATAATGTTCCTTTGATGAATGGAAGAGTGGGAAAGAAAGGCCTAAAAGAGAGATGGATGAATAATAGGTAAATAAGAAATTTCTAGGTACGGACAAATCACGCAGATTGAAGTCAATCAACGCCCCAAAGTTCGAAACTTGTGTTATGGGATGCTAACTCATCTACTTATACTATATTCTATAACATGTACATATATAAATAAACATCCATCCATGAATGTATCCGAGAAGATATTGAGGATCTTGGAAGTGTATGTAAGTACGAGTAGAGATAGGGGCATTGTGAAAAGAAAAAAATTTTCCGCCAACTTGACGATGCTCACAGACCCAGACCAGCATTTTTCTCTTTACTCAAATTATGTGCTACTTCTGCTATATATATATACTTCTGCTATATATATACTTCTGCTATATATCGAGATTATTATCTCTGTAAGTAACTGAATGGCCATCATAATGAAGTCTGCGCGCCCCCGCGCGCGCGTTTTTGTATCTATGTACGTAGAGGTACCCGGTAGATGAAGAGGGAATAAGATTTTTGTTGGATGGGTGTTGGAGATATATATATATATATATATATATATATATATAGACTTCAAAAAATGGTAGGAGATTCAATTCGTATATTTATATATATATACATATCTTACTTTGTGGCTTAATCTGGGTCATTTCTATACATATGTATTTGTTTATTAATAAATTTACATAGTAACTCAAAAGGAATAAAAACTGAATGAACAAAAACTTGAGCTACCAAATTAGACCAATGTACTTAATTCGGTAGGGATATTACATGCAATTTCAAGATGTCAGCTCAATTAACCTCTGGTCATGGAAACGAGGCAGAACAATGATCCATACATTGGACCTATTCAAAACGCCAATTTTCCATGGGCTCATTTAAAATAGGGACCAATAATGATGAGCTTAGTTCGTTTATAGACTCATATTAAACTTAAACAATAGATTTAGTGTGAATGTTTAAGGGTTTATAGGTTATAGTATCGACTTAAGAAACTGTACAAATGTAATAATACTCTGGCAAATTAAATAAATAAATGTTTCTCGCTCAAATAAGCGGGAAAGCTGGCATTTTATAATTAGTCCTTGGACCGTGCAAAATGGAGAAGAAAACGTAAGAAATCAGTCCCTGTGCTCCGATGTTTACTGGCTGATGAAGAAATCGAGAATGCCCTCAACTGCCTACTTAGTTTTACGAGTCTGATGTAACGGACATAAACCTGTAAAAAGCCAATTTAGACCGGGCCATAACCCATTGGTTATAACGTGCAATCGAAGCTGATCACCGTCTAACATGATTCACTCGGATATTAACTTGGATATACGATATTATAATGTGAATATTAGGTGCATATCTACTTTAAATAATGCAATTAGTTATTAGTGGTTTATTTAAAAAAATACATTGGTAATTTATATACTATAATTTATTCATATAATAAAACTGTAAGTGGGCATGTCTATACCATTATTTCTTTTATCTATGGTCTGAACATAGGAGATATTAAAGTAACTATGGGGGTGTTTATGAGACAAATATAAACCAAAACATTTTTCTTCTGTATGTTTGTTAGCTCATCACCCAAAAACTACAGGATAGATTTGGATGCAGTTTTCACAGTTGTATAGCGGGTGGTTTAACTTAAAATCTGGTATAGGTTTCGTCGCGGTGATGTAAAGTTATGAGTGGGCACACGAAATAAATGCAGGCGAAGCCGCGATCAAAAGCTAGTATTCAATAAACACAACACATACATGGTTGATAATATAAGTTCACTAGTGTGTATGCGATTACTAACTAAGCGGTAGATATTAATAAAAGTCATGTCAGATGCCTTTAGATGACGTAAATAAAATCTACAAAAGTGAACACACATGATTTTCACCGTGCCGTTTTAGCCATGAAAGCGGCACAGACAGACAAACCGCCTTTATATTATAAGTATGGAAATGTATACTTAAGTAGATAATTTTCTCAGTCATCAGATATTTACGCATCTTTAACTACAATCTTGCCAATTTAATATTTTAATTTAAGTAGGTAAATATAAACTTAACTTCTTGTTTTATTAATACAGGATATTACAGTTTTCAGATAAGTTGTTTACAATCCAAGTACGGGCACGAATTACATCAATAAAATAATTCTCTCCATCCTGTCATACAAATTAACTCATCTTTTCCTAATATATACATTTACTTAGTAAGTAGTAAAGTTAATTTTTACGCTGATCACGGGCTCGGCAGCGGCACAGCCCCGAATCCAACCGGTAAATGTGAAGATGACAGAGAGAAAGATCATAATAAATAATAAATAAATAAATATATTAGGACAAATCACACAGATTGAGCTAGCCCCAAAGTAAGTTCGAGACTTGTGTTATGGGATACTAACTCGACGATACTATATTTTATAACAGTCAAACACATATATAGATAAACATCCAAGACTCAGGCCAATCAGAAAAAGATCATTTTCCATCATGACCCGACCGGGGATCGAACCCGGGACCTCTCGATCCAGTGGCAAGAACTTTACCACTGCGCCACCGTGGTCGTCTATCATTATTTTACTCTGAACAAATACCGCTCAATGAATATTATAGCCCTCTCTCTCATTTAAGCGTGCTCTTGGTTACATTTATAGAACTTTAACTTCGCAAATTCGGCAGTGACTTTTCGACCGGCCCACCTGACGTCAATCCTTATTAATAATGCTGTTCCTCATACAATATCGAATGGTCATAATCTCACTTATTCGACATCGTTCACATACAACTGTATTTATTTATATATTTATGTACGTACACATACAAATTACAGAAAATAGTATACAACAAAGTACAAGGGTTTTATAAACTTTTTTTTTTTAAATAGACGTCTCTACCCGTGAAAGGATTCTTATAGCGCAATGGCGACGTCCGCATAAAAATTAATAATTTATTATACCTACCTAGGTATAATACCTATTTTGTTAACAAAATACCTATTTTGTTTGAGAAAATAATTATATGCTTAGTACCAATGTCCTAATAACATAACATATCATAATGTTCGTTGCTTAGCACATTATTAAGAAAGTGTTAAACACTCTTCAGATAACATGCGAAAGCAATTAGTTTCATATATGTTATTACGTATACACACGGGCGTGGTTACGAGCATCAATCAATAAAATATATTATTAAATATAACAAAATGTGAGTATTATTTATTGAGGATTGCCTCTTTGTTGTGTGGTAAAATACGAACACATCAAGGTCAAAAATCAAAGATTTAGTTAAATTACGTAAAAATTGGAATTGCAAATACCTATCAAATTGTGATTTATCATCGTCAGTAACAAGATTGAGTAGGTACTGAAATAATACTTAGTAAAACTTGTGAATGAGATACATTATACCCATGGTGAAGTAAGAAGCCTCATTTATATTATACTAGCGACCCGACACGGCTTCGCTCGGGTAAAAACATAATAAATTATACACATAAACCCTCCTCAGGAATCACACTATATATTGGTGAAAACCGCATGAAAATACGTGCAGTAGTTTTTGAGTTTATCGCGAATAGACAGACGCTATAGAGGACTGGTTGTCTTACCTTATATATTATGTAAGGATAAGGATACTCACCACATATCATATAAATTCACAGCAAGATTTAGGAATATATATTTATTTAACCAAACATAACCTACCATTATAGAACCAGTGAACAGGTTTCCTCACGATATTTTGCTTTACCGTAAGCAAGTGATAGTCTAACGAAGTCAGATTGGTATACGAACTCATGTGGCAAGCGTAATATTCGAACCTGGGACCTTCCGATAGTGCCTGTGATCGAAAAGTTCCCAGAATCGAATACTCTTCATTGCTTTTGTGGTATAGGATGGCAAACAAACAAATATGGATCTCTTGATGGTAAGTCATCGTTATCCAGAAATAACTGCAACACAGGACCGTTGCCGACCTTCTTCAAGAAGGCGTATGTGGTTTTTCTGCTACCTAATTCATCAAACTAAATTGTATCTGTTATCTTTGAACTTTTTGTGAGAGGTAATAAATAAATGTTAAAAACCTTGTATATTAACGTTGTGCATTTTTGACGTCTTACGAATTTTCGATCACAAAAAGACATCATTACTACATAAACTGCACAACGCCGCTCAAGAAGTTTTCACTTCAAAAAATATTATTAGTATACTCCTATAACCCAAACATCGACACGAATGTTGCGACACGCAAGTCAAATATTATTACAATGAAACAAAGTCCTCTCGCAGGCTTCTGTCTGTTTAAATGTGGTAAACTCATGAACTACCGGATTTTCATGCGGTTTTCCACAATGGACAGACTGATTTATGTGGAAGGTTTAAGCGCAAGCGAAGCCGCAGGATAGATTATACTGAATGATGCTGACAGTGTTTGTGTAACTAATTGAAAATCATATTTCGGATTATTCCGTATTCATCCGATTATATCTCATCCGCGATGTTCTTTTAAAGTCATCTAAAATCATCTGTCATTATACATTATATTACCTATAATAACTGAGATTGTAATAAAATACAATCTCAGTTATTGTATGTGATATAAATACGTTAAAAATTCAAATTAAAAATTATTTGCTTTTGACAATGAACATTTTCAGACTGACGGGTCTTGGATGTTTATTTATGTATGTCTGTATTATAAAATATGGTATCGTTGAGTTAGTATCACATTACACAAGTCTCGAACTTACTTTGTTGCTAACTAAATTTGTGTGATTTGTCTATATATATATATATTAATTTAAAGTTAATTATTATTAATAAAGCTTTTGCGCTTTGAACACATAACAGCACACATTTACGCATACAAGCATTAACTTAGTATTTCGATACACGATTCACTCTTGCTCATGCAAGAGACATCAACGCGCTTGTAATAAATTGTGTGTCAATTTATAGCACCATTGCTCCAAAATGGGTTTGCCATTCAGATGAGATGATTCTTTTGCACAAATCTGATAATAACCGCACGTTATTTCGAAAGTTTAACCTTTATTACATGTCATTGTACTTGATAACTCTAACAATGAGAGCGACCTTCTACGTGTGACAGTTTTATAATTACGCACCTGTTTTACATGCTTCTTGACTTAAAATATAACACTTAGATCGTGGCTCACCGTGTATCTAATAGCCTGTATGTATCATATCGTACAAATGACGTTAGAAATTGTGTTTCAGATGTGTTGGATAGGGCTAACTGGCAAATTATATCGGACACATTCATCTAGTAAATACTCGGTCAGATTGCAGTATGTTAAATTTATCAGAAATTGATGATACAGACCTTTTTACTGCCAAATATATAGCAACTCTCAAAGAATAATTAAATAATACCCAGTTACTATCTTAATCACGATAATGTTAAATTTTTTATCTTGTTCAAGATCGTTTAACACAAAAATAAAGCTGAAATCTAATGCTCAATCTCATATGTTTCAATGTGTAATTAAATTAATTCTATTTCTCATATAAATTTTAAGTTACACTTTAATTGTTTTGAAAAAAATCTTTATTGTGCTCAGCTGAACTCCGTTGTGATTGTGATTAGATAAACTAAACTATTTTGTTAAGATTCTATCATGGCTGGCGCTTAATTCGATCGATAGATAATAAATACTCAATAATTGTTAGAAAGTTTAATAGTATAGTTACCCACTTGTATGGATTATTTAACATCTGAACTAAGTGAAATTTGTGTAAAGTAACTATATATAATACGCGCCTAGAAAAAATAAAGGTGTGATTTAGATCAAATTAGACCTTTATTGTTATTAAATCGTCGTTGTACAAATAGAAGCTTTATCTCTCTTTACTTTTCTATGTTACGGAATAGACAAGATTTTCATTTAAACTTTCACCTCACATTATATTCGTTTGGCGGTGTATGGCGGTATAAGGTACACGCATACTAAATTTCATCAAAACCGGTCAAGCGGTTTAGCCGTGAAAGCGGAACAGATAGATAAATAGACTGACTTTTTCATTTATAGCTGTATCATGTAACATAAAAAAAAGACAGGAAACTTGTACTTACTGCAAAATGTTGACAAACGCAGCATGTTGTCGGTGCTGCCGATGGGTTCCTAAACTAAATCTGTAACAATTATTTATTTATTTTATTTATTTATATCAATCAATAAATTTCTGGTAAATCAATTCATTATCTGGTATGTGTGACTCAAGTCTCAAACTAATTATCGTAAAGGACACTAGGCTAATTTTCGTGGCGTGTCGGACGCGTCAGGCAGAATGCATCGTGACTGACGCGTCGCCTCGGGATGCGATCTAAACGCATTGTGAAACGAAACGGACTTTTCCTAGGTGGAAATGTACAGACGTACGGACAGACCTAGCATTTGTTTAATATGAGACATTATGTGTTGGAATGCTTAGGAACTAGGAAATAGCAAAATTTTACTAGACACAACTAGTGATATTCAAGAGACGAACTTCGGATGACCTGGATGCTTTCCCTCTCATCTGCGGACGTTATCCCGGTTTCTTCCTCAGCTCCAAAGCTTTGCAGGTTAGGATCCGCTATCTTACTTTTCCTTCGCAAGGTCTTTGACATCCTTGTATGACTATGATCTGACGACATGATCTGATCTGATGACATTGGCACGCGTATCATCCTTGACAATATTTTGATTCAAAATAAGTCATTTCGGAAAAAATGTCTCATCTACGTAAATTTTTCGACGGCACAAGAAATTTACAATATAAATAGCACAGCAGACAAACAGACATGCGGGCAGGAGGATCGAGTCGGGTTGCCTGCCTTACATAGTCCATGGACATCAGTAACCCAATAAGCATCACTAATGCGTTAACGACTTTTTAAGGAAGCGTTAGACTCTATTTACAACTCCAATCTCGAACCTATTTGGGATATAGCTATTTTATCCATTCATTCGTTGTTGTCATCACGACGTCACTCACCCAATTAGTTTGACGAGATAGCGAGTAGGAAATCGAGTAATTAGATCACTCCCATGATAAGGTGTGAAGACTGGGCCATTGTTCGAAACCAGTGATACCATTTATGATAATACTAACTTGGAGGAGTGGATTTCGTGCGCGAATCGCTAATGAGGCGATGAATGATTACCCACAAGCTGTAAATTGTATTCCTTAATATTTCAATCTTCAATGTCATTTATTTTAATAACAATATATGCCAGGTTTTATTGGATTATTATTATTAAAGAGCGTTCTTAATTTTCCATTGATTTTAACATTTAAAATTATTATTTATTTAGTAAGTTTTTTACATATAGTTACACATCCACACTTGTATACACGTGTATTAAAAAAATGATGTAATAAACACGTGTGGAGGGATAACCCTTACGAGGTAAATACCAAAAGTAGCAAAAAGTTTATTAGTGAAATTGGAATTCAGATTTTTATAGTAAATTTCAATAAGTATATAAGTTATGGACCGAGTGATTAATGGGACACTATCAAAAATGGCCGGACAACTTACATAATGTCCAAAAGGAGAGGGCAATTTATATGCTAACAATCAAATTGACAAGGCGTTATTATTATGCTCGTCATCTATTTTTTTATATCTATGAAATAAATGATAAATGCTGATTTCTCATGTCTATCGCTGCGACTACTATAACGTATAACGTTGTAAAAACGTCCGAAAACAATCGGCCACGTTCGCAAACCACAAGAAAACATGTATTGTCGTCGACATGCGCCCGCGCATTGAAAAACCACTTCTTTGGGACAATCTAATCTCTTTGTTTTGAGTTACGGAATTTTAAACATGTGAACTTCAGATCCTGCGATGACTTCCATTTTGCAATATTAAGTTAAATAACATCACTATTGTTAAATCATATATTATTATTTCGTAGGATTCTGGATAATTACAATATTTTGGTCATATTGTATTAAGGTTTTTCAATTTTGTGGATTAAAAAAAAATTTAAAAATTAAGTCGTTGTACTTTGAGTCGCTACTGATTTAAATAAATTTCTAAATTTAAACTTTATTGTATATTTTCTATTCATTACTTAATTTATTTTTGCATATAATAGCAATAAGGACGTGATTCCCAAAAGTTCATTTAAATTTTAAGCATAAGAAAAAATTAAGCATATTAAAAATATAAATAAATATCTTTAGCATAAAATCTCATTTTCGTGAATAAAGCTCCCGCCCCAGGCCACGAAGGGCGGGCGGAAAATTCTTACTATATTAAAGAACTTTTAAGTGATTAGAATTGAAGTTCATATACTTCGTTTGAGTGTTTAATACAAGCGTATATTGTTAGATTTTAATTCTAACATACATAATCTTGAAAATCCAAAAATCACTGTAAACCCTCCAAATTCGCACGTTTTCTACCATTCATCCAAAATCAAATCGCACACAATCACTCACACTTTCAAAATCAAAAATGGTCCTATTATATCTTCTTATCGAATCGTAATGCTTATTCAAATCGTATTCGGCCAGTATGTGCCAGTTAATCGTATTTGAATTTTGAATTTCGAACTCACCGTGTGCGTACGAAGCGCTAGCGCGTATCGCGAACTGCGGCCTTTACCCATGCGCAGCCTTATAAGACCGTTGCCATAGCAACCACCACCGCTCACAAAGGGATGCTGGCAGGCTAGAGGGAGCGTTCGAATTTCAAATTTGCTTTTGCAAAACGATAGTACACGCAATTGGCTGGTTTCTATTCATTCTTGCGGTCACTTTACGGTTATAGATTTGGGTGAACTGTGCACAGTTGTACTTATTGACAAGGACTTAAAAGCTCTTCATGAAATAATATTCTAAAGAAATTGTACGTGTTACCCTAAATCTAAATACCACTTTTGTAATTATGATGTAAAAGGTATAAAGATATTTGTTTTGTCCGGACAGGCTTGACATGGGACTTTTCTAATTTACTGTTTTGACAATTCAAATCTGAAACAATGTACTTCGATGATTTTTTGACAGCCACGAATGAAGCAATACTTTTCTTCAGTTCTAATTCTAACCTGTGGAATAGTGGTTCTTTATTGTATGTATAGTCGTAGTTAAACAATACCATTGGATACACAGTCTCATGGCGATAATGGGTACGCATGTTAAACTTCGTAATTTTTATTCTGTAAATTAATTATTTGATTGTCTCAACATGTTTTAAAACTTGAAACTAATCTATACTCGTATATACCCGAAATGTCGAAGCACTCGTATGTATATTCTAGAGCCTTAAAAAGTGATGTATTGAAAGAAATCAAAATTAGATCCCTAGACACAATACCGAATGTCCATCAAGAATTCTAGACAAGATGCATCGAATGATCGATAAATTCCATTCGATTGCGGCGGCTATCGAATTATCGATTAAACTGGAGCAATGAAAGGCTCTAATCATGCGATGTCATCGATTGTTCGTCTGCAGTTGAAATGTGAATCGTAGCCAAACCTAGAGTTAGTCCGTGTACCTACAATCGCTAGAAGTTAATATTTATTTACCCAACTGTGTCGAAAGGAGGGTTGCGTTTCTGTGACTTGACATAAAAGTTAGATAGACAAATTATTTATTATTTATCTTCTTTACTTACTTCACTAAATAATTGCTTTATACATAAACTTATTTACGCATTAGTAATTAATTAAAATTATATAATCTTTTAATCAAAATAAATCGTCAAACTATAATTTTGCAACGAAGTAATAAATTGAAACACAAACACAACCAGTTATCTCTCTCGTCTGCACGTGTACACGGTTGAATTCTAGGCTGTGACGCTCGAAGTCAGCGTAAAAGTATTTCAAAATTTTACAACCAGCCGTTTGCCAGTCGTCATCCCTCCTTAAGAATACTGTACTTTTAACCCTACATAATTTTAATTATTTAATATATTTTTTTCACATGATTTACAACCACCATTATCAACCTTTATGCGATAGCGAGACCTTAAAACTATTTAACTATTAAAAAAAAAGTCAACACTCACGGAGTACTGGCAGAAGTGAAAACTTGAATATTAACGTTGTGCACTTTTGACGTCTTACGAATTTTCGATCAGGGTCACGTGTCCTGACGCGAGATAAACATTTTTTACCCATCACAAGAAGTGCACAACGCCGCTAAAGAAGTATTCACTTCAAAATATAAATTAATTATTAATGTAACAAATAACAATTGTTCCGCCCTTAGGGATTCATTTCTAATATTAACGATCCTGAATACGTCCCACACAGTTCATGCTTACCGCATTAGCGGTAAGTGTCTGTATGTCTGTCTGCCCTGCGCATCTCTGTTAGGCAACACAATATGATGTTTATTCCTTACGTAGATTAAGTACATCTCGACTGAAATAGATGGACATGTTGCGAATTTCTATATAGCTTTACTTACATTTGAAAAGGAGAGGTCCCGGGCTCGATCCCCGGTCGGGCCATTATGAAAAATGATCTTTTTCTATAGGATTGTCCCGGGTCTTGGATGTTTATCTATATATGTCTGTATAAAATATATTATCGTTCAGTTAGTATCCCATAACACAAGTCTAGAACTTACTTTGCATTCTAGTAAGAGAATAGATACGAGTATATACATACATCTCGAACATCAGTTCGAGATATCTGTACAATACTTTTACATTATCAACTACCAAATTAAAGATATCTATCAATCTTCTGCATTGATGGTGCACCTAAGATCGGCTCACGACGTGGAAACTCCACAATGGTTTACTGCACGGATTTTTTATAACATATTGAGTAAAGCAAAATCTCTTGGATGATAACAAAATCTTGCTTCATAAACGACATTTTTGTAAAAAAAACTTATCTATTTCTAATTCAAAGTCCCCTAAAGTTATATTCTAACTAAATGGCACTGAGACGTTACTGTATGAGACTCTTTCTGTATGTTGTAACTCTAAAATCACATTACACCAAAATCGGGATGCAGTATAATGGCGAAACACTCAACTTTGAACCAAAACGTGGCAGCTTTTGACTTACTTTAAACTGAAGTTAATTAAGTTTAATTGAGCAAGATCCTTGTTCTCGCAATTATTTGAGCTAGTTTTGTGAATAAACGTACTTGTTTATGATGTATTGAGTTAATTTTACAGTATTTATCTTCTAGCATATATTTAACTAGCTTTAAAGCGGTGTTGGTGTAATGGTTAAGGACCCAGGATCGAATCCTACTCGTGCCACAAGGAGTTTGTATAAACATCTGACTCATGTATAGTAGTTTTCATAGACCACCACTTGCTTCCGGTGAATGAAAACATTGTGTGGTGAAGAAATAAATAGTTTACTTTTAACGAGAACACAGGCTTCGAAGCGTCACAGTCAAAAATGAAACACGCATATGAGATAGAGTTCCATAAAATTACACTACTTAGTTGAGATAAATGATGCCAAAATGTAGTATTACTTAATATTTGATAAAATTTGGATAATCTAACCTAGTTACTAGTTAATCTAATCTAACCTACTAGTTTCCGAGGAAGAAGGAGAAGGTTCTATATAATATGTCACTGAGATCATAATGCTTGCTTATTCGTTACTACTTATATGACCGAGACCCAGTCGTGAGGAATTTTTGCTGGTTTCTTATACGACTAACGATCGTTTTTCAAGCCTATTTAACAACCTCATAGCACAAACTAATAAACGTATAGATACGTAACGAACTCTAATCGTCTGACAACTATCGTCGGGATGCCGACGACGAAGTGCAGACGAAAATGTAGGAAAGTGGACCCTGAGCTCAGACACTCAATGGCAGAGGAAGAAACCGGGAAAATTCTCACAGATTGTAGTTAACACTTTCAAGGACACTCAACGAGACACAAACTTTTAAAAATTTAAGTGTCGGCATCGCATTTGGTGTTTATTTTCATTTTAATCCTATTAATATTATAAATGCGAAAATTTGTGATGATGTATACGTGTGTATGTTTGTTACTCTTTCACGCCTAATCTACTGGACGAATTATTGTGAAATTTGTTACACGGGTAGAATATAACCTGGAATGACACATAGGGTCACACACTTTTCATCCCGAAATTCGCACGGGAGGCGCAGCTGATATCATATTATTTACACTGTTTAACAGTTCACTGTTCAATATTGCAATCCATTTGGTATTGCAATAACAAGACAAAGTAGTTGGTTAAAATTTCGTTTTCAATTTTTTAAAGGCATACTTCTGTGATTTCCACATTTTATGCCAAGAAGATCCATCTAATTATCCTGAGAAGGCTGTATATTCGCACGCGACATTAAATTGACGCGTAATAACGGCAACCTTCAAGAGTTCAAGTGTTTTTACTTATATTTTAATGTTTTTGTCTCCTTCACGCACAATACAATCAACGTCGTAATTAGGTAAATTATGTGCGAGCTTAATTTGTGATTGAGACTTTAAAAAAACAATTACAATCAAAACAATAATAATTATTTCAAGATGCAAACACATACAGTAATAGAAAAAAGTGATAATTTAATCACTGGACCAATTAAGATAAAAAACACTTTTTGTTGCTTTTTTTAATGAAAAATAAGATGGAAATGTCGACTATAGTTTCCTTTCGTTAGGTACTTTACAAATTCATTATATTTATCAAAACCGAAAAGTTTGTCGAATACGTTTAGTGCGACATTGCAAACGCCGTGGTTTGACATTTTTTATTTTGACTAATTTCAAGTCAAAAATATTTTAGAACTATCATTATCATTGCGACACCCGCCTTCGCGAATAGGCCTGACCAACATTCCTCCATGACTCCTTGTCTACTAGCTTCCCTCATCCAGTTATGACCAATGCTTCCTGATATTGTTCCCCATCTAACTTCTGAATGGCCACTTCGATTTCTTATTTCTTGGTGGTGGCGTGATCGACTGTTCGCCTTCTTCATGAAATCTTTCTGTGCTCATTTTGGAAGCAGAATTCAATGAAAATTAACAAAATTATAATAATGATGCGACAATACTGTCATAGCACATCATATTCCCATCATTACATTAATTTAAGATACTTAATGTCAATGGCAAAGATAAACGGTTTGATCCAAAACTTGACTTCAGTTCAAGGTCGGGCCGTGACATAGGTTGAAGATGATAGCGATGATGTACAGTCAACAGCACGTCAAGTTACCCTGCATGATGAAACTCTATGGCGCGGTAATAGCGGCGAGTCTGCAATAAATTTGGGTAGGTTGATGTGCTGTTGACTGTACATATTATTTTATAGATATATCCATAGTTATATCCTTATCTTTACATATTATAAAAAGTAGTCTCCCGTCGCGTATGTATGAATGCGATAAACTCAAAAATCTCAAAAACTACCGGACGGATTTTTGAATGGTTATTAATGGATAGTGTGACTCCTAAGGATAGTTTAGATGTATTATTATGCTTTTAACCGAGCGAAGTCGGGACGAACTGCTAGTAATATCATAAATGCGAAAGTAAATTTGTTTCTTACTCTTCGCGAATTATTTACTCAACCAGCTTTCTTGAAATTTTCCATTCATGAAGTACGGTGAAAGACATAGGGTACCTTTCATCCCGGAAAAATAACTGCTCCCCTGTGAAATTCACGTGGATGAAGCTGCGGGGAAAAGCTAGAATTTCAATATATTTCAAAAATCTGGTCGAGGTATCCCAGGACCAAAGGGGTGGAAGATTATACAAGGAAGGAAGATTAAGCCAGATGATACAAGGCAATGCCAGCCAGCCTTTTGGGTACGAAGGAACCATTTCATCTACTAACCGTGCGTGCGTTACGACAAGGTCGACTCATCCAAGTGCTACCGTCAGATCCGCAAGTATCCAGGAAGCGTCGCGTAAACATGGAAGATTACTCAATTATATTTCACTTAAATCTTACCCGATGTCCTAGATCAACGACTGAATGCTTCACGACGCAATATGACGCTGTACTTACATTTAGATCATTACAGCAACAACACCACAACCATATGTAAATACGTCCTACGCATGTATATACTCTCTCTCTCTCTCTCTCATCTGAGCGTTATTCCGGTTGCCTCCGTAGCCGTTGAGTGTCGAGGCCCAGGATCGGCTTTAGTACCGCGTAGGTATATACCCTGACATGTGACTTCAGTTCTATAGAACATTTACAGCGACATATTAAATAAATAAATATATATTAAATAAATATATTGCACAGATTGAGCTAACCCCAAAGTAAGTTCGAGACTCGTGTAAGGGATAGTAACTCAACGATAATATATTTTATAATATACATATATAAATAAATATGCAAGACCCGGGCCAATCAGAAAAAGATTATTTTGCATCATGACCCGACCGGGATCAAACCTGGGACCTCTCAGTTCAGAGGCAAACAATTTACCACTGCGCCACCGACATCGTCAAAAGCCTGTAAGCATTAGCCATTCATTACAAGGCACTTTATCGAGCATAACCAGTCACCAAAAACGGCCGGGGTATACATTTGAGTGATGTGTGGAGCTCATCTTGCTGCCTTGCAGCCTGAGTCACTCAGCTAGGACACAAGTATACTCCATATTAACGCCCGCGGCAAAAGCAACTGGATGCTATTTGTATAACGACTAACAATTACTAGCTAGATTTGTTATAAAATTCCACTTAGCGATTGATCATCCAACTAATTTACTAACATAACAAGGAGCTTTAGTACTAAGAGTGGGTAGTATTGCATCAGTCTACTTTGAGGTTAATTTAACCTGACCGCCGCCGACATCCTAACTTCCTAACTAATATTATAAATGCGAAAGTACCTTGCATACCGGAAAAATAACTGCTCCCTTGGGAAATCACGTGTAGCCGCGGGCAAAAGCTAGTTTACTACCTTATATGTATAGACTATAGATGCTTGTTTAAGTAGGAAAAGCGTGAAGAAGTACCAAACAAATTCACTTAATACAAGCCTGTATCTATCAAGTATTCGGCACACCTCACATTTTTTAGCATATAACAATAATAATCTCAATAGAATATTTCAAAGATGTGAAAACGCCACTGGAAACACGCGTGTATGTTTGTTTGTATGAAAAGCCCTTAGAAAACCGTGAGTATATTTTTAATCTGTGAAAAATCTTCGTCGCACGAGTTCCAAGTCAATAGTCTTTGTTACCCGATCATTATCAGCTGTCTATAGGTACAATCAACAGCTTATGAAGCTACCCAAATTCATTACAAAACTCGCCCCTATTACCGTGGCATAAAGATCCAGGCAGAGTAACCTGACTTGCAGTCGACTGTACTACCTACTCTAGATGCCTAGGTAGTTTCGAAGATTAAAATTGAGCAGCAGATGTTTGTCTACGACCTCTATCCGACCGTCTCGCTGAATACTGTCATGAAAACTATCGCTATTTGACTGGAAAACATCCATTCATTTCCAGAGTGGCTATTCATACATGTCAAGCAATGTGGTAAACATTGTCAATGTATATAAAGTTACTCAGTACTTGGTTCCAGCTGAAAATCAGCGCCTTGGCTCGATACCATGGCACCATGCTGAGCTGGTCGCCATTTCGGCTTACATATTGTATTCGATCTATATTTGTTACTCTTTTGTATGTTCGGATTTTATGTGTTTGCCGAATAAATGATTTCTTTCTTTCTTTCTTTCTTTCTTTTCTTTCAGTATATATTAAAGGCATCTCTTTCACTTCCAGCTTAATACTAACTACTGTCCGATTAGAAACATTTTTTAAACTTAAAATACTAGTTGCTGGAGTCGTATTTTGAGCAAAAAATATGCTTGTGAGTCCCAGTTACTGACTCTGTCTGAGTTTGTTCAGCGATAATATGTAGGAACGATAAAAATAATTCGTTATTTAAAAATAGATCCGCGTAATACAAATTTAGTTATCGATTCAACCCAGTACAGTAAAGTGAAAACAATATTTGACGTAACCAATAAGACGGAATATATAATTATACAATGCGGTGATCCAATCCGTGCTCATAGGTCAGCTAAAATGACTTAGCCTGCGGCAACCTGACGGTGTGCTCTAGATTAAAAGTAGCCTTTTAGTTATTATTAAACTGTTAGGTTAGTTACGTGACGCAAATGTTGGTTAAGTGAATTTATAAATAAGCTTGCTATGCCCGCGGCTCCGGCCCGAACCGTTATTTTTCCGGTATGGCCGGAATACATACACACCTTACAATATTACAATGTGACATTTGATTATTTCCAATTTACTTTCTTGTTTACATATCACTAGATCGTTACGTTATAAAACAAAGTAGCTTCCCGTTGTCTGTCCCTTTGTATGCTTAGATCTTTAAAACTACACAACGGATTTTGACGCGGGTTTTCTTAATGGATAATGTGATTCCAGAAGAAGGTTTAGATGTATAATTAAAGTTTGAACTTTTAATACGCAAAAGTTAGAAAATTTTCTTTTAATTTTCCAATGTAATCGCTGAAATCGTTAAGACTTTTGTCAATACGCAATCTTTTACAAATTTATTATTCTTATATGATTGATTAGATACAATAAAAATACATTAAAAATTGATGAACCAGCGTAGACATGTACTCATTTCATTTTTAGGTACATCAATCTTGAATGGTAGTAATGACTTCAGCCGTATTAGTAAAATAAATATGTCATTAAAAATTAAAGTTTAATTATACTCAATAATTAATTGCTTAATAGTTGACAGTAGAGAATATGAAATTATTAAATTTAATGCGCAATTAACCTATTCTTTTTATTTTATCTAAGTTAAAACCAAAAGATTTATTAAATTCGCTTTAAATTTTCAGCTCAATCGTAAAAATGGCCTCACTGAATATAGGTACAACATACAACTTACTGTTATTTGTCTAAAAACACAAAAATGTATACAATATGCGGAGATGAACGAAAGAAGTGACACAAAAATTAATAAGTACATAATTTCATGATGGATTATATTTTTTTTGTAAATAGTTGACGAGAATGACAGCAGCTACTTTTTACCGTAGACGGGTAACATCTAGTAATAAATGAAAGAGGATTTTTTGAAATGGACAGCCCTTGCGCATTTTTAAGTATATAAGTAGTTAAAATCAGCATGGAATATTTCGTTAGATTTTATTAAAATTCTAATTAGCTTTAATCCTAATTATCTAAAAAAGCCGGCTCGCCTAACAATTAAACAATGCTCTGCAACTGGATTTCGGGTTTTTTACCGATTTCCGATTCACACGACCATTCAATAGTCAATGCCGCATACAATATTATCAAATGAACTTAAGATATAACGAATGGCGATTATCTAAGTAACATTATATTATCTTTATCATTGTCTACTTACCCTATTATTCATAAAAAAAGTTAAAGTATACAAACGAAGGTATGTGCGTCTCGATCTGTCAATGTCAAATATGCGAAATAGTGCGAAATCAAAATCAAATCAAATCATTTATTCAGAAATTAGGCCTTCACAGGCACTTTTTCACCTCATATTCTAAATTAAAATTATATATACCAAAGCTACAAACTACTAGCATTTCGGAACAACCACTGCTGAGAAGAAATGCCGATATAATAATGAAACATATTTTTGCATAAAATATAAGTACTTTTTTTTAACTATAAACTTTTTTATGAATAAGATGGATTGTCCCTTTTTGTACACATTCTCGGTTCCAAATTTCATCAAAAATCGGTCCAGCGGTTTAGCCGTGAAAGCGGAACAGACTTTCGCATTTATAATATTAGTATAGGTATTGTACATTAAATAAATTGTCGCATTAATCTGTACTACAGAATGGTTAAATCGCTATCCTTTGCAGTGATTTTGATTCTTAATACAATCAATGCAAATTTTTGACCTCGTGATCTATTGGCCGTCTATATGTGAGTGGTGAAAATATTTAAGCCGTAACACGAGCGTGACTTTGCATGCAGATAAAGATTTAAATAAGATCATTAATGATGGGATTAAGTATATTGAATCCACTCAGACCAACACCGAGGGACTATTTTTACGTTTTATGTTTTTTCGATAAATATCGAACGACGACCTCTGTGGCGTCAGTGGTAATCATGCCTGGATATTGCTGCACCAGGACCCGGGTTCGAACCCCGCTTAGGCCAAGATGGAAAATGATATTTTTTATATTGACCTGGATCTTGGATGTATATGTTAACATAGTATAACGATACTATAGTTACTAGGTATTCCATAACTCAAGTCTCACAATTTACTTTGGGGTTAAATAAATCTGTGGGAATTGTCCGTGTTAAATATAAATATATTATTTATTTATTCTACAGAAAAAGATAAGGAAAATGTCATATATGGTATTTGTGTGAATATTGCACTTAATGTCTGAGTTGTACCCAGAGACTTGCGATCATAAAGTGCAATATTCACAAAAATACTATATTTTTCATTTTAATGTTAGTTTAATTTGTTAGTTATTATATGTAAATATACTGAGTAGGTAAAGTTGTTTTCATTTTGTTATTTAGTTATGATTAAGTTGGTAAATTATTTCTTTACTTTTTATATATACTTACTTACATTGTTATATTACTGATAAAAAATTATACATAAATTTATATTTAAAAAATGGTAAGCCCTTCTGGCATAATAGGTATCATCATCACTGTTTGTGTGCTTCTCAGCAGTGGTTGTACCGAAATGCTAGTAGTTTGTAGCTTTGGTAAATATCATTTAATTTAGAATATGACGTGAAAAAGTGCCTGTGAAGGCCTAATTTCTGAATAAATGATTTTATTTTGATTATATATTTTTTTCTTATTGTATAAACTCGTCCTAACCTACCGATGCCTTTAGCATATTCTATTTTAATAATAATATGCAAGGATCCTGTGTTTATGGTCCATAAATATATTGAATATAATAGATTCTAATTTAATGATCAGTACATCGTCTGGTATTCTTATGATAATATCAAAATTTAATAATTATACTACTTTACGCTGATGTCAACAAGATGTTAATTATTGTCATTTAAAGGGCATGGTTTAATTTTTCTGTTATTCTGTGAAATAAAATTAATTAATAATGTAATTTATTGTTTAAGTTCGAAATACATTTCATGGGCAAGAAAACATGTCCGTTGCACACCCAAGTGTTCCAAATAAATGAACCTACTTGTGTTTTACACAATACACTATTTATTTATAGTACTATAACACTTTTACACCATTACACGTCTCAAATGAAATCTATCAATGATTTTGGTGAACTATTGGTATACGATATGACCTACATCACTGCCTACATACTCGTATCAGTTACCGCATCCTACAAACACTAGACATTCTTTTTATATGCTTTAACGTATTGGAATAGAGACTATATTGAATTTGTTATTTGTAAGGATGTATATTGGACCGCGGCACATATTTTTAGTTTAATTAAAATAATTCGTGATCGATGTTATGTAAAAGCAAAATGATGGATTCTCACGATCTACAAATAATTATAAATTTACACATTTTTAATCTTGAAGATTTAAAATTGCAGAAAAAATATTGCCGAAATTATAGTCATAAATATAGGGTTCGATTTTGTAGACGAATTAAATTAAATGTAGTACGATAGTTTTGGTGTGTTGGTTTATGTAATATTAAGAATTGCACATAGTTATTGCATTCGTTTCATTTTTTTTTTTTGCTCGATTTTGTTCACTAATTGACTGGCTTGGATAACAATGGTCCAGTCAAATTCATCATGGAGCTTTCACGAGATTTTGCAGCGAATTAGGGTACATGATGCGCTGATATTCAATAAAAAAAGCAACTATAATAAATTTTAAAAATTACTTTATGTCCAGGATATGCCCAGATTCCGCAGATGTGAGAACGTTTTTCTGTGAGTATTTAATATGACATATATATATAAATATGACATAAGGTAGTATTAGGTAGTTTTATTATTTTAATTCTAAGTTTCCATTCAGTAGTTTATACCTTTTTAAGTTTTAGTGTTAAGTCTTTGTATTATATAACTTGAATGACCCTTGAATGCCCCGGGCAAGTCCATAGTCCCTTAACATAATAATTTATTAGTGTTATCACTATCTAATACTGTTTGTCTATGTAAGGAAACAGCATGACAATGGGAGGTGCCCTTTGTACAAAAGTGGCACTTTCCTTATAAATAAAATATAGGGTCATACCTAATAACACAAGTCATGATTAAACACAATTCGAAGCCGTAGATAATTACACAGATGTCAATTTCAATTCGAAAGTTGAATTTGAACCTCTTTCTTCTACACGCGGGCCCGACTTCGCAATCCACATACATTGCTTGGTTTTATCTTGGGCCATCGCGTAGAGCTCTAGAAAATAAGCAACGAACATCGATTTAAGAGGTTTTATAGTCACATGTAATTATAATAGGTTAAGCCAATAGATAATAATACAAAATGTGTTTTGACACAATGACACAACTTATAACAATTATAATACACGTATATTCATCCGCTAATTAGATAGCATATGTTTCTTTGAAATATGCAAATATGTGCAGTGTGTCAATGCATTTCAGATACTATATTTTATCTATTTATTATAGCGCTAAAACAAACAACCATAAGCCTAAGTTGTTTCTTGATAAAATAGATTTGATTGGTAGGTATCATCAATGATAAAACCTAAATCGTCATCGGCAGACGGTCACGGAGGTCCTGGTCCTGGGCCATTCTTATCTAGTTATTGCTAGGAATTTCTTTTATATCGTCCCATCTAGATGCCTATTAGTATATTATTTCATATATGGTTGTGTTATAAGAGGAATTCTACGCTAATGCTCGCGTGACCCAACATTTTACAGTGTACCTACATTGTACAGTCACCTGTGTATAAACTAAACTTGCAAAGTCTTTTTATTTGTATTCAAAATATATTCACCAATATAGTACAAATTCGGACTTAATGCTAAAAACATTCTTAATCAGTCAACCTTCAGAAAAAACTGAATAATATTAATTTTAATGCACTTGGCAAATAATTTTGGTGGATAGATATCCACTAAAATTGCCTGGTTCTGCCGGCTGTACATTATAACGGTCAATATATCTACACCCGAAGTGAAGCTGCGTTTGACCCATTTAGAGGCCAATAATTACATTAGGCAATTTTTAAGTAACTTCACTAAGGTCAGAGGTCTAATACTTTTTATGACACAGTGTAACATGAGATTCACCTGCTTTGACAGGATGATTGTCTGAACAGGCTCTAATTAATGTATTTAGGAAACAAATCGTGTAATTTATAGTTTTTTCTTGCGATTACATGATTACAATACAAGTGGATATCGCACGCAAAGTTTGTTGTAGAGATTGGGTACTTTAGGTAGTAATTAGTTATGCATTATTGCCTAACTTTTTGTAGTTATGATACCAAATAAGTCCTTTCTTTTTTACGACTGGTCAATTGTTAGGAGTGTTATGTTTTCTGGGATAAATAAATAGTTATTTAGAATAACACATATATTGTGAGAGAGCGAGAGGGTTGATTACTTAAGTATATATATTTTTGAATTGGCTTTTCAAAAGAAAACGTTTTTTACTGATTAAATTATGTCGATTCTGTTTGATTTCAATCATTTCTGCATTCTATATATCATATGTGTAGTTTTCGCTTTAAAAAAGATTGTCTGTTTTTATGATATAAACTGCAAACTTCGAAGATGTTTAAATCACAAAAATATTGATTTTCAGATGCTATTAAATTTGAATCAGTAGCCAAATTTTGAAAAACGAAAAACCTATATGTAGGTACCTCTACGTCCTTTATAATATACCAATACCTGTAAAAGGTGACGTTATAAGTAAATATATTAAATAAATATAAATAAACAAATATATTACAACAAATCACACAGATTGAGCTAGCCCCAAAGTATGTTCGAGACTTGTGTTATGGCATAATAACTAAACGATACTATATTTTTTAACAAATACATATGTAGATAAGCAACCAATCAGAAAAAGATCATTTTCCATCATGACCCGACCGGGGATCAAACCCGGGACCTCTCGGTTTAGAGGCAAGCACTTTACCACTGCGCCACCGAGGTCGTCAAACTAATTATACTATAATTATATTATACTATAACTATAATTATAAACGTAACTATGTAATAATTTTAAGACCATTTAATTTTGTACACTTAGTTGGCAAATAAATGAATATGAATATCAATTACATACTAAAATCATTAAATTCGAATAAATGTAGGCGTAGAAAAACGTTTCATTTTGTATTGCCTAGTAGCCTTAGAAAAATATTGGTAGTCGTTCATAAAAATGGATTGGAACAAGCACCATATCTCGTTAGAGAACCTTCTAATTTTTGACACCGTTTAAAACAGCACAATATTTTTTTTAAAGACAGGTTTACAAATATGGTATACGACAATCATCGTCGTAGATCGACTTTCATTTTGCAATTAACCTATGTGTACCTACCTATATCTACTTACTTATATTTTGATATCTTAATACAATATCTGAACAGGCATATCGAATTTTCTAATGGGTCCTTGATGACGATACAATAGGTGACAATGAGGGGAAAGTTTGGATTTTTAGGGCCCATAAGTGAGATTGTAGGTCAGAATTGTGTTAGAGTATTGTACTCACACGTTACTAACGTGGTTTTATTTTAAAAACGTGACCTTAGTATAGTATACATTGGACTAGCCATTTATAAGTAAATAAGTTTTTAGTGAACAACATTTGTTGTTTTTATGTATTTTTACTTTATTTTATATTTATTTATTTTGTGATATGGATCTTGTGTCTGCAATAAAGAATTATTATTATTATTATGTATCTCCTTTTATAAATTCACGGCAATTATTATTATTATAGTAAATAAGGAATAGTCAAATGGTATAAAGGATATTTTACTGTACCTTTCGATCCATAGGCGGGCGTCTTATCCATTACACCATCACCGCTTCTTTTTAACTTAGTGTATTGATCTTGAATTTGTGTATACTTATGTCTAGTAACCTGAAATGAATTAATTTTATTTATTTAATCTAAATAATATAGGCTACCTAATCTTTTTGACGTCAAAATTCTCACGGGAACAGTGCCCCAGGGCGAAAGCCAGGAAATAATTTTAAAATATTAATGGCCGCGTCCTAGACAAGCCTAGAACAATCAATCAATCGAATTGTTTATCTATTAACGGGCTATTTGGTGAAAGCGCATTCATCGAATCGTGAATATAATGTGCCGATGATAAGTTATGCCTATTTTTGTGTATCAGTTGTTATGTAATTTATTTCCACGATAAACATTACGTCTACCAAGCTTTTGTAGGTACATAGACATATGTTGAGTCTTGTAGTTTCCGCCTAGAACAGAAGCATTTTACATTCCTCCTATGTAGTAGAGTACTAACGGGGCTTCACCAATTTAGATAAAAACTCATTCGCAAATTAACGCTTTAAAATCTTCTTCCTTGCCTTATTTATTTATTTTATTTTATAACACTAGCAGCTAATTAAAGTGATGCGTGCGTATCTTGAAGTTAAGAGATGAAAATTGACTGAAAGTGCAGTGACGACATTCTCATTGAGTTTGTTGTCTTATCCCTTTATTTGGGATTGGCCCTCCTCACACGCCTCGGTTAGTTCGTCCGCTATTATAACAACTTCAAAATATTAGATAGATTTATGTTGATGATTTATGTTTAGAAAATCAAGACTGGATTATAGCTTGGCGAGAAGCGAAGCGACGAGTGTTAAGTTATTCATGGCTGAACAGCTGGAACGATTTTGATGAAGTTGTGTAGGCAAGTAGCCATATGGTTACGTTATTTTAAACTAACATCCAAAAAAATTACATGGTGGAAGTTTCTATGGAAAAATACATAATTTTACCACAAACAGAGCTGGGGGATCTGGTAGTATTTCATATTACTTAGGATTAGTCGAATCACAACCAAGCGTGAGCTCATATGTGCCTCGCATCGTTGTGACACGGATGATGCCATCGTACGAGTGAGCGCATTATTTGCGCATGCGCAGTTCACGATGCGCTTCAATCACTGCTTGACACAAGGAACGGGGCTCTAAAATGCTGCCTCTTAAGTGATTTTGACGTCACTGTTTTTTAATAGAGGTGAAGATAACTGTTTCAGTGTCTGTCAGTGTGTGCACCAAAATAAAATCTGAGTGGAAGATTTTTTGCTGTTTATTAATCTTGTCTTTGTTAAAATAGCATACCAATATATAATTTATTTTTTGTAAAAATAATATAAATTGGTTTGTTGTAATCAGTTCAAAAATGTATTTCTATCATTTTCGTTCGTACATTCTACTAAATTATAAATGCGGAAGTTTGTGAGGATGTATGTGTGTATGTTTGTTAGTCTTTAATGCAAAATCTACTGGATCGATTGTTATAAAATTTGGTATACGGGTAGAATATAACCTGGAATAAAACATAGGGTACTTTTTATTCCGAAATTCCTACGGGAGTAAAGCCCCGGGGCACAGGTATTGAAATATTTTCTTTTTAATGTATTCTGGGCAGAGGTTGGAGTGAACTCAAGCAGCGTTTTAGGCGCCAGTGTCATCAAAGGATTATGCGTACGCTGATGGCATAAATGCATGCAATTTCAACTTATATGAGACGCCGAGATCATTACAACAGGCTGGGGATTCTCACGATCGTTTCACTTGCATTATTGTATCTCATGAAGAATGTTTAACACAGTTTCAGGTATTTTGCTCAATTATTAATCCCTTGACGTCAATTTACGGATATAATGGTAAGCCGATCTGGCATGATAGGGACCAACACTGTTCAAATGAGTTTCTTTCGGCATTTCTTCTCAGCAGTGGTCGTTCCGGAATGCCAGTAGTTTGTAGCTTGTGAGAAATAACTATAAATATAAAAATTTACGAGAAAAAGTGCCTGTGAAGGTCTAATTTCTGAATAAATTATTTGAATTTGAATTTGACACTGTTTTAGTGTGATTAGTAATACGAGAATTTATGTTGTTTTTACATCGCCAAGAAAAAAATAGTACAGAATTAACATTGACCACCACATTGAAACCCGAGTGGGGTAGCTTGATTGACTGTACCAGATGTTACATTGAAAGTCTACGCTGTTCATCAAGGGTTCTGCAATATATTGAAACTGAGTAACCGTATTTTTCACTCAGTTTCAATATATTGCAGATAACTCGCATAATTTATCAGAGCGAACGTCTAGGAAGATTTGTTTATTATGGGGATAAGTAAATAAAAACAAAAAGAAAAAAAAGATCAAAAACTCAGGATATAAAATTTAATTTCGACCGAATTAAACTCATTTTACAACTAAAACAAGAAAATATACAAAAATAATCCACAACGGGATAAGTGTACATAATAAAATAATTCATACATTAATCGCAAATCATTTTACGCTAAAATGAGTTAAATCCAAGAGATAAAACACGTCAATTGTATTGTAACATTGAAAATAGTTACGATATGGAAGCCGAATTACTTACAAAAATATCGAATTTTGACCAAATCTTCAACAATCCGCATTTATTCATACATTGCTAAATACACAAGTTGTGTATTAATATACATTATTATATGAACATAATTATACTAAAACTATCCTTATAAACTAATGTTATGGTAAGGCGATTCTAAAAATATCGTTTCTTTTAGCAAAGCTTACTTACTTCATTTTCAGTCAACCATTTTTTATAAATCTTTCACATCGTACCAACCATGGCGCAAGCTCTTTAGAGTTAATATGGAGATTCAGTAAATATTCCTACACTAAATTACATTAATTTTGCTTTAATTTTTAGCACCACTAATTCATCAAAGGCTGCAATATAATATAGGTGGGAAATAGTGCCAAACGAAAATATATATAAGAATAATTTCAATAATTAATTCCACATCTAGGACCACAAAGTACTATAACTACAAATACATTTAAATTTGCTTTTGAATTACCTTGAAAACTTTACTTTACTTTCAATATACAATAAACATTAGCAATAAACTTACAAATTTTTTAATGAAAATAAAAAAACAAAGATTTTTGTTTTAGTACAATTTTTAGTAGCTTAAATATCCATACATTCAAACCATACTTTAAAATCTTCCACAAATGTCAACATACAACAAAAAAAAAATGTTAAAAATGATCAACTTTAACGGCTACAGTATTCAAAGTGGTCGTGGCAGGGAGATGGATCTGGTCCCAGTCAGTGCTGAGATGGGCTTCGGTATCTGTGGCTTTGATGGTGAGTCCTAGGGAGGGGACGGCGTTGGCGCAGTGCGGCAGCCGCAGGGTCACTGGCCTGAGGAAGACCAGGCCCTGGGGACCGCACATGACAAGTGGGGACAGCATCGCTTCACCTGTTTTAGACAAATTGTTGAAATATTTGCACAGTGAGGACGTAGGAAAAACTATGGCGCATTTACTTAAATGGTTTGATATACATATTTTCAACAATAATTATGACAAATTGATTGGATTGACTAAGCACCTTTTTGTCGTAAATTTAATAGACACAAAAGTCAAAAGTCAAAGAATACATCAAGAATCGCAAACTGACTGTAAAAACAAGTTACATATCATTTCCCACGGAGGATGTTATAAGTATTATTTTATCAAAACACACTTCTTTATTTCAACAACAACATTTAAATAGGCACTTGTTTTTAATGCGCTTATCATAGTTTTTCCTGGTACTAAAGTAAGTTTTTTTTTTGTTACAGATTTTAGAATTTTTATGGTGAGTATTATAAAAATCAGTAAGTTTGTGCTCAATTCAATTAATTAAATTGTGTGAATTAGGGGGGGGGGGGGGGGCAAGATTAGAAACATCTAATTAAGTATCTCGAAAGATTTGGTATTTGGTGAAATGTACAGCGTCGATAACAATTCAACAATAAGTTAAAACACACAAACACAGATCGCAACACATTAATGCATTTCGTTAGACAGGCGAAGCAAAATAGAAATAGTAACAACACGATAAGCAAAAGGCAACACACACAATACAAATAATCTTAGAGTTGAAAATGATAAACAATATGAAATAGATGAAGAATCAACAGAGTATATGAGATTGTTGAACACAGAAATATCCAGTGCAAAATAACAATGAATTGTGTTTGCTCAAAAAAACAGTGCACAAAAACGCAATATTGTATTAGAACATACTATGTTGTTGGTTGTAGGTAGCATAGCCGTTGACGTCTCCTCTCCTCAATCTCTAAGTACGAGTGTATTGTGTGGTAGATGCTGCGCAAATATAAATGTTTAATGGTTTTTGAACCACTGTTAGTCACAAAATACAGTTAATAGTTTTGATATGAATGTGTACGATTAATGAAATAATCTAAAAGTGAATAATAATACTTAACATTAACATGCATGATAATAAATTGTACATAGATTATTGTATGTAAGTATATTATATATTTATAGGTGCTTTAAATTTTATATAACAATATATATAACCTTGAAACAACCGCATGCTTCTAAAATATTCCGTGCAGTGCTACAACAAATTTACACAACACAGCCGTTTCAACGTCATTCGAAATCAGTCCCCATTCAGCGAATTATGCTAATATTTATTCATTAGCAAACGTTAAACAATTGAATTAGTAAGTGCAGACTAGGTTTCTACAAAGAGCGTGCCTCATTACTAAAAGCTTTACCGTTGTCCATATCGATTGGTGGTCCCCCCACTTGTTGGCTCAACCTCGGGTCTGATACAGTAAAGTATATTTTCTGCTTGATTCCTGGTGCTATAGCTTTTGGAGGAATTATCAACGAAACACCCCATTGCCTGTCCTCTAGCACTCCACCTTCGCTATCAAAAATGCCCCAAGTAGTGTGTGGTGATTCTGGTGCTACTTCATCAGTTTTATTTCCGGATTCATCTTCTTCAGAAACAGTTGTTTGTATAACTGTATTCTGATTACTAATGACTGTTGTTTCATTTTGACTGGAAGAAATATTTTCTGAATTATCTTGACTTGACTCTGGACTTTTTTCTATAATTTTCTCACAAAACGTTACAGATCTATTTGGCTTTGATGCTCGTTCTTGTAAGTCTTGGGATGTGTATGGAGTACTTTGCGGTTTGTTTTCGAAGTTCATGCTGCATTCTGATGCGTAATGAGTTTCCATGGAAGTGGTAGATTCATAAGGAACAGGAGAAGATGTCACTTTAAGGGCATTGGAAATATGATCAGACTTGCCATGCAATCTAGGTGCGTAAATTGGTTCTCCTTTTAAAATACTTGCTTCCATATTCAGCGATTTTTGTTTCTCAGCATCTGTCTTTGATTCTGTCAGTCTGAGTTTTGAGAAATCTATCTCTTGGAATGTTTCATTTTCCGTAGCGCTTTGAGCTTCTGATTTAGTTTGATAAACCGGTTCTCTACGAGATAAATGGTTAGCATCACTCAATTCATATGGACTGCTTCTGGCACTACCGTCCTCGTTAGTTATAGGAACTTCCTTAGTTTCCTGATGAGACTCATAAATTATACTTTCCTTTAGCTCTCTTTTGGACACGTATAACGGTTCTCTAATTTTAGCAGCATCACTTTCATTCGCTTCTTTCCTCGATTGATATATCATTTCTTTCTTTGCCTGATTTCTCTGTTTTATTATTTCTAACTTCTCCTCTAATCTTATACCATAACTAGACTCTTTACTGGCAAGCAAAGCGGCCTTTTGTGAAAGTATTTCTTGTTTCGATACGTAAGTACATTCTGCCGAAGCTGGACGAACATCGTTTCTGATGTCCGGCATTTCATGAGAAACACCATAATGTGTATCAGAACAACTTGATTTTACTTCAGAACGTGTAGCGTAAGGTGATTCCGTTTGTCCCAATCTTGCCATCATTTCTGTTCTGGTAGCATAAGGAGGTTCACTCATGCATTTACTCATTGGAGAGACCCTGCCTGGATAGTTTACTGGAGTTTGTAACCTTCTGTCAGGTCTGATTGCATAGGGGTTTTCAGTCCATGAGGTACTTGGTGGTGGATCATACGTACGCTTCCCATAAATTGGCTCTTTACCAGTGAATGATCCTTCCATTCTTTGCTTCAACATTTCTTCCTTGGTATTATATGGTGATTCTGAAAATCGCTGTCTTAACATTTCTTCTTTTGTCGAATACGGACTTTCTGATATATTTCTATGTCTTGTCATTTGTTCTTTGCTAGAATATGGTGATTCACTGTATAATGAATCAGACTGTTTCAGCACTTCATGCCTGGAGGCATAAGGACTCTCAGTTTGCACTTCTGATCTGGAAGCATATGGATTATCTCTGATACATTCAGCCCTTGAGGCATAAGGTGGGTCTAAGATTGGCATAGCTACAGTTTCATGATTTCCATATGGATTTTCGTAACTATGATTAGAAACTTCTGATCTAGTTGCATAAGGGTTTTCGCTAGATGTATCATAAATTGAGGAGGTATATGTTCTTCTCGGCTTTGGGATAGGATCATAGACAATATGTTCCTTACTTTGGTATACTGGTTCTGGAGGTAGAGGTTGGGTAGGGTGGAATGGTTCATGTCTTATTTGCTGCTGTCTTTGGTAAATTGGATCTATTTTGGTAATCATGTTAAAGTTGGACGTCTGCCCATATATTCCTCTCCTATTATATTCTATAAGAGAGTTTTGCCTGCGTAACAGTGGGGTAACTTTAGGTTCTGTTTCAAAATCGCACATTGAGTTTTGTCGTCTTAAACTCTTGACGACGGGTTTAGCGTCATAATCACGAACGGTACAAATCGAGCCATTTCTATCGTCACAGAATGAGCTCTGCCTTTTCAGTATCGGTTTGAGAACCGATTTCTCACAGGATGAATTGCTTCGTTGCAATATTTGGTTCCTAATTTGCTGGTTCCTCATATGTATGCTCATATCACTGAGGTCTGATTTTTCTCGTCTCAGCATGGGCATCTGCTGCATGGAAGGTCTCTGTTGCAAGTCACTCTCGCATAGTGACTTCTGACGAGACACTTTCTGCGAAGATTTCGTTTTCGAGCGGAACAAATCGAGTACTGCGTTTTTTATGAACGATGGTTTTTTTGATAATTTCTTTTTTGTTTTTGGCGAGAATGTTTCGTCGCGCTCCAAGCTCGAGTTCACGACTTCGGATGAGCTGTGGAAACCCACAACCAAATAGCCACTTAGTAACTCATGATTTAGATGGACATCTCAGACAATTCAGAATTCAAAAACATTTTATAAATAGAAGAGTCTGAAATATCCTAGTGAAAATGGGAATTTTCACATGAATTTCGTGATTTTGTAAAAGCATATTGATATAAATGTCAAAATGGAAAAAAAAGTTAACTTACAACACACACTAGATGAAATTAATATGTATTATATGTCATGTATGATACAGTATATAAAAATCTCAGATTTTTATATATAAGGAAAAAAAAATTATGGGAAAATGGTAATGACAGAAGAAAACATTTAAATTCAATATGCTTCCATTATCAAGTTGCACTAAAATGCAGACACGCACTGCCAATAGTTGTTCTGATACGATCAACTAAATACTCTAATAGATTACATGTTATAACACTTTACATTCGCCCCGATATAGAGATATATGTTACAAATATACGTATACTTTATAACCATATACAAAACCATAATATGTGGCCCGTCAAGACATGTTAGTCGATTGTGAAGCGATTGGTGTTTGCATGTTAGAGCAAATTGTACAGGGGGCAGAATATGAAAACTGCGATAGAATTCAAAAGGAATATTCGAAATTTGAGACTTTTTGGAAACATGCACTTTGTTTTTCCATATTTTCAATCGAGATTTTTAATGACATGAAAGTTCTAACATTTTTTATTATTACTTGAGCTCATAAGACGAAGGATAGATTTTGCCACTTATTTAAAATAGTGATATGATCTATAGACACACATAATAAGTTACTTGTAGCCTACCTTAGGTTATGCATGTGTTGTGGTTTCCTGTACAGTTCAAACGCTGAGCCACGTTGTTCTCTGCTGCCAGCTAAGTCTGTAATATTATCATCATTCATTTATATACTGCAGATTGTGAAAACTATGGACTTAATTTACAATTTTAAAAAATAGCTGAGATTTATTTTCAGTGATGATTTTATTGACTTTTTATAGAGTCAGTTTGTGGTATTTGTAAAAAGATTCCAGCTTCTTATATTTCTGCTTTTTTGAAATTTACTTCAGTCGTAGATAAAGGAAACTATAGACATCTTCATATTTTCCATTTCACTCATACAAAATAATTAGAAATGCGTATTAGAACTAGAATAGGAAAAACGGGACAAAACAAATATCTTTTGCCCTTTATCATATTTTGGATTTTACAAAGGGCATCCTACCTTGAATAATTATATGGCTGGGGATTACATAGTTTTCTTTGTCTTTGACTTTAGCACTAAATTCTGAAAGTGGACCCTGGGCTCTGACGTTTAAATTCAGCTGTTAAGCGTCGAAACCCAGAGTTTCGAAGACAAATCCACCTTGAAGATGGAGAGAGGAAAATTAGGCTGAAAGTAGTGTTTGTTACCAATGAGATGTGGGTTGTGCGGCAGGTTGATGGCGCGGTGATGCGACGGCGGACCCGAGTACGGCGGCGACTGCGGCGGCAGCTGACCACCGTACATGGTTTGCTGCAAATATTGGTAAGACAGAATTTCGTTGGGATAAACACATAAGTTGGATACAATCCGGCTCGAAGGACCATTGTTTGGGTTTTAACTAAGGATTCTTCAATGAATTCCACAGATTATAGAATAACCGGTTTGATAATTTAGAATGAAAGAAAAATATAGGAACATGTAAATCAGGATCCGTGTAATTTGACAGGCTGTGACAACCTTACAGGCGCAGGAGTAAACATCGCGCAGTACTTTTCTCGCTTTTATTCTGTCAAATTAAGTACATACTTTATCCACCTTTTATTCTGTAGAAGGAATTGAAGGACATCTTTCATTCAACTACACTCTTTCATACATTTGTTTTGCTACATCTCAAAATGGTTGAAATAATATCTGATTCCATCATTTTGGGAACAATGGGGCCATAACACAAGGAAAAAATAATACTTAGAGGGAACTACTGATTTATAAAATACCTGTTGATAATTGTTGTGCTGATTGTGCGGCCTATGCGCCGGCTGCGACAACGAGTGCTGGTGCGAGTACTGCGGCGGGTACCCGCGCCCCGCGCCCCCACCCCCGCCCCCGCCCGCCGGCGCCGCCTCCATGTTCTACAGCGAGGTAATACATTATTTCCTACACTACCGTCAGTCTTAATTGCTTATATTGTAAAGTGAAAGGTACAAAACATATGCTTAATCCTGGAGGTAATAAAACAATTAAAAAACATCGCTATACAATCGTGGCGCGCAGGAAGTAAATAGCTACAGTATTACATATTATAAAACAAATTCGCTATCCCCCTGTCTGTCCCTATATATGCTTAGATCTTTAAAACTACGCAACGGATTTTGATGTGGGTTTTTTAATAGATAGTGTGATTTTTGAGGACGGTTTATGTAAGTTTCATTAAAAACAGATACCTGCAGATTCTAGCAGCCAGATCTTAGACTATTCGACGTTAACTTTAACTGACGTACATTGCATTAGCCTACGCAAGTTAAAGTTAACGTCAAAGTTAACTAGAGCAACGCACCCTAAGTTGACAATTTCTATTAACAATTGAATCACATGTAAACCAGCTATTACAGTCAACCAGCGCTAGAACTTACCCCGTTCCTAGGATGGTTGTCGGGCGGGCGGTAGTGCTTGGGCTTGGGCGGTGGCACCGGCTTGTAGGGCGGCACGGCCGCGCCCGCCCGCCCGCTGTAGTCCGCCTGCGACGCCGAGTTTGTTCGTCCACTGCTAAATGCATTTATCGATATTATAGGCCTGTTTCACCGCTTGCTGATAAAGAAGCTGATATTATGTAACTGATATTTTAATTTGTATAATTTGTGGTACTGCTATGTAGTCTGATGGTTTGTGGCTTATTAAAAATATTTTTAGTTATTTAAATTTATTTTTATCTTTTTATCTATTATCAAATACAAAGAAAACTAAAGATGGCGGACTAGCGTTGCCACCCGTACTTTATATTACTTTGTATGTGTATGTATGTATTATTGTAATCTATATTTTATGAGAAAAATAAAGTACGTTAAATGATTGTATTTCTCTTGGATTCAAAAGTTTGATCATGTGCATTGTTGCAGAAAACAAGTTGTGGTACCGCCATGGCAGATCGGCAGCGTCACTAAATTCGATTGTTTTACGGTCAGTCGGTCTAACTACAATCTGTGCAATTGCCTAGCAGTGATACTAATGTATAGCTTGCAGAAACAATATTTTTTTAAATACAATAAGAAAAAAAAATAGTATTATACTTTATTTTGAGACTATGTATTTTTTCGTACCTTTAATAACGTAATAATGTACTTTGTATGCGAAAAAAGTGGCCAACCTAGCTAGCGTACTCAGATGAGATAGAAGATTTTCATATAACATCTCTCTCATACAAAGCGGTAGATTTGGCGCTGTAAAACTGGACAAAAGATTTATTATTAGCACTCTCGTCAAGTTTCTTCTCATATGTTTCTTATACACATTTCTCATTCTCGTAAAAGCGAAACGAGTGATATGATGAAGTCTAGTTTATATGATGAGTAGTAGTTATGACTCACCTATACTTGGCATGATCGTTTGTGGGCACGTTCGGTAGAGACGGTCCTCTGGCATGCATGGGTGTGTGAGGACTGTTGCCGTTCATCGGTGGGGGGCGGCTAGTCTGGGGGCTTCTGTAGTCTGGTGGCCTATGGCTGTAATTAAGATTTATTTGGTAAAATCTATATATATATATATATATATATATATATATATATATATATATATATATATATATATATATATAACTCTTGCGTTACTGAGTGACTGACTGACAGACAACGCACATCCGAAACTACTTGGCGTAGAAAGCTGAAATTTGATGTGTTGTTTCCTAGGACAGTGTAGGGGAGCACTAAGAAGGGATTTCCCACGGGAAACGGATTTTTACTCACATACGAAGATATGGGCAAAAGCTAGTATGCGATATAACACTGGACTGATCGTCGCACAAGAGAGGCTTTTTTCCCAAAACTGGAACATAAATAATAATTTAAATAATAGGGCTTTAAATAATAATAAATTGGTAAAATTCAGATAATGTTGCACTCCGACAATGGATGAACGCAGGATGGATGCGGCGACGTATGAATGGCAACGCTCTGCGACAGCGCAATATAGAACAACGGAGCAGTAAGGCCACCCTTTTAAAGGATTCGGTCAAAATTTCGGTGATTTGACGGAAACTTTGAAAAAAATATTATATTTACCTGTAATTACTATCAGGGTTTCTGTAATCCAGCGAATTGTGTTCATGTGAGTTGGAGTTCCTCTGCGGACTCTGTTGAGCTGCCATTTGGTTCTGATTCGGAGGAGGGGGCGGTTCCATTTTTCTGTAACAATATATTATTTCACACCGTAAAGAATAAAATAAAAATGTATTATTTTATTTTTCCAACTTCTTTTTTATCTTCCAACTAGTGCCCTTTTTAATATCACCAGCAAGGCATCAATTGTTTAAACGATAGGTCATTGTTTGACTATTAATAGAAAGTACGCTGATTGTTTGAACAACCAATAGACAAAATAAATATATATATATACAGAACGATATCAGAATGTCTTGTATACTTGACACATACCTTTACTTTACTTTTACATCACGAAAATAATAATTTGCTAACCGTTCTTAAGAATTCATATTCAGAATGTATAAAATAAATGATCATATAATTTTTCTTAATAAGAATTTTTTTCTTATTTCTAAAGTGGATATATTTTTAGATATATATAAATTGTAATACTTACACTGTGGGCTGCACTTTGAGGTCGTCAGGAGCATTAGGCGGTAGACGTCCCACTGCCGAACCGTTGTTGGCGCCGTTGTAGTCATACGTGGTAGTGCCGTCGTACGAACTTTGCTGTTAAACAAAAATGTCAATTAAAATCGATTAAAAAGTATCAAAATTTTTCCGATTGAAATGATCGAAATGCTTAAAACTATGGAGCAGCATATCTTACTCTAACTCTTACACTCGAGGAAATTTAGCATGTTTCACCGCTTGCTGATTATTATGAATAGAACTATGATTCTTAGGAGCGTATTGGATAGTAAAATTATGATATATGAAACAAATAGCGTTAAAATTGTGTTTCACAAGTATTAGATGCGGCTAATTCACATTAGTCAGATTTATCTAGCAGTAAAGTTTATCTGTAAGATTACAACATTATATTTTATCACAAGGTGTTGAATGTTAGACACCGAAAAAAAAGCTTGTCCGCGTAAATCTAATTACGAAATCGTCTTATTTTCGTCGAATGTCAAACTTACCGGGTTGCTTTGATGTCGATGCCTGTCCAAAGAGTTTTGTTGCGTGGGCTGGATGATCATGCTGGTGGGACGAGCGGTGTAAGTTGGGGCTTCGTCACTGCCCGCGTCTTTGGGGGGGCCGAATAGACGCTCTTGCGCACTTGGACGATTCGGGGTCTAAAAAGTGAAACACATATTTATTGTTTCGAAATAGCTAGCGACTGCCACTATTTGCCTTTAGAATCAAACTAAACTACTAACTGCGAATATTAAGTCTTTTCACGTTTTTAATTGTGCGATTGAAATCGGATAATTTATTTATAAACATATTTATTTATTCAAGCATTAAAAAGTGTAGAGGAATTAATAATTAATTAAATACAAAAGTATTAATATCTTACAAGTAACTGGTTTACCCGGTCAAAAAATGGTTTCATTTTTAGACCTCTTCGTTTGTGATGAATGCGTTCTCGAATGCATTCGTTACAGATCGGACAAAGAAATGAAACAATGCTAAATAGTATTTGGATCAGTTTATAAATATGATTTCATTAACGGCCCAGAACAAATAAACAATGTGTCACGTGAAGCTAGAAGCCAGATAGATAGAAGTTGGATATACGTATTATTTATGGAGTCGTGCAAAAAGACGACAAGTCTATGCAATAAATGATTTCGACTTTGTCTAATTCTACATCAAAATTGCAATGAGGTTAGCATGAGTTATTGCAAGAACGTAATCGTATCTAAAAGGAACTATGTAAATTTTGACATGGTCGATATGAGTTTTCGCAAATATTCGTGCTAAACCCAGAATTATAAAAGATCAGTCTAAATCAAAGATAAAGCAGTTACAAGTTTAAAACTTTAATAAAAGACAGAGAAACACTTCAATAAGAGAAAATTATGTCATCAAAAAAGGTATAATAGATAGGTAGTTGGTGGTACTTACGGAAGGATTGTGCCTAAGACCATGCGGTGGTCTTCCAGGAGGTGGGGCCGGCAGTAATACCCCCCCAGCGGGCCTGCTCACGGTCCCTCTGGGAGGTAGCTCCGGGACTGTCCCATATAGTGGGGAGTGGAGGGGTGAATGTGCCATCGTGTTATATGGCGGTGCGTCGTTCATGTGCGCTTTGTGCCCATTAGTTGTGGCGGAGAAGCCATATTTGCTATCGCCGTAGCCGCCTTGCTGTTGGGAGAATAATGGATTGGTGATGTTTTGCATAACATGTATATTATTGTACAGAATTAACAAAAGAGTGTAAATGGAAAAACATTCCATTTTGTGCTTATTCATTTGCAATTGCGATGATGGAACCATTCGTCAATTTTATACGTAAAATGACACCTATTTAAATGAGCATAAAATTGGTCGGTATGACTGTAGACAAACAGTACAAGTAGAAAGAACAAGACAACAATGTATGGTGGTGCTAGACAATGATTGTGAAAAAAGATGATAAAACATGAATTATACCAACCGTATATGGAGGTGGAACGGCATCAGCCATATGGTTTGCCATGTGGTTCAGGTCATCATCTCTGTCCATGTTATCCTGTGTAGTTGCTATAGACGGGTCCGATGAAGACTTCACGAGTCTCGGTGCAGGCGGCGGGCTGACTTCCAAATCACTTTCTGGACTAGATGCGTAGGATAGCCTGTTTTCTGTGCTCGAAGACATTGAGAACAAGAAGTCATCGGACAACGGCTCGGGTCTCTATTTTCGTCCGCCATTTTGTAGATATCCGCCATTTTGAATCGCAGCGTCCGGTAGGGTGGGTTATGGAATGGGGTGACAAGACAAATGAATGATTGCAGATAAAACGTTATAAAAATAAAAACGGGGTTTAGCGAATGATTATGGTTTTTTACACACTTCAACCAACGTTCGATTGTAAAGAATAAAGATTATTTTTTTAAAAAGTTCAACTAATTAAATCGAAAGTTGATTTTGAAAGATGATATAGTAACACTAGTAAATGGTAATATTCACAAGAAAATAATAACAAACTCTTTGGTAAAAATTTCGGTAATAAGTAGTTCAAATTAAAACTAAATAAACAAACACAAAGCAAATGCACTTAAAGCAGACTTCAATAAGCGAATAACATGCAGCAAATATACAAATACATAAAAGCAAAAGGAGTGTAGGTTATTAAAGATTGTGCTTAGTCTAAATGGTAACTATTTGGTAATCTCTACTTCATAATCTAGACGTATCCTAAATGTTGTTCGGACACTGGTTTGCTTAAAAGGGGCGCGTCATCTCTTTCTGCTTCGGATTGATCCCTTTCTTCTTTTTCATCAGTTAACTTCAAAGTTGGCAAAGAGAGATTCTTCATTTTATTCAATGACCTATCAGATACAGTGGGAAGGGTTCTAACTTCGCTAACTGTCCGTAATTCGATAAAACGATTAGGATTTGCAGCTGTGTTTAGATGGCATTTGCAGTTTGGGATTCGGCAAATTTGACGCGAAGGTTTATCCAAAGGTTTCAGAGCCGATTTTGGCACATCTTTTTGGATGTGAGACTTCCAATCTGATAATTCAGATGGTTTGAAGCCATTGCTCTTTTGGAAATACGCTGAAGCGGGAGTAAATTGATCAGACATTGGAACAACTGATGATGGTCTTTGAAGATTTGGCACTGGAGATTTAGAAGACGTTTCTAACACACTGTAAGGTCTAAAAGTTTGCAATGGAGTATTTGCTTTAGCGAATATTTGAGCAATTTCGGGACTGTTCATCCCAGGTTGAACTTTCTGATTTAGTTTCATTCTTTGATAATGATTTTGTCGTTCATCGTAGGGATAGTTGGCAAGAGTGTGGCGATTTTTGTTGAGGTAAGTATTAGGGATGCTATACAAAGCATTATTTGGCATGCAAGGTAAAGTTTCGGAGTAATAATATGGCACTACATGATTTCTGTTAGCGTCGTATACTTGGTCGTGACGGTTCGTGCTCTTGTTAGAATTTAATGGCACAAGCTGTGGTGAGAAGGTGGTTCTTTGAGGGGATGAGGGGTAGAAGTTGAGGGGGTAGGATATAGGATAAAAGGCGGGGTATGGCGAAGGCGGGATGGGAAAGTATATGTCCGACACCAGTTCAACGTGCTACACCGCAAGACAAAGAAACGAATTGGTTAATACGTATATAGAAATATTTATATTACGTTCAACAGAAAATTTGATTAAGTCAAACATAAAATATTTGTTTTTATCAGAAACGATTCACTAAGATTCAGAGTCAAGATAAAATATAATAAGAACGTACGTCCGTCATTAAAAATATTCGGTTGAGCGTAATATTCTTCAATAAATAAATATATTAAAGAAGAGGAAGTTTGCTTTTACTAGAAACTTCTAGAGCACAGATTTACCAAATGCACCAATTGCCACCAAGCATCTCGAAGCATGATGCGTTACCGCTGTGATAGACAACATATTAATAACATAGTATTTACGACATAACCTCCGCCATATCTTTTCATATTACTGACTTAGTAATTGACCTTTTTCCACACAGAAGTAGATATTAAAGTCTCGTGTCTACTAGGCAACATTGTTGTATTTAGCTAAATAAGTTATCTTTCCAACTCGGTGCCCAAGTTACTCTGAACTAGGAAAATTATCAGTGCCTAGTGCATACGAGCTCTTTTTGCATAATTTGTGTTACAAATAAATATCACTTGAATAGTTACATAATGATAACTCATCAACTCCTTCGTCACTACCACCATTAAACAAACCTCACGGCTTGTTTCACCACTCTTTGATAAAATTATCTATAGTATTGTAATCTGACAGATAAATATCTAAATAAATCTGCACAATGTTATTGGTCACTTAGCTCTATCCAACACTATTTTAATATTTTCGATTCTTTAATTCGATACGTTACATATAGACTATCAAATACTTATCAGCAAATGGTGAAACAGGCTTCCCTCTTGCAGACCCTGGATATTCGCATACGTGCACCCACACGCGCCACGTGACTCACCTTGGTCTCGGAGAGCCAGAGCTGCGTGTGCTGCGTGCGCTGCACGAGGTCGGCCAGCTTGCTGAACCACGAGCCCTGGTTGGCCTCGCTCAGCGTGATCGTGTGCGTGAACACGTGCCCCCACACGCGCTCCATTTGTTGGCATTGTTCGAGAAGCTTCTTTGATGATTTGTGGGCTGATCTGAGGGTAAACGAGCTTGGATAATTTCGATTATTTTCGATTGTGATTGGATAATAATCTTATTAAATGGGAATGGGATTTAGCTTAGTATTTTCTCAACTTCTTCCTAAAAAGTCCGACTCAAATCCAACTAATAGACGTTGCTTTGCTGCTTGTCTATGATTTAATATTACTACATATACAAAATCCCAGTAAAACCTGTTACTCCTCCAGTGAAATATACTAGTCAAAACCAGGGATTTTCCTCTTTATACATCTACAAGCGACCCGTCCCGACTTCGCTAGGATATGATAAAAAGTAGCCTATGTATGCATGTAGCCATATTTAATCAAAATCGGGCCACAGTTTTTGAGTTTATTCATTACAAGCAAAGAAAAATACAAATCTTTTCACTTTATAATATTAATATGGATATGAATAACGAAGGCCAGTACCCCAGCAGTGGGCACAAAGGTAAGTGAGCAGTGGTTAAAATGGCTGATCATAATAACATAAGTAGTATATCTTACTTTGGCAATCCGGCTCGAAGCTGCTTAATAATATGCTTGTTGTCGGCCTTCAAGAATATCACAATAGGGTAGAACTGTGCATAGTTCAGTCTATCAACAGCGTTGGGAGTAATGTCTAGGAGCGCGTGTTTCCCTCTCTCCATGATAGTTCTGATGCTGGAGAGGCGGATGATGCCGGCTGATTTCGTCTTGCTTTCTTCTATAGCGCTGTCCATTTCTGCAATATTTTTTTTTTTAGATTTTTCATGTGAGAATCTTGTATAATCTAAACTAATTGGACAAACCCAAAAAGTCACTAAGAGTGGGTTGCTCCATGAGTGGCAACTCTCCCTAAGACTTAAATCACCGATCAAATCAATTGCTAAATCAAAAACCAAAAATTACATAAAGTAAATAGATTAATTTAATAAATTGTGACTCAATTTCTTGACGTCATTAAGGTCCGTCTGTATTTCTCATCCTTCATTTCAATCCATCTATAAGGAAGAGCAGTGTAAATAGCCATTTAATTGATAAAACTTAAAATTATCTACAAATTAACCATTTAATTGATAAAACTTAAAATTATCTACAAATCGCAATAATAAGCTACTTTCCAACCAGTAAAATCAGATACTTTTTTATTACGTCAAAAACAAAACTTTATATGGAGCTTTGTATGACAGTGTTGTGCTATCTAAATTAAATATACCTATAGAATTTTGTATTGAACACTTACTTGGCTCGGCAAATTTGTCTGGACTCTCGGATAACAGTCTTTCCCTTGCAATATCAGCCACGGGCCCCAAGACTATGACGGGGCGGACAAAGCCTGGATGTTTGAGGATCACGCGCTCGTATGCTGGGAATTTACTGATGCTGTCTGATAGCACAACTTCGTCCCAATGTTCCTGTTGAAATTGTGAGAATTTGTAAAATTTGAAACAATATTAGTTTCACATTTCACTTTTTATTTTTAGAGTTCCATCGTTTAGTCAAACGAAACTTCTGTTGTGTATTGGCTAAGTGTCAATGTCATCGTGAGAATAAAACAGTGTGCTCTAATAGCGGTTGCTTGTTTTATTGTTCTCCTTCTCGTAACAACTTCAAATATTCATTATATTCTAATCAAGTATGAATTCTTGCTTCATGTAACTGTTTTGATACTATGGCACAAGTCAGAAAAATGCTAATCATAATTTTGATGTATTAAGAAGAAACTATATAGGCTTCTTAGGCCGCTAGTGTGAAAGCTGTAAAAAATATTTTCCGACCTTAACAGTAGGGCGACGGCGCAATGTGAGGTACACACAAATTCATGGCTTAACTACGTTTTAAACTTCTTAAGAAGTGGGTTATTTTATGATAAACCTGTTGCGCCCAGGATCGGCTTCCAACGTAGGAACTTTTTAACGGTTTATTTACACGGACATAATGTTCAACAAGATCTCTAACGACAATAACAGCTCGTGGCGGAAATGAAGTTTTTGTAAAATTTGTGTTTCCTACCTTGCCAAGACTCTTACTCCTCCTATGCGTGGACCTCCTTCTCCTGAAGAAGTTGGTTTTCCCATCATTGCCTGACATTTCCTTTTTAGTCGCGTTGAACTGTGCCGTGGCGAGCTCCTCGGCCCGAGCTTTGTTGGGGATCGTGCCTTTCTGGACCTCTTGGTTGTTGCGGCCTGAACAAAAATTATAGACAAAATAAAACATTAATAACAATAAATAAATAAATAAAAGAAATAAATAGGAACAAATCACACATATTGAGCTAGCCCCAAAGTAAGTTCGAAACTTGTGTTATGAGATACTAACTCAACGATGCTATATTCTACAACATATACATATATAGATCAACATTCAAAACCCAGGTCAATCCGAAAAACATCATTTTCCATGTTGACCTGACCGGGGTTCGAACCCGGGACCTCCAGTATAGCAATCCGGTATGAAGATAGGTTAGGCCACGGAGGTTGTCAAAATACAATAATAATAATATTTTTATACATACATATAATGGATAATTTAACATAGACTGAAAGCTAAAATAAACTCAGCGATGCTATATTTTTATAACACATACAGATATAGATTAACACATATAGATTAACATTCTAACCCAAAAAGATCTTCTATCTTAACCTAATCGGGGATCGAACCCGGGACCTCGATTGTAGGAGTCCGGCACGATGACAATTAGGCTACAGACAAAAATGATTTTAAGTAAAAATCGTTTATTTTCCCCAACAATCGTCATAAATACATAAAATACATAAAGACAAAAGAATCAAATAAACTTAAACTATCTAATTGATTGAAGGAGAATGGAGACTGATGAAGGTTGAGTTTATGTTACATATCTTAATAAAATTTAGTACAACATTCTAATCCTATCCTAACTAATATTATAAATGCGAAAGTAAGTTAGATTACCTCTTCACGCACGCTCAACCAACTTCTTGATTTTTTACATACATGTAGTTTGAAGTATGGTAAGGACATAAGGTACCTTTCATCCTGGAAAATTAACGCTGGCGAAGCCGCGGGCAGAAGATAGTTATATTTGACGACCTCGGTGTCGCAGTGGTAAAGTGCTTGCCTCTGAACTGAGAGGTCCCGGGTTCGATCCCCGGTCAGGTCATTATAGAAAATGATCTTTTTCTGATTGGCCCGGGTCTTGGATGTTTATCTATATATGTATTTGTTATAAAATATAGTACCGTTGAGTTAGTACATCCCATAACACAAGTCTCGAACTTACTTTGGGGCTAGCTCAATCTATGTGATTTGTCCTAATATATTTATATTATTTATATTTATATTAGTAATAAAAGTTTGTAAACGTAATATTCACTTGATTTGCTTAAATGGCATGATAACCACTAAGCTACTGAGTTCGTGAACAATGAAAGCGTGGTACCTATCCTGAAGACGTGCCAGGCGCCCACCGTGCCGTTGTGCAGCGTGTCCACCACGTGGAACACGTCGCCGCAGCGGAACGACATCTCGCCGTCCGTCGGCGTGGTGTAGTGGAAATGCGTCTTTATGTGGAACGAGTCGCCCGCTGGAACCACATCACGTATGGTCATTACAGAGATATAATTAGCGGCCATAATCATAGCCAATTATATGTCGTTTAGGTACATAATGAATCATTCTATCAAAATCTGTGTAGTTTTATAGATCACGAATATAGATAGATACGGATAGACAGACATACAGCGGAAAGCGAATAGCAAGTGCTCCATATTTGTCAGTTAAACGAATTCCCTGTAGTTTGCAGATTTTTAGGAATTAATTTAAAATTTGTCATAAAAAAGATCCTATGATGGACTAATTTCTAAGTAAATAATTTGACTTATGACTAAAAATCATATAAGTAAAAAAATATTCAATATGCCAAATGGCCCATAAAATGAAACTGTGTTTGTTTGTCTTTCTTTTACGTCGAAAGTAGCATTGTCTTGAGTTGATTTTTAATACATTTGGAAATCTGTAGCAATTCCCAGTAAAACTAGAGTAAACCTTCATTTGAAACTGAGTTTATGATAAGCAAAGATTAGTACACAAATTAATAGAATACTGACGCATCTGACCGCTGGCCACCGCATTATATTCGTCGGGTGAATGCTGCACGATCAGGTCGATCCTGTCTTGGAGACTCAACAGGAATAACACAGCTTCCTCGCGCGTCACTCCCTTCATTTCCATGTCGTTTACCTGCAAGAAACATCAACACTGATATCGCACCTCTATATGTACATATAATTCCGTAAAGGTAACAATGAAAAAATATCAACAACGTCCTCAAAGAGAGTTAGATAAAAAATATTGCCCTCGTTGGCGGGCATCATCACAAACGGTGGCGGGTCGTAAAATAGGTATATTTTTTTATGAGCACAGGTATCTTTTTGTAAATATTGTAACAATTATTAGTGCAGCAGTAACCTCAAACGATTTTTGTGTCAACAGTTACAGAAATGTTGAGTAAAATTTAATTAGGTATATCGCTGAGTGCATGTGGGTGAACTTGTGATACGTAGCAGGTACTAGCACATAATTTATTATCTGTGTCCGTCCGTAACGGAATTATTTCAAACATACACACAATATATACAAAATATTTAAAAAAACTCTTACTTTGAGTATTTTGTCAGCAGGCTGCAACCCCTGCAAGGCCGCAGGACTAGTGGGTTGTACCCCAGACACGAACACCCCCGACCTGTTCCCTCCGCACAGTCGCAAACCCACCGAGCCCTCCTTTTGGAAGCTGATGAGGCGTGGTTCACTCCTGATGAAGGAAAAAGGTTACAGAATTACAACGCTTTCGAATTTTGTAGCTTTCAGAAATATAATTTGAAATTTCGAGGTGAAAAGTGCTTGTGAAAGTCTAATTTCTAAATAAATTCTATATAACTTTAGTTATCTGACCCTGCAGCGGCCAAAATTGGCAACTTTGAATAATCATTAATTTTCTAAACACTGCTTTATGTCGTATTTTATTTTTTACGTCTGAACAGTCTTGTTGCTTAAAAAATACTAAATCTATCTAGGTATCTAACAAAATTTGAGATTCTACACAACCGATAAATAATGACTTGCTGTCAGTTATTACCGTCATTCCTAAATGACGTACGTTATTATAATATTTAAGTATAATCTAGTTTAAATATAATCGTAACTAGGTACTCGTATAAATATTATGATAGCGTGATGAAATGGAATTTTTCCACAAAACTTAACTAACAACAAAAAGAAATCAAACATTGACTAATGTAAAACGCAATAAATTCTATTTCGACTTTTCCTTTTTATTGTAATTCAGTGTTCAATTAATGTGTAAGTTTTTTTTAACTTACGGTGGTTTGGTCCTCTGGTTATTCATAGCTTCTTCTTCATACAGTTGTCGTCTACTGCTGTAGTAGTCTGAAAATAAAATTTAATACCTCATGTTAAATCATGAAACCCATTGATTTAGTTTAATACTAATTGCGCTTTGTGGTTATTTTGATGAAGAATTGAAAACATAAAACAAAAACAATCGAATTAGCTAATTTTCTTGTCTGAAATGCACAAATTAAATAACAAATTTAAAAAGCTGATCAAATATAATCGAAGCTGAGTCTATGATAAGCAGAGATTACACAAATTTAAATATTAAATTATGTCTATTTTCCAGCAATATTTAAATTTATATCTACAACACATTCATATTTTATAGGAAAATCGAAAAAATATAATGCTCGATATTCCGGCAGTAACGAGTTTTTTTTTTGTTGATTAATGTAGTCACATCAAACTTTACACATTTTTGTGACGTCAGCGAAAATAGACCCTACTTATATTTTAATTGCGAACTGACCAGCTTCCCACGGGGCCATTTACATACGTATAAACGTTCGGGAATAAATTGTCTAAATAACAGTGAAAACTGCATGCAAAATCATTTAAAGAAGAAAGTTTAAAAACAGACAGACGCGGAGAGCGAATTTGTTTTATACTATGTAGTGAATATACCTTCGTTTCTCGGAGGAGGTGGTCTGGGCGGTTGGTCAAGGTCGTGAGACATGGCTCTCCTGTCATTGCTGCCGGTCCTCACTGGTGCCGCTACATACAGGTTCTGTCCACTGCTGGAGTAAGCTGGTGTGATTTGTTCGTTGTTCCCGCTATATACATTGTGAGCGGGAGCCTCTGTAACATTTAAAATTGAGCACGAAGATTAAACTCTATTACATTCAGAATGTGAGTGAACGTTTAGGATTGTGATTGTGTACGATGGCCGATTGGATAAAATTGAATTGTTAAATCGTAAAGCAGGTCATTATTATTTTAAGAAGCACGAATACTTGTGTAATTCATGCTACGATGATATTCTCTCTTATTTTCCATTATCACTATCCAAAAAATAAAGGGAGAATAGTAAGCTTGTCATTCTAGGCAATAATCTCCATGAATGTATTTACTGGTCCACGTAAAAATACATGATTTACGGTCATGCATCCATAGTTGTAAGACTTTAGTACATCCAACCACATATTAAGTTAACCCTGCATGGAACTAGATGCGTCAATATACGAGCAAATTCGCAATGATTTTAGGGAAGTCGATATGCTGCTGACTGTCCATACTAACCTAAACTATTGTAATTATTCTGGAAGTTTCCATTTGTCACCGTCTCCTCCCGAATCAGCTCTCGCGTCACGACCAGATTCAGCCTATCCTTACAAGACTCCACCAGCTTCCTGGCTTCCTTCAGCGTCATGGCGTCCGTCACTGCTGTGTTGTTGATGCGAGTGACTACATCTCCTTCGCAAAGACCTTGGCCAGCTTGATTCAGTTGCTCTCGAGCCCGCAACGTCAACTCTTTCACATACAACTTGCAACCTAGGACTATGCCGAAGTCTGGAAGAAATGGAAACTTGATTATTTCGTGACATGTAGGTACTTACATGAAACTGTGTACAAATAGTTTAGTAAGTACAATATGCTGCGTATCACGGACAACATGACATGACTGCGTGTGAGACAACGCTTTTTTGAGTAAATCAAAATTTATTGATCAATGAAGGTAATCAAATCTTTTATGGTGTAGGTTCAAATCTTGTCAAAGATAAGATAGGTACATAAATGGACTGTTACCACTTAAGATTTTGTGAAATCATAATTAGGTATGTATCAGTGCCAGTTTCTTGCTAGTCGTTCAACTAAAATGATTTATTCACATCCAACCATAAGTACAACTATTTCATTATGACATCTTTCTCCCCATTCCTGGCGAAACGACAAACATGTCTTGTCCCACTGTGCAATTAAATCTGTCACTTTACTTAGTTAGTGTTCTTTCTAGAAGACTTAATATGCCACGTTCTTTATATTACTGTATCAGTCCTAACTGAAGATAGCGCACCTTCTTTCTTCCCATTCCTGGTGAGAGCCAGTTTGATGGTGGTCGGCGCAGTGGGCGGAGGCGCGGGCGCACGTCTCCGCACCACCAGCGAGACCGTTGCGCCGGAGTCACGCAACACTTGCACCGCTCTCGCGTACTCCACATTCTCCAGGGGCACGCCGTTCACGGACACAATTCTGTCGTTTACTCTGCAAGGAATCCATAATTCATTTATTTATCAAAATATTTAGTAATGGTTAAGACTATGATCGAATGGTCCAAGGAGTTTATATACCTAATCTGACTTATGTTAGTATTCATAGACCACATTATGAGTAAACCTGCACATATAAATATTCTTCTTGTTTAAATAATTTCGTCCTTTAAATGTAATACAATTTATTATCTGTGTGTTTCTAATTATTAGCCTGTTTATACCATTTACATATATACTCGCTCGCGTATAAGATAAATACTAAGAAGTTTGTTCGTAATGAGAAATTAAAAAATAAGATTTCGAAAAAGTCGCCTTAGTAGTCCTATTCAAGGTCGAAATCCACAGGGTTTTGTACTCACTGCAGTTTATCCTCCGCAGGCCCGCCTCTGAGCACGTCTGACACGGCGATGGATGGGTCGCCGCTCGCGAAGTGAGGGTTGTCCCTGCCTCCAGACACGGCAATCCCAAAGCCATAGCCAGGCACCCTGTTGAGGCGCACGCGATGTGTCTCCCAACCAGCACTGCGTTCAGCCGTCTGAAAGAAAATATATAGATGAACTCTTTATTCAGCAGCATAGCTACCAGATTTCTGAGCATCCTAGGGGCAAGCCCAGGTAGCTTCATTTATATTATGATTTTTATTGATAATCTGGATTACGACGAATCTGGAGTACGTCGAATACAAAACAAACTATTTTAAATAGTTTAGATAGGGCTAGGGCCCTTGTTTCTTTTTGTCTTGGGGCAAAAATAAACTAGTTTTTCTTTGAGCCTTTGAATACCTACGCTACACTACTGTATTTACTGAATCATTTACAGAATTTTGTCCTGTTCTATTCCTAAACTCCGAAAGCACTTTTTTTGACATAGGTCCCGATTATATTGGAGGTAGAGAGAAAAAAACATCCCAGTTTATCCAAGGTACTCCAAACTCCAAACTATTGCGTGATTTGGGCATTAAGTACAGTGATTACATCATATACCATTGTGAGCTGATTGGAAACCCCATATTTCAATGGCTCGTTATGGACAAACAACGTGTCTTCGTTGGATTGTTATGGAAAGTGATTCTAAGTAGATACTCGTATAGTCAACATCAATCAAACTACCTAAATTCTTCGCAAACTCGTCCCTATTACCACGGCATAAATAACTTGTCACTGCGTTCGACTGTACTTGGATAAGTCAGTTAATAGTAATGGTTTCCTCTCGTTTTTTTTTATTTAAAGACTTTGTTATTCTAGTTCCTATTTTTATTTTATTTAATTCTAGTCAAAACAATCCTTCATAATTATATATTTATATAAAACTTTTAGGCTGAATTTATCATTACAAACTTGCCATTACGTTCGACCTGAAGCAGGGTCGAACAAACCAAACGAAAAATTAAATTTGTCGTCTTATTACTCATAGGATTTTTAACTTCAAGTGGAATATATTATTTAACATGCTTAATAGGTCTCATCAAATCTATTAAATATAGATGTTTGTTCTCTAATATTAAAGCAGCTTCGAATAATACTTGAATATTATAATAATATACATACCTGAATATAATAATATATATAATATACCTGAAATCCTTGAATCGATATTTCATGTTTCTCGCAAATACCAGTGCTGTAAATCTTGTATAGCCGAGTGTTCTCATATTGGACACTCCTAGATCTTTACACACTGATTTGCCTTGTCCTTAATAAGGAATAGATACGTTCAGTAATATTTAAGTACCTAGTTATTTCTCTGAGGATTATAAGATCATAAAGCACTGTACTTGGCTTCGCACGGTCTAATAGGCAGTTTTGTATGTATAAACCTTCGTTGTAACTAACTAACTACCAAATTTATATCCTCTCTATTTTGATTTTAGCATCACACAAGTACCTACTTATCTGGATATCTTTGAACTTTTTTCCAAAAAACATACTACTTGAGCACCGCTCAATCATCGATTTCAAAATTTAGCTAAACGGCAAGTACGGCAGCCGTAAATTCGAAGAACACAGTGGAAAACTGAACTAAATCGAGATCAAATACAACCTCATTGTGTAACAGGTCAGAAACAGAGGCCATTATTACGTTAGGGGGCCCATAATGCGCCCACGCAAGTATCACGGCCTTTGTGCAATGGCTGACACTGTCGATACCCTATGGCTATATTTGGTCATAGATTTTATTCATTTTTAGAAGCGGTATATATTGACCTACTAGCTGATGCCTGCGACTTCAAAATTATTCGAGAAATTTATTTGTACAGACAAATGTAACGATACCTATACATACAGAAGATGCTAATTAGACTGAAAAAGTATATTTTCTCTTCTTCAGGTGTCGATAAGCATTTTCTCTCCTCAACAGAAAATGCTTATCAGACTGAACAACTTTTATTAGAGCGTCATTTCTATATTCCCTATAGTGTAGCTGTACCATCATAGGTCTACATCAGGTGTTCCAGATCTTCGATTTTTATATCTCAACAGAAAATGCTTATCAGGCTGAATAACTTTTGTTAAGGTGTCATTTCAATATTTCCTATAGTTTAACAGTAAAATGGTACTGTCTCAATATTTCCTATAGTTTAACAGTACCATTTTACTGTTAAACTATAGGAAATATTGTATACAGTTAACCAGGCTTTATAGCTATATAACAAAAAACGTTTCATTCAAATCCGTCCAGTACCTAGATCCAGAGATTAGCGTGTGCAAACAAACAGACAGATAGATTTTTTTAAATTCTTATTCTATTACTCATTCTCTATCGATCTCAATTTTTTTTTTCAATATCTTCAATGTACAGAAACACTTTTTTTTACTGTTTTATTGATTTAAGTGATGTATTGATTTAAGTGACCACCGCATTCTGGGGTAGTAGAAGTTCCTGACCTAGATAAAATATCAGATGCCTTTGGCGTGTTGAATAAAAATCGGAAATAAAATTATTGTTTCTGGACTATCGATATTGCAATCGGAAAGGGCCATACTAGGTATCGATAAGGAGCTAGTTTAGAGCAATACTACTAATTGATAAAAACTACCATCGATAGTTCCTATCGAACCGTGATGACGAGTAGACTATCGATAGTGCTCTGCAATATTACATAACCTATCAATCAATAGTATGCCAAACTATCGATAGCTATTGTTAATAATGCTTTTTCTCAAACTTTACAGAATAGCTATCGGTACTTTAATATTGTGCGGTAGGTACCTAACACTAGTGTCACCTGACACACAACCACAATACCTACACACGATAAGAAAAATGTAGATAACTGAATCATTAGAAACCATATGCCCCAGGGCTCCGCTTCAGTGGGAATTTAGGGAGGGAAATCCACCAGGGTAAAATAATGACAAATAATTATTATGTTTGGCTATTTATGCATTTAATTTTATACCAAATCAAGTAGTCAATTAAAACAATAACATTAAAACCAACCTGCAATTTCTCAAATCCTAGGTTATCCAATTTCATAATTGATTGCAAGCAATCGCACATACCTCTGGAGTTAGTCACTACACTAAGTAGGTACCTAGGTACGCTCACAAATGTTACACTCTTCACAATAGATTTAGAAAAAAGTTTTTAAAAAAACATTTGTAAAGTGTGCGTACCATGTAGGTAGGTTCCTATCTATAGGTACTTTTAAAGATTCCTGTGCTCTTAAATAGTTTATAAAAAATAAATCACTTTTTTATGTCTTCTAGCCAGTTAGCTACAAACATTCTTATTACGTATTCTTTATTCAAATTCCAAAGTTTTCTTGTAGGCGTGTAACGACATCGCCAGCGCGCGACATAAGAGATTATAAGCCTCTTTGAAGCCCGAGAACACATAAGACACCAAATACGAAAGCCTGTTTTCTGCTCCAACTTAGCAAACAGAGAACGGTAGCCTAAAATTGGTCGAATCTTACTTGAACTGCTTAGCAAACAGCATGTCGTATGCAAATGGTATTGTTTACCGAAAAATTTGAAGCTGTTAAGAAAACAGTTCGACGAAAGTATTTAACTAAGCAACCGAATAGGGACAGTATGGCCACAAGCACAACTGTTTACAACAAAAAAATATTTAGAAACTAAAAAAAACGACTTACTTAGAAGCTTAGACAAACTTTGAACTTTGTTTAGGTCATGTAGGTAATTGTACCTGCCTATGAATTATCTCAGTAGTTGCGATCTAAAATTGCAACTAAGTACAATACAGACCTACCATCCTAGTTTTGGGGAATATTAGAATGATCTACTTACATCGAAATTACAAAATCCAAAAATAGGTTCTTTGTTTTGAGAACGACTATGACAACAGACAGACACGTCAAACTAACAACACATTCTGTTTGAATAGAGAGTAAAAAAAAAGTAAAACTAATAACATAACTCAACTGTGGGTTTTCCCGGCCTCTTCCGCCGCCAAATATCGTCGGAGCCCAGGGTCAGCTTTCCTAACTTTTGACGATAACTCCTAACCATCGAAATAGTATAATGTAGATAAGACGCCTAGTATTATACCTAATCTGATGATTAACCCGCCAATCTGCAGTAGGCCAGCGTGGTGGGTCATGGCCCATATTATATCCCTTATTCATCAATAAGGAAGGCCAGTACCCCAGCAATGGGGACGTTAGAGGCTGATGATACAATACATCGTCGTAACTCGATTTCCAATTATTTTACAAAAAACTCGATTCAAAGTAATGATACTTAAGTATGCTATGAAATGCAACCCCAAATATTCTACTCGGTAGGTAGTCTCAAGATAGATCAGCCAAAAAAAAATTATATACCCCTTATCTCAAAGCAGTAAGTCAACATTTTGATTGGCAAACTATGACACTAATGAAAAATACATTTTGCAGTGTTCTATTGCAGACAATGGACATACAATACTCAGAAACAAGCGATCTTCAATTTACATGAACTGCTGTAACTCATTATGCTAAGGTTCAATTTTGATTGCTTAACAGGTATGTTAAAACACCCATTGGTGATGCTAGCTGAATATTCAATTTCAAAGAATGACACATTCCTACCATGTAGAAAGGTTATATCAGGTTCTTTCGAACAAAAGTCACCTTATCAAAATTTATTATGTCACGAAGGTTTGCATTTAGATACCACTTGGGAGGCATAGAGAAGATTGTTAAATAGTTGGTTGATCATATGGAATACAAAGACAAATAATATTTATAAGAAAAAATATTTTTATGTTCACACATATAAAAATCAAACTGAAACTGTGTTAGGAAACACTGTAATAGCTAGAGATCTAGTTGTGTGTTACATACAATTATTATTTATTATAATAGAACAATATGTTTAGTATAAAATCAACTAGGTAGTTATTATTATGGCAACACACTCAAATAAAAACATACAGTGGAGCCACAGGTGAAAGCTAGTCATTATGTAATTCAATTCCATTCCTAGAATTTTTTTTTTCTTCACAAAATCTCAAATAGTTCTATATCAGAAACTAGAATCTGCCCAGTAGTACCCTATTGCTTAAAACCCCACAAATACTAAAAAAACAACACATGGTTATTGGACAACCCCTTATCCCAGTATGCAATATACAATACTATTGAACAGTAGAAAAATAAAAAAACAAGTTTGTATAAAAATTTAATAGAAACTAATTAAATACTATAAAGTATATCCTGGTAAACTAGACAAGTTTGTTCCATGAAAATCAATCATTTCATCAGGATTCAATTTAATTTTCTCAATAATAGCATGTTTATTAAATTTCACTTCATTTGTATATTCCTGCTTGATTAATCTTATCTTGTTTATAATTTTGTTCCGGACTGTTGTCTCTAGACCTGGATCCCGCAATAAATGTGATAAGCTCAGCAAATCTTCAGGTAAAGTATCTGGAATTTCATATTCTATTTGTAGTGTATTAGTCTCTGTTAAATTATGTTTAACCTTTAATTTCTTAGGGCATATGTGACGTGTAAAATTTGGCTCCTGAGTTATTTCTGTACCATCGTCATCAAAGACAATCTTTTTGTTTAGCGCACATGTACATTTTTCACTTTCTTGGTTTTTTAACTCGCTTTGTTGTTCTGAACTATCGACGCCTAGTAAATGACCATATTTACTTTCCATTTTTTTTATTATTGACTTGCATTTCTTGTAAATTGACCTCAATTCTTCTAAATCAGTTTCGCTGTATTTGTCAACATTGTCAGAGTTTTCATCGCAACTTGACTTTTCTTGCCGTAAATCTTCACTTACCATATTTAGGTTTTGTTTAATTTTCTTTCTTTTGTGCCTTAAATTCTGTTGTAACTCATTTTTTAATAGTTCCATCTTCATTTCATGTCTGATAACCTTAAAATCGTTATTTTTCCTGGATGACTGTTCCAAAGGCATTTCGTTGTCTTCTTGAATAACCATAATTAAAGTTTCAGTAATTAGCAACAAAACTACTATTCTTTAACAACAACAAACATTGTAATAACTACAATAACTAACGAAAAACTAAAAAAACGTGCCTACAAACAATTACCACGAAAAGCAATTTCCGCCATCTTGAATATGAGCAGAGGAAGAACGGAATGGATGACATGACATTCATTATGACTTTGACAGCTCGGCACTAGCTGTCGGCACCAGCCGGCATAGTGATGTCAGAGATGGTTTTTACCCGGGAAGTTTTTATCAGTTGTTTAACCGTACCGTTTCCTTCCAAATAGTCGTGAAGGTGGAAATTTAGTTTTTGGGCTTTTATTTATCAAATTAAGTTATGAAACACTTCGTAAACAGTACAATACTTACATTGTATTTTGACAAATTTAACAAGTGTTAACTACTTCTAGATTTTTTTGGGTGTTCTTTAATATAACAAACCATGTTTGTAAGAGAGATTTGATCCTTATGATTGACCCTATCAATAAAAGTAATAAAAATATAAGTTGTTTCCCAAAATAACATTATATGAGATCAATAAGGTCAAGCATACAGATCACATTTCTCTTTCAAACATAAACATGGTTAATTAAGCGAAAGGAAATCATAGAAAATCTAACCCAGTAGTATATTTATATTGCCAGAATACTGTTCTTATCTGCATTCAAGTAATAAGCTAGTGTACATATATAATGTAGAGGCCTTTTTATAATAAAAATTAGATAAAGAATTAGCTTGTGAGAATACAGAGCACTGAAATGAAAAACTAAATAAAAGTAAAAATATTTATGAGCTTATATTACAGTACATATTACTCTTCATATTTATTTTTCTTTTTTTTCTTCTTTTTAGTTACAAGACTGCAAGTATCATCAGCATTCTCTTCAATTACATCCGTTTCTGCATTCTCTTGAATTATTTCCGTTACCAGTGACTTATTTTTCTTGTTCTTCTTTTTCTTTTTGGGAATATTTTCTTCTTGAATTTCAGTAGGATATTCAGAATTAATCTTACTTTTTTTTAAAGGCACTATTTCTTCTGTAATCTCTAAAAGAACCTCTTCAGTTTCCATGTCTTCATGTTTGAATTTCCTCTTTGTCTTCTTTTCACTAACTAAAATATTACAATTGTCTGCTTCACTCCGATTATTCAAGTTTATAACTCCTTCTGATACATCGGTAATATTAGATTCTAACTCTTTCGACTTTTTCTTCTTTTTTTTAACCTTTCCATCATGTTCACAAGATTGTTCATTTGTTTCTCCTAATCTAAGATTTGAATTATCTGTATTTGAACTATAAAAAGAAAATTGCTCATATTCAGACATTTTTATGTTTTGTTCAGGTTCATCACAGTTTGTAGAAAATCCCAAAAAAACATACTCTGCATTTTCATCTTCATCTTTAATGACATTTTTATTGAATAATAATGTACTCTTTGACTTAAAAGCCGCAAGTTTGCTTTTGAAATAATCTTCCATGCTACCTTTCTCTGTGAATACTTGTTCTGTCTCTTTCATGTGTTTTACATCCTTTAGAATAATTTTTTCGGTTTTCTCTTCACTCTTCAGGCTCTTTTTGCCAAAAATGTTAGCCAAATCCTTTTCACTGTAGCGGGTAAGATCTTTGCCTCGTGTAAACTTGTGATAGTGGACCCTTGCTTTACTTTTCTTTGATTTCACTTCTAATGATATACCACTATGTAGTTTTTCTACACTTGCATCATCTGAAATTATAAGGATTTTTACTATGTTTATAGGTACATACTCAATTGAGTATTACACTCAATAGTATAATAAAGCTCAAGAGCTTGAACATGCTTGTCTCTGAAACTATATATTTCAATCAGTGCAGCCACATCATTAATGAAGGCTGGCTGAATTCAGAATATTGAAACCATCATTAAAGCAAACCTGCAGAGAAGTTTACAAATCAACCCAAATAGAGCTATTTCAAAAAAAACTATTTATGACCTGTGTTTTTAAATCAAAGTAAAATTGAAAGCAAGGATTTTCAATTTCTATTATTGATTATTATATTTATGATTTAACTTTCAATAAGTGAAAAAACAACTTGCAGGTCTTATTATGGTATTTTAAATTGAAATTATATCAAGTCAAAACGAGGTATTTAGTGATTTTAAGCTATTTTGTTTCATTAACAAATGTTAAAAGTTTGTGTGAAAAAAGCCAAGGTAACAACTTACCGTTGGATAAATTCGCTAACAAAGCATTGAAATCGTCTTCGTGCTTAGTCCACTGATCGTTTTTATCCTCAAAACCAAGTCCTTTCTCATCGTTCTTGTACCTGGCCACAACATGCTCCACAATACCATTTTCATTAGCACCTAACCCCTTGCCAGTGGTCCACCCCATCTTTTCCAACATTCGCTGGCCGAACTTACTGCTATCATTGCTCCATGCATTATTTTTCGCACGCAGATTAATTACTTTTTGTTTCCGACGAGGTCCCGCTAACATAGACATGATTTTAATTTTAAAATAAATATTCACAGATCACATTGCAAACAACGTGGACGTATTGTCAAGTCAAAGTGACAAACAAAATGGCCGATTTCTATTTGACATTAGTGAAACACAAGCAGGCAATTGCGCAAACTATATACACTGAAGTTCGTCCGTTTGTGTCGCAACAAGATCGTTGATTGGTCGGATCTTTTGGTGTGGTTAGGTTGGTACAAAGGTTGGTACAGTCAACAGCACATCAAGTTACCCTGAACATCTATAGCGCGGTAATAGCGGCGAGTTCGCAATGAATTTTGGTAGGTTGATGTGCTATTGACGCACGCGTTCCGTTCCGTTTTTACCTTGTTTTTACCATTGAAATCGGATAATGTGATAATTTTTGCCATTTAAGTTTTTATGTCTACTCGACTGCGCGACCCAAAAAGAGATTTATGAATGCGTAAAGCTTCGTATGGGCTTTGTTTAGGTACTTTTCGAAATTATATATAAGAACAATATTAGTCCTTAGATCATTTGTATTATTTCAGGAATTCTTTATGGAATTTGTTTGTTCCAACCAACATGTCCTAAAAGAATTACTGCCTGAAAACAAAACTTTTAAAAATATTTCGATTGCAAAAGAAAGTCGCGAACGATCTGTAAGGATTTTGTCCAAAAGCAACTATTGTGTAATTATGGTATATATTTATTAAACGAATTATATATTATTATAATATTAAAGAATTTACATGCATGAATATTAAAACCGGTCATATAACACTGGCTGTATGGCCAGGTGCAAACTTGATGGACCTGTTTGCCAGAAAGTAAAAGTTGGTAGAAAATCATATTGAAAACGATTTTCTCCAAAACATCTGGGGATATCCTTATACTTTGATTAGGTAAACCTAATCCGCCCGCGGTTCCGCCCGTTTGAATTTCTCACGGGAGCAGTTATTTATGTGGTTGAGTAGATTAAACACTAACTAGGTAACACTAACATAAAGTAACATTCGCATTTTATAATATTAGTTACGAAGTTAGAATTAGGTTAGTCAACATACGATCACAATCATAACAATATTCACTAGACGTCTGTATGTAGTCGTAAGAGTCATGTCACAGATGCCTTTAGGCGACTTAAAGAAAATCTGTTTGCGTTTTGCAAGTAAAATACCTATCTTTTATCTTTTTATCTGACACCATGCTTGCATTCGCAAAAAAAAAACTTACATCACCCACAGAAGTTAAAAGTTCTGTGACATGACCATTATGACGAGAATAGGACCTACAAGGAAAAATAGTCTTATGTCCTCTAAAAATAAAATTATAAGACAGCCCTGTCTTCACGCTCAGGAAGGCTATCTAGCAAAAAAGCCACAGCCACTTTTCCCACAACAAGGATGGCGTTTCCCACTGAAGAACTAGTCAAGTCATAAGACAACCAGTTATTGAAGAAAGCTGACAGGTTCATTATGAAAACGGAGTCTCTCCAACCGTACAATGAATGGTACATGAACGTACCCAACAAAATTCTTAGCAAAGGGATGAAATCACAACCTACTAAGTATAATTAATGTAATATCCACATACTTACCTAGGCTCCAGAGGCATACTAACTGACGGGAGGATATTCCTTATTTACCTAATTATTTCCTTTGGGCTCAGGCATTTATTTATATATTCGCACAAATTTACAGCTATTTTTAACAAATTAAAAAACATTTTGATAAGTAACTATAAAGCCTTAAAACAAGCTTTCACGATGAAATATCGTAAGCATGGGTTTAGTTTCCTCGTAGGTACTTGTAGGTTTTTGAAAGAACTTGAAATTTTTTCAAAGTAGGTATCTTTTCATTTCCATTTCGTCAAATAAAGCGAATGTGTAAGTTCCATAGTTGAGTCAGAATTAGTAGGTACATTCCTCCCCTCCCCCCAGGCCCTGAGCCGGGCCCCGAGTTAGCTAGTCAAAGTGGTCATTTTGTAGATTCAGTTCCTATTTCTAGATGAAAACGGGAAGTGTTTGCGACTGGCCTATATTAGTCTGATACCAAGTAATTGCAAATATAATTTTGTTGGCTAGGTACATACCGACCACATGGTCGGTGTAATATTAGATTTTACTTAAAATATACCTAATCTAAAATTTTAAATTTCACGCTTGATTATGTGTTTAATATTTTATTTTTTGTCTCCTAAATAGTTATTAAAGATGTAGGTAGGAATCTATGGATTCTAAACCTATATTAAAAACAGGATTATATTCAAGTATAGTTAGCTGGGAGAGAATGCTTTTAGTAGGTAAGTACTGCAAGTACCTACCTATTAAACACCTAACCTCTATCAGTGCTATCAGTTCAGTTTCATTTTTACTTGTAACAATAAAGTTTACCTAAAAAATAAACAACAATAGAAACATTGAAATTAGTAGGTAATAATTTAAGGAGTAGGTAGTACCTAATGTTAGGAACATTTTATGGAATAATGACCTCAAACATCGTTTTGACAACAACAACAACAGAATTATGGTGGAATAAATAATCTTACATACATATATACATATATGAAGCCTGTAAGCATAACAATCATTTTTTGGACAATCACAGAAGACATATAATATTTCTGTAACCATGGGAAATTACTGCTAATAGGTATTTGTTGCATATTTTATCATATAAACAGTAATTTCCCATGGTTCAAATTTTTGTTTTAGGATTCTACCTAGCACTACCCAGCTACACTATGCATACCACTCAGTGTGAATGACTAATCGCCTAGGTGCAACAAAAATCATTTTAGAAGAAGAGGATGCAGAAAACGAACTGTTTCCAAATTCAGCTTCAATTAGATTCTCTGATTGCTTTGAAAGTTAAGAATGTATGTACGTATGTAATGTATAGGTATCATAAAATTTAACAAAAGAGAAATTTTGAAGAAAGTTATTGTTTTGGTATGTATTTCTACATATCAACTTTTATTTTATGAACAACAGCTCTATCAAATATCACCTTGGGACGATAGTTACATCATTGATCAATAATAAAGGAGTTCGTCTAAAATTATACATTGTTAACTTATTTAAAGCGGAAATCGTATGGTCAAAGAACCTGTCGTTATACGACGTGGGAACGCCGAAGAGTGACTCACGCACAATCCATGCATTTTTAGTTGGTTGCATTGGTCTGTGGTTGCATGCCTTACGAAATTTTATGCCCATGCCCATTCACCGACGGAATTAAAAACAGCTCCTTGATATTTCTCAGTAAAACAATATAGAAAAGAACGAATTCATAATTAAAAGGAGTTAACGGTGTATCTTGGAGACTGAGCGCTAAGCCCGAGGCCACCAAAAAAAAAAGAAAATTTCGACCTGGCCACTTTGCTGTCGACAGCTGCTGCGAATTGGCGCGAAACAGGTTTTGGCGGGAATAGTGACGTCATCTGTCATGTGCCTCCTCCGAATTTGGATGTTCGTGCAAAAAATGGGTCTTTCATCGCGGATCCATTCGACTTTACGGCTCTTTATTATTAAGTTAATTCTTTGTTCGTTATTGTTATTAACGCAACAGGTGATACTGAACATGGTGCTTTCAATGCTTTTGAAAATAGTATTTACATAACATATTTTTATTCATAGATAAGATAAATGGCACAGTTGATAAAAAAATAGTAATTTTGGAGCAACAGCTTACAGAAAATGGGCTTTGTGAAACAATATATTGCTTTTGGATAAGCCTGGCATGCCAGCATGGACACACATAATATAACTAAGCTTTGTATGCTCTGCAACAAACTACATTTCAAGGTACCTGCCGTGCACCAAAGAATTTCATCATATTATTGGAGATATGGCCATTCTTTCTAACCTTGTATTTGTATTTGAATATTGAAAGTGATATAATTTCGATTAATATCATTAGCAGCTTTATTTTGAAAATAGTATTTTAGTTGTAGAATTATAGAATATAATTGCAGTTAGGAGTAGAAATTAATTTGCAGAAAATGTCGTATTTCGTAGTGGTAGAAAGTACAAGACAAAATTAGACATCTTCAACTTTATGACAAAGATGATTTCACAAACTTACATTTACCTACATGATTGCTTAGCATTTTATCAATAAGCGTTTAACTTCTTAAAAGTCCTACGACTGGTAGAGAAAGTAAGAATGTTTAAAACTTTAGACTTTTTAAGTTATAAAATTGTTAAAATTGTACAGAATCTCAATTTTGAATGACTTGATGCACGTAGAGCATTCATGGAATGCCTTGGTAGTAATAAATTTGGCAGCAGATTATGTCAAATTTAGTAATTTAGCTGCCACTTTAAATCACCTAAATGATTGGGAAGTCATTGCACTTATTCATAGGTAGGTATGCAACAAACGTGTTTCGCCTCTCCGATACTCGTCGGCTTACCTGCGATTGAGAGTCGCTCCGGACGTGATTCAAATTATTCACTAATCCGTTCTCAGTTGCCATTGGATCCATCCTTGCAAAGTCATCATCCGAATACACACAATCCAGTACACTCACGTTTCACAGCACATTTCACTTTAAACACTTTGAAAGTCATATACAACCCTAGAAACACATCTACTTATTGCCACAAGTCCGATCCTATAAGGTTTCCCGTACTTACTTTAAACTAAAGAGTTACGCACATTGAATCAATAACTAGTAATGACATTATGAACTGTTAAACTTTCATAACAGGCACGATAGTTTTGTTCGGAGCAGGGCCTGGCCGTTTCTAAGGACGCCAGGCGGCGAAAAGTTAACCGTGCGTGATTTCTGGCCGCTTTCAAAACCAAATGGTCTTAAAAGCTATCAATCTTTGCATACCAGAGTGGCGAGGTGAAAAGGACAATCTTGTTTTGATGTCTACGGGCTGGCGAGCGAAAGAGACAACGGATCGGCAGGTAGACCGTCCCGAAGTGAGCGAACAGTATCTACAGGTTTTGCTCTCCCACTACAAGGAGGCACGGAACGGACTCAGCCTCGAAGCTTTAAGTTTTAGTACGAACGTTGTACAAGCGATGCCCAGTCGCCAATTTACCACTTGACCACAATTACATACCAAACATAAATTTTGTTTTAAGTCGTTGAGAATTTCATATAGAATCCATTTTCTGTTTGATAGATTGAACACTAAATTTAAAAGATATTTTTGTGTAACAATGAGTCGATAGATCGATCGATAAATAAAACCGGTCCCAATGCATCTCTGGTGAAGGCCGCGAGAACTAACCTCCAAGCGGGACACTCCTGCGCAAGGACCCACACAGACATACCTTTGTAGACACAGACAACAACATCGAAACGATCTGTCAGCTATTGTATATGGATGATTCTTTCTTACCTGCAACGTAATTGGTATTTTTTACTCGATATCTATAAATGTAAGACTTGTTGTGACTAGCTGAGGGGCAGGTGGTCATTCTTCACAAATAGTCTCTTGTTGGTTGGTTGATTGCACGCTATCGCGAGAAAGGTAATGTACACTGTTTTGATGACACCTTTAACTAAAAACTACATTAGGCAGCTGTAAATTATTTAGATTTTGTGTAACAACCATGATTTGATCTGTGTGATTTGTCCTCATATATTTAAATTTTTTTAATTTTTTTTAAAATGTTATAAGATTTTTTTAAAAATAATTACTAATTTAAACTAATATAAACTACATTATAGTCCACTTGGGAGTTCATAATTATTTTTTGGACATTATCGTGTATAGGCGTTTGATGTCCGCCCTACCTAAGGGTTAAACAAAAAGAATACCAACCAAATTTTGAAATGCAACTTTTTGCAGAATCATAAGAATATTATTGACTTTGTCATTATAAAACTGACCATTTGTCACAATTACAAAAGCCATGGTCATGGTTGAACAATAGGGACTTTTTAACACCCTTAACACCGCACAGCCTTTAAACACATCCCTTCTGTTACACAAAATGTAATGAATAAGCACGATATCATCTCTATCATAACAATTTCAGCAATATTTTCATGTATAGCAACGATTTTGGAGAACGCAAATAGAGGTCGTAAAAGATGGCCATAATGGTGAAGTATATTTGAATCATATCTGTAAGATGGCATGGCGCCTTAGACTTGTATTTTGGTCAACATACATAAGAATGTCCACTTCGGCCTACCCTCTCTTAAAGGTACCTATCCTAAACTGTTGAAATTTTGCAATGTATGTTGAACCACCACATTTTGTGTATATATTACAGTAAATACAATATTTTTTATATGTAACTGGCGGCCCGATCTGTCTTCGCACGGGTACATTATGCACATATAAATAAACCTTATGAATCACTCTTTATCTATTTAAAAAACCGCATCAAAATCTGTTGCGTAGTTTTAAAGATCTAAGCATACATAGGGCCAGACCTGTGGGCCAGAAAGCGGGAAGAGACTTTGTTTTATTTGCGACTTCGATTTTTAAACTATTACGATATACTTAGTTACAAAATCTCAGTGACTATTCCTCAGCTAACTACTTTCATCATGGCAATGGTGCCAAAGTAATTTGCACTATCTTTGAAACATTAAATGCGAGCTAATTAGAAGTACAGTATAGTTATAAGTTCATCATATAATTATCTTGAGCTGAGGAGCTTGAGCTACAGAAAATATAGTGAAGTAACTAACTTAAGGTCCGGTTGTTTGTTGTGCGACAAAATTTCTGCCCAAAAAACAAGTTAATCCAACTTATAGATTTGGTTGCCTATTTGGGAATAAATTGGTAAAGTGCCTGGACGGACACGTCCCGTGAGATTCTATGGGCAAAAAATCCAAAATGAATGCCAATTTCGACTCAACCTCAATCAATTCGTATAACATTACCGTCATCCATTCATGATTTTACACTTAAAGGCCCACTATGCTATAAAAATATACCACCTCCTTTTCAGCCGCAAGGCATCAGAGACCAGACTCAAGACTATCGTACTATTTCTTCTAGCCTTTGTACGGTCTTCAGCATCCTTAATTTCCATACCACATGTCATTCTTGATAATATCAAGCCAGAACTTTTTGGGTTTAACTTTGCTGCAACACCAAATGGAAGCGACATAGCCGGACATTTTGTTCCTTACGTACCTAATCTTTTTATACACATTTTCAGGCATGGAATCAACTAAGAGAAACAGATTCACTGATAAATAAACCTCAATAATTATGCATCACGATTCAATTACTTAATATAAAAATGAATAACGGTATTAAACCAACACACCTTTGGCGGTTGACCGGGATGAAACATTTCAGGAGAATGATTCGAAACAAAGAAGAAGCTTTTCCCCCATTCTGCCAGAGGGATAGATGGGAAGTTCTCAAAATGCTAGGAATATCCTCTATCACCATCATTGCCGTAGCGTTTACGTTTGGGAAGTTTAGCCCACCAACTCAAGATGTCTTCATTCCGGGGCCTTGCGTGAAAAAGAAGACTGTTGTTAAGCAGGATGGGCGTGACCCATGTCCTAGGGAAGTGCCCTGCCCTGTTCCGCAGTGCAAGAAAGCATCAGAGGACAAAGATGATCGTAAAGTGTGCAGATATGATTGATTTTATGTAAGAGAAGTGGAATTAAACATTTATATAGGCAGTTTGTTTTTTTTTTCAATAGCCTATGTTTGAGCTCGGAGCATTAACTATTCTTCATAGTTGTATTCCTCATGGCTGAGGGTCGTGGTCATTACGTGGAATGAAACACACAACAACAAATTTCTTGGCATTATTGATGGAGTGGTTTACCATTGCCTTCTCCATTTCACACACAAGTTATCAATCAGTGTGCAGGTTTCCTCACGACGTTTTCCTTCACCGGAAGCAAGTGGTGGTCGATGAAAATACTATACATGAGTCAGATTAGTATACATACTCATGTGGCACAAGTAGGATTCGAACCTGGGACCTTTCGATCCACAGGCGGGCGTCTTAACCAAATTCAAATTCAAATTCAAATCATTTATTCAGAAATTAGACCTTCACAGGCACTTTTTCTCGTCAATCTTTAAATTTATAGTTATTTCTCACAAGCTAGAAACTACTGGCATTTCGGAACGACCACTGCTGAGAAGAAATGCCGAAAGAAACTCATTTGAACAGTGTTGGTCCCTATCATGCCAGATCGGCTTACCATTATTGTTTCTTACAAAAAAAAAAATTTTTTTCTTTTCTTTCTAATAATATATAAAAGTACATTACACCACCACCGCTTCATAAATTATACATATTTGCATTAATTATATCTATACCAAATTACATTAAAATAGTCCCAGCAGTGTAGCATACTTTAGTATGGATTACTATGTACCTATATGTTACCGGCCAAACCCGATTCCAAGATAAACTAGTTTTACCTAAGCTAAACTAATTCTTCCTACATGCGATAGAATAAACTGGTATAGCCTAGGTAGCCTGGTATAGCTAAACTAGTTCGTCCTAAGCCCGATAGGGTAAACCAGTTTACCCTAAGCCAAACTAAGTTATCCTAATAGAAATACACACTCTCAGGATAAACTGGCATGGCCTGGCATTATAGAATATCTAGAAAGACAAAATAAATAGGTAAATTAAATGAAATACTATTAAAATTAATAACTTCATTAAAACGATAACGGTAAAACAAACAATCACATTCTAACAATTAATAAAGTATTTTTAATAATATTGAAACAATATAGTATTTTTAATATTAAAAATACTATATTGTTTCAATATTATTTATATAACAGCATTATAAATATAGTATTTTTAATATTAAAAATACTATATTTATAATGCTATTTAAGAAACTTAGTTTGTTGGACTAGGCTAAATAAATTTAGACTAGGTCATTCCTGTTTAACCTGAGTGTGTTTATTTCTATCAGGATAAACTAGTTTGACCTAGGATAAACAAATTTTTCCTATATGCGATAGGACGAACTAGTATAGCCTAGGCTAAACCAGTTTATCCAATCGCATGTAGGAAGAATTAGTTTGGCCTAGGCAAAACTAGAGTTTATCCTGGAATCGGGTTTATGGGCCGGTAACATATATAATCCATTCTGGAATACAACAATGAATTTGCAAAAACAATTGTCAGAAAATCTGAAAATGGATGTTTAGATACTTTACAAGAGTCTTAACCCTTAGGAAATTGAGGATTTAAACAGACTGGCTAATAGCATTTTCCATGCACACTTTTTGGAAGCCAACGATTCCAGTTCTGCATAGGTACGTCACTTCCTGTGGGATATCATCTTCCTTGTATAGACATCATGGGATCTATTTATAAATTGAGTTTTCTGTGAAATAAATAGATTTTGCCATACATCCACGAAGGAAATACTTCAACGAAGGCATCTTTCAAACTATATAGATTTCAGTGGGAAAATCTATATGAAATTTTAATAAAAATGTTAATTGAGTAATAAAATGTTTTTGTTGTTGCTATAAAAAACTTAATAATTGTCTATGGTTTGTTTAAAAAATACATATTGGATGTCAAATTGATGTTTGCTGTTCTCCTACGATTAGTATATTTTTTAGAAATTTTATTCTCTTATTTGATTTTATGACAATGAATTCAATGCTAAAAGCTATGACAGTCGCTCTAACTGCAGCGACGGCCTATCACTTCTACATGAACCATTAATAATGTGACAAAATCAGTGAATAGGTATCTAGTGTGTAATAGTATAGACCATAGACAATATAGATATAGGTTACCACCTAGTGATAGAAAAAACTTGATTTTTGACAAAAAATTTGACAGGAATGTCGAACATCAGGAAAAGTGAAAAACATTTTTTGTATTAATTTTACTTTGTTATTATAAAACTCGGTTATGGATTTCAAATTAAGGTCACATTGACATGGACAAACGGGAGCAAATACGAACGGTTTTTATGGTAATTTCTATGACGTCATGTGTGGCTTGGTCATATGGTTTGTTCAAGTTGCCAAATCTGCCTATGTTTCGAAAAACGTCTCGTTTGAAGCAAGCAAAAGACAACAGGTTCCTCTATTTTTTATAGATCAATATTATAGAGATATAACACGATTCTTAAGTTAGCCACAAAGGCTGATATTTCAGATGACCTGTTGCTTACTTCATTGTCATTACTAAACCTAGCATAAAACTTATTCCATATTGCTTGATGTAGGTGTAAGTCTTCGATGGAATCTTCTTTTAGTTTATACTCTTACCAGTACGTATACCTATACTATATCCCCAGATCTTCCCCTATAATGTGACGTATACTGATGTAGAATGATGTAATGCAACAGGCACATTTTAAATTTATTTACTTCTAGAAGGTATATAAAGTTGGTGAAACTACTTCGTATGTACTTACGTGATTTGTTTTGAGAAAAGTCTGTCCTTTTGTTGATACTATTTCTTCTTCAGTTTATATATATAATACTTTTTGAAGTGAACACCTATTACCCGTGCTATACATACATTTTAAATGATCCTGACACTATACAACCATCCTTGGGAATACCATTTTTACCTATCAGCTACAAAGTCCATTATTGTACTATAGTCGACATTTACGTAAACAGTCACACGGTGTTAGTGACCCCTGTTTTCGTTAAAAAAAGTGTTATATTTTCAGAAACGATGGTGGAACAACTTCGAAGGCACATGAAAATAGAATGGGAGCAGTAAGCAGTACTGTCAGCTACGAACCCTAAAGTGTTTAATCATAATTAACTTCGTTAAGTGTCTGTTAGGTCATGTCGCAACATTGTTTTATGTAATAGATGGTTAATTTATCTCTTTCATTTTTCTTTTATTTTTAATAGTGAGTTAATAGTTTTTTCTTTTTAGTATTTTTTATTAGTGAGTAAAATGCGTAGAATACACAAATCTGACGATGTTGCTGTAAAAAACAAGAATATCTACATACCATTCGTTATCACAAAGTTAAAATAGGAATCAACTAGGATCTGAGTGTTAATGGAAGATATGGATGCCGAAGACCATGGCGAAGTGGGGAGAAAAAAGCCTACTTTTTTTTTGAGCAGACCCTGGTTTCTGGGAGAAAGCTCAGATGAGAAACAAAAATTAAAAGTAATCAGAAATTAGAGCCTATTATATACCAATTTATAAAACGCCATTCGATATCAGACTTTTTGATCTAATCTTGTACTTTCGCGATAAAAAGTACTAGGTATTTATTAATCTAAGGTATCAGCTACCTCCATGTACCAAATTTCGTAAAAATTACGAAGCCGTTTGAGCGTGAAGAAGTAAAACAAACAGGTACAAACTTTAATATTAGTGAGATATTAGACTTAGACACAATCTTTATTTTTTTTGATATGGAGTTTTGTTAGGTATAGGTACCTTCATATTTGTTATTGTTTTGACTTCCGACACCCCAAAGTTAGATTTTACTAGTAATAGTAACTACCTACCTATATACATATATCGAACTACCTACCGATGATCGTAGAGTGGTGAACAAACAAATATGTGAATACTTTGACACGACTGGATATTTATTCAATTTTAAAAAATATAGGCAATTCTTTCGCTATGTTTTATTGATTAATACATTAACATTCCACTTAAATTTAAATTGGCAAGGTTTTTAATGAATTTTTAATTAGGTTCTTAAAATTATTTTCTTATAGAGTACAACCAAACCTGACCATATTATGACCTCATGCTGAGATCGATAACTTCCTAAAAATGACCTGATCTATCTACTAAAACATTTATTATTTATTAAGAGCCATCAGGTGTCCCACTGCTGGGCAAACTCCGTTCTAAATGAAAAATATTATGCATGAAAAAAAAATCGCCTTGTGTTGTCTAGCTAGGACGTGCAGTGTCAGAAATACTGTTGCGAAAAAACTCTGACATAAATTTTATAAATATCAATAATCTCTATGACAATTAAAAAGTCTCATTTATTTCAATTTAATTCAATTTTAAAGATGAATTCATCATGACGTAATCATGTTTAGTTCACCAGTATTTGTGCACTTACACATCACTTACACTCATCGAGTGTGGTACAGATTTCATTCAAGTAGCCTATAGGCATCTGACATGACTTACGACTACCTACCCTGCCATCTAGTGGCCTATCCTCCTACACTGCCCACTGTCAGTCAGATACAAATGTTAGCAATAGCAATATAATCCCATCAATAAAATAGTTGTAGCATGAAGTCTGCAAATTCACGATAACACAGGTGAAGGCTCAGCCTGAAACTGTGGTCATGGATTTAGTAAGTACTTCGTACGGTGTACCTACAAATTCCATGACTGTGGTATAAACACAGACATTCAATATTTCTAGATAAATTAAATGTCTGTGGATATGAAATGAAACTATCATGGAACCATCAAGTATAACCATGGAATTAGTAGGTACGTTGTACGAAGTACTTACTAAATCCATGACCACAGTTTCATGCTCTTTGACAATTGCATGCTTGCATGCACAGTTACGAGTACAACTCATAATTACAATACGTCATAACTCATAACAACGTCAAACAATAAAACATTATAGAAAGTCATTCAAATTTTTCCGTCTTTGATATGACCTAATTCTGATAGTGGCATTTTAATGTAATTATATTAAAATGAAATATGATAAGGTTATTGTGGACTCGATGATTTTCTCAGGATCCTTCTATGTTTCCTACAGAGCTATGAGGAGGTTCATAGACGAATTTCAGAAAACAGATGAAATTATCGAGAAGTAAACATGATTCCGTAAAATTAAATGTAAGTTAGCACTGTACATATTTTGGTTTAGTAGTTATAAGTAAGATGTAAAGGCAAACATAATTGTTTTTTCTGTGTATCATCATCTGCAGCCTTCCGCGACCCACTGCTGAGTTAGGCCTCCGTCCGTCTACGCCAACCATCTCTGTCCCGGGCCATCCTTACCCAGTTGAGCAAGCAATTTCATTTACATCGTCGACCTAAATTTATTCGAAGGATATAATAGAACCAAAAAGTCACACGCGGGCTCAGCTACAAGGCACAACTAATTAAATGTAAATAATTCGTTTCTCATAATTATATAATACTGGAAACTACTATTTTCTAAAAAATATTTTCTAGACTTTTTCAAATTGGTGAAAGCTCGATCAAACAACAAACGTCTCAGTTTTTTTGCGTACCGGTGGTCTAATGAGTACGCATTTGAGTCATTCAGTGCAAAATGTAATGGCCTAAAACTATAAAACCGATTATTGCAATTAATGCCACGCTTTGGTTTTTACTTCATCAATTTAAACTTTATATTACGAGTATGTATGTGTTTTGCCATTTGTCTTTTTCGTACAAATATTGCTGAAAAACATTTTGAAGGAGAAAAACATACGTGTCCAGGTATAACCGGAATCCACTACACAAGCCAAATTATTTGCGTATCACAAATGAGTTTATAACCAATGGTCAAATAGTTCCGATCACTGAAAGAGAAATAAGTAGATGATATGCCAAACAAATGTCACAATAACAGCATTTAATTTTAAATAAAAAATGTCATAGCACATAGTTTTAGGCATAAAAATGAAACATTACAAAAAATTGTTTATTGACACAGCAATATTCTCTGCCTCTTTTTACGTGTCTTACAAGGTGATGACTGAAATCATCAACAGGTATCGAAGTAAAACCAATAGTCTGGATAAGTAAGGATGCACCAGGGGACCAAAAATAAGGAATAGCATGCCGGAATAGCGGTGGGAAATTAAAATGCGGAAACGTAAGAAGGTATGTAAATTTATAATTTATTTAATCTACGCTTAGATCATTTAATGATCTAATCTAAGCATCTAAGTATATTTACAATTTATATCATTATTATCTATCTCCTGTTAACCCGAGGTTTCATCCCTGATTCAAAACAGTACTCTATATTTTTGAACATAACAAGTTTGTCTGTCCTTCTTTCAAGTCAAAAAGGAGCATTGGCTTGTAGTGATTTTTGGTGGCTACTTTGGGCGGGCGGAATCGCAGGCAAGATATGTATCAAATAAATTAACTAAAATTGATGGAAATTTGTAGATAGGTTAGAGGTAAATATTGTGAAAATTTTACTGAAAACTAGAAAGTTCTGACTAGTTTTATCCTACCATTTACATATTAAAGATCACTTGAAAATAATCTGATATTGTAATATTTTTCATTTGTTAATGATCGATATGGTGATTGATGTAACTAGAGTTAATTATAATGTTTTTCATTTGTCCAATGGTCATTGATCTAACTAGTTACAACTGAAAAAATTTACAGCTATTAATATCACACGCAATGAAACAATTCAGTTTACGTAATGGCTGTTCATGATTGAAATTTACGATATTCGAAAAAGTAGATTGTTGAACCACCTGTTTGCATGTGAACTTAGCTATAGCTGCCGTAACTTAAGTTTTAATATTTCGTAACAAATATTTATGGATTCTCACGCAATAGAATTTTATTGTAACGTTTTTCTCCCAATTTTCCTCGAAGGTTTTAAGCATATTCAGAATCAAAAAAGTTCGATCGATCGATGAGTTTGATTTGTCGATTGTGATTTTATGGTGAAAGCAAAAAACGTGTTAAACTGTAATGAAACTCATTGAGATCTAAAACGAAACAATAAACAAGGTGAAACGCCCCCTTTGGCCAATGTCATGTCACGCATGTATGTGGAACTATTTTCGCCGGTAATATCTACATGATCTAGCATATGGTCTGGATTGTCAATCTATTACATTATCTAATACCACAGATGTACAAAGTGTAAACTTGTCTGAATAACTAGCCATTTTTGTTTATTTATACATTATGGGGAATATAATTATTTTCTATTCTATCTCACGTAAAAAATACGGAACACCCATAAATATTTGGGACTTACTGGATAGCTTTAACACTCCAATCCCCATCAGCCGTGGTATACTCCTTATCTATCCATAAGGAAGGCCAGCCCAGCCAGATTTAGGGATATTAAAACGGCTGATGATGATGGATAGGTGTAAAAAAGCAGGTCTTTGTGTACGGTGATAGCAGGTTGATTACAAGAAGAGAGGCCTATTATCAACAATGGGCAGAAAAAGGCTGAAATGGTGATACAATTGGTACATACATACATCAAGTGGGATAGGGCAAGCGTAGCTGAATGATGAATAGACGAATGTTGATATAATATGACCGTATTCCATATATCTAGGAATTTTAAATGCTCAATCAAGATTTACTTGAGCTGAGCCATGTACAACATGTTACATGGAATAACTCGTTTAATGGTGATGAATATGGACATAGATTAGATACTAGAATGTTTGTTTCTCTCTAGAAAGTGGGAGGAAAAACTTGACACGCTACATTGCAGCTGCTTCTTCGTCAATGGTAGAATACATCAATATCTATTGAAGTATCCATCCAATCCATAGATTTTGCAAAAAAAAAAAAACGAGTATACACACGAGTATGTAATGTGAATAGGTGAGATGATGAAGAGAGAGAGACACGAGATGATACCTAGAATTTATTTAGAACTGTATTTTGGTTGCATGATCGAGCCAAAACTTTTCAGACTTTCTGATGATCGAGAGGCCCAAATAATGATAGCAAAAATTCTTAACAATATGACATGATATTTTATCACGTACCTATTAAACTCATGAAACATACCCTTTTTCGTCTCTTCCTTCCAGGATACGTATTCAGCGGCTGAGGGGGCGGTATGTGGTAAAAATATGGCGGAGAATACATGACGTCTTCAATTCCAGGGGCAAAGGGCGTCGTCCGCGTTGGCACCAGCGACCGCACTGTTCCGTACATGTTCCTATGTCGCCCTTGGTTTCCATACATGTTCATCATCACTTAACAACGAACGAACGTTTAAATAGAAAAAAGAACGCGCGAAAAACAATTTGAAAGTTGAACTTATTTTTAAATTAAAAAATAAGCCACTGTCCATGAGATTTTTATTTTTTTTATTATGTTTTAAAAGTTGAACGAGATTTCTTATTAGATGAATATTTATGCAAAATATTTAAATCTATAGAACCCCGTTTTTTGCAAGGATCACAGCATAGTAAGTTAACGCGGGTTGATGCTGGACTGATACAGTTTGAAATGCGTTCTCTCATCGCTCACGAGATGCAATCACGTTCAAATTACATTTAATTATCATATTTTATCTGCTTTTTCCAATAGGCTACATGGAGCGAGACGCATCGACATAGTTATGTTTGAAAAGGGGATAAAAACATGCGCGCACGCACAGCACGCGCCGATCCACATCAGCGACTTTAAAAAGTTGTCATCCAATGTTTTGTGGCTGTTTAACTGCTGATTACGCAGAATATGCCTGGTTAATCATTTTTTAATCAACATTGATGACTTTATTAGGAAATATAAATTTTCATTTGAGATTAAAAGCTATCTGTCTCTATCAAGGATTCAATGTTTTTGGCGTACTATTTGTTTATGAATCTTCAGATATTTGTTTTCTTCTCGTCTTATTAGGTATATACTTATTCCTCATCGACCAATACAAATTCTCACATCTATATCTAAATATCCACAGTTTTCCGAGAGATGGGTGTCACGCCCAATATTTTCCCTTTTTCTTCCCAAAACACCTGGTGAAACTTTAAAGACTACAGAAATTTCCGTGAAACTTTAACAAAAAACGCCTGACTTTTTGGGAATAAACTAGGAAGATACTAGGCGTGAACATCTGATAAAAAAATCCACGTTTCAAAAGCTACGTAAGGTCCAGTGACAGATTGTATCATCGTACATTTCCTTATTCGCATATCGTATTATCCGCTTGCCCATTTCTGCTTCAGTTGGAAATATTATTTGGTGGATCTTGAGCCTTAGGCGATGGGATAATAAAATAGCTACATATATGTTAGCACAATATAATAGTCTATTATAATATGAAATCGTATGGGGATGGGATGGCCGAAAACCGAGTGTTTGCCCATGGTCTCTGATTCAGCCAAAATGCTTTAAGCGGCATCTTTCGGAGTTGCCTTTAAAGAGCCGCAATGCTCGTGGGAAAGCACTTGAAAGCGGAAATCTGAATACAGCTGCTTCATAGCCACACGTTGCCACACAGCGCTTACATTTTGCTTCCATACTTTTACGCTAGGTGGCGTTGATAGAGGTGTACCATATATACTATCATACAACCTTTATGTTTACTTTAAAAATATTATTTGACTTTTTGTTTGTAACCATAGATATCATGTTTATGTTGTCAAGCGTGCGTTCAATCCGTCAAAATGGCTGAACAACGGCAAACAAATTCCAAAAGTTTAAAATGTAAATAGTCGCCCATCTTTCGGCCTGAAATACCTACGTAGTTGATTTCAACATCCGAGTAATGGCAAGGAATGTATCCAAGGCGTTGTTTACGCTAATTTTCCAAAAGGTCCACTGCAGTGCTATGGGCGGTCGCGACAATGGATTTGGCAGTAACTACGTATGGGCAGGATCCTTAGAATCTGGTCTCCAAATAGCTACACATCATAACAAGCCAGTCATGCTCATAATACACAAGTCCTGGTGTTCAGCTTGTAAAAGGCTGAAGCCTAAGTTTGCGAATTCGGAAGAGATCCAAACTCTTAGTAAACATTTTGTGATGGTCAACTTGGTTGACGATGAGGAGCCCAAAGCAAACGGGTTTTCACCAGACGGAGCTTATATACCGAGGTAAATTAATAATCAATGTTGTCTAGTTATATCTGTGGTCAGCGGCGTTCTTTTCTTTCGACAAGCACCTTTAATATTTAAATTCCCTTTCCAGTAACATGCAGATTTGCACCACATCCACCTTCAACACTTTTACTATTGCTAATGCAATTTACACATCTCCGTGATTGTCCTAATAATTCTTGACAACATGTATTCTTAATTTTAATACAGATGCAATTTATTTCTAATGATCATCATCAATTTTAGTGTCCCCACTGTCAAGGCAAGTACCTTCTAGATCTAGAGAGATCTCAATCAATTTTAAAGAGAACCTCAAAATTATTGTTTTTACTGCTTTTATTGTTTTCATAGGATACTTTTCATCTCGCCAAATGGAAATGTCGACCACGACATCTACAACGAAGAGGGCAGCAATCAACACAAGTATTTCTACAGCAAACCGGATCAGATAGTGAAATCAATGAAAAAAGTATTGCAGAAATACAAACTAGAAACATTTGATGTATGAAGATCGTTCTAAATCTTGCTACAGTTTAGTTACAATTGTAGTATTTAACGGTGAAATTTTTGCCAAAGATATATCTGGAGATGACGTAAATAAATTTGGACACATTGTCTTGAATTATAATAAAATAAATATTCGTTACAGGAGAACGGTAAACCAATTAAACAACGAGTATAATCCAGGCTCATACGATATTTTGCATAACAATAAATTGATGAAACTTGTTTGTGTTTCTTATTATCACATTGTAAATGTGACTTGATGAATATGATAAAAACTAAAAAGTCATAGCACAGCGAACCAAATTTAAGCTTAACTCCGAAACACTTATATATATATATATATATGTATTTGTACAGTCTATAAGACTGAATGCTTATCCGACCTCAAAATTCGCGTCCATATACCTACACTACAAATCCAAGAAATCTTTCCAAGTGTTATGTCCCAGTTTTGAGCAAAGCCCTGATAAATCTTCCTGCTGTCTTCCGTCTATCGAAAAATAGTGCTGTCAAAACTGTCGAAGTGTAGACCATAGGTGAATTATTGATAAAACTATAAATTGTGTCTGTATCCGATATGTAAAAAGAAAAAAATACTCACGTCTTCGACGACAGGTTCGACGTACATCTCCATGGTGTTGTTGAGGGGTGGCAGGGGCATGGGGGACGCGGCTGCTGAGGACCTCCGCGATATGCTGTTGCAGGAGCATTGTGATACGGAGCGACGCGAGCGGGGTGATTCTCTGGGGACAACAGAATATGTAGTTGAGATAGAAGCTAGTTACTAAATTTCCGAGTGGCGATGGACACCCTGAAACTAGTTTCTATCAAAAGGGGTACTGAATTAAACGAATCTTATCCTTGATACTCCTAACAGGACCGAAATTCAGTACCGCAAACTTCGTAAAGTGGTTTATCTAAATTGTTAATATTCTGCATTGATGTTTATCGTTGTCTTTCGAACATAATTATTTTCCAGACGTCTTAAAAATATCGACACCAGTATATTGGCAAGAATACAGTGAAAGAAAGATCGATGCAAAATTAAATAATAACGAACCCATTTCAGGATATTTACGTAATGGACAGGCGTAAAGATTTTTGCCCAGCAAGTTAGAAGTTAGCTTACCTTCTATTTCTCCTACACACGTGTTGCGTCGTCCGTTCACATCTGCATCTCACTGGCACGAAATACCCTAGTTGGGGCAAAGGTCCTGGTTCTAAGGAGTCACTCGAATCACTCCACTCTGGTTGGCTGAATGGATCGATGTCCAAAGCCGAAGGCATAGTTTCCGATTTAAAAATATAGACACTACCTAGTTTCTATTTCCAATTGTTCGAATTTCAAACGAAGAGAGAGTGTCTAGTATTGGCGCTAATTAATTTGTTTTCTCCTTTAGTTCATGGTGTTTATGGCCAGTATTTACTAATTAAGAAACCGAACACATGTTGACACTTGCAAGAATTGTAATATTCCCATCCTTAGTCCCAATTTTTAATGATTTTTCACGATACTAGCAAACACGTCAAACATCTTGTCGTTTCGCAATCGTTTTAACCTGGTTTTTCGATATCAGTTGTAAACATTTTTTTGATAATTAATAGGTGCGTCTGGTTTGTCAATTAGACCAAAATTGTTAAAAGATATATTTTGATAAGATAAAGTAGGTAATAGGTATACTGGTAGCAGTTAATAGGTATACTGGTAGAATTACATATTATTAGTGCTGCTGTTTATTGAAAAACTATAAGGTTTTTTACAAAAATGACAGTAAACCGTTGATGAGTCAACACGAGACACGTCTGGAACCGTTCTTGGATGCACCATCAGGTCATGCATCATAATAATGCACTGTAATCCAAACTAAACTTGTATACAAAATTTCAGCTCAATTGGTTGAAGATATGTGTTTAAAACTTGAGTAGCTAAATTCCGCACCCCCAGTCACCCCACCCAATAGGCACACAGATATATTGCAAGTTTAATAAGCTTGTAAAAATACAGCAATTACCGAAAATTTCATTAAAATTAATAAATAAAACTTCCTACCTAATTCATCTCTATTTCATATTTGCGTGAAAATACATATATTCAGTTTATCTTTTTACTTAATTATAATAAATTAAGAAAATTATTCAAACGCGCTCTAATATTAATTACGTTTATGAGATATGAGAACAAACATTAGTCGTCACTAAACCCACCAAGTAACCTGCGCCGTGTACAAACTACTTACGTCCCTTTTAACGAAGGAAGCATAACACAGTAGGTAACAGACACAGAACTACCACCTCGTATATTCTGATAACTATGGAACTACCGCTTTGAAACGCATCCAAATTGATATGCGTGAAGATGTGTATTTTTAAGATTATAAGTGGATGTGTTCTGTGTATTTGTGATTCTTAGCCTAAATTCAGGCTTAGTAATTCAAACAATTGATAAAATTGGACAAAATAAACACATCTATTGACGAAATCATAAAAAGAAAGCAAGGCAAAGAGAAAATAAATAATGTACTTGTAATTATAGTACATATTTATATGTGTATTTATAACGACAACTTCATGCCATAATCATAAATTACCGCAGGAATAACCATAAGTTAATTGAAAGAGAAAATATTCTGCTATTTTTAAAAGCGGGCCTTCTGTTCTTACTTGTTCCGCCCTTCGGAAAGAAAAGAAATCAGAAACGTGAAGGCACGCACATTCCTAGTGGGAATATATTTTTTTTTACTCCATGATCCAAGATCATGACTCACAAAGAGCCGGCGTAATGTAATTATGAATGAACATTAACCTTTTTTCGAATTTTGTTTCGAACGGAATAGAATTCCATGTGGCTTTGTTTTTGTCGTTTGTATTGTATGTTCCTGTGGAGTTTTGGCATTTATTTATATTAGATGCTTTTTTTTCTTTAAACGTTCAAATGTAAGCTCTGATTTTTGAAGGAAGTTAATTGATAATTTCTGAATAAATTTGATATAATAAGTACTTTGAGATTTGCCAGCTGTAGTAGTCATAATTTTCTGTATCTAAAATAAATCTAAATCTTAAACCTAACTAATAATATAAAAGCGAAAATTTGTTTGTTACCTTTTCACACTTTATCTACTGACCAATCTTCTTGAAATTTCGCTTATATTATAGTTTGGAATACGGAGAAGAACACGTGATCATTTCATTGTAGTGTCCAAAAAAAGGAAGCTACATCAACAACAAAACAAATCTAGTAGAAGTATAATTTAAAAATACCTTTAGGTCAGAAAATCGTTATCATTACATACTGGTTTCCTGATCTCGGATGCAAAAGATATTACGTAATTTATACAACTTTTAATGCTCATATTAATTATAATGTATAAGTGCTTACATCTGGCATTTCTGTTCAATTATTTGGAAACAAATGTTCAAATTACAATATAAATCGTGCGTTTAACATGTTTGTTAAAAATAACACCAGCTACGGGCCCCCAGTCCATTGTCCACACTTTCGTACGCTGACCACGTTCTCATGGGTTCCGCGATCCGTGGTTAAGTGTTCAACACATTGTAGGCATTCAAAGTTAGTGGAGACACTTCCTTTTCTGTCGCATTACCTCATCTGTCTCGTGCGAGAAAGGCGAAAGAATTTTGATTACTTGACACTAGGTAACTTTGTAAATGCATATTGGATGTTCATTTGTTTCAATGCTAGTAGATTTTGTGGGACACGTCAATGATATAACCTAAAATCTACGTAGAATCAGTATTCTACGTACAATCATGATCCAACTAATATTATAAATGCGAAAGTAGGGTCTCACAACCCCTGCTGTCCAACTTCAGTTTTTAACCTGTTGTATTACATTTCGAAATTATTATTACATCATACATTTTATATGAGAATATTGTCTCAAATATTATTTAACTAGGTTACTGTTAAGTCTAAAGAAATAAAATCCAAACGATTTTAGGATGTCTTACAATAGAGATTCTAAAATTGCAGCTAACAGTATAGGGCTAAATTATAAAAGTGCAGAAAAATCTATTAGACTATATAATAATTGTGCGTTGTAAGTTTAGGCCAATAACGTTTGACGAAGTGAAATTAGAAACAATAATTTTAAACGAATCAAAGGGCACCCGCGTATGTATGTTTGTTAGTTCACACTTTATCTACTTAATCTCTATGTATACATGTGGTTAAGTGTACGGAGAGAGGGAATCATTACATATCTGACCTCTATCATCGTATGAATTAGTCCAGACAGATTTCTTTCAAGATTTAGTTAAAGATTTCAATCCAAATAGAACTGCCGTCAAAACGCATAAAGTAAAATACGGTCAGTGGGCCTTCAAAACCTGTGAGGTCCACAAAAACAGGGTCCTAGCGTGGGCGGATCCTCCACATGGTAAGGAATTTCTTTTGTAAACAATACGAAAATAAATTTCTTAAGAATCTTTTAGCACTCAACAGCATTATTACATCCACTATTACCAACTCACAGAGTTTATGAGATCACGTTTTATCCTTTACGAGGAAGACAGAGTCATGAGTTAAAAAACTCGAAAACCTTGATTAGCTACCAGCTTTATTTATTACTAAATTAAGTTCAGTAAATTGCAATTTGATTTAATTGGTAAAATGTCCAAACTGGTAATTTTTTTCACAAGCACATTAGCTCTATTTACATGAGTAAGTGATTCCCTATTCATGTGGCGTGACACTTCTTGAACGAAGTAAGAAGTCAACTAAGTAAGAACATAGGCAGGTACCTATTATCACATAATTTTAAAAAAGTTTTATTTTTTTTATTCCCACAAAAGCAAACGCACGACTTAACTTACTAATTGCTGACATGATTTTTTTATTTATTATTCCAACCAAGTTCATGTTAATTTTAAATCCTTGTTAATGACCAGTTTGAATCCTTTAACAAGTACCCGATCGATTAGTCATTGCATACAAAATGTTTTTTCTGACGACAAACAAGACGGAGAGACAGGTATTCAAACTCAAAGGAAGCGTGGGATTTTAGTGATGACATGTCAAATATACACGTAGGAGATTTGTCTTAAATGAATAACTACTTGCATAGCTACAATATACGTTTCACATGTACGGTATCACTATTCGTTACACTACAATGTATACTGATTGAACCAAATGGGATAGCGATGGATGAGACTGGCACAGGGGACCGAAAAAAATGGCGTGAAAAAACCCAGCAGTGACAAAATTATTATGGTGATGCTGAACCAACTGATGCAAAACTCGAAGGACAAATCTAGCTTTAAGGTGATTATTGGTGGAATCGAAATTTAATAGTGAGGGTTGTTGGACAAAAATCTTCAATCTCTTTCTCTTTATTGACTTTTACAATCTGAAGAAGTAGCTGGCTGGAAGAAAATTTCTATTTCGTTTTCTCTATCGTTATGTACTTGATTATCAAAATTCATAACCAAATCTTATTTAATAATCGGTTAAATGAAGAAAACATTAACAGAAACATTTAAATAAAGATAATCATTAACAAATAAAATAAAACACATAGGAGGAGTCACTAACACTAAAGACCTCGGTGGCACAGTGGTAAGGTTCTTGCCACTGAACCGAGAGGGGTTCGATCCCCGGTCGGGTCATGATGGAAAATGATCTTTTTCTGATTGGCCCGGGTCTTGGATGTTTAACTATATATGTATTTGTTATAAAATATAGTATCGTTGAGTTAGTATCCCATAACACAAGTCTCGAACTTTGGGGCTAGCTCAATCTGTGTGATTTGTCCTAATATATTTATATATTTAACATTACTAGACCTAACTTTGTTGTTTGTCCACTGTCCACCACTTTTCTTTAGATAATTAAATTGCAGTATTTAAACCACGTAACCATGGCAATATTGTGATCCTGACATATTTTTCGGAGAATTCTGATTAGCCAAGTGGGTTTAAAATCTTAGATTACTTACACAGGGCAAACCAATTAGAGCAGGTATAATAACTATCATGATGATCTAACAATATCCAAGGGCGTAAACTCCTACAGGCTGTTGCAACAATTTGTGGTAGGTAATAATTTTAATAAGTAAATAAATTCACAATAGATTACAAAACGAAAGAATGCGCGAAGGTAAACAGCAAAGGAATTTTGATGAGATTCAGTTTTAGGTCGTAGTGGATTATTTTTGTCGAATTCGATAAATTTATCGTATCGACAAACAAAAGCTTATTTATAAATTAATTAAAAAAACTTTACAACTTTTATTTAACTTTCAATGTACTATTGTTTGTACGTGTTGGAAACATGCAACTTTGATTGAGCGGATTTCTTCCGCTGATTGAGTAAAAATTTAGTCGAAATTAGATATACACGTATAGTTTGGATGACAATAAATGACGATGGATGGTTTGGTAAGACTAACTAACATCAAATAAACACACAAACATCAAACTTAACGCTAATAAAAGTTCTTGTTACAGTCCCTTTTAAAGTAAAAGGCAGTCATTCACAAGTTCCCAAGACGTCATCAGCCGCACTTTTAACTAAAACATCTCTAAATAAACAGGAATAAAGTTCAAATTGGCTCCGACGATTTGAGATGAATCATCGAACATTGATCCCAATACGCACTCCACTTTAGAGCGGTATTGTATTATGCCACAAGTACTGTGTGCCAATACATTGCCACCAGTTTCTTTGACGTAAAGCATTTGTAATAACGGTCAACCCTACAAATATATTATATTAGCTGCGCCCCGGGGCTTCGCCCCCATGGGAATTTCGGGATTAAAAGTACCCTATGTGTAGGTTATATTCCACCCGTGCACCAAATTTCATAACAAATGGTCCAGTAGATTTTGCTGTAAAGAGTAACATACATACACAAACCTCACAAACTTTCGCATTTATAATATTAATAGGATATCAAATCTAGACTATGCTTAGTGAAAACTGTTAAGTAATGATGATGTTATGCCTAAGCACGAAAAACCGTGAAATTCGCTGAAATATTTGTTAAATTATGTATTTTTTTATTTACTTGACTGTACTAAGGGACAATAACGTCATCAGTTGGAGCACGGGACCTTAGAAGTCCCCGTGCTTCACCCAGGAGGAGAACTTAGGTGAAGCACGGGTCCGGACCCGAATAATTTTAGATATACAGAGAAGAACAACAGTTTAATTATTTTGTGAGATAAAAAAAAACATAATCTCTTTCAACTCGATGGCACTATCAATTGAAAAAGTTGAAAATAGTTATTAAACAAAAAAAAATCCTGCCACTATGTTTTTCTTTGTTTGTTTTCGACATGCTAACGCTGCTGCCAAATTTTATTCAAGTCACCTTAAGGTATTTGACATGACTTGTATAACTACAATTTAACCACAAGTCTGTCACTATAAGTACATTTTACATACCATACAAAGATGTCACCGTAGACTTAGAAATGCTCGTGTTCATTCATCAGACTAATGGCTGCGTTCCAGGTATTCTAAACTAGTCTGTAACTGTCACATGCGCCTGCGCCCCAGAAACAAAAACAATTAGGAACATTGCCACAAATATCCCCGGTTGTAAAGTGGCGCTTAGCTCACTATGGCGACAAACACACATGGCCACAGCTAGTAACATAAGCTGATGAGCTTAATGTCTGAAATTATGATTGTAGGATCAAAATTTCTCTCTCTTTCTCGCCGGTTCCTTTCCTCAGTCGTTGTCCGCTTTTCTACTTTTCCGTCTCCACTTCGCACGATATTTTTATCTATAAATTCAGCAAGTACAATTATATGTAGCACTTTTCCTCAGACCTAATCTAATATGCTACATGCATACTGCAACTGCACACGCATAGAAATACATTATTTACAACACCACGTAACTTGTGCAACACCATGCTTTGGCATTGGCAAAGTACTGGTTATCACGAAAACCGAAAGAGAGATTGAGTCTACACGCTATAAAGATCTTCTCTAAGAAGTTCTCTAAAAAGTATTGAAGGATTTTTAAAATAAATATATGAGATGAAAAAATTCTGGATTCGAGCGGGAACTGAAACCCTGTCAATCCGCGCGCTCAATTCTCACTCGATTTTTATTTTTTTCATGTCATTATTTATTTCAAAAATAATATGTATACATGTTACATATGTTTTAACGTTATACATAACAAAACCATTTGAGTATCGAAGGATTACAATATTCTACAAATTGTGAAAAAAATTGTAGTGAACCTATATATCGCCTACTTAAAATTACTTACAAATAATATAACAATTTCATTTTTAAATTTAATCATAGAGTCAATGTTAAGTGACATTATTCAATTAGAGAGATCAATCACGATTTTATTCAGCTACAATAAATAACTAATTATGCTCAGCCTACATGTCAAACACATTCACAGATTATGTTAATGGTATGAGTAATGTAAAAGCCAAAGACATGACACTTGTATGACAATAAAAGAGCTTTTTGTTTAGTTAATGATATGTAAGTAATGTTATAATTCTGGTGACAAAAAATGTAGTATAGTCTTCGACATTTTGTCAAGCAAGTTAAGCTACTAAAGCTTAACTTGCTTGACAAAATGTCGCAGCACACTTTTAGCAGCCAGTCAACCGAGATTGCACCAATCAATTTTGACGTTAACTTTAACCTGCGAAAACAAAAGCAAAGCACGCAATATTGTCTTAAAATTTAGTAATGGAAATTCATTGATAATAACGTAAAAAATATATTAGCAACATTTACAAGGTATCTTTCAGGAAAAATTTAATCAAATTACACAAAACTTAAAATGTTTCACAAAGTTCTGAGCATAGCCAGAGAGCAAACTATCCCGTTTACTTTGATCTGGATAAATACCAAGCGAGATATCCATAGTCACCTAAATGAAGCATTACAAGACTTTTTGTCCAAACGTGATTCTCATTTTTTGTCTCGTTTTTACTCAGCCCAATGGAGTCACCGTTCATTCCTACATCTCGAACAAGTTGTAAAAAATAGATTGTGTATCTACTAAGGGCCTAAACTTTTTAGATATCAAATTTCCAAATTTCGTAAATTTATATTTAAATTAGGAATACAAAAGTAATTTCTTTGTATTCCATGTTTTATTCTACCCATATATCAACAATTTCACGTTTATAATAATTTAATAATCAGGTAGTAACAGAGCGAAAATAATTCATTGAAATGGTAATTTTGTCACTTTGATTTGAAAACGGACGTCACTTCAAAGATTTACATAATTTATTTCGAGAGCTATTTTAAGCGCCCTATTTCCGGAAAGTAATAATTATGAACAACATTTGTTTTGTTTCACGTAATAAAAATGGAAGTTGTATGAACCAAGACAATTTTTCTAAAGTTTATGATGTTCAAAATTAAATACGAAATTTTCTCTGAAGACTCATTAAAAATATTAAAGTAGGTACCATTAAAATAAATGAAAATGGTTTATTCGATAATTATTAAATAGCTTTGGAAGCAAATATATGCCTGTACCTTCTTGTTGACTCAGGGTGGGTTGCACCGTCAACTTTGAACTAACTTTAACGTGCGCAGAAATGCAAAGTACGCCATTTCATCTATCGTTCCATCAGCGGCACGCAGGTCAAAATCAACGTCAAAGTTGACGGTGTAACTCACCCTTATATGCATATTTCATAGTTACAGTATCCAATAAATTAATACAACGACTCAATTCGAATCCCATCACCCGCATCAGTTCTGACTTGTATCGTAAATCATTTCAATTGGTTTTTATTTTAGTCGGAATTGGCCCTTTAGACATTAGAAATCAATGGAGTATTGTTATTTCAATGTCCTCTGTTATCTTATCTACAGAACTATCTTTCGTATCAGCCATCTTTTTATGTAGTTTCATGTAGATCCGAGCTATGACGCCTCGAAGCTCAGGGTATGAGTAAAAAACAAAGCCTGCCTAGTACATAAGTATACATCAAACTAGTTAGTTCTACCATATTATGATGAGACGCGGGCATTTCGTCTGGATACTCTATACAGCATTACTCCTGCCTAATTCATTATCCGCCAACTGTTTAATTTCAAGCTCGTCATATCATTTCAGTCCTTTTTGCCCATTGCTGTGATGAGCATAGACAACTCTTTGAATATGCGCCATTATTGAAGAACATATCGCAATTCTTAAGAATGTATCAATATACAAAATTACATCCACCAGCAAAATATATACTATGACAACCCGGAGCAGATTTCTCTGGCGTAAGTGTACGAGGAGACGTGACCCTAAGTAAAATGGATTTAAGAAATGAAGAAACTTTTGGTCATGGCTCAATTAGCATTGTTATCAGAATCAGGATCAGCAAATTTTTAATACCCCTCACCCTTTGCACAATAGTCACCGAAAATGGCTTTATGGTAATCGGTGCCAAGGAAATTAGGCGCAAGCTGAAGGCTCATCTCGTTGTACCAATGGGTTATCCCAGGCCAATTAGGAAAGCCTTGTTCTTACCTAGAATTTGTTTTGGTCCCGTCTCCTTGACAAAGTTCTTAGTGACTTTGTTATGACATTATGCTTTTTATAATGACTTGTTTAAGTGTTCTCTTGATTTTGGAAAATGACAATCAAAACTTCAAAATTTTAAAGTTTATTTTTTACGTTGCTTTTTCGGGCTTCGCAGTGTAGAGAAAAAAAATCTCTTGATCATGTTTCCAATGCACTACAGAAAAGTTTTAGACAAGTATAAACAAACACAAGACTAGGTTTTCTATTGCAACGGTTTGTATTATTGTGAGGGGCTTAAATATAAATAAATAATTGTATTAGCACAAATCACACAGATTGAGCTAGCCCCAAAGTAAGTTCGAGACTTGTGGTATGGGATACTAACTCAACGATACTATATTTTATAACAAATACATATATAGATAAACTACGATGTGGAGGCATCCACATCGTAGTTCAGTACTGATCTCCACAATAGATCAGGTCATCCATGTAATGTTTGTACAGTCATTTTCAATAAGTAACATAAGTATTATTTTTATTACTTTGTTTATATTTTATTACGATTAAGAAAGTCATTAATGCGAGACGATTAGAAAGAAGTAAGAAAATATAACGCTCAGCAGTGAGTAGACTACTAAGCTTGGTTTTAATCGCGTAATGAGACATACTACATTTTAAATAGTACTATTTAACCTAAATTAGCAGGAACAAGGGAACGAGAACCTATGACCATACACAAACTTCCCATACATTATCTTCATGTATATTAATGTGGTTATAATTAGTAAACACCACGGCTTGAATAAGCTAATCAACGCTTGGGAACATATCGTTTTGAGACTGTAATGAATGCTTTGTTTTGAATTAATGGAGTTTCGTATAATATTGTACATTATCCTACTTCCTACCATTACAATAAATGAAAAAGTATGGATGTGTAAGTTCAATGTCAATGTATGTTTGTTATAGTATCGGAAAATATACTGAACGAGATGAAAGGGAAACGCGAGACAGTTGATGAGTTGATCTTCGTGGCAGCAATTGTCTATCTTCTTCTTGTCGATTTGACTAATTGGACTATCACATACTATAGTAGACCAGTAAATTGTCTATGAAATGCTTAGATATTATCCATTTATTCATTTAAAATGTTAAAGCATATTTTAAGCTAAATGTTTGTCAATGTCGCACTTTGCAATATTTAAACTTTGACAAATTAAATCAAAATCGAATTATTTATTCATAATGTAGACCTTCACAGGCACCATTTCACGTCATTTTCTAAATTAAATAATATTTACTAAAGCTACAAACTACTAGCGTTTCGGAACGAACGCAATTGAGAAGAATTTCATTTAGTCTTGGCCCCTATCATGCCAGAAGGACCTACCATTTTTTATAATACATAAAATATAAGTAGGGAGACAATAAAGTACATAGTCAAAAGGTATACGGAAATATATTATGATTGTGATTTAGTGTTGATGAAAAAAAATTGACCCCGGCAGAAGCAGACATAACATCTTCGCTTTAACTTTTTATGAATAAGACGGTTATGTGGCTATAATAGCTTTCATATCATAATAATTACAGTTGAATGTTGCAATTATAAGTAGAATTTATTTCCGTGTAATATACTAAACATAGCATCCATAAATTTCTTCGTTATAATCTAAATAGTGCAAAGAAAGTTTATTTGACATTAGCCCTTAATTTACGATTGTATTTTGACAGCTTTATGTGGCACAAAAGTGTATGTTTTGTATAATAACAACATCGAATGGCCACTAATCTACAATGTCAACAAAATGAATAAACCTATACATATATTGTAAAGAAAACCAAAAGAAAGTTTCGTGAAGCTAAATAAAATATTGAAAATTAAAAAGAACCATTTAACTTAAAAACTTCAATGTTACGAAATGAAACAGCAAAATAATTTCTAACACCACCGAATGTGTAATAGGAATAGACAGACAGACAGACGGGCTTGCTCGTGCTATATCTATATTCGTAACAGTGCCTACGTTGACAACTTACGCATACTACAAAAAGCAGTGGTTCTAAAACTATTCCATATTTTGTACCATTATTATTATTATTAATAATAAATAATTTACTAATTATAGTAATATTTTAGAGACCAGCCACGTTCTAGTGTGTTAGTCGGAGAATTAATTTATTAGTTTTGTGGTGGCATTTTAGTGGCATTATTGAAATTAAATGTTTCAGTGAGCAAAAGTAAACATTGATTTTTAGTAAGAATAAAAACGCATCTATTCCTCTTACAATAGCGTCGTCGGTGAATGTTATTTTAGTCAAGTATTTCATTGCTATAGTAAAACATAGAATATACACTGAATTAACTATATATAAACTATTGTACCAGATGGCGATTCTGGAAATATTTTAACCAACATAAGTCTTTGACACCAAGTGTTTGACAAACACTGGCACAAACGAAAAAAATGCTAGACGTGGCCGAGTGAGAATTTAGAAGTGTTTTTATAATGTCAGGAAATGGAGTTATGTTACGACATTTTTGGCATAACACGATCCCGAATGAGCAGTTAACTTTGATTTGTTGAATTGGAATCACTTATTTTTGAAATATCGGTAAGTAATATGCACGTTTGGGATCTCGAAACGGCTTTATATTCGATTTTTTCTCTGGTTTTGGCGACGAAAATTCAATGTAGACTGTGATAAAATGTAGCATATAGCATATCTAAATCTCCGTACTTATATATATGTATACAGTAAAAAAAATTGGTTGAGTAGATATATAAAACATGGTAGAAGAAACAAACTTTCGTATTCATAATATTAGTATAGTAGTAATATAACACGTTATATTAGTAAGTGACCTCCTCTGGATAAAATTGTCAAACATTTCAAACACCTCTATTTACCTGGCTTCGTGGTCCACTTATTGAATCAGTTCCAAAATCCTAAAATTAACATCACCATAGATTAATTGTGTTAAAGTCAGACAGAAAAAGAAATATTGTCTTTGTTGAAATTTGAAAAATTGTAATGACAGCGCGGTCGCAGCGTTCGAAATGCTCTGAGCAACTCCCTATTAAGAAAAATACCCAATTTGAGTCAAGTCTGGACTGTAATTAGTGCACACTTTTCATTTAAAAATATTTATTTTATTTATATTAAATATTTATTTATCCCGCATAGAATTTTTGTAGATGTATTAATTAAAAGCAAGCGTAACGTGTCATATTCATGTAATTGCTCTATGTAAGCGGGCGTGGGTCATTACATTCACAACACTATTTGGTTTTAAAGAAACATTTATTGCTTCAACAAAAACGCCCCAGTAGGACAGTTTTACAATTATTTTCTCAACTTCTTTCTAGTCCTCATACTCTTTATTGTACTGTGGCATCGTATTGGATTGTCCATGACTCCCAAATGCAATAAGAACTAAAGATTAAATATTATATCAGGATACAGTCTTATTTTTTGTGGGTAATTAAAACGTTCATTTAATTTCATCATCATCACAGTCACTATAAGTCCACTGCTGGATAGGCCTCTCCCAATTACTTTTTGTTCAACTAAGTTTCCGCAATTTTCATGTTCACTCTTTGACAAATCAGAACTTCTATAAAATCACTACTTAAAAAAACATTTAATCATGGATCCAGATTTTGAGACGTAATTTTTTCCAGTCATCGCATATCATTCATCGCCAAATCCGCCGCGCGCCGGCTCCATCATTTCTGGGTGCTTTGCCACAGGAAATTGTAGGAAATGATGAGCGTCTCCGCCATATTTGACAATATTCATAGCAGTCACGTTAATGGTCTGACTCGAGGGATGTTGATTGACTTAACTAGGGATTTTATCGAATGCTAACTGCTACTTTTGGAATATGAAATCAATACTAATATAATATTATAAATATAATTTTATAAATGCGAAAGTCTGTATAGGGCTGAAATTTTGTATGAAAATCATGTCCGCTTTCGCAAAGAAATTCACGGCTCAGTTTTGTGCCGGCTCCACACTGTCGTCGAACAGTTCAGTCAGAACAGTCTACATTGTTGGTTTTTCATTGTTGTAAATAATATCATTCACTAACTACGCAATGCATAACGCTTCATTTGTAGCAGATATCCAGACATTTATAATAATAGTAACTATAGTAAAAACAATTACAATTTTAAAAAATTCAGTTACATACTGAATTTATATTTTACTTCAAACACATCATGGTCAAGTCAGGTCAATTATATGTTAGTTATTATAACACACAGAAATGTATATAGTTTTCTAACGCATCATTCTCATCCATTTAGGGCGCTGTTTATCTGTTGAAGTGAAAGTACGGTCTTTCATTCAGAGAAAACCTTTGTAAAGAGTTTGCTATTTGTATAGAGATTTATTGTAGGTTCTGTCTATGATTGTAATATACTTTTCCTTTGTAAATCATTGAGTCATCAGATTATCTGTTATTTCAAGCCAAATTGATCACCAAACAGGTGATTAAAGTATAGTTTTTTTTTATATTTCTTATGCCGGCTACACACTATCGCGGAGAAGTTCGCCGAACTTGCATACAAGCATTGCTGGTTTTTCATTGCGGTAAATAAAAACATTCATACAAAGTACGCAATGTTCATTCGCGTCGGTGTCTGATGTTTCGTGTGGAGCCGGCATTACATCTATCAATGAATTAATTAATGTGCAAACATACAAATCTTGGCGTCTGGTCCATGTCTGATGATAATATTGCTATTGAGGAAACCCGAATTAGTAAACAGCAGAAGATTTATCTGTCTGGGAAAGCCAATTCTATCGAACATGTCACCATGGCCATTTATTTTTAACTTTAGTGATATAAAAACTATTATGTCAAAGAATATTATGTAAGTTAATGTTATAATTTCAGTAAATATCTGTATTTAATAAGCGTATTTACGTTTGCGAATATTTTCTCAACTGATGTGTGACGCAGGTCAACGAATTGTGTTATATTTATAAACGGAGCTGTTTTTATTAGAGTTTTGTTATGTGTAATTGCTGCAGGTCTAACTTGTGCACGTATGGCTGTGTTACATATTTTATTAATTTCATTACTTTTTGTTTTATTGGAAACATAATTCACAACATAAGTAGTAACTATCTTTTGGTATTTATTTTATGGAACTTGTAAGTTTCATTTTATTTGATGAATAAAAGGTCTTTAGTAAGTAGGTAGGTAAGGAGTGTAATTAATACTTCTTATTTATGCCTCGCTTATCATTTCACTGCCGAAAAATCCACATGATCAAAACAACAAACAAATTTTCACTACCACACACTCACACTATTTTTCACTTTCACATGAAGTTGTTCGTTATCGTAAATAACTACGCTACACAAAACTAAACGCTAATGTTGTCTATGATTTTACTTCGAACTTCTAATATCGCAACTAGTTTAAAAAATAAATTGTTCTAATTTAAAATTCCTAATTAAATTTCGAACGAACCGACGCGACGCATCGCATCGCCCGCGTGGACGGACTGCCAGCTTTTCGGCCGTCTGCCAATGAATTCACGACTGAAAATATATGTGGATATGACTATTTAATCAGTAGGACTATGAAGTGGCAGTATCACAATTGATACTGCCACTTCATAGTCCTACTTGTGGCAGTATCACAATTGATACTGCCACTTCATAGTCCTACTCGTAGCAGTATCACAATTAATACTGCCACTTCATAGTCCTACTTACAAGGATTGGAAAGCGGCGACATAGTTTCTTTATAAAATAATCCTAATCATTTCATAATATAGGGGTCGATAATTTAACCATTAATTGAAATTATTTAATCAGCTAGCCTTATATTATGAAGTGCTGATTACTTCAGAACAATATTTATTGGAATATAAAGTTATAGTTTACACGAACCATTGCTAGGAAAATGTCGATAATCTATTTACTTTTATCAATATAAATAATAAATATTAAGAAAATTAAATTTCCACAACAGTGCCATTACTATACAAAATGTCTCCAAACATTTTCCAACTCAACCAACTGGAGTTACCATAAACAAGAAACTCATTTTAAGTGTAGCATGAGCCAAATGTTAGCCTGGAACATTACGTTTTTTCATATATTATGCTTATAACATTTCAGGAACATCTTAGTAAGACTGCACGTGACGCTAAAAATATTTAAGTGCTTCAAAGTTTTTTTATAAAACTTCTTTGCGAAAAAGATCAAAAGAAATATATTTAATAGAGAAGAGAACAAGTATAATATACAAAATAAAATTTCAAAGATATAAAAATGCGAAGTGTGATAAATAATCCAGCTGTTAAACAAGTAGAAGGAATTATTTTTGTAAATGTTTACTATCTGATGATTATCCGTCTACATCTGTACCCAACATAATAAGATTCATTTTCACTCATACACAGGTAAAGGTAGAGACGGCTCCTACTCTCACTCCGCCATAATCTTGCCTATTGACAAGGTACTTTGTTTTGCCAAAAATATGGTCTATAGCATAGATCAGACATAAAACTTGAAATAACATAGTTTACATCATACCGAATAACATTACTTCGTATCGAATTAGAAATTTACACGAAAGAAGACCAAACCAAATATCCTTATAATGAAGTTAATAAACTATCATCCATAACTTTATCTCGTAATAATAAAAAACTCAGCTCATAAAATAAAAAATTTAACGTTTATAGCTCCGTGGAAGATTTAATTTCATCATAGCTCGGATAAACTGAATATACGAAAGGTAATAAACTTACAGGCGAATACTGCAGCTGAAAAACCAATGCATCTTGATGCAGCTGTGGGAAAATCGACGTTTTTGCTGATAGAAATAAGGGTGTTTAAGTTTTCGGGGATAAACTGGTTATTTTCGACGTGGGTGGGAGATTCGTAGCGAAATTGGGGCAGAAATTATGCCTAACTTTAGTGTATCTTTGGAGCCGACCCAAATGTCAAGCGGTGCGAAAGACCTATACTGGGTTGAGGGAAATATTTATAACTTGCTATTTCGTGTTAGATAAGTATAATGAAAACATTTTCACAATTGCTAAAATATATCTAGGAGTATAGATAAGTATAACTGCGCCTTTGCAGTGGTCAGGTTTACGTGTTTGTAAGTTCCATACATTAAAAATTAATTCGTCTTACTTATATCATACATTTTTATGACGACTACAGTAATTTAGCTAGCTTCATGACAGCTGTTGACAACACGATTTGGAAAATATGATATTGTTTGACTGTTACATTAAAACTTATGAAGAAACCCAATCAGATATTATATTACATCCATTAAAAATATATCAGGATCATATGCCTGATGTCTGTCCCCTTAAATAATTCGAGCCTATGACCCTACGCAAGCACAGGAAGTATCCACATTGTTTTTAATCTAAGTGCCTGCACAATATACTGTGAACAGCCGTAGAGAGGTGACAACTATGGACAGATGGTGTCGATGTAAAGACAAAGAAAACAATGTCGATGATTCTCGTATAAGAAATTCGTCCTTGTTGATAGGATTGTAATGAAATATTCTTTACAGAGAAAGAACGTATCAAACGACGTATCAACGTAGCCAAGAGTTCAAAAAACCACAAAATAGATGAACTACTAAAAAAAGACATTTAACATGTTTTTTTTCATGAAAATATCTATTAAATAAAAGTTAGGATAGTTCTGGTTATACTTACCAGCCCGGCTCGGCTTCACACGGGATATATAGTATAATGATTCGGGAATAAATATCTAAATAACAGTGAAACAGACAGACATAGGTGGATTGCGACTTTGTAATTATTCTATGTTGTGATGATACAAAAACCTGATATGATACTGTTACAAATAATGTAGTAACCAAAGCACAAACAAGAAGGGAGACGCAGCACTATGGTGCACAATAGATTGCATTTATTTTATCAACGCACGTGCTCGCTACAGCTGGTCCAAGCCTTGCATGGCGTCGTGCCCATAGATGCAGGTTTTTTTTTAAACAACACACTTTTCTGATTTATCATTTCGTAGTTTGCAGGGTTGGTGAAATTTTTTAAACAAAATCCGAAAATATATTGAAATCTGCTATGATCGTCCAAATATTAATAGAAGAACGTGGAAAAAGTTTTAAATGGAAAATTATTTACGTGACAATGTAATCAAGAGTAACCGACCAGTAAGTAATAAACATGGAACCTTAGATTACAACATTACATGGAACTAAAATATTGTTACATATCGTTCCAAATCTATTGCTTTCTGGGCTGTGACGTCGCAAATCCCGGGGCCAGGACCAGTTAAAATTTTAAACATTCGGTTATGATTTTAGAACCGACCCCTGCCTGACGTAGGACGTCGTAGGACGACGAACGACGACGTAAGTATATAAAGTAAGACATATATTTGGTTGCGCGTTGCATTCAAAGAAAAATAGTCATTATGCACAGAATAGAAACAAAGAGAATCAGTCATGGCAGTAACTTCCTGGCAGAGCAATACCGCTTCCCTTTTAGGATTAATAGAATTGTTCTACAAACAAAACATGAAAAGCCATTCACACTAAATATCCGTCGACCATGGCACAATATTGATGAATACGCAACCTCAAAGTTACTGTATTGTTTTCATAATAATTTCTATTGTAACAATTAATCAGGTTTTCTACGATTAATCACTTACTGAATCGTTATATATATATATATATATATATATATATATATATATATATATATATATATATATATATATATATATATATATATATATATATATATATATATATATATATATATATATATATATATATATATATATATATATATATATTATAGACGTTCAATTCGAAATCCTTAATTGCACAAGTGAATTAAAAAAGTGTAATATGTTTTTCTTAAAATTTTCTAAGATCAACAATTACTGATGACGAATGAAATTCAAAACGCTGAAATTTTGAGTTATGCGGTCCATCCATTTACGGATAGATCACGCAAAATCTACTGGACAGATTGTTATGAAATTGGGTACACGGGTAGAATGTAACCTGGAAATACACATAGGGTACTTTTTATCCCGAAATTCCCACAGGCGCGAAGCCCCGGGGCGCAGCTAGTAACTTTTAAATAATATAAACTATTGGTTGAATCTTGGAAACAAAAAACAAACCTGTATAAGTTATGGCTCATCACCATATTTTCTTTGGCATTTTCTACTGCACCTGAAACGAAAGAAAAAATAATTAAATTTAATTATAAGATCTTTTCAGTGAAACCATTTGCTCTGTTGGAATATAAGGCCTATCAATGCAAATAATAAATCTGAAGGGATTTTTGGGACTGGTTAATTAATTGATCATTAGTTAGGTAATCTTTGATCACAGCTTCAGAAAAAGTAGACCGATTATTATTTTATTCACAAGTTTTAATGATAATCGGAAAATCATCATTTTATTTATAATCCCGGCGAATACCTACCCTATTGCCAAACTTTAGCGGTTCGGAATACATTGCTGGCTTTTCATTGCGGTAAATAAAAGCTCTCAAGCAAACAACGCGTCGGCGATGGTGTGTAGCCGACATACAATATTTTTGATGCTCTTATAATTTAAGCTTCCAACCACAGATCGTAAAGCCCAAATAAAATACCCCATTTTCAAAATAAAGCCGCAGTAATGTAACCAGAATCAATGCAGAATATTTGGATCAGTGGTACCTACAATTTAATTCTGTAAATCGATTTACTTCCACAATTGGATCGGAACCAATCAGTCGTGACTCGTGTCCGAATATAGTTAAATTAACAAGCACTATTCAGGACACATTTTTTTTATATATAAATTTCGTATATTTTTTACCTATACCTACGTTTACAGTGTGAAACACAATGCCTAAATATACGTATATATATATATATATATATATATATATATATATATACATAAGTGGTAAAATAGATCTTCGCTAGAAACCTCAATGCGAAGTTTCAGGTTAACAACATCAGTAGGTACGTATAAAATGATTTTTGATCTTCGCATAAAGAATACTTACACTAGGTACCGTATTTTAATTACCACTTCGTATGTCCTTTGTTACACTTTATGTACAGGTTTACAGTAACCCTGTATAAGTAAAAAAGAGACGAAATCTGTGAAAAACAAATTCCGATCGACTTTGTGCCAGTTTTGCGTTAATAAATATTGTTATCACCTCTTCATGTAGCTGATAATTTTTTTCTCATTAAGCAGAAACGATGGCATTGACTGCCAGAATTTTTTTACATATGACGATCATAAAAATCACACGTACTTGCATGTCAATATAGTTTTATAAAATTTAGTCGCATTAAAAACTTACAGTTTTTAGCCTTTAAATTTTTATTTCACGCCTGTAATTTTTGTGGTACAATCAAAAGCAAACACAAAACTCTCAGTATTTCATTGAAAGTCTTATTTACGATGCACATTTTCACTATGTTACCGTTGCTAAATAGAAATAGTATTAAGTTTCACAGTTTCTAGGTAAATATTTTTCACAATCATTAGAGAGATTATTCATTCACAATTAGCCTCATAGAAATGAACATTGTATTAGCTGGTCTATTTATCGTCTAGTGTTGGGTTCAGGAGAGGTTTTTATTTTTACAAGCTTTTGTTTAACATGCAATGTATGTTTGTTGCTATGTTCCATGTATTTTCAACCGAATAAAGTTATTTCTTTTTTACTTATGAGTGGAAATAATATTATATTTATTAAAACAAAATATCGTTAACCCTACATCGAAAGAGTAGTCAGTTAAAAGATGCTTTAATTTGACTGGGTAATAGGAATGCAAGTTCAAATTGCGACAAATTAGTCACTTTTTACTAGCCAAGGAAATAATACGTCCCAGATGGCATTCCATTTAACAAAATGGCCAGTCTGTGCAATTCCAGGGAGAACATTAGCCAAGAATCCCGCATCATTTCTTGTGGTCTATCCGGGTGGACCAGTTCTTGTCATGTGACGGATTAGAGGCTGATATGTGTGAAATTAGACTGGAAGTTATAAGGACAAGTATTTCATTATTTTGTAATGCATCAATGGTCATCCTATCAAGATAAACTATAGGTTTCTTTGATACAGTAATTGGAATCACGACAACAGCGATTTTATTTCCATCCACCAAAAACATCAGAACAGAAAATTTTATGCATTGTAATAAGCATTTCATCACACAATTTCTTAGGTTTGGTCCGTGTTTAACTACTTGGTAGTTAAAATATGGTTGTTGATACTTTATTAAGTAGATACTTTATTAAGACCATGGAGTTCAAATAGTAATAATAATAATCCCAAATATTCAAGAAACGAATATGTACATCTGGTACATGGGCCTCTGTGCGGCGTTAATAATGATGAAATTGTAAATTTGGGCAGCCATTATGATGTTGGGTCAACAGCACATAATGGCTATAATATCATATGATGTACAGACGGATCAATGAAGCCGCGGTAATATTGGCCCTTCCGATAACATAACATTGTGTTCAAATAGCCTGATAGATCGCTTCCTGACAAACATAGGCGATTGCCTTTCCGGGATGGCATTTCAATTGGTATAAATTGTCAGTGATTTGATACAGAATTGGAAGATCAGGAAAAACCACGTGAATTTTTTGAAGACAGTCATAGTCTGTCCATTCATAGGGTAACTTTATTGCTATTCATATCTGAAAGGGCATACGGACTAACAACAAATATTATATTAAGTATGTTGCTATTTTGTTTACTGTTGTATTTTGTATGTTGTATTTTGTTGACAGTATTTTAGACATGGATAAACTAGAGAGTTTATCCATGTCTAAAATACCAGCGTAGTAGTACCCCATATTTTGCAATAAACGGTAGTCTATGTTACTCTATTATAATCTATTATATCTGTGGTTACTCCTAGTCCTAAAGATCTAGTCTATCCCTGTGCCAAATTTCATTAATTACGGCAGCAATTCATGCAGAAAAACGCAAAGTACGCCATTTTGCCTAAACGCCAGCGGAACGCCGATTTCAATCAACGTGAAATTTGACGATGCAACCCAGGCAAGGTATGATCCACACGTCAGAATCTTTGCTAAATCTTCAAACATTTGGCAATCACTTGTTTCAATAAAGCTCCTGGAGCAACGACTAACGAGGCATTTAAATTCAATGCACACATGAACAAAATTTGCGCTCGTTTTCGTTGAAACATTGCCAGAATTCACTACATACATATTTTTAAAATTACCTAAGAAACCTACTATTTACCACATCGAGAATAATTAAAATCCCTTCTCGTAGTTTTGCATCATTTTTAAGTGCAAAATCATAAATATTTATTCATAATACTTGACAAGTTGCTAAATAGAACTAATATAATAACCGAGATTACCAATTTTCGAGAAGCTTAATTTATACAAATTCAAAAATATAAAATCCTAATAAAATAATTGTTAGAATTGCTCTCGATTTTGGTTGAAGGATAATCCGTTGACCAAATACAGTGAGCTATAAAAAAAATTGCATCAAATTGCAACGGAAACGACCATACCTTATATATCCGACCACTTGATAACAAATTGTGAGGAACGAGTAACCACAAGATGCACTGACCATTGTCATTCATGTAAGCAATATTGTTCAATCGAAAGGGGTTCACTAAATGCAGAGTAATCTCGGCGAGACACCGCATGACGTGAATTACAACTGTGAGGACGCTACTTTGTTTTCAAGGAAGAATATACTTCCTTGCTACCATCAAAAGCCGTCTATTGGACAAAGACACGTGGCTAGATTGGCCCATATTCATCTCACTGAATAGTTCGAAATGAGATAGATTTTAAGAAGGCTTCAAAATAAGTTTTGGCGGAAGACCGAGAAGCAGACAGCATTGTTCATATAACTATCTATTATTTAAATTATTAGGAACATATACATTATTTCAATTATATCTCATCAATCATAGCCATGTTTAGCACAATCATTTAGCAATATTTGTGTAAACCTAATACCTACTTGGAATTAAGGTAAAACAATTTGGCTTCGAAATATGATATGCCCACTTACTACCCTTCACCCTAGCAGTTCAGTGAAACAAAAGAACAGGCCAAACAACTTTTAACGTCGTATTCACAATCGTATTTTTAATTTACAACATTCGTACCGCGAACGAACAAACTGCCACCAAACAATATGTCGTAAACTTTCCGATCTATAAACTAACATGTACACACAGCCTTTTGGCCCGAGAAACGATTTGAATTTGTAAAATTCTTCACTTTGACTTTGACTGATCAATAAATCAGTCCAGTAAGCTAACTGTTAACTCTCTCTTTCTTTTATCCGTGCGATTCCGGTTTCGTTCTTGGCTGTGACACCACAAAGCCCTGACTCACATCAAGCATATCCTTTTCACATCAATGCTTTTTATCCTTTAGTCACCTCATAAGGAATCCATATGCATAGCATGTGCATTGATCTAATTTTAGGGCGGGAACCACACAACTTAAAGGAAGAAATGTTTAGTGATAATTTAGAATTCATATCAAGTAAGTTTATGTTATCACCGTTGGGTTTGTTTGTTTATACGTGTCTTGTTAACCAAAGTTCACCGAACTCTCTTTCAGGTGGGCTGCAAACAAACCTCGTTCGGATGATACAAATGATAACATTGCTTTTTGAGACAGTCGTTTCAAAAACGTGAACGTGATGTTCACATCAAAATATCATGACGACCTCGGTGGCGCAGTGGTAAAGTTCTTGCCACTGAACCGAGAGGTCTTGGGTTCAATCCTCGGTCGGGTCATGATGGAAAATGATCTTTTTCTGATTGTTCCGGGTCTTGGATGTTTATCTATATATGTATTTGATATAAAATATAGTATCGTTGAGTTAGTATCCCATAACACAAGTCTCGAACTTACTTTGGGGCTAGCTCAAAATGTGTGAGTTGTCCTAATATATATTTATTTATTTTATCATTTTAAAATTACATATATTTTTAATTGGGTTTATTAAATTGTAAATCTATTGTTTCAGAATGTTGATCCAACAATAGTGCAGGGAAGTTCTATCCGTCATAAGATATATTATAAGTTATAATTTACATTTCTTTGTTGCTAAAGTTAAAGCAAACTGATTCAGGAATATAATAGAGTATTGAAAAAATATATAAGGATGGATAGATTGAGTTAAGGATGGTCAAGGGCGTACCAGGCTAAAATTGCAAGTGACATAACGAAACGGATGGAACTTACCTACTACCTACTGTGCCGACCCTACATATTATGAAAGTGGGAAAGGAACTTTCGTATATAGTTAATAACAGAATAGATACATCCTGCCCAAACTAAAATTTTCTTAATTTACTACTGTTTGATGCACTTTACTACTTTCAAAGAGTATTTATTTATCAAATGTTATGATCAATTCAATCAACTCATTCTTAGTCGATTTTATTGCCAAACCAATTTATTTGTTGATGTACTACGCGTAAATAATCTTCCCACACCATGTTATCGCCACAATATCTATTTGTTTCTAATTACTGCTGATGATCTAATATTCTAATAGTCATAGTTGCCACATGTATCGGATGTCTGTAATTCTATACTTGGCTTTGCTGACCGCAGCTTCCTTCGTCTATGGCCACAATCACAGGGCAACTTGACATAGACAATGATTCGGATGGTTCTTTGAGATTAGATAATTTATATGTTTCACTAGACGAATCATTGGTCTTCGAAGGCGGCGGCGCACACTGATTCATTTTCAAAATAAACGGGACATTCACATCAATATTCGTCAATATTTTAAAATTTGTATTAAAAAGAGAAATATTATTTTTATTCCTATTTTCAATACAAATATCTTTTACTGATTATTTTTTCAAATTAACTTGTTTTCAAAAACTAGGAAACTTAACAGGCAAAAACATCCGCGGACATATAAGGAAAAACTTTAATTTAAACTGTTTTGTTTGATATATCGCTCTACATCTTACGTTAAGTGAATCTTGCATACACGTCTTATTATAGAGACTATGATATAATACTAATCATAATCGCACGGCACGCGAGTTATGCACTTGCATGCATATGCAACGATGCAGCCTGTCGACCTGGTTGGCAGTCGTAGCGTGAATCGTTGATATGGTGTTGGAATTCGGTTCATTTGCATCTTGTTATTATGTTTGTCACCCCCTTTCAGGATATGGATACCGTTGAGGAGTCATGTTTTGTGATCAGCATCAGTTTTGATGATCGTCACAAGTTAGCAATAGAAATACATGGGAAAAGGTCCGAATTATTTTCTAATCAATTTTTTTGAGATACTGCTTCATGCCGACCTCGGTGAGGTCCCGGGTTCGATCCCCGGTCGGGTCATGATGGAAAATGATCTTTTTCTGATTGGCCCGGGTCTTGGATGTTTATTTATATATGTATTTGTTATAAAATATAGTATCGTTGAATTAATATCCTATAACACAAGTTTCGAACTTACTTTGGGGCTAGCTCAATCTGTGTGATTTGTCCTAATATATTTATATTTATTTATGCATTTTTAAAGTAAACGAAGTCCATTAAGTAGTTTTGCGATTTACGCATTGATAATGCTAGTTACCTATAAAAGCAAGCAGTGTAGATCGATTCGTTGCAAATACACAAACAAAAATGGTTGAATATGCCTGCGAAAATTTAGGTAAGGAAATAGAAAACCAACACGTTCAACAAGAAATAGGTACATCTGAAATCTATCCTCATGTTCGTGATTGATTAATTGCTGTACTAAACGTAATCAACGCATATTCAAATCAACCATACCGAAGTCCAGAAGGGATCCTTTTAAAGATTTTAAGAACCACCATTAAAGTCACCAAACTTAGTTTTCTTTAGTCATATATCTTATACTTTTGGACAGAGGAGAATATAATTAATCTATGACTTTTATTACCCGTAAATTTTGCTTATCGACAGACAAGATTCACTCCACGGGGCCATCCAAATAGTTTATTGAATAACTAAGACGAAATAATCAATTACAGAAAAGGCAGCGGTGAAGTTCGTTGCGCCGCTTCTTCACCTGCGCTTTGGAAGTGGGCAGTAGACTTATATGTAATTTTTTTACGTCAATAAGTGATACCTATATTTTATTCCTAAGTTGAATAAAAATGAAATTCAACTCATGACATTTGTAACAAGTTAGTTATCAGATACAGTATCACGTTTTTATCCCTTGCGGGGTGGACAAAGCCAAATTTATTGGGGAAATTGCTATTCTGTAATAATTTTTCAGAATAGCAATTTCCCGCATATGCATAGAGATCCATATGATATCTTTCATGAAGTCGGCTGTACCGTGCCCTTTATTATACAGTGGTACCCCGGTTCCGTCCGCCACAAAGAATACAACAATTTACAACTGTGTTTGATGTACTTTACCGTGTCGGCCTCTTTGATGGATTACGTCTGACCATATAAAGTGAACAGTTCCCGTACTTTTATGTTGATAGCTATTCTAGGAGTAATTTGATACAGCCCTAACAGTAAATATGAATTTAACTGTTTTATGAGGAACTGTCTTTTGTCAACATCATACACAGTACTACGCTTCAATTTTTAGTTGTACTCTGATTAGAATATTGAGGTTTATATGTTTATTTTGGTTAGGGGTCACGTGGATCATGGATGGATTTTGTATTAATTAATGAATTAGGAGTTTATTCTTTTGAAATAAATAAATAATTTTTGGTTGTGCAATCTTATGGTGAAAAAAAAGTATAGTGAAAAAAAACACTCGTTCTTAGCAAAAAATGTAGCTATTATGATGTATTATAATATGTGGCCGCAAGGAAATGACCATAAAAACAGCAGTCATCACAAACTATGTGCTAGCACGCCAAACAACTGTTCATTCTTTAATTGCAGTCATAAGCGCAATATCACACCGGTAATATACGCAACATTACTGGTAATAAACCGTACAGTCTACAGCAAACCAACCTACCCAAATCCAGAGAAAATTCGCCGTTATCACCACGAAATAAGAGTTAATTAATGCCATATTGTATCGCTAGAGTTGCAGTGAAATGGTGTGCCTTATTAGTGTAGTGTTAATTTGTCAGAAAATTTCTGTTTGAGCAAGTGTACTTAATAGCTGTGAAAAATAATGAGCTAGGAAGAAATTGTTACATTACATAATGGCCGTAAGCAACTAGTGTTTTTTTTTTGTTTTTATGATGGTAGTTAAGGTGAGCGAGTAGTTAAGGCCGTCAAATTTAACGTTAAAATAATTCACCGGGACGCACCGCTGACGTTAGACAAAATGGCGTAGGTATTTTTTATTTTTCTGTGCTCGTTAAAGTTAATGTCAAAGTTTTTACACTGCCGGTTTTTCATTGTGGTAAAATAAAAGTTTTCATACAATTTACGCAATGTTCATGCATTCGCGTAGGCATCTCTCTAATTTCGGCGTTACCTAGTGTGTAACCGACATAAATTTCACACATTTCGTATCGTAACTTGGCGCGTCGATGCTAGCTATTACTTTATTTATTTTAGCCTGCCTTGTATCTTTAGTTTAGCATTCCAACAGAAGCATCGAGACGACAAATGGAAGGAATTAGTCCAATAAAATTAGCATGGGTGCTGTAGGTCACAGCGGCGTTTAATCAAGTTAGCAACGCTCTGCATTCTTTGAGCTATTATTGTTCGTCACAGGTTAGAATACCAATACGGATTTACGAGCATGTGGTTCCCGCCCTGTAATAGGATTACTTCATAACCTACCATGGATGTCGTATAAGGCAACTAAAATGATAGGCAACAACAGCATTCCCAAAGAGAGTTGACAAAAAAAATCATAACCGAATCTTGTTTTTTTCACGTGGTCATCGTGCTTCGGGTCAACGTATGTGAATTTTAAATAAAATTATCAACAAATTTATCGTAACGACTTATTATTATTATCTTCAGCCTAATTACGGTTCGTATTAACTAATTTTGATAATTCGTAATAACATGCCTCTATGATATTTTTTCGCGGGAGTCGATCCCACGTTCCAATGTGATGTACAAAGGCCTATAAACCTGGATGATTAAATTGAGGCCATCTTCAATAGAATATGTAGTGTATTTTATTGTTTATTTGTTGTTGTATTGTTTATTTGTTATTGTTGAACAAGACATTACGCGATTGCATTTAACTTTCAATGTCTCGAGTGGAATCTTGCAACTCAATTTTGAAGCAGATTTATTTTCAACTGATTGAGCTGAAATTTTGTACACGTATTTAGTTTTGATGATAACGCATTATTATGATAAACATGACCTGATGATGCATCCAGGAATGGCTCCAGACATGAGAACTCTTCAACGGATTTCTGCGCGGACACGATTTTTTTGTCAGACATTGAATGCAATAAGATCTCTCTGACAACAATAAAAGCTTGTGCAAAAAAATACCTACATTTTTGTAAAAAACGTATTTATTGTTTCATTTAATTATTTGTTTGTTTGGTTTAGAATTTAAGAGGTATTTCTAAATTTAAAATACTAAATCAATCTATATAATACACTAATTGATGAATTAAATCAATGTTAGATGAAAACGGCAATTACGCCAAATCATTTCGAAAATCTAGCGAAGAAAATCATAACGTTTCATTCCACATAACGATAATATTATAAGCAATGAAAAACAAGACTAATCCATATGAACTGTAAGTTATTTCATAATAAAACTTGGGTTAGTTTACAATTAATTATATAGCAATGTTTGTCTCGCCGATATCAACATACTTGACCAAACAAAATTTGTCTTTGTTTGTTATCTGTTAACGATATCTTATCATTGTGTGGGAACTTATGTTGAAATTTATATGCATTCCGCTACATAGTATAAGACGGACGTGTCTGTCTGTTTCTAAGCTTTCTTCAATCACGTAACGGATTTTGATGCAGTTTTCAGTGCTAAACAGCAATTAACTAAACAGACTTTTAGACCGTACGAAGACGGGCCGGGTCGCTAGTTGTTTCTAAACTTAGAATTTATAATTAGAAATTCTTACTGTCATATATGGACGTATAAGTCATATTGTGTTTTCTGCAGATCTCTTTTATGTACTGTGCCTTTACTGGCAACTTTTCACAATTCCTAAAATGTATACTTTACTTTTTGGGTAATTAATTAGTTATTCAAACAAGTAGTGACTGAGATGTGGTTGTATCATTGTGTGACTGTAATTCTATTTTCATGGCAATGCTAAGATTTTTCTCAAGATTATTTAAATTATACGTATTTTTGTTGATTTATCTTATTTTCTCCTGCTACAAATTAATTTTCAATTCAACGCTACTTCCTGAAATAGTTTTATCATTAATTACCCAAAAAGCCACTCAACTTTGAATTTTTAATCGGAACCGCCACGCCTGGCGGCCTAAACCAATAGCGATAGATAATTAAGCATTATTTTTAATTTATCACGGCGTGGAGTCGTCGCTCTTACTCCTAAAACTCGCACGACATTGTCGCGATCACGATGAGTTTGAAAAGAAAAGAACATTCAATCGAAATGATACGGTTTCTATCTACTCATTTGTGATTGTTTTGTTTTGTGGTGTTTTAATTTTAGGCAATAAATCTATTCATTCATTGACATCACATTCTGAATGTGACGCCTCGAAGTCCAAGATTCGAATTCGAATTGAACTTGCCTTGAAGATTCGGCTGTGGTTACGACGCCGATCGCCTACCCGACGTCAATCCTCTATCTAGGCTATTGTCTTACCTATATCAGCTGTCAAGGCTTCTTTCCCTTAGTGGCCTTGTACCACATCGCAGTGGTCCTGTTCTAGGGCAGGAACCATGATGGTACAAACCATAATTTGGAAGTTCGTGGCCAGATTTGCTTCAGTGTCGTGGCGGGAATCGATTAGTAGTTACTTAACGAAATAACGCGGTTCGGGAGTACGTACCTACCCAGGTCATTGAACCAGTCTCTTTGCACGTATTCCCTAATTCTCTCACACCTGAACTAATGGTGTTTCATGGTTTTTGCCTTCTCAATCGTGGATGCCACGGTAATCAATGCTCAGCGCGGATAATGTGAAACAAAAGGATTATTTTTTTTTAATATTCTTAATACCTATAGAGACGAACAACTGCGCAAACGCCTACTTTAAAGCGTGTGAGAATAAAAAAATGTTGTGATATTATTGCTATGTACCTAGGTAGTATAAGATGACTCTACTTATGTCAAAATCAACATTAAAATTCGGAAGTGTAATTTGGACATAATGTTATTTGGTCATACTTGTGACAAATTAATTCTACACGGTCAAAGATATAAATTGTACCTAATTAACTACAAGATCCCACCATCAACTATGAATTATATGAACAATTTATGTATAAATAATGAAAAAGTGCACGCAAAGCTGCAATCTTTGCCTCTTGTTCCTCATACCGACCAACTGCACAGCACAGATAACAAAAAGCCAGACTGCCATAGATTAGTTCCCATGGTACGTTCACACGACTCGTCACACCCTATGAGCAGTAAGTAATATCTTAAATGGCCCAGGGTTGGGCGGCCTTTGACCTCACTCTGACTTCAAGATATCGATCACTTTAAATGTAGCTTCCGATTTCAAATAGTTCGGTGTTATCTTGGTAATATCTGGGATTTTTTGAAGTACGAGTAATAGTACTTAGTAGTATACTGATGACTGTAATGTTTTATTTTTTTTTGGTCATGGCACTCATGGTAAAAAAGACTAGTAATCTTTTCCGGACTAGTTTTTTTTATGAATTGTAAGTATTTCAAAACAAAAGATGAAACTTAGCTTATCAACTTTTGCAAGGAGAAAACATTGACAATAATTAACAAAAAATAATACAGGCATAAGTTTTATATTTTTAAACATTATTTACTTTATAGTAATACGTGTGGTGACTTAATGTCTTCGATGTGTCAAGTAGAGAGCTCGAGACAGATGTTTTAAGAAATGTGTGGATGGCAAATATACTGCCATATTTGCATTCTCAAAACGTGGGCAGGTGCGATGATGCACATGGCTTTAGTCGTCGCAATATTTCAATGTGCTCACTTTTCGTGATGATAAAATAATATAAGGTATAAACTAACAGAAGTGTTTTTATAACGTTTTCTAAGGCGAAAAAAATATTACATCTGCTTGAATTACTTACCTAATTTTGAATTCCAGTTTGCAGACAAATAAGAAAGTAATTCGAAGATGGTAGCATGTCAATTAACAGTGTTTTAAAGGTCAGTAATGGAATTAAAGAATTTGTCCGTCCTTATTATGTTTTTATTATAGTGTACATTTGTTTGTGAAACTTCAATGCAACAACTATACTACATATAGGCACAAATTTTACATACAATAATCTGACGTAAATCTATAGCAGCAAAAAAGTCATGTGTCTGGGGAAATACAACTATCAAATTAATAGAAACAAAAAAGATGACATACTTCAACAAAAAAAAATCATCAGTGTTATGATATGGGTGGGATATGGTTTACAAATGGCTTAGTCATGGAGGACATAATGCCCTTGGCCTCGAAGCATGTCTCATGATTTGTCACAATCACAAGACATAAAGCGGTACTGTCTGATGTTTTTACACGTGTAACCTTAACTTGGTAGATGGTAGCCTACTTTCAATAAAGCTAGTTTGTAGGACTTCAACAGTGGCTCAGAAATAAAGCAAATAAAATTAAACAATATCCACATTTTAGTCACTTATACATTACAGTAATATCCCATGAACTACATCACTTAGAACTAATGTTAAAATGCGAAAGTTGACCAATTTTGATTCAATTTGGAATAAATAAGTTAATGGCGTTGCATGTTTCGGAAAGGCTATAATTGAATTTTATTTATGGAATAGGGCGACAAGCGGCTCAACAAATGGTCTAAGATCGCCGCTAACCAGAAACAGATGCAACTTCACCACGGTCTTCATAGCATTCTCGGCCTATAAAGAAGTCGCAGTCTCGTATTTTAAAGAATTTAAATACCTAAGTATATTATCTAAATCTGTGTGACAGCTATTAGGATTATAAATACCAACCTCTCCTCATCTCAGTAGGAACTCCTACCAAACAATTAATTTTAACATTCCAGAATCAACAGTGAATACAACAGAGACAAACGTCTCGATTTGCTGTGTTATCGTGCCTTGTAATCTCTTGTTTCTGAGTAATACGAGAACTGAATCTTATTTTCTGAGAACAATAATAACGCGCACATTGTCCCCGGCTTGTTTTGCCAATGTCTACAGAAATATTGTCGCCATTGCGGGCTTTGCGGCAGCCAACTTAAGTTGAGACGCCTTTTGGCTTCTATGCTGAATGTAATTTTACGTTTGCCAATACGGTCTTATTTATATACCTTCTATGGAGTTCAACATTGTCAGACTTTGTAATCATTATGAAAATCATTCCGTATAAGTGGCTTCATGGTCGTATAAAAAAGAGTGGCTTTTTGACTTTCAAAAAGAATAAAGCTTTATTCAAGCTTCCCTTATCAGTTTAGCCGAACTTACTACCCGTCAGATTAGGTGTGGATCTATTTTTATACAAAGTATGATAACTAGCTAACTACTGGGCAATGTGGCAGGATTGTTTCCAAGTGTGTTTTATTTACATGGTCAAATTTGACATTGACTTGACGACTTGACTACAAAGATCGATGCTTTTTTATGCGCGGGTGAATTAAGACGACTTACCTACCTAAACTACATCTGTCATCTAATAAGCGAAGTTTAGTAGGAGAGGAGCTACTACCTACTCAAAACTAAGTAGGTAGGTACCTAACTAATTTTAATTGACATCATAGTCATTCATGCGTGACTCAATAAACGTGATTTAGTAGGTAAGCACAACAGATGCGAATAATAGACGAATGAATTGATTGAATTCTATGACAAAAGACAGGGTCAATTTGGAACCCGCATAGTCGTATTTAAACAGATTTCCGTCCAAATTTGCCGGTTCTCAATCAAATCCTTTGTTCAATTAAGTATACAGTCAATATACCCTGCCTGCCATGCTCTTATAAATAATGTAGTAGCCAGTTTCATCACACATTTTAGTGGGTCCAAAAAAAATATCCTATAAATATAGATAGTCTAGGTAAGGTACGTACATAGGTATATTATCGTGCAGTCGTTATTGGGTTTTATTGTCTCCATTGTAGGCACCTAACCAAGATGTAGGTGTGCATAGGTACCTATAGGATGTCGTGTGTTTAGAATAGACACTCGCTTTGTTCCTATTATTATCTCCCCTTCTTTTTGGTAACAGTCTTGCAATTTTTCAATCATAGTCGCATTGGCAATGTTTATTCTATTTTGCCCACGAATAAGACCACAAATTATTACGATTGACCATTGACATTTAATAAATCATTTTACATTTTATAATTATGTGCTAATGTTTTTAAGTGAAAACTCCTTATGACGAAAATCTACTGTGACCAAACTGGAATAGGTTTAGTAGGTACTTACCTACCTACCTTAGGTACATTTAAAACCTATTGCTGCAAACTTATTTTTTTAATTCTTCACTTTGGTAAGGTACTTACATACTAGACACGTGGTAGTGTAGGTAATCAAATACTTAACTATCTACTTAAGTATGTAACATCTAACATATTGATCGACATAGGTAAATATAGTAAGTAAGATAGGTACCTACTAGGCTCGGCTAGGTGAGCAGGTACTTACCTAGTTAATACTTATCTATTTATTTGCCTACATGCATGAATGAATAATTATCTTACAACCTACCTAAGTACCTAGTCAAATCAGAAAAGGCTTACCAAAGCCCAAGGACAGGGGCCACGAGGGGATAGATAAATAAATAACCACTAAAAATAACTTCCCAAACTCACCATTGACTATAAACCTATGCCTGTCATTCTTTAGTTCCTTCGAAAGTTTCGGGCACTCCTTGTCTAGCACAGAACACAATTCACCCAACTTTGCGCCACTTTGTTTACTAACAACTTGAATGAAATAATTACACTTCTCACTGTCAGACGAACTTGTGATTAATTCTAAATCGCCGACACTGAAGATGCCTTTTTTGACTAAAACATCGAGGATGTTCGTGTCGGCGAGTTCGCGCGATAATATTGTTTTATGCCGTATGAGGCCGGCACAAACCTCCGCTACGGCTGCCATTGTTTGACTGAGGCTGCAGGCGCTCGCTCGGCTCCGTGGGCCGGCAGACGGCAGAAAAAACTCATTGAATAGGGCCCATTCAGAGTGAACAGACAGATGCACAGTGTAGCAAATGTGGCCCTTGAGCGGGGGTCATTACATTAGATAATTTCAGAGTGTAGGTACCTACCTATACTAAATGTGTAGGTACTTAGTAAAGACATTCAGATTTACTTAATTTTTGAATACATAGGTAGGTATGTAGCCTCCAATAGGGTTCGAATTCCACAGAAATAACTCGGTTAACACGTTATTGGTAAGATTTTGGAATACCTAATGCCTGTAGCTGCAGTAGGTACTAAGCTTGGGTACTTAGGTCGTATTTATAAGAACATTCTAATATCGGTGTACTAGGCCTAGTACCTAAAAGCATGGAAAGTAGTTGTAGTCGGGTAATAAGTAGGTAAGAAAAATAATTCTAATTCACAGATCTATGTGATCTAGGAATGAGAATTTACTTAACCTATGCTTAGAGATCCACTGGAGGCACAACCCGAGGTCAGGAAGCTATCGCGACAGGTTTTTAAACGTTGCTAGACAGAACCCATTGTGCTAAATATATAGAATCAGCACCTGCAGACATATAATTTAAAGTCAATTCAAAGTAAAAAAATTCTAGGCCACGACTTGACTAACCTTCCTACTTCTGATGAGAGATGGACATCTTTGTTTGAGGTGGCCTTTAAAATTTTATTTATTTCATGGGAAATGGTTATATTTAAATTAATAATTACAGCTTTGATGAAAAGTTTTTAAATGGATTTTGTTGTTATAACCTGTTAAGGTAAAGAAAAAAAAAGCTTTATAATTATGCATATCTTTGCTTTTTTCTCTATTTTTAAACAAAATCTCAACGAAACGAAGGACAGTCAACGTCAAGCTGTCACTCATTGTCAATGTATGACGCGATTGACGTTTTCCGTAAAACCGTAGAAAGTAGAAGCTTTGTAAAAAAATAAATATTTTATATTTCTGGTAAAATTGTACTAAAGTACATGTTGTTTCAAGTGAAGTGAAAGTGTTGTCGAATTAATTTTAAAAGTATATCATGGCCCCTATCGCTAAAGTGTCAGTTGACGGTCAGTATAACAATGTAACCTCACAGGAGTAGCAATTTATTATGATACACTAATCTGCTAACATGTACATAGTCTGCATGTTTTTCTTTCTTCAGAGATATATTGCAGTTGCAGTCGTAAGGATTCCACACCAAACTTTTTCAAGGATTTGTTCTAGTCTTTCACTTGTAGGGTCATACTCGTACTTGTAAGTTGTCTTCTGAATATTGGCATTTACATGTAAATGATCTGACTGGTTTAGTAATTTGTTTAGGAACTGATTCGAAAATCTCTATGACTAACAGTGGAATACCAGCGTACCATCCTGCAGTTCGAGTATATTCCTGTTTTATGAAAAATTATCAATTGAGTTTATTTTTTTTATAAAATGAGAATTGGGGTTCATAAAAAATCTTCTTGCCCAAATTGTCCTGCATTAAATTTTCAGAAAGTTGGCTTAGATATGTAAACCTTTTCTATTTTCTCCTGTAGAAACAGATTCTGGGTCAGATTCAGAAAGTTCCAGCGGCAGTCACAGCAAGAGCCCCAGTCCTGCTCCTGGTAAAGAGGGCAGCAAATCTAGGTAAGTAATTATACTATCTCTTTTTATATAGTTTTTATAAAATTAAAATATAGTTTTTATAAATATAAAATTAAAAAAATGCTTTTCATGATTTTACAACAGTAGCAACTAGAACAAGGAAAAACATTTTTACAATAATTAAACATTAAATTAAGTATTATTATATTTTTCAGATCTGTGTCTCATAGTCCAGCTAGATCAGGCAGTGAATCTCCGAAATCCAATGCTTCAGGCCGATCTAGAAAGTCATCGAATGCTTCCCATAGCAAATCGCCTTCTCCAGCTCATTCTAACAGATCACGATCCAAATCTGCCCAAAGTAACAAATCTGGTTCAACAAGTCCAAAGTCACAAACTTCTGTAAGTCCTTCTCGAAGGACATCTCGATCCAGAAGCGGATCCAGAAGGTCCCGATCTGGCTCTGGTAGTGCCAGGTCACGTTCAGGCAGTCCAAAGTCAAGATCTGCGAGTCCAAAATCTGGAGCACACACCCCAAAGTCTGGATCACACAGTCCAAAATCAAGATCTCAAAGTCCTAAGTCTAGGTCACAGAGCCCAAAATCGAGGTCCCAAAGTCCAAAATCACGTTCTCAGAGTCCAAAATCACAGGGTGCAAAAAGCAAAAGCCGTTCCCAGTCGAAATCTGCAAGTGGAAGTCCGAAGAGCAGAAAGTCTCGGTCAAGGAGTGGGTCTTCTAAATCTAAGAGTCCTGTAGCCAGGCCAGATGTCCAAGACAGCAGGTCAAATTCACCAAACCTCATGATTGATGATGAACAGGGAAATGAAAAGTCAAAGAGTCGCTCAAGGTAATTATTTCGCATTATAATTTTCACATAAAACTATTATTTATTAGGTTTAAGTGCTTATGACATTACAATGTATTTATGGTCATTTATTAACTTGTGTTTATAAATGTATGATAAATAACATAAAATAAACTAGTTTAGGTAATTAGATTATTTACCACATAAAAAATTATGAGCCTAAAAACTTTAGATCTATAGTCAGTTTACAGAATTATTATTTATAATGACATTTAAAACACCCATTCCAGCAGTTTCATCCATTGACCAAATATTGACCAAGAGACACTACAAGTTATGGAAAGTATTATTTCATTTGTCATGCATACATTGGGTGGCGGAGTATCACACACAACGATTGTTATGACGACTCTACACTATCCGCGAACAGTTCGCCAAACTTTGGCGCGTTCGGTATACATTGCTGATTTTTCATTGCGGTTAATTAAAGCACACATTCAAACTACGCAACGTTCAAGCGTTCGCGAAGACATCTGTGTTCGACGTTATTGTGGCGTTTATTATATTAGAACAATGCCAATATCCATCCATGTATTTCTTCAGGTCTGGTTCCCGGCAGTCTCGGTCAAAATCGCGCAGCAAGTCCAAAAGCCGTTCAAAGTCTCGCTCCAGGTCTAAGAGTTCAGAAGATGGAGCTGGTAAGTTTGTAAACTCTTTATTGCGCAAAGAAAACAGATGGAGAAGGCGAAATCCTTGTTTTCTTAGTCTTAGTCCTATCACATGACTAATGTGAAATTGAAAGTGTTACATACATTTAATAACTTAACGAATGCTTTTTTATACTACCAAGCAGTCAAACAGGCATGCGGGATGGCCTGATGGGAAGTGGTCACCGCAACCTATGAACATCAGCGGTGTCACACGCGCTACGTCCACTTTGTGGCCTAGGGTCTTCCACAGTATCCTGTACAACACTGCCTCTCTCACCCTTCAAACTGAAACTGAAATATCACTGAAATATCACTTCAAACTAATACTGAAACTAAAATAATGCTAGCTGCTGATTGATGGCAGAAATAGGTCTACCTTTGGTGGTTCAGAGGAATCCATAATTAATTTATACAGGGTTACTGGTAAGTATCTAACGCATAACCTTCCGCTACATAACGCTACTGTACTGTGTTTGCTTGGCTATAACATAGAGTTAAGATGTGTAGAATCGTAAATTAGTATTTCTTTTATATGAAAAAAAAAAAAAACTACGAATAACGAAAAGTACAAAAAAAAGTTGCTTGTTTTGATGTACCCAAGTAGTCTTTAGGAGGTTTTACGTTTGATACCAGTAACCCTGTATATTTATATCGTCCATTCATTTACTCAGTTTAATTGAGGTCGGCTTTTATCTTACTTTTGCACCAGAGGTGTATCGGGGTAGAGGATTTGGTTGGGGATCGAGTCTGACCTTCTGTGCTCTTTTTCCATGTTGCTTAACCACGAGGCTGGTGGTCCATCTACTAAACTTTTAGGTAGATTGGGCTTTTTAGGTAGATTGAGAGCTTAATATGTCGGGTGATGTATATCAAACTTTTAATTTCCAGGAGACAAGAAGAAGCGTGCCATGCTCTCGGATTCCGAAAGCGGTGACGAACAGAAATCAGCTTCGAAGCGTAAGAAGGGGTCCGAAAGCGGATCAGACAGTGACAAACCCAAGAGGAAGGCCAAGAAACTGGAGGATTCTGACGATGATGACAATCAAGAGAAAACTGATACGGGTACTTTTATCTCTCATTCATCTCCGCATGTTCTCCGGTTACATTCAGGGCTTTGACACCGTGAAGTCCGGAGTCAGCGTAAAATATTTGACAATCAATTTTTATATTTATTTTATTTTGTCTGACACGTGACTTAATTGAGGAGATCTTAGCCATGAAACATTGAAATGTCAGGGGCTTCAATTTTTTACTGACTTCTACTCATTTATGTTTAAACATCTAGTTATAACTTATGTTTCTTCTCCAAATGGTGCAATAAAGATTTCGTCTACATATCTTTTAACTTGCAGTTACCGCGGACGCGCTATTCGGTGACGCGTCCGACATTAGTACGGACGACGAGGCAGACAAGAGGTCGCGGTCAAGGTCAAGGTCACGGTCGAGGTCAAGGTCGCGCAGTCGCAGTAGAGGACGATCGGACGACGATAGGAGGTCGGGAGATGAAGCCAGGAAAAGTGGGGATGAGGTAATTGTTGTTCAACTGCCACTAATGTTATAAAATATGCAAAAGTTATTTTAAGTTGACGTCCGTTGACTGATTACATCACTTATGAAATATTTTATATTGTGAAATGAAGTTAATATAAAAAGTAAATGAAAAAAAAAGTTTCTACATAATAATTCAGGAAAACCGCGAGAAACCGGAAGAGGAAGAAGAACAAGAGATACCCGAAACCCGAATCGACGTGGACATGCCCAAGATCTGGACCGAATTGGGCAAAGAGTTACACTTCGTCAAACTTCCTAACTTCCTGTCAGTGGAGACTCGCCCTTATGACCCTAACACGTACGAAGACGAGATTGATGAAGAGGAAACTTTGGATGAGGAAGGTCGTGCCAGGTAACTCAACATTTTGTTCTGTCTCTTTCTCTCATTTTCGCATGTCCCCACTTGCATATCAGCTGTCAAAGCTATGTCCCTTAATCGCCTCGTACCATGGGAAGATACGAACAGGTCCTATTCTAGGACGGAAACACGCTACAAAACTTGCTTTATTTTAAAACCGTAATAAATTACGCACCTAAATCTTCCTCAGGAATCACATTATATATATTGATGATGACCATACAGAAATCCGTTCGGTAGTTTTTGAGTTATTGGTTATGCGCACAACATACAGGCAGATAAAAATAAAAAATAATGTTTTGGATTCTATTAGTCCCATAAAAACCCCCCATAATTATTTTTCTGTAATATCTCCTATGTACAGGCATAGCCTACTTAATGTTTTATTATATTTATAGAAGACTAGCTGCGCCCCGGGGCTTCGCTCCCGTGGGAATAAAAAGTACTCTTTGTATTTTTCCAGGTTATATTCTACGCGTGTACCAAATTTCATAACAATAGGTCCAGTAGATTTTGCGTGAAAAAGTAACAAACAAACATACATACACACATACACAGATTCTTACAAACTTTCGCATTTCTAATATTAGTAGGATAAGACACATTAACAGTAATGTGTCAAATCAACAATGTCACAGTACAGACTGTGTCAAATGTTTTTTTTTTAATCAGATTGAAGCTAAAAGTGGAGAACACAATCCGGTGGCGGACAAATTTCGACAAGGAAGGCAACGTAATCAAGGAATCCAACGCGCGCATGGTGAAATGGTCCGATGGCAGTATGTCCCTGCATCTCGGCTCTGAGATATTCGACGTCTACAAACAACCGTTATTGGTGAGGAATATACTAGCTCTTGCCCGCGTCTTCGCCCGCGTAAACTTCCCACGGGATCATATATGTTTTCGGAGATGAACTTCTTGAAATTTTGCATACATATAGTTTGATATGTATGCAAAATATGCTATGTCCTTCTCAATACTTCAAACTATATGTATCTAAAATTTCAAGAAGATTGGTCGAGTAGAGCTTGAAGAGGTAACAAACATACTTTCGTATTTATAATATTAGTTAGGACTAGCTGTCCGTCCCGGTTTTGCTTGAGTAAAAACATAATAAATTACACACCTAAACCTTCCTCAGGAATCACATTATATATTGTCGAAAATCGCATGAAAATCCGTGCAGTACTTTTGAGTTTATCGCGAACAGACAGGCAATATATGTATGGACGTAAGGTAACCTATGTTTGACAATCCTTTGCGTTGTTTTAAAGATCTAAGCATATATAGGGACAGACAGCGGGAAGCGACTTTGTTTATACTATTCAGTGACTAAATACTGTAATGATACATGTACCGTTGTATTTAAATAACAAATAAATATATTATATCCAGGGCGACCACAACCATCTATTCGTCCGTCAAGGCACAGGTCTCCAGGGTCAAGCAGTGTTCCGTACCAAGCTGTCATTCCGTCCCCACTCCACGGAATCATTCACTCATCGCAAAATGACGTTGTCATTAGCGGACCGCTCCACCAAGACTTCGGCGATCAAGATATTGTCACAAGTCGGACAAGATCCTGATGCTGATAGGAAATACCAGCTTAAGGTGAGGACGAAGTCAGCTTAGATTGAATTCATGTTTAATGTTAGAATGCTGGTAACAAAATTGTTAGTTTTTATAAGTGCTGACAACCGTCATTTGAATGAATGAATGAATTAATGAATGAATGGATGGATGAATGAACTCTTTAAAAACAAAACATTGTTCTAATTCAGGTTAATTCCCCTTCTTTTCGAATGTGTTTGTTAACACTGGTGTCAGATTTTATTCGAATCGCCTAAAGGCATCTGACATTACTTTTACGACTACCTAACGACATCCAGTGGCAAGCAGTGGCATACATACTACTGTAGTGAACTTAAACTGTCTATACTATTAAATTTACTGTTAATAGTTTAAAGATAATTTAGGAAGCGATCCCCTGAGACTTAATTTTCAGTATGTATTGGTTTCAGTTTAGGTTCCTAAATCGAACTGAGTTACATTGGAGTTGTTCCAAATAATATGGGACAAGTCTGGGCGAAGGGCGAGAGAGATGATTTGACGTCACTAATTCCAGAAAGAAGAAATGGAGCTTCGCGCCGCCATGCGCTCCCGAGCGTCGTCCCGCCCCAAGCGGCGCGCGGGCGCGGGCGCGGGCGCGGCGCGCGGCGCGCGGCAGAACGACGACTCCGAGGACGAGGGCGGGGTGTCGCTGCAGGCCATCAAGAACAAATACAAGCAGGGACAGAAAGGTGGCCACACTGTTGTCTCATTTCCCTTACAGGATCATTATTGTGTTTGCGATTGTGGCTTCGGCTCATCTCCTCGTCTGTCCCGAGTGTCCAAACACCTGTACTCGGGCTGACTTGATGGCAGCTTCCGATGAAGCCATCCAAGTGGCCCGGTTCTGGCATGTCGGTCTTTGCCATCGACAAGTATAGAAGAAGAAACTGATATAATTGCGATTCCGTGACCACACTGTAGTCTCATTTATATTACAGCTTTATCTTCTTAAATACGCAACGGATTTTAAAGCATTTTCCATCGTTATTTAAACAATATATAACCGAAGGTTTACTTACACATACATAAATGTATGAATCACATGGTGGCTCTTCCCGGCAACGCTCAGGTAAAACATCCCGAATGAATTATTCTCTCTATTAAAAAAACCGCATCAAAATCCGTTGTGCACTTGTTAAGATCTAATATGTTCACATCACTTCTTCGACAAATAAAATGAACCTTCTTCTCCAGCGACGGCCGGCGCCGCGATATACTCGTCGGAGTCTGACGGCTCGGACGTGGAGACGCGGCGCGCGCGGCGCCTCGACCGCGCGAAGGCTCTCAAGGACTCCGACTCGGAGGGGGGCAGCGACGCGGGGGACGGGGGAGGGGGCACGCCGCGCGGCAGCAGGACCGCCAGCCCCAGCGGCAGCGAATAGTGTTATTAAGGCTCATTATATCGTGATTAATAATATAAGTTGTCAAATATGTTGTGTTTTATTTTAATAAAAAGATTGAGGCCCAAGAAATGCAAGTACAAAGAGTTTCTGAAATCATATCGTGACGTGGAGGTGCCCAAGGACTCCGATTCGGCGAGAGGCAGCGACGCGGGCGACGGGGGAGGAGGCACGATGCACGGCAGCAGAACCGCCAGCCCCGTCATATATGTTGTCTTATTTCAATAAAAATAGTTCAGTTTCAGTTCGTCCATTGTCGTTGGCAGGTTTGAAGAGTAACAAAACGACGAAGTGATGATAAGGGATACTTTCGATGTCATTATTTGTTAGTTCGAGATATAGTAATCCGTTGTTAACTCATACCTGTATACGGTTATTGTTTTGAGACATGTGGTTCCCGCCATATAATAGAAGCACTCCATATATTACCGTGGTTGTCGTACACAGCGACTAAGGGACACAGCCTTGGCAACTGATATGCAAGGGTTTTCCGCCTCACACGAAACAGGGAATATGAGAGGGTGAGGGCCATTTCAAAATAATAAAAAAATCGTAGCATACAATTCGAATCATGTGAATTTTCTTTTTCCATCATAAAGATAAGGCAGTTATTGCCGAAACGACCCAAAGGTTGTGGACTATTCTAATCAAATGAACGATGAAGATATACAAACGATTAATTTTGATTAGTGACTTAATCAGTGATAATGATTAAAATTAAAGTGTCAGTTTTTGTATTTGCCGTTGTGATATAGGTACTGTTGGGAAAATGAAGAACTCTTTGTTAATTTTGTTTACTGTTTTAGCTGTAAGTAAAGGTAAGTTGTTTTTTATAGATATAACATAGGTATTTTAACCTCATTAGCCCTCAAACTGTGTAGTTCAGCTGTTTGTGTGCTTTCCAACTTAAGTACCTATATAACATACTGATATCATGTTTAATAACCATTATAATTATAATCTCGTTGCATTAATTTATGGACACATATACTAATTTGTTTCCATCTTTTAATTTATCATCATCAGGATGGAAGCCTACACAAACCCACAGCTATTGGAATACCCTTTCTCGCGCCACTTCCTACGGCCCTGTGCCAATATTCAGTCATAAAAACTGAAATATTTACCATCTTGTAAAAGAAATAAACGACTTAGATTTTTTTTGTGTTCATAGGTCAGTTTATATCCGGCGGTGCCTCCACGGCAATTAGCACGTATCCCTTCGCCGCAGCCCTCGTCACCAACTTGGGATCCGGCGCCTTCCAGTACGCGTGTGGTGGCTCTGTGCTGACCACCACTGCTGTGTTGTCCGCGGCATCGTGCTTCTACAATGATGATGGGCAAGTTTCTCAGAATGCTAGTATTTTGTAGCATTTTGAAAAATACTTTATCTAATTGGCGCCCTAGTTAAAGTTAACGTCAAAATTGACTGGTGCAACGGAGGCTTACTCGAACTTTGACTCTCTCTCCCTTATCCAAGTCTTTCGCTGAGCTCATTGTTCGTTTTACTGTTTCTTCTCTATTTCACACGGTCTCCGTCATACTTGATAGTCAGAACCACATCCTCGAATTTAATACTGTAAATATTCTTTTTATATTATTACTGTAAATATTCCCGACGTTGGCATTCTGCAAAGATCATAGGGGTAAGAGAAACAAAATTTTCAGTAAAATGTCGTTTGGGTGTTTGTCTAGCCAGTCTTGGTACTTGGGTGCCCATTTTAGTACCAAGATGTGTATACTAAGTATATCTCACAAGTACAAAAACATTGTGGTATATGATGTGGATTCTAGATATCACGACATTCGTACGAGAGCCTCGTGTACTGAGGTTTATCTAAAAGCAATGTAAGTAGGTACCTTCTATGAATTTAAATCACTATTATTTTTGTCTTGAGTAGACCTTAACCTTCCACTTTCAGAGGTGTTAAGGCACGTGACACATATTTAACAAGTTTCACAAAGATACTACCTATTCACTGGCACTGTAAATTATTACAAATACATTTTTACATTCAAAAATATTTAAAAATTGAACCCCTGAACTCTGCTGTGCTGTGCGAACCTTTTTATTTATTTATTTAAACTAGGTATATTGCATAAAAATACAATTCGTAAAAGTACAAAAGTCAACCTTTGGGCCCTGTAGAGAATTGGAACTGTGACGCCCCGAAGCCCAACGTGTAAAAATCAACCATTATAATTTGAAGATTTGGCTATGCTTCATGACGCCAACCCTCTTTGGGGATGCTATTGTTGCCTAGCAACTGTTAAGCCATGTTACACATACCACCACACACACACCACATACACACCACACGCCACACATACCACCAATATAAATATAGTCTGTATAGGATAATTTGTATATAGTTTTTAAGATCTGTTAAATATTATTAAAAGTGCATGTAAAAATTATGGCAATTAAATTAATATGAATGTTTCTGTAGACTCAACGACGCCTCCTGGTGGCAAGTGCGACTCGGATCTTCCAACGTGAACTCCGGGGGCTCCCTCCACCAGATACTCCAGATAATTCCCCACGAAGACTTCAACAGACTGACCCTGGACAATAACCTGGCTGTGCTGAGGACTAGCGGCATCGTGCTGCAGCCAGGAGTCGTGGAACTGGCCAGGATAGCTGGTGGCGCCTTCCAGTTCCAGAAAAACCAGAGGGTCTGGGTCGTCGGATGGGGGTCTTCCAGGGTATTCATTTACATTATTAATAATACGGACAAGTTTCAAAGGCCCCAAGGTCTGATTTAATTTTTGATGTGCATGGAAAAATACGCAACACACATGGTATCGTCTAAAACATGTTTACTTTACACGTAAACTAAAACTTATGAAAAATACGTCAATAATGGATTAGCGTTTTACATTTTGTTTACTTTGTGTTGCTGATTATGGCACCGGCGCGATTTACGGCAATAGTCACAAAAACAAAACAATGTCACAGGCATCGATAAAACATTATATGCATAAACTTAATGAGACTTAATGATTTCGAAAAAAGATGGTGTGGAGCTAGTTTTGGAAAACTATTGAGTGACATTGGCTACCGTTTGCCACTAAATCTATGATTTAGCCGGACTTTAGCCGGACACACAATGAAAAACGCAAACCATGTCGGGTTTTATTCGCGGACACTTGTCAACGCTAATTAAAAGCTATTATAGTTACACCTAAACCTGTAATGTACCTAATGACTCATAGTTGTTTGAATCTTTGGCTATTCTAATTTCAGGAGAACCTCGCCGGCGAGCTTCACCACGTGCAAACCTTCGCCATAGACCAGGACGTGTGCACAGTTCGGTACAACGACTTCGGGTTTGGCATTACTGACAACATGGTGTGCGTCGGCTGGCTGGACGTGGGCGTACATGGACAGTGCCCTGAGGTGAGAGAGTAGTGATATCGATAGGGTAACGTATCAATAATTCGGCAATGGTCAAAATAGAAGCGGTGATGGCTCAGTGAGTAATACCGCCTGTGATCGACAGGTCCCAGGGTCAAAGAAGTTATGTTCATTGGCTCGAAGCATAAATAAATCCTCCCCATACGACACGAACCTGTCTTTTCTTTCAACTGATCCATGAAACCCTTCGTGACATCTTTTCTTCACCGAGCTTCGACTTTTCCTTTAAGCATTGTTAGAATATTAAATTTACAATTTATTTTCTTAGGGTGGGGCAGGCAGCTCTCTGGTTGTGGACAACATAGTGGTAGGGGTGTACTCCTGGACGCAGGGGTGCGCAACCCTTCGGTACCCCAACATCAACACCAGACTCTCACCCTATTGGAGATGGATAGTTTCTGTAGCCACTGCTCCGCTCGCCTGAAGATATCAATACATTTTATTTTAACTTATAGTTTTTTATTGGAATGAAATATTAAATTAAGTTATCCCGAAAACAAAAAAAATACATACTGATCCCACATGGCAGCGGCCCCATTGCTCCGTAGTTCTCCGTTACGACGACGTAGCACATCGTTGTTTACATCATTTTTGTTTGACATTATAAATCCATTGTTCCACATTGATCCATCGGCGGACGTCAAGGCAACGGAGAACAACGGATAAATGGGGCTGTGCCTACGTATACACTGCAAGCAATTTGATTGTTTCATTCACGGAGCAAAAAAATTCAATTAGAGTTACTGTCAGCTGCTAAACGACTGAAACAAAACTGAAAGAAATCCTTCACAGCGCTCATAACATGTGCTTTTACTATTTATTTACATTACTGGTTTTTATATCAATGGCTATCAGTTGTGCGTTTGTGCTGAAGGAATGTGCCCGTGTGTAGCGTGTCTGTGTGTGTTCATGCTATTTGGTTGTGTTTCCAGTGTGACACTGAACATACTAGCACACAACATTGTCGGTAAGTTGATAACGAGACGCGACACGCCCGGATAGGATTATTAACAAGATTTTTGTATTAAGTTTTTGTTCAAGTAATGGTCTTTTTTCATTATACCTATACACTTACAGTAATTATGATCTCATCTACATTTTCATCCTCGGCTGTGATGCCGCAAAGACCGTAAAAAATTAACCTTAAAATCCTAACCTACCTACCTATTTTAAATCTGTTAAATTCGGTTGTGCTTTTACGACCGCTCACCTGCCTGACGGTAAATCCTCTTTGAGAATGCTGTGTTTGCCTAACTGTTAAAGTTCGTACGATTTCTACCGGTGGATATGGAGTTATCCGATAATAAGGCGGGAAAAACGCGACTCCTTTTGGTATGCAAGGGAAGAAAATTATACAAAAAAAGTCTTTTAAAATAGGTAAATATACAAAGTACATAGGGTCCTAATGTCTATCTAGTTTTTATATCTAATTTATCCGTACCTATGTTATCTATCAACCTGGCCTACCTGATAGTGTGTTATTGAAGAAAAATCTTGTGTCACATACACCTAGTGAGACAGAGAGTCGGCACCGATTATTATTTCATTTGCAATTTTTTTTTTGTGTAAATGTTTTCAGAGTAAAGCCGTGTTCACACGGACTTTTCGCGTCAGAATCTTTGGTGAAATTCACCCTATCTCTTCACGATTTTACTGCTCAACATTATTAATATTATATTCAATCTTATTAAAGTTTTGCAAACATATTGTTTAAAATATGGGGGACGTCATAGGGTAGGTAGTTATCTTTCATTCCTTAAAAAACACTGCTCCCATGGAAAATTTGGTTTGAGTCGCGGCCAAAATCTAGTAACTTGTTAATAACTTGAAACGAAACTATTAATAGAATAAGAAATAAATTGGAGAAAACTGTGTTTAGTATATTTGCAATAAAGAGCAATGGACATGTAATTCGGTCGTACCTACGGAGTAGGTACCTACTATTTCTACTATTCAGATATAAAAACCACAGACGATTAATATAAAATAGAAAATATTAATAAAGATGCTAAAGACCTTAACAAACCATTATTAGTTAAGATCTATATAGGTTTTAATTAACTTAGCTAGTAACAAAGATAAGAGAAACGCGCGTTCCTGTATTCGTGAGCGAACCAAGGCTAGATATTTTTGATTTATATTTTACACATTTAGTCAACAGCGCATCAACTTATCGAAATCCATTGAAAATTATATAGCAAGGGAACTTGGTAATTCTATGGTACAATTAAACCAATGGAATTTCTATTTCTACGGTGTTCTAATAGTACGTGAGCCGGGTGCAAAATTGGTTACCTCATCAGGTACCGACATAAGCTATATCAGGATCGTTAACCGACAATATAATGAGATATACTTTGTATTATTTATTTAGTTACATACATAAATAAGTAATAGATTCCCTCATTGACATACGAAAAAAATATTTTGACCATATAGGTAGGTAGTTAAAGCTTTTTCTGTAGGTATCATTGTTTGTTTGTTACACAAATTTCCATTTAAGGCAGGTATTAGTTAAATATCATCGATCTAATCAATATTGGACTAATTCTGTAAGGCCAATAAGAATGATATTTGTACTCTATGGAATTTTATGTTACCTAAATACACACTTGGGGTCCATGCATAAAAAAATGCGATTTCATTTTTATCATTTACCAAATAAGTAATGTTATCTATCAGATATGTTTAATGCGCAGACATACGTTTTTATGTAATTTTTGATAAAGATTTATGTATATATGCTTCATGGTTCAAGTCATCAACTTACAAGTGTTATTTTCAAGGTGTCCTACTTATAAGCATGTCCCACTTTAAAACCATATGTTGATTATTTACACCTCGCACAATGCAACAGACGTCAGCGGAAAATAAATTCACGTTATTTACATAGTTTATCATAGTAATATTATAAATGCGAAAGTTTGTGAGGATGTGTGTATGTTTGTTACTCTTTCACGCAAAATCTACTGGACGGATTGTTACGTAATTTAGTACACGGGCAGAATATAACCTGGAATAACACATAGGGTACTTTTTATCCCGAAATTCCCATGGGAGCGAAGCCCCGGGGCGCAGCTAGTATGTATAAATTAGTGGTTTCGATTCCTTTTGAAATAGCAAAATATTCGACATAAATAGTCTTATATATTTTTTAAATTATTTCTGGATCTACCTTCACATAACACCCTAAAAGAACCTCTCACTACATTACCCATAGACACAAAAGAAAAATCTAATGACATTACCCTTTACTGTCATTTCGTGGTTAGATAAAAATATATAATAGAGAAAAATCTATACATACATCCCTGCTCGGTTAATAGCGAATATAAATATATTCGCTATTTATTTAAATATTTATGGTGAGGTACTTGGTATGGTGAATAGCACTGTTCAGATTAACCTCGATAACTCGTGTAGGACTGGGGTTCGGGGATCGTATCCACGGTTCACAGAGATTAGATTTAAAGGGTCCCAAACGACATACAATTAGGTCCACTCGTCGAATATGTCTTACAGTGACGATGACCTAAAGCCTGTGCTAAGAAGTAATCCAAATTCCATATATGAATTTATATTGCATGAAATTTTGTTTTTTTTTAGGTGTTTTTTCCAGCTACCCAACACAGCAATTTAATTATTTTTACATAACTATTGAATAAAGTTGTATATTGTTTTTAGGCTTCATGTATATTTCTTTATCTTTACGGCTGTATCTTTAGAGGTTAGTTATTCTGAGTAGCTGACTATTGATTGACCATTTTGAAATTGTCTTTAACTTAATATATGCTTAATCTTTACAGTCGATTCGAGATTGGAGCTAACGCCAAATTACATACAATGCGGCCTGAACGACATACTAACGATATCGGCACCGATCGTCAACCACAACGTAACTATATTCCACCTGACTCAGCCAAACGGAGTCACCAGAAAGCTAAACGTCACTCAATCCATCGACGCTTTTAAACCAGATAGCCACGAAAATTCTGTTGTTGTTAAATACAACAGAGAAAAACAAAAAGTTATGACACTTCTCAATAACTACAAATTAAATAATGTCAATTTAGGGCTGCTGATTGGACATGATAGTGATATATTTGAAAAAAACTTGTCTAGTATGAAAGAAAATGAGTTCATGATAGGTCCTGTAAGCGAAGAGGACCACGGGAACTGGGTACTGAGTATGTATGCCAAGGAAAATGGTAAATGGTTGGAGATTTTTCAAGTTATTAACATAAAAATTAAAGGTAAGAATGTAATTAGGTATTATGCTTTCTTGTGATGAAGCCCTCTGGTGTCCAATTTTTGTAACCGCTTATAAAGGCTTCTTTGCCTATTCTTAGATATAAGAGGTACTCTGATTTAAAAAATCTGTTCACACGTTTAATGATATTTTATCGATTATGAGACTCTTTGTTTGCACAAGGCTTTAACTTTGTCTTGTTATAAACAAAAACAATTTGTTTCAGAATATCTTCCACCAAAAGAAAAATCGAAAACTCTTCGAAAGGGCGACACGTTTCGCTTTGGATTCGCGTATCCTATACCTAAGCTGGAGAGTTGCGAGTTCACAGCGCCTAAAACCACATTCGACAGATGGTACGACCGAGACCAGGATAACATGGACCATTGCATGTTTGTGGTGAACAACGTTACCAAGGAAGACGAGGGTCTGTGGATGGTGGTCGGTGTAGGGCGAATAGTCTACATTACACAGACTTTTTTGAACGTTGACGATCCACAAGCAACTCGTTCGACCAAGTCCGTCAAGGAACTGACGCGACTGTTAACCCATCACCTCTTCAGTCTGTGGACGCTACCTAGAAATGTTAAAAGTACAAATGGTTCAACATCTCTAGCAACAAAATAAAAGACAAATAACCTACAAAGCCTTAGAGACACAAGGACTGGAGTTTAAACTATTTCTCATTTTATTTATGGTCTCATTGTAATATCATGCCGGTGTTTATAGCCTATCGATTAAGTATTTTTTCGTAAATAAGTTTAAAAATTAGTATTCTAAGCCGAATGGCACCTTTAGAAGTGTACAAAAACATTACAACTTGAAAGTATTACTTGAATGATTATTTGCGTATGCAATTTATTTACAATACTTACTATTATAATATTTAACTGATTTAGGTATAAATTTGTATCTGTGATGTTATATGAAAATTACACAGGGATTTACTTATTTAAGTTTACATGTTCATACGAAATACTGTTGAGTATTCAATGAATAGACTATTAGCAAAGTAACAAAAGCCTTTATTATAATATTATATTATGTACGTACAGTCAATAACGCACACAAACAACAACACATCGAGTTGCATGAACCTATATGACGCAGTAATAGCGGCGAGTTTGCCAAGAATTTGGGTAGGTTGATGTGCTGTTGACTGTACTTAAGTAAAAAAAATCCTAATCATACGAGTAACATACTTAAAACGTAAATGAAAATATTGTCGGACCATTTAGAACCATGATCTATTATTTTAATGAGGGACAAAATATATAAGCGCTCTGTACAACGGGACAACGGAAAACAATGCTTATTACGAGAAGAAAGGTCTTCTTGTGTATTACTAAAAGATACATTATTTTTGTTGTATGGATGAAATAAAAGATAAGGCGGGGTCTATAGCTTTTTCTGTCTACATCGTATTTACATACATAGATTTTAACGTGATGGTCCGGAAGGTATTCTTTTAGGGAAGGGATATTTGCTATATAACATCTAAGCGCTCATAGGAGTTGTTCGGCTTTGATCATCATCAGGTAAGGGTTTCTTGGTAAGACTTCTTCTGATGCTGTCCCTCCACAGAGTTGCTCTGGCGATGGTATTTCTGCGGTTCTTGTTAGGGATCATGAGAACTCCGAGGCAGATGATGAGAATACTTAGGAAAAGTGACGTACACCACCACAACGTGTAGTTTCCTGAAATTAAATAAGTTTTATGAATCATTAGGTATGAAAGTATTGATTAAAAACTATATCTGTATACCTATAAATCTATTTCACGGAAAGACCTTTAATAAAGATAGCTAAGTATATATAAGTTGGTTGTTTAGAGACTTAGCTAAGTCTCTAAACCAAGTCCCCATGAATAGGTACAGGTAACACATTTCTTGAGAATGGTTTATATGGAGAAAAAGGGTAATAAATATCCATGTTGAGCCGGTCACTATGAGCCTTTACTGGTTCCACATTCTCGGATACTTTAAAGCAATCCAAAAAACATTGCATCTGAACCCATACTACATACATAAGACATCTAGATAATGGATCGAATTCTGGATCTTACTTGTTTGATAATCCGGTTTCTCCACCGGTTTTTCCTCTGGTATTTCCTCCGATGTCACTTCTGGTATCTCCTCCGTTGTCACTGGCACTTCCTCAGGTGTGTCCATGGCGTGACTGGTGACGCCAAGGACCTCTTCGTCCTTGCCGACGACCTTGGCAGCTATCGTCCAGGGGTGCAGGTCCAAGGTGGTCGGGTTCTCGATGCGGACGCCGCAGTGGCCAATGCTCAGGGTCTCATCAGCGAAGTAGCGGGCGTCAGGCAACATCGTCGACTTAAATCCTTGTATCAGATACTTATTGATTACAAACACATAACAAAGATCTCGCCCAAGCGTACCGTAGGCACCATTGATCTGCACAATTAATGATGCAAGGGTGACTAATTAGTTTTGTTTGCACAATTTTGTGTGAATCAAATAAATAGAGCGAGTGGGTTTGAGTGTAGAAAGAGTAAAAACACACTACTAACTGCGAGCAGTGGAGACGATGATTCTCAATAACCTTGATCATTTCAAATATCATGTAATTGTGTCGAGCGAGCGAAGCGAGCGATGTCTACAAATCAATTTGGAGCAAAAATAATTCTTTTGTATGTTTGTAACGCGATAACTTTCGAACCTTTGGTCTAATTTTGATGAAATTTACAAGGTATGTAGGATCTGTCAATAGAATTTTTAAGTTCGTGGGGCAACAAAATCGATTATGTCGTTTTTGAAATATTTCCAATTTTGTAATTTTTTTTGCTTTCGCGAGGTCTAAGTTGGCGGCGAACAACTACCTAATTAGTATAAAGTGACTTTATGTGAAGACACAGAACCCGCTTGAGCAGTAATAACAAAATTGAATTTTTTGAATGTCAAGATGTTATATTGTTGTGAGCAGTAACAGATTTAATTTTTTTTGTCGATTCAATTATAGTATATACCAAAATAATAGTACCTGTAACTTGATGGACTAGTCCAGTTTTGATATATGTAATCATCATTTGGATGGTAAAATTTCTGAACAAACGCTTTGAGATTTACTCACCTACTCCATCGATGCGAACATATCGGCAGTACTCCAGAGGTTGATTCTGGTAGAAATCTCCTTCGATCTTGAGATCTCCAGACGCAGACCGAGTCTGGTTCACTTTAAACGGACCTGGAAAATGCAAGGTTTGGTAATAGGGGCGAAGTATAATAAATGAAACAACGAATTCACTTGGTTCTTGCTTTCAATTAAGCATTTGCGTACATACTCTAATTTGTGGACGCAAATGGTTATAATAGAATAATCACATTTAGTGCGCTCAAGTGACGATAACCAATACACTAAAAACTTCACACGGAATAATAATTACTTTACCTCATGACGCTACTATATGGGAACTTCGGAGCCTTGAAAATGTAAACAAACTTACTTATGATCTGGACTTGCATATCAGCTCGTTGTTCCGGCTGGGTGTCGTTGGCGACGCCCACGTGACAGCTCCAGCGACCCTCCGGCCAATGACCCGACTCCTGCGCTTCGAGATTGCTAAACCTGATGCCGCACTCTCCAGCGTCCAACCCGGCGCCGACGTACTCAAACTCACTTGATGATACGCCTGGGAAATAAGGAGGTAGTGTACATTATATTGCAGGTAGTTCATTATTTTAGAAGAATCTAATATTGTGATATCAGCAGAAGATAGACCATCTACTGCAGACAAATCTTGATAAACGAACACATCCTTTACTTTGAAAGTGGCGGTCTAGAAATAAGCAGACAAGTTCAAAACTAAGCATAGAATTTATTTAGTTACTGAAATAGGTAGTTCAGCTATGAGGTAAAGTTGATAAGAAAATGAATTGATTGATTGAAGAAAGTAAGTGCATAATGCAGTAAGATTAGAATTTACTTAGTATGTACCAGTATAATTATTAATTATACAAGTAGGTATTCATCATCAGCATTTAACCATCCCCACTGCTGGGGCACTGGCCTTCCCAATGGATGGATATGGCGGATGGGCCATGATCATGACCCTCAACGCAGGCAAAATGCGTAGATAATTAAACTTACCTGGAGAAACACTGTAGGTCATTCCATTAGGTCTTCTGAAATAACAGTACTGAATCGGGGATTGTATCGTGCAGGACATGGTCAAGCTTTCTCCCACCAGATGGGTGATGCTCTCCTTGTACGCCGTCAATGTAGGTTCTGAAATTACATGATCAGGTAAAGAACGGCACATCGTCATACCATCATTAACTCGACAGTTGTAGATTTTTTAGACCGTCTTTCTTTTGGTCCACCTCACCTGCGACCACGGCTGCAGCAACGGCGGGGTCCTGCATTGCCCACGGGCAGAGCACGCTGAGGAATCCGTAGTAGATCTCATGATCAGTCTCGACAGCACAACGCCACAGGCCCAGGTCTGATGCCACGGGGTTGGTGATGCGGACGCCGCATTCGTGTGTCGCCACGTCGCCATCCAGACTAAAACATTTGATTGTAATTAAATAATTTTACAGAGATGTGATAGAAAAATATTTGGAATAATTTGGCGAGTATGAAGGCACTTATTGCATAAGGTATCTCTCTTCTTCATAGTCGAATCTTGGTTATTATGTGGAATAAAACACATACAACTTTCTTGGCGTTATTGATGGAGTGGTTTGCTTTTGCCTTATCCATTTCATCCATGTATGTTGGTATCCTAAACTTTAAACATTCTTAGAAATATTTCTATGCATCATAAGATATCCTTAGATACATACGTAGTGCCAGATCCATGGGAGATGTACCGGTCTTCAGCCACTCCGTCATTAACGATGATCACACGTCCAGAGGGCTCTTGGAACAGACAGGACTTGACCTCGTATTCGACGGGCACGGAACATTTCAGGGTCACCTCTGGCTGCTCTTTAGCTACGAATGTTGTTACTACTGGTTTGTCTTCTGCAATTGACGCATGATTGGATTGATAAGCTAATACTCATTAGTAAAATACTGATATAGAGCAATGATATATGGGCAACGTTACAAATACAATTGGGGTAACAGAAAAGAAAAGTAATGAAAATTGACTCGGAAACATTGTGATTACAATCATTTCACATTACATTATCGACCTAAATTGATACAGCTTGTAAAACTGTATGTTCATTACATGGGATAATGAATATAAGGATCGGATTTAGAATACAAAGTACCATCATATATATATATCCATATATATATCTATATCCATATGGATATTCATCTTGTCAGTATATGGATACAGATTGTATGTAATCATACTTAATCTCATACTTATCGAGGGCAGTGATTGATATCGTATATCCTGATTATGACTGATAAGCCCTAATGTATTGAGAAATACATATAATATAAATACAGGTTTTGATTACCCAATGTAAATACCATTAGCCTGATTACTGATATTCAATGATTTGAACATACCTGATCCCTTAACTTGAGCTGTGATTTTATATTCTCTTGTCAACAAATTTCCTACAAGACCGACATTCATGACCCAAGTGCCAGCATGTTCATTGTTTACTCTGTCTAATGCTAGATTGCATCTACCATGACCTTCGTAGACCACTCGTTCAGTAGGATCCGTCAGTTTGCAGTACATTACTGTCTCAGGGCCAAGGGTTTCATTAACAGATCTTCCTCGAGTGAGAACTAGGGTGTCGTAACTTGATTCCCAAATGTCTGCAAATTTTAATAAATTTAAAGTATAATATTATGATATACGATTTATATTATTAGTTATTCGATTGATATAAACAAGTAGTTATTCGTTTCTTGTATCATAGTTCCTCGAAATGTAGAGATATTCCTGTCTTTAATAAAATAAAATATTATACTATAATACCCAATGATTACCTTTTACTGTTACCTCAACACTAGCTCTGTAAGCGATGCTAGTACCAAATCTTATCTGCCAAATACCACTTTCATCGTTTTGAATGTCTTTAACAATAAATCCACAAGTATCAATATGACTTGCATCTACTTCTCCATCAGTTCTTTCAGTGCCACTAGGGTCGTAGAGTTTACACGTCTCATGAAGGTTTGTGGGATTTGCTAAGCGTAAGTGAAGGCTATTGCCCTCAGTTACTGTCACTTGCCTGGCTGATGCCTCAACCTCCTCTGTAACGATAACAATAATTCTAATTACTTCACTAATAATGTGATTGGGAAATTATTATTAAGTAAAATATTATCTCCAATGTTTGGATTTTATCGGTGGGACGTGACTCGATAGTCATGTACTACGTAAAACAAGATTACCTTGTACATAGATTGTAAACGGTTGTCTCACTTCTACTGCATCAGAAGATCTTTGTTCTCTAGAGATAAGCGTCCATTCTCCAATAAGATCTTCAGATTCAACATTGAATTTGATATTACATCTGTTATTATCATTCACAACGATTTCTATTCCTGGGATATTAAAGCCATCCATAAGGGTATACTGAAGCCCTTTAGGTGTCCTTAAGTGGCAACTTTCTGTTGAGTATATCCAGAGAGCATTTGCATCGACTATAACGCTGTGTTCTGCACCCATAGACGTATTAAAGAATATCATATCCCTATCTAGTACAGTCCTGTGGTCTTCCATTATTGGGTTTTCAGGATCTACAAAATGATTTATTTTTATTTAAAAAATTCATTAGTATATTATTTCAGCTATAAGTTTTTACTACTCCTTACTACATAATTTGCACTCGTATGCTGATTGTACAAAAAAGATGGTATACAATTTTATTACCTTCTTGTATAATGTTGATTATTTGTCTGTTCTCAGTAAATATATTCCTGTCATTGAATTTTGCAATGATTTCCCATTCGCCCAAGGTTTCTTGTCCAATTGGTCCAAAAGATACTGCACAACGTACTCTTGTGCTAGTCTCTAAAAACGTCACAGTCTCCGTAGATTTTTGTAGATCAAATATTTGTCCAGAAGGACTTTTTACTTCACAACTGTCAGTGTTTCCAGTACCGGCGATTTCCACGGTAGTACTAGTGCCTAAATTAACCACCCGATTCAAAGGTGCCAAAGTAGTAACATTGTAAGCTTGACGATATGGATCATCTTCGTCTGAGAAAATAAAACGTGCAAATTAGTATTGTCCATAATATTAGATCGTCTACTTTCACAATTATTAAAAAAGTAAATTATGTATTTTTTTATACAGTAAAAAATTACTTATCGAAAATAATACTCACCATAGAGGAATAAGTGCAATGGCAAACGAACTTCCAAAAATCCACCTAGTGTAGACCAGAATGATGCATACAAAATCCAATCACCAAGATATTCTTTTTGAATAGGACCCAAATTCACCCTACAGGCATAAGTATCGTGAGTAGCCACTAGCGTAATTCCAGGATATCCTGCATCAGTGGTGAGGATCAGATCTTCTCCGTTCGGTGTTACGAGATGGCAGGTCCTTAGATTGGCAATTGCTCCTACGCCGGTCTCTACTATTGCCAAATAATTGGTCACAGCGTTTCGCTTGTTCACAAGTGTGACTGGCCATGTCGCTGAAGGGTTATTTTGGTTATCTAAAAATACAGATTAAATTAGTTGAAGTCACGGTTTTGTTACAAATTAAGAGACAAATTGATTTAATATTTATCACTAAAAGCTTTGTCTAGTCTTCGCATATTTAAATATGATTAAAATATCAGTCATCATCATTAGGCTTAAGACATCAGTGAGTCCTAAAATTCCACTTACTCCAACTTATAACGACAGTTTGGCATCGCCTCGCAGTTCTGCCTTCGTCAATTTCTCCACACAGCGTCCAGCGACCAATGAGGGTAGCATCCATGGGACCAATAGTAACCCTGCTAGCAACGAAGTCACTACTACCATGTACCGTCACTCCTGGTATATTAGCGTGTTCTAATTGTTCAACATCATCTTGAGGAGTAGTGAGAGTGAATGTCTCTTCTTTATCAAGTTCTCTTTTACTCAAAGATATGTCGACGCTCAAGCCAATTCTTGTACTAAGATTGATATCTGATAGCCATTCAGTAATGTCTTCCTTTTCTTCTGATTCTTCTTCAACTGATTCAGACTCCGGTTCTGAATTTTCGAGATCATTTTCTTCGGCTGTAGAAAATAAGAACATAGAATCAAAAGTTTTTCTAATTTACAAAATTCAATATGTATCGTGATCAAATTGACATTTCCACTACTTATATCTATTGGCTTTGAATACCAAGATGAAATATTAATCGATGGATGAGAATTACCTTCAGTTACAGTCAGGTTATAAGTGGTGGCATTACGTTTATTATCACTATTAATGTAGTATATTGACCATTTTCCTTCATCTTTCTCAGTTAAATTAGTAATGTTGGCACCACAGTAACTGATGAGTGATTCTATATATATAAATCTGTCTGTGGCATTGTTTTCTGGCCGGAATCCTATGACATCTCCCTGAGGGGTATCTAAGTAGCAAGGGACGTTAGTATTGAGGCCTGTGATTACAGACGCTGGTAGTGTATCACCAACGTGTAATGTGATGTTATGGAAAGAATCTGCTACAGCACCTGCGAAACAAAGGATTTTCTTAAATTAAATGTTTGTTTGACGAAAAATTCTACAGTTACTTATATTGCAAAACCGCACAATGCGGCGGTCTGCCACGTTATCTCAAAAATAAAATACAGCTATATATATAATTGTATTGCGCGAAATGCATTGTAGCTATTTACTTATAATAATAATTCTAGATATCGGTCATATTCTTACGCAACGAACAACAGCTCGAAAATCTTTATCGTGCATTATGTACATTGTTTGTGTGGTATGCACACGCGTGCATATATTTTACTTAGCATTCCATGAATATGTGTCACATATAAGTTGCAGGCGCCATAACTTGTTCATAGCGAAACACCGAAGCTGAATATTTTTTACATTGTATATTATTGTAAGTTAATGGTCTCAGGGCCCTAGCACGAGTTTATGATTCACTTTTCACTGCCAAATCTTAAGTAAGACGCTGGCAGTGAACCAAAAACCAAAGTATAACAATGTGATGTGACGACGTTCATTGGTTGCTATTCACTGCGAAAACATTCGACATGAAAAGTTAATTGCAAGCAAACTTGCACTACCTAATGGTTAGTTTATAGTACAGGGTGAAAGGTTTCACTTCAATTACAAGGTAATGTAATCAGAGCCTAATCTTCATTTTAAAAGTTAAATTTGTACGTGGAGCTCGGGCATCGGGTGTCACAGCGGGAACACACGAGGATGAGACAGCTAATAGGAATAAGCGCGATTATAATTAAATAAATACATTACAGCCTACTTGCTCAGTACTTAACATACAATAAATGATATTATTTTTCATCATTGTGTCCATGTTTTATTATGATTATGATATGATACATAATTATGTACAAAATCAAAACTATTTTTCATGTGTCATTGACTGTGTGACTCACTTGTGTGTGTGTATGTGTGTGTGTGTGTTTTGGCATACTTATTTAGAACTTGAAAAGGTACAGTCCGCGTAAAAATGATCATCATGACATTCTTATTTTAAACTAGCTTTTGCCCGCGGCTTTGCCTGCGTCAATTTCTCACGGGGACAGTTCAGAGCTGGAAAAGGAACATACAAACTCACTTTAACATTCGTAGATATTAAATGAAATCGAAAAAGTGGAATAGGATTGAACAAATCTGAAATTTATTTTAGGACTCAGTTGCATAGAATATTGTTTGTTCCCCAACACTACTATGCAGGCCAGGGGAAATGCATGCCAGTTTCAGATGTACTTCTGTGTTAGTGGAAAATTAGTGAAGCTAGAAGAGCTTTGTTCTGTATCCTTGATTGTATCAATGAATAAATAGCTTTTGCCCGCGATTTAGCCCGCGTTAATTTCGTGCGTCCGCTCATAACTTATGTCAATATCTCGGGTTCTAATCTAAACAACGTACGATTAAACCTATAGCAGACTTTACGTTAGATTATCCACTATATAAATGTGAAAATCTCATCCGATTACATCTTAGTTGTAGCTTTTGCGTGATGCGCGAATAAACATAAAGACAGACAGACAAAAATATATATATGTGTTAAACCCGAGATATCGGGTTCTAAGCAACGTAAGGTTAAAGTTAACGTCAAAGTTAACTGATGCAACGGATTGACAACATTCCTTATCCTTACATATTATAAAACAAAGTCCTCTACCGCGTCTGTCTGTCTGTTCGCGATAAACTCAAAAACTAATGCACGATGTGATTCCTGAGGAAGGTTTAGGTGTATAATTTATTACGTTTTTACCAAAGCGAAGCCGGGACGGGCCGCTAGTAAAATAATATTATGATTTTAACTGCGTATATCAAATTGCTTTCATGTTTTTTTAGGTACTGGTCAAGTGCGTGTCGAGCAACGCCAGGTCCGCAGCGCCGGGTTTTCATGTTAGCTAACACAATAACATTGTTTACAAACGGAGTAGGGGTGTTAGGCTTCCGAAGGTATGTCTTACACATGTAGGTATATTCAATTCACTATCAGAAATATATATTTACTTCCAGATGTACATAAGTAACGCCTGTGACTAGTTATAATATCCAAAATGTGAAATATAATATTGTTTTCAAACTTTGCATCGATTTTTTAAGAATATCGTCTATTACTTGTTAACGTGTAAAGCCTTATCCTTCATAGCAGCGATAGTTTTCCTATCATATTTATTATATTTCTTATTATCATGATTTTTCACGTGTCTACCATTCCCCGAGTGCCTTTTTTGTACAGTTATCTTCGCTTAATTAAGATGCTTATCTCTGCTAAATTACAGTTATCTAGTATTTATAATGTTTGAGCTAAGCCGGTGACGGACGAACGATAGACATGACGAAACTGCACCTAAGGGTTTCTTGTTTACTTCGGAACCCTAAAAAGGGCCATTTTATACTTATTCATAACTGTTTTACTTGTAAACAGAGTATAATTTATATACTCAGCACCAAAGTAGTTTGTCAGTTGAACGATTTAGTATTCTTTTGACTAATATTATAAGGGCGAAAGTTTGTAGTGTGTTTATTAATTCTTCACGGTCACACGGTTAGGCCAATTTTCATGAAATTTGATACACCGGTAGAATGTAACCTGGATTAACAGATAATACATTTTATCCCGAAAGTATGCCATTCCCCAAAGATTTGTCTAAGATAGTCAATGGCGATAACACCGCGCTTATTTTGAACTTTACACATAATTGTTATTAAGAAGTTAAATCACAAGTATAGTTTATAATCACGTTGTTAAAATCAAAAACCTGTATAAGGTTGTTAAAATCAAATGAACCGTGGGTTACTGAAAAAAACCTGTATAAGGTTGTTTAAATAAAAGAAATAAATTTATTTCAGGTTACATGACCCATATTTACACAAAAAGAATAACTGACAAGCGCAAATGACATAAAATATAAATATACAATATAATAATGGTATTTTAATTTTCAGATTCTTTATTTTGCGTAAACAACCCTTAGGGGATGGAAAATTACATAAGTGAGGGTGAAATCGCGGGTGAAACTTTGGTAACATTTACGGTTTCGTCCCCTAACATGAAAACCCTTATCATGAAAACAGGTGCATTAATTTATCGACTTTGTCAGCAGATAACCAGTAATCAACGGCCTAGTTATCGCTGGAGGAATTATAACAGTAATTAATCTTTCTAGTGACCTTACACCATTAAAGAACCTTCAACATAGGGCTGGGGATTACCTTCCTATGTTTGTGCTTGATTTATTTTAATGTAGAGTATTCAATGAGACTCTTACTATCTGCGCCCCTGGGCTTCACTCCCGTGGGAATTTCAGCATAAAATACTGTGTTATTCTACCAGTGTACCAAATTTCACAACAATCAGTTTAGTAGATTTTGCGTGAAAAATAACAAACATACACATACATCCTCACAATTTTTTTTTTTGCATTTTATTAGTAGGATAACAAGTAAAGGTGGACTTTAGATGCCATATAACATTAATCCTACAATATAATACATGTACTTAAGTCGAGCTTATCTTCAATTCTGGATCATTTAGGAAATACCTGTCCTTAGTCCTTACACTATACTAGCCGCCGGTCCTGGCTTCGCTCGGGTAAAACCAGAATAAACCTTCTTCAGAGCCGTTCCTGGGTGCACCATCAGATCTTGCTTATAATAATGCATTGTCATCCAAACTAAACGTGTGTACAAAATTTCTTCTCAATCGGTTCAAGATATCTGCTTCAAAATTGAGTAGCAAGATTCCACCCGAATACCTACATGTATATAGGGACATACATTGTAAGTAAAAGCATATATTACCAAGGGTTACTTACCCGTGCAGATTCCATTAAAAACACAAGGAAAGTGAATATCAAAATTAGTTAGGCAACTAGTTAAGTAGTGTAACGTTTGTTTTTGTAAAAATCTATATAAAGCCGTTTGTAAATAATGTTTTTACATGACAGTAGGTAGGTACGTATATTAATCATATTCTTTTCACGACACAATTATGAAAAAACCTATATTTTAAATTATATTTTAAAATACAAACTTAGTTGTCATATTAAATGCACGCTCTCAATTTAAATTTACATACCCATAGCCGGCAAATATCAAAATATTTTTTTATGACACCACACATTTGTATTCTCATGTTTTTGAATTTTAGAAATAATCACAGATAAAAATAACCTGCTATGAAGATTACGCACAGCACCTGCGCCCGCGCATCCCACGCCATGACTCTGATACTAAAGACGCACGACTAATGGAAGGTGGCTGATTATTGTGTGTATGTATATTATGTTGTCCACAATATCGGGTTGCAGGATCTCCTTTATCGGTATCTAATCGCAAATGTGACTTTCATCTGAATGTTAATTTTAGTTAGGTAATATATAAGGTATAGTAAACTAAGGTAATGTTAGTTAGGTACATTTTCGTTCCAGGATGTTTGGCTAAAGTTGCCCAACGATAGTTAACCTCTTTATTTTATCTATTTATGTGTTAACTAAAGTAAGGCTGATTTTTGACACGATTGTCCCAAAAAAGTAATGTTATGTAGGGTATTCAAGGTTCACGTTTGTATGTATGTTATTGGGTTTCTTTATTCCAATATAATTCTAACGACGCGATGTCTCTAGTTGCATTCTGGGTGGTGACGTCACGAAGCCCGGGGTTAGAAAAAAAATAAACAACAAAACAACCGGCCGTCTGCAAAATGTCAGCGCTCTTTGGAAATGCTATTGTCTATCGGCTGCTAAGGCAATTTGTCAATGGCTAAGTATGGCATCCACCTAGGGCGGTAATCACACGAGTGAGGTATCAATAAGACTCCGTACATTGTAATATAAGCTATGGTAACGTCATTATAAAATCAATATGGCGGAGTAGATAGATACTGCATTACAAGCCAACAATTTATCAAAATTTTGTTGGTTTTGAGAGGTTTCTGAAAATATGGAGTGTACCTACCTATACTTAGATTAGAAAAAACTTTGTGTATCAAACTACCTTTATATACCTATACGAAGTGGTTAGATACGGTACCTTAAGTATAATATTCTTTACTAGTAGCCCGGCCGGGGTTCGCTCGAGTTAAACATACTAAACATAATAAATTATAGGTACTATTACACCGAATCTTGCTCAGGAATCATACAATGTATTAAAATTAACTTCACACTTCACTTCGCCCCATGTAAATATCAAAATTTCATCGAAACCAGACCAGCTGGCTTACTCTTGAAACTCAATTTTAATGGATTTACAATTTTAATTTTACATTAGAGTTAGGGAGATTGAGTAGGTATAGCACACATACTCACATCCAATCTTATGTACCTACTGGGTATATTATCCTATGGGATATTATCTTAAATTCACATAAAAATTTCTTTATTTGCTTAAACGGTAAGGTAATTTCTAGGTAGATACCTATTTACTTAGAAAATTGAAATTCAAAGATTTTGATTTTAAATTCTTCGCTATAATACCTAATAATCCTCGATGCCAATAATTTCATTAATAATCAGTACACGAAGATCGTAAATAAGTAGTTGTTTATAAATTAGAATTTACGATAGACTTTAAATGAATTACCTATTATTGTTTACAATGACTTCAACTATCAAGAAAAATAATTCTAGGTGATTAAAAAGTGTAAAAAAGAAAATAAAATTAAACTCCTTAAAAATAATGATGTTACAAATTGCACTACATTATAATATAAAATGTCTTAATTGAAATACTCTAATGAAAATTCTTTTCTCCCGTGCTCTCAGATGAGATCTTTTTTTAATAGCTGTGCCCGCAACTTCGTTTGGGTGCGGTTCAAAATAAGTATTATTTGTCCATGAAATGCCTAAACAATATTTTCAATTGAATAAATTAAATATTTTATTGAATAAAGCAAAATAATTTGTTTGAATTTGATGAAAAAATTCTGGAATCGAGCGGGGATTGAACCCGCGCTCCTGTCTATCCGGGACAATGCTCTTTTCTGATTTTTTGTTTTTCTTGTATGAACTTATCTCGGAAGACAGAAATATTTAAAAAATATTTCCTTAGTCACACTAATTGAAGAAAGCTTTTTTTAAAACAATTCGAATTGCTTACTAAAAAACAAAAATATATTATCACGTTTGCGAGTATGTAAGATGGCCACTTAAGGTGCGTTTAGACAGACAAGACTAAAATTTCCAAAATTGAAAATTCGTAATATAAGTATATCGTAGGATAAGTTCATTCCAGTAAGAATTTCTGATATGTATAGCCGGCATTAAATGACACTAAACTGGAGGACAGTTGACAGCTCCTAATTACTTTTTTTTTATTGACATTGCGCCTGTGGAGATACCAATAAAACCGCCAGATCGATATATGAATTAAATTTAGAACAGGCGCTTGTGAAGAAACGCTTGAAAAAAAATTGTTTCAAATGTTAAAATGCCTTTATTAACAGTAAATATATCACAATAATATGTATTTAATACAGATTGAAGTTAAATACAATAAACTCTAGATCCAGAAAATTAAAGCGTTAGTTGACATGTGATAGCACTTTCCTTTTTAAAATAAATAGAAATTAGAATATTAAAATTCCTCTATGAAATAATTGATTACATTCCTGTGGGTCTTATAAGGATAGAAATAATGATAATACAAATATCTAAGAAAGATAGGTGCCGGTTGATCTCGGTTATAATGTTTTAAGCGCTCATAGGCGTGGTGTGCATGCCATTATGGTCAGGCAAGGGTTCAACGATCAAAGGCTTCTTCGTGAGACTCCTCCGGATGCTGTCCCTCCAGGAACTGGCTCGGGCGATGACAGTCTTGCGATTTTTAGTGAAGTAGACTGTGCACATGGCGACGAGTATACCAGAGAGACATACAGTTAGCCATAACCAAACGTTACCTGAAATTAGAAGCGTTATTAGCGGTTTGCTGTGTCAGTTGAGTTGAGAACAAAATGGCGTAAGATTTGAAGAAAGGACATCTGAAATATTCTTTACTGTTCCTGTGTTAGGGGTAGGAATTAGCGGCATATAGGTATTTTTAACTAAGCCTTTTGAATAATATGTACTTAAATAGCACATCAGTGTTTTAGTTAGATTCGAGACAGAATCTATTACGAACTATAAGATATATCAATTTTAGTTTATTGAATGAACTTAGATTAGATATATTTTTCTCTATTCTGAGCGAATGAAAGAAAATAAAAATTTGTGTGAATTGCAGTCAGAAACTAACTTGATGTTTTTGGTTTTGTTTCATATTCCACATCCGGCGTAGGTTCTGGATGAGGTGTGGTTTCAGGAGCGGGATCAGTGGGGGGAGGAGGAGTGGGATCAGTGGGGGGAGGAGGAGTGGAATCAGTGGGAGGAGGCGTGGAATTAGTAGGAGGAGGACTAGGTTCAGTGGGAGGGGTAGGTTCCGGCGTGGGTTCAGGAGTAGGCACTTCTATTGTGTGAGTTGTGACGCTAATGACTTCCTCGTCTTTGCCAATAATCTTGGCGGCAACGGTCCAAGGGTGCTGGTCCAAGATGGTGGAACTCTCGATGGAGATGCCGCAGTGGCCTTTGCTCAAGTCCTCGTAGGAAGTGTAGCGGGAGTCGGGGAGAGCCTCGGATGTGAATCCTGTGAATTATAAAAAATAAGGATTAAAAATAGCATATAATAAAAGGTTGACTGTCAGATAATGCTTTTAGCATTTACTCCGTTTATTGTACTTGTACTTTGTACTTGTGTTGGCAAATTGTATTTTTGTGCAATAAAGAGGAGTATGACAGAGCGAGACTTTACCATGCGAGCTCCTAGATTTAACTTTTAGAATTTTTGAAAGAAAGACCTAAGTATATTTCATATCGTTACTTTCGTTTTAAATTTGCGATTATATACTTATTTTTGGTGAATTTACCAATCCCGTCAACTTATTTCACGGAAAAGACTTTTCATCATTAATAACTTCAAATAACTCCTACAAAAATTTAACTTAATTAAAAACTGCTAAAAAATCAGACATATTTAACCTGGTTACATTTACTTAATACACATTTCTTCGAATGATGACATCAGTTTAATGTCGATTTTCCATATGAATTAGGCATATTGTATCATAAAAAAATTATTAATCGAAATATATAATTTTATTACAAGTGAAATTTATTGTGGACCAAGTGATTAATTGGACGGTATCAAAAATGCCAAACTTGAATAATGCCCAAAAGTGCCGAAAGTAGTCTTGTCGCACCTACCCCTAGTGTCTTAAAAATCTGCCTTGTAGAATTTACGTGATTGAGTTACAAATATCTTCATACACGATAGTTCAGTGATCATACTGTCAAAATAGCTGCCTCTAACTAGTAAACTTTAGAAATCAGTAAAATCAAGACACAAATAAAAAAATATTACAAATAAAATATTGGCAGAGGATGAATGTAATAAAAAATCTGACCTATGCCGTCAATGCGGACATATCTGCAGTATTCCAAGGCTTGCTGATGGTAGACTTCTGCTTCGACGTGAAGCATTCCTTCATCCAGATACTGGTTCACTTCAATCAGACCTGAAATGGAAGGAAGGAAATTTCCAATGGTACGTAAATTTTATGTACATAATAAAAATGAATGGTAGGTACAAGTTATAATTTTAATAATGAATATGAATGGAACTATAAGTTTAACCCTGGAAGTATATAGCCTAAGCAATTGTTTTCTCCGCTTAATGTAGCTTAAGTATTTAGCAATAGTTGAATTCACAACTTCTGTTGGCCACCAGAAACGAACTTTTTTATTTATATTGTTTTTAACATCTATAGTTTGTGTTTTACTTTTACGAATATTTCCTTTGTACCATTTCAAAATATATGACACAGAACAGACGTTAGGAGATTAAATTATCGATAACAAATTCAATCGAAAAGAGTGAAATAAAGCTCATTTTTCAAGGTGTACATTATATCCATTCATCGAATCTAATAAAATCTTAAAAATCAGTTCAAAAATAGAAACACGAGATGACTCACGAGTGATCTGCACTTGGAAGCTAGCTTTTTGCTCAGGCTCGGTGCCGTCGGGCATGCCAGCGTGGCAGCTCCAGCCGGCCTCGGGCCAGTGGCCCGGCTCCTGCTCCGGCAGACTCCTGAATCTGATGCCGCATTCCCCGGCGTCGAACCCGGAGCCCACGTATTCGAATTCCTCGGACGTAGTGCCTGGAAAAGTGCACATCCTTACATATTATAAAGCAAGGACCTCTACCGCGTCTGTCTGTCTGCCTGTTCGCGATAAACTCAAAAACTACTGCACGAATTTTCATACGGTTTTCACCAATATATGTATAGCGTGATTCCTAAGGAAGGTTTAAGGGTATAATTTATTATGTTTTTACCCGAGCAAAGCCGGAACGGGCAGCTAGTTTTTATAAGTCGGTGTTTTTCGTAGACTGTTTTGTAGAATTGCCTCCCTTGATCTAATCTCTCATTCTCGCGTATTCCTGGTTGTGTTCGGGGGTGAATGTGACGCCGCGATCCCAGAGGTCAACGTAAGAAATAAACTTAAACATTTTAATTACTTAACCCTTCATGGGAATGCTACTGTAGCCTATCGGCTGCTAAGGTCGCTCGTACGATAACCACGGGAGAATATGGAGTGGTCCTATTCTTTAAATATTTGTAATTATTGAATTGATCACTAAACTTACTTGGTGAAACGCTGTAGGTCATCCCATTGGATCTCCTGAAGTAGCAGTACCGGATTGGTGACTTGATTGAGCAGGTCATGGTCAAAGGCTCTCCCTCCAGGTACGTGAAGATCTCCTGTCTGGCCGTCAAGGTAGGCTCTGGAATGATAATAATAACGAAAATTACTACTATATATGTAAATTACTACTATATACTATACTATATATATATTTTGTTCTTCAGTATGTAGTATTACACATACTGAAAAACAGACATGATCCGAACATATAACCTTCTCATTTTTTGGAAGTCTATTAAAACACATCACATCTGAGCACATCTTCATATTGCGGTTTGGATTTTTGGATCGTGTCCCATATCATTTTATAATATGTTTATAACAAAATAAATATTTCATAAGGATTCTAGACGTTGAACCTAATTACTTATGTTCTATATGAAAATTATAAAAACCTTTCATTACAAATCTGTATGTATAAAATATTTTTCTTTCGTTTCCTGTTGATCTATGTATTCACGGAATACTGTAGAAAATTATATCGCAACAAAATCTGTATGGCATTAGTTAGTTAGTACATGAAATAGAGAAGTCAATGCTAGAATAATATTTCATGACTATAAAACTATGAGACAATGGACGAATAGAAACAAAATAAAGCTTGGGCTATATAGCTGTCTAACCTGAAACAATGACAGCGGCAGTCTCTGGGTCCTGCATGGCCCACGGGCAGAGCACCGTGAGGAAGCCATAGTAGACCTCAAGATCAGTTTCCATGGCACAGCGCCACAGCCCAAGATCAGCCACGGCAGGATCTGTAATGCGGATACCGCATTCGTGCGTCGTCACGTTGCCTTCCACGCTGTAATGTGGTAAAGATGGATTAACATATAATTGGAGCACCTATAACTGAGCCTAAGCCTATAACTAAACATCTAAGAAGAGCCTCGATCTATGCCCATACGGACAAAGGAAGTCGGATCACGTAGCCAAACCGTAGGAAACAGTGAGTGATTGTAAAATATTTGATAAACTATAAAGTTTTTGTTGTCATCTCAATAGTTATAAAAATACATGTCCTGTTGTCGAAAATCAAAAGCTTGAAAGGAAATAGGAAAATGAAATTTAACTTTTTTTCTAAGAGGGAAGCTAGATTCAATTATATGTATTGATGTATGAATCAGATATACATACGTGGTGCCAGATCCATGGGAGATGTACCGGTCTTCAGCCACTCCGTCATTAACGATGATCACACGTCCAGAGGGCTCTTGGAACAGACAGGACTTGACCTCGTATTCGACGGGCACGGAACATTTCAGGGTCACCTCTGGCTGCTCTTTAGCTACGAATGTTGTTACTACTGGCTTGTCTTCTGTAATCCAAGGATGATTATGTTTAGAATGACATTGTATTATCTTTATTACATAAAACTCACGTAATTATATTATATTATTGGTTGTTTTTCTTTTACTGATAGACAAGACAATAGTTCAAATGACCTGTCGCTTCTGCTTCAACATCGAAATGGTAGGTTCTTGTCAACATATTTCCACGAAATCCAACATTCATGGTCCAAGTACCGACGTGACGATTGGCCACTCTGTCCAAAGACAGGACGCATCTGCCATGACCTTCAAAGACCACGCGTTGAGTAGGATCCGACAGTTTGCAGTATATTGCATTTTCAGGGCCTAGGGTTTCATTAACAGATGTACCTCTAGTCAAGGTTATTGTTTCGTGAGTTGCTTCCCATTGATCTGCAGCAAAAAATACAATAGTTTTACTATTGATATTGATTTACTTTTATATAAAAAGTATAACGAAAATATTTTTATGTATTTACGTTTGTTTAATATTATTTTCTGCCATTACCTTTTACTATGACGTTTATGTTGGCTATATAAGAGATTCCAGCTCTATACCGAATCTGCCACACGCCACTATCATAACTCTGAAGGCTTCTTACAATGAATCCACAAGACTCAACATGGATTTCGTCGACTTCTCGGTCGGTTCTCTCAGTGCCACTAGGGTCCAAAAGTATACAGGCTTCATAATGGCTTGTAGGGTTTGCTAAACGTAAGTACAGGTCATTGCCTTCAGACACGGTGACTTCGCTTGTTGAGGCATCAATAGTCTCTGTAACGATAACAAATGTTATGTTAATTTGAATCGATGTGATATATTGCATACATTATCGTCATCTTTAGATATTATCACTGGGACGTGACTCGATACGCGATCATATCTTAAACCTGTAATTAACTCATAATCTCTGGATTACCTTCGACAAAGATTGTGAACTGTTGTCTCACTTCAACGGGTTGTGAACTCCTTTGTTCTCTAGAGATGAGGATCCATTCTCCGACTAAATCAGGAGAAACTACATGTAAATTAATAATACATCTGTTGTTAGCATTTGCAACGATTTCTATTCCAGTAAGATTAAATCCTTCCATGATGGTGTATTGAAGACCGCTGGGAGTCCTTATATGACAACTTTCAGTTATATCTCTGGAAGACATGTTCGGATCTGCCATAATAGTGTGTTCTTCACCCACAGATGTTACCAAATTTATCGGATCTCTTAATATTACAGTTCTGTGATCTTCGATTATTGGATTTTCTGGATCTGTGAAAAGCATTACGATTTATTTCTACTTCATCAATTGAAATTGTATAATTTTTTGAGAAAGCTATATTGCATATCTACCTTATTATTAATGTAATTTCCTTTCCGTATATAGGTAGATATGCATATTAAAACCAACTGTGATAAAAATGTTGTATGTAGATATATCAAGCATTACAAATTGTAAAAATATCTACATATCATAAAATTGTAAGTGGGCTATGTCTGTACAAAGAAAAATAATTATGGATGCCTTTATGGGACTAATAGTAAAACATAACATTTTTATACAAAACATAATGTAACAACAATAACGAAACAAACTAGGAAATATAAATAACTCACATAACAAAATGGTATTAAATTTATTACCTTCTAATAAGACACTAATTGGTTGCCTGCTCTCCGTAAAAATGCCTCTATTATTAAATTTAGCATTGAAGCTCCAATCGCCGAAGATTCCGTGTTCAAATGGTCCGAGAGTCACCCTGCAGCGCACACTGGAGTCAGGTGACCCAAACGTCACTGGTGAAGTGCCATTTTGTAGGGTATATAGTTTTCCTGATGGACTCCTCACTTCGCAACTGTCAGTGGACCCACTACCGCTTAAGGAGAAGGCGAGACTTGTGCCCAGATTAATCACCCGTGTCACAGTACTCAGTGTTGTTACATTATACGCTTGGCTATGTGGGTTGTCTTCATCTATGAAATATAATATAGTAGGTCATTTAACTTTAATAATTCATATTAAGAACTCACAACATCATAATATTACAAATTTGTGGTAAAATAGATTATAAAAATGGTTAGTCTAAATTAAATAAAGCAGGTATACTGTATAAATGACGGCTCGTGGTGCAGTGGACTGTAATTTATTGTAGTTATTTCGGAGCCGGTTAAATAAATATGCCGAGATTACTTGGGAGAACTTTTTATTGGCAATGGAGACAAAAAGGAAGAGATTCTCATGTTAATGTAAAAGTAGGTTCATTAGTAATTTTAAGAGAAGACAACACGTCACCTATGTTTTGGCCGATGGCCAGAGTCACACAGGTCTTTCCTGGGACAGACAATAAGGTTAGAGTTGTTGAAGTAGTGACTCCAACTCGGAACACTCACAAGCGCTCCATAACAAAAATTAGTGTTTTACCCATCTAACCTTTCTTATTGTTAATAAATTTATCCTCTATAAATAGGCAGGTGTTCATAGTTAGGTATACTTATGACAACCTCATAGTTTATTTATTTTTGTTTTTTTTTTTGTTTGTTATAAACAAGTAGTTTTTATTTTTATACTGATAGTCAATATGTTAAGTATTTTGCAGTGTCAAAATAAGATTGATATTCAATAATTTTAATTGTGCATATGTATCACATAATCTTTAATAAATATTGTAAAGTGAGCATGCATGTTGTTCAAATTATTCATTTAATGTTTGCTGCGCTTTGTCCTACAAACACTTCGTTTGCCGGGCAGCATGTTGGAAATCCCAACACTAAATTATATTTTTATTTTTTTTACTATAGCAACATTTACGCTCACATTAAAAAGAATGCTCTCTTCTTTTTTGTCTCCATTGCCAATAAAAAGTTCTCCCAAATAATCTCGGCATATTTATTTAACCGGCTCCGAAATAACTACAATAAATTACAGTCCACTGCACCACGAGCCGTCATTTATACATATACAGCTACAGGATACAGCTGCAGAAAAGGCCTTGTTTTTTCATTGTATTTATCAGAAAAATGAGAGCTACTTATACATTTTTGTATTTCTTAAAAGTTATTCAAGAATTCTGACTCTTTTTGATATAGATTAAAGTGTGAACAACCACGTCATAATCTCCAGGAACAGATTAATGATGATGATACACGAACGCGTAGGTAAACGACTTCCTTAAACTAATAAAAAAAACCTACTTACCATACAGGAACAAATTTAATGGCAATTGAACTTCATTGAATCCGCCTCTAGCTGCTGTTGCTAGGAATGTGGCACGTAAGGTCCATAAACCGATAAATTGTTGGTGAATAGGTCCTATGGTAACATTACAAATGGCAGTGTCACGACCAACTATTTGTTCAAGTCCGGGGAAAGCAGAATCGGCGGTAAGAGTAAGGTCTTCTCCTTCAGGAGAAACAAGATGACAAGTCTGAAGTGTGCCCGATCCTCTTACAAAAGTGGTTACTGTGGCGTAATAATTTGTCACTGTGTCTCTTGTAGCCAACACTGTGGTATTCCATACTTCTGAGGGAATGTTGTTATTGTCTAAAAAATAGATATAGTTTTTAAAACTGGATTAGCCAAAATTTTATACAGATTTTATGTAGTTATTTTTTGAATGGTTACTTACTCCAACTGATGACGACTGGCTGGCATCTTTTTATGGATGCACCAACATCAATCTCTCCACAAAGAGTCCAGCGGCCGATTAGCGATGCCTCCATAGGGCCAATTGTCACTCTGCTATCCACAAACTCACTCCTGCCATGTACCGTTACCCCCGGTATGTTTGCGCCTTCTAATGAATAGACGTGACCGCTGGAAGTTGTGAGAGTATATTTCTCTTCCACTGAATTTAGTTCTTTCTTAGCCAAAGAAATATCAACTGTTAAGCCAGTCCTGGTGACGATGTTAATGCTTCTTAGTATTTCTTCCTCTGCAAAAAATTATGAATTCATGATATTTCATATTAACTTAATTGTAATCGAAAAATCTAAAGTATTAAATAATAAGGATATAATTTATTATCGTGTGAATTACCTTCAAGCAAAAGGTGGACTATCTGTCTGTTCTCAGTAAATATGCCTCTATTATTGAATTTTGCAGTAAACAGCCAGTCACCCAGAGTCTCTAATCCAATGGGCCCAATAGCAACCCGACATCTTACACTTGAATCCGGCGTCATAAACGTAACGGTGCCGGAACTGTTTTGTAGATTATATAATTCTCCTGATGGGCTCCTTAACTCGCAGCTGTCAGTAGTTCCACTACCAGACAATGTCAAGGTAGTACTTGTACCAAGATTAACCATACGAGTCAGAGGATTCAAATTGGTCACATTATAAGCTTGGCTGTATGGATCTTCTTCATCTGTGGATGATAATTAAATTATTTCAAGATTGAGTACAAATTGAGAATACCAAACCTTCAACTCATATGCAAATATGTGATATTTTAAGATTATTTACAATTTTACAAACAACAAAAATATGTAAGTAAAGATTTTTTTACCATAAAGGAACAAATTAAATGGCATGTGAACTTCATTTCTCCCTCTGTTGTTTGACGCCAAGAATGCAGCAGTTAAAACCCAATCGCCAATGAATTGCTTATGAATAGGCCCCAGAGTAACTGTACACGTGGCTGTATCACGCAGTACCATTAAATTTAGTCCAGGGTAGGTAGGAGTACTTGTGAGGATAAGGTCTTCTCCTTTAGGAGTTATGACGTGACAATTCTGAAGAACGCCTGCGCCTCTTACTGTGACGTTTAATACAGCTAAGTAATTCGTCACTAAATCTCTCTGAGCTACTACTGTAGTGTTCCATGTGTCTGATGGGCTGTTGGCATTGTCTATAGAAAAGAAAATATCAGCTTTATTAAAATCGATAATTCAGTTGTAACAAATGATTTTTGTTGTAATGTTTGAGATAACGAAATCAAATTTTTTACACAATAATAATACAAATCTTGAAATCAAGTAAAAGTGACTATGTACTTACTCCAAGAGATAATTAAGGGCTGACATCTCTTCACTAATACTCCAATATCGACCTCCCCACACAAAACCCAACGACCGATAAGGGTGGAATCCATGGGTCCAATAGTTACTCTGCTATCAACAAAGTCGCTACTTTCATGTACAGTCACTCCAACTATATCAGCATTCTCTACCTCTACGACTTCGTTTTGAGGAGTAGTGAGAGTAAACTTCTCTTTGAACGATAGGTCTAGTTCTTTTTTGCCTAAAGCCAAGTCGATGTTGAGACCAGTTCTTGTGTTAATGTTAATATTTGGTAGCCATTCTTCCTCTGTAGAAAATAATAGCATCGTTATTTTATAAATACCTTCTTCAACTACTGGTAAGTTTACGTTACGAGACATCATTTGCTAGAATACTTTCTGTATTAACTATTTCATTTATACTAAGATTTCAATTTGAGAAATTACTTACTTAGATATAAACAATTGATGTAAAACAAATGTGCGATAAATCAAATCTATAATATACCTTAAATATACTATTTACCTTCAAGTGTCAGACTGACCGTCTGTCTGTTTTCAGTAAAAACGCCTCTGTTATTGAATTTCGCAATGAACAGCCAGTCGCCTAAGGTATCCAATCCAACTGGTCCAATAGCGACCATGCATCTTACATAGGAATTAGGCGCCAAGAAGGTTACAGAGCCAGAACTGCTCTTAAATGATTCTCCTGATGGGCTTATTATCTCGCAACTGTCAGTGGTTCCACTGCCAGATAATGTCAGCGTGGTACTAGTGCCGAGATGAACTACTCGGTTCAAAGGATTCAACGTAGTCACATTGTATGCTTGACTGTAAGGATCTTCTTCGTCTAGAGAAATAACACGTAACGTTTAGCAATTTATAAAATAGGTACCTATATAAATAGCTACGATGGATTGGAAGACCACTTTATATGTTCCTGTAAATGTCGTACGAGGACCCAAAGACTTGGTAGCTTTCCTTTTTGTTTTAGATTCGAAATAGCAAACAACAACAATAACATTCCTATTGAAAGTTGACGCACGTAGGTGGCCGATTACAAAATCACACAATCTTGACCCCGAATGCAACCAAGAATTCGCGAGAAAGAGAGAGATAATAAAAGAGCTTTTTACGTCAAAAGAAACGAGGATTAATGAAAGATAAAACTTACCATAAAGGAAAAGTTTGAACGGCATATGAACTTCATTTCTGCCTCTGTTGGACGCCCAGAACACAGCATACAAAACCCAATCACCTATAAGATGTCTATGAATAGGGGACAGAGTAACTGTACACAAGGCAGTATCACGAAGAGCTATAAAAGTAATGCCAGGGTATGTGGAGTCGCTGGTGACGATTAGGTCATCCCCGGTGGGAGTGATTACGTGGCAGGTTTGAAGAGCGCCAGATCCCCTCACGGTGACGTTGACTCGTGCATTGTAGTTGGTGACAATATCTCTCGCGTTTGTTATTGTGGTATTCCATTCCTCTATTGGGTTGTTAGCATTATCTAAAATATACAAAAAATGTGTTATAAAATCCTTTAACAATTACCTTATTTCGTAAAGTATTAGTAATTTGAATTGTTTTGTAACTTTACTGTACGAAATAGTACATAAATTAAATTAATATAAGAAAGACAAATGTAAAACGGCGGAATTATTCGTAGGGATCTCTTACAGTCTACCGTTTTAATCAATTAAACAATTGATTTTGCGATACAACAAAAACAAAGATATTAACATATAATCATCATCAGCCATTTTAATATCCTCACTGATGCACGTCATACAAATTATACTAAACTAGCTACCCAATCTGACTTAGCTCGGGTAAAACATAATAACTTCCTCAGGAATTACACTACTAATAAAGAAAATTAATTAATTAAAAATATCCGCATAATAATCCACTGCATAGTTCTAATGATACCTACATAAACAGACACACTTTGTTTTATACTATATGTAGTGATATCATAATCAAAATTTCAAGTTGTACTTACTCCAACTAATGACGACCGGTTGGCATCGCCTCACTATTATGTTATCCTCTATCTCCCCACAAAGTGACCAACGACCGAGCATCGAAGCATCCATGATCGGGCCAACAGTTATCCTATTAGCCACGAAGTCACTACTACCATGTGCCACTACTCCTGGTGTAGCATCATTTAGCCACAAGACTTCTTCATTAGGAGTGATAACTGAGAACGTTTCTTCTTGTGTCAAGTCATCTTTTACGCTCAAAGCTATGTCGACGGTGAGACCAGTTCTAGTGCTGATGTTAATAACTCTTAGCCATTCTGTGACATCTTCCTCTCTTACATTTTCTGGTTCGCTTGGACCTTCATCAGTTTCGGTGCCAGCTAGAATTATTTTGTTTATTCTGATTAAGTTTTTATGGAAAATCTCAACAGAAATAACTTAATTAAAAAGCATTTAATTTTATCACGAAGATTTGTTCATTTTATTTAATTGTAGTGCATGGAACTTACCTTTATCAATAGTCAAATAATAATTATTGGAGAATTGTTCATCGCCATTAGTGTAGTAAATTGTCCACTCTCCTTCATCGTCCTCAGTTAAATTTGTGATGTTGGCACCACAGTAACTAACGATAGTAGTTTCAATATATGTGATTCTGTCGGTTGAATTATTGTCGGGTCTGAATTCGACGACATCTCCTTTTGGAGTATGTAAGTAGCAAGGGACATTTGCATTGAAGCCAGTAACAATAACAGCAGAGAGCGTGTCTCCCTCTTTTAACGAGACATCGAAGTTAGATGCTGTAGCTGAGCCTGTTTGAAACAAAACAAACTTATATAACGCCAGCGCTTTTTTGATGAACACTTGTGCTTGATGGGATGGGTTGGTAACTGACGTTAGTAACCTTTGTATTATGAAGCATGATAGAATATTATCTATTTAACTAACTTTTGCCCACAACTTAACGTATATGAGTAAATGTCCGTTTTCCGTAGGAATTTCAGGAAATCCCTTCTTAGTGCTCCCCTACACTGTCCTAGGAACCTACAAATTCGAGACAAGCTTTAAAAGTTCTGCCGAAATAATTTGGATTTTGGAGAAAAAAAATGTTAGAGAAGAAAAAAGCTACTTAAATTTTTTATCTATAACTATACATATATTTCAATCAAATTCATATAAATTTTATAAACGTCCCGGAAAATCTTCAGTTTTTTGGGATATCACATTATTTCATCACTGCACAAAACTTTCTTAATTGCCTCACTGATATCACCTGCTATGACCAGCACTGTCAGGACCTGCGCCAGCGCAGACCACGCCATGGCTGGATTACTGTCTACGAGCGACTGACTATAGAGACCGATGCTCAACACAATCTATATGTTGACCAAAAATCAAAATAGTGGGATCTTCTTTATCGATATCTAATCGTAATCTGAGTTCATCTGGGTGCTAATTAATTTCTTCATAATTATTTATGATAAGGATAAATAATTTCATCGTTAAGAGAACGTCGTCAATGATTTGGCAACGTGAAGTAAAATACATAAAGTAAGTAAGCGGACCCTGGGCTCTGACACTCAATGGCTGCTGAAGAAACCGGAAATTCGCTCAGAGCCATAGAATACTGTGACGACGACGTCGATTTCTCTGTCAATCAATCAATAATTTATTTGTCATATAGGTGTATGTACATTAATACTAGCTTTTGCGTTTATCTTTATCTTCCGATTTATGTCCTTTGTAACTAAACGATTTATAACTTTGTGACTTCGTCCGCTGATAACTCATAACTTATTGTTGTCAACATCTCGGGTTCTTCTAAGCAACGTAACGCGAACAAACCTACATCAGATTTTAATATAGACTATTCGCTGTACAACTGTGAAAACCGCATCAAGCAGACAAAAAAAAAATGTTCTGGCTTCTATTGGTCCCATCAATACGACCCAAAATATATATTTTTTGTACAGTCAACAACATGTCAAGTTACCCTGTATCAACTTCTTCAGCGCTGTAATAGCGGCGAGTTTGTAATGGATTTTGGTAGGTTGATGTGCTGTTAACTGTACAGGCAATAGCCTACTTACAGTTTTATTATATGTATGTATTTTATTATATTTGGTACCAAATCGTTATAATACTCGATCTTTCCGAAATCGAAAAAAAAATCTCAATCGTGGGTAAAGTAACCCACCGTTGGGTTAAAAAGTCTTCGTATGAAAAAAGAGGCCTATAATCACTCTATTACAGAATATTATGAACGTCAATGATTGTTATTTTATCATGGAAATAACGATAAAAATAAGACTTATCTTTTTAGCTTACAAAGCTGAAATTCTCAAAATCTGTTAAAGTATGATTTATGATTAATGATAAAGCCGAAGACAAAGACATTTTCATAATGACTATCAATATTTTTTTAAGCTTTACATATATACCTAGTATTAAAATAAATATTAGTAAGTACATATTCAATACATTTTGTTTTCACGTCTATCAAGATTGGCGATGGCAAGGGTAGATATAATGAGTATAATTAATATTTAAGTCGATAAAATCACAAAAATAAAGCCTGTATAATAACGTCTAGGTCTCATAATCTATAGATAGGTACATATCTATTATAGTGTGTTTTTAGTGCAAGAACAAAAAAGCAAATAATAAAATGTAACGTCTAATTCGGCCAGGACCATTCCATATCTCGCCGAAATGTACGAGGCTTCAAAACCATTATAGCTAAGAGGTAACTAGAGCATTCGAAATGGTGAATGTAATTCTAATTTCAATTTTTTTGTTTAAAATATATTTTATTTGCAAAAACACGTGTAAATATTTATAATAATGTAAGGACATTATTATAAAACAATGTCCTCTGCCGCGTCTGTCTGTTCGCGATAAACTCAAAAACTACTGCACGGGTTTTCATGTGGTTTTTATCAATAGATAGTGCGATTCCTGAGGAAGGTTTAGGGGTATAATATATTATGTTTTTACCCGAGCGAAGCCGGGACGGCCGCTAGATGATACATACAATCTTAAAACACTTAGACTAATCTTTCCTTAGCCATAGAGTGATATCACAGAGCAGACGATTTTGCTCTTATATTTCACAAAAATGCTGTAATTCATCTGTAAATTACAGACAAAGTTAAAGGTAGTTCTAAAATAAAATACCTTTAATAATAAAATAAAACTCAACAACTCTGCAACGCTCTGCTTCAGACTAAATTTATATTTTTGTGTTTTAATATCTTTAAAAGTCCGCATTGTGACATTTTGTTCCTTGTTTTTAACCCCTGACGCAAAATGAAGGGCGTAATTTTGATCGCTAAGTGTGTCTGTCTGTCTGTGCCGTGGCACCGTACCTCATCAACGGGTGAACCGATTTGGATGTGTTTTTTTTTATTTGATAGCTAATTTTTATGTGGTTCTTAGATATGTTTGATCAAAATCGTCGGGGGTTTTTAACCTGTCTAACAAATGAATTTGTTATCAAACAAATCCTATGTCTATTTTAGGTAAGTTATAAAATAATTCAGAATTGAGACCTTCTCGGGCACATTTTCACGTCAAGTTTTGAATTACATAGTACCTATGTCTGAGAAAACTACAAACTACTATCATTTCGGATCGACCACAACTGATAAGGGATGCCGACTAACAATTATTATTATAATGTTGATCAATATCGTACCAGGAACACGTGCGTCGCTTAAAATTACCACAGTCTTTTACGAATTATTAATTATTTAATCCTTAATAATTCGGACAGGCAAGAAGCCATACAGTTATCAACAATCGATTTCTCGCCTCATGCAAACAGATTTTTTTAAATTGCATTGGACCCCCCGTACCTGATGTGATGTAAGAGGGTGACCAAATTATTTATTTGTACGAATTTGTTTATTTGTTTATAATTTTGTTTTCATTTGTAACGACAAACGTAAACAAGTCAACGTATGCTTATTACATGATGGCGATATATTGACAATCATTCAATGTGCGTATTGATAATCATAAAAACCATTTGAAGAGTACTTCTTCATAGTCTTATTCCTCATGGCTGAGGGTCGTGGTCATTACGTGGAATGAAACACACACAACAACTTTCTTGGCATTATTAATGGAGTGGTTTGCCATTGCCTTCTCCATTTCACACACAAGTTAATAATAATCAACTAGTGTGCAGGTTTCCTCCCGATGTTTTGCTTTACCGGAAGCAAGTGGTGGTCGATGAAATCCACCACAACTATACATGAGTCAGATTGGTATACAAACTCATGTGGCACGAGTAGGATTCGAACCTGGGATCTTTCGATCCTCGGGCGGGCGTCTTAACCATTACACCACCACCGCTTCCCGATTTGAAGAGTATTTACACGTTATATAGATACATATACTTATACACGTTACCAATAAATACCTCTTCGGTAAAAACAAAGCAATATCTACCTCTTCGAAATTTTTTTTTCGCGTTAATGTCTTTTCGTCATACTTTTTTGCTATATTATATAAATTTATTTAATTAAGTATAAATATTACGTATGCATTACTCAGTCACTTATAGAATATTTATTTAGCGATTTTAAGAAAAATCTGTCAAGTGAGAGTGTTATGTACATACTATTTGGTCTATGTGGAAAACGTGACATCATTACGGTGTTTTTTGGAGTTTTTTCCCACCATACCACGACCCTAAAAACGAATAAAAAAAATAAAAACCAAAAAGTTGGAATTTTGAAATCAACGAAACGAACTTAAAGATATTAAAACACAATAACATAAATTACTGACTTTTCAGCAAACATATGCAAGTTATATATCGTAAATCAGTCAACGGACATGCTTTCAGTTTTCGCAGTAAATGTTCCGTGTCCGCCATTATTCTGACTCATGGACAATGGAATGTACCGGATGGGTGATCATCTAGACAGCTGCTTACCGTCTTCAACTAGTACTAATCTCTCTCTGATCCTCGCGTGTTAGGTTACATTCAGAGCTTTGACGTCCCATAGCGAGGGTTTTTGCTTACGAATACCAACAAACATCACAATACTAATTAGGTACATACGTTATCTTTGTTGAACCAATCTTTGTTTGTTACTCTTTCCCGCAAAATCTACTGGACGGATTGTTGTTGGTTTGGTACACGGTTAGAATATAAGCTGGAATAAATGAGGGTACTTTTTATCCCGCATTTTTAGCGCAGCTAGTACATACATATACCTGATAACTGTAAAAACATAAAGGTACTAGTTATATAAAACAAATAACCGATACTGTTAAAAATAGTAGTCTCTTCTAAAGATCCTTATAAAGAAAACAATCTATTTAAATCGGCTATGATGACGATTAACACCGTAGTTGTCCATTTACTTAACTATTAATTGAAGATAAAACCGATATTGTACCTAGCTGTTGCCTTGGTAGGCTGAAAGCTTTGTAGCCGACTGCGTCAAAATGTAAGTATGAACACACGTTAATAAATTGCTGAACCAATAATAATGTGTGTGCCGTTGCGATTAAATGAAATCATAAAAACTGAGATATGGCACGGGTTTTAAAACTACCTTTGGTCCTAACCCAAGGTTGTTGAAGGTTAAGGAGTCTTATATATTAGGATATATAAGACTCCTTAACCAAAACGTCAAGTGAAACATTACAACCAGCACACACTTACGCTATAGTAGTTGATAAACAGTCCACTCACTTACTTGAAGCTGTTAAGTTGTTGCTACACAAAGATAACTCGGGCGGCTTGCGACCGGCCGGGCCAGTCAAGTGGTCACAGTGTCCTTTCGCCTTTTCTCTCAAAAGAAATGTGTGCATGGTCGAGGCATACACGATATGGGGAGCGAAACTAACCCACAACACCAACAAGAGAATATAAGCTGTAAGACTCAAGCAGCAAAGCTCTGGTTTCCAAAACAGAGATTTCAGTTAAGACCTTTCGGTTACTCGCAGCTTACAACCGCTCTTCGTCACCAGTAACTGGCCGAACTTCGTGGGGGATGCACGTCTGTTATTCCTTCTCAATGTTATCAAAATACATTAAATAGTTATTACAAAAACGTTTATTCAAATATCTTGTGCGACGGAACCGATTTGTGTTATCTAGTATACGGTGCAAAGAATTTTTTTCAAAGTGTAACTTAAACCTTGTAAGGATTCAGTGTTTCTACTACTACAAGTAAGTTTATTGATTTTTTATCCTGTAATTTAAGCAGAAAAGTTATTTGGGTTGATTGGCCGTTTCCGGTTTTTAGTCTAACATGTATTTAATTGGAAGTTTGTAGTTTTTATGACACAGGTTCGCAATTCCGTTACTTATGTGTTCTTTTGAACTCGTCTGACTGCTACGTCTGCTATTACTCTATACTCTCGTAATCTGATGAGGAGCATTTCTATTTTCTATAAATATGCATTAGTCTTCAATGTGTCAAGATAAGAATTCTACTCTTTCTAACCTACATATGTTATGACGTATTTTATGCAAATGTTACGATTTCTAGAAACGCTTCTAGATATCCTGGCACAGATTGAAAACACGTTGAATATATTATTTTATTTGTACTACATATTTTATATACATCAATAAGCTGATCACGGGAGTGGACGTACACTTTTGATACTCTCATATTTCAGCAAAATCAAAATTTAGGTTCCAAATCCTAACTTTTGAACGAGTTTTCGATGCGCCATTGAATATTGCGGTTAGTTAGCATATTTGTAATATCAATTCCCGACAGACATATTTACCGTTGGTTGCATTTGAAATGTAACACCGACGTAGAGTCACTGCAGTATTATTATCTCGTAAACAAGGAAATGTAAGTTAATTAATCGTAATAATTACACCTACCTGTAAAACATTACTAATCTATATCTACTATTATATCATTATAAAGAGGTAAACTTTTGTGAGTTTGTATGTTTGAGGCTGGTATACAGCTCCTTCAGGAAGCGGAGCACCACCGATGGTGTATGGCAGTAAAAGGAAGTATAATTGTCACGACAATGGTCTAAGAGTATGTTATTGGTTGTTACAATTACACACTTTAGATTGTATAGTATGTAGAGTACATTCAGACAGTTAAATAGGAAATGGACAGGGGAAAACAGAGACCGATACTGTTATGGCTCTTCTTGTGGGGCTATACAAAAGTGTTAAGAGTAATATAAAGGGAACATAGACTTGTAGAAAGATTAGACACATCGCTTCAACCACAGATGATAGGACGAGTTATAATGATGATAATTAGATAAGCAGAGAAAGAATATGAAAGATCCAAGCGATGAATCAATTAGAAAGTACAAATAATTAGCATATAACAGTGATCTCATCCTATGAAGTTAGATAATGTACAATATTGTCATCACTATAAGAGTTGTAGATTTTGTTTGAACAATAACCATTGTTACGACGGAACACTACTATAGAGACGTTATAACAACGCTTCTTAATCGTCCTACGTGAGCTATGGAATGCAGCACGACGCCATGGGCAACAGTGCTTGTATAATAGATTGAGAGATCACAAGAAAATAAATCCAAATGTCACAATGTCTTGTCGTCGCTTACCAAGGACACAGTGTAAATGACGCACACGCAGGCCGCAATAGAAGCGAGTCTTCTTGACGGATACCAATCATCCGCTTTTGGTTCGACCGCGGATGGAATACTAATATAACAACAGTAAATGTAGGTACAACTCATTAGTAAAAGCATGGTTTGGCAGACCATCATTAATTCATTAATAAGCAAGATTATTTTTCTATTAATTACAGTTAGCTTGTTCGATTTTAAATGTTTTCTAAAATGATGTAGATAATTTCCAAAAATTCAATAGGCTACCCTCTTATGTTGGATCGAAACAGTTCTATCTCTAATACGTGTTAACTCTTCTGTTACCTTATCGTGCCGAACGCATTCTTTATATCCTTCTTAGCTTTTCGACTTTTATTTTCGTTTAATTTTAATTAAGTAACCTTTTCTACGTAATTCTCAATTCCACTCATAACATATCCATCTATCCAACTTTGTATCTATATCCAGGATAACTGTAGTTAAACTACAAGCCAAATGAAAATCAATATTTACGTCATCATGATAAACTGCTGTCAGTATAGCAGTTCGATTTTATTATTATTGATCAATGGAATGTGTATCATTCAATGGCGATATAAGTTAAACCACTGCATCACATCAAAATGTATAAAATATCACAGATATCAAAGTAAATAACAATAACTTTAATGTTAAATACCTCCTACTGGATTAACGTTAATGATATCCAGTTCTGTCACCCTCAACATTTATTAATTAACAACAACAACGACGTTTCGAAACTTTGTAGCAAATTAGTTATCATCGTAAAGTTTCAGCGTTTCATAACATTAACAATGGATGTACACAGCAACAGTCTCGAAATAAATCTCATGATTTGGACGGCGTCCAATTTAATTTGCAAAGTTGCTGCATCGACCCGAAACACCCTCATAAACCGCTTCTGTGCTCAGCATTTGCTGAAGTATTACCAGAGTGAGATGTTTTTGACGTTCTCGTTTCAATTCGATTCAATCAAGAAACCTAAGTAGAAGATCTTAGATTCCCTATTCTATATATACTTACGTATGTAAAATTGGACGCTGTGACTTACTATAAAATATTTACACTAACAAAGCTGAGCTGATGAACCGTTAAATTTAAAAACTTGTAATTTTGCAGAGATTCTTTACTAATATATTAGAAAAATAACATTAAGACTGAGAATGGTGGAACTTCTATTCACGCGGGCGAAGCCGCTAGTAAAAGCCAGCTATCTGACCGAAGCAATTTATAAGATAATGGTAAAGATTCAACAGTACACATTGAAGATAAAAAAGTTACATTGAACCCCAAACAACGGTACTCAGGCATAGACACGAAATACAAATTGCAAACGGTACCAGACCGAATGTGCTAAATGAACAAAAGAAATTCTTAAATTTGTTCCTCATATTATTACAAGTCATCACATATAAAAATGTATTTTATTATTTGCTATAATATTTTTTTCCTATCATCAAAATAGATTAAAATTAAACCGTTTAATGCTATTTATATTTACCAATTTTAAATGAAATGGTTTTGTATAATCAACTGATAGAATATCATAAGTAAAATGTTCATTAAAGTACTTACCAACACTTTAAAAAATTCTATCTATTGCTTCTGATTTTGCTTTAGTTAATTCGTTTACAAAATTACACTTATTCAATCTTATTTTTTAAACGATTCAATGGCCAATTACGACAATGGCTTAAATTTAAGCAACTCCTAAATCATACACAATAATAAACCTTACACTAATAATTTTAATGTCCAAAACGGTTTAACCATCGGAACCATCCAGGTGTTTTAACTCACTTGTTAGCACTCGGCTGTCAATGGGTCCATTCCATACCTCTCATCTTAGCATAGTTCAGAGAATTATTTGTTTAGCAGTTATATCCTGATCAACTCACAGACAATGAAACATCGTGATGAAAGAATTCTTTTTAGACTGCAAGGAATAATAAGAAAGATTTGTTCAATTTCTTGTTTACTGTTTTTGTTACTTTATTTCAAAATACCTTTAATTTTATCTCAAGGTAAGAGTAGTATTTTACTTTTAAATTTAAATAATCAACTATTTGATCTTACATTGGTCTTTATAGCCATTAAGCGTTTTTATACTTAATTAATATCTTATCAATTTTTTGCCTTCCTGTGATAGAAACCCATGTCCCGAATGAAGTCTCTGAACTTTTTTATTCACAGTTTTATCCTTTAAAATTGTGTTAAATCTTTCTTTATTCTCTTTGCTTGCCTGACACATACATTTAGAACGTAAACATGTACTCACGATAGCTTTTTTTAAGTTCGTTGGCCGGTACTAAGCCGGGAATGACTCACAGACATTGAAATCGTAATGTGGTTACGAAATGTAATGTTGCTGACATTTTTACATTTGCAATAGGTACAAAGCGATGCAATTTGATCCGGTTCAATAGGTTTGAGTAAATTATTTGATATGAAACTTTACGGAAGGTTATTAGTAAAACTTATCGAATAACATAATCAGACCAATGATGTCATTTGTAAAGTATTTTGCATTTTATATGTATGTCTTCATTTCTTTCTGGTTATGATCAAATGACATAATATATATTTCAAAATTAAACTTCAATCAAAAACATGTTTTATGAAAACTTAATATCAGCAATTGTAATAATGCAGTCACCATGACTGCATTATTTATAATGTTGTATTATGTCTCAAATCAAAATAAAAGCCAGACTATGTTAAAACAGTTCCCAAAACAACAATCAACTACAAAAGATAATCGTTACATCTACTATACTCACAATAACTACACAATAGAGTATTATTAAATTACTTCGCGTACAAGATCCAGCAGTTATCAATAATGGACACTGCGACGCGCTAACGCAAACCATTGTGAGACGAATAAAATTATTCAGAGCGACGTCATGCACACACCGAGAAGAAAAATGAACCATATGCCACAGGTAATAACAACGAAGCAGCTAAAATAAAACAAGAGATTTTAAACAATAATGGCACAAAATCAGCGACACTTGAGAATGAGTCATAAAACCAAACTAAGAAGATCCATGATACATTTACCCAATCAGTATTTCTAGGTCAAAACAAGAGGTCTTGAAGTGTTGGTGTTTCGTGCAGAACAACAACTAATCTTTATTTGGATTGTGAAGTAAAAAACATTCATAGTTACAATCAAAATTGTCTCAAACATTTTTTCTTAGCAATGGTATACTAAAGTTGAAACGCTAGAATGAATCCTATGTCCTCGCTACAAAGCGGGAAATATAAAAGTGGAGGATATTTTTAACATTGATTGTGGATAATTATTTCTAACTCGAATATCTGTACTGTTAAAGTTTATGGCGAATCACATCATCATCTACAATCTAATCTACATTTAATTAACTTATCACAGGCTTTGTTTACATTTTACTTCAATGTGAATTGTTTGAGAGACCAGACACAAGTACAACCTTGAGGTTATATCTGATTTTAGCAATAAAACCAGTTATGTTACCGGTGAGAAGATTAAATTTGTTGAATGGCAAAGTTTACAATCTAATTTATTTGTTTTGGTGGTAGCAGCACCCTGGGGCTTAATTTTTGTATAAAATGAAAATAATTTTAACATTCATTATTTTATACGTGTTATATAAGTAATATGCTACCAGTTTACCAAATTCCACCGAAATCCGCCCGATATACATTTTGCACACATACTCACATGCATCTAAACTTTATTTTATATTAGTATCTATTAGGATCATATTATTGGAATTCGGAAAAGTTCTAAAAGTTTGCAATCCTTTCAATTAAATTTCTATGACTGGAAGTGATAAATTTTCCAAATTACGTCTGGCATACTTTGTGGTAATCTTGTATCAAGATACATTGCAATAATACTTACTACTTGGTGAAACTTGGTGCATTGGCAACATGTCACTTGTGACATGCACTGTTAAGATGAAATATGTGCCTTTTCGACTTTCTGCAACCAATGTTTATGTTTGGAGAGCTGATTTGAATAACGCAAACTTGTAAACAACTTTAATAATAATATTTATATAATTATAATAATACATAATAACTAAATAAATTCATCAGCAATGTTTTTATACCACTTGAATAATTTTCCAATGGAATTTGTGCATATATACCTACCTATAAAAATGTTGTTTCGGGTATTATTGTTTTGTTGATCTATGCTTTAATTACAGTAATTTGCCACAAAAATTTACTCCAATAATGATCTTAGCAGATTTTTTTATAAGTATCAATGACGAAGAACAATATGATTCACAGAGTATGCGTAACCTCAATTATTACTACATACAAGATTAGGCACATATACTTCCACAAACTGACGAAATGTTGTTTGTTTGTCCTTTTCCATACTTTCCATATGTTAGTCACAGTTAATCTACTTTTTTTATATCCGAATCTCAAAAATGAAACTACCTATGCTAAAACAAGAGAAGGCAAATATAGTTATAGTGATAAATACAGTAATCGTTACATTACCTTCATGATAAAATTGTTAAGACCACAGCACTAGAATAGAAGTGTTAGATTGAGCTACAATAGCTTTGGGCGAAATCAATATGAGCTGGAACGTTTCCAAGAAGACGCTCACAAGAACACTTAGGAAAGCCGCACCATTTTCTATTCTGTTGCGAAATAGGTTACAAAAACCACTCCATTATCACTTTATAATAACAAACATCTCACATCGGCTCCACACTTCGCCAAACTTTGGCGAATTCAGTATACATTGCTTTCGTTGCGATAAATAAAAGCACTCTTAGAAATTACGCAATGTTTATGCATTCGCGTCAGCATCTGTCTGAATTCGGCGCTAGTGCGGAGCCTACAGAAATAAATATTGAAATGGTTTGATAAACCGATCTTGCGCCACCATACAGCTAGAAGCGGATGACCCAAATAGCTGGCTAAAGGAATTGGGATGCCTTGCAATTGTCAAGATGGGGTCCCCAGATACCGTGGTCACGCAATCTGAAACATCAAATAGCAGACTAACGTCATTTATACTGTTTGCATGTGCTTATACAATTTGTGCTCTGTTATATCAATTTGCCTAGATTAACTTTCCACTTTAATTCATAACAATAATATTAACTTTTTATTATTGTACTACTACATTTTGTTGTGTTTTTATTTTCACTATAATGCTAATTGATTTTGTTATATTATAGACATTTCCTAAGTAGGTTGATTTATATAGATGACGTTACAATGTACTTATATCAAAAGAACCACTAGTTCCTACCTCAATCTAGAGTGCCGGTTATTGACATTTCCTTATTAAACATGCGTATTGAACTCTGTGTGAACATCCATATCTATGTCGAGTGCATTCATGTGTTCCACCGCCGCGGCGACGCATTTGTCACTTTCTTTATACGCGATATTTACAGTAGGTACAAAAATAATCCGAATTGTACCTGTATATATGGACCGTATTGACCGTTTGAAGCGAGATCTTTCTAATGACTGCTTTAGAGTTGTTATTTTAGTAGCATATTTATTATTAGATACTTGAGATGGAAACGATTTCGTCGTGTTAGTCCACGGTCCATACTTGATTAGTTATCATTGTCTTCGGTGGTAATTGTATTTTTACAGTGCAGACAATATTTCACCTTAGCCCAGACTCGTGCACGCACGGAAACCTTGATGCAGTAACATAGAATACATTAGCCGTGGCCAACTACTGGTAAAAAACTGATAGTTTCGCAATAGTCCATCTAGTTAGGTCTATACGAAGAAGACTTTATTTTAAAGTAAAACTATGATTATATATTAAATCACACACTATTATATCGACGATGATTTGATAAACACTTCTCATTTTGCATTATTTAAAGATGGATTCGTTACTGTTTGCATTGTGAATGACAATTGATCATTATCTAGCTGTAATATAAATAGGGCAGTTACTTTATCAGCCGTCATCTTGTGTGATGAGAATTTCATAATCAAGATAGTTTTAACCGCTTCGTATCTTTGGCAACTGTAGTGAGTCGGTCTATTATTAACTGTCAAAGTTTCGCAAGTTAGTGGAAGGAGTCCTATTATATGTTATCTATTATTCACATCCATTAGATTGAACACAATGAATGATAGATAAAAACCTTTTAGTACAAATGAGTAGACATTAACACAATACTGAAATGAATTGCTTTTAATTTCGCGTGTAATTTTAATAGCCAGGTTGTGAACTATCAAGCCAGGATTTAGAATCACTCAACAATTCAAACAGGACGATTAAAAGCACACAAAAAATCTTTTCATCGTCGGGTTATGACGAATATGGAAGACGAAACACATAATTAATAATAATTTATTCAAAAAATTTGGGCAATTTCTCTTCACTGATAACATTTCATCATAAACATGACAGCTGTCAATATTTATCAAATGATATGTATCTATCTCTGAAATATCTAGAACTTGGTGCGTATATTCAAATTTTATATCATAATTGCGTCAGAGAAAAAAATACTTTAGTTAACTCTTTTTTAAATTAACTCCCAAAAGATCAGCACCCAAAATGACTCTATCTTAAGCACCAATGCATAAAATTATGTATACTGTACAGTTTAATTGTATGCGTCATTGGTGTCAAACATACGAAGAGCTCCGATAACGTCGAATACTTCCTAGACTGTTCGAATGTCGAGGTCTTATTAATTTGGGCTATTTAACTGTAGTTTATCGTCGAGACTTGAATTCATTGTCAAATACAAGGTAGATAACAAAGAACGAAACTGTTATAGTGTTATAACACTATGTATACATAGTACACTAAATAAAACCCCGCTTATTATTCCTACAATTATTTTATTTACAGCATAGTTAGCAAACGTGTCTGGTGGTGAATAAACACTGTCTATGGACACTAGTGACCCTACTGGATCGTTGTCGTCTCTAATGAAGAGAAGCATTGGACAAAGTATACTTGGACAAAGTATTCATTAATGGAGCATAAAAAAGTTTGGTCCTTCTTCTGGCCTCCAAAGTTCAGCACCATAAGGATCTAGGAACCTTGTTAATTTCTGCCTACTCATTAAATCGATGTCCCATAACGACGTTTACATAATTTCCTTTTTTTCCTGCACATCGTAAAGTGAATAGTCATGTCTAGACGGTAAAACTATCAAAACAGCAAGACAAAAACACACAAATAGTCCAGCGCTGCACATCCTGGCGGGAGCTGACCGGGAGACGGTTGTCATGGCAACGTACTGCTATTTCTGGCCTTTGCTTTGATCTCGCATTCTCGACATGTTTCCATACGCTGAAATAAACACAGTAGAAAGTAGATTCTGAATGAAAGTGCAATAAGTGCACAGTGTGTATTTACTCGAGTAGTTATATAAGTAATGATTCCTAAGTAACTTACTTTACTATCTGGAATACTTACTCTTATAAATAATCTGTGCCCGATGAAGTATCTGGCCCTAAATCTATTTATAAGATAGTCGTAAAAGTCATGTCAGATGCCGTTACGCGACTTGAATAAAATCTAACACCAATGGTAGCACACACTCGAAGAGAAGAAGAATCGATATTGTGATTAATCATCGATATACCAATATTATACGTAAAGCCTAAAGAACTAACAAAGAAAAGATCCCGCAGATGGCTACATAAGTTATGCTTTTTATTTCTTATTCCACTTATAAAGTTATGGTATTTATGGTTAGTTCTCGTGGTCAATAGCTCAGCTATAAAACGCTGGTAGGCCGTGAGATGACTTATTTACAATGGAACACATTACTGTGAGAACAAAGTAGAAAATGTTTCTTTGGAGGTGTAGCTTTGTCTTTCGGTGTATCTGACTGAAGGTTAGTACTTTACGCATTCAAGTTATTAACCAAGTAAGTATTCTTATCAAATTAACTAACATACATATACAAAAAAGTGGCGATGGGCGGGCCATCTATGACGCACTACAGTTGAACGATGGGGAAAATGCTACTGGAGTGCAGATCCAGAACTCGCTGAAATGTGGGTTACTCAAGTCGTCATTACAGCTGGTAAGTAATGATGATCTGGTCGAGATTAATGGAAGGCGGTAGATGAGAATAGCACAAGACCAAAGAAAATAGCGTGCATTGCTATCAGAATTGAATGATAATGGGCTGAAGATGAAGAAGATCTTAAATATATAATGGAGATATGGCTCTATACCTGACATATACCTACATCATCATTACAAGAGTTTAAACGCAACGAAATTTTGGTATGAATTAGAAGGAGGAAAATTAATAGCACCGGACGCCGCTCATTATAAAAATATCCTCTGTATAGATAATGCCTTTCCTGAATATGACAGTCAAATTAGATGTTTCTTCCTTGTCGATTCACATTCCTTAAACGTCGATTTCACTCCTAACATTTAACATTTTTCACAAAAACATATTTACAAACAGACTAGAACCTTGATCTAGTTAGAATATTTACTTTCGATCAACTTCGTTATTGCATAAACAATTTAGCAATATAATTCTATTTATTTCCTCGATACATATTGGTACCACCACCACCGTCACCACATACGAGTACTCTTGATAAATTGTCCTTATTCAAAACTTATCTTAGGTGATGATCAGCGAGAATGACGAATGCGTGCGACTTGCATGTATTAAAAATACAATGATCTTTCTATAAATCTGATGTTGTTATAAGATTTTTCTTCTTTATATTAACTAAATACTGTAATAGGACACAGTTGTACCGTTGTTGTTGTAAATAATAACAATAAATAAAAAAATAAATCACGCATCCACGCGTCATGTATCACAAGATGGCGTGAACCGGATATTACTGACCTTTACTTCTTTAGACTTTGTGGCAGTCCATAAAAGAAGAGATAGTGGCAAATTGCATTAACAAAATTCCTTGTTTACTGGACAATGGAGTGATTTCAATTTGCCTTCCCCATTCCATAAATTAACTGATGCAGAAATGATAGGAATATGTGTATATCGTACGCTATGAAAACTACCATATATAAGATTAAATAGTATCTGTAGACTAGAAAATCGCATAAAAGAACCGGTGTGGAATCCACAACCCGTGGATTCGACCAACACCGCTATTCTGTCTATCTAATAAGCTTAATTCCTCCTGAACCACTTCAAATTTTGCCTTTTGACTTTCACCCGTACGATACTATACCAAGCTGGGCCCCTAGTCAAGTATAATAATGATGTGGAGCACAACAAATATTTGTCATCTTCTTTCGCAATTTTTGAGGGATTTTATGAACAGTGTAGATTATGTGTATAGCTCACTAATTCCATTCCCAGTGTATAATATTTTTTACTTTTTGCTGTTCTCACTTATGACCTCTTCTTAAAGATTTAATTTATAGTCCGTAGTTTTGTTTGATTATGTACTGTGTAATCAAATCGTAATAGTATTTTATCATCATAGTCAAGCGTAACGTCGATTCATTTATCTATTCTATTAATTACATATTAATTAATTTCTCTTGATAAAACGACCTTCGCCACACTCAAAATGATTCATTGTTTTCGGTGGATATATTTTGGACGATCCAGATATTTTATTAAGGTAACACCTTACTATTTGCCCGTTTTTACTATCACCGACCTATCTATACATATAGGCCCATCTTACTAAGTACTATCCAATTGTTGCGTGGTTTTACGAGAGCAGAGTTACAGACAAAAGCTACAATAATTTTGATAGAGTGCGACGCCGACGTTTCAGTTGCCATATACGTTATCTAACAAAATTTTAAATTGATTCGAATAAAATTCGAAGTCGATAAATATTGCAAAGGATTACGCAGCAGTCGTGAATGATAGTCGATGTTCCACGATTCAAATCAACATGAAAGGCTGCCGCCAGTCAATTAATTCGATGTATCTCGGCATGTACACAGATGATTGAGATCGAACCACAGAATAGGTAATAGTACTACCGCGGATCACTAGAAAGTGAACATACCATTAATGGCTTTATGAGTTGAACTCCAGAGTATATCTGCTATTCGTACATATAATTAAAAACACATAGTAAACAATAGGTATGGAAGTCTTGAAAATTAATCATAAAACTATGAAAAAAGTAATAAAAAAAGTTATTTTGGTTGGAACGTCGAAAAAACTTTGAAGAACTAGATAAAGTATAGGCGCGTTCAGATCCTGCTTATTATCGTGAAATTTAAACAATATTTTGGTCATAAACTTGTCACAATTAGGTGAATCTGACTTTATGATGGGCAATTCGAATTCTCCCAATGTAGTAAATGTGACAAAATTGAAGACTTATTATATATCCATATTTGGAATGTGTCCAGACACTTTTATACAGAGTTCTAATATAAATTTATTATATTGTACAGAATGGTAATTGCCTGACGCTATAATAAAATGATACAGTTTTTGTTATTACCTATGAGGGCGACACAGTCCATTCTGACCAAACCTCAATAAGTCCTAAAGAGAAAAAAAAAAACGGCTAATAGAAAAAGCCCACAAAAAGCCCTATTCTTTGGGAAATTTCTATGCATAATTATAATTTTCACTTTACCGACTTTTTGTCCTGTGTGGCATGTATTGATTCAACAAGCCGTGTAATGTACTAAAAGGGATTCGATGCGAGTGGTGGAAGGGCTAATGCGTATTAAAGGTGGTTCAAATGACTGAGCAGTAAACAGGGCAAGTCCAAGGTGTTGACTGACTCGGAAAGTGGGTACAGCTATTTTTAGAAGTTGTTTTTGGTTGGTTTGCACTTGAAAACTCTGCCTCTGCAGAAGGGGAAAGCTGAGCTTAATGTCGAGAAGTAGAATGACTGACAAATAAGAGCATCGAAGGTCGTGCGAAGCGTAAAAGACATAAAAAGCGGACACTACGCTCCAACGTTTTGTGGCTGAAGAAGAAACCGGGTAACTGCTCGGATGCATTTTTTAATACTAATGGCTTTTCCGACTACTTAAACATAATTTTTCAGGACCAAATATAGCAGCAATTAACTCAAAAAATATACAACACATTTTGAGAAAGTCCCTGTAAAATACCGGTAGGACGAGCAAGATATACCTACCTATATACCTACGTACCTACTTGCAAGGTTCAAACGGAACACCTTTCTCTGTAGGCTGAGACCTACTGTCGGAACATGAGTTTTATGCCTTGTACTTATTATTATAAGGTTGTTTTTGAGGTCATCAGCTTTCCCCTATTCCCGTAAGTCCCCGATCTCCTGCGACCCTGCCGCAAACGTCAGGGTTGCAGGGTGACAACACAATCTTATATTTTAAGGAAGGCAAGACAAAAACTAACAAGGCTTCATATGTTTACAAATTATGCATGTTAGGTTCGTATATATGTGCATTGTGGGTAATGAAATATAGTATATACTTATATTTTTTTTATCTTAGAAATTTATTTATTTGACGAGATAATTGAAATATATTGCTCTTGTTCAATTTAGTCGTAAATCGTAATATCTACACGGGAAATTTAAACTTGAGTACTTAATTGACAGTGAAAGTTTTGATAAATTGATAATTTATCAATCTAATGTAAACAAATCTAATGATCGCCTATAGTAATAGCGTAAATTGAATAATGGTATAACTGAAATAACATAAGGTTCTGTATACATAAACGTGAATTTAATTTAAGTCATCCTGGGAAAGGGAAAATATTTAATTATTACGAATGATGAGTACATATACATTTTTTTTAATTTTTACCTTGTATGTATATTAACAGTGATTGAGAATTATGACAATAAAATACTTTTTTTAACATTTTTTATTAGAAAACGTCTTCAATTAATAAGTAAAATTATGAAAAACCAACTGTCAAAAACAATGACCGATTATTATATTGGAAATTTCTTTTCACTTAGTCATAACATTGTATTTATTACCATGGGAATTGCAGTATAATAATAAGCGTGTGAAAAATTGAACTTGTACTCAATTAACCTCCATAAAATATGATCTATAGCATACCAGCAACATCATTGTTTTCGAGAAAGCGAAATTTAAATTGAACAAAATCATATACATATTCATAATATTAAGAGCATCATTTTTACAATAGGTAGATGCTGGTCATTTTCTCACAATGAAATTACTGCAATTCCTTCTTATCTATAGAAGTACTCTTAATTATATTTATCATCATATGTCATATATTTTAATAAATATGTACAACATAATAAATGTTGCTGTTAAAACTCTATATTTAATGAAATATATTTTATTTTTGACACGATATGTGGAATTTGTGATAACAATTATTTTGATACAACCTAGGAATTTAATCCACCAAAGAATACACTATTCCTTAATTTTCGTAAGAACTTAAACGTAACTTTACAGAAATAACCATTTTGTTCAAACAATTGAGAAAGTCCCTCAATGCAATTAGAATTATAGTCACCCCACAATGAGTCAGCTGACAGGTGCTTCACCCCGAGCGCGAATAGCCGCGTCTCACCAGAATACGACTCGTGTACTTGTAAATACTTGCACCGTTGTGATACATAGTGGAAATGCAGGCCGCCGGTTGTAAAATCACTGCCGAATCAACATTATAAGGTTTTTTTTTTTGGCTGACCGGGCTTCTTGCGTCACAGCATCACAGCCGGGAACATGCGAAGACGAGAGAAACAGATCAAATGGGATGGGCAATTTATATTCACAGATAAACAGAGCATAAAATCACTACCTACTTACATTTTGCATACAAACTGCATATCTCATGAACAATGTGCAATCAAATCTCAAGTTTATTATGGTAGCTCTAGTTCCAGGCAAATGGAGTTCTAGAGGAGCAGACAAACCTTAGAAAGAATACTGTATATATGTGTCATGACATTAAACTATATCTCTCCTCCGTCATGAGAAGAGTCAAGAAAAATGCTAGGATGGCAGAAGTTTTTCTTTATGTATGTAATTCATCTCATCAAATATTTTATTTAATTACTTATGAACATGGAACAGTTCGTATATTGGGGATGGCCACTCTTTTTCACATGAGAGCATTTTCCCGTGGCATTCAAGGCTGCGACGCCTCGAAGCCCGGGATCGGATAAGCTAATTTTGAGGTTTCGGTTACAGATTTACTACGGGCCGTCTACCTAACGCGAATCCTCGAACTTTGGAAATGCTGCTGTTGCGTCGCAGTTCGTTAACTCTAATTTATTAAAAATAAAACATACCGTAATCCTGCAACAATTTTTGTTGTACAATAGATATAGGTATACGCAGCAAACATCGTCCATGTTATTTTCATGACAATTATTTCCGAAGTCCCCGCTGTATCGCGTCTGTCCTGTCCCGTCACAGGAGATAAGACCAGAATAGACGCCATTAATAAGAGTAGACAACAAGACAACTGCTAGACAAGAAGTGATTTATAATGCGGAGAAGCTATGAGATAGCAAAGGTTTTAGATAAGGAAAGTAGCGTTTATTTCCCGCTTAAATTTCCCAAGGGAATATTTTTTTTCTCGGAATGAAAAGCAGCTTGTGACCTTTTCCGTAACTATATGTATGAAAAATTTCAAAAATATTGGTTGCTGATTATCACTATGACGGGATTTTTTAGTTTTAGAACAACAGCTAATTAATACTCGATTAAAATGTGATATTGCATAATTAGGTCTGCATCATATTTGTTAGGCATTTTGTATATCCGGTCATAAATGTCTATAATGCAATGTTATGAAACTGTCTATAGTGCAATTCTGTAACGAAATCGGTAAAACGCTGAATAGGGGTCAAAGAGTAAGGTTAACGATATAGTGAAAAGTTTACAGAATATAAAAATGTATTGTTGGTAGAAGACGTATTGCATTAAAAAACATCGAATATCTAACAGTTTCTAGTCAATAACTATATGACAAATATTCAACAGCAGCGACAGCCCACCCTTCTATTTAATTGAATTCGGAATTATTCCAAACACAAACACATAAACAAACAAATATACCTAAGGTATCGACTCAATAATTTGCAATCACAGCGTGTTTCTGTGCTCTAATTGTTTTATTGATTGATCGATAATGAAATTATGGCAGAATGTAGAAATCGAATAAATAAATCGATTACAAGGCGTTCTTTTACGGCACATGCACCTAATCGTCAAGATTTAATATTATATTGCAGTTTATGACCTACGCTCTAAATAATTTTAATACTGACTTGTAACCGTGAAATTGAAAAATACAATGTGTGTCAGACAGAATATTATTTTCTTTAGAGAAAACTTGTTTAAAAATTTTATTAATGCCAGGATTGTAACTACTTTAAAGATCAATCGAATATCAAATAGAAATTAATTATGTGTTCGACTATAAAGGATTATTCTTCACAGTGGTGGTCAAACCGCTGGTGATGGCATAAATATTCAAATACTATGCTAACCTATACCTATACGAGTGCATTCATTTAAAATTCCAATTGTCTGTCGTACGCTTACTATTTACTATAGACTAACTAATCACCTGTGCCTCTCCAAATGCCAAGTCTACATGGTAACACACCTTGACAATTCTCATACTTTTTACGCTTTCGTTACTTATTTTAGTGAATAAAACTTTGCAATATCCTACTAATATAATATGTGTATGTATGTCTCTTTCACGCAAAAAATGTACTGGATCGTTTCTTATGAAATTTGGTACACGGGTATAGGTTTTTTCCTGAAATTACCACGGGAGCGAAGCCCCGGGGCACAGCTAAATAACTATATAAATATGCGTAAGTATTGTTTTGACACACTAGATTAAATTAAGTGATATCGCAATGAAAAACCAGCAATGTATATCCATTTCGTTTTCAGTTTGCCAAGTGTCCACTTGTTTGTCACCTACGATTGTTGCAGGAGCCTTTTTGGCATTCGATAGCCCGTGGCAAACCCTGCCATATTTCCAAAAATTTTATAAGCCTTTAAAAAATCGAATTATATGTCAATTATATGACAATATTCTATAAAATGTAAGCTAGAAACAGTTAAACGAGTTGTAAGTTGCAATTAGAACGGTTGACTAGACCAAGAAGAAGAAGTATTATAGGTATTCAAGTTATTCTTAATCCTATTCAAGTTCGTACTTAAGAACTTAAGAACACTGTTATAGTTGAGCCATAATTTACACATTCTTGTGCAAACATTAATCTGAATTGCACAATCACTTGTTTGATAATTGCAGGATAAATATGTGTTCGTAAATAAAAGTACATAACAGTGATGTAACTATTGTAATTATTTTGACAATATGCATACTAGCGGTCCCTTATACTTCATAAGTGGTAAATAAATGGTAGCCTACGAGTATGTCACTCTACTCCTGAAAGTTCAGTCAAGTTTATGTCCGTAATCAGATAGGCCCAGTAGTTTTGAGTTTATTCGTTATAGAAACATACAAAAATATAAGAGAATGAGTTGGACAAATAGTAGAAAAAGGTGAAAGATAGATAACAATATATATAAACAAATATAAATACCGTTTCGCCATTACACAGCTAACATATGACGTATTGTTCCAATATTTTTTTTATCTTGATATTCTCAAAGTTTGCAAAATCGAACATGGGATATATGCATATAAATATTCGTTAATTTCCATATAAATATTCGTTACATCACTACACAAGTTTATAAGATAAAACCCAGTAAGGATGCACCAACTTGATTAAATTGGCGATTGGCCACTCGATATATAAACTTTCTTCATAGTCGTATTTCCTCATGGCTGAGGGTCGTGGTCATTACGTGGAATGAAACACACGCAACAACTTTCTTGCCACTATGAATTGAGTGGTTTGCAATTGCTTTCTCCATTTCACCCACATCAACCAGTGAGCAGGTTTCCTCACGATGTTTTCCTTTACAGGAAGCAAGTGGTGGTCAATGAAAACTACTATACATGAGTCAGATTTGTATACACACGAGTAGGATTTGAATCTGTGATCTTTCGACCCAAAGACGGGCGTCTTAACCATTACACCACCACCGCTTCATTAACACCTCTAATTAAATCGACACAAGTCGCTCCGAAGCTTGCTTTCGTTATTGCGGCGCCACCTAGCTAGCGATCCGTATCACTTTCACTCATTAATCGATACACCTCGGAAGTCCTATTATGTGTGTCTTCTGATCAGTATTTCTTTTCTACCTCTAGTATTACTTGTCTCACACATAAGTTCTACATACCAGATATCAAAATAAGCACCAACAGACGTTTTTTACTACTTATTTTTTGAAAACTTAATCCAAAACAAAAGTGAAAACTAAACGAATTCATAATTTCTCTCAACGACATCAGCAGCTGCACCAGATACATCATCAGGGTCAAGAAGTCGCCAGCACATTTTACTTCTACTTGTTTTCACTTTTATTTAACCGGTTCATTTAACAAAAATATGAAAGAGGTCAACTAGACTAACATTTGTAATCGCTAATATATATCGCTGTATATGTATATTAACCGAATGAAATTATCTTGATAACAACTGAAGTTAATTAATTAATGTAGAAGAAAATAAACAAGCCGAGATAATTTATTCTCGCTCTGCGCAGTCTGTTTAACGTCAATTACTTTAATGAGCTTGTTGATTCATCAACTTGCTATTTCTAACGACCTTACTAAGCCTAAATAAACTTATTTATGTGATTCCAAGAAACTTATTTACTGTTTTCTTTATTCCAGATCTTATCACCAGTCCGACATCAAGCCATTATCGTTATTGATAACAGAAACACGGGAAGATTACTGGTGTTTAGATAAATACGAACATCTCAAGTCAATACGGAGAAAATATAAAATAAAGGAGTCTTGATCTTAAATTTAGTCAATCGATAGCATTCGACTCGAGCTGTTACATCACTAATTCCAAATTTGAAATTGCCGAAGCGCGCTTTACACGCCGCGTTTTTCGTGTGCTTTATTTAGTGTACGTGGAGTGGACTTTTAGTAAATTAATTAAAAATGGCCAGTACTGGCAGCGAGATTTGGCTGCAATGGTTCGCTTGCTGCTACCAGCCGGCCGCGCAGGCGCAGCGCACGCGGCGGAGGATAGACAGATCTATGATTGGTGCACCAACGAATTTTCAGCACACAGGACATATAGGTGAGTTAATTTATTTTTACCATAAATCTGCAAATGTTCATATAACGCTCACGATCTAGAAAATAATACGGGTATCTTATGTTAATGGTCAAGTCATAGTCATCCAGTAATAATGGGCTAGAAAATAATTGTGGATGTTTACAATATAGTTCTTTTAGTTACTATCACATAACACAAGTCTCTAACTCAATATGTATATCAAGTCACAAGTCTCTAACTCAATCTGATATGTCCATATAATATTAATTTTATTAATTTATTAGGTAGAGAGAATACACTCAAGGAAAATATACATTGCTATCTGTTTAGTGAAATATCTATATAGGATATAGTTAGTAACTTAAATCAGTGTAAACTTAGACTTTGTAGCCTAAGACTTAAAAGATAAGAATTCAGCATTATAACTGCAACTGTTCACAACTGTTCACAACATTAAAAGTTAAAAACAGTTCAGTTTCTCATGCTAAATGATCTGGGAAAAATCATATTGTCATTAAAATATATAAACAAACTGCTAAATATAATAATAAGTATGTCCGCGAACCTATCCAAGATAAAAATATATCAGATATGATTTAAGAGTTCTCACCTAAAATCGGCTATTTACTAGTCCACCGCTGTATTTGTCTATTCATCCTTCTGTTTCTCAGCATACTTGGCAGATCCTATTCCTAACTAATATTATAAATGCAAAATTAATTTTGTTACCTCTTCACGCTCTATAGCTACTCAACCAATCTTGAAATTTTGCATACATATTATATAGTTTGCTCCCGTGGGAGATGACGCGGGCGAAACCGCGGACAAAAGCTAGTTTTTACATAAATTCACCTCGCAACAAGATTTCGTATGAGATATTATTACTACTACGTCATAAAATTGACGCTATCTGCTATCAATACTTATCCTAAAAACTTAAGTCCAGACAATCCTATTAGAAGTGTTACAATCAAGTAGCACATTAATTGCATACATACCTACTTTATTATGTATTTTAACATCCACATTTTTCATTGTGAAAATAATAGCTTTACGACCTTTTATGCCTTACAACTCTGAAGGCTCTCTCACACTGCTCTCACTCTCTGTCATCTGTTGCTTCCGGAGTGATAGCACCAAGTAACCCACGTATTATCAGCACTTGGTGCTATCACTCCACACGCAGCGATCCATGTATCGATAATGCCAATCTGCCACGGGATGTGACCTTCGTAAAAGCCAAGGTCAACGAACTGGGAGCCACCACAACTCATCCGCATGCTTTCCTTACCACGAACTGTATCTTGAGAACCTATCATATTCATAGATTACTGATATGATCATTGTTTGGTAGCACGTGGTACCGATCTGCCAAACGTCTTCCAAGTAACAATAAATAATTTCACATTTTAGGATAATGCATATCTTTCTGCTATGCTCAGCAGCATAGCAGAAAGCTGATGGTAATAAATAGTACTTAGTGTATAGAGATAAACAAGATTGTATTATATTATACTGTAGGTAATGTACGATAAATATTAAAAATATAAAATGCAAAAAATATCAATATTACTTACGAATATCTTAATTATCCAATAATAGGTATTAGAATTTATATCTGGCTCTCTATTCTAAATTAGACATTGATAACGTGGACGACTATACCAAAATTGATTACAATCAATGCCTAAATAGGTATAAAGAGAAAATAATTAAATACGTTTATCAATTACACGTGTCATGTGTAAATTTAAATTAAATTTAGTAATCCCAATAAAATATGCGAACGTGAGTCTGTGCTAGTTTATATTCATAATCTTAAATTTAATTAACATCAATTCAATCATTTCATTTATATTGTTAGTATTGAATAATTCCGAAATACTCCTAGCCTCCTACTATAGATATCTTTTGATCGATTATAAACATGATTCTGTCTTCCCTAGCCTGTTTCAACTAATTGCTCCTACATGCCATCAGCATTAGCCGTCACCATAAACTGACATCATGATTGGCAGATCTAAGACTGTATTTAGAATTTAAATAAAAAGTGCACTGTAATTGGTATGTGATGATGCCTGGCTGACCAAATGGGGACGCAGGAGAGAACAGAGATCTTCCCTTAAATGGCTAAGACTCAGCCATTGTGAAGCATCTTTTTTTATTTTCTTTCATGACCTCGGAATGCAAACGGTGACAGTTATTTATGATTTTACTAGCGACACGTCCCGGCTTCGCTCGGGTGAAAAAAATACACCTAAACCTTCCTCAGGAATTGTCTTTTGGTGCCGCCAACCGCATGAAAATCTTTACAGTCGTTGAGTTTATCGCGAACGTACAGACAGACGCGGCAGTGGACTTTGTTTTATAGGTAATATGTATGAGGAATGGTAGGTGGTAGGATTTGAACGTTTTCTTTGTTTATGATACCTAGAACTAAGTATAATGATTGTATACTTTGTTTTTTTTTTCTAATTTGCAGCCTCCTTAATCATAAATATTTATAAAATTGAGGCTAATGGTTTTGTTATATGAACAAAATATACAGGCGAACGAAGTCGCTGGCAATATTACCCAATAAGAGTAAGAGCCGAAATTTTATCTTTACATCATATTTATTGTCGGTTTGAGCTTATCTGACAGAAATACGTGATTCCATTATTGTTTATTTTATCAGATTTTAATCCTTATGTTTTCCATTACGATATTATTATCAGGAACGTGCCACAGTCAGACACTCAAAACTGACAAAAAAAGGCTTCACCCTGCACTTTGCACCCTTTAATTTCAGATACAGTAGACAGTACATCAACCCATCCAAATTCATTGCAAACTCGCCGCTATTACCGCGCCATCTATAGAGATTCATACAGGGTAACTTGATGTGCTGTTGACTGTACCTACCTACACTCGGATCCAAATCCCTGATATTTGAACCTTACATAAAATTATGATGAATATTTGATAAATAACAAAGGATTCTTGAACATTTTTCTTCAGATTCATTCAACATCATCTGTCTAAAACATTACAAATACGTAGACCTTTACTAATACGTAGAAAAAAATATTAACTTTTTTACCACAGACATTCTTTTGTTTAGTTTATCCATATGGAAAGGCAAAGGTATCTAAGCCCATACAGCCATTACCACAAACATTAAACATTTTGGATATTTTAATTTGTCTTTACGGGCACTGTCAATCGTGATGAAATAAAAAGTAACTAGATTATGTACGTTTTGTACAAGAATGTTCTTACTGGCCAGTATCATTATCATAGTGTTTCCAGCTACGACATTGAATAATAGAAACCGGCACATATAATATCTAACTCAGTGAATTTTAATCGTGAACACGCGTTTCTTTTAGTCTTCACTCTGCACATGGTGAAATGAGGGCAGACACATTTAATCGCTTCATTCTCACATTATAACTAATTAATATTAATACAATTTTATTTTTAAACGTTGCATTCATTACAATTTCATTAATATTTTGTGCAGGATGTTGATTATATTTTGGTACCATAAGTATCGCGTACTTTCGGGATAAATAGTAGTATATCAGCTACTTTAATACCATTTTTTTTAAATTGGCCCAGCCGTTTTAGCATGAAGAAGTAACAAACATACTTTAACTTTTATAATGTTAGTAGGACAATTATGTGTAAATATACAAATTACAGATCAAGTTTTGGAAGCTAAATGTTTCTATAGTCCTAAATACACAGGATCAGAATAGAAATACGAGTGAAAACGTACCTATTTCTACAATTCTATACCAGTAAAACTAAATATCTTTGTACGTTTAGTTTATAGAGAAAGAATGTCAGTGCATACAGAATTAGACATCGCAGAGTTATCCCTAACGAGACCAAAATAAACAAGAGTCCATCGTACAAGCGATGAGTCAGAGCGACTTGTTTAAACTTGCCCTGTATGTACAGTAGATCGCACATCCCGCATTGCAATCAAGGAATTAAAGGACATTTGAATGTAGACTCGAACGTAGGTACCTAGAATAGGATATGTTAAGCACTTGATCTATAAAAGCGACTGTCTCATATAATTCAACTTCTTAGGGTTCCGTACCTCGAAAAAAAAAACGCCATATAGGCCTTGTTGTCGTGTCTGTTCGTCCCTCTATTGGTCACAGAGACTGAAGTTCTAGGAGACTGTAATTTTGTCACACACATAATTTTGTCAGTGTGAGACACTTAATTGTTAATTGATATCAGGTACCTAGGCCGAGTCTTTAAAATCTTCGGGTTTCGGGTGTCACATTCGCGAGAATGCAACTGATGATGAGCCTATTAATATTATGTACTTATTGTATTTTGAGGTTATGTAAGACTACATCCTACAAATTAACATACACTACACCTAAAGTGATGTCCATAGTAGATATATACCTATGTGTTATTTGTTAGGTAATATGATCTTTTATGGTTATCCTGATTAACCGTTTATGTCACAACAGATGCAAATTTGATCATAGTTTGGTATTAATCGGTCAATCCACCTACACAGACACATACATTACAAAAAAATATCATGTTTAGTATGAGATTTCGGAAACCATTTTTGATAAATAATAACAAGTATAATCAAAGTAATAAGTACGTAATAGGCCAAGTATAACAATAAGTGAAATTATGCTGAAAAAATAATAATTACAACGGTGTTTTTAAAAATCGTGACTAGCAGAATTGCAGCATTGTAATTAACGGATTTCCGCAGTCGTAACCTTCGACAGTAGAAATAAATACGTGTTTTTTTTTTTTTCTAGATGTTAAAAACACAAATATTTGATAATCAAAAACCGAAAAAATATTCAGAGGGAGAGAGAAAAGACTATAAGTATTTATCAAACTTCATATTCAGCCATGAAGCCTGAAGATTACCTAACCACTACGAATTAGACTGACCAGTTTTTAATTATGTTTATTTACATATTTATATTTAAAAAATAATTAATTTTGTAAGTAAACCTGGAAATATTTTATTAAAATACAATAAAATTGGAAGTGTTTACCTTGTAACCGGCGACACTGCATAGGTCACTTCGTTGCCTCCACCTTTAACTTCCATGCAAAATAATATAAAGTAATTGGCCAAATTGGATAAATATTAAAATATACGTAAATGCATTGACTTAAATACCTTGAGATGAGCGCGGTGACTCAACTAAGTAAATATGAAATTGAAGGCCTCTTCTGGGTCTTTCAGGAAAAACATAGTTTATATTCGAAACAGCTTTTTTTTTAAATTGGTAAATTATATTACCTAGTTATAATGAGGCATAATTTATAATCGACCGTCTCGTTTTGTATTTCGGAGAAGTCAACAAAATATTTATTTAAAATGTTGCCTGCTACCTAATATTAATTTAAAATATTGCATAATATTAATTTTTTGGTATAAATTATACCTAAGTGGCAACATTTTAAGTGTCCGGAAAGTTAGTTTTCTAATTGACTACGCTGAGACTTCAGATCAGAAAAAAATGGGACGTGTTGTACTTGTACATACTTATATTGAATTTAATGTACTGTCAGTTTAATTCATCGTCATATCATGTCGTGCTCACCACAATGTGGTTTACCTGTCTTATAAACCCAAGATTATAAGTTCATAAATTAATAATATAATGTACCGAATCCCAACCCCATGTAAAACATAACTTACAGCTATGATTACTAACGAAGACCAACAGACAACAAAGACTATATTTTGTAAATTTTACGAAATAACGAAAAGATATGACTGATTTAAAATAAAATACAGTGATATAAAGGTTAGGTAACATTTTGTAGGTACTATCATTCGTTTGAATAGATCTTGTAAATTAAATTAACCGAGAAAATTGACTTCTTAGGAAATAAAATAAGAACCTTTGGAATGGCATCGACATGATACGATCATTAATGTTTCGATAGGAATTGACTTAGTATAAGAATAGATAAATAAAAACGCATTCTCATAGTGTCTCAAGGGCAGACTTAACGAGGGTTTATGCTCTGTTAGAAAATTAGCAATGATGAACTAATTTCGATCAAGATTGACTGGTTATCATTTCCTGCTAGATGTGGATCAAATAAAGTGAAGATTTGCAACTTTAATCGCCGAGTAGGAAAATAGAAAACAATATATTTGTTTATCCTTTCTAGTGGCAAGTAATTTTTAAAGCAAATTAATGACTTAAAAATTACCTAATACAAACAATGTAAACATAGGACAAATTAGGATTTAGGTATGTAAATCACAAAATCTACCCAGTAAGAAACAATATATAGAAATAGAAATAAATTTATTCGTAGTATAAAAATATTATACATTTACAGAAAATGAACAAATTCATAATTTTACCCACTCTGCTTGTGTCATGACGAGGAGTTATGACGCAAATTTTTTATGATACCAAACACTACCACATTTTTGTGGATGACTAGACAAATCTATGAAACAGAAAAACACAGACTTACTCTATAGCTTAATATTAGGCAGCTGTATGGAAAACCAGACCATACAGTTTTATTAAATTTCAAAGTCTAGACTAACGAAGAGCTTACTACGGCTAATGATCCGCAGGAGCTGGCGACTTGGGAGGTGATTTGTTAAACAAAACATGGCGTCATTCTGTGTGATTAATGACAAGCTGCCTTCCTTCAATTGAATATTATTGAAGTTTGATGTAGTTTTTGCTACTTTTATAATTTTGTATTGTCTCCTTCGTTGTGGACATAGATAATCGAACAGTCCAGATTTATTAGACAAGTCACTCTCAGAATGGTCGGTCATTGAATGGGAGACCAAAAATGTATTATCCTGGATTCCTCTGCATTGGAAGGCACAGTCGTTAAAACCCGCTAATCCTCATTGGGCCCGCGTGTTGGGTCATGGCCCACACTCCTTATCAATTCATAAGAAACGCCTTTGCCCCAGCATAATAAAGCATCTAATGGTGAAGTAGAACTGTTATACAGTTTTCCGTAATTTTTACGTGTACCTATATAAATCTGTAAATAAAAACTCTGACTCGTGGTTTTCCAAATGAACATCGATTTACTTATTTGTGGCTTGCTCTCTGTAAAATCAAAGTCAACACCTTCACCTCGAGTATATAGAATAGCTATTATATAACCTTCACTTTAAATGCATAGCGTGCACGAACAAAACTACGAGTAACGACCGACCATTGATATCAACTAGTTATTGACCGGAGAACCAACAATGACATTTTAGTCTCGTCTGACCTCCAAGATAATTGCAATTTAAATGCATTTGTTACATTTGTAATCTAATATTTGATGACAAAATGTTGAAATTGTGCTACAATTCGTTTTTTGCAAAAAAAATCCTCATTAATTCATCTAAAAAGTCCATTTTTGTGTTCCAAATAACAATTTCCACCGCACCTTTCCGTTCCTCTCGAATATAAGGTCAATTCTAAAGGTCGCATAACACAACACACCTCAGCCCAGGCTTTGTGCTGATCACACAGGCTGATAAAAATATAGGTATATTATCTCTGAATCCTGACTGACAAATATGCATTTATGATTCATAAATGTTTAAAATCAAGTTTTCATTAGTTTTGCTACCAAAATACTATTGGAATTTATTATCGGAAGTTACTATTTTCACATCACACAAAACTAATTAACATTTTTTTTATATTCTTTGGCATATTTACTTTCACATAAATCTAGCTGTGATTAACAAAATCTATCATTACTTAGGCACCCAATCAAATTCACAATCAATTCAAACTTTAGGGAAGTTCTACCTGCAACCGTAAGAAAATAATTAAAGGGAACTTAACACAATTTTAATAGGACTCCTGCAATTTCCAGGTTCGTCAGACCGGTTCGTTGACATGCCCTCGTCTCTGCTGCACTCCATCCAGAATCAGATGCAGAGCAAGGGTGGCTACGAGGTCGCATACGGAGTCAAGGTAAAATTATCTTCTAATTAAAATCAATAAGCTCACAATACAGCAAACGTGGTCAATGGTCTGATAACTAGAACTGTCGACCTTACGAAGTGGCGTTGAAAAATAGGTAAGCGTACTCTGGACTCCAACGTTTTGCGGCTGAAGAAGAAATCTGAAAAACGCTCAAATGAGAGAGAGAAGTGAGAAATAGGCATATAATATGAGTAGCAGAAGGATAATGATGGGTGGACGTTTGCAGCGCTAACAAACGATAAGTAACCTAACACTATATTGTGACCGCGGTTTTACATTGATGCGAGTCAACTTACGAGGTCAAGCTACATTGGGCACTTAGTTAAAACGTTATATAGTCAGTATTAGAGATACAACAGTATCACGTCTTTAACCATGACGAGATGGACAAAGCCACAGAGAGAGAAGTTGTGGTGGTCACTCCATTATTAGTGCTAAGGAAGCTAAACATGAGGTCTACTATTGACGTCATCATTAATTTTATTTAAACAACTGAATATTGTATTCGCTGATAGATACTTAAATATAAACTGTTTCAAAATTCAACTCACACTAGAGAAACTATTAAAAAAATATATAACAATTCTATGTTCTTCCCTCTAATTTCTATTCATGATTTTATTTTGAGTTTGCATTGGTGATAAAAGAAAATTGAATTGGAGATAAAAGATTTTGCAGAGATCTTAAAAACTATCTTGATTTTTAAATTGTAGGTTATTCTTTTATCAATTTACCTACACATAGTTCCGTAGTTATACCGTGCTTTGTTATTGCCGAACACTTGTATATACTTCTATATATGTATATTTTTCTTTGCCTTATTCAACTTCAACTTCAACTTCAAATTGGAATCTGTTCACTAAATTCTAAATTGTCAATAATATTAAAAAGCTACGAATTTTGTCAAATATATTTATTTATTCGACAATATCCCTACAATCCCTTGAATAATATATTATCTTCCCTATTTCCAGGTTTACTGATCCCCGGGAGGTGAAACGGACGCTAGTGATGGGACTAAGTGAACAGTGTTGCTATGATCTACGTTATTTTATTTATTAAGATCGTGTACATATAGGAGATTTGATGAAATTTTGAGCGAGTTACCTACTGAAAATAAGTGAATAAGATTTGGTTTGACAAATTAAAAAAATAAATAATGTAATCCTTCCAGTCTGTCAATAAAGTGAAGAAATTAAATTAGGGCGCTATCTCCGGTTGACTGTTAACACTAGGTACATCAACCAATCTTGACCTTTCTATTTGGTAATGGCAAAAAAATGTAGTTATTAAAAAATCCGTTTTCTTTACTTTTTTTTGCAATCTCTCTCTATCGACAATTTCGATAGAGGCATTACTAATATTGTAAGAAATACATGAAAATTGACAGAATGTTAATTAAATTGAAAAAATAGTCAATTACTTGTAAGTATATTATTTTAGTTTTATGGGTACAGTCAGCCATAAATTGAGCAAGTTGGTAACTAAGATATGAACCAAGAGGACATACATTTTTGCAGTTGACTATACATACCTATAAATCTTAGTAATTTTACAACTTTTAAACGATTTTTGAGTGTAGTAGGTTACTTTGTACTTATAAATTAACTAGCGACCCGCCCCGGCTTCACACGGGTGCAATAATTCATGTCATTTACATATAAACTTGTATCACTCTGTTTATTAAAAAACCCGCATCAAAATCAATTGTGTGGAGATATAAGTATACATACAGACAGCGGGAAGCGACTTTGTTTTATACTATGTAATTATAGATTTAAGTAATTACTTATAGGTACGTGTATTCTATACTCAAGCAATGGAAATTGAGCTTGTAATACTTAAACTTACTTATTTATAAAGCACCCTTAAAACAGGGAATCTATTTCTTACTAACTTAAACAATAAACTGTCCATCCAAATAGAAATAATTAAAGTAGAGATCACGAGATCTCTAGAGAAGAGCCCATGACAGAAGTCCCGCAGACGCGGCGCTACTGTCGCTGACAACGACAACGTGGGAGCTCTTACTTATAGTTCTACATTGTCGTTTAAGTTTTGACATTTTGATGCCATTGTTTTGTGTCTATATAAAATTATTATTTTTCTGTCTAACCTACAAAGTTTCTACAAATTAACTGAAATATGTGAAGATTACTTTTATGGCGCAAACTTTACCATAATTTTTTAGTATTTACTCCTGTATATTCTATGATTGTTACTAATAAAATACAAGTATTTTATTAAGTCTATTCAGAATCCCAAAAAAATATTTTAAAGAATTTATTTGAAATTCACACGATTTTGCGGTTTTTCTTCACATTAGGTAATTACTAAAATTTTGTGGTATATAGGTACTTCTGATATTGATAAGTACTTAGGTATAATTCATTTTGTGGTATTTTGAAATGAGCGAAGAGTGGTAGATAATTCTTCCACAGATTAACAAAGCCTTCCTTATAAAATATAGTTTATACAGTTGAGCATTTTATCGTACCTACGTCAATTTCCTGATCATCTTCATTCATAGGTAAAATTCAGTGGATCATTATTTATATCGCTGTCATCGCAGCCTTCAATTTAGGTTAACGTCTAGCCATTTCATTGACCGCCATTCAATCAAACGTACCTACCCATAAATTGTTTACGCTAAATAACAACATTTTGCAACTTCTACTATCCTAGACAATTTATTAAGAATTGGCTTCTTGTATTCCGGTTTTATTCTTTACTACCTATGAATGAACTATGACGCCCCGAAGCACAAAAAAATCCTTTAGATTTGTTGACTTGTCTTAATCATTTTCCGTAAATAATTTAGAGATTTCGTAATATTGTTATTTTAATAGTGGATGTTATATTCTCATGTATACGTGTAATTAATTAGATGTGTAATTTAATTTATAATAATTTTCTAATCATTATCTTTATCAGTGTATAATTATTTCCTTTGCGAAAGTGTTATTGTTGGAATGGTTGGATAAGTATATATCTTTTTTACCAGACACACCAGGTCTTCTTGCCCGATTGGTTTGGGCAAATGAATGACGGGTTTATAGATAGGTACACTTTATACTACACAGACTGATAAGTACTATGTAGGTGCTCTTTAATGGTATATATAATATGTAGATACCATAACCAATTTAGTTTAACACGTATTGTTCATATTATGTCGTCGGCCGAACTTTGAATTCGCCAATGAACGAATAAAGCAACATGGTATGTAGGTTGGTAACTGTTGGTAACATCTAAAATAAATTTGGACTTCAAGTACATGTGTGAACAAGTGTTAAATATTCAAAGAAAAATATAATTTTGTCATTTTCTAGCTAAAACGACAAAATCTAAAATAGAAATCTATAAAATTAGATATGCCACTGATTTAGGTAATATTGTATTTACATTTAGATTTTATTTACAACACTTATTGAATATTGTAAATAATGAAATTGTTCTCTAAGAAACGGTGAAAAATGGAAAGAAAAATGAATTTTAAAATGAAATATCTTGTTTTATTATCAGTTTCTTCGAAGTACCTACCTACTGTTTAATTCCTAGATTGTGTGCTAAAGCTTTGCTCCATTGAGAGAGATCTTCTATCTTAGCCTTAAAGATAATTGCTGCCATGGAATTAGTAGGTACTTTCAGAGTAGTAACCTACTAATTCCATGAATGCTACTTATAGGAATCAATTGTCTGGTGTCCGATGGCAGAATTTGGTGCCAGATTTTATTCCGGTTGCATATTCTGAACTTCCCCTGCTACTCTCCCGTCCCTGTTCCCCGCGTTGACTCCACTGCTTCACGAGAAACAAATGGAAGTCATCAATAATCTAACGATATCAATAGTAAGTAAAACTATCGATGGTATTGCTTTTTCTCAAACTATCGATAATCCATCGAAACGCTATCGACAGTTGTCCAACGGCAATACATTATGTGGTAGGGTAGGTACTTCATGAAGTACCTACTAATTCCAAGGGGGCAATTTCTTTGCCAGTCGCCATCGTCAATGTCAAATGTCAAATCAGTCAAAATAGCTTTAGACAATTATGAAATGTAAACAAAACAAAAACATTTTAATTTTGACCACAGATTTTGACACTTAAAAAACATTTTTATCGATTTGCTCAATGATCTAGATAGATTTCATTGTAGTTTCTCATCACCGGAACACTTATTTTTTCTCAATCAGCAAATTGTAAAATAAATATAGTACATAGATGACAAGATTTGGAAAAGCGAGTCATTTTGCACCCTCACTGGACAGATCACCGGCAAGCGGAAGTTGCCGGCAAGTTTAATTTCGCGCAAATTACTTAATCTGGAAATAAAATCGATCTAAATATGGAAACAAATGTTCTTAAAGTGATTTTCATAACTGTGACTGCTATTTTTATCTTTGTTTTCGTATGGTGCTCATACATTAAGATAATGTCCAAGATATGCAATTGTAAGACAGTTTTGAGTGGAAAAATAGTAATCGTGACAGGAGCCAATACTGGGATTGGATTTGAGACAGCCAAGGACTTGGCCAAACGAGATGCCAAAGTTATTTTAGCCTGCAGAGATATGAATAAGGGTTTGGAAGCTGAGAAAATTATTAAAACAGAAACTGGAAACACAAATGTACACTTTAAACAGTTGGATCTAGCTTCATTTTTATCTGTTGCTCGGTTTGCTGAGGATATCATAAGAACACAGCCATTTATAAATATATTAATCAATAATGCTGGCATGGGGAAGCTTGACAATTCATTAACAGAAGATAATATACCTATAGAAGTTCAAGTGAACCATTATGGTCCATTTTTGCTTACATTGCTTCTTTTGCCATTGATAAAGAGGCACCCAGACAGCCGCATTGTGAATGTGTCATCAATCATGCATTATATTGGAAAGGTTGACCCAGACAACTTCCATAAGAAAGTAAAAACTTCTCTACAGCACAGGAGATTATATTCTGACACAAAATTGGCAAATATGTTGTTTACTTTGAAGCTAAATGAGTTGTTACATGGATCCTATGTTACGGTCAACTGTTTGCACCCTGGAGCTGTTTATACAGATATCTTCAGGCACCAGCCATATATAATGAAACTTATATTTAGGCTTCTTATGAAATCTTCTTGGCAAGGAGCACAAACAGTGATCCACTTAGCAATAGCACCAAATTTAGCAAACACTTCTGGGAAGTACTTTGTGGAATGTAAAGAGAAGGAACCTGCAAAGAGAGCGTTAGATATGGATGTAGCTAATAGACTGTGGTTAACATCAGAGAAAATAGTGGAAACCTATTTACCAGCAGATAAAAGTTACTGATATGGTATTTGTTATATTCTGCTGGCTTTTGACTTAGTTGACATCTCTTAAGTGATCTCTTAATGTAGAAATAGTAAATCCTTACAATTGAAAAGGTTGACTGGAGCAATATGTAAATCTTCAACATATTATACTGCCTAACAATTTTATTTTATTCCAATTTTACACCAACAATTTATACCTACCCTTATACAGAAAAGTATCCGCCACAAGCTTGTCAAAAGTATTTGTTATTGTTGTAAATACATAATTCTTGTAAATTATAAGTATTTACTGTGAGCTCAGGTTAATATTGGGATAGTTTTGTATCAGTAAAAAAATATATTAGTGGATTTTTACAAAAATATTTATTACAAAACTCATAATTCATAGACATTATTTGTAAAACCACAAGTGTAAAATTTCAATAGTTTCACAATTTTTTATCAAAAATGCTCTGTTTATATATCAATGTTTACAACTAATTTTGAATGTTCACTGTTTTCTTTCCAATATTTTTATTATTCTGACTAGAATTTCTTGTCTGCTATCTTTTTCTGTGCCTGTGCTCCGAACGGGCCGCACTGGGCTTTGAAGGTTTGTCCTTATATCTTGTGTCATCTGAAACAATATAAAATAGAATAAAATAAAGATAACTATATAAATAGTATTAAAGACATGGTAATGTAATACAATTTCAGAGTATGGTCACTGACTTTCGGTATCCACAAATAACGAAATTGCGCTTTTACAAGCTGCCCAGATTCAGTTTCGCCAGTATCAAATTTAATCAAGAATCATGATGACGAGATTTATGATTTTTAGTTTGTACTAGTGTTCGCGTGGGGTAAAAACTTAATAAAATACACTTAAACCTTTCTCAGAATTAGCTGTAAATCGGTGAAAACCGCATGCAAAATCCATGCAGTAGGTTTTTGAGTTTATCGCGAACAGACAGACAGACGCGGCATAGGACTTTGTTTTATAATATACAAAGGATATATGTGAACAATTTACCTCTGCCCCCCTTCTGGCGATGTCTCCTCTCCCGCTCGCGGTCGCGCGAGCCGCGGGAGTCGGGGGAGGAGCGGCGGCGGGGGGAGCTCCACCACCACGCGGGCGGCACCGACGCGTTCTGACGCAGCGGCGACCCGTAGCCGGCCATCGCCGGTATCTGAAAATTGTTATCGACACATTCTAAAAGACAGATTTTATCTGTCTAAATAAATGTTATAGCAGTTGCAGTTTCGTTTGCTTAAGTAGGAAATTCGAGGTTTAAAAAAAGGCATCGTACCCCCACGACAGTGGCACGCAACTTTTCATATGAACTAGACTAGCCGGATTGCCGAAAACAACATTTAATAATAAATACAAGTCTGTGAAGGAGAAATAAAAAGGTAAATTTTTCTAAGCAAGGTTTGGCTAAGGTAAGGTTTTTCATATAGGCAAATTTTCAAATTACCTAGGTAATCCATATAGGTAAATTTTCAAATTACCTAGGTAAAATGAAAATTTACCTATATGAAAAATCAGTAAGAGCTGAACAGGAAAGATCATAAAAAGTAAATAGTTCCACTTATACAATTTCTGTCACGAGCACTACCTAAGAGTCATGCCCCATTGTTCAGTTGTGCTTGTTGCGACGAAGTAGCACGTTGTAGTTTCGTGCTCCGTCCGTTGACGTGCGTTGATCTACGTCGAAACTTCATCGACGCAGAAAAACTTAGAAGTACCTAGTGTACTTCTAAGTTTTTCTGCGTCGATCCGTCGACGGAGGTCAACGTGACGGGCGCGACTGAACATTGGGGCATGACTAACAGTTACAATCACTGGCAATAGCTACCTGTGGCGGGTAGTTGGGCGGCAGGCGGTAGGGCGCCGCGGGCGCGCTGCCCTCGCCCTCCGCGCACGCGACCGGCGGCGCCGCCGGCAACCGAGTGGGCTCGGGGGGCGTCAACTGACGATTAAAAAAAAAAACATTTTTTCAATGAAATATTTGTCTTAATTCTTGAAAGAAGGAAGGGGTGACCTTTGCCCAGCAGTGAGACACAACTATAAGCTAAAAAAAATTCTTGCTAAGTATTGCTGCCAGAAATATGTCCAGAGTAGTTCCCTTGTCAGATCACAATTCGTCTAGTCTTATCACAATCGAAACTGAAAACATCTAGGTATGTATACTTCTCCGTGCTGCTATATACTCGTAGGTATCTACACGAAATTTGGAGACAATTGGTCGAATAGATAAAACGGGAAGAGGTAACAAACAAACAATCGTTGGCTTTTATTTTTGTTGGGAATAGGCGGGCAGTCATGTCTGTAGAAAGCTAAACCTACAGATGAGACTTGCAAAGCGCAAGTAACCTGTTGTTTGAGACTGTTGAAGTCCGTGCTCATCTCGCGGTACCGCTGGAGACACTCCTGCCACATGCTGGCCATCTCCGCCATTTCAGACCGCTGCTTGTTGATCTCCTCCTGACAAAACGACATTCACCGTTAGTCACTTCATCTTAGCGTGTAGACTCGGCTAAATTTGTGAGGACGACGTCATTGGCAAATCGGTCAGATGAGGGACTGACCATGAGCCTGGCGTCGGTGTCGCCGACGTCCCGCGCCACGGTCTCGTAGCGCCGCATGCACTCGCGCCACAGCCGTAACTGCGCCGCCGCTGAGTCCCTCACGTTGGCTGCGTTTTCCTAAACAACGAACGACAAACATAAAAAAAACTTTTCTCCACGCTACATGACAAGTGTCATGTAGCCTGTGGAGAAAAAAGGCTCAATCCTGAGCACCCCCAAGTGTAATAGGAGATGAAGATAAATGTTTTTTTTTCGCTAAATAATGTAGCAAAAATGGGATGGAGGGGCTAGTGTGCGCGTAGGTATGTAGCCCCTTAGGGGTACATCATAATTAGCATAGGACGATCATAACTCGCAGGCCTTTAGACATACGTGAACAGCTTTTTCCTGTCCTTGCGTCTGCGGCGACAGCCCCTTGAAGCACCGCATTAGCTCCTTCCACAGTTTCATCATCTTGTCCATCGCCTCTCGCTGCTCCACGATCTCCTGCTGAAGAAATCGTATATCAAATTAACAAGGTGTGAGAACTAGCTAGTGGCCTAACAACGATGATGGTGTACATCGGAGCACCAAAAAACGAAATTACCGAGGACAAAAGCTAGTCATTTCATATATATTTCTTTTTTTGTTGGGACTATCACTGCCGTGATACAGCGCTATGCGCTATCGTTTGAAGAAGACTCATCCCTCAAAAAACACTGAAAAATTAAATAATTTTAAATTATCTTCCGCTTATTTATTGGAGGGGAATGGTGGTAAAGAGTACCTACATAGAAATGTCCACTATCCATAGTAAACCTATGATGTGCGGAAAACGGAAGAAACTTACTTTCATTACCCGGAGGTAGTTGCTCTTCCCACTCACAGTGCTGTTTTCACCGTCAGCCACACTCAGCCCAGAATCCCTCTCCTTCTCTGAATATCTATCTCTATCCCTGTAGTCGTCTTCCCTCGAAGCTACAGAGTTCCTCTCGAACCTGTCCGAGATGCGTCTGGAGCGCCTGTTGTCCCTCTGAGGCATGTTGTACCTGTCTCGATCAGTCCTATCTTCATAGTACTTATCCCTGTCTTCGTATCTGCGATACCTTTGATCATAACGCCTGTCTTTAGGGTTGTCGCTTCTGGTCGTCCTCCGCCACTTCTCCTCTTCAGGGTAACAGTCCCTGTGCTCCCTGACGTCAAAGCTTCTACTCGTCCTCTGATCAACATACCGTTTTTCCTCATAATTCCTGCGCTCCCATTCGTAATCCCGAAAATCCCTGTACTCTTGTGGTGGCCGAGTTTTGTATTGCTCGGGGAAGTTTATATCTGGCAGGTTTTGTTGATAATCCTGATACCTGTCTTCTGTGGTTCGCATTCTGGAACTGGTTAAATCTAGTTTGCTGACATAATCAATTTCCTTATCATATGAAGGGCAGTAATTGCATTTCTCTTTTTTCTCTGCCCTGTCGGGTCGGGAGTGGACTGCAACCCTATCGTGGCTTGGACGCCCGCGGAAATTGTCCTGGCTTCTAATCCTGCCGACATTCTCTCTGGACTGCTCCTCGGTCCGATTCAGCAGTCTGGTGGGTCGCTGGTCAACATCATGGTAGTCGTGTTTGGACATCACCTCGCACTGTAGAGATTTGTGGCTGTGCGAACGTTGCTGGAATAAAATAAAAGTAAATTTGGGCAAATTTACGCTAAAATAACATAATTATACACTCCAACTCTTAACAGCGACGTAAGTAACTCAGATAAAACATAAAAGATAACAAGAACCTAAAATAAACAAGTGAATACTGACCACCGTCTGTTTCTCATACTGCGCTGAAGATTTTTCATTGAACTGAGCGCACAACTTTGCAAAAGTTTCAAATAGAGCGGCTTGGTTGAAGGCCGGCACTGGAGACAAATCTTTTATTGACCTGCAAATTTCATACATGATTTATTCTCAACTTTAATAAAATAATTTACCTATCTTTAAAGATTTCTTCGACGAAAATTTTTTTTTATATATGTTATATTTTTTATATTATCTACATGAGGTCTACAGATAGGTAAGTATCGTTTTGTTTTTCGTACCTTTGATAAAGCGCCAGTAACTTGAAGAAAATAAATCCCAATACAATGAGTGTCAACAAACTGTGACCTTCACAACCACTTTTCACGTCATATTTCTAAATAAAATAATATCAAAACCACTGCAGAGCGAAAAATCCGATAAACAGTGGCGGTACCTATCATGCTAAAACGGCTACTATTATTAAGCGTTTTTGTTTCACAGTCCCGACTGAAACCTAGAGGCTCGCGAAAATGAGCGAGAGAACAACAGTGTAATAAACATTACTTGTCCCTGTCCCTGGATAACGCCTCTTCACACCGTCTGCGATGGTGGTGGTGGTGTCTGTGGCGGTGCGTCACCGAGGTGTGGCGCTGGCCCGGCCGGTAGTCGTCGTGGCGGCGAGACTGCCGCTCCCTGCAGTTTATAATATATATAATATATTTTTTAACCCCCAGGGATTATTTTTCATGCATTTTATGACACAACCTCGCTAGCTCTGATCTGATGGCTGACCGGTAGAGTTTTTAAATAAATATTATAGAAAAGGAAAAAATATAATGCAAAACTAACTTTATTGCAAATGTGTGTTAAATGTTACTTTAGCTCTACTAAATCAATCGGTTGAATTCTTGAAATTAATATAATGCAGTTATGAACATGGGGTGCTATTCATTCTACAAAATCTGTTCCCGTGGGAAAATAACCCGAAGCTTTTGCTAACTCATATGCAAGTATAAAAAAGTTCCCGTACATAGGAATTTCAGAAAATCTTATTTTAGTGACCCCCAACTGCCGCAGAACCTGCATACCAAAGAGGCTACTTACTTTTTCTTTTCCTTTTTGATGGCATCTTCCAAAAACGCGTAGATAATTGAATCTTCGTCGTGGCCTAATGAGTCCAAAGCAGTCACCTGAGAGAAACAGCATTTACTTGTGAAAACTTCCACTTTTAGCAGTTTTTTCCTGAAGGTCTGATCCATCTACATGCCAAACTACATCAACGGTCCGTCAATCGGTCCAGTGTTTTTTTACAAACAAATATACACAAATCTTTATAATATTAGTATGGATATAGAAGTATGGATGGATGATGATAGCAAACAAATTACCGGGCGCGGAGAAACCGATGTCGCGGGCGATATCAATCCAGCCTTTAACGCCAGTGACATTTCATCTCTCCTGTAAAAAATCCTTATAAAAGAAAAGTGCTTTAGCTTCGGTATTCATCACCTACTACAATACAATACAATACAAAAATCTTTATTGCACAAATTAATTACATAGTATACATAAGTACAAAATGTATAATCACACATAGCATGACATTATAGTATAGATACATTGTGCAAAAGGCGGCCTTATCGCTGTAAGCAATTTCTTCCAGGCAACCTTTTGGGAAATTGCTAGACGAGGAAATACAGAAATGCGGGTCGGATTGAACTGACAATTGTAAAAATAGATTTAATATAATAAATATACTTAAAACAAATATCATAAACCTACATAAATGTTAATACTATAAACTTACATACACACATTACATAAACTTACATACATTACATTCATAATTCATACTTATATTGCACATAATTATGAATTATGAATAAAAATGGAAATACAGAAACAGCTTATCAAAGAGATAAATAATATGTCTTGAACTGAGATTTAAAGCTACTCGGAGTTTGAGCACACCGGATGGAGTAAGGTAAAGCATTCCAAAGACGAACAGCATGTACAGTGAACGAATTGGAAAAAAAAAACAGTGGAGTGGATTGGAGTAATTAGACGAAGGTTTACAGCACTACGCAAAGAACGACCCTGAGTATCGGTGCGAAATTTGAAGAGGTTTCGAAGGTAGCTGGGAGAGGAACGTTTGAAAAGTATTGTGAATAACAAATAAAGTACATACTACATTCATTAAAATATTTTTTATTCTTTATAAAAGCACCGCACACTGTGTGCCGTGTAGTCAGTCAGTGTAGTAGTGTATACAGTTTGAGATAGAATAAAGTGTTAACTACCGTTAGGTTACAATCTCCACAGTAGTTATTGTTGAATTATGTTGACAATAAATCAAATATTAGTTCAAAGCTCAAGTTTAACATTTAATAACCGGGAAAGTAATTTACTAAAAATCTATTTTTAATTTATACATATGGCTGTAAAACCAATAAGACTTGTAACAAAAAATGGAATGTAGTAAGGTGGGGCGGTGGTTGGGGTCGTTAGTTTTGTCTGCCACCGAGTGTACGTACTTACGGTATTAAAAGTCTTCCGCTAAATTGCGACTACTATAACCTTCGAGCAAAAGCCTTTCTTTCATCTCACCTCACAGACCAATTAAATGGAACTTTAGGGACATTTTCGGATTATTATTATTGGTGGTCCAAATAACGCCTATATGACAGAAGCATTTCATTCCCCTCTAGTAAGTCGTAGATGTGATATAAATATGCTGTAACTACTAAGAGGCAGCAACAGCATTCCCAAAGATTAGACAAGCAGACAACCAGTCGCAAAACCAATTTTAAGATTAGCTATAACATTTTTAAAGAACTATTATTTTAGCGGATCCCGATTGAACAGCCGGAAACAAGATCAGATTAGAGAGTTATGGCTACGTATAATGTATACGGACATGTCTTGCCTGCGGTTCCGCCTCGGGGAACGGGTGGAGCGTATTTCGGAGCGCCGAGTGTCGGTCGAGGAGCGCTTGTGATGGACGTCTGTGGGCGACGGCGACGCCGCAGGGCTGCTATCGCGGTCCCTATCCCTGGATCACCGATATAAGTATCTCAACTGAATGTTTTCCAGCTTCTTACGTGGTCTAGCCGAGAGTTTATACTTTTTATTATACTGTGTTCAGGATTCAGCTTTTCTACTTTTTATTTTCTTAGCAAGGCCGACATCCCTAGTTATCAGACCATATTGGCACTTTTTGAGTACAATAGCAATTACACTACTACCTAAAGTACGAAAGAGGACCCTGGGTTCCGACGCTATGGGGCTGAAAGAGGAACCAGGAATACGCATCTCATCTTAATTAGATGAGGCAATCACACTTTAATGCGCTGTGTATGCTTAATAAGTATAGTATCAGGGTACCTATACCTACCAATGTAAAGAATTCTTTAAAAATAAATCTACAGATAAACCACGACACTATATTTTGTGACAAATTACCAAAAGTCGTGAGATTCGAATCTTGCCTTGACCCGAGGATCGTATTAGGGCTGCACCTACATAGTAGCGGGCAAACATCCATACGGTCACGTCTATTCTATCTGCTTACCTATCGATAATAGGAGTTTCACAGGGTTCTAACCTAGGCCTCCTTCCATTTACTAGCTGCATCCCGTGGCTTTGCTACCGTGGGAATTTGTGTTATTCCAGGTTTAGGTGCATATTGTTTTTACCCGAGCGAAGCCGGGACGGGCCGCTAGTTTAGATATTGTAATATAAGTATAGATAATAGTAACCTTTTCTGTGAATCTTTGTTCATGCTTATAGTCTGCGCCGTGGGAACATCATGCAGACTAGTCTTCGCCGACGCACTGCGACACACATTCCCTTGGCAACCCTGTTATAATATTTATTCTCAGCTATTCACACTGATTTCGAATTGACATGAACACATTAGTAACAAAAAGTTTTCACAAGTCACTAAGAAAAATAAAATTTAATTGACATTGAGAATATCTTCAATTTTTTTAACTAGGTATATATTTACTTGCCTACCGGACTAATAGTTTCGACACACATACTTACCTATTCCAGTTTCAACAATCAGTAAAAGTAAATCAAATACTTACGCTAGCAGTATCGTCGGTGACTACAGAGTTTGAATCATCGTGTCCTTCCTTTATCTTGCGACTCCGCTTTCGCTTCGACGCGTCAAATACTTTGTACAATTTTTTGCTATCGCTCGTCTGACATTCCATCTTATATGAGACATTAAAATCAAATAAACCTTACATTATCATAACAAATACAACTGTAATCAATGAATCTGCTGTAATTTCACGAAAACGGAAAATAATTTTATGATATGTTGACCGAATAAACATGGGCAAAATAAAAATGACACTGAAAGACCACTTGAAAAAAGAATATTGATTACTTGTCGTACCAAGACGAGACAGATTCCTTTTTCTCTATGACAAAGTTTCTTAGCTGCCAGTTATAAGTATATGATTAACCCATTTATCTACTATGAATCTTACCAGCAGTTTTTCGTTTTTCAGAATATATAACATTTATTGTTCCGCATTTGTTTTATATCTTAACCACAAAAGATATCTAATTTGTTAATTAATAATACAACTAACGTATTACAGCACTATACATACTCCGTGATTTTACTAGTTGTCTTATGTTTAGTGTAATATGTGTAGTAGAGTATGTTGTATTTACCTATTATTTTAGTGCTGCTTGTTAGTAATTAAAATTTTTGTTTGATTTTTCTAATGTGAATTTTGATAGAGGTGTGAAAAATTATAAAATGCCAATTCAAAAATAAATAAATAAAATTCAGATTCAATTTCAATATATTATAGATTATTGTAATAATTCACATTAAACTTAATTAAAACTTATAGCCCACGTAAGCTCCTCACACTCTCCACTACGAATTCTCTTATAGACAAAGGCGCTAAAGGTACTCGGTATAAAATCTCCATCATAAAACCAATAAACAGATTCATGTCCCATTTTATTATAAAAATCAAAATTACGAGTTATAATACATCTTTCTTCAATCGAACAATAGAAATCGATTATAGCACATCGACATCCTCGGAAATAAATCGATCGTGGACATAAATAACAGAACGGAGCCTAACGTCCGCCGCGTTACACTATATGTACACACGTACCCTCGGGTAGCGTCCTCAGTCTCTCAGTCTATTCGTCGGGCGCGGAGTCCGCGCGCTGCGAACACGCGAACAGCACCGCCGCCAGCTCGTGCGCCACCTTCTGGTCCAGGATCTGCGACATGACCAGCGACAGCAGCCGCCGCTCGTGGCGCCGGATCAGCGGCCGGTTCTCCGGCAGCTCCGCCAGCCGCAGCAGCGTGGCGGCCGCGCGCCGCAGCATGTCCAGCGACGTGCCCATGGCGTCCGGGTTGTCGCGCAGCGCCGCCACGCCGTGCTGGTTGGCCACGCCCAGCGCCGTGTGCTCCGCGCGTTCGATGAAGGCCACCAGCTGCGCCACGGCGGGCGCGTGCGCCGCCACCTCGCGCGCGGCCGCGCCGCCCGCGCCCGCCAGGTAGTGCAGCAGGTTGACGGCGAACTCGCGCACCACGGGCCGCTCGGGGCGACACAGGTCCCGCGCCAGCCCCGCGCACAGCGCCGCCAGCCGCCCGCGCGGCGGCGTGGCCAGCACCAGGTCCACGTTGGCGTCCGTCACGCACAGCTTGCACAGCGCCTCGAGCGCCAGCCGACGCGGCGACAGCGGCGAGGACGCGGCGGCGGCGGACGGCGCGTCGCCCGCCACGGCCGCCGGACACACGCTCCAGTGCAGCAGCCCGTCCAGCAGCGGCCGCGCCACGGCCTCGGGCTGCGCGCTCAGCTCCAGCCCGCCCGCGATGTTGGCGCAGCAGACGAGCGCATCCTCGCGCAGCTGCGCCAGCGCGTCCCACCACCACTCGCCGCCGCCGCGCAGACTGGAGCAGCAGCAGTCGCCGTCGCCGTCGTCGCGCGCCGCGCGCTCGTAGGCGCGCGCGCGCGCTGCGCGTGGCGCGTGCTCGTGGTGCAGCAGCAGCAGCTTGCCCGCGATCGCCAAGAAGGCCCCGGACCGCGAGAACTCGGCCTCGTTCCCCGGCACGAACGTCAGGCCCCGCAGGATGTTGGACAACGCTATGCAACGTTTCGCGAGAGCGTCCCGCGATTCGTTCACTAGATTGAGACTGGGTTCGTCTCTCGTGTAGCACTCGTCCTCGTAGTCTTCCAGCCGCCGCCGCTTCAGCACCCCGGCGGGGTCTTTGATGAGTAGAGTGGGGCGCCGCTCGGGCTCGAGGTCCATGGGCTCGGCCTCGAGGTTGTCGGCGTCGTGGTCGCGCGGCCGCGGCTCCTCGGGCTCGGACTTGAGCCGCGGGGAGTCGGCGGCGGCCGCGGGGGGAGGGGACGGCGCTCGGGTCCCCTTTAACACCCGCACGAAAGGTAAATGCACAAATTCCCCCTGAAACAAACAACAGTATTATTATTTAACAAATTATAAACACAACTGACTTGCGTAAGAATATAAGATTTAATTATATACGTCAATGACATTTTTTTACATCATTTAGCTCTCCTAATGCATCAGAAGGTAAGGTTGTAGTCCAGTAGTTAAGACTGTCCGTCTGTGCTATGATTGAAAGTCGGTTTAACAATCAACTCGAAAAATAAGTTGTATTACCACCACTTACTTCCAGTGAAGGAAAATATCGTGAGGAAGCATCCACACAGGTTTACAGTATAATTCACTATTTCGTATGTGACTACTTGCCACTAAATGGTGGTAAGATAAGATAGTTTATATATCTCACAGTGTGTGAGTATGTGTGTGTGTGTACAAACCTGAAAGCAGGGCATGATGTGGTCGGCGGCGGCGTGCGGGCCGTGCTGCCAGGGCTCCAGCACGTCCTGCACGCACGCGAGCTCGCGGTCGGCGGGGTCGGCCGCGAACAGCGGCGAGTCCGGCCGCATCGTCACCGGCTGCCGGCGCCGGCTCTCTAGCGTGTAGTTCTCGCCGCTAAGGATTTTCACTCGATCGCTGGGGTCTGGAGGCTCAGGTTTTTTCCTGAAAAATATGTGTGTGTGTCAAAATCGACCGAAGTTGTATAGTCATAATAAAGAAAGACATACTATGTAATTTCAATGGCCTGTTTATTTTTAGCGAATTTTGAAAATAATATTGAGATGAAAAAATTCAAGGTACGACCGGCAACCTAATTTAAATTTTGACGCGATCAACCATCATCTGGTACACAATTCATTTGGTTTCTATATATTATCGCATTTTTACCAAAAGTAAATCAGTTTAACAGTCCACTATCATTTGCCATCTAAGCTAAGATTCAGAACAATAATCTAACCGACACGTCAAGACTCAAGGAGGACACGATTATTACCTAGTTTCTACGACGGGCTCGGGCTCCGCGCGGGGCGCGTACCAGGGCTCGTGGTCGGCCGCGGGCGCGTCGAACACGTCGCTCAGGCTCTTGTGGAAGTGCTCCAGCAGCAGCTCCAGCAGCCCCGGCATGTGTTGCAGCCCGAAGTATCCTGCAGCCGACATAAACACGTTGCATTAGGATAAACGAATCCGTGGTGTTCGACCGTCGTTATGGGAAGTAAAAGGTGCATTTTGAACAGTTGTAATTTTGAGACGTTTTCTTTATGAGAAATAGACGTATTGGGACAGTTGTTCTTTTGACCCTGTTGATGATTTGACCCGATTATATATGTGTGTTCTTGAATCAATGAGAAATTATACTTCTGACTAGGTTATTCGTTCATTTAACCACTCGTCCAATGTAATATCTTACACATGTATCACATCTATTAGCAAATCATTGATAGCTATTTAAAATATTAGTGATTTTCTAATTATGCCAATACATGGCAGAAATCATGCAAAATTTTGTTACATTATTAGATTTATGATTGAAATGAAACCTAGAGGAGAGACAGGACAGTCAGACAGACCTATACAGTTGTCGTCGAAGAGCAGTATGTTGAGGATGTCTAGCGCCCAGCAGGTCTCCGCCAGCAGCCCCGACTTGAGCGCCATGACGATGCGCCAGGCGTCCACCGGACACACGTCGGCGCGCGTGAGCCGCCGCCGCTTGTCCGGCGCCGGCACGGCCGCCTCCACGCACTCCACCGGGAACGTCAGCTCGCGCTTCAGCGCGCTGGGGCCCAGCGCCGGACCCGTGCCCTGCGATCGACAAGTGCGATTGTGGGATTCACTTCATGACTCGAGATAAACTATAACACCCCCTTAGTAACGGTGTAAAAGAAAAGAGAATGAATAAATGATTCATCAATATTTTGATAAGTAATTTTGTAAAGTAAGGGTCGCCAAATATTATTGCGAATGAATTAAAAGATCAAAAGATCCCTTGGCAAAGGGAACTTCAAAATTTTTTTGTTTGCTCAAAAGACATGGTTATGACACGAATGCAAAGAAGAGAAAAGGTATCGTATAAAAGTGCTACAAGAGACTGAGATAGAAAAGTGCTGACCCCAAATAAAATGGGGCAATGTTGTTTAGAAACAAACCTGTTGATAAGGCGGCCAGCCCGCCGGCGGATGCGAGGGCATGGTGGGCGGCCTCCAGACGGCGGGCGACTGCGGCGAGGAGGGCTGCGGCGCGCGGGGCAGGCCTGCGCCCCAGCCCGCCGCGAACCGGCCCGCCGCCGCGCCGCCCGCCGCCGCGCCCGGCCCGTAGCCGCCCTCCGCCTTCGCGAAGTCCGGGTGTCTCCGCGGCGCGCCCGCGCCCGCCGGGACCCCCGGGCCTGCCGGGCCCGCCGGCCCAGCGCCCAGCGGCTTACCCCCGCCGTACTGGAAGTGTACGAACGATTACACGCACTGATCGAATAATATACAATGGACTCGGGATAAAACGATCGATATCATTCAGAATTTATAGAGGTGTGACTTTGAATCTATCTCCACACCGAGCAAACGAACGCCAATGAATGTGTTGATCTCTTTCTAGCACGTTATTGATAAAAAGTGATAGACATTGGCTTAGTGACTTTCGTTGGCCCAGATTGGAAATAGCATGAGTTTTGACAGTGCAATCTTTGCTACCATTTCATTGTCTTTTTATATAGACAGGATTGAACATTTTTGGTAGAAAAATTTATAAAATATTGAAGAGTAAACCTGGAAATGTCAAAACTGCAACAAAACACAATGAATCTTTTCGTTCTCTATGCACTTTTGCACATTAACGAATTATCATAAATCACATAACGATAAATATAGACCGTTTTGAATCGATGAAACTTGACAAACATAATAGTCCCCGCGTATGTACAAAATTATTAATACTACACCCAATTCTATTGTCAAGCTTCAAACGAGTCCAAAGTTATGTAAAGTTAAGCAGAAACAGATGTCATTACACTGACTGTGCACCCAGGATATGTAACGCTTCGAATGAATCCGGTAAAGCGTCGAATGAACTTCATAAATTAGGGCAATGTCACACTAGCAAACTTAATAATAATAATAATAATAGAAAACTAGCTTATATTCGCTGCAAACATATTTTTAGAAGAGATAACTACAATCTGTCAAGAAAGCGAAGTATGATTAACTAAATTTTTTTGCCACTGCAATACCATCTATCATGGTCAAGTATGACTGATAATTGTTGCCGGCGAAGTGAGACTGTGCGCTCATTTAATTTCTTCAATATCTTGACAGATTGTATAAACAATGTTAAGCCGAATATTGCCATTGAGATATCACCCTATTATTCGATCAAACCGAATCGATATGAAGCTAAGACACCAATTAAAACTTATAGCTAAGCGTACAATGATTTAAGTGAAAGCATGCACATGGATTTAGTGACCAAAATATTGATCTTAAATAAAGCCACCACCACACACTCTATACCTCAACTTCCTCGTTGTAATAATGTTAAATTTTGATAGCAACGAACGATTACCGACCGATGGCGGCGTCGACTCGACACCGAAAAGCCAATTTTGATTAATCACACCGCAAGCCAATTGAGTTAACGAAAAAAACAGAAGAAAATTAACAGTGATAGCTTAAAATTTTGTCCAAGCGAGTGGTATTATCGAAATAATTAAATGAAGCCAAAACCACGGATGATTTCGTGTCCCTTGCATCGATTAACGTCTGCGTAAAGTGTGACTTGTGTAAACAAAAACTGCTATATACTCAAACTATATGGGTATTTTTATGTGAAGCAGTTGCCTCACATAAAACAAAGTTTTGTTTTCAGTAATTTCAATAATTTTGAACGGATTGAAGTGTCCTTTTTATTATTCTGTTACATAAAGAATGTATGTGATATAAAAACAAATATGATTAGTGTCAACAATAATAATATTGTGCTCATATATGCATATGCATAATATCGACGTCTGAACAAAAAACAAGTTTAAAAACTTATGTGTGTCTGAAGCTTGTAACCTAATAGTATACTAATAGTAGACAAGCAACTCACAACATAACTATCGTTATTTCCCACAAAGCACCATAAACATAAGGGAAACAAGATAACTCATCTGTGACAGTCGACTGAGCGAGACCACTAATCATCTTACATTCACACATGTGGAATATTAAATTTATTTCTCACTCGGTAAAATAAATACAAGAACGAGACGTACACAACGGCGTACTTATCTCGTAGGGATCTCTTAGAAAGTATATGTAATTAGTTATAATTTGAACAGACGAGAATCGATCCGGGATATAATGGAGTCGTGCGTGCTCGCATGTATTGTGACCGATCGCCAATCATGGGAAGCGGTGTGGGTTGAGTGCGTGGTACAAACGGGGCGTCCGTACGTAGGGTCTCGGGTTCGGATGCAGCGGCGCCACGAGTTGGCGCGCTAGCTGCGAGCTCATTAGGTTAGGCGGCTGCGACGACGGGATCTAAACCAAACAGACAGTCAGCCTGACTTGTCTTACATCTGTCTCTCTCTCTCTCTCTCATCCCAGCGTGGGCCCGGTTTTAATAACTTCTGTGACTAAAGAATTTTGAAGATTTGGTATTGATTTTATGACTGGCCGCTTGCCTGACGTCAACCTTCTCTTTCACACAAACTCGGACCCCGTGTGAAAGTTTCATCCCCCTTGAGATGGGAAATTCCAAAACATTGACGTCGTATAAGAACCACTATAAAATTTCCAGTTTTTAGTTCCTACAAGTCAATCAGTTTCCAATTTTATACATTAGATTTCCACAACACAAAAATATTCGCTTTTAATGTCTATATTCCTATATATATCAAACTCAGATGTTCTGCAAACAATTATCATACCTAAATACCGAGATTCAAATGTCATAGTAGATAACAATTCTTCAAATCACATACTTTCTACATTTTTTTTGATCATGCAATGCACTAGTACAAGCCAAATGCAAACGACGCTATAATCGTAAATAAATATTTGATGACATTTCAACCTCCCTATTATATAAATTCATATGTAAACCCTGATTATCAATTCCACGGTATTCTGACATTTCATAAATGTTGCTATCATTGATAGAGCCGAATTGAAAATATTTGAGTAAAATAAAAAATTTACCTATAATAAATTTTACGTTTCAATTACAAAAACTAAAATTCAAAATATACTTAATAATAATTATGAAATACTTATTATATTTTTTATTATCATGTTATGAAAGCTATTACGATTATTTGGGAAATCATTTTTCTTTTCAGAAATCACAGTTTAGTGATTAACAGGTTCTTCACACTTTTTTCAAAACCATTTTGTTATATCTAAAAATACTAAAATTGTTTTATCTGTGGAATTTTTTATCATGAATTCACAACGGGAATATGTTTCATCGGATGACTTACGAGAGGAGCCTGATTTTCATTGACTGAAGAAATATGTTGTACTATTTTTTCTATTTAGTAAATTTACAATTGATCTTTCATCTGTACTTCCCAATGGTGCAACAATGGAATTAGATTAAGTAAACTCTGTTATTTTGATCTAATTCAATTATTATTATTTTTTATTTCGAATAAAACTTTTCTGAAATGTCAAAAAATTACACGCGTCAGAACTTCACGAAATTATTAATCAGGGTATAGTTATATTCTTAAAACAATAACAGCATAGATTCTATATTTTCGTCTGTTATGGCTGAATGTTTTAATACTGTGAATTGAGCACTAATTACCATCGAATAATGGACGTTTAGGCATAGACATTATGGGTCTATAGTACATTAAACTGTTCATTATCCATTAAGTTGTGTCGATAGCGATACGATTGCGTTCTCGCGAATATTTATGTTCAACCCAAAGAGAGTCAATAATTTGGATAAATTATTTCTATTTTGTTATTGTTTTACAATAGCTCATCTAAGGCGGTAAGATACAAGGAAGTAATTTATACGATCAATAAAAGAGTGCGGAATAAAGCACACGCATACATACACGAAACATTACTCCTTACATGCTAGTCATGCTATATATTGGGCTAAAACATAATAATATTTAAAGTTATCTAAAAATGCGGTAGGTTTTTTACTTAAGTCAGGTAAGAGGAAGATTTTCTAGTTTATCTTAATCTTTGGTTTAAATATTTCTCGTAAGATCTATGACTAAACACAAACAGATTACAAAAGCATTGATCAGTTTTTAACACATACCAAAACCGTAACAACGCATAATCTATCATTCAGTCGTTTAAAAAAAATGACACAAAATTTGCTGATGACCGAGCCGCGCCATTTCAAAATGGTTGACTACAGTTTAAACGAAAAATAATTAGTCGAGAATGCAGATAACCGTAATAGATTTTAGGAAATAATCGAGCATTAAATTTGAATCTACGATAAACTGTACTTGTCTCGACAAATCAAAACCTAACCTGAAAGAGCAAACGTCATATGAATAAGAATAAAAAATAACCTCGATAGGCGGCTGATGCGGCTGGTGCGGCGACAGCGGCGGATGGGGCGGATGTGGTGGATGAGGCGGGTGTGGCGGATGCTGCGGATGCGGGTGCTGCGGATGCTGCGGATGTGGCGCGCGGTAGTAGTCAGGATAGGGCTGCGCGGGCGGCGGCGTGGCGGGCGGCGGCGCGGGCGCGCCCGGCCCGCCCGCGCGGTACTGCCCGCCGTAGCCGCCGTACTGGTACTCGCCGCCCGGTCGGTAGCCCCTACAAAACATTTGTACATTACATTGTTATATCGAATGCTTTTTTGAAGTCCACCGGCGTCCAGCTGTCCCCCACTATCTACTATTGTTTGGATGTAGAAATAACTGGTACTTCGAGCAGCTCTAAATAAAAAGGCCCCGACTTCGAAGTTGCTGGCATCACCTCGTGATAGAAAAAACCTAAGGGTTTCCAAACGGGGGAACACACATTCTACAAACTAAAAACACTCGATTAAATTCTCTTCCCAATAAAAAAAAGAAGATCATAATTGATCATAATGATCTCTTTCTTTTTTCAGTCAAGAAAATTTAAGATAATAAGTAATATTTTAAAAATTACACCTACCTATCCCCTTCGGGTCCATAAGGATAAACGGGCCTATTCGCTTGATAAGGAGGCCCGTATTCATACCCGTATCCTTGTTGGTAACCTGTAAGTCGAAAAATTCACAATTAAACTAAAAATCTCGCACTGCTTTTGAAACCAGTAATGTATGTACAAATGATTAACGATAACGCATGCATTAGAATGTGGTGTTAAATTGATTACAGTACATGCAATGATCAGAATATGCAAATAATAACAACACAGCCAAAACTAATTTGTGAACCATCCCATAGTGACAGGGAAACTCATTTTACCAAGAGGAGATTAATATGAAATGCAAGGGTCGCTCGAGGTGTCAATTTCAATATTTGAATTAAAACATGATAATCTTGGATTAGCAAATCTCATAATAATTTATCAAATGAACACAGGTAATAGAAAACTGTTTTATCGACTGCACTATGAACTGTCAAATCAACACTAATTGTAGACATTGATTTATCATTAAATGACATCTATTTCGGTCGAGAGAATCTATCATCAGTCTATTGGTGAAAACAGTACAAAAATCCGTCTGGATTTTTTTGAGTTTATCGCGTTGACACAGACAGACAGGCTTTTTATAATATGCACGGACGACCTCTGCACGATCACTATGAATGAACCCTTCCGTGGTCGTAGTGTGGACAGTACCTGGGGGTCTCCGGGGCCCGGGCGGCTCGTCGAAGGGGTTGGAGGCGGCGAGGTTGTCGCCCGGCCCGCCGCCTACAAACCACACCACACACCCACGTGACTACTGTGACTGGGATATTGTGACTACCAGACGATAAGGGTCAACGAGCCATGTTTGTTTTATTATTCAAATATTAGTCATACTTTTCAGTGCACCACATTTTTAAATGCACCCAAGGCGTAAAAATTGGAGTAGAAGTGTATTTTAGTTGAAGTAAATTAAATCCGAATGATATAGCTTACGATAAACTCTTATCATCTTGAAGTAGCTTCTTAGGCCAAAACGCATTCAAAATATAAAGTCTAATTTTCGCATGGAATTTCAAATCTTTTTGAAGGCGTGTAGACAATAATAAAATTCACACTAGGGCCATGTACTACTTTGTATGTACAAGATTGCATTCAGTTTCTTAATAATTTTCTATCAATTAAAGTTGAGCTTTCATGTAAAATCTCTAGAATTGGAGAACAGAATTCCCTTTTAAGGCTCACACGGGCCATCGAGTAATTAAACAAAATTAGAAACGGAACGCAATAAAGGTCATAGCCGACTGATTACCACACCGCTCCCACTCGACAAAATTCATTGGAAAGTGAGCTTTATAGCGTCGACTGTGGATACACTTTAAATTGAATATAATTTTGCCGGGTGGGAGCGGTATCGTCTAAATTAACTACGACCTTAATAGGCCCTGTCGGGAAAGTTAGTGACAATGACATACAAGCGACATGATGAGTCGAAACTGTTAGCTGGTGATGTTTCGTTAGCAGTTAGTATTAGTGATGCACAAATAAAGAAAACAAGCTTCGGCCGACGATCCCTATGGTTGGCTAATAGGTAAATCTTGTAACTAGAGACTCGACATTTTGGTATGGTCAACAAATATTAGATTCTTGTAGTATCACACACTCGAATTGAAAACGCCAGATTCTTGGAATTATTCTACAAAAGTGTCAGATGCTATTTATGTCATACTTTTGTTATGTGACATTTGTAGAATCTGTCATTTTCAGAATTTGATATTTGTCGACTACACCGACATTTTCAACAACAATGTACTTCAATTATATAACTTTACGTCAAATCGCCCTTCTTGAAAATTATTATTTGAAAATAACATTGTTGTATTGTAAAGTTTATTGTATTACATATTTAATATTAATATTCTTCACAGGTCAAGGATCCAGTTACATACTTCCATCAATTTGTTGAATGTGCACCATGCTACCGTTACAACTATGATAACAAAATTTAAAATTTAGTTCAAAATATTGTAACATGTATTAGTTTAAACAAAATCTATTTACTAACGATTGATACCAATACGGTATTGAAGAACTAACGTTTTTGAGACCTAATTCAGCTCATAATAACTTTGGAATGCGCTGTAATGAGCGCTTACTTATTGCGTGATTATAACTGCCACATAATCACCCCAGGATCTTAATTCCTAAGTTTCAATCACATCTCTATGTACTATGCGCTCGCTCACGACGTCAACCTACATTAGTCACAAATCGTAAAGCTCAATTAAGCTTGACGCCGTAAAATGGCACATGGGATAGCCTATTTCATCTAGTGTATATTTTTACCTATTGCGAGAAAATAACTATCGTATCAATATTGTAGAGTATCTTGTCTATCTATTTCAATAATATCACTTGGATATAGATAAAAATAGTAAAAATAAGGGACATAGAAGTCATCATTATGAAATTTAAGAGGCGTGGGTGCATTTCTTTTTCAATTTCTTTATCGATACTAATTCTTTCACTTTTTATCGTAGTGAGAGCTAACGTGTTGTAATAAAGTCTAATCGTCATTAGCGCTGGCGTAGAGCAATATCCATGCAAATTTAAATCTAAAGCAAAATTTGAACCTATGAGATGCGCGTTACATGTACGAGCTTTTTACTACAATACACGCACACTAGTGAATAAAGAAACGATTGGAGTAACTCGATTCCTTTCGCTCGAAATATATCTAACAGGAAAAATGACCAGTAAAATTGAAAATAATAAAGTACACCGTATGTACATATTTTGAGGTTATAAATATATAAATAGATAAACAATTACCTGTCTGCTGGTTGGGCTGCGGCGGGTAGCCGGCGTACTGCGGCGCGTAGCCGTCCATGGGCGCGCCGCCCGCGCCCGCCGCCCCCGCGCCGAACGACTCCGACGAGTTCGACGACCCTACGATATATTATGTATTATCCTTTACACTGAATGAATCCTACAACATGTGTTCTCCTTTGCAAGATATGACCTATGCTGAATGGACCCTACAATATATTATTTTCTACCCTTTGCAAGATGTGACAAGAAACCAGACACTACTTCAATCAAATTTGGAATAATTTTTAAAATCTTGTCAAATTAATTCATCAGCAGCGACGCTTTAATCAAAAGCATCTAACTCTTAGATAGATCTATACAAGACACAACATTCCTTATCAGATTTTTCAACTGCTTTACAGTGGAACATTCTAACATGCAAGATGACTATTAATATATTACATGAATCTAGAGATCCCTTAGCCTTGAACTTTCCTTTAGGGAAACCTTTTAATTTCGCTCATTTAATCCTTCTCTGTCAACTAAATGACTCCAGAAATACAGAAAATCTACAAGGTTCGTTCAAGTTACTTAAGTGATGTTATTGAGTTATTTTATAGTTTTATTTTGACATAGTATTTGATTTGACTAGTTGGAAGATAGCCAATTATGACTAGAAACTTGCATCATGAACATACCTGCACTGGAATTACTATTGTTCTTGCCGCTCTTCTTCTTAGTGGAGGCTTCGACCTGGTTTATGATTGGCTGCGGGTCGATGCCGCCGCGGTCGAAGTGGCACTCGTACGCCAGTAGGTTCTTCGTGTAGTGCTTCCTTAGCGTGTATGCGGCCGATGACGACGCCCCGATACCCAGTAAGCCGGCGATGTCTTTCCACGTCTTGTTTTTTGTCACCTGTAATTTTAAATGATTTGTATTAGAAATCTTTTAAAGACATTGAAAAAAAAAAAGTTTATCTCTTGTTGATATTATTTTATTCACGAGATACGAAAAACCTTCATGTCTATTTAGATGAAACGATTTGACTCAAAAATATTTTGACTTTGTTATTATTAAGATATCTAGTCTAAACTTATATATTTTAGGTGTGGTTCGACGTAAGTACTATAAAATCATCATCGGATAAAATGAAACCCCGTCTTGTCAATAAAACATAATTGGCACTACCTGGCAACTATTGAAGGCATTACATTTCATTAATTCATTTCCAATCCCATCCATATTAATCACGTTTGTAACACATTTCACGAAATACCGAACTGAAACCTATCCGTATACATTTCCACATGAAAAACCACTAATATCAATAAACACAAGTGTCCACTTCTAATTGCACGTTATGAAACAACACAATAAGCTATCCGCTCAGAATACCGCAATATTTGAGACGCGCTTTGCGTTAGCTCGTGCAGCGCAGCGGCAGTTAACAGAGGCATAAACTGCGAAGGTTTACTGCGCGCGTCGAATACACGATAACTCGTATTAACCAGCGGAGCAGCAATAATGAACGCACGTCCGTCCAGCGCCGCGGTCCGCACTACTCTGACCAAACCGCGATACATTGTTCCGACCGGCCTTTGCAAAACGGTCTAATGATAAAAATTTATTAACTATCGTTAAAGCCCCGAACGTTTTATGGCGACTGTTCACATAAACCCCGCGGTACATGCGCTAACATAAATCCTAAGCGAAGTCTATTAGTCTCACTTGCATAGCTGCGCGCGAGTTTACTGCCGCGGCTAAAGTGATACTAGACGACACAAATGTTTACAAAACCTGTAAAACCTAATTGAATTACACACACTGCTCATCCTGTATACATAATTTAATGGCGACTTTTACTACTCTCAGGAATATAGTCTTATTTGTAGTATAATAGCTGAGATTCCATTTATAGGGAAATGTTGGGTGATGTTGGAGCTTGAATGCGTTAGCGGCTGTGTAGCGAGATTAACGCTCTCTATGGAATTGCTGTACTTTACAAATCCTTTGTACAAATGCAACGCGTTGAAATTTAAATATTGCACGTTTATGTGTACTCACGAATACTATATCGCTGCTAAAGCTTTCAGTATTATTTATGTATGCAATTTAACTTTGAAATAAAATGCATTTATTTACAATAAATACACTTTTATTGGTTTACATGTAAATTTACTGTGTATAGCAATGCTCGGCAACTTATAAGGGTTTTAATTATTATTTTCCAACATCTGTGAACGTCATAAATCTTTTCCATTTTACTATGTTTCTCATTACTTTTAAAGGCGTAGAACTGTTAATACTAAAATATATTTTCGTATATGACAATATTTCTAGGTAATTTTTTTGCGTGTCTTTTATATAGTCGTGATTTTTCTGTGGGAATGTTAACATGAGGTTTTTCGAGTAAAGTGTTGCTCTCTCTCTCTCTCTCCCCACCAGCCTGTCTCATACAGCTAGTGGTATCTGGTATCTCACCTCCACGAAGCCCCCCCTGTCGCGCACCAGCAGATAGAGCCGGTAGAGGTCGAGCGGCTGCTTGGAGATGGTGGGACAGGAGGCGATGGGCGTCCGCCGCTCCTCCATGAAGGCCAGCAGCCTCTCCACCCAGCCGCGCCGCTCCGGGGCGTCGTCCATCTCGTACAGCTTGCCCAGCGAGTCCGACTTCTGGCGCAAACACACGTCATCATATACCTGATAGTTACTATCCACCACCTCACATAGTATTGTGTTCATTATGAAACTTTTTAAATCGTTTTTCTTTCAAAACAATTTAAAAGTTTGAAATTTCTTTAACATCGATTGTGCAAGCGAAGATCATTTCGCAAAGTTAAACTTAAAAACCTTGTCAATTTATACAAATTAAATTATGCCTAATAAAAGTTTCATACAGAGCACTACATACATAATAATCAAATTATAGTCCCAAATATATAAAGACGTGGTTTTTTCACTCTTAAATATCACATTTTATAGTGATATTTAAAAATAAAACCTAGAAAAAAGTAAATAAAAAATAGAATTATTTTAAAGGTCAGTAAAGAATTTAATTTAATTTTTAGAATGCATACAAGAAAGACAATCCATAACATAAAATTTAATCGGAATACTAAATTCTCGATATTCGCACGCAATAGTTTACATTTGGGGCCATATATTGATGTTTATTGGTAATGGATTTATTTTCTAGACAAAAATGTATACTTCATAAATCAAAAAAAATTGAAACTAAACCTCACCCACTCTACCAAGGCACAGATTTATAAATGCAGTCTTTGGGTCAACGAACAAGCCATTTTTCCATCTTACGGATCAGTTTTCATTCATTATTCTAATTAATAACAATCCAAATCCAAAAGTGCATATTAATCTAATATAAATCAAGTGCTGTTACTTCTATAAATATTTATAAAGGCTAACATCGAAAACAGACAATAAACAGCCTATGGACCATGCTATATATCACACAGGCATTCGTTATATGATAAAATTACATATACCTAAATCTATAAATCTAGCACACTCAAGCACATATTTAAATGTTTTATTAGTTTCTTCGCGATGTATACTATATTTTTTTATGATATATTTACTTTGCTTTCTCAAACCATGTTTGATATAGATAAGTTGAATTAGACACCATATGAAATGGAACATGAGCTATATGCCAAATAATAACTAAGAAACAAATATTTATAAAGTGTTTACTTCGAGATTCAGAAAATGGTATTTCTCTATTATCTGACTGCTCAAACGGATACTCCAGATTTTTATTTAAATTATTTTAGGAAATTGTAGTGATAATGGCACGGACACAAAGTCCAGTTAACGAAGTTCAAACACTTAATCTAACAGTAGACGAAGTTTGCATGGATAGAACCTAATGACTGATCAAAAACTTAATCGAGTACATAATTATGTACAATCAGAAATAAAAAATCTCACTCTAAAAGCGAAAGACCAACACCAAACAGTAAAGAATACAGCAGAAAGCTTTTCTTTCTGTAGCATACTAAGCTCGAAGTCAATATTTTAGTAATAGGCACAACCGTATGCTTTTGAAGTATGTATCTGTATAAAGTGTATGCGATTCGTATAATGCGGAAGAAAGATAATAACCATGCATTATCTTAGGCTGCGTACATAAAGATAACATAGGAGAATGGATCGATATGAACGCACCTTAAAGGTAGTGTAGCAAATTAAACGACACCGCTCCTACCCGGTAAAATAACGTTAATTGAAATGTGAGCTTCATATTGTCGATTGTAGACATACTTTAGAATGGCAACAAATTAGCAGAAAGTTCGCTTACAGCTATCGTGTTGTCAATGTAAAGTATGAATGGCAACACTCAACAACCACACTTAAGTTAGCACATATAGTGTACAAGCTTAGTAGCTTGTATCGTGGGTCCAATGGACACGAACATAGAAATGGGCACAACACATCCATATCCGGAGACAAATATCTATCATCACCACGACAAATATTAGTCTGCGCTTTGAATCGAACCCTGGACCACCAGGCCGCGGACGGACATGGTAACCACTACGCCACGCAGGTCATGAAAGTATGCCTACAAAGGACGTTTTAATAATCACTTTTCAATTAGCGTTATTTTGTCAGATGGAAGCGGTGTGGTATAAGTCGACTACTATAAATGTTATACGTAAAAGTGAAAATTATTTCATCGAGCTCTACACATGCTTAATGATCTTTAACTTGATATAAACCTTTGATCTGTAGGACTCCGGCGGTATGTGACTGTTAAAAACCTGAAATACATGACAAATTGCAATGCTTGCCTCTCACTCATGACATATAACTAAAACTGTGTAGCAGTCAATTCTTTGATGAAGTATTTGTTTAACTAGGACAGTAGGAGGAAATAATTAATGGTGAAATCGTATTACAACAATAGTTTTATAGAAGCAAATGTAAAATGCAAAGTGTAGTAGTCTCTGGTGGTGGTGCTTTAATTTCCTCTTACTCTCTTGCTTTTTGTATTTTGTTTTTATTTGATTACGATTTTCATAATGAGGAATTGTGAATGTAATAAACTATAACTGTTTCGAATCCAGTAAGCTTTCGTGTGATTTTGTGTGATTCTTAAAGAATTACATTAAATGTATGTAACGTAATGTGAATAAACTTGCAAACCAAATGTCAAAGTGCAATTTATACTTTTAGAGTACAATGTTAATTTTAGTACAAAGTATAGATAAACCCGTTGTTAACATGTTATCTTTGTAATGTTTATTTACAATTTACAAGCAGTATCTAATTGTTAACTACCTACATACATCATATAAAACAATAATCCTCATAAAATCATTGTACATTGAAGTTTTGTACATCGACGACCGATATTGTGTGTTGTGAGTGAAATTAAACCACTAATATTTTATAGAATAAATATAGGAGGTTTATACAGTATAGGAGACATTGAGAGGTTTTTGAGATCGGTACACCGAAAGACTGGAATTCTCAAAGGGAATACACACACATATTGACGGAATTCCGTTTGGAAAACCAATAGTCTTCCAATTCCTATTAGTTTTCCAAACGGAATTCCGTCAATATGTGTGGGTAAATAAAATGCACCCTAGATAACTTTGCACGAGGCTGAAACAGACACTAAACCTGTTCTGTGTATTTTATTTTATTAAAATTATACAATATATTTACAGTTACTAACTACATTTACAGTTAATCTACCTCGTCTAACTTGAAAAATGCAACCCATTAACGAAAACCTATGCAAGCAAATTTTTGTGTGAGAGTAAAGTGGGGCGTGTCAACTTAGAAATGGAATTTAACTTGTAAATGACGACCAAATGTAGGTTGAAGGCTATTAATTATCGAAGAATATTAAACCGATCTACATCGCAAATGGGCACCATCAAGGTAATTTTTAATACGAATGCGATGAATTATATATATGATCACAAATTTGAAGTAGTATCGTGGTGTGAGAGTATATCAGTGTAGTGTAGTGTAGTGTAGTGTAGTGTAGTGTAGTGTAGTGTAGTGTAGTGTAGTGTAGTGTAGCGTAGTGTAGTGTAGTGTAGTGTAGCGTAGTGTAGTGTAGAAGAGGTAGGAGTGAGACTGACCGGGCTGGGCGGCGGACGCGACCAGGCGGGTGCGTCGTAGTCGTCGTGCGCGGACGAATGCGAGGCCGCGCCCGGCGACGGCGACGGCGCCGCGCTGCCCGGGAACTCCTTACGGCCTTTCGTGCTGCAGGCCTCCTCGCCTGACGCTGCAACCGACGATGGCACTATATTACAGGCCACCCATACACCCATTACTCCTATGGACTCTAATGCATCCCTAATTCCGAACTTGAACTGGATAAAGCTTTATTTATATCGCGAGCGGGAGATGCGGGCATGTGCAACAGCTAGTTTATAATAATTATCCCGAGGGGTTACTGCAAGTTTGCATTTCACTTCTCACTATCGAATCGATTCGAAGTGAGACGCAGCGAACCAATTACATTGCAATATGGTTGTTGTTGCGTCACAATAGCGCAATGTGATTGGTTCACTGCGTCTCACTTCGAATCGATTCGATGGTGACAAGTGAAATGCAAACCCGCACTTCGCCCACTGCAACAAGTATTTGATGTCTAGAAATTATTTTCAGATTGAATTATGCTGGTTTCAAATTAGTTTTAATAGGCAATGTTTGCCCTTAAATTTGAATCATAAATTAGATTGTTAAATGATAAATGCCCAGTGGCAGTGGAACCGAAAACATTCTAAATACCTATATGTGTAAATCTATGATTTCATGGCTCTCTTCCCTATTTATAATTCCCCCACGAAAGCTTCCAAACTTTTTGTAAGGAGCCTAGCATACTAATTGCAAGATGTATCGTAGGTGTTTACATACCTGCGGATGCATTACTAAGCGTACTTTGTTGACTGCCCTCATCAAGCGGGGCCCCGTCAGGGCCCGTAGTGACCAGGGCCGTAGCAGGGGCTGCAGGCCCGTTGTCATGAGCGTCGCCGGGCGCTGTGGGCGGCGGCATCGCGCCCTCACCAGACCCCGGAGGTCCCATGTGCCGACTTTGCTGCTGTAATATAGAAACGAAATTATTTTAATAACTACTACATTAAGGAACAAGGAAATGGAAAAAACTAAATTACTGTGATATTATGTCGGGCATAGATGGCATTTTTATTTTTTTCTTATTTGAAAGAACGCTTACCTTCATGGGCGGATAATGTTGAGGCGGATGTGGCGGCGGAGGCCTGTACTGGCTGTACTGGTAAGGGTGGTGATTTCGCGGAGGATAGCCGTAAGGCTGCGGCGGGTAGTGCGGAGGCTTGTACGCCCCGTGGTGGTACGGCTGCGGGACCATCGCAGCGCCCGGCGGAGGCACGGGCCCGCCCGGGCCCTGGGGGCCCGGGGCCGCTCCTGGGCCCCGCGGCGCGCCCCCGCTGCCTTCCGACAGCGACGACGACGTTCGCGGCGGCATCACTACGTTTTGCGTACCTGTAATGAAAATTTATTAAAGTGTTTTTAAAATGTAAAATTTTAAATTTTAAAGTGTATAGAAAAGTAAAAATACCTACGACTTGCGACGAAATAATTTATTTATTCTAAGTGAAACGAATGACGATGTGTTAATAGTGTCCATCATATTACATTCACTACGTCAATACATTTCCCTTACAATGGGGATTCGTCGATCGGAAGTGAGAGGTGAACGAGCCCACCTGCGCTCCTGACGATAACAGATTACAACCCTAGGCGAGCATCAATCGTGGGCGGAGAGACGCACCCAATCACTCTCGTTTTCGCCGGCACGTGAGCGGCATGCACCGCTAGCCTGCGAATTCTCGTTGCACTTTATTGCATCCATATATGTGCATACGACATGCACGCAACGCATTGACCGAGGCCGAGATACTGCCTGTGATTTGCGACGACGAAAGTGGTATTGCAGCCTTTATGTAGGTCGATTTGGCCACGGTTATGTTAGTGTTACGTGAGAGTTACCTAGTTCAATTAGTCGTCATTTTCTAAGAAACGACTGAGAGTGAAAATTCTGAGAACCGCGGCGGCAAGCGGCAAAAAAGTGAGGGGACAGTCGGTTTAATCTCATCAGCTGGCTATTATCGGGCTATTATTGTGTCGACGATCAGACGACTGGCAGACAGTGGGGCGCCGTTGAATCATAGATAACAGCTCGTACCATACGCGCCCACCTATATCTATTTATTTACAGCGACCTTTAATGAGTGTAGCGCCACGGTAATGGGGTCGTCCCTGCGGCCGGCCGACCACTGCCTCGTAAAAATAGCGCACGTCGAATGTTGTTAAATAGATAGACTTACACTTGACATCATTGTGAACCCTTGATATTGGCCAAAATAATTCATTACTATTGTATATATATTTTTCAATACTTCAATCTCATCTCAACCGATGCAGTTTCACGTGATACGTTTTGTGTGCCTAAATAGTTCTTGATCTTCATTTCCCCAAATAATTTGGCCTATACCTGTGACAACACTGTTTGGTCAAATGGTACACAATTATATTAGCGAACTATTCAAGGCTTTCAATTAGTTGCAACGTGTATGTCCAAAACCAGCAGCTAGAAACTTCACGGAGTCAGTTCGTTACCTAAGATTGTTGTCTTGGACATATCCATTAATCACTCGATTTACAATATCGAGCAATCAAATCGAGAATTGAAACTCTTTGTGGGCGAGCGGTTGTCGTGTCGCGAACCAGCTCAGTCAAGGGCAAGCAGCGCCCGTCACCACGCTGTACCAAACCGAGGTCTTTACTTTCCCACCGCACAAGTACTTATGCAATGTTTTTACTTTATTATTCGTTGGTCCGAATTTCGCCATTCAGTTTTAAAAGCCCATTTCCTCGAAACGAGTTTTTTTCTTAATGATATTTCAGTCATTTATTTCCGGCAGTAGAGAGTTCCCTTCACATTTCATTCGGGCACAAATGACCTAAATTAATGTTGGTAATTTAAAGATGCCATACGATTCTGACATTCAACTTAACGCATTTTGAAATAAAGTCTTGTGTGTAACTTGCAACTTTTACAAGATTTAAGTATTTATTATTATATTTCTTGCACAAGCTTGTTTATTGCAGTGAAAGAATTAAACCTTTTCTCTTCTTTGCGATACAAGTGAATTCGTCGTTTTAGATAAAATACCCAGTATTTATACATTGCTGTGATTTAGAGTCTTTGAAGAATCCAGCGTAAATACAGGTAAAGAACAGTTACCAATAAAATGGCGAAGACATCCCACAGCAAAATGTCAAGAGTTAGGTATCACCAATACCAAGCAAAATGTTATTCTACAGCATTAAAACAGAATATACTACAGAAGTACAATCATGGTTTCGCCGTCAGCTACGCGCGGCTAACCGCTTGAGATCGTTAGTGGCTATGCATTCCGTGCCGGACAGCACTCACGGAGCGCCCAACGTGGCTCCGCCAACCACAGTCTTGACTTGAAAACAGATTATTTCATCTTATTATTTATTTTGAAAATTGCTAACAGACAATTAAATTTATTTAATTATTGGGGACGAACAACTGGGAGATCTGTACAATACAATCAGTACAATCTTCGATAGTTTGAACTCTTAGTAAAGTCTTTTAATTCTTTACATAAATATTTCCTAAAGTCGAACCGCACACTCCAAATAATAGCGAGTGTATAAACAAGGAACAAGTGAGGCGTTAACCACAGAGAGCATATATAAATAATGGCGTTAACAAAAGCGTCCTAGTTGAGACAAACGGCGGCGTCACGAAGCCGGTCGTGTTTGGCGACCCGTTTACTGATCTCGTTGACGCTAATAACGCCATGCGCCAGCCTCTCGCTGCTTACATCGCGCTAATGTCTCTTGGAGACACTTTACTACTGTTCTACAGCAAAAAAAGTGCTATTTTTATAGATGGATTAATTGTCTTCGTGGAGATATAATTAGTGTCCCAAGACTTCCCAAGTGATCTGTAGTGTAGAAGTAAGAGCACCCGGAGATGAGGAGGCAACAAGGTTAACTAGTAGAGAATGTTTTTTAGCATTTGGTCCGTTGTAACGTTGGTTAATAACATAAGTTGGTTAATAACACAGTTTGAATTAATAATATAAAGACCATTTAATAGAGAAAACTTAGGAAAATGCTTCGCTAATAATCCCAATCAGAAAACAATTTCAAAGAGTCTATTGAAAGAAGTGGAAAGAAAACATTAGGCACTTGTTTTGAGGGTCCCATAGCGCATCGAGGTAGGAATCAGGGTGGCTATTCAAGGACAAGGTACATGTTCATCGGGCGGGGGTCGGGCCAGTGCGTACAGGCAGACATTGTAGGAAGCGGGTTAGTCTGGGCCCAAGTCGGCGAAAGAATGTCCGCACCATTAGCGAGGGGGCAGACGGGAACGGGGTGAATGGGCTGTCGAACCCTCCGGCGACCTTGACTCACCGAGATTTATCACTTTTCCGGGGTAATCTGAATACAATTAGGCGATGGGCAGTCGACGGGACCGCAGCTCGCAACAGGTCGCCATTTCAAGTACATTTCCTTTATGTCGAGGCCGGGATTGATTGATCGCAGTCTGGCTGTCATTGAACTTCACCTCATTTTGTTTTAATATTGGTCTACATCCATTTCTTCACAACTTTTTCTTTTCTTTTACATGATTGACTTTGTAACGTCTAACGAAATTACTTAGGAATAAATATAGATAGTCAATGTATATTAGCACTAAAGCGAATAATAGATATGCGTGCATAATACATTGCTGTTCAATTACAATACAGACATTAAAACACGTAACACAAAAACAAGAATCGATTGAATACACGGCCGACAATGACGAGTGACGGTGGATGGGATCATAAATAATAATAACGACCTCATCGATCTTTGCAGAAAAAAAGCTTCACAACAAACCACGACGGATGGTTTACGTGAAAACGATCAAAACAAACATTATGGCGGGATCGGGGCAAAAAGTGTTTTGTTTCATCTCTTTTTTGTTAGCTCCGAGTTCAGTGGCCTTGCCAAGGACGCGAAGGCACGTGGCTGCACATAGAGGCATTTTGTGTGACGACAAACGCAGCACGCACACACCTGCCAGCGAATACATAATCCCGCTTTCCTTTTTGTAATGTAGATTGCGCGTAATGGGAGCAGCTGCCCTCAAAACAAGTCTGACGTTAAGATTAGTATCATAACAACACTTTTCGTTTTCTCATTAATGATATTAAAAATAGGTATTTATTTTTGCTAGTCATGAAATCATTGTCTTATGTATTTCAAAAATTCTTCCCTTTTTTGTTTCAAATTTCGTTTAAAATTTTGCCCATGAAGTTTTAAATATACATAAAAGTAATCTATTTATACAGTGAACAAACTAGATAATTAATTAATCTTTAAATTTCGCCGCTATCACCGCCGTGTGACCTCTATAATTAATTTTCATAACATTCAGGGTAACTTGACTACCATTAGATTGAATATACTACTATTGCAGACAGTCCTAACGTACATACCTTAGTTTATACTTTTGCATGCAATATTCCTTTAGCAGTGGATTTATCTGTTACGACCACAATTCTTACATCTACAACAAAATATCACGTTGTCGCTGCAACTTGCTTGAAATTCATACATACCATATCAGTTATATCCAATGTACCAAAAACAGTGATCCATATCACATTGGGCATTGGCCCCAAAACCAATCCCTGAGGTAACTAGAAGCACATACGTATTGGCCCTGTTCTAATACCGCAGTGCTAAAATTATTAAACTGTTTCTTATTTCATATTCAGTATAGGTCCACCAGCTCCTGAACAAAGTAAGAGAACTACCAAGCGTTTCATTTTATCAAGATATCTAAATCTAGATATCTGTCAGAACATTTATAAACGACTTCCAATAGGAACACGTTACAAAGTCGCGAATCTCTGAGAGCCGTACGTATGTGCTCCCCTGAGCGCCACAGCTCGTCTTATCTTAGTTGATGGCATTCTTGCGCCCGCCCGCCGATACGCACGACGGCCGACTGCGAAACGCTTTTAGCGCCCGTATTCTACCAATACCAACAACTGGTACAGCACAAACAAACCTTAACATAGAATATATTGAGTTTAGTATCCGTCAACACGGTATATTCACAGACTTCGCGCAAAAGAAACCTTATTCGACGAAAATTAAAGTCGTTTTCGAAAGTCACGTTGAATGCGGGCGTCAAACAATACGCAATTCACCTTCGAACGCGTCGGGTTGCGGTATTGCGGCTTCATTGTGTTAAAATAACGATTGGAAACGTGCACAGTGCGTTTGATAAAAACTCGGATATATTTAATTTTCCTACAATCGTTAAAATTACCTACACTATACATAAAAGGCATGAAGTTTATAAAAGACACAGAAGAGTAGAAATTCCTTGCGGGTTTAATAGCGATTCATCGATGGCTAACAACGCTGTCAACCTAGAGTGGATAAAACAAATCCCTTAAAATTTGCGTATTGAAATCACGCTGTACAACAGAAGGAAAATTCTTCTACTAAACAAAATAACAAATATACTATGTCTAAAAATTTTGTTAAATTTGAGCACATATTTAAAAGGATGTGTATGAATGGCTGAACAGGTTCTTAATCTACTGTGATCACGACCAGTTCCAGATTTGAGATAATTTTATTTTCTTTTACGACATTACTGTGGGTATAAATTGTTGTAAAATTGTCCGACCTCATTTGTTCGCTAACAGCTAATGAAGGTAGTCTCGTATATTTCAACTTAATGGCTTTTCACATATAGCATCCAAGCCAGGCATACAATGAAAAAAATGGCAAAATGATAGTCAATTCTTGTACTAAATGCATTCGACATAATGAATTTTCGAAACGATAATATTTAACGTGTATTGAATTTTATTTTCATAATGTTGCATTGCAACTTTGTTATTAGGTAAAATTAGTATACGATATTCAGTTTAATAAAAACAGTAATTGATACTAAGGCAAACTTCAATGCAATGCAACTAGTACTTTTGAAGTTTGTTGAACTTTAAACTCTGACACCCTCAGTCCGCTTGCAAATTAATTATTTTTTCAGTAAAACTCAATTTCACTCAGTAACTAACTACCTCTTTCAAACCTAAACATTTAAATACATATACTGATAGAAAATCCACAGTGTGTTTTTCCTCAAGCTTCTCTATAATTTTCTAAGCCGCACTTCACATATTCACTTCGTGTTTGTCGAGAGTCAAGAATTCAAGAAGTCCGACGAGCCGAACGGTTGACGTCATGCAGTCATGTTAGCCTTCCACCACTCGGACGTGCTGGAAGGCAAACATTTCATAGCTGTGGTGTACATCGCCGCGTCAGTTGGCGGAGCCACATGTTCGTTCTGAGCGTAGCGCAGCAATGAAATTGATGCAGGCAGTATCACTGAAGGCAAAGCGGTCGCGCAATGAGGGTGTATTGCGGTCATATAACCGGTATTCGAATGCGGCGCGGCGGGCGGCAGCCGCTCGCCCGGTCTACTCCACAACTTATACAGGGCGATGTTTTGAGAAAGTCGCGTTACGACGTTAACAAAACACGATCGCTTTTGCCTGCGGTTGTCGTTCGTTACAGCCGGTATAAGGCAATAATTGCTTTTTAAGGCAATCGAAACGAACTTTTGATAGGTACTGTAAATAACAAAGAAATTCGGAATGATACTTCCATTTACATGGTTTCAATACGATTATTCCCAGAAACGCTGACTTACTATAGTTGATACGAGTATATATAAGTACAAACGTAATTATTTTTAAAGAACTTTTTCCAATATAATAATAAATAACATATAATATTTATACATTTTTAACAAAGTCTCAATATAAAGATATCGTAAATAGTAGACAAATTGTAGGCAGCAGCTGATGTAAGCGTTTATCATTAAAAGAAAACGCTATTCATAAAAAATAAAAACAAATATTTGGCCTTTTACAATTTTCCTTATCAATGTGAACTGAACGACGTCGCGTTTCTGGGAAATGCTCAGCTGTTATTTCGTTTTTAATAAATGACTATTTCGGTTTTCCTTTACTAATGTTACTATAAGGATACCTTATTGAATTAAAATTTACCGTGAAATAATACAACTGAAAAAATATTTGAAACGAATCAGTTACTCGATAGTGACTACAACTTTTCAATATTATGTTTTTAAGTTATCGTACTTCAGCGGGGCCATGCCAGTAACAGTGACATAAATATAATGGTTATGGTAGAGTGTTTTCTACCACAATTTAACATTAGTTGAGTTCTATCCACATCCTCCCTCTGAAACTTCTGAAATACGACGCAAAATTAACGGAAAATTCAGGATTGGAATCCAATGTGTGTTGTGTTCCTTTTTCAAGGAATTTCCTATCCTGTCACATCTAATTCCATAGCATGGTAATAGACGCCTGTAAACGAGGGATATTAGAGTAGATAGATTTTAATGTATACCATTTTCTTTATAATCAAATAAACTGTTTTGATGGGACAGGAAACCCACTGCTGAACATAGACAGATACATTTCCTGAGCAACCGGTTGGGGTGGGACGGCATCCTGCGTCTGCCGAGATCAACATCTTAAGTTTCCTGACAACACTGAATATCGTATAAATTAATTACTAAGGTTTGGAACCAATCTAAATATAAATAACTCTGACTTTTCTATGGGAGTTTTCATAGATCACACACAACCTACGAATAAAAATGAAGGAAGCAAAAATATCACATCACAAAGAAACTTGCACACTGCCTATTTAGATCGCTAATATGTTTAAAACTCTACTGTTAGATGTCGATATTGCAAAAATAACGGTGACATGAATAACTAAATCCGACAATAGTAGTAACTATTGTCAGATAAATAACACACCCGACAAAAAATATACTATTTAGGACTAGCTGCGCCGTGGGGTTCCGCTCCTGAGGGTAATTTGGTTTAAAAAATCTAATTCTAGGTTTTATTCTACCCGTATACCAAATTTCATAACAATCCGTCCAGTAGATTTTGCGTAAAGGATTAAACATAAATACACACATACATCATCCTTTCGCATTTATAATATCAATAGGATTAGTAGGATAAGACGAATATGTTTTGAATGAACTTATACAAAATAAATTCATTTCATGTCTGATGAAATTTACACGAAACAATGAAAACTTATGTTTTGTTGTTATATCTTTAACTCGTACGAGTTGAGTAGTATTCACAAATAGACCGGATGCGATGTGTGCCAGTAAATGACTAGGATTTATCAAACAACCCCCGACTTGGCGAGTACATAAGGCTGTGGGTGGATGAACTCTTCAAGGCCATCGGGAGAGGGCACAGTATATGTAAGTCGTAGGTTAGCTGTTCTGCTTACTGTAAAGCACTGTTTTATTAATTGCAAATAACACCTAATGATACAGATAGTTTTTGTCGATAACTACTCTCTGTTATCCTAAGAACTATCTTTTGTTACGTTTGACTCTCTGAAAGACTTTAGGGCAATTTGAAGATTCAAAAAGATGAGTTTTTGAAATAAATTGGTAGAATATGCTATGATTGATATAAACATACACCACGAATGTAAGTTATAAAATATTCAAATAACAAGTAAATGTTAAATAGATTAAAATTTATGAAATAATTGTGTAAAATTTTGGGATTAAATTAAAATGATTTTGATTCGATGATCGTTGGTCCGGTATATAGGGGTGACGCATTACTTCAGGGTTCCGGATGAGTCCTGTTTTGCGTGCTCGCCTCAACGGGGGGGTAAGTTTTTCACGAGGCCCTATATACCGCGACCACCCCGGCTCGTACATAAGGTGGGCGGGCCGGGGTGGTTCGCGCCCGCAAAAGGGGCAAAATACGGCGTACTCTGGGCGCCCGTTCTATGTGGGTCAATGTCGGGAAAGCCCGTGTCTACCGGTGACGGAGTATGCACAACGAATCTGATCAACACGCCCGTGGCCAAACAAAGGAACCGGCGAAAACCGCACGAGAATACATTAAGTCCTTATTGCATGCGCAATACGGTTCAAATTTAAGTGGCCGCCCGTCGCTAGTGGACGCACATATCCAGCTGTTTTACCTGTTACGCAAAGGGATGCGTTTTCTTTGCCACGAAAGGGAATTCTTCACTTGAATGTGCATTACTTTCATGTTTGTTGTTGATGTTTTAATGCTCTTGTGAATCAACGGGGATCAAAAATGTATAATGAGTTTTTCTAAACTTTTGATTTTTAGTGTATAACTTGGAAGTTGCAGTTGAAGTTTTCGTTGTTCTAATAGACGAGATTACGTAGTACATATGTGTAAAGTTAAAGTATTCAAATATCAGACTCTAGGGCTTTTTAACATGTATATAATGTCCACATACACACACACCGACAACCAGCAATACCAATTTCTGATTATAAGTATTATGACATCGATACATGGTTTACAGACGTGATTGCACGTTAAAATATTGTACGTTCTATTAAGAACAGAGGGCTTACCATCATCTCTTAACGCGATTCACTTTACGACCTAAACTGAACTGCATCGCAAATTCGTACCATCGACTTATTTTTTCGCACTTATTATTTGCACTTTGATTTCAACGAAATATCAGTTTTCAACAACTCATATGCATCATATGTAGTCCAAGATATGGATGGGATATGTGTATGTATCCATTGGCAATATAAATGTCGGTCTGAATTTGGGGAAATTACTTTGAGTCCAAAAGTTTGATTACGTATGGTGCATATAACTATAACGTTTGTATGAAATGGTAAAATGGGATGGATTTGAAGTAGTTTTCTGCCAGCACAAAAGAACAGAAGAATGCCACATAGACTTTGATCTGCACTATTATGCCCAAAATAATAGCAGTTCCAAAGTTAGCGCTATCAGAGCGTTAGCATTGGCGGTAGCACGGACTGATTACAAAAATCCTTTCCCGCCCTTTTTAGGACTCCCATGTTGAAGTGTAGGCCTTTTATTTTTTTTCGAGTGGAAATAAAAGACTCTAATTTGGCAGACCAACAATTGCAGAAAGCTCATTCTATAACATTTAGAATTACGTGGGTGGAATAATGGAAGTGGCTCCATTGTATTACACTTACCAACAGCTGGTGACATGGATCGCGATCCGCTGGAGCCTGTAGGGCTGGGCGTCGGTCTCAGGTGCGGTGTGGTAGCGCGACCCGCGCCGCCGCTCCCGCCCGAGTCATTGCTGTTCTGACCGGTCAGATCCTGAAACAAGAGAAGGCATATGGTGAACAAACGGCAGATGTACATACGCATTTCCATGGGCGAAGTGCGGGTTAGCATTTCTCTTCTCACCGTCCATCGAATCGATTCTAAACGAGAAGCGAACCAATCACATTACGTCAATATGTAATTGGTTCGCTGCGTCTAACTTCGAATCGATTCGATGGTGAAAAGCGAAATGCTAACCTGCAATAACCCCTCTAGTAACACTTCAGTTCATTTGTTCTAGCTTAGCTTAGTTTTAATAATTAACTTAGTGTAGAAGCATATCGCCTTCTGTGTACTACCTAGGACTCACTAAGTAGGATTTTTTGTAATCAGGTTGCTTGGAAGATTGATGGACCAAGGACGATAATCTAATTCGGTGGACTTATAGCTAAAATAATGACGTCATCTATGTAAATTACAAGTAGTAACTATAAAATAATAATAAAAGTTATTTACATTTATAACTCAAATAAATCTTAAACAAAAGTGTAACCATATTAGTTATATTTGTTATTACATAATATAAGGGTGTTCGGTTAAAATGCCAATTAAATGCAATGTTTATTTTGATGAAAATCTGGTAATAAACACGAAACAGATCCACAATCTACATTTTTTATTAGATTTTATTCCTATCAGAACATAATATTCTGTTTTGATCTAATTATTACCAAAACTGAGAAATCAATAAAAAATAAAAATACCCACTGTGAACACTGAAATAGTACTGAATGTGCAAAGCAATAATTAAAAGTTATGTAAGTACTTCATTGTGCATATCTTCTTTTTTAAACAACTATTTGCAAGTCGATATAACATGAAGAAAAATATAAAAATACATATCTTCAAACAGAAAAATTTAACACCTGTCTTTTGTGAAAAAGAAAATAATAGTTGAATTTTTCAGTTGAGTAAAAGTAAAAGTCATACATTTAAGACTTAAGAGCCTAGAAAGGCTTCTCTTAGATTCGAAAAGATACTTAAGCGTATATTTCTCCATCACGTATCTAGTTCTTAAGCACGTGTTAAGTTGCAAAAGGGGATGCCTTGACATTGCAATATCGCAGTCATGAACCAAGAAATACTGTGCAACAATAGCATACCTCAGTCAATAGAGAACGCTCGCTGCGGTAATACACAACAAAACAACACGAGGATTCCCCGCAAACAATACAATGGCAACGTGAAATGCAAAATAAAAGCAACTTTATGCGTGCTGACCGTAAATTATAAAATAGATAATATCAAAACTGCTACACTTGAATCTAGTGTGTTATCAGTTTTACAACTTCAATGCTGCGAAGCCCGACATGACACAGATAAAGTTCATAATATCGGCGAGGATTACCATCGGCAAACATATGACAGACAGCGGATAGTGATACGTACCGTCTCAAAGCAGTGGTCGATCTGTTCTTGTAAATTAATCAGCGATCCCTTTCGATTACAGCGTACAACGGTAACCGCTATTAGACAGAGTTAGAAACGGCAAGAACAAATTGTCAAACGAAACAAACGCGTAAATATAAAGTTTTCAAAGTTAAAATCGAGTCGTATTATAGAGAGAGCGGCGATGCAGCGCGTTCTCAGCGTTGAAACAAGCTCGGCTCAGAGACTCACGACCCCCCGTTGCTGTCGAGGTTAGTTCGCCTGCGAGAGGCTCCGGCGTCGATCAGACGAGTCCGGTCGCTGGGGTGTGGCGCGGGAGGGGGGAATGATAACCGCGCTGTTTTTGCCGTGCTCCAGCTCGCTCGCACGAAGCGCACGGCACACCAGCGCGTTCTTCATTTCGTACCAAGTCCATTATCTCTCATGCTGTCCCGCTCGCACTTGTGGCTCGCTTCGTCGCGCCTCGCCGCACCGGCCGCTGTTTTATTGCCAGCCGACAATTTTAACGTGCGCTCGCAACGTCCGCCAGAGCACAAAAGTTTTTATGGAAATTTCATTCCGAATACGCCTCGCTCGCTTGTTCACCCGGGAACGTCAATATAAAAGCACGATAACGAACGGACGAGTCAATTAATTATTATTGTTGGAAGCTGTCGGGACGAGCTGCTTCGATGTACATACCTATCTAGACAATGTATTCATTGGGCAGGACATGTTTGTATTGTCCAATCTAGGACTTTACAACTACAGCAGGCTCCGTATTTTGCTTGTATGAGAACCAATTTTGAACAAAAGGCTCTTCAGGTCGCCCGATCTCATCACATGGGATGATTTAACCAAAAACACATTTTGGATTAGTCGACTCAGGCTCATCATAAATTTTATGATTAGTATAGATACGAACAAAAGTGTTTAACATTAAATTTCCAAAAACAACAAAGCTACCACAAACTTTCATATTATTTCCAATTTTAAATTCCTGTTTAAAAATTTAACTGTTTAATATATTTTTTGCAATGGTGTACAGTCATCAACCTACACAAATTCATAGCAAACTCGCCGCTATTACCGCACCATAGAAGTTCATGCAGGGTAACTTGATGTGATGTTGACTGTACATACAAGGATCTGGCCGAGAATAAAACCCTTTTGTTTTTTAACAAATATCCTGTATTTTTTATGTTATGATATCCTATCCATGTATTATTTGTTTTCCTAAGAATTTTGTTTACGTATGTACATTTACTTTTCTCAAAAAATAAAGTGAAATATGTTTTAGTATTTTAAATTGCTACACCATCACTGGTTACCTATATGTCTAACTGCACAATATTTTGTTATCCTTATACTGTACAATACATGTTTGCAAATAAATGAATTATGATTTTTTAGTAGATAGGATGAATTGACTACAAAAAATAATAAATTTAATGGTTTGGTGAATTTATAGCGGCCTGAGTGGACTAAAGAGCCAAGTTGAGATTATTTTTTTTAATTTTATTTTTGTGTAATGTAATCGTTGTATCCTATTTTGCACATTTTTAAAAATAAATAAGATAATCAGAACATTATGACTGAAATAGAAATAACAAAAGCAATAACGAAGTCAAAACAAATTACACTAGCATCATCATGGTTGCTTTTTATTTTATGAATAAAAACGATAAGAGAGTATCTTTGAGATTTTTTTTCGTAATTCTCAGGACAATGACACACGATGGAAACTTTTATTTGGAAACAAACATTAAAATCAATACAGAGACTGCCAGCCAGTATTAGTATGAAGTAGTGCACATACATATGTAGTTGAATCAGCCATTCGTACATTGATTAACGGGCGTTAGAAACCGAATATGTGCCTGTGATGCAGTGACGTGCGACATCGGTTTAAAATGAGCCGACCGACTGCACTTGGCCCAAATCCCAACGCAAATAAACACAAAACCGCTGCCGGGTCTCAGTTTGCAGTCAACACAATATGTGGAGGCATTCAGGAACAGTAAATAGCAACTCGGCTGCAACTGGAAAACTAGACACATACCTACGTATATGTTTGTAGCAATGGGAACGAGGCAACGACGATCATGAAATCCGCCATTGAACCACAGGCAGGCTCACGTGGCCCTTGCGTAACAATGCATCTTATTTGTACTGACAATTTTAGCCGGAAAGTGTCCTCTGCTAGAAATGTACTTACATTTTACCAAAGTACAAATTCAATTACTTTCGTTAACGTAACTTGAGCTAGACATGAATTTATTGTGATAATTTGCACAGAAAATACATCAAAATTTATTGACGATTTAATTCATACGATCAGTCCGAAGATTTGTTAACTTGGGTTAGATAATTATGTTCATTAAGATTTGTAGAGCTATATAACAAACTAGATGTTGCCCGGGGCTTCGCTCCCGTAGGAATTTTGAGATAAAATATAGACTATAGCAATCTTGAATAATGTACCTTTCTAATGCTGAAAGAATTTTTGAAATCGGTTCGGTAGTTTTGGAGATTACCCGCCTCAAACATACAAACTCACAAACGCTTACCTCTTTATAATAATAGTATAGATAATAAATAATAATATAACAAATGGCACCTTTATCGTATAGGCTAGGTCAGTGGCACGAGATCGGAGAATACTAAGGCGTTCTATAAATAGGCGGCTGATGGACGTAGGAGCTCGTCTAAATAGCCACAAAACCCCTACATCGCTGTAATTTCGGTTGCACATCGGCTAAAACACGTGTGTACCATTTTCAATTTCTTTGTAAAATAGATTTACCAAAGCGCAGCTTATGAGTCTGTTAATAAAACAGATTATAGCTAAAATAGTCAAAGTAGAATTGTGATAATTATGATATATGTTGACATTTTTTACACATAAGTGCAATTACTGAACGAAATTGTAATAAAACAAAAACATTAAACACATTTTATACCCAAAACAAATATGTAGATGCCATTGTCTATAGCTGCAGCTAACACAGGTCGAATTCGTAAAGAAACCCTCACAACAGCACACTCTTAGCGATACATGACATTCGCATTAACGTAAAGAAGTGGAACAGCGATGTCATTTGAAACATGACGAGATTAATCGGCGTAAATGCGTTTCAAGATCATTCGAGAGTTCGACGACCGGCGTGCGAAAATGTTGTCGTAAATAAATAATTCACAAGGCTAGTGTTCTCGGTTGGGGCACGTGGTAGCAAGCACGTGTAGTAGGTACATAAACATTTACATTACATAACCGGCTCGTCATCGGCGACCGCGTGCTATCGAGAGCGAAATGCTGCAAGTCTTACGAATGGTTGCATAGTTGTCGAAGTACCAACAGCTTTGCCTACACTTTCCAAACTATGCATTGGATCGTAAAACGTTTGCCCTTTCTATACTTGCGGGAACTATCGAAAGCTGATTTGCAACAAACAGCCTTTCTACTTGTTCATTTTATATGTATCGCTGCAGAATTTAAAGCACTATTAAGGAAACTGTAGGTTCAATCAAACGAAAATAATTCTTCATCGAATCTTACGTTTAACATTACGGCTAATCTAAAAAAATCTTGTAAGAATAACATTTTGAAAATATTATTGATACCAAATAAACGAATGGCAGGTCCATAAGTATTTTTTTCTAATCGCGTTCAATGTAAACACAAAATGTGAGCAAGCAAATTAGCCGCTTTTACATTGTGTTACGAAAAAAGTTTTGATAACTTGGGAGTTCCGGGACGGATGTGTGAGTGTATTTGTGTAAAATAGACGGTTGCGCACGAAGGCAAGTGGTACACTTTATTGAATGTCTTTATAGGCCACCTGTTACTCGGGTCGGTGTCGGCGAAACAGCTGATCGGCCCGGACGAATGATTATATTATTATTGTTGTAGTCGGCTCTTACCTTATTTGTGTTGTCAATGATGCACCAGTAAGGGAAGAAAGGGACAAAGCCCCCGTCAAACACACTGTTCTAATTTGCAAAGTATTTGGGTAGCTGTTGTTGAGTCATTCAAACATATTGAAATAACTTTTAAGGTACATCCAGATAATGCCAGGACCAAAATAACGAGTTCGAAAGACATTACAGAAACATCGAATCTAGAGCTCTCGTTATATATTAGTATTACTCTTAAATTCTCGGTAGGTCTTATCATAATAATCACGAAGGAATTGCAACCAATGAAACATTTTCAATATTCAGTATACAATATGAATTGTCAGCGACCTATGAAACAGTTCCAAGATTTGGTACGTCATATGAATTGCAGAGCCACAGCAAAAGCTTTTAGAGACATGGTTCCCTACTCTATATAACACCACAAATATATAAAATCTCCTATGAACCGTTGATCTAGATCGACAGATAAGAAAAAATAAGAGATAAGACAAAATGCCCTTGAAAGGCAAATAGTAAGACTGTACCAGCGACAAACGAAAAAAAAAGAAGTAAATTTAATGTCTATGCCATGTATAGGTGCTGTGCCGTGCCTGAACGTTCGGAGTTGAGAAATAATTCCAGCAATATGAACGGGGTAAAGTGAAATTATAGCTTACAGCAAAGATAATCACACGTTTAAAGACAGGGTTTTTCTACCATTGTACGTTCGTAACTAACTGCTCAGGAGTATTGTTTGTTTGTCAAAACATCGATAATAAAAATGGCATGTCATCATTGTCGAATTTCTAATGCTACGGTACAAAAATAGTAAGCGGCGAAAGAAGTAAAAAAATAGGTAAATGACAAAAATGTTACTGATATCTTTTGTAAGAATAAAAAATGTAAAAGAAAAAATAAATGTTTAAAAGATTCGCACATTTAAAACAAACGTCTATTAAAAAAAACGATACAAAAAACACGAGAGAACAATGTGAATGTCCAATTAAACGAACCACGTCATCGAAAGGTGTTTCCCGAAGAACGCACTCACACATTGATGATCAGCTGATTGCTCCGATTTTAACCCACACCACTGAACCGACTGTTAGAGAACATAAATAATGACGGCCCACCTACCTAGATATACGTAACACACATCGTATAATTTGTATGAACGTTCGTCAGAAGAGGAATGTGCGATCCACCGACATTTTCTTCAGCATTATAGTTTCTAAGCCCAGGCAAATAAAATCGATGAAATACTAACAGACGATTGACGGTTATGACGTTATTCATTTAAGAAGTTTGTGAAGCGTGAGATCGCATTAAATAATCAGAAACGCATATAAACAGCACAAACACAAATAAAGTGACACGTACTCGTAAATATTGAATAATTCAAGACAGAAAAGTATCGATCAATATATTTTAAGTAAAATCAAACGCATATTAGACAAATGGAGGTAATTATCACTTCAGGACTGCAATAAAACCTAGCTTCGTAGCTTGTAAGACCTGTAATCTTACAATAAAAATATTAATTATGAAATATTACTACGCTACCAATTTAAGTACCTACCTACTTCTTCATATAATATAAAGAAAAACAACCTACTTCTTCATATAATATAAAGAAAAAACAGAGGTTTTAACTCAGGACATCAATTAAATTACCAAAATTTGTATTGAACTTTGAACATTTTAGGCTTAAAAATAATAAAAAAGTAACATTATTCAACAAATACTCTTTGCAAGCTGTGTTGAATTTGGCGTAAAGGCTATCTGAAAGATACATCGCTCAATAAAATCAAAATCAAATAAAGGTTTTAACCAGGACGTCACATAAAGACCAAAATTTGAGCACTCTTAGATTACCTATTCAATTAAGAATCTTTGCAACATGCATGTACATATGTGAATTTTGCGTAAAATTGCAACTTTTCTGTGAAAACAATTTGGAAATGATGTTTCAAGATTCCATAGATAGGTAGCCTACATGCTTAATAAAGTTGCCGACGGCAGACTGCCGTGATACGACAAAACAAACAAATATTTTGACAAGTTGACAGGAACAAAAAATTACTTAGGTAGAGTAAATCAGAATTTAGAGGAATAAGTATTTAACATCTATTAGAAACATTCTGTCAAAATCAGAAAAAGTAACATTTCTATAGTTTAAAAGCACCTCTTCCAAATGAAATGAACTTGTAGAAGTCGCCGGTCATATGATAATAAAAACAAACATCTACCTCTCTGCCACAAAATAGAACCGAGTATTGAGCCAACCAACGCACACAGAGACAACAAGGAGGTCGAATGGCACACTACATAGGCGCCGTTCTCGTTGACACGCGCACTCACACAAGCGCAATAGATAAGAATCGTCCCATTTTACATTGAGTCATGCGGCCGTCGCGATACTTACTGTGGTCGCAGGCAGCCTTATGATGACGGCCGTCTTGAAAACTTCTTGGAACAGCAACGAAATCGAGGCGAGCTTCACACATGCACTTACTCAACTAAACACAGTTCTAAGAGGCACGGAAAGAAAACAATGTCCTCTGGTAGATAAGAATTACAAAACTGCAACCGCTGTCGCCTGTAGGAATGTAGAATCGCGATGGCGACGATATAGGCTAGCAAAGAGAGACTCGCTCGTATGGAATATTGTTCGTTCGATTGCGCTAGCAGTGCGCGCGTTTCAGTTGGCGCACGGCGACTGGCGCAGGCGAGGCGCGCGGTGCGACGAGGCGGGCGGGCGAGCGATTTCACCGGGCTGATATTGCGACGGCACGCCGCTGCCGCGCCGCTCAGTCCAGCCCATATGTATAGCTACGAAGCGAGGGCATAGAATGTGAAGCGGGGGGTCGTGCAGAGCTGCACGCACCCAAGCAAGTCTCCAACTCGACCAGATATTTATTCTCTTATAGCCTTACTTTGTAACAATGTATGTTACGTTGCGATGCAATATTATTATAATCTTTTGCCTGATATACTATACTAGCTATTCAATTCTATGATTAATTTTTTTTTAATGTCAAAAACATGATGGTATGCCCTTCATCACAAATGTAAATAAGATACAAGCGTATGTAGAATATACATATAAACGTGTAAGATACAAACAACGATAGCATTCACATGCGAATACGAGAAAATGAGCACATATACGCACACATTGACATAAAAGATCTTGTTTATCGCATGCACTCGTCTAATGGAATTGTATGTTAATATAGCACGATAAGGCGAGGAGATGACGCGGCGTATAAAAACTAAAATACACAATTATTATATCAAATCGAATTTAACGGGGTGATATTGATCAGATTTTGTTAATGTTACAATTACACATTAGGGTGTATCTCATTAATGTTACGATAGATTGTCGATGACCTAATGGGAATATGGGTCATTGCAAAAATTTAGAGACAATTTCAAAAAACAAGCTAAATATTGCTGATTTACCTTACGGGTAGGTCCGTAAGCCATACCAACCACCGGCCATACCACTGGTAGGATGGTGGGTCTAAAACTATATTACTGAGACAATAATGTTGTGGACTACAATGAGCGTAAATTCAGGAGGATCTACAAATTTTAGAAGTTTAAGCTTTCAATCCCTTCTACAGAATTGTGTTACTTCTTCGTGTTAGACTTCATTATAAACGGGGTTTTAAAATAATTCGATTAGTAATAGTTGGTCATAATTAATTATGTACTAGTTGATTTGTTAAGATGTTATCAGCAAATCCTTATGAACATCCAAACTTCAGTAAAGTAACGTTACCGCAGAACTGCAGGTAATTACAAATACTACAATCTGTAATTATAAAACATTAAACTTTAATATGCCTTAAGACCCCAAGCAACTGAAAATAATATTTGATATTTAGTATATGAAATCTACTTAGATGATGTTATTATATCATCTTTATCACAAGTCAATGAAGATTAAAGTAATAAGAATTACACGAGCATTATTATATGAATCAACAATTTTACATTTTTAAAGTATATCAGAGCTCAGAATAGTAATGCTCTCGAGACCAAAATAAAATATATATAGGTTGGTTGGAGGCTGCAGCTCGCCAGTGGATTTATCGTTAATTTTGATACTGAAACCTGTTTTGTAAGTGGCGGTCCCGGCGGAGCCAGCAATGCGAAGGCAGGCTGCCCCGCAAAATAAAAGAAATATGTTTTAGTGGGTTAGCGAGCGTGTTTACGATCGGATTCCTCCGGCCCGATTATGCTTCCATTAGTTACATAAGCGGTCTGAACAGAGCTGTAATTACATAGTAATTTGTCTTACGGTCGATACTGTCATAAATGTATTTTAAAAAAATTGGTAACTAGAGTTTTTTGGAAATATATTTTATTATGAGTATGCGTGCAAATTCATGATAAGCAAATCACAACATGTTACATTACATATATGTAATTTTGAATTTGAACATTGCTCAATCACAAAATAACATGTTTAATCGTTTTAAAACCATCAGACCTTATTTCTTAGCAATAAATAGGTTGATGATAATATTAATGAATTACATAAATATAAATATATTCATATTTATATTTATGTAATTCATAAAAGAGAAAGAAAAAAGAAAGAAACCAATTATTTTTCTTGCTATAAAACGCAATATGAAGCGCCATCTGTCGGTCGCTGTGCGAGCCGCAGCCGGATGCCTAACCAGTTTCGTTGTGACTAGTGACACCGAACACCTGCAACCATAGCCGACACTCTTACTAATTCAGATGGATAAATAAGAGAATATCCACAGAGAAATCAGAAGGTTTTATAATATCCGTGACTAATTTGTGTATTCACAAGTCTTGCAAATAGAACACTAAACTCGATCCGAATTTAAAATAGCCAAAAACTAACAAATACTACGATTTGTTCTGAAAATAGATGAGATTAGATTATTTTGAAGACTACCTCATTATTTTTGTGTGTGTGATATGTTCCATACATAACTGAATTTAAAATACGATTTGACCGTGAACTCATATGTAAGTTTCATAAGTGAAAGAAGATATTAGCATTACAGATATTTATATAAAAATCATTTTGCACTGAGAGAGAAGAAAGATAGTGATGATTTATCAGTGCATACTTAACTGAACTAAGATTAATCTGGTAATAACTCCATGCATATTAATTATTCTCAACATATAAAAGAGAATTCGTCAAAAAGCAAATAATAATTCTTGGTACATTGGAAAAATTCACGAATATTGTCATTGATCCGTATATGGAAATCTAATATTGGCTACGTCAATAATAACTGTCGAGCCCACGCTATCGTACTGATTACGTCGTAAACACCATCTATAAATTACGTTTTAATAAATACTTTATGTCGTCGCGTCCTTGTGTGACGTAACAATACACTACAGTTACAAGTTAACAAAACGTCAATGGCATCTCGGCTCGACCCTACGTCTGTTCTCGTCACTGACCCACATTCATTACTCACTTGTTTCACGTAATAGCAATAACAGTATGTATGTATACTTGTTAAATTTAATAAAGTCATCAACATCTTGTTAAAGGAAATTCAGTGTGCAACGTTTAGGTATATAGCTTATAAAATAAATAATATGTGGTTAAATAAGTTAGCGAAAACATAATTAGATCACAATTTCAATACAGTCCCCTCCTCTGATATTAATTATCAGGTGCCAGTTTACAACAAAGTAATGATTAAATCCTCTACCGGTAATTATAATTTAGCAATTTATAGATACCACAAGTATACTCGTCATAGAAAAAGCTACATAAAGAGATATAACCAACATTCAACACAGAACAAAAACACAGAATGTATGATTCAGTGTTGTGCATGCGCATGCCTGCCAGTAACAATAACAGAAGGTCGGTGAACAATTACGTAACAAATATAGATAAGGATAAATACAATTAGATAAATTGTAAACTTAGTGACAAAGACCTTTAGTGGTGTCAACGGGACAAAACAAAGATAAGGAGTCTAAATAGAGTGCTAGATGAGTAAACACGTCACGCTTATATTATTTATAGCGTCGAGAAGTGCCGAAACACTGAATGAACTTTTCTTTTCGTGACGACGGTTCTGGTTGTGTGTGCGTGTCCCGGTGTCGATGTAGGCCACTGCCAAGGTCGAATGTTTAATATAAAGTCTGGCGTCTCGGGACATTAAAATGGTCGGCCCCTCCCCGAGCCCCCTTATCCCAGAGCCGGCGGTCGCAATCGTTGCACTCGTTATTTATTATCTGGAGGCATCCCTCGCTCCCAAACGTCTGGACCGAAGTACATAAGACAATCTAGATATGCATGTACCTGACGTAATCGAATGTTTCGAAGAAGAACAGCTGACGCTTATCGCCCTTATTGTTTTGTGTCCAACTATATGTATGTCGCAGTCATCTGGTTAAATCGGCCATTTAATTGTAAGGCTAGCCCGTTCATTAAACGCTGGCATTCAATTGAACGCTTAGGCCGATCGTTAATTGAACTAGAATCAATCAACGTAGACTACTGTCTACGTCGAAGTCGTCTGTATCCCATTTTACCAAGTCAAGCCAAGTCGTTGAACGTTTATAAAACGAAGGAATATAACAATTTGACTACATGTCCTTCAGTCACTCAATTGAATGCCGGTGTTTAATGACCGGGCTAGCCTTCCAATCAAATGGCTGATGTAACCACATGGCTGCGACATGTATACGTCGAAACTGAATGCAATTCGAAATTGCAACGCCAAAGTAAATTCAACATTTTTTTATAAGACGATATTTTGAACCTAAAGTTAGTTATAATAATTATAGTAATAAGTCATAATTTACATAAACACAGACGTACCATATAACTGATATAATATAAATCTTAGGTTAGTATGCCGGTCGCTCGTTCCGACGACGAAGAGCGCACTCAGAAACTTGGAACTCTCACTTTCTAACAAGAAACGCTTGGTTTCTGTGGCTCAACAACTTCCCTATACATACATAAATATACAACTTCACTAAACAGGGCGAAGCGTGACATTCGCCTACATCTTCGTGGAAACAACGGATCGCCGCTGACGAAAGAACTACAAACGATCGTGAATGAAATACTAATAGGTACCTATCAGTAGACGCATCACACACATTTACACACATCAAAGTCCATAATTATTACATATATCGTCTGGTAAATGTTGGGGATACCCCTTTGGAAAGCAGCCAACAGGAAGAAACCATCTTTAAATAAATTCCGCATGATAATACGTTAAGCCCCAAAGGTAATTTACGTTTAAAATTTTTTGTTTTAAAACATTCGGAAACAAAATCTTTTCTAACGACATAAAGAAATTTGATTAGAGAATAAAAGTGTATTTGAAGTCGAAAATGAATTAATTGCATCTCACTGATCAAATGTATTCAGTAAAGGGTTTCATGCTGTGTGGTAGCAGAGCAGAGTACCTATTCAGAGAGAAAGTATATAAAATATTTCATACTAGATTGTATCATTACATTAACATAGCAATATGTAGTAGCAAAATGGATTTACAAAGCACGCCTTAGATTATAGATTGCTGACTGGACACTGGCACGGGACAGCATAAAAATAGTATTCTAGAATATTACTCGTGCCAGAGCAGTCAGCCGCTCTGGTCATCAAATTGCGGAGTCTTGGGAATCACAATCTCATGTCATGACAAGATTAACCTGATGCTCTAATTCGAGAACTAAAAATTCATAGAAGTTTTAGGTATCTTCACTACACATAAATTCCATGTCAAAATGTTTTCAAACAAGATGCTGTTTATATAATTTACCATATTAATTTTACTAAGTACAGGCTCAGTATAGGCTAAGTACAGGATTTATTATGCAAATTAGCAACACAGACCTGGTTAACTGGTTTAGGTCGCGAAACGTCACCAACAAGCCTGTGATTGATGGTTGTGGCGACACTCGTTGCGTCAGGCAGGGTCGCGGGGTCAATGCCGTCGCGATTACAATAACCCGCGATAGGTACGAGGAAACATTAGCCAGCTGATGCCCATAAAATGGGTTAACAACCGCCAGCTTTTGTCTGACATTTCAGGAATGTGAAGCGTTGAGCAAGATTTACACGTAATCTAGGACAGCGATTCATATATGTAATTTGAAATACCACTCGTAAAATTTTGAAATTTCTTGACATATGCAAATCATAGACATAGATTTTTAAAGTTGAAAAAAAAACAATCTAAGTGCGTGAATAAATCAATTCATAATTCATGAAATATGAGACCAGAAGATAGTCATATGGATGAGCAGAGTATACATTCATACAAAAAAAGCGTTAAGACTTTTAGAAATTTATTCACTTTTTATAGAAGTGCACCGTTAAAGTTTGCAGGAAGAAGCCTCTATATATACGTGGAGCTGTTACATCAAATCGTATCAACTACTAAAAGAAACCCTCAACTTTAACCTCTATTTGTATTTAGATCGCAAACTCGTGGACTTACACCGGATCGTGAACGTTATCGTAACATTGTTTAGTTTACGAAAATTCATACACGAGTAGGGTGGTCCCACGACCACCCGTGGTATGGTGGCAGTACGATCCGACCCTCGCTTGGGCTGAGCCATAAAACGACACGGCCGCTTTTACGACAACACCTAAATTCTTCACTGCAATATAGGTATAGAATTTAACACAATAACAATGCGATACCGTAAGTTACATACAGGTAACACCTGCAGAATACACATTGACGTTACTTACCCCAATACCAGTTATACAACTGAAGCTAATCAACTCAAAAATTGTAATGACTATGATGTATCTTTACATTGTAATAATGCCATGTTGCTCTGTTCTTTTAAATTACTTAACGCATGAGGACCTATAGGAGTAGGTATAGGATTAGGTTATAGGTAATGATGTGGATATCAAAATCAAAATCAAAATCAGGCCTTCACAGGCACTTTTTCACGTCATAATCTAAATTAAATGATGTTTACCAAAGCTACAAACTACTAGCATTTCGGAACGACCACTGCTGAGAAGAAATGCCGAAAGAAACTCATTCAAACAGTGTTGGTCCCTATTATGCCAGAAGGGCTTACCATTTTTTATATATAAATTTATGTATAATTTTAAGTATCCCTAATTTATGTATAATTTTAAGTATCATAAGAATCCCACTTCTGGGTGATAAGTTCACCCAGAAGTGGGATTTTAGTTTGCTTCATCACTCGCTACACTATACAATGACTCTAAAATACAACAAAAAAGAAGACATTACAAGACGTAAATAATAATAAACGTAAGTAACAAAGTCAGACTTGTTTGCACACACTCGATAGAATAAGAATAAGAACACGTAGATTTTAATCGTTAAATTTTACCTGGATATATATTTTATAACTAGTAAGACGTCTATCTAGATTTTATACGAAGTTAACCCAATTAACTCTTTTGTTCATAAACATAGATTGATATACTAAAGGAAGCCGTGACATATTATGATCCCGTAAAGCAGTAAAATATGTAATGTGATCGTTTAATAGAACATAAAATGTGGGGCGTGGTTTGTGGATTATAATACTATATATGTACTAGTTTCAGCTGCGACAGCACACGAACTGCTGCTCAATTATTTAACAATTAAAAATTTTCGAAAGCTCATAAGTATTTTGATACAAATGATGAACCACCTATTTATTATTTTTTTTCATGTAATCATGATAGAAATGCATTCTTCTCTTATACAGTACAGAGATTTAATACACTTCCCTTCCAATATCTTTATCGCTATAAATCATAATTTTCCGCTTACATCTAGTCCCAGATTTCCTTCGCCAATTGAGCTAGTCTCATCAGTCTCATCTAACGCTTTTCTATTTTTCGAACTATGTCTTCTGAAAAGCGGGCCTGGTGTTTACCAACCGGTCTCTGTCTCAGCTCTGTCACTGCTTTGGTCCATTGATTGTTTTTTCTATCATCCATCATTCCCTTAAACTGCGTGACCATTTTAAATTGTTTCATTTAAATAATTGTTTTAATCTTGTGTCTCTTGTGTCACATGTTCGAAACACAAGTTTAATTAACATCTTAGTAACCCTGAATCGAATGTAGTAGGATTAGCAAATAAAGAGATAAGCTGAAAATAACTATACTTTACTTTCGTGTCAAGGAGCCGTTCGTTCGGTTATGGGTGTAAGGGTCTGGTTTTACAACCTCGTTACTGACAATCCAGCTTTTTACAACGCGATTAATCCGCCGAACCCACCGACCCCGTGATTGAGTAAGATATTTTTATTGTATTCTATGTGTAACTGTACATTTGCTAGATGTGAAACCATGTTTGCAGAATACCGACTCATATATACCAGACTTTAATCAACGTAATTATTATTGCGATTTCGAAAATATGAATCATACGGCACAAAAGAATTATTACCATGTGATTATAGTGAATAGCGAAATTAAAACAACATGAAAATGCTTTATCTGTTCTGTGAGCCGTACAAAATTATTAAAATGAAACGAAACGAGTTCCCGACCACATTTGGTCCGCGCACGGCCTCGCGGCGTATTATCGAAATCGGACCGCAATAATTACATTCGGCCGAATGCGGCCACACTATCCATCTGTCCAAACGACTAAATAAAATATGCGTTCGCGATAAAATTTATCAATGAATAATATTCAAGCACAGATACCGTTGAAATTAAACCATCGCCATTCTCATCAGAGCGCTGCATGTTTAATATTAATTTAAATATTTGATGAATTTTTACTTAAACAAGTTTATGGAATCATTCGAACAGTTTCGAAAGTATGAATCGATACGAAACGTAGCATGTGAAATGAGAGGATAGTGTTAAATCAGTTGAAATAGAAGAGGTGGCTACAAAAACAAACTCGAGTTAGGAGGCACGGGGCCGCGGTGGTACTAGGGGAGGATTATACGCGCTCGGCTTATTCAATTAAAATTGAAACGTACTTACGCGGGCCTCTGAATATTCACAATTTTGTCTAAAGAACAAGCAACGGTTCCAGTTTAGCAAATCATTCATTGCCAAACTCAACAGCATCATGTTAACGTCAAATTGAGTACGATGACGCTGTTAAAGATTATATAAGATGTAGGTATATATATACTGAAACACAATTTATAAATTTATATTGACGATATAGTTATCTTATGAAAATCAACCAAGTTGAGTTTTTAGTTCAGTTTCGAATTGTTATATGGGCCAATTTGAAAAAGTTGCCAAGAAATCTTAAGAATGTATGGTGTGACAACCCTACTACTTATGAGAGGAAAGTAGAAGAATGGTCTCTCCATCAGGAAAGTTGGGCTGTTTCCCAAAAGCGGAATGAGCGAAACGGGCGGCGAACCATTCTCGATAAAGTTATTTTCTTTTGAAGTCGGAATATTGTTGACGGAATTGATACATGGAGTGCTGCGCTACGTGAAAACTTGTTCCATGTTCAAGTCTAAGTATAATGATTTCAAAGGACTTATTTTCCGAATATGATATACGAAAGTCGGTTGAAGCTTGAGCAAGAGAACAGCAAGACAAGCTTGTCAGACAGTTTACAGTTTTATTTATTAAAAAAGCCAACGAAAGGTTGGCATTTTTGGAAAGTTATTCAGAAAAATAAACATAATAATTTATTACAAATTACGTAGGTTTAAAGTTATTATAGTACTACTTAAGTGATGAATGGTTATCTGATATTTGAGACTAGAAGCAAGCATCGAATTCATAGATACTTAAATTGGACAAGTTTCAAGTCGACGGTCTAAAGTCCATGCGCCGTCAGCGGAGACTGCTTATCATGCTCGTTCGTCGCACCAGCTACATTGCGCTTGAAATTTTCCAGAGTAAAATGTATTTGCTTTGTTTTTACATGCGAACGCACGTCGCCCGTCGGCTGATTACGCTCTCCGCTGTTACCGTCATTCATTTGCGTCTACGCCGCGCCCCACTCAATCTCGTTTATTATGAACGTGCAACTCGCTAGAGCACAGCCCTGCTCTCTCGTTTTTTTTACATTTGAATATTTTGTTCCATGCATTACCTTTACATTGTTACGCAAGTCTTTCTGCGGGCATATGACAGCGCGCATTTAATTGACGGCATATTTTTACCGTTTACTGGGAAGCATGGACTTTATTTATTTTTGATGTGCTGAAATGTAAATACCGTATCTTTTCTCATGAAATGGTGAAATTGATAGATAACAGATAAAGTAAAAGAAATGCTGACATATTTTTAAAGAGTGATCGTTTGAGTGAGTTAAACTATTCAGTATTAATAAATTACATATGAATCAGACAATACATTATATTAACATTTGAATACTTCAGCGCTATAGGAATAAGAGAGCATTGTGCTCAATTGTGTATAAGCAAAGGACATTTTAGAGCGCCCCTTGTGAGGCGAATTTCTCTGGGCCTCATTCATCGTCACGTCAGAAAGTTGCATAAATAAATAACTCAAATTAGAGCCCTCAGCATTTACTGAATACCCCCTCTGCCGCCCGTCGAGTAATTCCACTCCCTTTTGTGCTCCAGAACGCTTGAAATTTAACAGACAACCAAAAATTTTATCTCGAAATATGCTTTTGGAATCTGCGATGATGTCAGTAATTGATGCAATGCAAATTAATCAGGATTAAGACCGCTTTATAATTTATTAAATTAGAACGTCAATTTGACTATGACAAATTGATATAGGTAGAAGTTACATATTCAATTTTGATTTGAAAATATGTTGCAAAGTATGTTACATACATACTTACTTACGTTACGTGTATATTATTGTACCGTATATTGTTGTACGTACGTTTTGGTTCTTTTTTCTGCAAACATCCTTTACATCTTTGAGTTGCTTAGAAATATTTCCAAAATGTGGAAATAATACAAATTGACATCAGTAATATTAGTTCTCTTTTCCTTATAACCTGATATTAAATATAATAGAATAGAATCATTTATTTGCAAGATATACACAGATCTTATACTCGATACTTATCAAGTCATCTAGTAACTGACTACTAACCATGAGACTAGTCTATTGTTATTTCATCATCATGCATTTAAAAACGTTCTTCAAGTCGGTGGAGCTTACATCTATCCCCTGTCTTTGTTATTTTACGGTTTACCACTCAATTTATGTCATTAAGCGTATTACCCTTCGATAATCAAGGAACCCCTGATTATCGAAGGGTAATACTTGTTCAACCTTATGTGACCAGAGAAATATTTTTCACGCAATTAACATGTGGAGAAAACAAAGGAACTTATTTTTTATAAACACATCAAAAAAGGTTTTTTGCTGCTATTCTTCCTAGAATATTCAGTAGAATGTATCCATGTATAGTTTAAATGTTTACAAATGTACAATTTATGGTGTTTTAATTAAATCTAGCTATCTGAGAGCAACATCAATTCCGATCACCACCTGTAATTCTTTGAAGCTACTCTGATTTAGGTGGTGCGTGGAGCGCATTCATTACAAAGAGTTCCACATGACTGTGCAGACCCCAGTCCAATAATTCCACTCATTTGGGCTCCCCGGCCCCGGCCTGCGTAGACAATGCTCGCCCGACTAACGGTATCAATCAACATCAAACAACCCCTCTACAAAACTGTAGGGTTGAAGATTTTTGAGTGCATTGCAGTTTTTTTATCGGGTTCGCTCGGGATATTGCCTTTTTAACAGTACATTTTGGGAAGATTGACAACAATAGATATATTTTGCTTAATTTTGCCCACGATTCCTTTTATATTTATAAAAAGCCTGTCTATTTTTAAAACGTTTATTTGAAAAATACATGATCATCGGTTACTCGACCGATCATCATTTATCTACTCAGATAAGGCGAAATTATTTCATATTATATTATTCTTACAACTAAAAGAAAAAGAAGCCATTCCTTTAAACATATACACACGACAATTAAACGAAATTTTATTATTAAGGTGTTAAATTGAATATACTTTTTGAAGTATTTGGTTCGCATTAAGTCCCGTATAGTAGCGTGATCGTATCTAACACAATAAACGTTTTAATGGGACATTTCAAACCCATGCCGCGTGCACAATCCGACCCCGATAGAGGACCGCCCGAGGGCTGTATGCTTGTTCCTGATTGCTCCCGACGTGCCCGTAACATATGACTAACGTGCAGTGACGTCCCTTTGATCAGCCTCAAAAACTTAAATAAATTCCCAATACAGCATTATACATGTTTCTCTACCGAGGCACTGGTTTGTGTAAAACGAGAAATATATTGAAAATTTATGTCTTTGCCGGCTAGAAGGTTTCCAAATTAATAGTGCAGACAAGTCACGATAAAAACTAGTTCTGTGGATAAAAACTAGGATGACCGGAAAGAAGGAAGGAAAACGGAAGGAAGAATTGTCGATAACTCGACGGAATCTATCCCTATATATTTTTGGTTCTACGACCTTCCACTTCTCACATTTGTCGATGAATAATAATGGCAATTATTTTAGTGCAGGAAGATGTTGCAGACAACTTCTAAGCGGTCCATAGTGTAAATTCACGGGAGCACTCTCAGTACTTGTATGACAACTATGAGATGTGTGAAATCTTCTTCTGACTGAGAATATATGTAGGAATGAGGTCAGTTCTTTTATAGCTTTCCATTCAACCTTCAAATCAAAGTTTTTTCATTGCGACCACTTGGGATATTATATCCAATTCAAGCCCGCATGAAATTAATTGAATTCCAAGATAGCCGTGTTTCGGCAACAACCCGCGGCACAATTTGGCAAACAAGCTCATTGTCAATAAATATGTAATGTAAATAAGGATTTTGGAGACAAGTACCGACAGAGAATATGTTATTACAGAAGGTCCACTATCGAAGTTTGTCAGACGAAATTAATCTTTCTTGACACTGCGTAGCTAATGTAGTGTCTGCGGAAGCACGGGGTAAATAAATGGACAAAAACCCACCAATTGCTGGCTTGATGAAGTCAAGGATTGATATGCATACCAATCGCTTGACAACTAATGATGCAGACCTTGCGAAGTAAAGAGATATGAGATAAAGTGGGAAAGCGGGCCCTGGGCTTCGACATTCTGTGGTGGCGGAATGTCACAAAGCTTCGCTTCGGCGTCATTCGACACCAAGTATTGGATCCGAACGAGAGAGTCAGTTGAGGATCAATATTGTTGGTTGACACACCACTTTCAGAACTGTGGAAAAGCAAGATTGTATCTAAAGAAAAGAATCTTGAGGGGTCTGATCGCCAACTTACCTAAGGTTTGTTTTGCCCCTTGTCACGGAAACCTTTGCTGAATTATTGGAGCGTGCGGTAATGAGGCCTCCGCGATGTGAATTATCGATAGTGACTATAATAATTATCACGAGTTTCAACTGTAGTAGCGTATTGCGGCTTTGGATTTCAGATGCCGCGGATTGTCGCGGCTGAGATTAGGAATGTCTCACGTGTGCTGTGGCAAATGTATGTATGGAATGCTTAGATACCTACCTGCACAGAGCGATTACAATGTTTAGCAATATTCCAGGCAGTCCTTAAACAAATTTTGTTATATCTCTCCCAAGACAAAATATATATCATCAAGATTATCCTCAAAATGACAAAGACAAGCCAGAGAAGAACGAACTTAATTCATGACAATCGTAAAATAACTAAATATACTAGTACTCTAGTCTAAATTAGAACTAATCCAACGTGTAAAATTTTGGCAAAATTTCGCAATAACTTGGAGCCGGAACAGATAGATTAGTAATTAGCTTTACCATTGAAATTGGATATTTTGCAAAATACGGTATTCACGTTCGATAAATTACACACAACCAACAGAAATAATGTAGAGTATACTATTTTAAATAATACTATACTACTTTAAATAATAAATACATTGTTGATTTAGAAAATTCAATGCAATGAATTTATATAAATACAATGTCAAAAAACCTGATACAATATTCCTCAAAGTTTCTCAAGATCCAAACCTAATGAAAATATTATAGTAGCGATATTCTAGGTCGACATGTGCGTTTATGAAGACACGACGTTTACGATTGTTTACCCTTACCCCGTTGCGGTACTCTGTGTGAACCGACCCTGTACCATGAGAAACGGAAGTTTTGTTTCACAGTACATTCGACTTTTTACGATCGTAACACGACACGCAAATTGCTTGAATGACAAAGTGTAACAGAACAATATATGTGCTCGATTAACAATCTATTTTGATTCAGATACTATTTTGAATGTACATGTAGGTACTATGCAAATAATAGATTGGCATATGGTACATTAGCCAAGATCATTTTATCTTCCGCTGAAAGCTGGTCTGGGTGTAGATTTTGAAAAAGTTTTACTCATATTAGAATCTTTAGGCTGTTTCTTTGCAATTTTATCAACAACCAATTCGACTCTTATCATTGCTTTACTCAACGCTTAAAAATTTAAAATGTTTCACAAGATATTTCTCAAAAATTTAAATACTATCACTTCATTTTAGAAAAACGGCGAGACGAACTATTTTGATTATCATACAATATAATACGCCGTATAAGACCTTAAATTACTATACTTTAAAACCCCGAATCTTTGTACATTAGAAATAGCTGTTTACGTGACTAGCGGCTTCATTATACAACCATTAGACGATGTACGCTCAACAGAGCCTCGTCATTTGCGCGATGATGGCAAAAATGTGCGATGAACGCAAGAAACTAATTATGATACGCGTCTATGTGACGACGGTGCTGTAATAGTCTAAGACATTGGACTTAATTGAAGATAGTGATATCGACGAATATAACCGGAAAAATAAATTCCAAAATTAAAATCCCGGCTACTGAAAATCACTCTCTAAAAGTATGAAACGGCCAAAAACACAAGCCTACTTTTCGTTTCGTCGTAGTCGGGTAAAAACATAAACCATCATTTTGGTAGCATGTCAAAAAAAATAGAACTATTAGAGCCCAACAAAGTAAGAAATAAATATCAATAAATACATTTTCTTTGTGAAATTATACAGATTTTGGAAAAATATATCCTCAGCGTACGGATCCTTATCCACACATTTGTCCCGCTTTTTTATGACAATAGAACAATTTCGTGGAACTTGATAATCAAACACGAATAAACATTACGCATTATCCATGCACAATTTACTTGATTGTCAAATTCTGTAATATCATATTAAAATAACATCAAAATGAAGACCAAGATACTACATTTTCCGACCGAGGAAACATGGTTTTAAAATAGCTTTTATTAACACCGTAAGGTAGGAGCAAAGGTCGAAAAGGAGGCCCATGTAGCATGATCATTACGCTTAGTTCGTCGTAAATGGTAAACAAAACTCACGCGGCCATTATTTTACCAAAGCAACTCACGAGGTTCTGAGAGTGATAGCTTTTTAATACTCGCCTGAGTCACTACGATATTCTATAAAATAAGAAATGTACAGAACTGCTATATGCGCTACATAAACCTATTAAAAATCAATACAAACTTGGCATAGTTCCATCGCTTTCTTTAATTTATTTATGAAAAAAATTACATATATTTAGATTCATTCATTGTAAATTAAACGCTCCAATAATTGCGCCCAAAATCTTTGTTAGTAGCAGGCTATAAGTTTCATAAAAATGAAAAGAAAATAGTCTTGAAGGGTACCTGAAGTATTGATGAATGCTTTAGTTCCTAGTTGCATCATAAAATATATACTCTGTGACGTAAACTTCTGCACAATTTTTACTTTGCAGTTATCGTACCCGTAGCTGATTGATTGTGGCCTTTAGCGCACTTCATTCAAATGTTAATGACCGTTTGCCATCGCATCGCATAATTACATTGTGGCATAATTTGGCGATTATAAGAGCATAAACATGCTATTAGCTATATACGGCTGTTACGCAATAATCATATTGTGCATAATAACGTCAAACGTCATTTTCTGTCATAGATTAACGATTTTAATATAGATAGATAGTACACCATTTTAGAATCAACCTGAACCGGTTTTATCGAAAAATTAATACACCTCTAGACTAGATGCAAATGAGAATCAAAATTTTATCTATGCGCTTCAACAAGCCATTAGGTATGTTGTATAAAAATTACTTACAGAGTCAGGATCATGTGCGTTTGGTGTGGACGGCTGAGGAGGCCTTGGAGGTGGTGGGTAACCCTGTGAAAAAAATACAAATAAACTTAGTAAGAATTGCAAGATCATCTAAAACTAAACTCAAGCCAATTAACATTCATGAATAGAAAGATAGTAGAATCGTGACATCTGATCATTGAGAAATTAGTTCGGCTTAATCAGCTCCACCATCTGTGTACGAGAATAAAAGTATCACGTAAATTGACTCAACTCATGCGATTCACGTTGTTTACACAAAACGACACGAGTAAAAAGTCAAACTTTAACTTGCAATGTACGGAATTAAATCTCGATTCAGAACACGGCAATGACAAAAAGTTCACGAGCTTAGCTCAAAGTTGAGCTGAGTGGCGAGTTAGCCGAGGGGCAAATTCTGGCAAACGCCAAAACTACGGCTACAGCAAAAGCGAAGTGACAATGAGGCATAGAACACTTTACTTTATCAACCGTTTCAGGAAAATACTGGGTTGACAGCTAAAGGTGCGCTCCAAAATTGAAGAACATTCTTAAGTTTGAGTTTTATGTAAAAAAGATTTGAGTTCTTTTTATTTCAATATTATAACTTCGTTTATTTTCGATCACCTTTTCTTTCGTTTTAGGTTAAGAGCATATCAGATGAAATTAAAAAACAGAAACTCTATAGACAATGATTAATTAGTACCAATTTTTATCATCACATTTCAAATGTAGTGCCGTATTCGTTTCGTATGTGATATAATTCGGAAAACGGACTACCATGTTGCTTAAATTGTGTTCTCATGTAGCGCTCCAACATCAAATGGATATAAAACCTTGTAACTGTATTTTAAGCTGAACCAGGACACGACACCAGTTCATTCGATAGCGCTTGTATTCGGTACAGTCAGAGCACGACAAAATTTGCACACAGATATATTTCTGTACCTTATGTACTGGCTGACACCAAACGCTGCTAAGTTATATTCACTTGCAACTTTGAGATTATCAAAAAATACTACGCTTGAAAACAACTGAATTTACATAATACTTCAAATATGAACAGACGAGTCTATTATTAAACCAGTTTACAAGTTATTTTTAACTAATAATATTGAAATAACTTCTGAGTCAAGAATAATATTGACTTACGTAATGAATGTGAATTATGAGAGAGAAAAATTAATAACATCTTAATAATTTTTGCCTTTTTATAATACTCTCAATCTTTTGTTTAACCCTGAACTTGAATATGGTTATTATAAAATTTACATAAATCATTTTATGTAATATTCCGAATGAGTAAATACTCGCGCAAAAAAAGATTAATTGTGATCATGATTTCGTGATACAAAGGTATCAAGAGTGTGGGCGACGAGAGAGTAGGTTTAAGTTTAGAAGCGTTTCGAATTCGTAGAAGTCGTTTAGGACTATTCTCATTTGGTAATTCCGCAGGGAATTACTTTAGGTCTGATTATAAAAATACTTTTCTGAATAAGTTGTTTATCACAGTTCAAATATGTTACTGTTTTCTCACTATTTTCTTTACAAAATAGATATTGACAAATTGCAATAGTATACAAGATTGCACTTCTTATATTCCGACACACATCACACTTAATTTACCATTAATTCGTGTGCTGTCATTTCATACAAATAACGCACAAAGTGCAAATTATAATAACGTAGGGTTGTGTAAATGTGAGTACGATGCTAAAACATCAACGGAATAATGAAAAGCACAATACAAGACAAAGGGTTGTCAACTCGCTCAACAATTCAATTGCATTATTTCGTGGAGATTGCAAAAGGGAGCGCGCGGCATAATTTATCCAAGTCGGCAATTCCCTACAGTCGACAACCCTGCCACTGTGACTTCGCCGCAGGAGGGAATGTACGCCTCGTAGTCAGCGCTTTAGAGGTTTCCAGCGGGAGCGACCGCCACACTAAAGTTCCGAGAATCCGGAGCATTTTGCAGTTTGTTATTATGAGAGCGTAGTAGAGTGCTGCCGACGATAACTTGCTCTTTATGTATATACAAGGAGAACGGAGACCCGACGATTTAAGTTTTTTTTTCAGTTCATGTCACAGCCAACATAGTGGCTCTGAATAATTAAAACCGAGAATGTTGGTAATGAATCTCCGATTGGCAAAAGTGCCCGGATAAAATAACATAATTCAAGTATCCGGTCTAAATCAGGGCTGCGTCAAGTAAATTTATTCATGGCTATAAAAGTCGAAACGAAAAAGGGAAGTAATCATTACAGATACAATATGTGAAATTAAAGACAAGTTCAATAAAGAAAAATAACCAAAGGGGACCAGAAAAGGCGAAATATTAATGGAATATTTCCTTGGGAATAAAATATTATAGATATTGTTTTTACTAGCGGCAGAGAACGGCTGAGCTGTCGCAAGCAACCGTCGCGCCTACTGTGGGGGAATATTAAACGAATTGGAGTCGACGTTCTTACACTATACAATCTTGTCATGTTGTTCCTCTCCCCGTCATGGTGTATTAGGAAAATTATATCAAAAATAGTACGTACAATTACTTTAAAATGTGTACTTATGTAACGTAAGTGAAAATACATAGCACGCTCCAACGTAATTAGCGAACTTGTTTATCGAAAAACATTGCAATAAAGCACATTAACGTCGCTTTGTGCTATAGTCCAGTAAAATATAATTAGTGATTCCTCATTACCGCTCGCTGGCGTGGCCCCTCTGGACTTTCGTGCGTCTGCCGGCTTATGGTTATTAATAACGCCGGTCTCCCCCCCACTGCCCCCGCGAGTCCCCACGCTCGTCGCGCTGCCGCACGTCTGACATTTTAATTCCGGAGCCGCGCGGCTACAACTCTACTGCATGAATTTCTATTATCGACATTATGATATCGATAAAAACTGCCACATCTCTAAGAGTTTAGTTTATCTTACGTTCATGTTAGGGTTCAACATCTTGTTTTATTGGGAGAACAACAACAGACAACAAGAGTTTTATTGGGATACTCCAAATAGGCTTGTAAGAAAATATATTCATTTGACAGCAACTGCTAGGTCGTATTTTTTCTGTTCTTGAGGTAAAAAAAACCATAACGGTTTCATTACGTGAAATAAAAAATAATTACCTGTGTTTAATAACAAAGTCTAGATTAGAGGCTGAGATAAGATATAACTAAAATAGGTCAGAAACTGTATTGCATGACTCATGAAATTACACACACAATAAGAGATCAGCTGGAGGAGGTCAGTTTTAGTTTCGATAGTATTACAGTAGTAAAATAACAACAATAATTACAATTCCTCTTTGAGTGATCATTAAGTGACCGAAGATAAACGTGAACATTTTTTAAACATAGCAGTAGCATTTCTTAGCTAACTGGTGTAGGTGAAGTCAACTAAGTAGCATTCAGGTCGAATACTATGCAAATGAATCGATATGTAAGATTTTATTTCCGCCATTTTCATGGCAATGAACTACTAATTAAGTATTGAATTATACTACAATTTTGTTTGCGATTTGTCTTTGAATTAGAAAACTGCCCAGTTTGACAATGGAAAAGTAAACAAATACGATGAAAGACACAAAAGATTCAGCTCTATTATTCTCAGTAGTTATTCTGTCAAGTATCGAGTACGTGCACATCACTAGCTACGAATGCTACAATGGCGGTCGGGCGAGCGCAGGTCGAGCGCAACATGGCTGCCTAGTAGGCGGTTCGTGCGACAGGGATAGAGCTAGCATCGACTATCCGCGTCCCACTTGCACTCGCACGCAATGCTCGCATCGATCTCCACTCGCCGAGCTCGCCCCCCAGCACCAGAAAGGCGGAACTAACAAAATTACAAAGCGCTTTCGAGCCGCTAATCATAAAATAAGATACGACGTTTCATTTCGACCGTACGACTCTCGAGCGATCACGAAGCTGGAATGGCCCTTGACTCTCAAAATTCTATACTGACATCGTGGAGTATTAACCGCGCGTCGCTTGCTCCAAGTTTTGTAAGCCTCGGAACCGAGTTTAGATTTATGTTGGTACGGTAGATTGCACCGATACGAAGATAACACATCTAGCTACATATACACAAATACATATATCGTTCTGATACTAGCTTAGTGGCAGATTAAGTAAGATACAAAGTAGAGAATGGAAACGAAAATACAACAAAGAAGGATGGAATTTTCAATTAGTTGTGAGCTTTGATTGAGAACAAGAATTTATTTTGTAGAAACCACCGCCACCGCCTAAAGGGGTATGAAGATAAAGAGAAGGCTTTTACGTGAGGCAGAGACGGTCGGGAGGCTACGTTAGCATAAATTGTAGACTCCTAGAGGCATTACTTGGTTCGGTTCGAGCCGTGTATAAAATCGACAGAAGATGCTCCCTCGGAGGATTGTATTCTGCTCCGGCGGTTACTTGATAACTGATGATTAATCTTTGCATCTGAATATAGGAATGGAATTAGAATTATAAATGCTAAACACCGGATAGCTATTAAAAGCGAGAAAAAATTATTGCAATTTATAAATCATTCAAGTTGTATTTATAACAGCGACCAGCCGCATAATAACAATATGGTAAAAGTATAGAAAATGAATGACATTAATCGTTGGCAATAAAAAATAACATTGAATTATTGACAATACACGTCGAGCGTTGTATTTTAAACAGTTTCTTGTAACTTATAACATGCAAATGTTATGCCAACATGTGGTACATCTCCATTATAGCGCAGATCAGCCGCTAGGCCGGCCACGTGCGGGCCATACAACTAGAGATGGGACATAGGAATATGCAAATCGTTCGAGACGCGGGCCGTGCCAAAAATACTAGGATCATGTCCCACGATGAATTTCGTTCGCTGCACTATGACGAACCGATCATCAAGATGCGACATTGCATCGAGTCACGCACACACCTACGCTTGAGATTTGTATTTTCAATTTATTTATGCTCATTTTCATTTATTAACACTATAATCTGGAGATCCGACAGCAATAAAATGGCCTTGTCACGGATAACGCAAAATATTACCGCTAAATAGCGAACAATAAAAACATTCCTGGATCTCGAATGTAAAATTTAGATTTAAATGACACGCTTTAAATCGATTTTATTGCGTTTAAGTACTGTACTGCGAAATTTATCTTTTAATTATATGTCGTATTTGTGAATTTAAAAAGAAAACTCGTTTTAAAATGATAAGAATACGTTATTTCATATAGGAACATTCCCAAATTCCCCATTCCTCAAATCGAAGCTTCTAAGTTGGAGATTGCAATGGAAATTTTGATAAAAAAATGATCTATTTTTATGCACAAAGAAAAAAATATAAATGAAAGGTAAAATTTATCAATTCACCTGAATTGTATAGTAGCCTGTTAAATGGTGCATTTATAAAGATAACCTAAAATATGATATGAGAACCTTTCTAGCATGTTAGAACTCTGGAGAAGAGTCGCACGATCCGACTCCTTAGTTTAATTTTAACTTTTTCTTATTGCAGTGACATTTATGATACAATCTCCTCAGCATAATCTTCTCTCATAGTTATAAACAAACAATAAAGATATTTTTTTAAAGAAACAGTAGAATACATTAAAATAAATGTCAGGACAACAAGTCCGTCCACGCTAATTCCACCATTATTATTATATCGCATAAAGGGGAGAGGAAAGAATACCAAAACAGGAAAACAAGCATAACGAAAGTAAAAGTTGTCCATTAGGACGGGTATGACCATAGACGGTTTATTGAAATAGTTATGGTCGGAGAGGTAATTTTTAAAAATTGCTAACAACGAGGGGTTGCTTACATTCGGCAGCAGTTTAATGTCAAGCGATAACAGTAAAGTTCATAGCCAAAGTTCCATCCAGCGTGTTTCGTGAATTACTGTACTTTCCATACAGAACGGGTTTATTTTGCTAACGTTAGTGTACTGAGATTTCTATCAAAAATGTTTGACAAGAAGAATTAAGTATTGTATAATATATCTCAATCAAGTTTTAATTAAAATTCACTATTTATACTTTAATAAATATAAGTCTACCTAGTTTATATAAAACTGGAATTATTAAATATAATGCGATATAATATCGATAAATCAAATCGCACGCCCAAATATTAATCGATTTATCCGTACGCGATTAGATTTCATAGAAAAGACGCCCGAGCCGCTCTACATTTAAGCTTTGAAATAAAGTTAGCATTTTCGCTATCCGACGTAAGAGGCGGGTGAAGTTAATCTTCCAAGAACAGTCAGGGTTGTCAAACGACAGGATTGAAGACGACGCTTTGAAGTTTGTACGGTCAGCAAAACACAAAAACATCCTCGGATGTTTTGTCTTTTGCTGCCTAAGCCTTGGCTTATTTTCGCTCCCATCTCAGCATGTTCCCGGTTACGTTCGGGGCTGTGATACCGCGAAGTCAGGGTTAAAAATAACCTAAAACTTAAATTTTTGGAGATTCGGCTGTGATTTTATAACTGATGTCAATCCTCCTTGAGAATGACATTGTTGCCTATCAGCTGCTTAAACTATGTGTACTTTAGTCGCCTCGTACGACATCCACGGGAGGACAGGGAGTGGTCCTATTCTAGAGCGGAATCACACGCCACATCCAAGATTTATTTTATTACATAAATGCAACTTTCCCAGTGAGTCCTTCTGTCGGGCTGGGATATCGTATCGTATCGGATAATTTAGTGCGAACGGATTTTATTGGAACAATTTACTGCTAAACAGCCACTTTTATGAGGACCAATCTATCTTATAATATATTTTACTAGAGCTACGGTAAAACCCTATCTTATATCAGTGAGCGGAGTTCGGTCGGCAGTCGGCGTTGTTCAAATTATCTAAAATTTCCGCCGCCGCCGCCGCCCGCGCGGTATCGCCGCGATAACCGTAATGCAAACATCGTACCGCTTCGGCGACTACTGCTAAATCTTGACAGCTATATGAATAATCACTTGTTCATGCACAGATCCATCGCTGTGTATGGGATCATATATTTAAAAAAATAACTCGATTTATGTGCTTTGCTCACAAATCGGAAATATGAATGTAGTAAGTCTTGGTGTTCGGGAAGTCTCATGTATATTGGGTGGATTTTTATTCAAAGATTTACAGAAAACTGAGATACATTTTCTCACAGGATTCTTGAGTGAAACGTCAAGTCCGAACCATTTCTTTATAGTGGCATATTTCATCAGGCTATGATTATTGTCTCATTGGACTATAAAATAATATTGGCTTTCTCGAAAGACCAAAGTGCGACATCTGCTAGCTCCTAATTTTCTGATTTTCTACCATATAGATGACTTATCGATAGATGTGGAATAGGGTCTAGACTATGTCCTGCCGTTTTAAAAATCGGTTAATAAACTACTATTAGAACTAAAAAAATGTCTTGAATTAATTTAATAATTATAAGGAAATAGATGAGAATGGATGGAAAATTTGATGCGATTTTTACAAATGTATAGACGAAGGTCTAACTTAAAATCTGGTATAGGTTTCCTCCCGATGTAATATTAATAAGATATCGATGATAATAAAAACTTATGAGCGGACGCACGAAATTAACGCGGGCGAAGCTGCGGCCAAAAGTTAGTTTAAAATAAATTTGGTAAGTACTGGAAATTATACAATGTATTCACATATTCTAAAGGCACAAGCGAGGATAAATTCCGCACGTAACTCTTTCGAACAAACTATCTCAAGTGTATAGAAACAGTGTAAGTGGGACGTTGGGTTGGGAACGCTCCCAAAAGTGGGATATAAAGACGATAACGGTATGATTGATCGCTTTTACTTTTCTAAGAAAAAGTAAGACATGGGTGAACTTCTTAGCGAATCTCGAGACATCTGCAACATGGAGCTTACACTTTTTAGAGTTCCTTACTTTAATAGGCAATAACTAAACGTTATAGTAACAGTTCGTATATGTTTGTCTGTCCACCTGTCAAGAAAGAGCCTTTTTATTTGGGAACGCTTATAATGTCGAAATTTATATAAAAGACTTGGGTTACAAGTATCAGTACTATGAAAAAATAAAAAGACTTGCGATACAAATAAAGAGAAAATCCCGAAAAGCATGAGGCTTACCTGATGCTGTGGCGGCGGCGCCCCGTGCGGCAAGTGCGGCGCGTGCTGGGCGTCCTGTGTCGGGGATAGGGCTCCCGGGGCGCTCTGCCCCGAACCAGGACTGGGCGCGCGCGGGGGCTGCGTTGGCGGTTGAGGGGAGCCGCCTCGTTCGTAGCCCTGATAAGGATGGTTTGTGAGATTAAATAAGTCGTCTGCAAAGGTCATATCCATTATAACATTCGAAGTGGTAATAGTACGTCAACTGTATGTCAATTAATTTGGGTAGTTGTGTCAAGTAGTAACAAATAAAGTTTTTATCTGTCTTGTTTTATGTATTATGCGTACGTATATTTAATTGAGTTTCTAGGATTAGCATGTGAAGTGGAAGTGGTTAAATTAGCATTTAGCACCCCCACGCACGTGTTATCAGATCTATAGTAATATAGTATGTAATTGTAATGTAATTCCTAGAGTAATATTTGATTCAGATTGTTTAAGTTTGTGTGGCGTGTGATGACGCCACTTATTTACTTGTAATCCACTTATCCAATTATTTACTTAACGCCACTTATAATCTTGCGGTAACAAGACTCAAGAATCTACAACGGGTTTACAAAACTTAAAAGTAAAAGTTCTCCAATGGCGAACACCGAATAAGCTTTTCAACTTTTTGTCAAAATGAAGGCGATCTAGACGACGAAATGATCGACTTCCAATTTTGCTGCTATTGGATAACAATCGAAATGGGGGCAATTAATCACTTCGGAAGACGGCCTTGGCCGTGACACCAAAACGCGAAGTCTCGCACTCTAATTACCTTTTTTATTATAGCACCCAGACCCCACGCGGTCTCGTCACGTGGCGCCATTATTATCTGTGTTCCGTGACTATTTCAATGTGGGTAGGTTGATGTTTCAATATATACGATAAGAAAAATAAATATCGAATAATATAGCGTGAAAATCCGTAAAGATTTATAAAGGTTAAAACTATTTCTATTATAAACAAAATTTTGTAAAACTTAAGATAAGTTCAACGTCATGTGTTAGTTATTATGTGTAATTACAATATATTGTTAGTAATAAGATACTTAGTGGCTTAAAAGAGACTACAAGTATTTATTCGGATAACTTACTAATCAAATTAATAAAATGAATACGTATTGTTGGTGAGGGCTTGTACAAAGTGTAGTGTGTACTGGTAAAATTTCATCCCGTTTTCTTGAGAGATCGGAGCCTTATGGCGTAATACTACACAGTATAAACCTACAGATAAACAATGCGAACCAGCTAATCAATGAAAACTAAGTGGTAGCTTACAGAATTCCCTTCAAACATTTATTTATTTATGTACACATGAACTTATAAACTAGTTGTTCGCCGCGAACTTAGACCCCGCGAAGATTATCTTTGTGAACTTGCCGACAGTGTTGCTAAAGCGCTTGTAAATGGCAATATTTATTTACGACAAAAATTAAGGTATGATTTTGTGTTTGACATTTCTCTTCACAGGTTCAGTGCGCTTTGCTTCGAACTATTTATTTGTTATTTGATATGAAATTGTTTGAACGATCAAATACAATTATTTGAGTAGAATAGTACATAGTAGAAAAGTCCTGTCGTCGAAACTCTCAAATGTTTCTGTCGACGAAACGTCCGTAGGGGAAAGATTATGACGGCGAATTATTTAAAAACGAATCGTCCTGTTGGTCATTAGTGCAAAGGAGAAACAACTGTCGGAGAAAGCTGGTACAATCCCTCACGAATACATTTTTGATGAGTTTTTACAAAATTGTAAATATTTCAAAAACGACTTAAACGATTTTGATACCTCACGAACTTAACATTTGTATTAACAAATCCTACATACCTTTTAAATTTCATCAAAATCTAACCAACGGTTCGAAAGTTATCGGGTTACAAACAAACATACATACATAAAATTTATTTTTGCCCCAAGTAGAATTGTAGACCTCGCTCGCTTCACTTGCTCTGTCAATTAAATGATAAACATGGGTCATTGTGTCATATGAAAAAAAATCGCATAACATCTAGCAGCCGCTATTGCAATACGAATAGGCTTGTTCCCGTCAAAAGTTACACATTGTGGTGATATAAATGCGGTAACATTAATTTAACCGTTACCAAACACACGCACACACACATTATTATAAAACAATCGGGCACGTGCAGGGGAAGGTCGGCGGCCACGACTGGCCTTGACCGTGCATCCATTATGCACACCCGTTTACTTGCAAACGAGTGCAACGGAACGTATCTATGCCTATATTAATACGACTTACAGTAATCATGTACGTGTGAACGGTATCTATTCTGCGACGGCTATTACTCTACGTTTCTGTAACTTCCCTTTTAAAAGGGTTAGGATACTGTTCTATCAGTTTGTAAGACAACTATACGGTATTGTTAACTTACATACTCCTTCCACAAAGATTGAGTAAATAATGGTCTACAATCAGTTAGACAGTGGCAGTTTTAGTTCTTTATCATTTTTCAAATCTTGACTACACAGTACACATCGCAAAAAAAACCTTCATAGGAATAACAACAATCAATTAGAGACTATATTGCCGACGTTCAAATTGCCCCCAATAACGCTTTCTTTGACACGTGACATCCCAATCAATTAACTAAATCGATAATGACACAATTTGTAAATGCGTCCTCGACATAGTTCCAGTGAGTCGAGAACAGACAAGAATTGCATCAATCGCACAACAGAATGCTTTCACCCGACAGCTGGTTTCCGCGTCACGTTTCAAGGCTGCAGATAAGGCTGGCCTGATATTATTCTGAGTTTACTAATCCAGGTCAAGAGGAGTCATTCACTTTTCATGTTTCCCCTTTGCGACTCGCGGTAATTGAATAAGGCAAAAACCCCTCGGTTCACGGCCTTTCATTATGTATTCGTTTATTAATGTTACGGAGACTTTGGGAAAAAATGTAAGCAATTCTGAGAATCAATCGTAAAGAAAAGGAATCTTGGATTTCACACTGAACAGTACAATTTTTGGGCATTAGTTTGTTATTTTGCGTCTGAATCTGAGCTTCAAATTGATTGCGAAGGGTTTCATTGGATTTCAATTAAAATGGCATTGTCTTAATCAGCGCTTAAAATGGCTGCAGAAATAACGGGGTTCGTCGAAGTGACGGCGTCCTTTTCGGAGTCTCGCTACGACGTAATTAGATATGCTTCAACTCATTTGCCAGGAATAGCGAGCCGAAACCTACTGAATACCTGCTACTGGATGAAATGTGCTATTACCGTCTTCGTTAGTATCGCTCGATCCACGATTGGAGACAACGCAAGTCTTAATAGATGACATACCCATTTAGGAATTTCCAAAGTTTAAATATCGATAACAAAATTTTTCAGATGTTATTTTATGTCAACTAAAGTTTGAAAAAGTTTCAAGAGGCAGGGGGCGGGATTTGCTTTGTACGGTACGGCGAAAACAAAATGCAAAGAATCCAGAAAACTCTCTCCGAATAATAATTTGTCGACAAAAGTTTGTCGCGTAGAGAATAGCCGGAAATCGAGACTAATGCCAGGCAACGGAGTTTGGCGGAGTTTCAGTCGAACATCCACGCCAGTCGCCAACCAATCCATCAAAGGAGGGTGACTATAGGGAGTGGGTGTACCCCCTCGTACCCACATAAATATTGCGGGTAGGTGAGTACAAACCCTTTGACCGAGTTCTGTTTACTTTCGTTTTCGCTCAGCTGACGGGGCCGCCTCCCCACCGTACGCCTCCACTATTATTATGATAATTAGAGAGCTATCAATGTGGTATTAACGCACCGTCTAACTGGGGCAATACCGAAGAGCCGTTGACATGGTCGGACGTTATGTTTTTTGGTACGTCTCTGCCGGTCGATGGTAGGTCGTCACAGTCTCACGAACAGTTATAGTCAACGGCACAGCAATGAGGTAGAATTGTGAAGAAGCTATTTCGACCAAAGCTAGTAACGGCTAAACAGATTTTTGGGGGGCGACATTTTAAGGCGTTACGTTGTCCTGAAGAGTTCTCAAGGCTGCAACGAGTGCGGACACGACAGACAGAGCGTAGACGTGCATTATTAGGTGGGTGCCGGAACACCCGTGGGAGTGTTGGGGGTGGTGGGGTGCGCGTACGTCATCACCTGAGGCGCGCCCTTGAAACCGCCGTCGCATTCATTGCACCCGGATGCGGGTCGTATCTCTAAGCCCGCAATATCGCTCTCAAGATGCCACCTATTCTGTCTGAGACACCCACCGCCTGTTATTCAAGAATTACAGTCTTGAAGCGATGTCTACAAAGTTAAAAGAACTATCGTAACTTCTCTGCCTTGTCCTATAGTCTGCATTTTAAGTTAAAAATATTATTTCATTCAGCTTACGTTAAATTGGCCTCATTTCATTTACCACGAGTGTTTATATACGATCACTGTTTGCGCTTAACTAAACCTAGAAGAAGGAATAAATGATAGCTCGACATCCTTACATCCTAGTGACAGCCTATTGGCCCATGTAGCTATCGACTCTGGTAAGATCGGCTCTGGACTGGTCTTTGATAGAACTAAAAGTCCTTAAATCATTTAGGCAAGCTTAACAGACTCATGCTGGTTTGAGTGCCAGGTCATGTCGGTTGCTGGCAATTAGAGTACTGATGAGTTGGCAAGGAGGGATTCAAGTGAGGCTCTAATGGGACATGAACTCTTAGTTGGACTGGGACTAATAGCTATAGTAACCATCCCATTATGGTTACTATAGCTATTAGTGCATATATGTCAAAGACAAACAGATCCAATTGAATCAGATTTTATTAAGGTCGCCTAAAGACATTTGACATGACTTTTAAACCCCAGTGAACTAAACTGTCCACAAATTTTCTGGTTTCCTCAAGATATTTTCCTTCACCGGAAGCAAGTGGTGGTCTATGAAAACTTACTATACATGAGTCAGATTGGTATACAAACATGTGGTGCGAGAAGGATTCGAACCTGAGACCTTTGTGTGAACCTCCACCGCGTCGAGTAAAGCAAATATAGACACCTAAATACAAAAGCTTTAATAGAGACACTGACAGAACATTTCAAAAAACATAGTCACCTTTTTTAAAGCTTGTCGACAGCCCTCTCTGTTGATGCAGAGGAGTTTATGACAACAAACGCCAAATATACCAACTACACCAGGAATTGTTAGCCATCATATCTATAACTAGTTTCTTACATGATAAATCAAGGGAGTTCTGCTCCTGTCACGAAGGTAATACCTATTATGTTACATTGATAACACCGATATCTCTGCCAGTGAACACTAGAATAATCAAAGAAAATACAGACAATTATGGATATCTGGCTCGGTGGTCAAAATTTAAAACTTTCAAATCATTTTGAAATATCATTTTCGTTTTTCAGTTTTTTAGTATAATTAGTAACATAATATACACTTTATTGCACCAAAGAAAAACACAGAAAAGAACAAATATCCATAAATACAAATAAAGGGCACAAAGGCGGATTTATTGCTTCCAATAATACTTAATAATAATACTTATTAATGTAAGTAATAAGTAGTAGTAAGTAATACTTATTCATAAAGTAATAACAATACACTTCGGGGGTTTTCATTTATAATATAATTTTAGATGTTAAAGTTTATCACTTGAACTTTCTCGGTTGGGTTTTTTTAATTTATTACCACGATTTCCCCAAAAGAGACATTCATCATAAACATAATAGTAGATTAGTAGCCAAGGGCTGTAAGGTATCAATTGCAGCATATTTAGGCATGAGCGCAATGAGGACGCCTATAGTTCGAGGGTGCAGTTGATGCTTACACCCGAGCTAACTACTCTGCTTTACATCTCGATTGTGAGGTAAGTAGAAAAAACGTATATAAAAAAATCCCAAAAATAAACAATATTTAAAGTAAAAGTTTTCTATTCCCGCCTTTTTTCATTAAAAAGAACCAAGTACAGAACATTTTAATTTTTTTTAAGAAAGAAATTGAGCTTCGCCGTTCGATACCTAAAAATAAAAATGATAAATAAAATTGATAACTATTTTATTTATACGAAGACTAGGCTGAATAGCAAAGCGACCTCTTTGGTCATTGGGCTGAATGCAAGATGTCTATTGCCAGTATGATGGTTAGATGTACGCGAACTTTTTGAAAGAGTGAAGTGTTTTTTTTAATTACTTACCGCCCTCGGGCTTTTCTAGCTACATTATTACCCTAGTGCGCTAATTGGTCACTTATAAGGCCCATTTGGGGGTAATAAGGACCTACTTACCGAACATGAGAGATGTAAAATCCATTAAGACTTCTGGTGCCAAAATCGCATTTATGAATTTAAAACAGCCTTGTTCTTCAAATCTTTCCTTAACACCGATTTCTCCACGGATTTGCTCCAAGAGCTGTGCTTCAAAACGTACGTCTGGCTCCATTGCACAACGAACTTACGTCACCGAGCGCGAGCAGCGGCTTACGTCATTCGAGCGTGTCTTCCAGCTAAGATAGAGCCTATGTCTATTGCCATTAGAGCAAAATTGCCATGGACTCCGCTCAAGTATACATTTATGTTCACTTGAGTGGATGGATGAGGCTCCGACGCGCCGCGCCGGCGGCGGCTCGACGATTCCAAGAAACATTCGAAGCGGTTCTCTAGTTTCGGACTTGAATATGAATCGTATACGACGATGAAGCTTAATTCTGAGAAGACCGAGCTCTGAGAATCCTCGACATGTTTCCGTTCCCTACTTCGAGTTACAGGTGTAATGAAAGGTTTCACTTAGCAAAAAGCTTTTTTATAAAGTCTCGAAAAACTTCCACTGAAGTTTCTTGTGCACGACAGCAACACTGGCGGTGACCGACTTAGTGCAATAATATTAAATGGTATTATGAACTATGAACCCATTTGTTAATTCAAAATATTATCACGTTTATTTCAGTATCGTCACCGTTATTATATATGTACCACAGAGAATAAAAAATATAATTTTAGTTTCAAGTGTGAAGATTTATAATTTGTATTTTGTTGTTATTTACTAGAACTACTATAACACCGTGAATTTCATGTATTTTCACAATGCCATAATATCCCTCGAGACATTGTTCGAATTTATAGGTAACACTTTTCATTCATAATTAAATTCAATTTAGACCTCGATCCCCGTAATTACATTTCCTATTCAAAGTCTACCTCGAGTCAGACCAGTTAAATTATACGACGTCACAATACTGATATGACAAATGTCGTAAGGTCAACGACCGCTATCAGTCAGTTCTAATCCGCCACCGCACCGCAGCTCGTGTACCTACTTAATGTATGCAGGGTTGTTCTGTAACTAGAAATGCGCGTGTCCAGTTGCATAATATAATAATAATGACTTTGACACAATAGGATTTACTTGAAATCTTTGTAACCTAGTTATAATGTTTTTCAAAACGAATATTTCGTATGGTAAAATATATTTTTCCTAATTTATAACACACTGATAACCGTTGTGATAAAAAGTGCAAAATAAAAAATTATACTGTACAGTTTGATGAAATCGAATTAAATAATGTTAATTATGACGTTGGGTAAATAGTCATGCGAGGAAGTAACCCTTCATTTTCTCGTGTCCGGTTAATGAATAATCCTGCGAACCATACCTAAATTAATTTGCATCATTGTTTATCAGCGTATGAAATTAATCATGATAGTTTACACTATTATCGATTCCTTGTGTGGTTAACTATGTTGTGAGTGTCCAATGTACAGTTAATGCAGTTTAACACTCTGCGTAGTGGGCATTTATGATTTACTAGCTATCGCCCGCGGCTCCGCCCGCGTGTATTTCCCAGGAACTTTTCCGGTATGAAAATCCGGTACTTATGTCCTTCTTCGTTCATCAAACTACATCATCAACATGTAACATTGTATTATAGTCAAAAAATAACGCCAAAAATTACATAGCAGCATTAGTTATTAGTACGTTAATAAACTATTAATACATCTCAAAATGTCAAAACTACACGAACGTGTATGACACACGTTCGTGTAGTTTTACATTTGTGACATATTTCGTAAGACAATTCAAAATTAACTATAACTAATGAAGTCTTTTGAGTATCGCATTTGTTGTTTTATGTGATCACAAACATTTGTCTGCGGTTCTGGGTGTGTTATGTTTGTGTCTATTGGACTTGGCGATACAAGTTTAGTGCAAAGTGTGGACTGTTGAGTGTTGTCCATTTATTTATCACTCCTGACTCTGTCCACCCCGTTAGGGATTATGATTACTATTAAACTACTTTTATTACTACTATATATACCAGGATATTTTGTAAAATGATGTTACCTGATGTGGCGAGTATGGCGGACGTGAGTTGGGTGCGCCCGGGGGCCCCGGCGGCGGAGGGTACCTTTGGTACGTGCCCGGGGGCCCGTACGCCCCTGGGGGCTGCTGCGGTCCACCTGGGGCCCCAGCCCCGTACGGAGGCCCGCCTGGGTAGCCCCGTGGAGGCTGTAAAAGAAAAACAATTTGGTGAAGTTTATAATAAAAACATTTTGGTAATTTACTATAAAACATTTTTATTTTATTTTAACATATTATATGTCTTTAAAATAAACGATGCAGATAAAGAGTTAAGAATTTCAGAATCTAAACTTGAGATGCTTAAGTGACAACAAACTGATTGAAAATTCAAACATACAAAAATCTTAAAACAAATATCAGCAATTTGCGCCAAGAATTTAATTAAGCAAATTGGTTTTGAATGTATAACGTATATTTAAAACAACAACTAATTTTTAAAAAATTATAATGCAACATTCAAAAGTCATTGGAACATTTGAACAGTCACCTGTACTTGTCAAGACAAGTGTAATAGCAGGTGAAGTAGTACACCAATCATATGAACATAATCTAACTACTTTTATACTGTACGTTATTTAACATGGAACAAAATTTATATTTGTGGTCCAGTAAACCGCCAATGATAATGCATTATTCATCCTTTAGCATGTGACATTAATAAAACACGCAACTATCGAATACCACCAAATGTGCTCATCAATTATGATAATAAAAACTCCTTTGTCATACATGGAGCTTTGGTGTGCCTATAAAATGAAAACGCTTTTACTGTAATATCAATTTTCAGCAAGATAACGTGTCTAAATAATTGACGGCCGAAATAATTCGCTGTGCCAACAAAGTCGCTCGCTTCGGTTTTCAGTTCTCATTTTGTTCTATGATGGAAATTCAATTATTCGTACGAGCCGCGCCACGACGGGCTAAACGAGCGTCGGGGAACTTTGGGACGGCTATTACATTTCGATCAAATACTTTATCGTCTTCAAACTACAGCATCCCAACGAGCCTCCCGGATGTAGTTTGACTAGGAGATATGGGACCTGTGTCCGCCAATTAGAGTTACATTTTTACGAACATTGGGGTGTTTTATGGCGGATTCAATGATTTATAGGGGCGGTGTTGCAGGGTGTCGCGGGCGGGGCGAGGGGCGAGAGGGGTTGCGCAGGGTGCGGCGCGGCGGGGCGGCGGCGCGCCATTGGCCGCCTCGACATCGATCGCATTGCGAGCTAAGAAGCGGCCCGCCCGCGCCAGCCAGCCTCCACCTACGTTAATAAGTAATCATCCGACCCCGCGATACCTCAGCGAGTTTTCCGGACAGAGCTGGAGCCGCCGAGACGGGCCTCGTATCTTCAGTCGGCTGGAACAAAGAGCCACCGCATAGGGCGACATCCGTATTGATTTATGCAGTAATTGACCCGCGGGTAGGTGCGCAGCCCGCGCACCTCCTCCGCCCGCCACGCACCTATTTGCTTTTGCACGCACTGCTATCTATAATAACTACACGTACAAAGCAAACAATTGAATGTATTCCATGTTTATCGACAAACGAGTATTGCTATGGAAAGAAAGGCTACATAGACTTGTAAAGCTATAAAACCCTGAAACTTCACGTAGTTTTCAAAACTTGAGTCAGTATAAAAGTTCATACTGCCTTGCAAGATATCTACACTTTAGGTTCGTAAGCCGTAGCTCGATCGACCAGTCATCCCAGGGTAAACTGGTTCGTAGTTTTTTAGATGAAAGTTCGAAAATCGGAGTAAGCCGGCGTAAGTTTCCGAGCTCGGGTAAATGACAGATATTTGAATTTCGGGTACGGATCTTGGACGTTGAGCAGCTGACAAGTCGAAAACAATATCCAACTGGCTGACATAATGGTTCGAGTCTTGCTTGACCATGAATATTTGAGTACAGTTTCAAGTTTTAGTCTGATGTTCTTCGGTAATCACTTTGTTAATGTTTTGGTTGAATATTTTTCCTTCCAATTTAGTTTAACTTTAACTAAGTAATTGAATTCTTATAAATAAATAATTATGATTCAAAATAAAATAAACATGGCTTCTATTGAGTTTACAGAAAACAATGTTACAGCAATAAAAGTTTACAATAATACAACATCGTTGAAACAAAGGAGAACCAGGTCACACGCCAACGCCCATAAACCGAAAATGATGTTGTTTCCTCAATCACATACAAGGTACAGTCGACGGCAAATAAACTTGATGCACCTGTGTTAGTAACTTAGGTGGTGAGCTTGTTTTATCCAGTGACTTCTAACGGTAGCTATCTGAATGTTTAGAATTCTGTTTTTCATTTCTGTTTCCAAAATGTAACAGATAAAACTGTAACACTTTCATCAGTTTTCAACGAAACATGTTCATAAGTGTTAATATCAGCTGTTACACGCAATAAAGTCTTCATTCTATCGATGTATGCGTAGAAAAATTTTAAAAACACCAAACAGTATAAATAGAAATATATGTTACAGTTTCTAAGTGTTAAGATGATAAGCAAACAGGTTTAAAACACCCAAATGAGTGTTGTATAGAATTAATTCTGTAACAGATTTCATGTGTCACACTTATGTAGCGTTTTTGAGTCCCCGGTTTTATTTGCCTCCGACTGTACGTACACCGAACAATCCAGTGCTTAATGTTATTAAATACATAGCAAAATATATAATATAATTAAATCCTGCAAGTCGTCGTGTGAGATAATAACATTTCGCAGTTTCCTTTCAAACTAATGACGTGATATTTTTCGCTTAACCTACGACATAAGGCGTTTGACTTGATTACATTCAGACTTCACACGAACGAACATTAATACTTGTAGTACCGTTTAGCGATCACGTAATGATTATTTTTCAAACATTAGCAGTTGTTTCCTTTGCTCGTATTACTGCAGGTTGTTTGTGAAAGAGCTATTTCTGTATTCATTCATAGTATTATGCGACACACGACGAACGTAAATGGAATCTATTAATGAAACAAACGATTTGAGGAAATAAAGTTATGGCATGTGGACATGCAAGTTAAACGGGCAAAGGGATGGGCAAAAACAATCGATATAGGTATCAAAATATCGATATTTTTTCATAAAAATAAATCAATGATATTTTTCCAGCGATATATAGATTTTGATATTTATTTTCAGATATCAAATTCGTATCAAAATCGATAATTCCGATCTCAAAAAAAAAAAAGGAAAAGGGTAACATCGATATATTTTCCAATCCGATTTCTAAAAAAAACGGAAGAGTAAAATATATTTTTCCAATCCGATTTCGAAAATATCGATATATCAAAATTTCGATATTTATCGAAACATTTGTAAAATATCGATTCGATATATATCGATATATTTTTCCCACTTGCCCATCCCTAGGGTAAGCTGGCACACGGCATACTGCAAGTGCAACGTGACATGCCGGCTATACTTGCTTGTGTGTGTATAAATAAAGTATCATGTGCCGGTAGTTGGCATACAAGTGTACAAGCTACTGGCAAGTGTATTTTAAAACCTAGAAGTGCTGGCTTAATGTCGTCAAGGATAAAAAAATAGATTATATAGGTATCTGACAATTAAGAATGCCGAAGACAATGCGAAGTGGAATAAAAACGATATGAAAGCGCACCCTGCACACAGATTAAAGAAAGTATTAATTTTATCTTTCTTATCAATTCAACCCTCATCTTGATCTACGTGAGAATCCTTAACAAGTCATCTTAAGTGCATAAGTAAGGGCAGCTGGGGCTCGACAACAAGTGGTCCATTGTCTGTAAAGTACATTCATTCCCAGTTATTGCTAGAGATTTTCACTTTTTCATGTTCTCCGATCAGACTGATTTCCTTGCAGCTCTCTTTTTAGTTTTTATTCTTGAGGTTAATATTTTTGTCTTTAATTTGAGCAAATGTGTATTGTCAGATCAAAAGTCGTATAACGTCTAACAAAAAGACCGGTGCACATAAAGCGGCGTAAAGCGTAACGCTTTTTTAGTATGAAATTGTGGCTGGCTGCGTAGACGCGTCCATTACAATTTCACCCAAAAAAGCGCAATTTAGTCAGTGTGCACCGTTCTTAAGTATGATTCTACATTTACATGCACGCCAAACGTCCACAAACAATCCTCAACGTACATTACTTAGTTTTGACGTGAGCTAGTTTTGATACAAAACAAAGTTGCGCGATGAAAAATTGCAATAACGTTTGGCAAGCATACTAGGGCGTAAGGAAAACGCATGATACCGCAGCAGCAGGCGAGAAATGTAATTGCATCAAACACGACAGCGCAAGTGGCCGTTAGGATTGCGACCGGATTCCAATCCGGGCCGTCGCGGCCACACTCACCCACTTGCATCGCTATTATGTCATTACCACGGCCTAAACATTAAAACCTTTAATAATAAATGTGCAATTACAACAAGCTGAACTATGCAATAGTTGGATATGGCTTTCTTACTTTGCTTTAGAAAGTAAAATTACGTTGTCGCTTTTCCATTTACTAGACAAAATGTTAGCCTTCTCAACTCATAAAAGCTTACAAGACGCAAGATTGTATGCTTTTATGAGCTTTGATCCTACTAATAAAAATACTATAAATGTGATAGTTTGTGAAGATCTATGGGTGTACGTGTGTTACCCTTTCACACAAAATCTACTGGATGGGGATGGATTGTTATGAAATTTGGAACACAGGTAGAATATAACCTCGGATAACACATAGGGTACTTTTTATCCCGAAATTCCCACAGAAGAGAAGCCCCGAGCAGTCTTTCAGCTGTGTCCAAATTATATATAGTAGCGGTAACATACGAAACAAGATAAACATAAAAAATAAACACTGTTAAAACAGTAAATGTTAATGACCTTATGAATGACTAATACAAGGCACCAGTAATGTATATCATCGGCATTCAAACAAACGCCGCATTCCGTCTCCGGTTGCCGGATACGGACAATCGTTACATAACTTTGATTGTGTTCGTAAAAACTTGGGGATTCCCTTTACCACAAGCGCATCTTACACAGACACGGTTGTATAAGTGTGCGTGTAACCTTGTCTTCTTCCTTTACATATTAAACGCTGCCGGGCTATCCCTTTACGAACTACAAAAAAAGGTGAACCATAACTATATTGTTGCGGAGAAAAAGAAAATGAATGAGATGGCTGTTATTACTATTATTACTTATTTCACGGAGCTCCTGCGAGAAGCGATAAAAGGCCCACTGACCGGTTTACTTTTTATACGTGTTTGAGTATCAACAATGGGACGTAAACCGTATTCATCGAATCATCTGTTTCGACTTCCGACACGTGCCAGGAACAACAGTACTTTACAATGGACTTGTCGTAGCCGTTCATACAAGTACCGAGTACGTACTTTTTTGGTCATCAAATTTTATATGCTCGTCGTACTGTATGTTACAATGTATTTCATAACGGAAGTATCAATAATAGAGAAACAAAGAACTTTGCATTTTCATATTTTGAGCTTTAACATTTCAGTATGCTATGGAAACGACAGGGTATTATCCACCCACTTCTGATGTCGGATATTGAATGGCTTAGGAAAGTTTGGAGATTATGAGCCACAAAGGGATTTACGAACGAAATATCCTAGAAGTATTGGCGGAAATCGAAATTGAACTTCAAAAGAAGAAAGTATCCACGCGCATGTTAACATTTCTAGCAAGTTGAAGAGTAGCGGAAGGTAAATAGAAATGTTTAATTATAAGTCTCTATAAATAGAAGGAGCATTACGTCGTGTTATGCGGTCGGTTACGGCAAGTTATTTCGGTCTCCGTCACGAGTCCCGTGAATGTCAAGCTCGCGGTAACTAGGTGCTGTGATTGGCCAACAGGTGGTTAGCACACGGATCTTGTGTGACAGCTAGATAAACAAATAATGTCTTATATACATTTAAAATCGCAGTATACACGTGTATCCTATGACGACCTCGGTGGCGCATGGTAAAGTGCTTGCCTGAGAGGTCCCGGGTTCTATCCCCGGTCGGGTCAAGATGGAAAATGATCTTATTCTGATTAGCCCGTATCTTGGATATTTATCTAATATTTATTTGTTATAAAATTATAGAATCGTTGAGTTAGTATCCCATAACACAAGTCTCGTACTTTGGTGCTAGCTCAATCTGTGTGATTTGTCCTAATATATTTATTTATCCTGAAATTGTTGATTGATGACTGAGTACTAAGTACTTGTAGTAAATGATCAGAAAACATTTGCTGTCGAGCCATTCTGATATTTAAGATTCCGTATACCATACCTATGTGTAATCGAATTTGTAACTCAGGAAATACTTCATAAGTATCCTAAGTAGGTACAAAGTTTTATAAAGGTTTTATTTTGAAAATTTTAATAATAAACTACACAAATCAAAACACGACAAGTGTAAACAAACAGAAACAGATTATAAGTGTTACTGACCTATTAAAGCGACCCCTTTCCCACCCAAGACGGTTCAATAAAGAACTCCCTTTAGGTACGTACTATCTCAGTACATAGGACTGGCGGTCGTGACCTTTTAATGTAGACTACACTTCAATGTATAGAGCCGCTTTCCGCTGAGTACCTACCGCTCATGGATTAAAGAAAAATTCACCCTTTAGATGCGGCAAACCGCTAACATATTTGCCGTATTTCGTCAAGGAATTTCAGATTCCTGGCCATTATGTACATAAATACAAAATATGTACGAAATAGCTTAAACATTAAAGAGACTATTTTGTAGAGTGTATGAAGTGTTTATCTTCTAAGGATTTTATAATGCGTAGGTAGGTTGTTGTAGATTGTATAAGATTTGTAAGGATTATAACTTACTAAATCTTTAAATGATAAGCTAGGTATAGTTTCATCATGTTATGGTTGTTGTAACTAAATAAACTAGAAAAATTGAGTATAGTATACCTCCAGGGAGACAATTTAGGAAATTTAATATGGACTGCTTTTTACAATCCGCGCGGACGGAGTATCACGGAGTAACGCAGTTCACAAGACTTCATACGTATTCGGAGATGTTCTGAACTCGGTACATGCTTGGATGGATAACAACATACATATTACAATATATATTTACCTACTTACAATATAAAAGTCATTTACCTTTCCAGTTGCGCTCAGAGCAAAGTCCTTGGCACTGGCCCCTTTTCCATATAGGTTCGCATATACCGATATTAGTTTATGTTACGTCATACTGTTTGCATCATGAAGGTCGGCAGCGATTGTAATAAGTTTTATGGGCGATAAAAATAATTTCTACTGCTATCATCTGATTCGAAAACACATGTTATTTTATTGGATAAACACTATCAACTTGATTATTCGTGATCTTATGAATAAGTTGACGCGTAATGTTGTTGATAATGCATTACAACATACTTGACCTACAGAGGGTGCCCCTGTTATTAATCCGAGGTTTTGATTTCAACCGGCGACTGGTGAAGGGAGCCAGCAATTACGTGACGTCACCACGGTTTAACGACCCCATTACAACATTGAACATATTGTATGAATGAATGCAGGCCGCATGACGAAGAAATGACATTTTGTGTGGCAATAGGAAACGTCGCGAAGGTGCAGTGCACGGAAGTGTGTCTCCGGGTCTGACTGGGCCGGACGGTAAGTAGGAAAGATTTCATACTGCACACCTACTACAGGAGTGGCATGATTCATTGTGCTTAGACAGGAGGAGTGGCATGATTCTCTGTACTTAGTACTACTACGCTTGTAAGAAGGCATGTATTACTAGTAAGGCCAAAGGTGTACTTATTTTAGTATGTATTTAAACTGAAAACATTAATGAATATTAGACTATCAAATCTCTCTCAAAATATCTAGATGAATAGAACATTAAAGAAATATTGTCATCTGTGAAATAATTTTAACGCCCCTGAATCAACATTGGCACATGCCAGTGAAATCAAGGATGACAGTTAAGCGGTCATTGATCCAACGCGGCAGACGATTGTGGCAGAGACCATTATTGAAGCATAGCACATTGACACGATTACCGGGAGACGCGCGGGTCCGACCGAGACGAGCATTGATTTTACGAAATCCGCATCACGGGACTGAGAATGAACGGTCTCAGTCGAACCATTCATCTCGTTTTCATGTACACACTGCCGCTATTGCCATACGAAAGTGAGAGCGAAATTTGCTCGAGTTGCACTACGCATAGGGTATTGGCCTAAATACGAAGAGAGAATAGATATCGCACACTCGCTAATTGATCGGTTGCACTTAACTCATACGTAGTTTATAAGCTGCTCTACTGATTTGTTACTACTGCATAGTAGAATATTATTATCAAACTAATTTCGACCAATATGAAATTGAAAATATAGTCTAACGAATATTTCATTCTTAATAGGTAAAACATAAGGCTTCATTTATAAAAGAAAAATAAATACGTGCTTGAAATCCTAAAGGATTTCTTTCAACATTAGATGCGACACATTAATTTTGGCGTCAAATTGTACTTAAATAGGTCTACTGCCGACTTCCAAAGCGAATAAGCGGCGCAACTTATATTCAAAAACGTCAATTTACTCCAAATTTGAGTAATTTTATAAAAACTAAATGAAGTAATGTGCTGGCACACATGTGACTTGAGAAATCGATGAAAAGGAAAGAAGGCAGAGGTGAAACCACTCATACAGAGTCGACATTGTAAATTTGTGAGTCGTAGAATAGATAGAGTGAAGTATAAAAGTGGTATGAAGAAAGCTTAAAGAAAACTGCATTTGCAAATGTTTTTTGCAAATTCGGTTTACCACCTTTATCAACGGAACACATTATGCTTTGGTGTTAGAAAATTGTGTAAGGTAAGCAAACTCACACATACCCACATCACACACAGCTAAATCTAAATATAGCGGGCGCCGATATCAGCGGCTCGCCCTTGAACCAGTCGCACGGAAACATTTTATTATTATTACAGAGCTGTCGGCGAGCACGAGTACGTCGGGTCGTCGACCCCACAACCACGTGTCTCCTTATCGACAACTATCTAACTCGATTGTAGGTAAACAACATGCCGAGATAAATGACTAATTCCATAATGCTAGCCTATTTGAGCCATTCATAAATTTAATCAGCGTAGCGTCACAGCGATTTCGATGACAAACGCCGAAGATTCCGAACTTCCGTCACAAGCAATTTTTACGCTTAACAAATATACTTTAGCACCAATGTCGCAGAGAAAAAATAGTAAACAGTTTCGTGGTTTTCAATGAATTCTGAGAAATATCCGACAACTGAACAAAGTGCTGTGTACCATGAGATTACTGGGCATATTTATACCTAATATAAACTGGAAAGTGACAGTGCCTTATAAAGTTAATTACAAGACGCAGTGGTCGTCATAAGTCGGAAACATACCGTGGGAAGTGGGACAGCATTACGTAACCGGTATTTGTTACTGGCCAACCTACACCGTACATCCTTACAAATGCGTACGACCTTGAATGTGAACTCGAAAGTGTAAACAGGCACGTGCTCAATGCATTGTTTTATGGCAGCCTGTTGTGGACCGACTATGAGCCAGTTTAAACCGTTATCTAAATATACCAAATCTGTGCAAAATTCCCGCACTAAAACTTTACAACTAAGGGGAAGACGAATTTGCTTTACAACTAAGGGGTAGCAACGTCGAAGCTTCATACAAACCCTGGCTAAAATTCTTCTACTTCGACGTGTATATTTGTGAACTAAGTATATACTCGAAAAGATATAAGAAAACAGAGTTTGGAAAATAACAATCATGATAAATCATCATCAACATTCTTCTAGTTCCAATAGACCTGACATAATTGCAAACTTTGTTTCAAATTGTAAATTGTGCATTAAGGAGTACATTTGTATCTCATTATGTCACAAAAGGAATCCATCCATCTTTGACAAAAGCCACGTTAACGAGAGATGAAACCACAGATGGGCACATCACGTTTTGTCAAGAAAACAGTTTTGCTATTTTGCCTCATTGTGTGCCGTTCTTCATTTGGAAGTTGTACTGGAGCGTGCAGGGCCGATAGAAACCCTTTCAGATACACGTGCCAGATGTCAAGTCCCATTCACGTTGATTCCGTCAAACACGTCCCAAACCTTGCCGCTCACCGCACATATGTAGCATACATAATACATGTAAAAGCGACAGAACGTCGACGGCGGCTGCCGTATCAAGCCTTTTACTCCGTTTCGGAGTTTCGAACGCACAAATCTCCAGTTGGAAGCGAGTAATATTTGCCTACACATCAAACTTTCACTATCACTGTGCGCTTTCGTTTTTATATCTACTATCGTCGGATCCGCTTTGTTATTCCTTCGTGATGTTGTTTTTCTCTCTTTTTGGGTACTCCCAGACTGTCAGTGAACATTGTCTTTGATTGTCCCCTTTCAATTTCCAAAAGATTTTAACTGTAGTACCTAAATATGTACCTACATAGCCAAGTTAATCATATAGTTAGGTATATAAACAAATAAAACTTGTATGTCAGCAACAAATGGCGTTTAATTAATTTAGAGCCTTTTTGCTGTTGACGTTACAGTGGTATAAGGATATGTATCCAAAATTTTATAAAGGGGCCGTCCATTCATCACGTGATTTTTTTAGCATTTTTCCAGAAATTAGACCGTGTAGGCACTTTTCACGACTAAATTGATACTATAACTAGCGGCCCGCCCCGGCTTCGCTCCGCTAAAAACACAATAAATAATACCCCTAAACCTTCCTCAGGGATCACTATCTATTGGTGAAAACCGCATGAAAATCCGTCAGTAGTTTTTGAGTTTTTCGCGAACATACAGACGCGGTAGAGGACTTTGTTTTATAATATGTAAGGATAGTAGTTTCTCAAAAAGCTACAAAATGCTGACATTTCGAAAATACCACTGCTGAAAGAAATGCCGAAAGAAACTCATTTAAACAGTGTTAGATTTGACTCATTTAAATGCCACAAAGGTTTGCTTATTTTTGCCCGCTAGCTCCCAAGGCTATTTATTCCTTAGTGCAATATTCACTCTGTGGAGTGGAGTTAATACGGCATTATTCCAAAAGTCCTTGAAAAACTAGAAAATTATATTTTTAACAAATTGTCCTAACTATCCTAATCCTAATATTATAAATGCGAAGGTATGTTTGTTACCTCTTCCTTCACACTTATCTACTCAACCAATATTCTTGAAATCAATACATATAATAAAACAGTAAAAAAAGTGTTTCTGTACATTGAAGGTATTTAAATTAAAAAAATTGAGATCGATAGAGAATCAGTAATAGAATAAGATTTTAAACAAAACTCCGTTTGGATTTCAATGAAACTTTTTTGTTGTATAGCTATAAAACCTGGTCAACATATAGGGTGTAATTTATTGTGGAAACTGGAACAGCTCTAGTAGAACCTATAAAGACCAGCTAAACTGTAGGAAATATAGAAAAATCACATTAACAAAAACTGTTCGCCCTGATTTTCTGATGACGTATAAAAATCGAAGATATGGAACACCTGATGATGAGACAGACCAGCCACACTATAACAGATATGACAAAAGCGCCTTAACAAAAGTTGATCAGCCTAATGAGCATTTTTAACATAGGTTTTTGTAAAAAGACTCATTTGGTCTACGTTTTTAACCATGATTCACAAACATCTTGAGACTCAAAAATCTATTTTATTCCCCATGTCTTCTTTGTCGCGAGCAACAGCTCTTCTATAATATATATGAAAATGATGTCTTAGTAAAAGTTAACAAATCTGATAATCATTTTCTGTTAAGACTTAGCAGAAATTGTTCTTTTAGATAAATCTCCCATAGATATAGTATAGAATATGCCTACGGGTTTTTGTTATTTTGAGTGGTTACTTATTTCCTTTCCAGTTTATCTTTGTGAAACGGCAGCCTACCCGGTAACGCAGGGGAGCAGTCACTTAGATTTTAATAGCAAAGAAAATATTTTAAATTGTGTAACCATGCCTATTAATAAGTGTTTCAGATTTTTCTGTAAGTTAACCCTCAACCCTTTTAAAAGGGGGGGGGGTGAAAGATTGTATGGGAGTTAATAAAATTTTTAAAATAGTAAAAAGTGTTTTTTTTTTTAAGAAAAACAAAATTTGGAAAACATACTCTTCATAATTTTTCTCAAAGAATGACCGAGATTTTACTATGAAATTCACGAGGGCGAAGCCGCGGGCATAAGCTAGTTTTACATGTATTTTGTTTGAAGTACGGAGAAGGACATAAGGGCGGCACCTTTCATCCTGGAAACATAAATTGTCCCGTAGGAAATTCACGCGAAGCTGCGGGCAAAAGCTAGTTTTTTTTATGTAGTATTTTAAATTCATTCATATAATGAAAAAATTGGATTTAAAATTTTATGAGCAGAGTTGAGCTGAGTGATATTTGTAATCTGATTGATAATCAAAATAAAATCAATTGAGATTACTTTCAATCGCGAATTTATTAATTAGGGGATAGACAGAAGTTATCTAGTTACACACAAGACCTTCGAGTCTCGTGACGATACCCCTTATGGTAAATGGTAAACGATAAGACCTGGATCTAGTTGCGGACCAGGACCTCCGAATCTCGTGACTCATGGTTCAGTCTAACTTGGAACCAAAAAAGACGTGATATATTGACCACCCCGCGAAAACGGTCTGGGTCGCTAGTGTAAAAATTAATAATGAAAAGTAATTTAGACGACTAATGAAGTTTAGATTACATTAATCTCGATTATTTTTCAAGATTATTTTGTATAATCTGTAATCCTTGAAGAAGATTAGAACATGTAATCGCAATTCTTGATCGTTAATCCAATTACTCTGTTTATGAGTAAGTGCAAGCGGTTACATAGTACAATTTGCAAAGAATGTTGGTGCGTTGAACTAAATTATAAGGTTAGTAGGTATGCCGCAGCTCCACCCGCTTATTTTCCTAGTAAATGTGCCGTATGGCCTTCTCCGTATTTCAAACTACATGTCTAAAAATTCCAAAAGATTAATGGAGTAGATAAAGTGTGTAGAGATATTTTATTTTTTTTATTTATTTGGAATAACAAACAGCAACACTAAAAACAGTAAATAAAAGATATTATAAAAAAACTATTCAAACTGTAGGCAGGTAATAAACAATTAAACAAACTTACTTTCGCATTTACAATATTAAACAAGGATAAGTTAGGATATTTAAAATATTGATCTCATTGTTTTCATATACTTATTTTACTAATTTATATTTACTTCCTTATTATAAAACAAACGTCCTCTGCCACGTCGTCCGTCTATACGTGATAAACTCAAAATTACTTTTTATGCAGTTTTCACCAACAGATAATGATTCTTGAGGACGGTTAAGGTGTATAATTTTTCATGTTTTTATCTGAACGAAGCCGTGATGGGCCGCTAGTTTATTAGTTGGACTTTAGCTAGTTTATTGTTTAGAGTAATTGTCACTAACATCCACACTTTCCCATTTATTATAATAATATTATAATAATAGCCACGCAAGTGGGAATAATTTAATTTCGTTACACAGTTAGTTTTCTATTCTATATAAATATTACATTAACTCTATTACAAAAGTTTCATTTAAGAATTATATCAAAATATGAGCAATAAAAAACTTTTTCTAACTGCCATTTGTGTAGATGATAAAGTCAGAAAATTTTATACTTTAGATAAAAAAGAAATATTTAAAAGCATATTTGTGATAATTCATAGACTATAACAATGCTGCTGGATCATTATATGTACATTTAAATTTGGTTGGAAAGTCAATTTCAAACCGATTGAGCGCTGATCCTCGAGATGATGATGGAAAAATAATAAATTAACAAACTCTACAATTGTTAAAAACTAAAATTTTGAAATAACTTTTATTAAAAATTTATCAGCAATAAAAGGTAGCTGTCAAACAAACATCAATTGTGACGTCACATTAGAGTATCATTTAGTATGGTGCTTTTGTTTTACAAGTCCAAAAATGTGTGAGTTTATTTTTGTCATATCTTTGAAAGTATTGTCACATAAATTTTTTCACTAGTGTTTCTAAAGGGCCTTTGAATAGTCATCAAAATATAAATTTGCTTTTTTGACTCCTTTAACCTAGATAACTTGTTTATCTTTAGGATAAAAAATGCACTTTACTTTCTATTTATTAACTATGATCCCATTTAGGACAACTGATTTACATTGTAATTAAAGTTAATTTTTCAATGAAGTAAATTTTTTATACTAAGTAATATAATTAATGATTAATTTTAGTTTGATTAAATTAAAATACAAATTTATGATAGGCATGCATGGCATGCTTTTTATAAACTTAGTTATTTTTGAAACTTCACCCATTTTACCCATTAACAGAATAGATAAAATGGGTCAAATTTCAAAAAATAATTAAATTTGATATTATATAAAAACTGTTGACTTGACATGTGACAACATTCTCTATTGAGTTTATTCCAGTATCAAACTACTTGACTAGATACAATTTCGTTTTTCTGTTTCTTTAACTGACTAAATTGGCAAGATTAGAAAAAATAATTAGTATAAATACTAGCAACACAGGTTGTATATTTTAGTGTTCCAAGCAAAAGTTCCTGGGCAGCTTCTAGTTTGTGAAAAAAGGGGGGAAATTAGGATTTTCAGATTTTAATGCATGTAAAGGGCTATGTTTTCATAGGAATTGAATTATATATGACTGGCTTTCATCCATGGCTCCACCCACATTAATGTAAATAAATAATAATCTACGTAACTGACAACTATACTGATGATCAACCAACTATTTATCTATCTTAGCAGCCTTAACTCTATACTAGCCCAGTGGTACCTAAACACTTGGAATGTCACATATGTATAATTCTTCTGGAAGTAATTGGTACAATAACAATATTACTCCTGCATCAAAATCCATTGCATGATTTAAAAGAAAGATCGCTCAGAAATAGACTGCTTGCATTGAACCGATGTTTTATGGGGAATGGCAAAGAATTTGGAAAAACATATAACACAGCTTCACGGACATTTGTGATTCATTTCCTATACTACCTAATTTCTCCATCTTTAACTAGAACCTAAATTTTTTATTGCATATTTTCCAACTTTACAAATTATAAAGGATTAATATTTTAATAATTCTGCTTATATTCCTTGTCAATTTTATTCTCATAAAGAATTCAGTATGGTGGGAAAACAGTGCAATATATACATTTCACAAATTGTAAAGAAACAATACTGTACTATTACAAAAAAATTTCATCCAGTTCATGGCAATAAATGTAGATTTATGAGATTAACATATGGGTTCCAAAATATATTCTCCTGCTCCAAGTGAAACCCAGTCATTAATATTTACCTATTAAGTACATTATTTTTATGCATGTATAGAATCATCAAACAATATGCATCAGTTACTAATAATGAAAAACTTACCGTAGAATTTCTATAAGGGCTTCCTTGAGGATTATATGGTGGCATTGGCCGTGGAGGCCAGCCAGGTGCAGGGGCGTAGCCTCCTGGCGGTTGCTCATAGCTGTTGGGGTACCGATGCGGCGGTGCCCCGCTAGATTGCAGTAACGAATTCAGGGTCGGCGTTGGCCCCGGGGCCTGCGACACTGCCTGACCTGGGAAAAAGCGCGGCTGTTGCGGCGGCGGCCGCGGTTTGCCGGGAAAACCTGGACGAGGCGCGTAATAAGGATCAGCGCCTTCCGGATAACGATATTGGCCGTATTGGTCCGTCACTGGCCTTTCTCCGGGCCGGTCGTGACCGGGCGCATCACCTCCGTCGCGCGGCTGTCCCGGTTCGGCCGACATCGGCGATTTGCTCTTTGTGTTCACGACGCCATCGGGCGGAACGCGCCCAATGGACTTGTCGGTCCCGTTTTGTAATAACGCGTTCCGAGATTCACTGAGCTGCTCTGATGGATTCTGCTCTACATTCGCTTCGCTACGCTGAGACTCAGCCTGCGTCGCAGCCATGTTCGGCTGGTAGCGACCGTCTCTGCTTTAGCGATCGACCGGCTCGCTTACGTTACATCGAAATCGGGCGTCGGATTGCAAAATCGCGACGCACACACTTCCATCACTAAAAAGACGAATCACCACGCACAAATTGTAACGCGAAACGGACGAAAAATCGTTCACCGACGCACACACATCGATCACATATCTACTCCATAGGCGTAAACGAGGTTAGGGAAAAGGTTACATATCTAGCAAACGCTTTTGTCACGCTATAACAGAACATTTCATATCACTTTCACGTTTATAACACTTTGGCTTTAATCACCGATACAAAAACACATTCCCGGTAGTAAAAATCTAGAGGTATTCTCAAAAACAGAACAATAGAATCACGAAACTTCCAAAATTACTAGCGTCCGCCATTAAACGGACTTGAAATTTCTACAGCGCTTGTCTACGCTTCCGGCTATGTTCACTTCGGTTATAAAAAACAAAAGTATTGAAAGGCATATTTTCAATGTTTATAACAGTAATAATTTTTATGGCTTTAAAGTTTTATAGATTTGCTTATACATTTTCATTTTTACGTATAAAAATTGTGGTAATTACGGTTAAAAATTAGTTATACATGTTTACATTTAGGTCCATTGTACACGTATTTAAGGCAATGCAACCAACATAAGATGAAAATTTTATGACAAGTTCCGGTGGCGCCAAGTGCTTGCAATCTTGTAGCTAACTTCAGATCAATTTTTGATCTATAGAACTTTTCTGTTTCTTTTTTTATATTACAAACAATAGCAAATTAAAATGTCTGTATTAATAATTTTATTTTTACACACATTTAACTTTTGGAAAATATTTTATTACCTATTACAAACGAAAGGTACATAACTAATATCTGTGGAATCTGTTTCTTTTTTTTAATATTGCGGGATTGGCTACAACGGAAACATTTACTTTTTTAAAACTGAAGCCAGACAATGAAATCAGCTTTTATATAATACCACTTCTATTGGAGACATAGATATAAAAACATTGGAAAACCATGTCAGGCTGTTTAATAAAATAAGTTTTTCACAAAAATGACATTTTTGACAGAGGAAAACATTTTTATTACTCCTTCCAGCTACATTTTTATGCTATGCATAATACCTAATCGAATGTTCAAGATTGGATAAAAGCACCCAGTGTTGCTAGCTAACAGTGTTGCTAGCGGGTCTGCAGCGCGAGCCCTCACTTTCTTGACAGACTATACAAATGGCTAAAATCTGTTCACAACCCACAGACATTCAATTTACAGATAAATTAAATGTCTGTCTCACAACCTGTCTCTCTCTATACTATTTATAGTTTATTTCCACTTGGGTAAGTAGTTTTGAATGTGGAACACAGATATGAGAACCATGGAAAGCTCAGCGCAGATGGCGCTATTGGTACAATTAAGGTACACAAGCATTGCCAATGGATTAATTTTTAATATTGTTGCATATTTACGACCAAAAATACCTTCTACGCATCGTGGTGTGAGTTTAAAGAAACAAGGAAGGATTTAGTGGATTATCCTGAAAATAATAACACTATTTTAAGTTACGTTCTGCATTGCAACTGTGGTCATAATTTTGACTGAAGATCTTACTTGTATGAAGTCCATATTTTAATAAGTCTTCACGTGTGAAGTGTTCCAAGTTTTTTTCGACCGTTTACTGGCTCGAAATTTTTACAGCGTGAGGCGTTTTAGGCGTCCCATAGTTTTTGAAGTTTTTTATTTTATAAAAGTAAAGTACTCTAATATAACCGTTTTAATTGACATAGCAAAAGGCGGCAAAGCTTTTGTGTGTTCTGTACTCTGGCGGGATAAATGTGCAGTAATACTCCCTATTAGTAGGTGTACGGAGTACCTATTAATTCCATGATAAGATGATTCTTACATCTGTATTTGGAACCTCTGAGTTGTAGTCCGGGTAATTTTTTCCATTGGTGAAGCATTCTTGCTGCCGCTTTATATCCAATAGGTACTCTTGTTGCTGCTCCTAGATACCTACGCGTCGTTCGGTTATCAATGCTATAATATAGAATACCAGAGTACGAAGAATAATATGGAATACGAGGGACAAAAGCGTTCTTTCTCGTTTCTTCTCTTGCATTTCTATTGCGTAGGTAAATTTCTTATGTGATCGAAATTTTGGCCCTCGGTTTGTCCCTCACCCCACTTACTCCGAGATTGGTTTCAACAGTTTCCCTTTTTACTGAAATCAAAAATACCTTAATTTTCTCCGCTACCATAGGAACGTTGAGATAAAGGTAATGTAGGTACATACCATGTTTTTCGTAAGTAATTCGGAGTACCTACTAATTCCATGGTACATACATATATTATTCCAGGTTTCATTTTATCATCGCGCCCGGCAACAGCAATGCTCCAGGATATTTTATACAGAGGAAATAATAAGACATGAAAATTTAAAATTGTTTTATTTTTCTGTTACAGATTGTTAAGATGTTTGCAAAAATATTATTTATTTACCAATTACATATTAATTTGTTATACCAATATTTATTCCTTTGGAAATAAATAGACATTAGAAGGATTTCCACTCTTCGATAGTGGTGAATTTTAAATATTTTAGTAAATATCTCAAGTATGATTGATGTGATAAGTGTCCATCAATCTATAACAAAATGATTTTAATGAACTTTCTAAATACATGCATGCGCTAAGGTGGATTTGTGGTGAAGTCTTTATATCCCAATATATCATTTATAATTTTAATTGAGCGAATGTACAATAAATAAATGCCGAAATATATTTATTTTATATAAACTTAACATAAATGTAGTTATTTTGATTTAAAAAATCTATAAAAACGACAATATAACTTAGTTATGGCATAAAATTATATCTAAATCATAAATTTAACCTAATTTAAGTACAAAAGATCACTGTGTCTCCAATAAAATATTACAAAGTGTGATGGCAGACCTTTTACACTACTGTCAATAAATATCTACACTGTAAGTTAGTATCGTGCTCATGGCTCGTAATTTCCATTACAATCATATTCAAATCATATTACTGCAGGGCAGAAGCCTCATTTAGTAAAAAAGTATTCTGTACAACGAAAATGTCAGACTTTGTTTACACAATTTGGGGGATACTAAATTACACCAATATTTCATTGATTTATATCACTTAATTAAATTTGGATATGCCACTATCAATTTTATTAATACTGAAACAGTCCGAACTTAGTCTATAAGGCAAATCTCGATCGAGCCATATGGTATCACATAACGGAAACTTCACATGGAAAGCGCAAAAATCTGTCAGCGATTTTTTTTGTTGATGGTACCACCGCGTTTTCGAGGTGTTCTTCTCGAAACCCGTTTGCTAGGCGTTGTTTTTTATATGTCTACGTGAATCATGAGGAGCCGAATTCGTCCATCCACGTGAGGTATTTCTGTATGTCGCCCTTGGAGACGGATTTGTTGCATTTGGCCAGCGCTTCGATGAAGTCTTGTTTGGTGACGGGGAGGTCCAGCTCCTCCTTGGCAAGTTGTTTGATCTGTTCCGGCTTAAGTCCCGCTATTTTGCGTCGCATCGACATCATAGATGCATCTCTGAAACAATAAAATTATTTTTATCCATTTGTTAAAATACACTGTATCTACTGTACCTAAGATTGTACTGAAAGTTGTTAAAGAATATGAGAGCTAAGGCAGCCAGATTTTTTGTTTAGAATGATATTCGACCATGTTATCATTCTAATCAAAAAATCACATATTCATGTGAGCTTACTAGTGGCTATCAGACTTGCAACATTAGTGTAATGCGAGGACTTATTGTGAAACAAATGTTATCAAAATCCATACAGTAGACAAGGACACGATTTGTTTTTGTAAAATATCTCATAGCTTTTTATTATTAGTCCGCATAAGTTGTTAACTGTATTATGTTTACCTTTGGTGCAATAAAAAGTTTTATATTGTACTTACTAGTGGCCCGCTACGGTTTCGGTTGGGTAAAATCATAATAAAAAAGTAGCTAATATTACTCCAAATTTCATAAAAATCGGCCCAGTAGTAGTTATTGAGTTTATTCATTACAATCAAAAAGACAAAGAAAAGAAATACAAATCTTTTCTCTTTATAATGTTAGTATGGAAATATGGATATATTTGTATTGTACCTGCAAACATTAGTGATATCGGCTCCGGAGTAGCCGTCCAGCTTCCTGGCGATGGCCTTGAGGTCGACCTCGGGGTCCACCTTGACCTCGCGCAGGTTGATGTGCAGCAAGGCCTCGCGGCCCTCCTGCGTCGGCAGCGGGATGTAGATGCGCTTTTCCAGCCGCCGCCGCAGCGCCTCGTCGATGTCCCATGGGAAATTTGTCGCGGCTAAAACCATTACTACCTGAAACACAACAAATTTTTATAAAAATATGTTTTATTTTTATTTTATTTATTGCCTTACTATTTCTCAACTCAAGTTCATTTCTTTTATGACACATAAATATTGTGATCACAGGTACAGATGTTTGCCCGAGCTGGAATTCGCACTAGCAGACGGGCGTTGTGACGATTTCGTCACGGAGGTGTCAAAGATCAAGAAAAATATATAGAACGCGGCTTTGGTAGATATTACGAATGTAATATTTTCGGAATTTGCAAATGCGCATGTTCAGTGAAAATTATAAAAAAGAACAATATGATAAAATAATTACAATCTTTATTTGTATTACGTTTGTATTATGCTTTAAACAGGTACCCAATTACATAATACGTTAAAGAGAATACCCATCGGATGGCAATTAAATGTAACAGGTATGGGTGGTAGGTATGACTTGCATCCCATCAAAATGATGGGAATCTCTAGATTATGCGAATGCGAGTACCCTGGCGGGCTCGTGGGCGGCGGAGCCGAGCCCGTCCATCTGCACGAGCAGCTCGCTCTTGACGCGGCGCGAGGCCTCGTGCTCGCTGTCTGCGCCGCGCCGCGCGCACAGCGAGTCGATCTCGTCGATGAAGATCGTGCTCGGCGCGTAGAACCGCGCCTGCGACACGACACACGGCTTTTACGACCTTTGCTACGCCTCTATAATACTACTTTTCAAATATATTAATTATTCCATGCCGTTGGAATTTCGAGATAAAAAGTATCATATGTCGGTACAGTAGATTTTGCGTGAAAGAGTAACATACATACATACACACATTCTCACAAACTTTCGCATTTATAATGTTAACAGGACTAATAACTTTAGCCAATTTCTTTACCTCATCAAGTTATCAGAAAAAACATTTCGATTAATAGAATAGTTATGTTCTCTTGATGACGACATGTCTACCAACACCACTCGTGAATTATTATAATCTCTGGAACTTTAATTCTTAAAACATTTGTAGATGAAATTTTCTAAATAATAAGGCTGTCCCATTGCAATATGCCTTAATTATTGCCATATATACCTTAGGTACTCGTTCGTGCCGCATCGTTCCATTGTGGTTTTATATCTCATCGTTACGCGTCGCGCGTACTTACATCAACGAATATCAGAACAGTCAAGGCTTTTAATCCCAGTCGCCTCATACAACATCGACGGCCTTCGCCAAGCGTCGTTCAGGGCGGGGACCACACGCCTCATGACATCACAATAAGATTAAGCATGTAATGACACTTTGATAATGATGATAAATAAATAAATCGCATACCATCTCGAACAGCAGCCGCACGAGCTTCTCGGACTCGCCGCGGTACTTGGAGGTGAGCGTGGAGGAGGACACATTGAAGAAGGTGGTGCCGCACTCGGTGGCCACAGCCTTCGCCAGCATGGTCTTGCCCGTGCCCGGGGGGCCCACCATCAGCACGCCCTTCCACGGCCGCCGGATGCCCTGCAACGATTATTTATGCCAACATAAAACTTATAAATCATGTGATGTGTTAACTAGCTTATACCCGCGACTTCGCCGGCGAAAATTTCCCACGGGAACAGTTATTTTTCCGTAATGAAAGGTACCCTATGTCCTTATCCATACTTCAAACTACATGTATGCAAAATTTCAAGAAGATTGGATGAGTTGATAAAGTGTGAAGAGGTAATAAACAAATTTACTTTCGCATTTATAATATTAGTTAGGATTTTGTTATAATGAGTACAACAATTTATTTCAAAGAAATCTTCCAGCAGCCCTGTGACAAGTGAGGTGAAAGAACACAACCAATTATACAAAATTGTTACGAACTAAATGTTCGATAATTTGGATAAAACACGCCTAATAACACAAAGGGAAATTACGTACACCACTCTAATCACTTTTACTAATTAACACTAACGGTAGTATCGACAAAGTCGCTGGTAGTCACGATTTCGGATTTATCTCTTTGATGTCTCTTGTAACTCTTCCCAAATAAAACTGACTCCATGCGGCACTCACACACACACACTATTAGAAGTCGTACTTGACAATATGAGGAAATGAGATAAATTTTAATAAATATATCACCTTGAAAAAATCCGGCATCCACATGGGTAAGACTACAGCTTCTTCTAACAACCGCTTCGCTTCAGTGAGATCCGCTATGTCGTCCCATCGAATGTTAGGGTTCTTCTGGACAATGTCGCGTTCTGAAATCGTAATAACTTGAAATAAATTGACAATGGACACACAATGGCCCAGACTAAGTGTTAAAGCTTGTATCTCTGGTCCGATGAACACAACACAGAAACGCAGATAAATATATGTGATTACAAGTACAAAAATCTACCTATTTGTTCTATTATCCACGTTCTTGCAGGAATTAAAGAAAAACAAAATGTGTTTGCAGCATTCTTTCCGGATTTATTAAAAGGAATCAAGGTAATGGGAAACTGAGGATTCTTCACATAAGCGAAGGGTTAGTAACCTGTCAGACGTCTGTATTTCAGAATTTCATTACTCTAATAAGCCCGTACAAGCGTGCCCTCGAACACATAAAGACGTGTAACTATACTCGTATCAGTAGCGCGAGTTTGCTATTTACATCTCACCATAGAGTAGATTCGAAGTGAGACGCAGCAAATCAATCACATTGAGCCATTGCGACGCAATGACAACCACACTGTGCAATGTGATTGGTTGGCTGCGTGTCACTTCGAATCGATTCGATGGTGAGAAGTGAAAACATGCCAACCCGCACTAAGCCCTCTGTATATATAATCATACCAAGCATATCGACTAGATCGACGTCGGCGGCGGACGCGGGTTCGAATCTTCTCTCCTCGTCTTTGTGTTTCTCATCGTCTGTGTCGCCGTTGTTGTTGTCTCTGTCTTGCTTGTCCTTGTTGTTGCCCCCCCCGCCGTGGTCTTTATTGTTTACTTCTTTTGATTTTGCTGAAACAAAATAAAGTACTGTAAATAGAGTAAAAATCATTATCTACCTTGAAAGAAAGCCAGTGCCCCATCAGTGGGTCATTAATAATAGTAATATTTAAGTTTAAAAAAAACCCGGTATAAGTATAATCTATTGCTTCGTTCGGGAAGCCACAAAAAATTAAGCTTACATGATACTATTTTAATTTATTAAACGTATACATTACGAGTAATTAAGTACCTAGTGATAATGATGTTGACAATATGTGTAAAGAGAAATCTTAATATAAAGTTCTGTGATCTTAATAATCTCATTTAAAGCCTAGTACATAATAATCAGTTTGTTACCTCATCACACTTTTATCTACTCAATCTTCTTACATATATTTTGAACTATTTTGAAGTTTAGAAAAGGACATAGGGAATTCATCCTGGAAAAAAACTGTTTCCGTGGGAATTACACGCGTGTGGAGCCGCCGGCGAAAGCTAATATCTCATAAAAAGAACGAGGAAGTCACGCGAGTGATTTGTTTGAGATGACATAGATCTTACCACTATGTGCCTTGGCGGACATTTTGGGGTTCCTAACGTCTGACGTCTTGCGTTGCGAGGTGGTTGCGTTTCTGGCAGTCCCCGGCGCCCGCTTGGGGTCGCCGCGCATTGTGCGTGGGTTGTTGCGCGCCGACTTCATGGAGGGTGGTCCTCTGGAAAAAAGTTAATATTTATATTTAAATGCCGTTTGGCCACCGTTAAACTTAGCATCTCCCATGGATCAGTTGAAAATGGCTTGCAACTTTGACAATATAGGCAGTGTTTCTAGTTATGGATGGCCAACTCTGAGCTTCCCTTCTCCTTACATAGTTTAAATACTTTTTTTACTAATGAAGTGGTTTAATCTGGACCCTTTCTAATAAAACAGCCGTCGATTTGTGGGTGTGGATGGGGCTCTACGTCACTTCGTGCTACTGCTTAACGCACCCGTCTGCTTCAGCCCCGCGTATCGTCACGGACGAGAAATGGCACAAGGTTCCACTTTGCTTTTGGTTCGTGTATGCCCAGGATAAGACTCACTTGTGTTCGGCACTAGTGGGCGGCGGCCACGCGTTGGGGTCCCGGTCGGGGGGCGGGGGCCACACGTCGGGGTCGATCTCGTGTGGCGCCGGCGCCCACATCTGATCCCGCGTAGGGTAGTCCTCGAAATCTGATACAGAAATAATAGATTATACACCAAGATAGTAAAGTGATGCATTTTAATAGAGCTTGGCAAAAATAATTATTAGTACTTTTGAAATTATAAAAAATAAATTAACCCGGAGACGTAAAAGAATTGTAAAAATAAATATGTTGATACATATGAATGATTTTGCGTAAATATAGCCAATATAGTAATCTTATGTGGGAGTATATGATTCCGTAAACGCCTATAAAATTGTTTAAATGAATATCAAATAGGTATTATGTTAAAATTTAAGTTCTGTAACACAAAACATTCGTTTGTACATAATATTAACTCAAAATAACTATTGCATGGAACTTGTTTTGTTGATGAACTGATAAGTTCTACAAAATATGTTTGAGTTATAAGAACAAAAACATGTTGTTTTTATACAGGTTTCGGTCGTTTTTATTGAAAATGCGTCATAATAGTTGACAACGAAAACAAAATAAGAAAGTGATAAACTATCATAATACAACATAGATAAAGTGGATCATGGATTATCTAGGATTAGGGAGGAGGAGGAACATTTGGTTTTGCGTTTCTTTTCCTTGGAAGTGAAAATTATTCTCAAGTAAAAGTAGACGAAGTTTTGAGATTAAGCAAAATTAACCCCAAACGGGGTAGACAGAGCTAAGAGTTGCGAAACTCGAAGGCTACGTTTAGCTGTATGGCGGGCATGCTGATGGAAATAAGATTAAATTATGACACGCGTGCCTATTCTACTATGAGAAGAATCTAGTTTATAGTCCTTATCCTCATTCAATGTTTTTCTTCGCTCCCATAACAGCATGGTAGATTACATTTAATAAATAATAATACAATATTATGACAAGCCACCCCACAACTAAGATAGAAGTATCTTGATTACATTTATGTATTATCGACATCGACCATGTAACGTAATATTATGAAAGCTACTGAGCAAGCTCAGTCAGGCTCTCGCTTCAAAAATTCTTGTCGAAGACGCGTGTAGTATGAAACTCTCAATGTATAAAAACGAGTTCATTAGCGTATGTATTGACAAGGGAACACAATCATATGGCGACCAGCACTGAAAGTGGACCAGGTCAACGGAGCGAGACACGAACAGGCGAAATATTTGCGCCGTACTTACAGCTGCGGAATATAGACAATATGAAAATTAAGCTTTGTTTGTACGCAGTGGTCCTTGTACTCTAAGATTTAATCTGAATACTTGATATACCTACTAAATAAATACTAAAATGAAATTACACTAAATAAAAAAAGGTTTTTACAAGATCCCAACGCGCCATAGCGCATAACTTTTGGAAAGTAAAATCAATGTAATTTTGAATGTAGTCATAAAGGAGAAGGACACAATTTATTCATTTTATTGGTACTTATTTTATTACAGAACTATATAGTTCTGCATAACATAATCTGTTTGCATATTGAGTTGTAATGGAATCGAAAGACTGCGGTAGAAAACCGCAAACCAACGCTTTTATTACATATAGTTTTACTTTTGCACTTTCGCTAGTTGGTAGCCGTCATAGAATTGAATCCTAGGCTTGCGGTTTGCTCCCGCTAGTAGAAGTGTACAACAATTTAACTCATTCCTGACGGCCGCGATGCAAAATGCAGTTTTCATTTAGTGCGATTTATGGTGTTGACTCATTTAGCTTTTGCGTGGTATTTGTTATTTTATTAATTTCATATTTTATCTGAACTTATGGACAATTGTCCTGGCTGATTTATGCTCAAGTCAAAATTTTTAAGTGTAGTAAAATATAGGTTTATTCTATTTTTCATTTCCTATCCACGCCCCAAGAGGAACAAAAGATTATTTATTTTGTTGTGAATAAATACGTAACTGTGGATGGTAACGACTGGTGATTGTCTAATATTAAAAATAGGCGTAAAAGTAGTGAATAAATATAGATAAATTACTAGTTTAATTATCGTTATACCTTATCTACGACACGGTGGATTAACTCTTTGCCACTTCGATGATGTTATTACGTACGATACAAAATACAAAGTGGGATAAATTTGTTTACAGAAAATACTCATTATGCCATGAAGTTTTTTTATCCCTATTGTAATTTAATGACAAAAAAATAAAGGACAAAAGAAATCTCCTCACACGGACAAGTCAGCTAAAGTTTTTTTTACATACGTGACACATTATTAGTATGCATGTTGAGTATTCTGAGATACACCTGTTTGTATAAACATTGAATAACAACAGTGACTAAAATAACATTTTAGTAGATTGGTCACAGTACACTTCGGCTCATCAATAAAGTGCATTCCAAATAAATTAATCGATCATCATCAACAATTCTTCTGTGACAGAACACGCACAGAAAAAACTATTTCGCCTAAAATGATAAAATGCAGGTTATAAAAATAATAATTTGAGTTCGTTTGACCTAAATCTCGCCACATGGGTAGCAAATATGAGGTCTGGGTGTTACACGTAAGCTCAAAAAACGCCGAAATCCCTTGGAGAGTGTAGGCACCAAGTGGGCACACTAAGATAAAAAAAGGGATTTCCTTTTTTATCTTAGTGTGTTTATCCTTTACTTTTCGGGATATTCTCGGAGGCAAAACCTAGTAAATTAATAAAATTAGATTATTTTTCTTCACAGACTATAAAACACATAAATTGTCAAAGGTCAAGTAACTAAAAGGACAGGCTCATCGCGGCCTTGCAAGTTCGTTTCCCTTGCCTATTTCAATTAGACAACAATAGTGGTCTCTGACGTCACACCTCCACAATAGTACCAGCCTTCGCCCTGACTTCGTCGGTAGAACAATGGTCACTTCGTCACAATTACTTGGCTCATCTCGAATGGTTAATTTCATTAGATTTTCTAAGAATATAAGTAACTAGTTGGGCTTCGCTCCCGTGGTAATTTCGAGATAAAAAGTACCTTATGTTTCTGGTATGTATGTGTGTATGGTTATATTCTACCCGTGTACGAAATTTCATAACAATCCGTCCAGTAGATTTTGCGTGAAACAAACGAGTAACAAACATACCTCCTCGCAATCTTTCGCATTTATAATAGTAAAATTATCACAGTTAGTAAAATTACAAAGAAGGAAGATGGAAATAAAATGAGCGACACATTACTTTTTTGGGACAAGTAAAATATTGTTGCATACTTATGATAACTTCAATTTTTCAAAAGAGGTAAAGTTTAGCCAGAGTTACCACAAAAAGGAGCCATCATTGCAATTTACTGGTACAAGGCCAAATCAACTTCAAAGACGTGTACATGATTTTTTTTCGTCACGATTCGAAATATTCGTCAATAAATTTTCACAGGCGCGATGTCAGTTAGCCGGGCATGTAGCAATAGTGATGATTGATGTTAATCATCACATCCGTGCGGTTGAAACATTTCTTTTCTATCCGCTGCATGTTTCTTAAGAAAACTAGGTTCGTTTCTCGTGTAGACGCTTTTATCTATAAATGACGTGACGAGAGGTTATAAAACGCATTTCTTTTAAAAGGGCGTGAAAAGACTGTACTGCACATAAACGGAATATTTTCTTGTATTAATGAAGACTTAGTGGAGATTCTTCTCAATTCCGCCAGTAAGCACACCATACAATACAATTAAACGTGGTTATCGAGTTCGCATCTCTTGACTCTGCCCTACTGTCAATAGACAATTGAATATAGTTGTTTCCCGCGACTTTGCTCATGTGAAGTTCAGTGAGAATTTCGGGATTTGTGTATTGACACTTCTTGAGAACTTCGCACTGAATGTGGCTATTTGCTGTAAATAGAACCGATAGTACCAAAGTTTAGTGCGTTATCAAACAAACGTAGATGTTTTATATAACGTGTTGCTGGCTTATTAATAGATTTAACTTATTTCAATTTGTAGTTATTTTGATACCTAGGAGAAACTGCGAATATACAAATTAAATTTCAAAACAAGAATCTACACAGATAGATAGAATCTAGACATATTTGTTTTTTCAATTACATTGTATTCAAATTGATATTTTTCATTACCTTTGGAGCCCGTTCTCCCAGTTCCAAGTTCGTCGTACGTAACGTCATTATGCTACGAACAATGGGTCGGAAGAGGCGTCACTCCACCGATAGTTGATTGAAGACTGTTAATGAATGAATGCATTCCGATAATTGAGGAAAACGATGCGTTTATTTCTCGTGAACCATCTGTTTTTACTTCATAATCACATCATCCATACGACATTTTTTTTCTGTGGCGTGATTTCTATCTCATTTCATTTTGAGGTTGACTGGCAGACATGTTTATGTACTATGGGGCAGCGGAAATAACCGCCGTATATCATTAGTTCTATTCTCTGGATTAGTTCCATCATGGGACTTTTAGGGCTTTAATTCTCCCACCGCGCGTGGGGTCAAATCGCTAAATTAACGATTTATTTGAATTCACCATTCCTCCATATATCATTAGAAAAAAATTACGACTTAGTACCAATACATTTGGATAGCATAGAGGTTTGACTGTACGTCAAAAATATCAGTTTCATGATACACAATGCCGGGTTTACACTATCGCCGGAATCAGGCAGGTGCCAACGCGACGAACGTACATTGCGCAGTTTGTATGCGAGCTTTTTATTATGGAAAGATAGAAACCGATGCTATTTTGGCGAATCGTTTTCCGATAGTGGCATCAAAAACTTCAATTTCATGATACATAAAGTCAACACATGTTCGTAAACATTGTCATTCTCAAATGTAAAGATTTTTACGTAATAGTATATACTCGATAAATACTTGAATAAGTTGTTAACACGCATGTAAATGTTTAATTTCATAATTTACTTTATTATTTATTTACGATTCGTGTAACGTTAATTTAAGGAAAGCTATGTTAAACGTGTCAAATTAATTAATTGACAGCAAGACTGGATTTGTAATAGGTAGATATTTTTATTATAAATAAAAAAAAATAATTTGAAACGTTTTTTTTATATTCATTTTCATAAATACATATTCAGTCACACCTATACATGTGGCAATATTTATTAGACTGAAGAAAAGCGTTGAATGATTGGAATGGTTTAGAGTCGACAATACATACATTGGTTTTTAAACGATATGAGGATATGATGAGATACAATTTCTTTTTTACCTTTGCGTGTCGACGCTCTCCAATGATATCAAATTACTTTCAGAATTAGACTACAACTACAAACGACAATAACATTTATTCAAACTTCACACTATTCAAATTTACTCATACAAATTTAATTATCCAAAAATATTATTTTAATTTAAAGCACAGGACTAAAATGTAGAGCGCACGGAATATAGAGTAAAAAGCGAAAGTTCCGACTGCCATTGGGACCCTTTCACCGCCCTTTCACGAAATCCGAGACAAAGCTCTTATACTACAAACTCGATCAAAAACCACGATACGATTTCTATGTAACTGCTTTGTCGTAAAATGTTAATTAAACCGTTCGCTGGCTACAGCTGATTGCAGTTCTATTGGAGCTATGCACACATTAATTAATTCGGTTTACGGATTAAACTATACATATATTAAGTAAACTATACATGTACCCGGAGATTCACTTCTGTATTATTTTTCAGGTTGTATTCTACCCGTGGAATAAATGTACCCTTTTTATTCCGGAATTCCTACGGAAGCGAAACCATGGGGCGCAGCTTGTGATGGAATATAAAATTATTGAAATATCCAGAATGATAGCCCAGTGTCTCTGTCGTATGGACACAAAATGGCTGATGATAAACCTAGGTTATCGTTGCACTTACTGCCTGCTAAAGGAGCTATAGCCTTCTCCCCCTCATGCTGGAACATCTGCAGCGTCGCGACCGTCGCTTTCAGCTGCTCATACTCGCGGGCCATTTGCTTCTGCACCTGTAACAAGTTTGCATTGTCTTTGAAAATCGGCGACACACTATTTTGATACAATTTGCGACAATGACGTCCAGTACTAAGCAGCTACTCACTGCCAAAGTTTATCTCATTGTACAGGTCTATGCGTGTACAGATGATCGGGGATCACAATAGACGGGACATATAGTTTAAGGAGAAGCACATTAATAAGCATGGCTATACTAGGGTGCACTGTGGTTGTAATAAAGATTCAAAAGAGCTATAAGATTCAAAAGCTTTAGGATGTGTATGAAATTCAACGACAAAAAATCAAATCTCGACATTTCTGGAGAGTGGTGTACAAATATTGACTTCTAAGGATTACCTCATTTCAACGATCTAAAGTTCACTTCACACGAAAAACCATTCAACCGCGATCACTATATCGCAATAGCGTGTTCGAAACGCCCAAGCAAAAAGTGGCAGTCAATCTAAAATGGAAATTTAATACGTCACTACGCGTGGGCACAAAAGTGAAATCCCGATTTCTCAGCAGATTACCACACAATCTAAGTCTCCAGAAGCTCTTCCCACACTGAGCTCATTAAAAAACACGCAACAAATTTCACCCAATTCAATTTAACACCTTGACCGACTTAAGGAATCGCCAGTCCGATCTCGTAAGGTCGCTCTTATTAATATTAAAACTACCCGCACATTTAAATACGCTCTTTACAAATATCACACAGTTTTGTTTCTTATACCTATTGTAATAACATTTAAAATAGCTTGAGTTAGAAATTCACCCCAAAACACGTCATGGAGGTATATGAGTTCAACGACCTGCCCCGTCAAACGGAGTGGTACATATGCATAACAATACAGAAGAAATGTGGCAGTCGACAATAGAACAAACGTTTGGCTTACATCCAGCCGCAGATTTAGTCTATGACCTATAGAAGATGCACGTAGAAACTTGAAGGCATCGATTTACTAATTAAGAAGCTTATTAGCGCTGACGGCTCTAGCTATTGTTTTCATTGTTGTTAATGTTGGGTTATTTCTTTTGATTTATATTTATCTGGCAAATTTCAATCGTTACGTACTTATTTATAAAGAAGTTTCTTCTTTAGTGATATGTACTTACTGTAAGTAATGAAATGCCTTATTATGTGAAGTTCAAATATATCAAGTATGTTTCCGTTCGCTGTATGTTTTTAACGATAATTTTAGTCTTTAACATATTAATTATGTTGACCTTTAGTTATCTCCAGACGTGGCCGCGACACCGTGAAAGCGCAAACTGGTTTCATGAAGTCAAACGATCGAAATTCATTAGACCAAAATACCTATAGCAGAACATATTTAATCACCGAGTAGCATAATATTAGTTATTATTTTAACGAATGATGAAAATAAACTGACGTGATGCGTTAGCTGACGTATCATGAATGAGGAAAAAACCGGTGGTCGATTGAAACAAATGATGTTTTAAAAAAAACTAAATTAAAAATCTAAGAAATCCCCAACTCCGAAGGTTGTTGGCATCGGGTGGTTGAGTTGGTTTCTGAATGGCTGAACACACATTTTACAAACATATCGAAGAACATTTTTGATTAAATTCTATGTCAATTAATAAAAACTAGATTAAAATTTGTTCAGCCCTTTTTCTCGTACTGATACACAGACACGTTACATTTACGTTAAGCATGTACGACAATCAGTGAGCTGGAAAAATACTCATAAAAACAAAAATAAAAGAAATATACATTCAATCAACATAAATAGGTTCTTTTACATTATTTAGTTTAACAATAGTCTCATTTGTGAATAATTGTTTAGAAAAGTAACAAAGCTTGGACCCAAAATAAAACGTGCTCAATATCAACTACGCTTGATCGATTCATACATACATTGTTGTGGGGAATTTCAAACAATTTTTTGTAAACCGGATGCATATTTTTACCAGAAAAGGCACAAGAGTATTTATACTACCAGATTCAGTGAATAAAGTTATACAAAGCTAGTTAAGTTATACAAACCTTTTTAATCAACTAGAAAACAATTGGTCAACATTCCAATGTAATACGAACCGACCGAGTCACTAAATCATGTGTGGCTCAAACGTCTAATTTCTGTATATAATTAAACATTTAATATTAAACATAAAGTACTTTCGAAAATATTGGCTCCACTATTTTTACACGGGAAAAAAGTAAATACTGCTTAAATATAGCTAATTCAACACAATATGGTAAAATAATACCTACATCACGACATTCACGACACACAAACTCAGAAAACAATACACTCCATATCTGGACACTCGCGTAAAACTCACTTTCTTTAAATTGGTCTGAAAATATACAGTTGTTCGATTGTGAAGTCGTGATAAACTACTTTTGGATCCATTCTGCCTCTCAGTGGGTTTCCGGCCTGTCTATAGACGATGTTGGGGGGAATATTCTATTCATAGAACATACTTTTTACCTAACTGCAAGGAAAGGAAATTACTGAATTATTTCCCTTCTAATAGGTCTTGTATATTGGGCATGGGCATTTGTAATGCCGGTTCCCTCCTCAGCCGTTGAGCGTCGTCCGTCGGTCTGGTTTCCTATTTTTTTGTACTTATTTACTTCGCACGGTCGTCGGCATCCCTAGTTGTCAGACCAATGGCAGGCATATCATCCTTGACGACATCAAGCCAACATTTCTTGGGTTTGTCTTGTACCTTCTGCCAGGGTCAGGCGGGAGCGATATAGCCACATTTCTTCCCGTAATTTGCTAGTCTACTCACGCAAGCCATGAAGTTATTTGTAATAGGTATGGTTCAATAATTTATTTTCTTCAATCTTTACTTGAAATTCCAACTCTACGTAATTTTTTTATTTAACCTTTTTCAAGTACCAAAACAGACAAACGAGACAGGGATAGTGTTTTCTACATATAAGCTAGACTTTCTAACTAAGTATAGTAGAATATTATCCGTTGCAAAAAGATAATAAGCTGCGCACGCGAGTGTTTGATGAAATCGAGCGATTAGACATTTTTTATCGAAAATTACGTGTCAATATGCAAATACATGGCATGCACTAAACATCCTCCAGTGAGGTGTGCCCGTAAAAGTGTAACGAGTTAATCGTATCGAGTCGTTGATAATCGAATGATCGTTCCATTCATTAAACTTGTTTACCGAATATGGATACATTTTAGTGTCAATTTCCACCGTTTTTTTTAGAAAACCCGGCAAATTAATTTATTTTCAATATATACTTGCTGGAAACATGCATAAAAAATCAATTAAAATGCATTTATGAGAGTCGGAGTAGTGCAAAAAGTTCCAATGTTCCAACTATGATGAAATGCAAACTAGATTTACGTCTACCTGTACAGTTTTTGCTTTTAATTACCTCTTTCCCATATCGAAAACAACTAGGATTTCCGAGTACCGAACAAGCTAAGGGTTTCTCAACTGTATATGGATAATGCATCCAATGCAATGCAATTAAGTAGATGATGAAAAGATAAAAGATAAAGTAAATTATGAAATAAAAGTTAGATCATCGTATCGCTTTCGCGATTTTAGTCGAGTAGTTTTTAATCAATTAAACGAATGAAAAGATTTTTAAAATTGAAAATATAGCGATTACTTCCGCACGATCGAAAGTGAGCAAACTGTAAGCAAAAAATGTTTGATATAAAACGAGATCCCACTTGAGATGTAGAAGAAACATAGTGAGCCTGCGTAATTTTCTTGCAGCCCCATCTCCATATCCCTAGATTACAGAACAAGTTAATGTTACAATAGAAGCTGTTTCCCTTCAATAAGCAAATTATAAAGCCATCACTATGACTGCACGATTGCACATAATAAAGCTTCTTTGTAACGCAAATTTAATGCATTGTCATTATATGAAGGGTACAGATGTATAGCTGGTTTGGAAGACGATGCATTGATGACCTGATGGTGTACCCAGGAACGGCTTCCGACTAGGGAACTCATCAACGGTTTACTAGACCGAGCCAAATATATAAAAAATATATTATTTTAGAATTTCCATACATACCTGTTTACGTGGCGAATAGGTGAAGCAATTTTACATTTTAACGAAACCTGTCTTGCCACCTGTAGGGTACATTCCTATCCTACGCCCTTGCTAGCTGGCATTCTGAATTTGTGAAGGCCACACGTGGGCATGGGCATGGCAGCGTCTGTGAGTTTTCTTGCACAACGCGAATGTCCAAGGGCTTAATACTCCATTAATTACAAATTGACTACTTTCCAACTAGTCGAATCAGTCAGACACTTTTTTCTAAATGAAAAACAAAAATGTATATGGAGTTATGTGACGTCACGATTAGGTAAATGACGTGGTCATTTTGAAGTCTTGTACATAGTGCTTGTATTCTTTCATGGCGCGAATTCTATTCTATGTTAAATTTTTTTTGAAGCACTGTTTTTACATTTACAAAAATCACTCTCAAAAAGTTAGATCCATGGAACTCAGTTATTCGTTTGTTGTATTGGAGAAAATTGATGTGGTGAACTTTGATAGCATGAGAATCGGGCCCCAGGACGAGATTGGGAAAGCGCTAAGATGAGTGAGAGACACAGTTGGTAGCTTACACCTTTGTTCGTATAGTAAGGATGTCTATTATTTACGTGCATTCCTATGTACATACATACATGCATTACAGTGAAATGTGTGTGGGTTGCAGTGTGATTCATTGATTCATGTATCATTGACCTCAAGCAAATTAATCTTGATTGCCCAATGATGTAGCTCGTTCAGATATGACAGACACAAGTCGCTTTTATTAATTAGCATAGCGCTACATAAATTATACTGAATTTAACTAGTACTAATAGTTTTTTTACTGATGTTTTTTACAACAAGACCGAAAAATGAGCATGTGCATTGCAAGCAAACACCACAGTCCAAGAACACTAGTTTTGCTTTGTGGACATTAGTCTAGAGTTGCCATAAGGCTTTTAAAGTAGTAAGTAGGCCGTAAGTAGCTATAGCAACCTCCTTACCACTCAACACCCAGGACTTGGAAGCTCAAGAAAAATTGACAAAAACAAAGAGATCATGAAAAATTTGATGTTTAGTACATCACAAAACTCAGTCAACAGACAACTTAAATAATCCTTGATTTTTTATCCTATAATATGTAGTTAATGAGCACACTTTATTAATAATAAAAAATAATTGCTTTGAAATGTAAATTTCATAAATAACCACCAATTTACCAAGTAATAAACTACAGGTCATTGTCCCCATGTAGCAAAACACAAATGTAACAAGATACATGAGTCAATAAAGGAATACACAAAGGCAGAGGAAACAGCATCAGAGTAAAGAATGAATTTGTAATATAATCTTGTTTGTAAGCAACTGTTGTTGAAAATATCATGAGCCTGGATTAAAGATATTCTTCATGTATGTGATAAATACATGAAGAATGTCTTTAGTCCAGGCAGTGCTGTGTGGCTCCCACCTTAGAAAAACCTGACTCTTTGGGAATTATGTTGTTTTATCTGCTCTAGCGAGGGACACATGTTTAATATCATTATGTTTCTTTAAGGAAATCAAATAAACTGTAAATTAATGAACTGTGTGTTACATGCTTTGTGCTTGAATATTTTGTAAAACAATTTCTAAAGAATTCTGTGAAATAAAGCAATTATAATTCATGCAGTTATATTTTTACATTCAAATCTAAATGACTATGGGAATGCTTTAATTGGTAGCAAAACATGCTGTTGTTAGTTTTGTTTATTGTTACAAAGACTTTTTAAGTTAGTTTTTTTCCTATGATCCAATTTAGAAGGAATCTTGCCTTTTACACTCTAAATTAAATACACAATAAAATAAGACCAATTTAAATTTTAGTGTTTACAAAACATTGTAATGCATTCCAAATTAATAATCTAGGCCTATCAAACTTATTCAAGTGGACATTATAAGAAGAATATAATAAATAATATGCTGTAAGAAAAAAATTAAATAAAAATAGATGAACATTTTTCTGATCTTTGTTATTTATAAATGTAGGTAAATATGTACATACATATATACATATAAACTGTCTGTGTTAGACTAAATAAAAGGTTGCAGTGCTGTTTGTTGCACCATTCCTCAACTGCTTGTTTACGTCAAGAAGTGAAATTGCTTTTCTGAGCAAGATTTAATTTTACTTGACCAGTCCAGGTAAATTTAAATCTCCAGATATATGAGTCATAAGAAAATATTGATAAGGTGCACAATATTAAATGATGATGATCATGCCATGGCTAATAGAAACTTACTATTTGTAGGATATTTGTTTAGCCTCATGTGTGGGTTAGACCCACAAGCCACTAACTAACATGTAAAATACTTTATTGTTTCTTTTACAGTGTTTCTTGTTCTAATATGAATCTGATATGTTCTTCATCACATTTAGAAAATTGAGACATCAATTTGGAGGTTAGTGCACACTTGTGACAAATAAAAATAAACATACTTAGTACTCATTAATCTCAGCATGTGGCCTTCCGCCTTCCTTCAAAGGCGACTTTAATTATCACTTATCATAAAAGGTAATGCCACTATTCAAGGCGACCCACTGCTACGCACGACGGAAAATTGAAAAAAAAAAAACGAAAATTTGACTTACCAGTTGCCATTTGGACTTCCGTGTGGGGTCTGCTATAGTGATCAATAGCCTATGGATCATTTGCACTGTTCCTTCATAGTACACCAATGCGGACTCGTAGTTCCCCATCAGTGCCATTTCTCTCGCCAGCTTCGTGTTCTCGCATATTTCTCCAACAGAAACTGCCATTATTGTCATTCCCGCTGCGTTCATGCAACGATTCCACGGCGGAATCTGATGTTCCTCTTCAAAAACCACTTGCAAGTAACCGTGTGATTGCAATCCCGAATGTACCACTTCTCATTTTTGCACCACAAACCACCCGACTAACATTTTGTTAGTATGACAATCGCATGATATTTACAACTGTGTGATTTTTTCATGCATTGCTTATCTCATGGCTACATAAAATTTATAAAAATTGAACCAGATTTATAAAGACAAAACAAACTTATCAATTTTGTTCGACAGTCTACAATCACAATCGCAATGCAACTGCCAACCTATATGCCAATCGCACAAAATATCAACCAATCAGAAAGAGACATTTAAGGTTTTGAATGTTGGCAATAAAAACATAAGTCTGTTCTCGTTATATAAAACACTCGATTTAAATTTTGAAGATAATCGATTATGAACATTGTGGAAATTCAATATTATTTACCCGATTCTAGTTTGTTTTTCGAGAATCGAGATAAAAATTCTTCACTACCTATTCCAGAGGATTTCAGACCGTTTTCAGAAGTTAAAAGTGCGAACTACGAACGAATGCACTGCGCTGCGAAAAGCCAACATGGATCCCGCCCGCGCATGCGAAAGGCCCTTTCTAATGGTGCGTCCACACCCTAAAGCATGATATATGATATATCACGATATAGGCTTCGGGTAGCTACAGTTTGCAGTAACACAGTGAAGGCACAACACAGCAGATTATCATGAAAATGTGTAAAATCATAGATTAGTATATTTTTTTTGTCTCTATGTGTAAAATAAATATTATATAATTTTTATTACTGTAAAAAAACTGTAAAGGAAAATTGAGAAACTATGAATATTGAAAGCACGTTTTCGAAAATTTCAGCTGTGAAGAAAGCCGAGTGTTCCATGGCAGTTTCCTTTCTTCTCAGTTTTCGAAACGCGTATATCGCAAGAGCGGTAGCTCATTCGCTCAATGTTCTCTAGCGCTGCCATCATATTTTTATCAATTCCTCAGAAGTAAATTAAAAAAAAAAACCGGTAAAGTGCTAGTCACTATTCGCATGATGATGTTGTAGAAAACGTTACATTCTAATAAAATCAATTACCTAATGTAGCATAATCCCCAGTGGCATATTTTTTGTTTACAATACATATAAAAATGTGTTGGGTTGGATTTAGAAGGAAAACAACTTAATAACAATAAACATTATATTCATAAATCCTAAGTATTATACATAGTATGAAACATAATAAATCTTCAGTTATACAGTCCTAAATCTATTTACATCGACGACTCGCTGCACAGTTCCTTGCTTCCGTGTTATAGTCAACCGCATATCACGTTACCATAAATCTTTTATGCGTCTTAAATAGAGGCGAGTTTACCATAATTTTGGGTGGATTGATTTGCTGTTATACATACCCTAAAAGCGAACAGATTAATAGAAAATTCGTATTAGTACTACTAATTCTTCTGTTCAGTGAAATCTGTTTATATAGTTCTTGGAAATAATATAAGCGACCTCGTAATGCGTTAGATATTTAGCCTTTAGGGTTCCGTACCTCAAAGTAAAACAACGCAACCTTTATATTGTAAGAACAGATTTGTTTATTGCACAAGTTGAATGTGTATGGGCTGCTGTTAAGCTATCTTTTTTATACAGACATGATGAGGTAATCAGAGCCGAGAATTGGGAAACTCGAAATCCACGTTTACCTAAAAAAATATATGGGTGGGCTTATTGGTGAAATATAGAACTGGAATTCTTATTTAGCGAGCGATAAGGGCACATAATATTATTATATAAGGATGTGAAAGTGTCCTTCTTACGTAACGTAAAAAGTTTTTTTTTCTAAAAATGGAGTAATGGATTGAAGTGATGTTTAGTGTGGAGATAGTCTTTTGTCGCGGGTGGAGCTGGGGGTATTGATATATCCACAGCTCCATAACTTACTATGTATTGGCGGCCTAATCCATGCTATTGGATAAACTTTCCACAGAAAATATCACGAATTAAGGTATTTTTTTTATAAAACTATTTGTGTAAAGTCACAGATTAAATAATACCCCAGTAGTAAAGTAGTGCAAGTAACCCGGTATATCACTAACATACAAATACAACCCAATTAAACAACTCGAATTTAACAATTAAAATAATGTACACCCTTGAGTACAGATATTTAGGAAAATACCGTTCTTTCCACCATACTTTGTAGGATCTCTCAATCAATATTTAAATGTTTCTGTTAAAAAGAAACGGTTTTATGTACATTTGAAGTAATAGAAAAGATAGATACTTTAAATTTTATTAAAGCCAGTTATATTCTTTGGGAAAAGAAAATATAATTATTGTAATACAGCTATAATCATGCTGTAGATTTTATAACCTGTGTACACCTTAAATATTACGACTAATGAAATTATAAATATTCTGTCTATATCTATCTAAAGAAATTGTTGAAATAAAGAGACAATGACATACTCTACTCATGTGATTAATTACATTAAAACAAGGTAGCGCTAAAATCAATACAATTATTTTAATATGCTATTTGCATAAAGAGGTTTTTTTTATAACGATTAGAATATTGACATGATTGTTTCATATTTATAATATTACAATATTAACACACATAAGCTGGTATTAGTTTTGCCTTTCGTGTTTTTTCTTTAACAGTAAATAAACCAAGATATACAAAAACTTACTTTAAATGTTATTAGGAATAACATTGTACGCTTTTTATACAAATTCGGTGCAAACTTTGTGAGTTAAGCACCAACTTAGGTAAGACGAGACATAAGACTAGGAAATAGAATCGTTGTAGCATTGAAGAAAATATGGCATTTTATAAGCTAGATTTTAAACCTAAGGAAAAATATATAATTACAAATCTAATAGACACAAAACTTAACTAAAAACTAAAACAGTTGTGTGTTTAACACAAATTGTATGAAAATGTTGGCTTTTTTGACATAATAAATAGGGGGGGGGGGATATATAACCATAATACAATGTTCGCTTTTATAATAAATAAATTGCAGGATATTTCTCTCATGATTAAAATGTGTGAGATAAATGTCCGCAAGAAAATTTGTTTTGACTGTATGTAAAATTTTAACAATGAGGCTTGAAAATTAGGACATTATAAATATAGTCAGTTGTATTTTTATACAATGGAAGACGAATCTTTAAAATTTGAGGACGTTATGTAGTCGTATTTTCATAAATAGTCAGTTTTTTTACATTGAAAAAGATCTCCCACGATTACCCTAAGGTGTCAATAACCGACAATATAAGCAAAGTATGTGGTATGACAATATTTGAAAATATGTAACGATTCTTCAGCATTGAAAACTATTAAAATGAAAAACTTCAGTAAGTTTCAACAATACGCTGCACCTTGAAAACATAAACCATAAGAAGAAAGATGCATCATATTTTATGTTTAATTGAATAATAGAAAATTAAAAAGGATACAGGTTGAAAACACGAATATTTTTATAGTTTTTGAATTATCTGAAAGCAAAAGCCTTATATTAATTTTGATTAAAAAATGTCATTTCCTAAACCCATTTTTACAGTCCAAGCTACACTAAAGTTCTTATTATCAAAAGCAAAAAGCTCATATTCTATTAACATTGATCTATTTCAGTTCTTCACAATAAAGTAGCGTACCCTGATACCCATATTCTATCTCATTCACTCCTGGGTGTGGAATAGAGATGGGTATGCTTTTTTAGAATACCTAAAAGAGTTTCTAAGATTTATTTTATAAGTAAGCGTCGGTCGAAAGCTATGTTCATTTGTTGACATATAAAATAGCCTGTGTATAATACAACAAGATAATTCTCTGACAGCCGTATGTGCCAAAGATTTATTTAATGTTCGCTTTTTGAATTGCACTAGAAACATTCTTTAATATGGGCCTGTTTCACCACTTTCTGATTAACTGTTATACTGTAATCTGACCTATCCGATAGATAAATCTTCCTGATGTCATTGGACAATTAGCACTATCCAACACTTGTGAAAAACAATTTTGACGCTATCTGTTCGATATGTCACAAACACTATCAGATACTTTATCAGCATATGGTAAAACAAGTCTTAAATATACTATATTGGCATATATATAATCATATATGCCAATAAATCCTTTTTAGCCGACATACAAATAATGTTTTCTTAACGATTAAAATTTGCCTCCAGGAAATAACATCATAATTTTTTTATACAAATATATATACAACCTTATTATGAAGCACTATAAATTATTGTTTATCACAATAGTAGATGGTCCAATGCAATTTGACATAAATACATTAGAAAAAGTTATATATTCATTTAAAGTATCGAGTCGTAATATTATTATCAGCCATTATGTGTAAATGTATGTATGTGTATGTTATAAATTTTCTATAACATCGCTAACACAGATAAACAATAGGTAAGCTATATATCGCATATTGTAATATAGTTTTATTTACGCCTCGCCTTGAATAAAAGATAGCTATCGAGTCCAAAAAGATTTTACGATGATGTTTTCTTCGTCTACACTTAGAGGCCTTAGATTCAGCTTAATAACACTGTGAAACAATGTTCACTCGTCACCTATTTATTAATGTTTCTCAAACTAACAGATTCTAAAGAAACGACTGTTAAAATCTGCCGTTTATATTCGCCATTGACAATAATTAGCAAAGAATTAATAAAAAAGAAAAGTTACTGGAGCGTTATATACAGAAAATATAGACCAAGTTTTATTACACTTGAAATGAAAGCCACTAACATATATTTTCTACATTACCAACTATATCCTTAATATACTGGACTGGAGTATTGAGCTGTGTATATTTTAATACTTTACTTAAAAATTAAAATTTTAAAATATTTTGGATTCCAGTTCAAATTAATGTTTATTTTTCTGTAGCTAAATAGTTATAAATTGCTAGTAACCCTATATAATTTAAATAGTATAGATCCTGTTATAGAAAAATAATACAACTATGGCGTATACATTTACTACTAAATAGAAATGGCATTTTTCTATTAAACGAAAAATCTGCTCATATATCATGTGTGAAATATACATTTATTATTGTTTTTATTTATAATATACACCATTTAAACTGACATTTATAAAAAGATACATGTTTTCCCGCTATATATAGGATACACATTATATCCACGTTAATTCATTTATCAAATAATTGCTGTCATGATCATTAATCTCTTTATATTCATGGCAATTTGACAAGATAACGTTAGTAAATAAAAACTCCATTCTGGCCACGTAGTGTAACTGCCATTGCGGTCGGACAATGGATCGAACCTATATTTTATGCATTATGTCTAACATTACTTTTGTCCCAGCATATTTTATAACCCGTGCCATGAATGGTACATGTGTCACACAACTATGTATGATTATCGAAAAAAAAAGGTGTTTATTAATATTTCAGAAAAATGTTTTACCCATGAGCTCCCATAAACAAAATACTAAATCGATCTATTTACTCATTTTCAAATTTGAAAATTATTTTCGAAATCAAATGTCGCTAAAAGTAAACGACGCCATTTTCAATTTCTGTCTCTATTGCTAAATAAAAAAGCACTTCTATACCCTTCACAAGTCTATGTTGCCGTACTCAAGTCTCACTATGTCTAGTTCAACTTCTAGTAATTCCAAGGCTTTAGGGTACTTCCAAGTGTTCTTTAGGTGCTGGTGGTAGGACGTGGACCTGTTTCGCTTTACCCGCGTGGTATACTTGACCTGGACTGAAGGGTTCGAGGCGGGGGTGGGCCGAAATGTCTTTCTTTGGGTCTGAAAAAAAAACACCAGGTATTCTCTGAATAATAATGTTAGTAGAGTTAAGTAAATTAAATTTTCTGGACATTTAGTAGCTGAAAGCGAAATTCTCATGAAGTTAAAATTTCTAAATATTAACTTCGCAAAAGTTATGTCAGGTGCCTTAATACCATACTCAGCAATAGCGTTAGCAATAAATAACACACCGGAAAAGAAAGAATCACTACTACAGTATTTGGCCTGGAGCTCAGGATCCCCGTAAATAGCTTACCTTTTGTGTTAGCCGCTATATATTTAGACAATCTCACGGTGGGTAAGGGTAAGTATCCACCAGCCAACGGCATGACTTCTAACGAAACTGTTTGAGGAGTGGCTGTCTCAGATTCCATGCTTATTACACCTGCAATTGAGTTCAATCAAAATTAGAGTTTGTTTGACTTTGTTTCAGGTTAAAAAGGAGTATTGGGTTTAAGTTAAGTATAAAGGCTGGTCGGGTGGAGGAAACGGGATTCTGCTGCCCGACAAAACCAGTGGTCCAACTGCTCCGTCCAACTAGTAGGACCACGGGCCTTTATTAGGGGCAGTTGTGCAACTTAAAAAATAGACGGTCCCCAGGTTGACAAACGCGCCCGTGCCAAGTGTGCCTTTACTCAAGCAGGTAGAGTTCACTGACGAGTGAGAAAGACGAAAAGCTGTGGAGTGAGAGAGTAGTACATGATTCTCAGAGCGTTTCGACCGCTGCGGCCGCGTTTTCATTACGACCCATCGTTTTTCTTGAGGAAGAAATTATTTCCAAAATCGATCATTCATAAAATTGACATTACTTCAGATCTCAGATTCTGGCATTTTTTAAAAATTTATTTTTTTATTGCCTATGCCAGGATCATTGCAAGCGAGAGAGAGAACACGATAAACTATGAATTGGAATAATTGGAGTTTCAAACTACGTCCATAAATTCATTGATATTTTGGTATAAACGCAATCCTCAATAACTTTGGTGGTAAACGATAATATTACATTTTGATTACTTGCATGTACTAATATGTAATATTATCTCTATAATATATGTAATATTCTCTATTTAATATTAAGCCTTTAATTTTTTTAGCATAATAAAAAAATTATAGTGTACATATAATAAGGAGAAATCTTACCCGCTGTCCGTCCGAGGACTGCCCACATAGATTGGTCCGCTAACACCTCGTACATCAGCGACGTAAATTCTGTTTCATTCACCTGTAATAAAAGCAATAATATAGTAATATATTTTGTTGATATACAAGCGGCCCCGGCTTCGCTCGGGTAAAACCATGAAATTATAGACCTTCCACAGGAATCACACTATCTATAGGTGAAAATCGCATAAAAACTTGTGAAGTAGAATTCGAGTTCATCGCGGACTCGTTTTATAATATGTAAGGATTAAATAAGATTTATCAAAACTACAAACTACTAGCATTTCGAAACTCACTCTTTGCACACTCAATTGTAGACAGCAAACCTGCGAGGCCCTGCAGAAGTCTGCTCCCTTGATCGGCTCCAACTTAGTTCGGATGACGAACAACGTCGTGTAGTCCTGTGTACAGCATGGGTGAAATTAGTGTAAACAAATTCAATCTATTGCAACACTATTGTCAGTTAATGCTCAAATCGTCTTCCGAATTCTATTCCTAGAATTCTATTAAAAGCTCAAAGGATAACAAATGGTATATTGTTATCTCTCCTCCATAAAGAGTTAAATAAACTTTGTCTTTTTATCTGTAAACACTGGGTGATCATCAACCAATATTGACCATTCTGTTTGGTATTGAAATGGCAAAAAATTTAGGTCATTAAAAAAAATAATGTCGTAGTAAAATCTCGGTCATTCATGAAGAGTATGTTTACCAATTCTCAGCTTTTTATTTTGAAATTTGTACATACGATTTTTGATCTTATTGACTAGACATGTTTTGTTTAATATTTCCTTTTACCTGTATATCGAAGGGACACGTGAAGGTCCTCGCTGGCTCGTCCAAGTTTACAGGTTTGTATTGTATGGAGAAGGTAGCTTTCATTGGACCTGCTTTGACTAGTGGATCCTTCTGTAGTTCCCACATGAACGACGCTGTCGTTCCATCCGAAGCCACGATCTGAAAGTAAATAATGAAAAAAGAAAACATGAAAAAAAGGTTTCTGGTTACGAAAAATAGTTGCGAAGGTGAAAGGTTCACAACATCTTTTTGTATTTGTATCAGGTACTGTTTCATGTGAATAAATAGTTCATTCCTCAATTGCAAATTGGACGAAAATGGCTGCTTTACACGGATTATTTTTGCATTTAACGCTTTAAAAAAATGTCCGTGCAGTAAACCGCTGAACCGTTGATGATACATCTTGTAATAATCATCAATAACCTAATATAATCCTTTATCTAGTGTAAGATAATGTGGTATATGTTTCAGTTCAGTCAAATCAACAAAATATAATGGTGGCGCTACTGAGCAGGGAGCACCCGCTAAAACCATACTAATAATACTAATTCATACTATAATATTATAAAGAGAAAAGATTTGTATTTTTGTTTGTAATGATTAAATTCAAAAATTTCTGGGCCGATTTTGATAAATTTTGCACAGAGATAGATGAAACCTTCAGGAGTGACATAGGCTTTTTATTGTAGTTTTACCCGAGCAAAGCCGGGGCGGGCCGCTAGTAAAATAATACAAATATATAAAATTACCATATTTTGCGCGTTGCTAGGATTTAAATCACACACAGTGGTGTCAGGCTCGCATGTCAACTGTGGGTGCTCGAGCATGAACTGTATCAGATGCGCCACGGAACATCTGAGGCACACGTGAACGAACTTGCGGGTGTTTGATGTGAGGAGCCGCCAGGAGGCGGTCATGGGGGGGGCGAAGTGGAGGGGCACTTCGGTCGCGTTGTCCCACCATGGACAGTTTAGCCAAACCTGGAAGGAAATATTTTTAACTTATTACTGTGGTTTTCCACCAGAGTTAAGCCACAGAGCTACGAATATGTGCGAGCTGTGATACGAAACTGAAACTACGTTACTATTTTTACTAATGCTAAGATACGCTGGAAAGATATGTTGTTAAGCTATGTTACCAAGGCACGAAGATGCGTTACGATTACTGTTCACCTATCGAGCTCATCCATAGCACAAATCCATATAGTACCTATCCGTAGCATTCATTGCTTCATACAAAAACATAGCTTTACAGAATGTTTCCACCTGTGCGTAGTTGTGATTAAATGAATGTGATTGGTGGATTGAAATCCTGGCAGTAGCCTAGCTTATCTACGTTGGAAAACTAGCCTTCATTACTAATAAATATATATAAGACTACATTCAATGAAAGTATGGTCTGAAAACTAGGGACGTAAAAATAAAAAGTAGTTTCCTACTTGGGCTCCGCCCAGAATAGATAGAGTAGGTAGAGGAGATAAATTGATATATATTATATATTAATGGAACTTTTACAATTAAATATAGAAGCAGCCTTTTGTTCGCACTATACATTTATTTTTCTTCATTCACAACAATAATAAATATATTAGGACAAATCACACAGATTGAGCTAGCCCCAAAGTAAGTTCGAGACTTTATCCCATAACACATTATGGGATATTAACTCAACGATACTATATTTTATAACAAATACATATATAGATAAACATCCAAGACCCGGGCCAATCAGAAAAAGATCATTTTCCATCATGACCCGACCGGGGATCGAACCCGGGAGGTTCAGAGGCAAACACTTTACTACTGCGCCACCGAGGTCGTCAATCAACACAATCTCTCCTATCTGATTTGCACCATCATAATGATACAATGGTACTATGTTGACGACCTCGGTGGCGCAGTGGTAAGGTTCTTGCCACTGAACCGAGAGGTCCCGGGTTCGATCCCCGGTCGGGTCATGATGGAAAATGATCTTTTTCTGATTGGCCCGAGTCTTGGATGTTTATCTATATATGTATTTGTTATAAAATATAGTATCGTTGAGTCAGTATCCCATAACACAAGTCTCGAACTTACTTTGGGGCTAGCTCAATCTGTGTGATTTGTCCTAATTTATTTATTTATTTATTTATGTCAGACTTATATCTATCTCGCTCTCTAACCGTATGCTCTATACTCTTCTCTCTCCTGGCCTGCAAGCTGGCAAATAGTCGGAGAGGCACCCTGGTGGTCTCAAACGGCTTGCATTCAGGCAGAGGGATACTAAGCTCCCGTACCATGGGGACAGCCGATTCGGCAAAGCGTATTTGAAGACCATTCGATGTTTTTAGGAGGATTGTCGCGTCCTGAAATGCATAAAGGTACTATAATAATTACTATTACTTTTTTAAAATATTATATTTATCTTAGCAAATATCCCTGTATCAAATCTTGAACCCATTTCCCTACTGATTGAAATGTTGGGTGAATTCAAAAAGACGATGCAAACTTCGTGTCGAGACTTTCTTTGGCCGATTCTTCATGTCAGGTGGTTTCTAATTATAAGTAAAAAAAATATCGTGTATTTAAAAAAATACAGTTTTAGCGGTTTTAGGTGACATAGAGATTGATAAAAATTGTATTTATCCTACTTATAAGTTAAGTTACTTATAAGTTAAGTTTGTAAGGATCTATGTATGTTTGTTACTCTTTCACGTAAAATCTACTGAACGGATTGTTGTGAAATATGGTACACGGATAGAGTATAGCCTGGAAGAACACGTAGGGTACTTTTTACCCCGAAATTCTCACGGAAGCGAAGCCCCGAAGCGCAGCTAGTGTTACGTAAATAAATAACATTTTTTATTTTATTTTAGCGATGTCAAACTCACCTTCTCTATATGCGAACTGCCGCTGGTCACAACCAACTCCATATCTTGTTCGAGTCCCGCCACCAAATCCTTCTTCGGCTCGACCTTATTCAAGTACACATTGACACCCTGAGTGACCACTTCAAATCCCAACTTACTACTCGCCAACACATTCGATAGATACTCCAATTTCTCTTCAACCACCAAAGAAATCTGCACCAGCTTAAATAACCCACAATTTTTAGCCAAAAAATCCAATTCTATCTCGTTTACTCCGGGTTTTAGACTAAAACTATCTTTGACGAATGAATATTGGTAGTTACTTCTTAATGTGGCCGAAGGTTTCCTGTATTTACTGCTGTCAGATCGCTTTAATGTCACTTTAGGGTTTTGGCATTCGATTGTGGCTTTCTCTAGAGACTTATCCTCTTTGTAGTGCAGTTGGGAGTTGATTTGAAGAGGGTTCAATAGAGGATTCTTGGGTTTTAAATCGTCCAGTCTTATGCTGAAAAAAATGCAATATGTTAACATTAGATATTCATTTAACACTTTAACTGCCATTCGTTCCTGCAGCATTCGTTAATGCAGCAACAAAACGAATTTCGGTGAAATTTGGTACACGGCAAGAGTGTAAACTAAAAGTGACCTACGATCCTGTTCCATCTTAATAGATGGAACAGAATAGTAGGTCACTTTGAGTCCCGAAATTTACATGGGTACGGAGCCCCGGGCGAAGTTAATCAACTATTTATTTAAATACTACTATGAACTATGAAGATTTCGGTGGCCACCGTTTTCGGTGTAGTACACTGTGACTACATCGTGTAATGGATAACTATAATACTTTGCAATAAATTCCTTTATAATATATATAGAATAATTTGGAAAGAGGATTTTTAATTAACAAACAAAAGAAATTGGTAAAAATGTAATGGTGGCGCTAGTGTGCATCACCTTAAGCAGTTTTAATAAAATTTGAAATTATTAACAAGTTATTAATCGATTATGTACCTTCCTCTTTTACATAGAATTTTAACTCACCTACTAATTATATTCGTCAAATCATCGACAACATCCAATAGCGCCTTCCTCGGCGAATTCTGGGCGCTTACACTACCATTAACACTTAAATCAGTCTTATAACCTTTGACAGGCGTCTTTCTACTCTTATCCTCCTTACAAGGTTCTATACTAATCGCTGCTTTTGTGCAAACCACTTCTTTGGGTAAAAAACTTTCAATCTTCAAGCGACATTGAACTTTATTGTCAGTGATATATATTCCTCTTTCGGACGGTAAAATATTGGCCGATATTACTTTAAAACAGTCGTTAAGTTCGGCTAAAACTGTCTCGGTTTTGTCGGAGAGGTTGTCTTTGATGGATTTCATCATTTCCTCGAAGTAGAAATGTCTGACTAGTATTTCTAATTCGGCTGTGCACGCTATTGTTGCAGAGAGCTTTGTGTATCTGAAATAAATAATATTTGGTTTTCTAACTGGTAGACAACATATAAGATACCATACAAATCTATCAGATCAATCGCATTGGATCGAGAGGTATGGAAGCAAGGTATTAAAAAATCAAACCACTTAGAGTTGCTGCGCCTTGAAACAGTAAATGCTTTTATAAGTGTTGTTGATACAATACGCTAATATAAAACTGAAAATTTTAAAGTTTGATTTCTTAGGCGGAAAAACGAATGACACAAACGAATGTAACCAAGAACACGTGACGATGAGAGAGAGATAGTAAAGTAGGAATTTGTAGCATGGAAGACCAACGAAAGGAAAATAACATGAAAAAGGAATTTCTAGTATTTATTACGTTACGTTACGTTCCTTTATGAGATCTAGCAATATTAAATAAGAAACAGAAACTAGCCATCAAAGATAAAACAGCACAGAGTTATTGTGCTGTTTTATCGACACTGACTTAAATATCAGTGTCGATAAAACAGCACAATAAGACAATCTTACCTATCTACATCGTTCATCTTCTTGGCGGCAGCCACCAGCTCCAACCTGGTCTGTGCAGCCAAGTCTTTCCAGCCCTGTTCTTCATAGGATCTTAGCGCATCCATCAAGAATACTACCGCTTTTCCCGTCTCTCCCAGTTCTGAGTAAAACGCGGCCAAGTCACGTCCGATTAGGCGGGCGAATCTGTAAAGTAAGTTATATACATATGTGTCCATCTCATTAAAGCGAAGGTCAAAAATATATATGATAATTGTGTGTTATAACGATTTTTTTTTAAGTTTTCAAGATCGATCACACAATATTATAACTAAACTATAACAGGATATAGTAAGAACCTTATTTGTTTGTCACAAGTCACTCTTGGACACATAGAGATTGACACTTGGTATTTTTTCAATTTTCATACCCATAACACAACAATACTGCAATTGGAAAAAAGATATTTGGGAAATAAGGATTCTTTCCAGAACTCTGGTTTACATCTGTCATTTGATTACAGTGTTCTACATTACCTTATTTGGGGCTTCTCTGTGGGAATATGTGCTTACGGTCACCCATCTTAGTTAAATCATAAAGAACCTCACCTTAACCTCCCAATATGCTTATATGTTCCCATCGCCATCTCAGCCAATTCCAGATAATATTGCTGGAAACTGGTTTTGTTACACAGCGCCTCCTTCAGTCTATCCGTTGGAGTCTGTTGGTTGTTCGTGTCGCTGTCGCCCATGCCCGCCGAGAGCATGACCACGAGGTGGAGCTGTTCCGATGTGGGCTCCGGAGACCCGGGGAGTAGGCCACATAGTTTTCCTAGTTCGTGTAGCTGGAAGTGTGAATTAAGACTATAAAAATCGTCTTAAAACTAAAAATGTTTCGCAAGTAACTTTTTTTTTGGCGCTCACATAGCATTATCTGTATGACCCAATGATTGACTGCAATGATTTTAGCATTAAGTCGACTTATTTTACTTTTATATATTGTACTTTGTGCAATTAAGTTCAAATAAATGAAATATTTAAAAATTACCTTATCTTTAGCATTATGTAACAACGGTGCTTGCATAGCCGTGCACATTTCCCGCGCGTCATTAGAGGCGGCGAGCCTCTCGCATGCGCGTAATGTTTCTGCGCACGCGAGCTGCGCCCAGCATGCGGCGGCGCCTTCTACCGCATGCGCGTTGAGTAGAGATAGTTCTACGAGAGTGTTATGTACTGTACTTATACAACGTGTTGCAATCTGCAAACAATAATTATTTTTTAATTGTATTGTATTTAAATATACGTACCCAATGGTGCACATAACGTTCCAATTTTTATTAATGATCCTATAGAATTGTGGCTAAACGACACAACATAAACACACAACACACAAAAAAACACACACAGGCAAATAGCTGTGAAACAACGTAATCAGTCACAAAAATGGTATGTACATTTCAAAATGTTTGACTTATTATATGTAATAAGTAAAAAAATTCATTTATATGACTGGTAAGTATTATTTAACGGAAATATTTCATATTCGATCCATATTGATTACCTTTGTGATGACTACTGTCTTGTACTATACACCTGGGTGATACTTTAAAATGTCAACAATTGTATAGTACATTAAGCAAGTGATCACACCCTAATGTTCTTCGTTGAAAAACACACAACATACCATATGATAATTCCCGTTTGTTTACATGGAACCTGCCACACCAGGTTTTATTTCATGCATATGTCTATAGACTAGGTGAATAAAAACAAAAAAAAAAGAAATAATAATAAAAGGAACCATTTACGTACATCCATCAAAATATTCTTGCTATATTCAGTGTCCTAGAAATAAAAATAGAATAAAAGATGAATAGGTATAACGTTTTTAATATTTTGGTAATTTTGGTGATGTTGGGTAAATTATATGAAAGTGGATAAAAAAAGAAATAAGGTCCACCAATCTGAGAACCTAACCTACCTAAAATGGGCGGCTAAAAATATCAATAATCTGTATTAAAAATATATTCGTATTTCCTGAGAATAAGTTGGTGAGGTTACAGACAGTTCAAGTTAGTTAGGCCCTTTTTGTTTTCATTCTGTATACCATCGACCGTGCGAAGTGGAGACAAAAACGTAGGAAAGCGCACCCTAGGCTCCGACGCTCAACGTCTGAGGAAGCAATCGGGAATGCGCTCAAAGAGAAAGTTCTCCGAATGAATTAAAATACTGTTCGATCATGACGATAACTTCAAAGATGTTGTAGCCAGTCTTGTTAACGCTGTCTATATATTAGGTGCTATATATTAGCACATATGAAATTGGCGTTTTGTTGTACTGGCCAATTTAATCACAAATTTCTCCGCTTTGGTTAGGAATTCCAAATTCAAATTTATACAGCTATTTATACATGTATTTGTATTTCGTTAACCGTCATTCATTTGTTTTTTCTTCTGATTTTTCTGTTTGTGTCACTCAGTTTACAAAATGGAAAACTTGAAATATCGCGTTATTTACGAGTACGAGTTCCACCGTGGCACCAGCGCTGCGGAAACGGCTCGAAGGGTTAATGATGTGTATAGCGGTCGTATCGCAAAAGAAAACACAGTGCGTTTTCGGTTCCAACGTTTTCGTTCTGGAAATTTCGACCTGCAGAACAAGCCCCGTGGACGGACGTAGAACCTAGTTTATAATGAAGAATTAAAGGCTATTGTGAAAGCGGATCCATCGCAAACTACGTCCGAGTTAGCTTCAGACTTCGGTGTTAGTGATAAAATTATTTTAATCTACTTGAAGCAAATTGGAAAGATTAAGAAAAGGTGAAAGGTGGGTACCTCACGAATTGAGTGAAGCAAACCGACAAACGCCTGTCGACTGCTGCGTTACATTACTTAACCGGCACAATAATGATGGGTTTTTAAATCAAATCATTACTTGTGATGAAAAATGGATTCTCTAGGATAATCGGGAACGCTCATCGCAATGGCTAGACCCTGGCCAGCCGGCCAAATCCTGCCCCAAGCGAAAATTGACCCAAAAAAATTTACTAGTAAGCGTTTGGTGGACTAGTGCCGGTGTCGTTCATTACAGTTTTCTCAAATTTGGCCACACGATTACGGCAGACGTCTATTGTCAGCAATTGCAAACTATGATGGAAAAGCTAGCTGCTAAACAACCGAGGCTGGTCAATCGCTCCACGCCACTGCTGCTTCACGACAACGCTAGACCACACACTGCACAACAGACGGCTACCAAATTAGAGGAGCTTCAATTGGAACGTCTAAGACATCCACCGTACTTCCCGGACCTTGCTGCAACAGATTACCATTTTTTTCGAAATTTTGATAACTTCTTCCAAGGGAAAAAATTCAACTCCTATAGGACAGTCCAAACCGCCTTCAAATATTTTATATTATATTAAAAAATATTCGACTTTTTGTTCCTCCTATACCACACGCCAATTTCATATGTAAGGACCTAATATTAACTGAAAAGTTGAAAATCGACCATTAATACAGCCAATCGATTTATAAAAAAGAAAACAACGACAGTCCAATTATTGAGCTAAAACAGTTGGACAACTGAAGCAAGTTCTAACTACAGGTGTAATTGAAGTAGACACAGTTGGTTGACCATGGGGAAAATGTCTGAGTACTAGACTGTAGAGTTATTGTGTCGGTCTAGATCTATTAACTGAATTAAAAGTTATGTGGCAGTAAAAGTCAGTATAGCCAAATGTATAGCTGATGGTTATATGAATATAATGAAGCTGAAGATTTTATATGAATTATTCAAACACGCCAATATAGTTGATTTGAAAATTTCTTTCTGTGTTTGATATTGATGAGGAAGGCTATTCAAGATTTCGAAATTCTCACAGGAAAGAGCCAAGCTACTATCAATATATTTAAATCTACAAAATATGTAGTTTTCCAGTAAGAATAATAAATAAAAAAATTGTCTTATATTTTTGCCCTCAATAAATCTGTTTCATAAAAATGTTAATTTTATTTTTCTAAAAATTCATACATATGAAGCAATATATTTATTATCTACATATTTCTTAAGAGTTAATTTTACAAAAACTTGGCGATAAAAATTGTCGTTTGTTAGCCCATTTTTAATTGACACGAATTAATATTAAATTCCATTTTTAAATGTAAATAAGCCAATTGGAATTAAAACATTAATTCGTGCGTGTGTTGATTGCCGCGCTTACACGGACGCTGGTAATTAGTAAATTGTTGGTTTCAGTTCAATGTTCCCATGAGCAATAAAAGAATTACAGTTCTGTCACTCATGTGTAAAGAATGATTTTATGTGAGGTAGAAATAGACTAGTTTTCTTTTGACACAGCTATGAATCGGATTTTTTAAGTAGCTTTCCACAATTTTTTTGTCAATGTAAAATATGTCTATAAAGCTCACATTTCAATGAACATAACTTTGCCTGATGGGAGTGGTGTCGTATAAACTTCAGCTATACAGCTGTAAAGACAGCTGTATAGCTGAAGTTTATAGATACATGGTAGTTGGGCATACCACATGACACAAGCACCATTATGTTCTATAATTGTTAATAGCTCTTTCATTTTAAAAATAAGGTAATAAATTACTTTATATAAAGGAATGTTCATTGCACATGCGCATTTCATTGATTGCATGTATTTTTCTCCAGTGTATATTAAATTGTTTTGCAGATCATAGCTTCTTTCAGAAAAAATGATCATTATGCTATTATATCAATATGATCATTTTATGCTCTACATATTTATGGTATATATGAATAGACAACTTACCTCTTTAGGCTTAAACATAAGTAATAACATGGCACTTTGACGTTGAAATAAATAGCTCCTAAAGTCTAGCAGAGAGGCAGTTTTCTTTATAATAAGTTCCCGTAAATGTTGTGGCACTAAGGCAGTCAGCTTTACTGCTTGCCAAGATGTTACTGGTTGTCTGAATGTGTCAAGCCATTTTGGACTTTCAGTCACGTTTGAATTGAGCACAAATTGCGAGAACAGAGCGTCTAATTCGTCATATTGGACTAGTGCTTCTTCATACAAACCCAGCATTTCAAGTACAAATGCTAGCTGTTCCTGAAAAGTGAAAAAAGTCACAGGTAGCATCAAGATACTTGGAAATATGTATGTCGACCTTGGTGGCGCAGTGGTAAAGTGCTTGCCTTTGAAGCGAGAGGTCCCGGGTTCGATCCCCAGTCGGGTCATGATGGAAAATGATCTTTTTCTGATTGACCCGGGTTTTGGACGTTTATCTGTACATGTATTTGTTATAAAATATAGTATGTTTGAGTTAGTATCCCATAACACAAGTCTCGAACTTACTTTGGGGCTAGCTCAATCTGTGTGATTTGTCCTAATATATTTATTTATTTATCTCTGCTAATAATTGAATCTTTATGCATAAAATCATTGAGCTTTTATCTATTCTTCTGTTGACTGATTATTTAATTTTAAATCAATTCTTTAAATAAAGGCACTTTCCCATTGCTGCATATTTCAACATATTATTACACACATGTAAAAACATTAATAAACCTTAATGAATGTTCAGTAACAGGCTCATTAAAATAATTAACTAGTTCTTACATAGTTTCCATAAGTGTTATATAAACTAGGCACTTAATTAATTTTATCACTCTGTAAATCAAGACTTTTTAAGCAACATTTAAAACTTTACTTATAGGTACTTTAAGGATTATGAAAGTATAGATTTGAGTATTATAAGTTTTACCTGTAATATAAAATATTTACAAAAATCCCAATCTGGATCATTGCGCTTCTCTCTTTGTTCCCTCATGTGCTCCTCAAACTTTATCAAGGCTTTATTGTAAGAGATCAGAATGAAATGTCTGATCTTCGCCACCAAAGACCGCCATGACTCCACACTCCTAGCCTCGGATTTTATTGGATTTATAACAGACAAAAACCTATCTTCATTCTGCTTGTTAGCAAAATCTCCTTTGATTTTATCCAACACTGTAGTTCTTGGTAGTAATTTATTTGCTTTGCGGATGTCATAAGTTTCAACAAGAACTACCATCCAGTCAGTTATTCCAATACTCTCCAAATGCTTGAACCATGCTTCTACTTCTTCCCTTAAAGTGTTTTTGTAGTATTCCACATCCTGAAATTCGGGAATAACAATGATCAGTCTGATTTTTCCACTTCTTTATCACACCACCACTTGATTGAAAAAACAAAATGTAAACTTGAGCCCACAATACTCAGATAGTCCACAACATTTTGTGTGTAGCAGGTTTATTAAAATTAAACAAAATTTGCTAGAATTTGGTCATGTCAATGTAACAAATATTTTAAGTATTTATTATATTGTAAAGTAACATCAATTATATTCATATTTGAACATAACAACTTACCACACAATCTGTCCAATATATGTGAAAAATTGGCCGTTTTAATAAGTTGAATTCGGATTGGATTTTATCTTTATTAAACTTAATAAATGATGCCTCCAAGTACACAGGTTTAGGTGGTCTTCCATAAGATCGTCTCCACTCGGTTTTGTCTTGAGGTATAGCCGCCACGAGGGGCGCCTCTAGTGTACAAAATAAATTCCAATCGCCCGCACCTAGAACCAAAAATAATTTCATTTTTAATATCTATTTACATCAGACTCATTATTTAAAGAAATTAATATAGTATTACCACATTACTACGAACTTACACGTCACAATAGGTTTGTTGGTCATTCCTTCGCGATTCCCCGTAGAGCTATCGACACCCTTCATTTTTCATCATCAGTATTCACCAATATTTCGGGCATGACACAAAAAAATCAGGAATCCACCCACTTATCAGTTCATAATAAATTCCGCAAGCACACGATATCTTCCAGTTACGGGTATATAGCAAAACAAAATAATTGTAAGAAACTACATACAAATTACGATTTTATTTTAATATCATTTCAGATTTATGAAAAAACTGTAAAATAGAAAAGCAGCACAATTTATCTTGTCTATCTGTCAATTGCTTGCTGTCCTGTCACTGACTGCTGGAGTGCTGGCTGTCAGAGTGGTACGTTTTGTTTCCAAAATATTTTTATTATTCTGAATATCGTAGTTATGGTAAGATGTGTGTGATATAATGGCAACATTTGTTAATTTTTAATCTTCTACAATTGTCTATGCACTATCAAAATGTCGCTTTCTGTTTTGGTATCATCTAGCAATAAAGGAATTATTTTTTCCTAATTTATCCATGATTTTGCGATTGATTGTCCATATTTTTAGCCATATTAATAGGAACTGATATCCACACAACAAATAGGTAAGTTATTTAACGCTGTTAGAGTCAGCGCTAGTTAGATATCGATGAACGTGCGATGCGTATAATTTTGTCGTTCTTTGATTTATTTACCTTTGTAAATGTAATATTTGTTTATACTTTTCGTTATATAGTGGCTGTTTGTGACGTATTAAACGACATTATTATAAAGATATAATTTTTGTGACCTTTGTTATTCCTTTTATTTTATGAATTTGGTTTTCCTAAATTGTAAATTATTAGGAATAATTCGGCCATTTTTTAGTAAATTGTTGTTTATTCATAGTTACATACAAGTTGTAGAATAATATTTAGTACCAATACAAAATTTGCCTTTGTTGTTTTAGCCATGAACACCACAGCCCCTACATCGGCAGATGCTTGCCTCAGCATAGTACATTCACTAATGTGCCATAGGCAGGGAGGGGAGAGTGAGAGCTTTTCAAAACGAGCTATAGAGTCACTAGTGAAGAAACTGAAGGAGAAGCGAGATGAACTGGATTCACTTATTACTGCTATCACCACTAATGGAGCTCACCCCAGCAAATGTGTTACAATTCAGAGAACTTTGGATGGCAGATTGCAGGTATGTTATGTTATAGTGTTCCCATCTCATTCAGTAAATATAACTTGTATATTTGTAAAAGTTTATCTTCAAATATGATTGTGCAGTCGGTCTCTACATAATCGAACATCTACCTTATGAACCGGTGTAAATGCACCGGTCAAACAATTATTTATCTATTGTCTCTCAATCCTGCAAGATCAATGGATTGAACATTGACTTTCAAATTACACCCAGTATATGACCTCATCTTTTTAATTTATACCTGTCTTTTTATTCAAGTGTTATTATTTTTCTTATAAAACTGACTACTGAACTTGAAAATTGCTGCTTGCATTCAATTTTTAACAGTCACTTGTGCTGTTTGATCATATATACTTACAACCTTTGTTAATAAACAAGTTCATGTACATTGAGTATCAAAACTTTATAATTTATTAAGATAATTGAGATAAAATCTCCAAACTTTAGGGCACATGTGTATTAGCTTAATTGGCTGCTAGTTTGTTAATAAAAGATAAGAAACATTTTATAGGTGATATCCTTGCACCCCAACTGCCATATGCTGAAACACTATGCTGGTAGCCAGTACATTTAATTTGTTTTTTTTTTTGTAAATTAAATTCAATATGGAGTGGTCCAAAGTAAAGAATTTTATTTATTTATTATAAATTAAAAGTAATTTTTTTTAGGTGGCTGGCCGCAAAGGATTTCCCCATGTTATATATGCCCGTATATGGCGCTGGCCGGATCTCCACAAAAATGAGTTGAAACACGTCAAGTTTTGTCAGTTTGCCTTTGATCTCAAATGTGACTCCGTCTGTGTAAATCCTTATCATTATGAGCGTGTTGTTTCACCTGGCATAGGTGAGTCATGTTCCAAATTTCCCAATGTTTTTAAATCTTATGTAACATTGAGATAATTATTGTCACAAGGGGCAAATGTATTTAAATCTTCTGGAGAGATGTAATGGTGCAAAATTGTATAAAAATCTGATGAAATACACATACTTACCTACTCAGATTAAGAATGAATAAATAATAGTTTCATTCTATGTCAACATTCCAAAGTTCCCACTGAGTGGGAAACAGGTCACAGTCCAAGTACAAGTACTCATTATGATTAAGTCTAGGTAAGATGCGCCGAAATTTCTGACCCCATCTGAAATCCATAACTTATGCATTGTCCACAAACGAGTTTGTGCCTAGCCTAGACATCTTTTGTATTCACTGATGCATTATTATGTAAAAGATTTTAGGTTTGTCCCCTCCTATTGCAGCAGTTTCTCATACTATGTTTTATTGAATTTTATTCAGAATTGTCAAAATTACTGCAGTCATAACTTGTGTCGCTGTACACAGATTGGACTCTAGTGACAAAGTGTATAAATCAAATACGTTAGATTAACGGTTAAAGTTTGTGCACGTGAACAGATACTATGCTTTTATGAGTGAGTTATAACGCTAGAGGTGGCGCCAAAATCGCAGTGTGCTAGGAAACTACACAGTCCCTTACAGTGGGGTATTGCACTGAACTGAAAGGAGCCTGGGCAGTGGAAGAGTGAGAAGCCGTATCATCTACACTTGTACTATCAGTACTTGTAAAATCCTACTTAAATATCTTTTTTAAATTAAAATTGGATTCATCAATTTCATATTCACAATAGCCTATGATATTTGATAATATTTCTCCTTACTGACGCTCTTAAAGAAAATGCTGCAGCGAAGTTTGGAACTCGGCAGTAAATTAAAGTAAATTTTTGAAGTGGTTAAGTGATGTCATCCTAAGTTGAATAAAAAATGATAAATTTGAATTCTTACAGATCTTTCAGGATTGACCCTTCAGTCGGGTCCAAGTAGACTAGTGAAGGATGAATACACAGCCGGCCTTAGTGGCAATGGCATGGACATGGACACAGGAGAACTGGTGACCATCCAACACCACGCCACCAGCCCGAGGCATCACCACTCCACCATCCCACACCATCAGTTTCAGACCACCAATATCATTATAAACCAGGGGCAAAGTAAGATTAGTTAGAAATACTTTGTTTGTACCGTTGAAATGAGATATTGATATATTTTCAAAGCTACGAAATACTAGGTACCGTTATCATACAAAATGGCCACTGCTGAGAAGAAACACTGACATGAATTGGAATTGTTGAAGAAGTTTTGACTGCATATTAGATTGTTTAGCTACCTGTTCCAATTATAAGTATCATAATAATTCAAAAGTTCATAAACAGGAATCCAGTTGGAATATTTTAGTACCTTGTTCAGTAATTGTGATCTTGGTTTATTTTGCAAATTTTCATACTTTATTTTGGTACTTAGAATTATTTGCCGGATTGTTTTGCATGCTAATTTTTCTTTGCTTTTTTTCGTGTCAGCGCCGGAAGGCGTTCCGAACATGTTTTCGCCGTCGCACGGGCCCCGACCTCCTATACGGCCGCCGGGAGCCCCTCCACAGATGGTACACTCGCCGGCACAACAAATGATCTCACCACATGGCAACAACCAGATGCCTCAACAGCAAATGATGCCTGGCACCCCTCAATTACCCCCTGGAACTCCCCAAATGGGTCCTGGAACTCCCCAAATGGGACCTGGAACTCCCCAAATGGGTCCTGGAACTCCCCAAATGGGTCCTGGAACTCCCCAAATTGGCCCTGGAACACCTCAGATGGGACCGGGGACACCGCAAATGGGGCCAGGGACCCCGCAAATGGGGACAAATGTGCCGCAGATGGCTTCACCGAGAATGGCCTCAGCGCCTACTCAGATGTCACCGGGTACCCCTCAAATGCAGAATATGAATCAAGGAATGCCGATCCCAAGTCCTCATCAGATGGCTATGGGGCAGCAAAGGGCCATAGCTCCGAAACTGGAGCCCCCTGATACAATGGACGCGCGAGCGATGTGGCTGCCTAAAAGACTGAACCATTGTAAGCTTAATTATTTTATTTTGCACTATTATTTTTAGTACACACTTGATTTTTTTCGTAGTTTGTGTGATGCTATTTTTTATTTTACTGTGTGTAGTTAGTATGAAGTTGACTATTTCTTTCAGCGGCTTTGCCGGTCAGTATGTCACCAGGCGGCACCACACCTCTGATAGACGGTACAACTACAACCTTTTTCACCTCAGAACAAACTACCACAGATACTCAATTAACACAGACTTTGCCAGGTAAGTTAGTATTCACATTTAAAAATTTCAGCTTGCGATTGTATGTTTGGAAATTAATGTACTAAAATACACACTTTAGAATATTTTACGTAAGTCTTGAGAAGAAAAAGTTTATATTCTTTGTGACCCTTGTTTGTGATAGATGTCCTGAATTTTTTCATCTCATTAAGTTTTGAAAATGGTGTTGCCAGAGAAATTTCAAGATATGTAACATTTTGAAGAACAGTTTTCAAAACTTGCCAATATATATACGAATATAATTAATTAATGGCCTTTAAAAATGAGAGTAAAGTGAAGCATTTTAGACAAGGCGTAACTATCGTAGGCGTAACACTATGAGGGTGGATTGGATAGTAACTACCGAGGTGTATACTCTGCTTTTCACTTAGAAATTGACAAATTGTATAAATAAGCATTCTAATATTTTTTCGTACTTGGCCACTTAATTGGCCACATAACAGCTGATTAGATGAAAATGTTACTTTTTGCTCTAGAGCATTTTATTTTGTATGAGATTTTTTTACGCTCTTCAGAAATTCTAAGACGAAGAATTTGCTCTGTGTTCTAGAGCTTAAAATTTTAGGCGTCTTACATCCAATCATAATGTCGAACTTTACAATGAAGTGAAAATGTGATTGGTCTTTGTCTACACCGTGATCAAACTTACAGTAGGCACAGCGGCGGTCTCTCCAGTGGCCGCGGAGACCTCCCAGCAGAACGGCTTCGCCACAGCCACCAGCCCCGCTCCACAGCCCAGCCCACTACCCCACCGCACCCAGCAACAGCAACAGGGTGAGAAATATGTTTTTTATTTTATTAAATCATTTATTAAATGAAATTAGGCTTTCACGGGCACTTTTCCACGTCATATTCTAAATTAAATGATGTTTACCAAAGCTACAAACTACTAGCATTTCTGAACGACCACCACTGCTGAGAAGAAACGCCGAAGGAAACTCATTCAAACTGTGTTGGTCCCTATCATGCCAGAAGGGCTTATTCAATTCAATATATCTTTGTTTATACTTTTTTTGGTAGTATAAGGAAGAAAGACATTGAGTATCACTAAGAATATAAAAGTTCTAAACTATTTGGCAGTGTACGTCAATGTATATAATAATTTACGACGAAAGTTCAGTTTCAGTTGTCAAATCGAATCAAGACTCATTTATAATATTACCCTGTTATTCATAAAAAGTTAAAGTATACTTTAAACTGAAGTGTGTTTTGTCTCTGTCTGTCAATGTCAAATATTTTAAAGTACTTTATCTTAAAACATGCTAAAACTTTTTATGAAGAGGATTAGTTAGGAAGATAGGATTAGAATGTTGATTTATGATATTGGGGTAGGTACCTGGACGGGCAACAACACGCTGACGTATACGCAGAGCCTCGCCCCGCCCCCCGCCGCGCCCCCCGCGCCGCAGGACACGCAAACGCCGCACCATCACCATTACTGTGAGATATATCCATGATCATCTTGTTGGTATTGTAAATTTAGCACTCACTTTACTATCACTACATAGATAAAACAAAGTCGCTTCCCGCCGTCTCTCCCTATATATATTTAGATCTTTCAAACTACGTAACGGATTTTGATGTGGGTTTTTAAAATAGATAATGAAATTTCTGAGGTTTATATGTATAATTTATTATGTACCTGAGCGAAGCCGAGACGGGCCACTACACCTATATAATTGACTTTGTTGCGCTTTTGTATATTTGTTTGTGAATTTCACGATCGTTTTGAACTTCATCGCGGGCGGTCATTAGTGTTTATTTTTACCATAGACAGTTATTAATTCAATTACCTAAAGTACTGCTACAGTTAATTTTATAAATGTTTAATCAAAAAAGAAATGTTTATTTAAAAACATTATCGGACCCTAATGAATCGCTACACGTCGCGTTCAAACGCTCGTGAAATTTACCCACCCTGTCTACCCACATTTGTCTACCTACATTTGGTCTTACTACAACTAACCTTTACAAACCGTATATAATATACTGTTGTAATGTTTAAGTTGTAAACTGTTGCGTGCACCAATACATAAATAAGTTGTTTGCAGTTTTTAACACATAATTAATTTCTTTATCTAGTGATAAAGAAATAAATTATTTATAACTGAATACTATAAGGCTTATGCTCTTGTGCGTTCTATAACAGTTTATATTTAAATATGAATTCTACAATTAATTTTTAGTTAATGGCAATCCCGGCGGTTTACTGTCAAGCCAGCCAGCACCAGAGTACTGGTGCTCTGTTGCGTACTTCGAGCTCGACACGCAAGTTGGGGAGACCTTCAAGGTTCCCTCCAGCAGACCCAACGTTACTGTAAGTATCAAATGGTGAAATAACTAGTTATTTTTAACTTTAAAAAACTAGCATTAAGTTTTTAGTTTTCGCTTATAATACATAAAAGAAATTAATAACAAAGTGTGAGAGTTTGCGCCCTTTTAAATAAAAGCTTGTAATACGGTATACTATGTTTATTTGGAAATACCACCCTGATAGTCATATTATTAAATCAACAAAATTGTTTTTACACTCGTCCCTAATGCCATATTACACTTAATATATAATATTTTAAATTACATCCAAAATATTACTTTTATTGTTTTAGGTGGACGGCTATGTGGATCCTTCAGGAGGCAACAGATTTTGTCTAGGAGCCCTAAGTAATGTACACAGAACGGAACAAAGCGAACGAGCAAGGTAGAATTATTTTTATTTCCAAATACAGATCATAAACTGCTTATTTGTGTAGCTTACTTCAAGCTAAGATATTTTAAAGTCGAGTGAGTGAATATGTTTTTGTATAGTGCGGTAAGTTAAATAATAAATAAATAAATAATTATATTAGGACAAATCACACAGATTGAGCTAGCCCCAAAGTAAGTTCCGAGACTTGTGTTATGGGATACTAACTCAACGATACTATATTTTATAACAAGTACATATATAGATAAACATCCAAGACCCGGGCCAATCAGAAAATGATCGTTTTCCATCATGATCCGACTGGGGATCGAACCCGGAAGTTATAAAACAAAACTTGATCCATTTTATATTTTATACAAGAGTGCTACTTTACCGACGCGTATAGTTGAGCTGTTTTACCGACACTTACCGCCAGAAATATTAACTGTAATTGTAATTAATTTACGCCAGATGTACATTCAAATGCCCCAACGATGTCGTCAATTAGCCTATAATAATAAGTCGGCATTTAAACCATTATTATTTTCAAAATTTTTATTTCAGACTGCATATTGGCAAAGGCGTTCAACTTGATCTGCGAGGCGAAGGCGATGTTTGGCTCCGTTGTTTGTCCGACCACTCGGTGTTCGTGCAGTCGTACTACTTGGACAGGGAGGCGGGAAGAGCGCCCGGTGACGCTGTGCACAAGATATACCCTTCTGCGTGTATTAAGGTCAGTGATTCCATTATTTAAAACTGGCGCACAAAATTAAAAAAAAAACAAAATTATGTACTAAACGCTATATAGAATTCTCTACCAGTCTGTACCAGTCAACCATAAGACCAAATAGATATAGCATTAAGATGTGTTGATGTGCATGTAATAAATAGAAAACTTACCCTAAACTAATAATACAAGTAAATTAACAAAGAATCACATATACATATATAATTATTGCAAGTTAACATCAAGTCAAATCAGAGATTTTTATCCATGTTTCAAATTATATGGGGCTTGTTTGACACTGACACCAGTAGTGACGTTACAAATTTGGGAGTCAAGCGTTTTAAGAGAACAAAAAAAAAACTAAATGTTACAAATAATCAATTGAAATTATATTTCATCATTTTATACACAGACAACTACTTTGTACTAGCGGCTCGCCCCGGCTTTGCTCGGGTAAAACCATAACCATACATCAAAATCGGCTAGTAGTTTTTTAATTTATCCATTACAAAAAAAAAAACAAAAATACAAATCGTTTCTCTTCATTGGTATTATTATATTCGGGGTCATTTTGATTTATGACACTGTAACTCGTCCCCAGGTGTTCGACCTGCGGCAATGCCACCGTCAGATGCAGACGCAGGCGGCCACAGCGCAGGCGGCCGCCGCGGCGCAGGCTGCAGCCGTCGCCGGCCACATCCAGCCGCAACACGCGCAGATGAACAAGTGTAAGTTATGTACAGTAACATCACAGTCACTGTGGGTGAGTGACCTTGGGTGTTTATTTTATTTTTCAAGAACAAATTTTAATTTTGTCTCTTGATTGATCTTGATTTACAGGACGGCGAAACACAGGCGACCATGATTGTAAATAGCGTGACTACATAACAAAAACAAAATGCTCAGCTGAAATATTAGATACTCTGTGCTTGTCGTCATTGGTTGCAAACTTGCTATTGTCTATGACCTAGATGCGCACGCTGATTAACATCATCATCACATAATGAGAATTAGATGACAGGTGACCTGATTAGTAAAGTTTATTGTGTAGGTCTAACAGCAGCAGCGGGTATCGGCGTGGACGACCTGCGGCGGCTGTGCATCGTGCGGCTGTCGTTCGTGAAGGGCTGGGGCCCCGACTACCCGCGGACCTCAATCAAGGAGACCCCATGCTGGGTTGAAGTGCATCTCCATAGGTATGCATATGTAACTTAACTAAAACAACAGCGAGTTACCGGGTATTTTCTTTGCTCAGCATATAAACCTCGCAGTTCGGTGGAGAAATGCTACCAGCATACTGGGCACGTTGCTTCGAACCCTCTGGAACCATCAGTTTGCTTTCCTGATCAGTCTACTTGTCGAAACAGTCTACTTTACCAGTTGACGTAGTTTTCCAAATGTCATATGCAACATGTTCAAGGAAATTTTTAATTATACAAAAGAACTCCATTCTTATATCTGGATCATTCTTATTTTATCTGATAAATATGGTTTAGGAGGCTTTTTCATCCACGCATTTTCTTTTAATTTAATTCCAGGGCTTTGCAGTTATTGGATGAGGTACTCCACACGATGCCCATCGACGGTCCGCGGAGCACCATCGAGTAGGAGTTGATCGGCTTCTTTTGAGGCCTTCGAGCGAACGGACCGTGTGCCGTGCAGTGACAGTGTTGACAGTGTAGTGTCGTGTACGGATTGTGTTGGCGTGACAAGTGTTGGGACGTTCAGGCTCAGGGAGGAGTGTTTTATGAGTGTACTGGTTTTGTGACTGAAGCAGTGGTGGTTCAGACTGTGTGATTGAAAAGTCTTAAGTTCGAATCCTACATGTGTCACAGGAGTTTGTGTTATTTTTTGTATTACTTTAATTATTCAAATGTGGCACTAATAGTCTATGCCAATAAGACACGTCGTGTTGTTTACTTGCTTCCTGTAAGGAAAACATCGTGAGTAAACCTGTTGTTTTTATTGTCAAACTTTGTCTTCGTTATAAATATCTACTTTCTATAGCAAGACATGATAATACAAATTTTAAAAAGGGTTGGCCTCCTGGGTTTCACAATGTAAAATGAATTTTTAATATAACATTTACCATTAAAGTATATTTTATATTTTCTCACATAAACTCTTATCAGTATCAGTTATAGTATTGGTGCACTCATAAAATGTGAACCTCTAGCTCTAGGTTTTGTTGTAACTTCGAAAACAATTTACAATTAATTTTCATTGAACTATATAAAATAATAAATCAAATAGTGATTACTAATTACGTTATGGTTGCCATATAGCATTTTATAAGTTGTTATAATATTTTTTATCTATATTTTACTTTTCGGCCCTGTCTTCCAAATTGATTCTTTTATTTTGTCTTCCGTTTTCCCAAAATTGTTGGAAATTGTTTTGGATTGGTATGTTTATGAAAGGTAACAATCATTGCACAGTGTTGCATCGCTCGTGTTTATAAAAAAAAGGTGAACTGATAATTTATGTCTTGTATTTATTTACTAAATAAGGGTGGTCTGTAAGCAAAAATGATATTGTAACTTCACTTTGTTTCATGCATACTATAAAATTGCTGTAATACGAACAAAGTTTGTACTTCAGCGTTTTTAGAATACAAATTGAGTAAAGGTTTATTTTAGTTCAGCATAGCTAGTAGCCAGTTTAGCTTTGATGTAATAATTAAAGATATTGCTAATTTCAATCATTGATTACTGGAAAAAACTTGTGCATCACTTGGTTGATATACATATATTTTTAGGGGCTGTGTAAGGATCAGGTGTTCCTTTGAAAATAGTTCCACGCCACAGTCATACATTTCATGTATACATGTATGTCGTTAGCAATAACACACCTGAAACGAAACATACTTACTCTTTACTGATCACCCTTATAATACATGTAGGTTTAAATGTAGCTATCTATATATTATATAACAGTATTGAGAGAACAAACTAAATAATAGAGTGAAGGATCTCACTAAACTATTTTCACAAATCTTAAAAAATCGTTATTTAAGATAATATTTAACATGAATCAGCTCAAGTATGAGTTAGTGAACTTTATACGAATTTTAGCAGCAGTTATACCAAATAAGGCATTTTTGTACTAAAATAAGGTTAAATACGACAAGACATAATTATAGTTCAACTTGAAAGAAGCCAAATCGGATTAGCTTTTGTCCTAGTGAGTGTAAGATAGATTAGTGTTAGTTACGTAATTTATGATAGGATATGCGGCGAGAGCGGGGTAGGTGAGGTTGTATTTTATAGTTTGATGTGCCTAATTAGTGGAATTGCATGAATCGTACAAAAAAAAATTACGTAAGACCCTAGAACTTGATTGATCAGATTATGAGTTTTTTAATATTTTTATTTGAAACTAAATTTTTGTAAGAAAATCGATTTGGATATATTGGCATTAGCTTCCATTATCTATGCTTTTTGAAAATAATAAATAATGATTAAATTCAGAAATTCATGCAATTTAGCTAAATTATTTTAGATGATCTGTGATGTGCTAACAAAATGTCGATAAGCTAGGATGCTCGGCCGCTGCGAACACTCGCCAAAACCTCTCATCTTTGGTGAATGTTAGACTAAGTTAGTCTAAGTATAAAATGACATATTTTGTGTACGAATCGTAAACGGTTTAGTAGGTACATAGTGTAAGAGTATAGTGGGAAAATGGGTCCGAAATTTGACTCGGGAAATGGAAGGGGTTATTTGCTTTTTACATACACATCTATTTTCAATATATAAATACTTTGTTACCTAGTTTAAAAAATGACAGAGTTATGGCTTTGATGTCCTTCCCATAAAGTTAGAAGAAAAAAATAATGTAATTTTTTTCTCTCTATCAATATTTTTGGCCCCTTCTGTAATTGTAGTTATAGTGAGTTGTTGTGTATGGTTGCGTTTTTGTATTTTGAACCCTCATTATTTGAGATTTCGTAGTTTGCTTAAGAATTGCTTTAATATTTTATTACGACTTGCACATACGATTGATACGTTTTATTACTGTTAGTGAGTGTTTTTTTAATTATTATTCGAGCTTAGTTTTTATGAATAAATATTAGATGGTAAAGAGAGCAGTTCAGGATTTGTTATATATTATTTTCGGTAAATATTCCTGAGATATTAATTTGTTACTGACATCACAATTCGGTTTATATTTGTTATTGATTTTGATTACTTGTTATCACTGATCACATTTTGGCATAAAAATGATTCCCCTGAACATTACAAAAAATATATACTAATTTGCGTAATTGTGGATTTTATTTATGATTACTATAAATTATATTAATATTGAAAAAAGTGTATATTCGTCTGATAAATATATATTTATTGCAATATAAAAATATTAACACCTTGATTCATATATGATCAGTGAAAATAGGTCTTACAATTATTTTTCTTTTCGATTCTACAAATTATTGTTACCACTTAATGTTTTGGAGTGCGAGTTGTGTAAATAGTACAATTTATGGAAATTAATATGGATATTTTTAATATACTGAGATGCGAGCGGAGAAAACTGCAGAGGCGAAAGCACATTTGTATATACAAACTGTTTGGTTCTATATTATCTTTTTTAAAAAAAAAAATTGGGCTACTTTAAACGTAGTTGGGTTGTCGCACTTTTTTTTTATTTAAATAAAAGATTTTGTTGAGATTTTAAGCATTTTTTTTGTGTCGTCAAATAATTACTTTGATGTATACAAACGTGCTATCACTTAAAATATTATAATATATACAGGTGTTTGCGAGTCGGTACTTAGAAATTATATTCAAGAAATTTCTCATAATAAGCTTCACAAAAATTATATCAAAAATACCTCTTTTATAGTGATGAAAAGGATTCAAAGGGTTTTTAGATATTATTATGTGGTAAGTTTTTTAAAGATGTTCAAGTTTTGAATGATATTTGTCAAATTCTACATTAAGCAGTTACTTACCCAAGCTGTTTCAAATTTCAATTTTATGTGAAACCATTGCAGTTTTTGAAGATATACCGAAGTTATCCAAAGTTGATTGTTGGACGTAACTGTTCGCTTTTGTAAATACGCGAGTCGTGAACGCGAGTTTGGCCCTTAAGGCTTACGATTTAAATGTTATTATTCCATATTTTTTTCAAGCACAACACGAGATTATCTGGATTTCGATATTAACCTTCACTGCAGAATAAAGTTGAAAGTTACATGGCAGTATAATGAGCATTGTATTTAAGATACGTTGTCAACACAGTTTAATTTCGACACTTTAATTTAACGAATGTTTTTATAGTTACATGTGTCGGAATAGTTAATACTTAAAGCTGTCAACGTTATGTCCCGATTTGATTTTGTACTTTACATTTTCTATATTTTTGAGAACATTTTGTCAGTCAACTAATATACAACACTATACAAAATGTCCTAATATGAAATAGCTTTGCAATAAATACTAATTTAGTAAGTATATAAATTTTAAAGCAATAACATGTTCAAAATGTATTCATAGAAGAGTTTGTTTTATAAAATTATCAAATTTCCTTTTATTTATAGTTAAATAGTGCGTTTATTTAACACTTTGGTCGATTATTTGGTTAACTCTTTGTACCACATATTATTTTATTACGAGACACATTGTTCGTACTAATAAAAGTACATTATTCTCAGTATTTATTTATTTTATTCATATCCCAAAACGTAAGTGAAATATGTGCATTGTGCATAGTTTCGTGCCAAGATGATCTGTATTCTATACATTTTACTATGGTTACGATAATATAGCATAAGGTTATATCCAAATCCATTTTTACTATTTAATCGTTCGCAATTTGTTGTTTTGTATCATTTCGAAAATAATGACATCTTGGTTCAAAATTTACAAGCGGAAGCGATAGGTGCTATCCTATCAGATCCCAAAAAAAGAACATTTTACTGTTACATTAGGGTAACGCTGGCCAAAAATGGGTTAAAATATACGGTAAAACGATTGTTTCATTTTTATCCGATAAACGATTTAATCCGATAAACCCAAAGACTACTCGATTTAGTAAAAATATACATAACCTATCTTGTAGTGTTGGTAGAGGATACAAATACAACACAACTTTTTCAACACTCCTTCTGTCCTGATTTCACTCTTCGATTAGTAAGCTCACATGAAATAAAATAAGGTTTTTTACAGAAATGTCATTTTTGACACAAGCTTTCATTGTTGTTAGCATGGAATTAGTAGGTACTCCGAGTACCTACTAAGAGATCCTACGTCTGGGTGTATCATACATAATGCATAATCTTGGTTGCAAGATTCCACATATACATACACATTGCAAGTTAAATAAAAGCTTATAAAAACCGCTTAAATTCGCTTCTTAGACCACACTCTAATAGAATTTCGTCTTTCGGTCACACTATAAATACTGATGGCGACTCACTCTCAGCTTCGGCAGAGTTCCAACGCAAACGTGAAAGATATATAAAATATGTCATGAAATTGGGTAGGGTGTCGAATTTGCTGCTAAAGTCAAAATCGAGTCTCAGTGGTCTTTCAATAGTAATGATATGCATTACTTTTGAAAGACCACTGAGGCTTTCAATAGTAATGATATGCATTACTATTGAAAGATCACATGGTGTCGATTCGGCTAAATGTGATTCGATTATCAAAGCTACGAAACAAATGTTTCGGAACGACCAGAGACATGCTGATAGACACTCATGAGTGTTTCTGGTAGAGATAAAATCGATTAGGGCTTCTGAGCACATAGCACTTATCAAGAACTGTATAATCTCAGTATCACGCGTAAAAAAATTGCATCACATATTAGCGCTCTTTTTATTATACTTATTGATGTTAGCCATAGTATTGTGGTAGATGTGTAGAGAAACCGAAATTATCTCAAGGAAGTGACGAGTGTCAGTGGCAACCTTCAGGCTAAATCTAACATCTAATTTTATAGCTTCCACTCAAGTTGCCTGCTTTACCTAAATGCGTGTATGGTCCGGGTGAGCAGTGCCCACCCCAAAAATTTACAGAAAACAAATTACAGAAAAAGCTGGTCTCGCATGGCTTGAGGTCGTGTGTGATGTCGAACTACTTCGAAAATACCAACTCTACAAAATATTTTGTAATGGGCGTATCTAGATATATTTAGTTTGTTCAAAAATGCAATGCTTTAGCTTCCTTATTATTTGAAATTCGGACTGACCAGCTAAACCTTAACTATCAAAAGCATAGTTATATACCTACCTTTATTCTGCATACTAGCGTACAAATGTACCTTCCTTACGATTAGGCTTTATAATTACCATACGATTTAGCTGAAAAGTATAATGAATTTCATTTCACGATTTACCATTTCATTCTACGTGCTGATCGGCATTGAGTTATTAGGTACGTGTGTGTGTGGTTAAAATCCCATTTAATTTCTAGACGAGGGCAAATTTGTTTACGAAACCTTCACACGATCGTTATTTTGCAGATCAAATACGTTTCACGGATATGAAGTTTATGCACTCCATTTATTTTTATCTGTGATTTTTGTATTTGTATCACGAAATATATCATTACCGATCGGGATCACGTAAACAAAATTGTTTATTTCAGCAGCAAGTAAATATTATATTCATTATATAGGTATATTATTTCATAGCGTAATGGCGTCAAAGTTGTGACAAAGTTCAAAAGAATAGATTGGTGACAAGCATTGTCCAATAAGTACCTAAACATGATTTTTATTTTAAAATTGCTCTTTTTTTTCTACTTTTTATGACTTAGTCATGGTAGAAAGTAGGTAAATAGTAATAAAGAACCTCATCATGTTTAAGTACATATAGGTAATTACTTTATATAATTTATACATAATTTATTCACTACTAGGTACTATTATTATTACTATTTCAATGTGATTTAGGTAAATGAAGTAAGTAAGTTATGTAAGCCACATCCTACTTAATATTTTTAACGGTTTTCTTTCATGCTATTTCGGTCGTAGTTTTCTTTTGCATTTATATGAAATACTGAATATCTAGCCAGTAAATACAGAATAGTGATAAATATAAGTAGTGGTGGGCAGCTCGCGAGAATATTCGGAAATATTTTTATTATATTTTTAGCACGAGGCCGGCACTGTTTACACGAATACGATCGCTATTCAACCTCCGATCCGCGTTTTATATTCGTTTATCTGTGTAAAAGCTGGTATTAGGGCACATGCATCGAAGAATGACGACACTAAACGCGATAAATATTGGTCGAATAGCGATAAAAATTCAAGTTATAGGTGCTGTCACTGTAGATAATGGAAATATATATAAAATACTGTACTTGACTAACTGCAAATCACTCTTACCTGGAAGATTTCTTGTAGTAGGTAAACAAATCATATTTAAGTATGAATAGAAACCGTAGAGGTATTTATTTTTAAACCCTGTAAGTATCTTGTTGCATTTAATTTTTTTCTAGCCAGAAGCCACGTATTCATACTTTTTTATTACGTCAACTTATTATATTAAAGTGGCTCAATTTAATATAATAAGTTGACATAATAAAAAAGTATGAATACGTGGCTTTACAAATCAAAATTTTCAACGCAGCGCGTGTGGCATAGTGGGAATTTGTTAATTAATTCTAGTTTTGACCTACGAGAATGACCGATTAACACCAATATGTCAAGTGAGTTACTACCTAAATCTTTTGTAAGTAGCTGTTTTAGCTACATTTTTAGTATTTTTATGGGAGCAAGCTGCCCATCCCTGCCCCCCCTTGGCGACAACCTTGAATGGCTGTACCAAAAGCTCTTGTTTCTTACAATGCTTCTACCCTACACAACACCAAGTATAGGTGACCGCATTTTTACAGAGCATTTGAGACAAGGAATCCAAAAAAGAAGCAAAAAAAAAAACATTTTACGCTTTGGAAACAAACAAAGCAATATATACATAGCCTAGGTACATAAGCTTATAATGATTAAATTTTGCAAAACTAAAAAGACAAGTAACCTTTTCAGTTTTTTGTGCCTCGGACTTATGAAGATGAGTCACCGTCCTACAAATTAGTTTAAAAATTACAGGAAGGATTTACGTATGTAGTATTTATAAAAACGTATACAGTTTGTTATTCTTATCTCATTGTTAAACAAAAGGTGTCAGGTACCTCAATTGTTAAGGAAGATAAGAAATTGAGAATTCCACATTTTAAGCTTAAAAGTGATATATCTTACTGAGAAACGTGTGAATGAATTAAAAATAAGATTTATCTTTTCTCCTTATGTCTGCCGTTACCTACTCCCTGCGTTGCAATTATATGATAACGAGTCGAGATATTATCTGTGTCGATAATTAATCGATCGATGTCGAAATGAGCGAATAGTGATCTAATAAAGCCTGCGTGCTGCCAGTATGATTCACCAACTTGCCCTCAAAATCTCCGTTGATTTCATTGCAGAAATATAGCTGTTTGACATAAATAAGATTCATAATACAAAGATGGCGATTCCCGTGCTAAAATTGCATGAAACCCGTGAACATCCTGATGGACACAAGAAATGTATATATGTACATACTTAATAGTTACATACATATGTATGCATACGTATACATATATATTTCTTATAATATTATAAAGATCATAAGACATTTTTGGGTAAAAAGGAATCTTCATAATGGTAGGGTAAGTGAAAATTATAAATTCGATATTCAATTTAGAAGATAGTGACTGAAGTGAAGATGTTAGAACTAACATGTCACTTCCGAATCCTAGATAGAACTATCTAAGATTCGGAACCCTTACCCCTATATAGGATCACAGACGATAAGATACTACAAAATTTTGTGATTTTCATCAATTTAGTCGTTCAATTAAATACCATAAATATTTCATTATCATGAAGGTTTTACAGTACAAAAAGTATATAATTAAGTACAGGCAAATAAAATTTACATAAATTGAAAAGCAATCAAAACTGTTTTCGCAACAGGAAAGTCGAGAATATGTATTTTATTTTCGAGAAACCGTGTCAGGTGCTCTCTGTCTGGAGATATAACAAGGCGGTGTTAAGAAATAATATATAATTATTATGAGAGGAACAATCCGCAACTTTGTGCCGAAATAGCACTCTTACTCAGTTAGTGATGTTCGAAAGTTATCGATATATTATATGTACAGAACTATTTCAGTATTACACTATGCTTTCTTAAAACTGATCACATGAATTTGAAATGTTATTCTAAATTTCTACATTTATGTACCTACTATTTAAAATTCTGTAGTTAATATTAAATGGCAAATTATGCAGTGTTTTATAACTGAACTTCTTAGTTATATTCATCTATGTCATAAATATTCACAAATTAAAGTTAGTCGAAATTCGCGTCTAACAGATTAACAACACTTTAAAAATTTGACACTCATAAACTACTACGAGCACCTTATGTACCTACTCCGTTTTTGACCAGTTGGAGCCTAAATCCCAGGTGAAGCACGGTTCTGTACTCTCTTCGGACGTACTGTTATCCTTATCGATATTTTGCACTCGGCGTGCAGTGGTCCATCCCTACTCATCCCGCATTTCCCGAGGCGTCCCGTGGCCGCGCAGCGCTTCGCCGACCGTTCGCAAGGCAGCGCATCCGAACGAACGAAACGCAACCCTACACGCACCATTCATAACTCGCGCCTGTGTTTACGAACCACACTATTGTTCCTATTTCGAAAATTCAAATTTGCTTAGTGCCAGTGAATCAAATTTGGATTTTTCCTCTTTGGTTGGTAAGTACAATTAATATTTATTTTTTTATGTCGCGTTCAGTGGTTCATAATTTTAAACCACACAAAAAAATTTTGGCTGTACATATAAAAAATAATATAACATTTTTAAAGAAAAATATATTTTTAAATATGGCGGCCTCGAAATTATGGACTACGCCTACGCAATAACTAGGCGTAATTCGTATAAATAAAGCTAATGTTCCTAACGTTTACAGCATGACTAAAATAGTGTTTATGAGCAATAAAGGAATGATTCACATGCCAACTTTAATAATTTAGGTAAATAAAAAAACAGATTTCTGTATAAAAACTTTCAATTTGTAGTAAATTTTTCGTACCTAGGGGCCTATTTTTGCTTTTCCGCCTAAATAAAAGTTAGGTATATGAAAAACTAATGCGTTCATTTTAAATTTAGTTAACGTTTGATGCAATGTATTGATATTAATAAATCATTGGATTTAATATCTAATATTGACATTTTAAATCAGTTAACAAACAATGCTACGGAATAATATTATAAATTTTAAATTAAGTAACTATTAAGTATTTATGTAAAAGTAATATTTTATTTTTGAAATCTGAGACATTGAAAGTACTTACTGGACAAAGCCCTGTATAAACGTCTAAATTTTAGTATTTATTAAATTCACTCCTAAATTACAAACTATACGATTTGCTCATAGACCTTCTTTTGTAGTAAATGAAGCGAAATTTCATTGATTTGTGATAGTTTGACAAGATGTCGCCTGCACTAGTAGTAATGACAATGCATTCTACCAGCCACGTGCATCAAATCCCCGATTAAGATTCAGACGCACGGACGGATATTGCCTGAGATAATATAATCATACATTTAGCCGATGTTCACTTTGATTTGATTGTAAAATTACAAAAACAAAAATTATTTAACCTTTGAAAACTATTGTTTGAATCGTGTTGAAAAATATCCATGTATAAGTTAGGTGAGTTTTATATTTTTACGTCATTCATCTTATCTAGAGACAAAGACCAAATGATAAAAATATGAGTAATTAATATGTGCTTGTTAATTATTATTCAATTAACTATACTATACACTATTAACTTACGAATTAATTATTGTGAGCATTATTTTTGTTATCTTACGTAAATCTTGTACGTATAGATAAACGATTCTGAGATTGTTACTCGTAAGTTTTTCCTCTGGATTGGAATGAAAAGGAAATTGTGTTTTTGTGAATAGCTACCCAGTTAATACCATTGGATGCAGAACAAACGCATTCTAGGAAACGACATTGTTGATATAGTTCAATCATGACTGAACAGGAATAGCCGGAATAGGAATAGGATTACCCAATATTTGGAGTAATATTCTCAAATACAAGAGAATTATGTAAAGTGATAGATTATAATTTATTTTCGATTAACAATACAACAGTTTGTTAGGGTTCGCAGTTTCATATAACATGTGTTTGTACTCGTTTTTATATGAACTAATTTTGTAGAAATTTTCATATTGAAACTTAGAATAATTCCATGAAGCGAAAGTTGGTAGAATGTGATTCATAATGATTATTTTTATGTGTAGTGTATTCTGTGTTTACATTAATTTTTCTTGGACATAGAAAAAAATACAGAGTGCCATACTTATTAATCAAAAATATCTTTTAACTCGTCTGTAGTTATTCAAAGAAATGAGCCTAAGCCTGACAATAGAATTGTTTTCAGTCTCACGGTAAAACCAAAATTACGCTGGCATAACAATACTGATTCACGCAACGTAAGTGATGATCGCTGAGTGTCCAGCTATTTCTGCCAAAGGAGAGGTTTTGCCACAAATAACCTAATCACATCATGCAATCACCCACGGTGCATCGAGCGATGACTCACGTGTTCAGTCGTCATCGGCTGCGAAAGTGGTTCAGTATTAGCGAGTAGTCATTGTGAGGTCAAAGAAGCACATTTCGAGTAGGAATTTTCATGTTGACATTTTAAACCGTAAATAAACTTCGAATCAGTATCGCTTAGATACTGATCTGATAATTCATCATTTATTTGACCTTAATTTTATTTAATACTAAAGGGAGCTGGAGCTGGGTCTCCTCCATTCGCACAGAAATCTCCCTATATCTACTATGTTGGTTTGTTTTGTAAATAAACTTGCGATTGATTTTTTCCCGCGAAAAAGTAAAAAAATAATAAACACGTGGAATGAACTTTTCTCGTTTAAGTCTAAAGTAAAATTTCATGACAAATGGATCCCTCCAAATTTCACTTTGTAGGAATTATTCGTAGGAACTAGTAAGGACCTATTACTTATTTATTTATTTAGAAACGTCACGCACGTGTAGACATCGAGAGATCGAGAGACTATCGAATACCTATAGTTGCGATTTCTTTAAGAGGTCATTCTCGTACGCCATATTATAGTGTATGTATGAGTAAATAAAAAAAATACCTGAATGATTGAGTTTATCTCGCCTCAAAGACTCAATAAATCCGAATAACCTGCGTAGCCTGAGCGAGATGTTTGAGAGATGAGTAATCGACATTATCCACATCGTATTTATTACTGACCTACATTAAAAAGTATATGCTCCGGGTTCCTATTGCTATGTTGTTTGTCAACCAACATCAGCGTCGGCGGCGACGGGAAACTTCAATTCTTTCAAATAATTTGAATAAAGAATTCGAAATAATGAACGAGAACAACCTGTATGTATATCGTTGAATAATTACTATTTTCTTGCTTACGATCTACGATGGCTTTTTAATGTTATTAAATTACGTACGTACGTAACGTACTATGTAACTAGGGAAGCGGTATTGGTGTAATGGTTAAGATGCCCGCCTGTGGATCGACAGATCCCAGGTTCGAATCCCACTCGTGCCACATGAGTTTGTATACAAATCTGAATCATATATAGTAGTTTTCATCGACCACCACTTGCTTCCGGTGAAGGAAAACATCGTGAGGAAACCTGCAAACTGATTGATTATTATTAACTTCTGTGTGAAATGGAGAATGCAATGGCAAACTCCATGAATAATGCCAAGAAAGTTGTTGTGTGTGTTTCATTCCACGTAATGACCACGACCCTCAGCCATGAGGAATACGACTATGAAGAATGTAACTAGGTATTTTTAAATAACGATTCTGATTTCGGCCACAAAGGTTGCCAGTCAATAATACTTAAGTAGTAGGAATTTATCTGGATTACGTAGAGCGGAGCATGTACTTATAGCCAGCGCTAAAAAGCAGACTGCGTGGAAATGCACAAGATGGTTGGTAGATGAGTAATATCTGACGAAGGCCGGTCTCTTGGCACAGGTGGGGCCAGGCATTGCCAGATCAAAGTCATTTTGATTTACACCTGAACACACTTTGTTCAGAGAAAGACATATTGTTTCCTGCGGGACATGCATTAAAGTTAAATTTTCCTACGGCGGTTATCGGTTGGTGAAAGTTCGAACGTCTGAGTAGCAGTGGTTCGATTGATAGTGATAAATCGATCGAATATTGAGTTGCATCAAATGATATATTTTATAAAAATATGGACTTTTAACATCCATAACCTTTTTTCTTTATTGGATTGATTAAATTAAATTAAGTTTAATTTTAATTTGTGGCGTGTGGAATAGTTGATGTCGTATGAGGCTAAGCGACTAAGCGATAAAGCCTAGGCAGCTGATAGGCAACAATAGTATTCCCAAGGAGGGTTGACGTCAGGCAGGGGCCCGTTGTAAAATTACAGCCGAATCTTCAATTTCTATTTTACGCTGACCCTAGGCTTCGCGCCATCACAACCCCGGGATGCCATCCATGCAGATATTTTACATACTTTTCACTAAATTATTTATGATGTGTTCGAATACAAAACAATGGCAATAATAGCGTGAATGCCGCACGTTATAAGGTTCCTTTTGATTTGGACGACCACATATGGATAAAAGGGTCAATTTATAGTAAGCAGAAAAGCCAACGGGTTGAAGTGCTTCCGCTGCATTATAATAAGATATAGGTAAAGAATATATATATAATAAATATACGTGTACTATACTTATTTCAATTGAAACATTACATTTAGAGTTTTGATTCTAATATAATATAGTGAATATTTTAATATTAAGTCATAAATATCTTTCAACTTAGTAATAACAGAGCATAATGTGATTTAACCTGAGCCTAAATAAGGATAATCACCGCTTAATCAAGTCAAAATGGCTGTCAATAGCGCAAACGTTCTCTGGCCCACCTGCCGCCCTAATTTCCCGTCCTCGGCTAAGTATAGCTTTAAACCGCATTGGTGCAACCGGCTGTGTTGATCATTTAATAACTTGTGATAATCACCATATCAGGATATGGCTCTCGATTAGAAAGAAATACCTAAGCAAACAAACAAAATTTTAGCTAGACATGAATAGTACATGCCTATTATCTAAAATAACTAATTCAAATTCTTAATAAAAAGCCTGCAAACTTTGTTCTATATATTTAAAAAATTTAATAACGCGTTACTGGCCACTTACAAAAACAAATTGAAAATAGAACGTCTGAACAAAAATATGACATTTTTAACATCTATCCAATTTAATTTTACCTGATGGAAAGCAACGTGCAACCCAATGAACCTGTTTCGCAGCCGCGCAATTCTCTATATTTAGGGCTGGGCTGGCACACACTACTGTCTATAATTATCCAGAGAGTGCCAAAATTCTATAACAGTTACACTTTATGTCGGTATGTGTTTTATAGACGATATTTTCGTGTATGATCTTTAGTATCGAGGAATTGGATTTAAATGAATCTATAAATAACTAGATGTTGTCCGGGGCTTCGCTCCCGTGGGAATTTTGAGATAAAATATAGCCTATAGGGATTTTGGATAATGTACCTTTCTAAAGGTGAAAGAAATTTTTTGAAATCGGTTCGGTAGTTTCGGAGATTACCCGCCTCAAACATATCACAAACTCTCAAACGCTTACCTCTTTATAATAATATATAATATTAGGAGTTAAAATGGTTAAAACTCCCGCGTAAGTTAGAACAAGGTTACGTAAGGTTCAAATTTTACTTTTGCTATCCTATTTAACTCATTTGCCACCAGTTGCTTCTGGTGAAGGAAAACATTGTGAAGAAATCTGTACTCTAGTTTATTTTGCCTTACCACCTAGCGTTTGAAATGGAGAAGACAATGATGCTTTACAAAGACCACCGTCTTCTTCAACCGTCTTCAACAACCACGGTTTTCTTAATTACCGATTCCTAGGTGAATTCATAGAAATAGATACAAATAATTTAAGAAACATGTTACAAAGTATTTAACTTTCGTTTTTTTTTCTTAGTTTTTGTTAGTGGCTGTATCGGCAAAACTTTTAAAAAATCCTTTCATTGTATTGGAAACTCTTCAATAGATTTCTTAGATTACATGATTCCTCAAGTTCACGCCCTATAAATAACCTCCGACCTTGCGTGCGTGCGTTAGTAAATCATTGCTGAACATGTGTTGACTGAACGTGATCTCATTCCAGGGTGACTGCATGCTAACTCGACTGCCGCACAAACATGGCTGAGAATGGGTAAGATTCGTTTCAGTTAGTTCATCTAATTAATCGTTTAAGTCCTATATTACATTATATCATGCCATCTCCAGTATAACATCTCTTCATATTATTAAAAGAAATGCTTCTGTCACGTCTGTATGTTTGTCTGTATGAACGCGATAAATTCAAAAACTACCAGACAGATTTTTGTACAGTTTTCACCAACAGATAGTGTGATTCCTGAGAAAGGTTTAGGCGTATATTTTATTATAATTTTACCTGAATCAAGCCAGGACGGGCCGCTAGTATAAAGATAATTTAGCACTGTGGCGTGTGTTCTGTGGCTTAGAATAGAATGACTATATACCATGGATGTCGTACGACGCCAATAAGGGACACATAGCATAGGTGTCTATGTGGCGCGGAGACCCAAGGAGGGTTGACTTCTGGCAGGCGGCTGGTTACAAAATCACAGTTAGTAAATTTTTATGCTGACTCCGCGCATTGCACCACACATGCACGGGAACATGCAGAAATGAGAGAGATAAACCATTCCAATGCCTCATTATTTATCACGAAGCTGCTTACAAAGCTATCTTTCAAATTCCCTACATAATAAAACTGTTGTGGACTAGGTCATCCCGCCCTCAGCGCGACAGTTGGGTCACTCAGAGTAAAAATAACTTGTGGCTTGGCTTCCTTCCAGGTTCGGCCCGGCGCCCGTCGCTGGCCACATGGGAAGAATTCCCAACTACGGCAAAACACAGGTCAATGTAAGTTACTTCAAAACTTTCCACTACTCTTCTCGACTCTCAAAGTGGAAGATAACTTTGAAAAAAAAAACATGTAAAAAAAATGTCTCTTGAATTTGCTTGAAATTGTCTATCATTACAGGAATGAGTACGGAAAGTAGTATAATGTTTGATCTGAATCGTGTGGAAGATGTAAAATCCCACCCTCTATATTATTTTCCTATATGAAAATTCAAACTCATACAGCCGTTTAAATACGTCATCAATTACGCCTCTTGTCTAACTTTATGAGATTTCAAAGTAAAAGGTTAAAGTCAGTAGTAAGTCCGTGTGGTATGATATAATGAAATAAATATATTTTCGTCGATATTATAATATCATTCATCCATCTTTTGTTAAAACTTCTTGTACCAACATTTTTTTTTTATCAATTCCAGCCAATGGGTACTTCGGAACCGCCAGCATGCATCCAGAATGCAATGATGACCAAGGACAAGAAACCATTTACCTATACTCCTGGCGGCCTTGACTTGTCTCAGATCCGTACGCCGAGCATGGCCAGAAGAATGGCTCGCCAGCGATCACTAGAGGAGCAGGAGCAGGCTTATACTCAGCAAAATGCTGGTCCTAGGTACAACCCACAAGGAGGACCTGCCCCTCCCCCGCCCCCGCCACAAATGCCGGCTCCTCCACCGCCTCCCCCACCAATAGTTATCCAAGTCCCAGATTCAAAATCGCCAAAACCCGTAGCTCTTGGTGAAAGACCTGAAATTGTCATCCCAGAAAATCCAATCGGAATGCTAAGGAAAACTAACAGTCCGTATCATTGGGAAGCTGAGAAAGCTGAATTACAACGCATGGGAAATGTTCCGAAATTTACAGAAAAGGTTCCGAGCCCTTTAACTGTTAAGATGCCACCAACATCATTCACACAACAACAACCTCAGACATATTCTCCTCAGCTGCAAAATAATCAGCGACAGAATTATCCTTACGGAAATCAGAATAACCAAACCCCTGATAGTCCAATTCACAGACCTGCGGCACAGTATGGAAATCAAATGTCGTCGTCTCCATTAAATGGAGTGGCACCTACTAGAGAAATTTTGCAGAGGCAAGACTCACAGTTCAATAAGAGTCCTCAGCCATTTAACGGAATGTCTCCAGTCAGCAATGGGTCCACTTATTCACCATCACCTAATAATAACTGGAGGCAACCTGAAAGACGGGAGTCTCCTGCTAATAATAGTTACAGCCCACAATCACCACATGTAAATCGAAGTCCGTTCTCACCTAATGTCCAACAATTTTCACCAAATCAAACTCAATCTCCTTCAAATACTGGGCCCGTTTTCCATACTCTTCCAAGGGCTAATCAAAGAAACCAAGACAATTATTCGAACAATGTACAGAACAATAATGTCATTTACAATAACACTCGAGAAGAAAGTCCTAAGTTCGATACTTCAAATTCTACGCCTTGGAGGACAAACACTCTCAATAGAACTCCTCGTGAACCTGATAACTTGCAGGCAATTTATCATAACAGCAAGAATATAAACCAACAGTCTTCATACTCTCCTCCGTGGAAAATAAATGAACCGAGCAGCAACAACAACAACATTCCTTCTTGGAAGCAAGATAATCGATCAGCTCCAATTGAAACTCAACAATACAGTCCGCCGTGGGTGCAAGATGCAAATAACAATAAGGCACAAGACAGTTACGTCCCACCATGGAAAGCCCAAGAAAACGACAATAGGACTACTCCTGTCTATGCACCAAAACAAAACCAAGCAGAACCACGTTATCAGTCGAGTATGTCAATTCCTGTAACGTCAAAAAAGCCGAATCCTCCACAAGAATACAACAATACATCAGCACAAAAAGAGGTTGTTTATGTGAATCAAGAACCTGTATATTTCTGTCCGGATAGTCCCAAATCGATACCACCATGGGTGAAAACGCAGAAAGAAAAAACAAAAACCCCACCACCGGAATGGGTCCAAAAGCCACTAGAAAGGAGAAGTGCCCCAAGAGAGTTGGTTACTCCTCCAAGGGATTCGAATCAAGAACCAGAATGGGTAAAGAAAAGTAACGAAATGCAGAGAGGCATGCGAGAGGTGATCAGTCCACCGAAATACCAGCAACCAGTACAACCGACGTGGTCAACACGACCTTCAGAAAATCGTAAAAGTATTCCAAAGGATACCGCACCAAACCCACAAGGTCGAATAGTGCCTATTCAGATGGAAGTGTCAAGTACTGAAACAATGAATCACGGAAGACAAGGGAATCAACAGCCACATTTGAGAATAGTTATTGGCATGCAACCTAATCAAGAACAAAATCAACAGGCTTATTCTCAACCAACACAGAGAATCATGAGAGTGTTGTCTCCACAGCTGGTGAGACTGGATGATGGTCCAAGTCAGCAGGAATTGCCCTCGTTGAACAGGAACTTTCAGAATCAGGACAGTCAGCCGAGGACTAGAATTATTCCTATTCAGATTGAAGGCGGCAATGGCGGAGCTAACAAAAGGTAATAGTTAAAATATGTTGCATTTCTGATACTTATTACTGCACAGAACTTTATGTCTACACACAAACCACGTTCGCAATTGATATTGATAAGAGTGATTTGACGTTGCATCTTCATCTCATACACTCAATGATGATTTCCGATGCTGGAAAATTATACTTAGTTTTTAGTATAGTAGCCAACAAAATGTGATTTATACCTAAATAATGTATTTTGTTAGATAAAACGATTGTTTTTTTAAGTGGCTTCAAAAATAATCGTGATGATTTCAGCTTCGGTGGACGGTACTAGGAGCGGTGTGCGGGTCAAAAGTAAACAATATTTTTACTGCTTCGCTTCGGCAATTAGCCACTGCTTCTCAAACTGAACACTAATCGAATCATCTCACCGTTTGACTTTGAAAATTGGCATTACTAATGAATATTTAATTAACATCTACGGTTATTTGTTTGATCAAAAATATATATATTTTCACGTAGAACTTTTGAAACATTACAATTACAATAAAACTAAGCGTTCTCATGATAAAGCAGTCATAATTTATTTTTAAATACAATTTTGCTTTTTGTGTTGTTTATTGAACCTAATTTATTTATTTATTATTTATTTCTTTAAGATTCACAGTTCATTTTTAGAGAGGAACAACATAAGGAAAACTTCAATTGTTACAATTTTGGGAATTTTGAATTTTTCCGATCCGTTCATTAATAAAATATTTGTCATTTAATTCAAACCTTCAATTTATCCTTTTCTTAATATATTTTCTTTATATTGTCTTGCCAAACTATTCTCATTGTCGTAATTCCCAATTAATCTGGAACTCCATACCTGTCTGTATACTAATTGTCCTAGTATTACAAAACATTTTAATATATAATAATAAGTAGTATAAAAAGGCTGCCCTAACCGGTCAATTATATTGTGCATTATTAATGAACAAAAAACTGTATGAATCGCTTATCTGGCCCGGCGAAAGAGTCGCGGTTGCTGTATAAGATTTACAAGAGAAAATGTAACTTTTCAATTTGGTCAAGTATCCATGTCATATAATCATATTTGCGCAATATAATTTGACCGTTCCCAGGCCGTCTGAGTTAACATGATATGTATTTGGAATTTTTTATTGACATTGTCTCAAATGCTTACAGTTCCAAGGTATACTACCACAAATTCACCCAGGAAGGACCCCCTCGGCAGTCCAAGGCTTTCAGGGTACTGCAGGTCATCACGGGGACCCAGGACGTTGAGGACATCCAGGTTATGGAACATAATTATGGTTATACTGATCTATAGTTTACATTAATATAATTTATTACAATTTTAAATAAGGATAACATCTAACATAACAGTATCATATTATTAAGTTATTTAAAAAAAAATCAAAGTTAGATCGTTATAATTATTTACAAAAATTAAGAGATTGTTTGTAACGTTGCAAAACAGTTTCAAAACAAATTTTATAAGTGACATATTTTTTAATGTTATTTTTTTTTATAAACGATGAGGTTAGGGTTAGAACTTTAAATTTGCACAGACAATGTACAAATAATAATTCTTATAATTTTTATAACACTTATTACTTAATCATTTTAGATGTAGTTCCGATAGACAGATATATAAAGTTTAAAGAATGGTGCGATTAATAACACGAAATCGGGTTTTATGTATATTTATTAAATATATGATTACGTTGTTATTAAAATCAAAATTGTACATATTTTTTAAATAAACTTAACAAAAAGTTAAAATGCTTTTATTGTGATTTTACTAATGCTCACACGAAACAGCTAGCTTACCAAAGATTATTTTTTTTGTTAGGTGTACCTACTTAATTTAATTATTCTAATTTTAGGTTATGTAATGAAATATTGACAGCGAATCTCTATTTTAGTAACAATTTGAAACAAAAAGTGATTCAATATAATATTTAAATTGATTCAATATAATATCAAAACTTAGATATAAACTATCGATATATAGATTTAGTGTAGTTAGAACAATTTCGTATATTAATTGCTTAATACCTGTATTAAACGGGCACGTACCTTTTATAATAAGGATGTTTCGGTCGTGTATTATGCAATTAATAATGAAACGCGTAAGTTTAAAAGTAGTAAAATACGTATATTCTATTTTTAATTTATTGATATAATTTATATAGTCAAGTAACCAACGTAGAATATGTATCCTAATTTATTTACAAATTTAAGTCTATGAGTAATTACATTTAATTTAAAAAAAAATTATCCTTCTTACTAACAATACTAAAATGTGTATATTTATGTATTTCTGTAATTGTATTACATATTGTTTGTCATGCTTCTATGATTTTTATGTTTGTTTCTGTCTCCTAATAAACTTCATGGTCAATGCATGGCAAAAACTTAAATTTACCTAGTTAGAATATTTCTTAAATATATAAAATATTTTTTTGTGTTTTGTTTAACAATATAGTTACATAAAACATCATTTGGGAAATGTAAATTAATATATTTTGACATGGCTAATAGAGAATCCATTATTTACTTATTAAATTATTTCAAAATATGCTTTTGTGATGTACCTATATGGATTTCTAACGAGTTACTCGTAAGTACATGTGAAATAGGTCTATGTGTTTTATACATATTATTATTATTAGTCATGTATAAGACAATCGCTCAGTCAGTCAAAAGCCTTCGACAATGTGAATATTTTTATTTTTCTTATAACTTTCGTCGAAGTAGATTCGTCCTTTGCCTTTTTATAAGTATAAGAAACAAATATTTTTTAAAAATGTCATCAGAATAATAATTCAGAATCCAGTTAGTCTATGAAGATGATAGAATCGAAACATAACTTCAAAATGTTATACTGCCATTCAGTATAACATCTTGATATTAAAAAAAACTGACACTGGCCGCAGAATAAATTCAAATATGATGTGACTGGGAAAATGTTTGTATAAAATTTCCGATTCCCATAAATAACATGGTTTTTCTTTGTGATTAACAAAATTATGAATCTTAACGTAATATCTTGTAACAGTATATAGAGCATATTGGTATATTATCATAATGTCGATATCATCAAAGGGGTTATTAGGTCATGGAATTAGTAGGTACTCCGTACGAAGTACTTACTAAACCCATGGGTTAGGTTACCTTATATTTTACCATGGTTATAATCTGGTATTTTTTCCTTTTGTTTATCTATATTATATAATACCTTAAGTTGAAAAATTTTAAACAGACATTAGGGATCTAAAAATTTTTTAATAGTTTTTTATACACTGTTATAAAATAAAACGAAGATTTAAACAGACGAGGGGTGTGGCAATCTAGTCAGTGTGATCTTTTATCAATACGTATATAAGTATTATATTTTATATACTTATGTTTAAGTTATAGGTTCATAATCTAGGGTAATTATATATTTATTGATTTTAGTAATGGTTGAAAATTAATTTTCTAATAAAATAATGAAATCGAAATCGATATTTTATTTTGTTCCGAGTTTGTTCATGCACTAGGTTGTTGCCGTGGCGCAGCCACGATTATATGGAAAAATCATGGAATTAGTAGGTACTCCGCGAAGTACTTATTAAATCCATGGGAAAAATACAAAACAATTGTTGGAGAACTTCGACACACAAAGAAGAAGAAGATACCAATTAAAACAATAATTGCATTTAGACTTACCTATTTAAAGTGGAGATTTCACAATATTTTCCTTCGCCAAAACTGGTGGACTGGATTAATATCTTCTGGTAGTGATTATTGTACTAATTATATTCAGCATCATTGTTATCAATTTCAACTAAAATTATACACACATTTTGTTGACCTATGCAATTATTTTTAACTGTGGTGTAATTAAAATTGTTCTCTTCATTTTTATAGTGTACTATTTTGGGATAAAAATCAAGTAAAAGGCTACTTGCCTCATAAGAAATCTCTTGCCAGAGAAGAGTAATAAAATAAAAAATAAAAATGTTTATTGGGTAAACATTAATTTTACATTTAAAACAATTTGAAGAAAGAGTAGTGTAGCGTAGTATGCATAAAAAAATAAAAGCCAAAAAAAAACACAATTTGAACGCAAGTCGTCGCCGGTAGACAAAGTAGAGATACCTACGAAATCAATATTATATACAAAACCATAGATTATTTGAGTGACAGACAATGTAAATGCAGTCAAAGAGTAAGTACCTACTTCAGTTGTACGGAGTACCTACTAATTCCATGATAATAACTACGTTTAAATGCAGCCAATGCATTCGAAAGCAAAATGAAAGCGGAAAATGGGAAATTTAGTAGAGAGCTGAGACAGGACCTCACAAAACTCTCACAAGAGAAATCTTTCTATAGGAATAACCTTTGTTCTTAGTTCCCTATTTAATTTTGTAAGTTTTATTTATACTGTACCGTGTAAATAAATAAATAAATAAAATAAAGAGCGGGTAAAAACGGAATTCTTACGAGCGCAGAAGACACGAGTGAAATCTAGTGTTCGATAAACATCTATTTTGGTATTTGATGTTTGTCAGTCGGTCGCAGTTTACGTAAACATTTTATTTCGAGATTCTCTTAACGGGGATTCTAAATATTTCTTACATCCACACGAATGTGTGGAGTTGCCCTATTCTATATGAGGCATGGTTCGGCAGGTACACATCGCAAATTGTCCCTTATAAGTATTATCACGATAAATTCACCATCGATGTATATAGGTAGCATAAAGCGGTAGCTGTTTGTAGAATGTTTCTTATCTTGACTTTTTAGAGCAATAAAAAAAGCGAAAATTTTTGATGCGTTTTTAAAGCAAAGGACATACATTATGAGGTCACGAGCCATGTGTGTGTGTAATGTGACTATCTAACTAATGACTCCACTGTGTTCCATTCCACACATTGCGTCCAGCGTGTCCATCATTGTCTACAAATGAAAGACCAAATGACCGATTCGCAATTCCCTAATCACGACCCCTATAAATTCGGCCCGTATGACAATGTCCCGTTTTGATAAAGTCCTGCGTGTGCCAGAATGTTTTATTCCTGTATTTTTTGTAGGAGTTATATGGGAAATGTTGTTTTCGCGTGAGAGAAAATGCCTCTCAGTGTATTTTGTTAAATGGGCACAATATTATCGGGTTAGTTAGTTTTTATAAAAACGTAATTTTTTTTACACAAGTTTTTGGTCATTTTAGCAACTTGGTCATATTAGTATCTTGGTTCTGACGCTTCGGAAGGATTTTATTGTCGTCTGAGAGATCTTATTGCAACTCAACTCGTGACAAAAAATAATGTCCATGCAGTAAATCGTTGAGGAGTTCCTGCGTCAGAAGCCGATCTTGGGTGCATCGTCAGAGCATGCATATCATAATAATGAATTGTCATCAAAAACTAAAGGAGTTTTAAAAATTTACGTTAGGTAACAATTTTATTTACACTCGAATGCTAATATGGCTATTATGTGCATTATGTGACAAATCATCAACGAGAGTGCAAACCTTGGACCTTTCGCTCCATCAAAGGTGGTCGTTCTACCGAACCACCACTGGTTCTATTTCCAGAACCTCATATTAATATCAATGTCAAAGTTTTAAGTTTAAGAAATCAAAATAAATAAATAAATGGAAAATACTCAATGGCCCACACCAAGCATGTCGCGGATCCGATAGACACAAACACAGGAACGGGCAAAGACAACCATAATTTCAGACCAATATTTGTCATTTTGAATCGAACCCGACCTTCAAATTAAGACTTCACAGACGCTTTTTACGCTATATTTTAATTGTACTTGTAATAGTTCTCAAAACGCAAACTACTAGCATTATACTAAATTAAATACTGCAATCAAGTCATTGTTTACAGCACAACATCACAATCAATAGAGGCTAATGGACGACGAAGTTATGGTCCAATACCTAGTTATTGTTACTAGATTACTGAGGATCGTTAATAGAGAGGACAGATATTTGGACTAAGTACATCTAGACGTCTCTTGTGAAAATAAATGGACAACAACACTCAAGGCCCAACATGAAGAAATAAGCTACAAGCTTATTTACCCGAGATTAGTACAACTAATCTCGGGTCTGATTGACTAACCTACAAGAATTATAGTGAATACAAATTCAATGTAACTCTGAGCAAATCTCTTCGACAGTTGGAATTCGAACTAGGGTCGACCGTCTGCCATTTGAATGCCCGATTCACGGAGATCCACAATGGATTATGGTATATGATCAGCGTTAACCATTATAATTTAACGCTGATCATGTAGTTAAAGTCAGGTTTATTAGTCAGTAATCTAGTTAACTAACTAATAAAGCCGACTATCCCCAAACACAGTTCATTAAGTACACGATACAAGTATTTACTGAGCAGGTAACGTTCATGGAGCGAGGCGTCCGGTCATGAAATTGTTCATTACCAAACATCGATATACCTGATTGGTATTGGCTCTAGGGATGGGTAAATGCTGGCCGGGATTGGACTGTTTAAAAGGTCCCGTTTTAGCCTCATTGCGAGCATAGAAATCGTAATATTCCACGTCGATGTTATTACATTGATTTCAATAAACGTAACTACTTTCTCTCTCATTTGATCGTTTTCCCGGCTTTTTCATCAGGCGTCGGACGGAACTCAGGAACCGGTTGCTTACTTTTCTTCCTTCGGCATCTTTAAGAATCCAATACATATCATCCTTTACAATATCAAGCTAACATTTTTTGGGTTAGTTTAAGAAGTTTTGTATGGAACTAACTAATAGGTGATCCCTCCTAGGTTTCAAGTTTGCACACACCAACATAACATATATTTAAATAAATGTCCTCTTAAATCAAAATGTATATGTTCTTATCACTAACCGTCGTAGTGCTTCGGAACATTTCAGTGACAGTTAGACCATATAGTCTAATTTGCTGTGACAAAATCGGTCGACAATGCCCCTTATAAATCAGATTTCCTTGGTAGCAACCACATAAACATGCGTCTTTGCCACTTTTATTATATATGGGTGGTCCTGGGTTCTGTTGATTACAGATTTGTCTGTGGTTTTGAGAGTATTGTGACCGTTTCTGTGTGTGCCATCGGACACGCAATACAAGCTTAGTGCTTCGTGTGAGCCGTTGACTTATTGTATATTTATTTATACGAAACTAGCGATCCGGCCCGGTTGCGCACGAGGTCTGAAAACCTTCAGGAATAAATTGTCTAAATAACAGTAACGGATTCTGATGCAGTTATCAAAATCCGTTGCGTGGAATAAAATAGATAGAAACAAACAGAACTGGATGACGCCATTTTTTGTATGACTATGTAGTGATTGGATTATTTAGATATATTATATGTATTTCTTTGAAAATGTACATATTCGGTCGGATCATTGCCCATGACTGATTGGGAGCCGATGGCCGGAATAAGCTGAGGTAGTAAAGGGTTGCTTTATGATCGATGGATGCCGTGGTAAAGCTTGTCGTTTATAATTAAACGACCGGTGTATAATGGAATTTCCATACGACCGTTGATGTATTTGTGATAATTGAACGTGAAATAAATGTTTACTCGTTTCATCCCTTATACTAAATAGATTAACCAGTAAAACATATTCAATAGTACTTTTCCCGGTGGCTAACAAACAGAGCGTCGACATCCAGATACGCTTTTCAATTTTTTCTCTTCCACCTTTTTAGTTGCCAGACCGGGCGTTATCCTGGTTACTTCCTCAGCCGTTATGCGCCGGAGCCCAGTGTCCGCTTTCCTACTTTTCTGCTCCACTTCGAACTGTTATACCATTGGCACGCGTATCAACCTTGACGACATGTATTATTCAGTTTATCTATCTAAATATCAGGCATACAACGCCATTTGACTGCTGGAGGATTGATCCGGGTTTATCATGATTGGAAATTAAACAATTGTTATCCACACTTCCATACTAATATTATAAATACAAAGGTCTGTCTGCAGGTCGGGTTTTGATGTTTGGAAATAGAACTTGCTCTGCAACCTATATTGCCGTGCAATATAGGTTGCAGAGCTGCGGGCAAGAACTAGTTCAGACAAAAAATAAAAAAATCACTTGATTTTAGTACGATGAATTTTTTAATTTAGTACGATTAAAATTTTGACTTTGTTTCAGATGATCTAAAATGCTGGAAATGTAATTTGCTGTTTTGTTTAAAATAAAAAATAATAAAAACAGTAATACAGTAGTGTGTGCTCTTGAAGTGATTTATGTAATTCTTTTCAGAATATAAATTGTTTAAAACTTTAACTATAATTTATTGTGGTCATCATTTTCCATCATCACAACCAAAAGAATAATATCGCCGTCGACATTCCTGCATTAAATTGAAATTACTTCAACTCAATCACTGTGATCCGATTGTGAACACTCCGCTCAAATGTATTTGTTGATATGCCTGCCTTTATAATTGGTGGCTGCCAAATTGAAATTTTAAGCCGACCACTTAATAACATTGTACTGTAAAACATAATCTGGGTAGTAAAAATAATGACATTGACTTTTAATAAATTGTCCACGACTAGACCAGAGGATGGGGTTGATGAATTATTGATATGTATTTAAAATACAATATTAGTTCCATGCATTTACGTTTACATTTTCGTCAATATCTTCCTTCCCGTTTTCTAGAAATCTCTCCCAGAGACTCTCAGAGATATTTTGTGTAAAGGAAAGCTGGTTTTTAAACATAATTCTAGTGACAGATAGTGTTACAGCTTCTTAGAATTATCAGTTTATATTTTTGTTGGTCTTAGCCTGTATCATTTCCATAAACAAATATAACATTTTATTTGTGGCTGAATTATAAATGATAAAGCGGCCAATAAAAGTTTAATGGAGCAATAAAACAGTTTATATGTACTTATATTCGCGACTGCATCGATGAAACCAGACTGTTGGATGCCGCATTTCCACTGACGGTTTAGTATTGAAATAAACTTGTTATTAAGAAGTGTAAATATAAGAAAAAATATTCTGTCAACACAACACCTACCTAATTAAATAGATAGGTATTAGGATGTTTGAAATAGCAGTAACCAGAAAAAAACCTTCGCATTTACACAGGTACAGAATAAAATAGATATTTGTAAAATTGGAAAAGAAAAATACAAAAATTTGTGAAAAATTCTACAGCAGCGGCTCCCCCAACGAAATATATAAGTTGGTTCCTTTGCCCTGTTAACTAAACTCAATCTAGCAGGATCAGATATAAGTCATTGCCACACTAGGATTAAAATGGCCAATTCATTTGGGTGTCTGCGTAGATTAATGTGAAAGAATAGTCGGCCATTTTTTGTTGTTGATGCATTTGCCGCACGAGCGGTCACTATATTTACAAGGGTGATTGCTCGTGTTTGTTTAGGAGAGTAATGTTATGTGTGTATGAATTGATGCCTCGGTGGTTTGGACATACGAGTAATTACATGTATGTTTAAAGAAAATATAGCGATACACTGGTCAAAGTGTGTTGGACTTTTGGCTGGTGTAACTACGGATAATTCAAAGTAAACTTATTGGTGTGGTAAATCGGTGTGACTATGGATTGGGAAAGTTATCACTATCCATCTAAGTAGTTTTTTTTAAATTTCTTTCTCTTATTCTCGCGTGGTCCCGGTTACATTCACGGCTGCGATACACGAAACCAGGGGCGCGTGAAGAAAACTATTAAGACTTGAAGATTCAGCTCTAATTGATAGGCCGTCTGCCTTGCGTAAACCTCTTTGGAAATGGGAAATGCTATTGTTGTCGATCGACTATGTAGACTTTTATTTCTTCTTCCTTTAAAAAAATATGAATTTAAATTATTTGTGTATGTTTTTTTATTAGATACTATAGAGTTGTGATATTTACAATGTTGCGAATGTTTTTTCAGGTCAGTTTCAAGATCACGTGCACGTAAATAAATTGGGACATAAATGTAATAATTAAAAGAATTTATGATTTTCGCCATGACCCGAAATACGACGGTAATGGCGACTTTTATTTTAAAAATATCATTTAGATTGGAATTTCACGACAACGAACACTTAAACACAGATGAACACAAAAACATTGAGTATTCATTCGACAAAAATAATGTTCTAGGAATCATTAGGTCATTTATGGATTTGAATTATGTATATAACATACATTATATGAACGAATATGTACAAAAAAAATCTTGATTAGATGTGGAAACTAATAATTAAATATTTTTTTACATACAGTACACATTTTACTTTCTTCTTTTGACTGTTCTTACTAATCAAAATTTGTCGGTTTTTTTGACTCGTAATTACATAAAATTGCACTTTATTTCTTCTTCTTAGTATATATATAATATTAACTGCGCCCCGTGGCTTCGCTCCCTTTGGGTATTTCTAGATAACAAACACTCCAGTTTGTTATTCCAGGTTATATTCTACCTGTGTACCAAATTTCATAACAATCCGTCCTGTAGATTTTGCGTGAAAGAGTACTAGTAATACATCCTCACAAACTTTCGCATTTATAACATAAATATAAGGATATATATCTGCATGATAATCAGATGATCTCACAAAGCACTTCATACTTCCTGAACGATACCTCGACGCCGTGGAAGGAGATGTAGCAGCATCCGTGGCCGGGTTGAACCTAAAATTAAAAATAATCAATTAGAACCGAAGACTGGAGCATTGCACACAGCTTTGTTTTGTTGTTTCTCTTTCTCAGTCTCGAATTGCCCGGTTTCATTCGCAACTGCAACACTGTGGAGTACAGGATCCACGTATAAGTTAAACCTTTGAAATGTTGAATTTTCGCCAGTAATTTTACGATCGACAGCATAACTCTCGTTGGTAATATAATTCACAGAATACTAACTTTTCCAGGAGTGAGTGAAGACTTGTGTGATACTCTGCCGATGTAGAGAGGTTCTGCATTGATCGCGTATCCAGCCTCGACCGCTTTTTTAGGAACCTGTCCGTTTTTTGCAGATAACCACTGGACACCCCCTGGTTTCGAGCATAAAACCTAAAACATAATACAACCATCAACATTTTACTTGAGTTAGAGACTGTTTCACCGCTTGGTTATGAATATAGAAATTGTGTTTTACATATAGGTAGATAGGGCTAACTCGTGAATCACGTCAGATTTATCTAGCTCTTCTATGGAATTAGTAGGTACTCCGTACAACGAAGTAATACTAAATCCATGAGCTCTTCTAATCTATCTGTCAAATTGCAATATGACATTTTATGAAACTGGTCGTAACGCTGCTAACATATTCCTTTTTCCTATTAAAAAGTAGGCTGGAAGAGATGCCCGCAATTTAAAAAAAAATATATTTAAGAAATTGAATTTAGAATGGAACACAGAAATATATTATAAAAAGCACTAACGTCAAAATTGTGTACTGGAATCTCTTTCCCCAAGCTCGGTATGTACGCGTATCGATGCTTGATGTTAAGCTTTCCTGGTATCATTTCCCCCTTGTGGTGGGCCCTGATGATCCATAGGGGGCTTCCGTCGTAGCCCTCCTTGCCCCCTACCACGGCTTTGTAGTCTAGATTCTGTGCAGTAGTAGGGGTTGCCGGTACCCAGCTTATGGCTTCTGAAATTTTGTGTGACGATTGTAAATTTTTACATCACTGTTATTCCTTACAGAACCGTAACATTTTGAAATCAAGTTATGAATAATATTTTGAAAAACGCGCAGTCGAAATTATAAATTGCATTTGGTCTGTTTATCATGTAAGTATATATTTTTTTGTAATTTTCATGGCATAACTGTCAGAACCTTTTCTAGTATGTCTGTTTGAAATAAATGAATTTTATTTCATGTATTTATCGTTCACTTATTGTTATTTTTTCAATCAATCATTATGTTCATATTGTTGAAATAGAATCAAACGAACGTCAAATCAAACGTCAAGCAAGTCTTGCTTTTCCCGCCTCCTTCGGTGCTCTTCGCGCGTTGCTCTGTATCGATTGTGCTACCGATATTCTACTTGAAAATCACCAATTCAACTAAATTTTATAAATTAATTACCAGTTTGTCATTAGATACAAATTCTTCTTATTATTTTCTATTCATTAAATAATCAATAGTACCTTGGACAGGAGTGGAGGCAGCTTCTGGCTCAGGGTCAGCTGTTTCAGATTGTTCCACCACATTAACAGTAAAGTTCGGTGGCTCTGTAGTTGTAGGCGTCGGTGGCTCGATTTGTGGTTGCGCTGGATAGTATGGTAGTGTTGGTGGTGGTTGTGAGTGCGGTTGCGCAGACAATGGGGGCTGTAGGTGTGGTTGCGCGGGTGGTTGGAAGTATGGTTGCGTAGGAGTTTGCGGTGGTTGGTAGTAGGATTGTTGGGCCCATTGTGGTGGTGGCGGTTGATATGAGTACGCTGGAGGAAGATACGTGAATGATCCGGGGGGTAAGTGAGGGTGAGGCGGAGGGTAGTGGCCAGGAGGAGGGTAGTAAGGCCCGTGGGGCGGATCTGTAAAACAATTGCATCTGTATAAGTAGATTTTTTGTCAGTGCCGTACTTGACCGAGTAAGAAAGTAAATGCATAAATGTATTTCTTTATTAAAACACTGTAATTTAATGTAATTTTAATTGATATGTTTGAATAATTCTTCGGTCTTTTTTTCTATGTATGTATATTGTATATGTGTCACTGTTGTAAAAGTACACATTTACTGTTATTCATGCAAATAGCCAATTTTATCTTTAGACTGATTGTAAATCTTAGTGGTTCAATTCCAGTTACAATATTTAACGTTAGACAATTTATTAATAGTTTAGATAGGTTTATGCTGTGAGACTTTCATAAATTGTATGGTAATATAAAGATGAATATAACGTTAGGTACATCTACACTCCACGCAATGCAATAAAATGCATGAAGTTTAAGTAGACAGCAAGAAATTTACTGGTGACTTTTAGTATCTATATGTAAATAGGTAAAAAGAATTCGTCGATGGTCGTAAAATCACAGCTTAATTATTTGTATGTATGTACTCAGGAATATGTAGGAAAGTGAACCCTCAGCTCCGTCGCACAGCGGATGACGAAACAATCGGTTTTACCGGTCGATTCGCTCAGATTAGAGACATATGTAATTGTGAGATATGTGATATGTAAGTAGATATAGTAAATGGCGTAGAAATTATAATGAACCTATAGACCGAGAAAACAATAGGCAAAATGGCGAACGTGACATGAGACAAAACTGTTTCATAAAAATTGTAAGTGAAGCTATAAGAGAAAGAATATATAATTTTTAAAGAAATTTCACCAGAAAACACGAAAAATATGTCACCTGATTATAATAAAAACGAGAGTCATATAAGTTCATGAAGATATCGAAATTATCTTGATATAATAATAATAATTTTCTCATTATCAGTTACCGCACTGTTTAAACACACACATTGTCCACTGTCCAGCACATTTTTTCTGTATTCATTATCAAGTTAGGAATAAGTTCCTGTACTTACATCCCGACATAATAAAATCCTTTGTTGATTAATCGATTAAAACAACTCACTTCGATATAACCACAATGATACTAAAAATACAACTCATAGAAGTTTATCTCAAGTCTTATCGGATTAGATTAACAGCTGATAGTCACACGGACCGATACGTCATACTATATTTATTATTAAAGATTTAATACACTATTGATGTTGCCATATTTTTTTATTCAAGCAGGCACACAGACATGCCTCTCATAGGATGGGAAAGTCATGTCAGATGCCTTTAGGCGACTTGAATAAAATCTGACACAAGGTATCTGTTAGCAATAATACATGATACACACAATCGATATGATGATGCTAGGATGGGAAGATGATGGGAAGTGGTTACCACAGCCTAAGGACGTCTGCAACACCAGGTTGTGTTTCTAAGTGTTCACATACAACACACAGGACCAGGGGGACGATTCAATCAAAGTTCATTAAACTTAATTTTATAAAAACTAATTTATAAAATAAGTTGAGTTGTTTTAAATGTCTAGTCGATAAGACAAACGTTTTTATTTAATCAACTAAATGGTGTAGGTATACAGTGTGTAAGAGAGAACGTAAGCGCCTTTAGATGCTTTTGGTCTAGTGTACTTACAATGCACCGCTGTGTAATAATGAAAGTTGTGAGGATGCATGTGTGTATGTATGTTACTTTTTCGCGCGAAATCTACAAATCTACGAATTGAAGAATATATTTACTTTTCATGCCCCCTTACGAAGCCCCTGGGCGCAGCTAGTACTTATATATAATGCAATTAACACACATTTCTGATTAAGAGCCACATTATTCTTGCTTTCGTATAATTTGTGAAAACTTGCAAAATCTTATCGCAAAATATGTAAAACACAGAATGTCACAACTTCAGGATAAGTGAAATTGTTTGCTATAGCTAGATATATATATAGAAAGGAACTAGCTTTTACTAGACTTACTTTGGGAAACAGTAGCTAAATCTTTAGTTCTCTTCCCTATCTTCTTTTTCTACCAACCCTGTGATATATGATAAAAATTAGCTTTCAAGAAATGCCAAAGTCAAAGCCAAACATTTATTAAGAAATTAAACCTTCACAGGTAATTTTTCACGTCAACTTTTTAATTCTATATATAAATATCTTTAAAAGGTACAGAATACTAGCATTTCGGCACAATTCAGACTCCAATCATGTTTTTTCATATTATTTCGTATTCGTAATATATCTTAAAATAGTACAAAGTCTGATGATTTCTTAAAAATATGTTTGTGGATCACAACAAGGCGTGGGCGTGGGCATGCGACCGAAGGCCAGCGCTGGAGTCGTCGATTTATAATCTCAGCTGACTTCCTTCTTATAAACTTTGAAATATTGGAAATGTGCCCCGGAAGCATTGCGTACGAACGGAGGATACTCGTAAGTGTGTATAAATGTAGGTAATTTATCTAGTTTTCGAAATAAAAAGAAGCCTACCTGTGTTAATCCAATGTACCTATCAGCTATCTCAATACCAAATTTTATAATATGTTTGTTCGAGCGTGAAAATGTAACAAACATACTCAAAAACTGAAAGTTTTTGAGTATGTTTGTAACCTTTACAACAATGAACATGTCCTCGGTGACGGAGTCGCTGCTCTTGAATAAATTTGACAAGAAATCTAAAGATACTTTAAAAATAAAAAGACCTTTTAAAAAATGTATCCAATTATAAAATGGCATTTTCTTGAGATCCTGTCCATTCTTAATAAACTGAACTTGATTATTTTATTTGTTCTTAATACTTAGACAGAATTTTGTTCTATAGCGTTGTAAAATCAAATTTTAATGAAATATTTATTTACATTGTCGCGAATGCATTATTGTTTATTGCGTGGGCTTCAGTTTGAAGACATAATGCACGAATGTCCTCAATAAAACGAAAATATAGTTAGCAACTACGCATACTCATGTCATGTAGATTTATAATGCTAACTTTTTGTCATTTTACGCGCATCTTTTTGACTACATCAACGACTATTGCATCGTCAACCCTCGGGAAGGGCGTTCTACTTTCCTGTTTGGTCTATTTTGAACAAATTTGTCTTCGCGTCGTCAATTTTATTCTATCGTATACATGATTTAGGATGTATTGATTTATGTAAATATAAACTAAAAGTTGTTTAGTTGGCCTTTAAATAAAAAGTAAATTAAGAAAAATATTTCGATTATCTAATATTCCTTAAAAAGAATGATTTCTCTCGATAACAGTCAAATTAATCTTAATTTAACTGTTATATAAATAAATTATTCTTAAGTCGTAGGCAATTTTGTCGACATTCTCACAGAATCAAAACCTAGTTTCATTATATAAATTTTCCGTAACGATCCGAGGTGAAAAACTACAAATCTGGCAGTCAAGCCAAGCACGTGTTGTATTAATTATTATAAACATTATGTTTTGCTGCACATATAATTTGGACAATTATGAACACATTAAATCTAATAGACTCGTCGCAATTATAATGGAATTTATCTCATCTTCAAACAAGCTTTTCCCCTCGTGAATTTTCCACGGGGAAATTAATTTTTCGCAATGTTACTCTATGTTGTTGCCTGAACTTAAAAGCGCGGAGAGGTAATAAACAAACAAGATGATGGAGGTAGAATTTCTCCTTATAACAGGTGGTTATTTAGTTCACTAGTGAATATGCATATACTACCCTAGATGGTGGTATTAGCAAAAGTAATGTCAGAAGTCTTTATGCGATTTGAACAAAATCTGACACCGTGTTAGCAATAACACACACGATACGAAAATCGCTTGATCATCAACACATTTAGCTTCATTCATTCTTATGTGAATTGATGACGAAGTGAAGAGTACTGCCGGCTAGATCTGCCACACTTAAATGTCAACCCAATTTATCCAGGCAAGTGGTAAAAGTGCGATTAATACACGTCGCAGCAAGGTCGCGTGCGCGGGCGCCGCGTATTTTGGGATGCGGTTGCGTAACCGATACATGCGTTTGCGACTTTCAGAAAGTAACGCGAGGCTCACATGGATGACAGATTCAGAGTACTTCTTCTTTCTTATTGACTGGTGTCAAATTTTATTCAAGTCATCTATCTACTGTCTAACGACAACTAGTCGCAATACACTAGTCAACTAAATGGTCCACCAGTGTACATTTGTTCTCACGCTTTTCTTTACTGGACGCAGTAGGTAGGTCTAGGTCAAAAATACATAAGTCACATTTTAATATAACTTATGTGGCACGATCCACAAGAGTAGAATTCGAGGCTCGTTTTTAAATTTTAATGATTCTCACCTTGTGCACTATAAGTTCTCGTAGAGAATTCCTAAGGAAGGATTTTAAGTAAGTCCAAATACATATATAATTTAGTGTGCCCACTGCTTTACTTTATTTTCTAAACGCTGATAATTAGAACTTCTTCCGTTTCCCTGTCACTCAGTGACGACTCTGTAAACACGTTTGAGTAGAACGTGGAAAAAAAAAACAGAAACACATGTTAAAGCTGCGAATGAAAGTTCCTGGATCCTCAACCTGGATATTTTACTCCTAAATATATACAGTCATTAGCACATTAACCTACAAAAAATACTGAAATTTACATATTAAATACTGAAATAAAGGATCATGTAGGAAAGAAAGAAAATATTTATTTGCCAAAAACATGAGTACTATACATACAGTAACTTAACATTTAGTTGACTGTACCTCAGAACTGACGTTTTAAATTAAAAAAATATAGATATACTTCCGACCACACTGCTTCTTTTAAAAGATTCTGAAATATTCCAGTTCCAACTTTCGGTTTCCATAAAATTACAAAATGACTATTGTTCTCAAAACTTTCACAAATCAATCTTGGAATAACCAAACCATATTATACTTACTACTGGTAAGTTACTAATATACAAGAACACATATTTATTATCACAAATTTGTCATTTAAGTACGTGAAAACCCTTGATACCTACATCAGACACAGGAAGACAACAGGAGGCTCTTGCGTCTAGACCTTTGTCCTAATCTAGAAACATCTACAATTTATCCAAAATTAAGCCATGGCTATACGCAAAACAAGATAAAACACGAAAACGACGTTATTTCCCCGCCATCCGTCTCCATTTGTCAAAGGCTCGCAAACTGACGTAGTCCAGATGATGCTAATGCATTTTTTTAATCAACTGTAGTGCGATGTACACCAGGACACGAAATTGTATTGAGCACATTGTTCGCATTGAACAAATCTTTCATTCACCTCCACATGTTCGTGGTTGCATTTGGTGCTGTGACGACGTGAAGCCTCGTTTCGAGACGTTCTCTCGCTCACCTAAGCATTTTTCCGATTGGTACCTCGGCCATTGAGGATCAGATCCCAGATTCCGCATTCCCACATTTGCGCATGTCAGACCAGGTCGCTTTTATTAAAAGTCATAATTATTAAAACACGTTAGCTTTTCGAAATATATATATACATTTCGATATTTTTTTATACATGACATAGTTGCTAGTAACGAAACATTTTGTTACCAACAAACCAACATCTCCACTTAACAAAATAAATGTGAATTAAAAAAAAATGTTTAGTTATTTAGCTTTAATCCCCAGCATATGCATAAATTTATAATGCTTAGTTGACACAAGACCTTTGGTTAACAAGTCAGCAGGCATTTCCTGAGTTGAAATGTATTCAATATGAATAAATTTATTTTTTACCGCATCTCTGACATAATGAAACTAATGCACTTACTAATCTTAATGCACTTTGATTATCATACTTTAATTTAATTACACATTCTTTACTTTACACATACAAGCTCATACAAAAAATTTTTTTAAATAAACAGCTTCCCTAGACGCCTCTGAGAGAGCAACATATTCTGCCTCCACTTTTGTTTCCTACTTTGCCAGGAAATCACTGAACCATTCATAACAAAACAGAATTATTTTGCTTTGTGCTAGTTCTGGAAGTGGTACTAACTCACTGCTTGAAATATCTGTCTCTATATTTGAGGTAGAGTATCGTCATCATTTTCACTGGATGGATCAGTATATATAGATGTATTAACATCTGAATCATGGAGAGATTCATTCACTGAAGACTCCCCCACTGAATCTCTGCCACCTTCCATTATCACTGGTGACTCAATTGCTTCACTTTCAATATCTTGTATCCAAGTTCCAGTGTTTTCAGTAACAATGTCTGATAGTTTGTTGTTTTCTTCCATCACTATCACATCTCTCTTCACAGTTAAAAATATTTTTTTTAGGATCATATACACGATACCCTTACACTGTTTCTGAATATCCTACAAGTATATGCATCTCAGCCTTTCTATCCCATTTTAATCTTCTTTCTTTTGGTATGTGTACCATTACTAAACTTCCAAAAAGACGTATATGACTTAAGTCTGGTTTCTTTTTATGCCACACTTTATAGGGTGTTTTATCTCCTAAATTTGAAGTTATAAAACGGTTCTTTAAATATACTGCTGTATTTGCTACTTCAGCCCAAAACTTCTTTTCAAGCTTGGCATCAAAAAGTAAGCATCGAGCTTTTTCAACAACTGTTTTATTACCTCGTTCACAGACACCGTTTTGTTCTGGTGTATATGCATTAGTTTTTGATGAATAATTCCTTCCTTAACTAACTAATTTTCCATTTGTCCATTACAAAACTCACCACCGTTGTCTGTACGCAGTATTTTAATTTTTTTATTCTGCTGGTTTTCAATCATTACTTTGAAATTCCTGAATATCTGAAACACTTCACTCTTTTGTTTAAGGAAGTAAATGAAAATCATACGACTATAATCATCGATAAACAGTACAAAATACTGAGAGCCAGCAATGGATCTTGTTTCCATTGGACCACATACATCAGCATGTATAATATCCAATGTTTCCATACTTCTTTGTCCAACATGGGGAAATGGTAGCCTCATTTGTTCACAGGTCACACATTTAGACTTTGTCATGTCACAAGTATCTGGATAAAACAATCCATTCACAATGTAATTCCTCATTTTGTTCAAATCTTTGCCATTAATGTGTGCTAACCGCCTGCGCCAAAGCTCTGCACTTGTTACTACAGGTGCTGCCAGCATACAATCTGCTATTTTGATATTTAGCTTGTATACACCATTTATTGACACTGCAGTGGCCACCAACTCATTCTTCTTGTTGCGAATATAACATTGATTAGCTTCAAAAACAACTTTGTTTCCATTTTTGGTTACTGACAACAAGTTAGTTGTTAGTCTGGGTACGCATAGCACATCTTTAACCATGATATCATAATTACAGTTAGTTGATACGTGTACGTCTCCGGAATATACAACAGGTATTTTCATATTGTTGGCAACGGTTATCTCTGATAAACACGGCGTAAAGTTAGCATGTTCAATCCACTCTTTATTTGTCGTCATATGTACACTTGCGCAGTGGAAGCGTGCTGGGCCCATAACCTATTAAAACACGTTAGCTTTTCGAAAACGACTATTTTTTTAATTTTTTTTATACATTACATAGTTGCTTGTAACGAAACATTTTGTTACCAACAAACCAACAATAATTAGACACACTTAGTTATAATTATAAGTAAAATGATCAATTTGAATATTTCCACACATCAATAATTTCAACTGTCTCTATTACCGTTGGAAATTTCGTGTACCATGTTTTGTGTACAAGATAAAATGACAATTACCTAGGCCATCTGTTAAGTTGGAGGTAGTTCCAATCATGTTTTTATATACTCTTAATGACCTAATTGGCACTTTTAATAGACACTCATAAAAATACAGCAGTCTGACAAAGAACCTAAAAACTAGAAAAATCGATCGCTTGTTCGACTATCTCAATGTAAACTCCGGTAGTTATATCAAACGAGATTCTAAATGATAACCATTTCTTATTCAGCAGCTATATACAATATTAATAAGGGCAAATGTATGTACTAAACTACAACAGTAGCCGCTCTTTCTTCTTCTTCTCGCACGTTAAAGTTGACGGTGCAACCCACCCTTACTAAACTGGTCACTTGCTTTCTTCGTCACATTTGAAAATACATAAAAGTGAACTAAGAATCTAAGCGTGGTGGAGGGAGAAAGTTTTAAATTAAGGCGCTATGTCCCCTCACCGCCACCATCACATTTTTATTAATTTCTTTTATTTCTTAGCGGAATTTAAAAAAAAAAAAGATAAATTACTCCATTGTTTTGTGTAAAAGTGGTTGTGGCGCTAATGGCGTCTTAATCATATTGATTTGATATGACTATGATCTGTATTAATTCATAATATAGGTATGATTGTCAATATGAATTTCTGTGATGGAGTAACAAAGTCAAATTCCAGCGATTCTTGGCACAAACATGAAAACATAGACAATATAATAGGACGCGCGACTAGTGCTCGATTATTTTGGGTTTTACGATGATCACGCAAAATTATCTGTGAATTGTTGGCTTAATCCTACATTTTAGTACATAAATCGCCCTTAATATTGATATATTTTCAAATTAGATACTAATGCCATACACCTTTATCTTGGATTTCCATTTGTAAATAAAATTAAAAATAATATTATGTAGTTCTTAAAAAAATAATGGTTGTATTATTTTCATTGTTCGGGAAATACTATTACTATGCTCATTATTATTACTACAATTTCTAAAACTTCTAAATTCGAAAGAAAAGAAAAAAAAAACAAAGGTATTGTAGTATTTACTTAATCACTACACCGTACATTCGATCTTTCCATAGATAGGTTTACGACCAATATTTTCTTAGTTTATTCTCAAAAACACAGGAGCAAAAGCAACTAGATGAGTTCCTTGATCGGAAAGAGCCCTATAATTGATGTTAAGTCATTATTTTAGGTAAAAACAACAAAAAAGGTGTATTACTGAATTTGGGCAAAATATGGAATACCTAGTAACCACTTTTATCTAGAAAATTCTCACGCGATAAGAGCCCCAGTCCGCGTATAAATATGAAAATATACTAAGAATATTTACTTTGTCACCTATCATGAAAGTGCACAAGTGCATAGTACACACGAGCCGCAACTATGCATCTCTAAAACCAGCCCCTTTGCAAACTTTGTAGTGCCAGTAGACATCGCTAACAGGCCGCAAGATGGCGCTCCAAACCGCGCCATTTTACGATTCTGCTGACCAATTTAGCTGCGAATTTTGTCGTTAGGAATGAGCTGTAAAACTATTTTATTACGTGAGTACTGTTGGGTTTGTGAATTTGATACTGTTCAATATTGAATTCGGAGTTTTTATGATATAGATAAATGTAAATGGAAATATTTTATTGAGTTGTCGTATAATATATAATTTATAATATTATATGAATAATGCTATAATATAGGCCTACTCTAGCAACCTCCATTGCTCTCCATCCCCCTCACTTCTTATGTTTGTCTCCCTTTTATTCTTTTACCTTCTCTCGGACACAACTCCGACTGCCTTACTTCATTTCAGCATTTGAATGTTTTTGTTTAAGTATTATGTTACACGATTTAATTGTAAGTTTGTTGCAATTGCTCTCTCTACTATAAATAAGTTATATACGCTTTTACACCTTGTGTTTGTCACACATACAGCGTTATACATCTGCAACATACATTAGTTGTAAAAGCGCAGTCGAGTTTCCATTACGAGAATTTTGTGTGTGTGCATTAAGTAATTATAATAACGAAAATGGTAGAATTATCTACCATTTTCGTGGTGTTGTTAAACACCACAGTGTTACAATATACACATACCACAGAAATCAGATCTTTTGTTATTTTAATTACAAATGTTTTCCAAGAAGAACACTAATAACAAAACTAGAGGATGTAATTTTTCATGAATATTTTCGTCTATCTAAGAAATAATTAGGTATTAATTTTTTCACGTTGAAATTCATTAAAATCTATCAACTTATGCTACACTGATTTTATTTTAATTGGTTTTTATTTCTTCAATTTTTATAATTAGTGTATTATTATAGAATGTATTTTAGCGTTTTATTACTTTAGTCTGAAGAGCTGTGACTTTGACGAGTGTAATTTAGTGGTATAATTATGTATTCCTTACATTGTAACATTGTTATTTATCCTAAGATTAAGATATTACTGGAACGCAAGATAAAATATTGTTCATTTATTATGAAATATTATCATTTTAGTATAATTTTTTTGTAGTATTTTTTTAAATTATGTAGTATTTAAATTAACACTAAAATTTAAGTGTTAATTTTCATTACTGCGTAGGTAAACATCTGTGGTAAATTTATCATTTCCGTACTCCAATCGTGTTGATAACTTCAGCTGGATTGCAATTGAATCTAGGTCGCTCCAGATGTTTTTTACAAGTTTCTTAACAAAACTTGTTGTTTTGACAACGGCATCGTTGGTTTATGGTTCAGTTGTGAACCAAAAATCTGTCACAATTATTTTTGCGATACCGAAACGGTTAAAAATTGCGAAACGGTCGAGGCTGAACTGCGATTTTACTGAAGTAATTAACGCGGTTCGGGGGCTAATTCAGTTTTTAGTACTTTTTAGCATATGAGGTCATAACAACATTGTTTATCATAACAACTGCGTAATTGACAAACAAATGTACGAGAGTATACAGTTTAGTTTAATGTGGAAAATGCGTTTTCAAGTAGGTATTAAGTGAAGCACCGATAAGACGGAGAAGAATGCATTGTTACAAAAAGAGAGGCCACAGGTCCTACAGACAAGATGATTGAAACACGTTGTTATACACACTGGCATACTTCGTGCACGCATAGTTTGCCTATAATGCATATGTGAATGATATAAGACGGCTGCAGGCTTATAATTATCTTAATGGGATGCAGTTAAGGACCTAATCTGATCGCAAATCGTACCATCAATTAATTTTTAATACTAATGCGTTTCGTTCCTAAACTGCGATGCATTGGAATCGTTCTGTAAAAATGATAAGCCGGCTTAGAAGATCGCAGTGCGTTCCAAAAGGTATGAGGCGGCAAACTCTCGACACTAGTCAGCTGACTAGTTACAGTTATCAGCGACGTTATCAGTTATAGTGACGGTTATCAGCTGATAACCGCACTGACTGAACAGTTGTAATTAGTACTATTTATTAAATTGGACTTATTTATGATCAGCAATGGGCAGAAATGACTATAATAAAAAATAGTGTAGTAGTACCCAGTGAATCAAATTCGGCATTTCTACAATGAAAGTTGCACAAGGGTTACGAAAAGACGCTTATTTGGGGCAAATACACTCAAAAGCCCACTCGTCTATCTCAGCCCCGCGTATCGTCACGTTTGCCTGAGAGTTTTGAGTAAACATAATTGATAATTTGATTCTAGACCTGTAGAAATAACACTAGCCTTGAAAACCGCAGTTCAAGATCAAATTAGCTGTAGCGATACTAAAGAATGACGTATGATGGGTGATCGCATTGCTGCCAAATAACAGCTGTTCGTTATTTGTTTGGTTTCTATGTTTTTCATTGGCACTATTTTCTGTTCGATATTTGTTTTAATACAATCGTATTTTAACACTGGCACGTTGCAATAAATTGTTTTAATGAAATAATAAGCATTTGCTGTATTTTTAAACTAGCTGTTGATACCTCGCGGTGTTACCCGCTGTTTATTATTCGTAGTTATTAATTAATCGCTATATATTTTTTTAAAATTATGCACAGTTTAAAAGTTTAGTAAAGTAGGCTTATATCTTCAAAACCACGCAACGGTACAGGTACCTCAATATCTAATTTCATAAAAATTGGCTTAGCTTTTGACCACGAAGAAGTAACAAACATACTCACAAACCTTCACCTTTATAATATTAGTAATGAGATGAGAAGAGATAGTAACAGTTTCATGTATTGATGCTCTGGCAGTGAAAATAATAATATGCTAACAGTGGCGTCACAGCCCCGAATGAAACCGGGAACACACGGGAATCATATGATGAACTGGTGGTTAGTTTCCTAGCTCATGATCTATCATGATGAAGACTGAAGTCCAAAAGATAGGATTAAACTTAACATTGAGTAGATAATATGTTGTCTCCAAAACGCCTCTTCCAACTTTATGCGTCTTTTGTCTCTCATTAATTATAGCATAAGGGCGAAAGTTTGTGAGTATGTTTGTTACTTCTTCCCGCTTAAACGGCTGGACCAATTTTTATAAAATTTGGTGTTAAGATAGCTGAAAAAGGGTTTAGTGGAATTCAACATTCGTGGAATCAACATTACTGGAATTCAACATTTTTGGAATTTAATTTTTTGCCATCTATATGCTGTTACTGCCATCTATATACTATACAGTAAAAAAAACCCTTTTTTTAAATACATTGCAGCTAGTTAAAAAATAAATCATTAGGGGCTCGTCCCGGCAACGCTCGGGTAAAAACATAATAGATTATACCCCTAAACCTTCCTCAGGAATCCCTCTATCTATTGGTGAAAACCGCATGAAAATCCGTTCAGTAGTTTTTGAGTTTATCGTGAACAGATAGACGCGGCAGAGGGCTTCGTTTTATAATATGGTGGTTTAATTATAAATTGGTGATGCATTAACGTCATTTGACCGCAAACCAGTTGATCGTAGACGATAGATGGGATATCTGATCCAATAAATATCATATTAATTACGTCTTTTTGCTATTATATTAGACCTACTACTTTCATAATGGGGTACATGGACGGAGCCTCCCTGTGAGATGCATTGTAGTAATGATTGGGCAACGGTCTCCGAGAATGGCAAGTCAGTAACGCTGAGCGACCGATCCTCCCACCACGAGTCAACATGCTAAAAAGAAAATCTAGGTACTTATTGAAATGTATTTTACACAGGACGGAACGAGGACGGTGTACTAGAGAGTTTGTTTATATGTGTACGGGTTGTTTATGTGTGAAACGGGAGTTTGTGGTTTATCATTTAGATAAATTATGAACGCATTAACGAGTGTTGTGAATTGACACAAAAAATATGTTCTGATGTTTTTGGTGGTAAATTGTATTCTAATTGTAATGGCCTTAATTCTAGTAATTCCCATTAGCGAGATGCAATAGGGGATTTAAATCTATAGAAGTTTTGTTTTAAAATCTCATTCTCAGTAAATGTATTCTCGCGTCAGAATATTTGTAGCAAAATATAATATTCGGTTCCATATTTTGAAAGAAATGCAAAGAATTTTTTTTATGTTCAATAGATAATTAGAAAAGATCGTCTATCGATTCGAGATGCTGGAACGTTATCAAACCATGGCAAAGGACGCGAAATGTCAGACTGGAGAGTTGGCGAGTTGGCATTAGAAGCGTTTCGACCGGCGCGCGCACTTGTCGTTCTCAACATTTTCTCAAACAATAAAATTATAAGTCGTTTAAAAATAACCAGCCAGCTTTTGGCGGGCGTCGGCCGCGAAAATCGTCTAGTTTTCGTTTGGAGTGCTGGAGGCGTGCGGTGCGCGTGCGCCGCGGTGTCACACTACCAGGTACCTACCTGTTCTCTGCTCTCACTCACCTAATGTCATTATCACTATTATTATAAACAGCCATAGATAACATTCCATTCACCCCGCGCGTAAAAAATGTTAGCTTCCAAATTTAAAAATAAACGTATGTTAATGAATCCAGAGTTCTGAATTCAAATGGATGTTTGAAAACTTCGGCAATAATAAAAATTAAACGAATCTGCATGTTATTTGAAACTGGCGTCTCAATTATTTACACGTAATTGATATCGACGTCATTAATAATTTTCAGGGTTGATTTTAATGAATTTTCGGTTATTGAAAGTGGAAATGTTGGAAAGTTATTAATAAAATTAAACTGGCGATGAAATTGATATGCGTGTGTGGGCGATCGAATTTTGTAACTTTGAGTTTGTAATCAGCAATCGTGATCTATTTTAGTCGCTGATATAATTTTTTTGGTAAACGAAAATTTCTGTTTTTCAGTTTTTATACAAGAATATTTTTTGTTTTGAATGTCAACTTTGAAATATTTGTTAGATTCATCAAAGTTTTAGCGTTTGTTACTCAATCGCCCAAATCATACCGGATTTGGATTTCGATGATATTTGGATCAAGGCAAAATTTTTACATGGAATTTGCACACATAGCACTTGTATCCCAAAATTACTATGGGATAGAATCACTAGATGAATACATATATTTTTTTCTATTGTGTACATTGTGACAACCAAAAAATGATTATTTACATATGATTTAAATTTAATTGAATGAAGCTATGGAAATTTCTGTGACAATTCAACCCGAGTGGACATAAACCCACTTATATTACAGGTTATATGAATGGTTTCTGAGAATTCTGAAGCGGGTATGGAGCGTAACTTGTAATTACACCTCTATATCACTACATAAAATAAAACAAAGTCGAACAAAACTTCCCGCTTTCTGTTTGTCCCTATGTATGTTTAGATCTTTAATACTATACGCAACGGATTATCATATCGGGGTCATGTACATATATCGGGAATTCAGGGATTTTTTATCCTATGATCAAATTCCCTAGAGAACAGAGTTCACAGTCGAGGAAGTTTAGATCATGTGACTTTATTCGTTCTAGATTTCAGTGTCTATTTGCACTGCGTCATATAAAAAGCATCATGGCCGTCGCTAAGACGACTGTCCGTGAAATGATCGTATAATGCAGCTATTTTAAGTTGTGCCGTCAATGTTAATCTCATGTGGAACACTGTTTGTGCGGACAGGACTATTATAACTTACAAGGTTACATTTTATTTTGAATCGATTTTAAAATCTGAGATTTCATGAACGCCAGAATTTTGTATAATAATCTAAATTGCATCAAAAGTTAAGAATATAATTTATATAATTTTGTATGCTACTTTTATGGCTAGATAGGCACGATCGTAAATACAATGTTCCAGCTATGTGTATCAAACAGTAGCTAGCCTATTTCATTAAACAAATAAATAATTTTGATTCAATTTGATCAAAATTCGTGTAGGTGTAGTAGAGGCGTGATGTCACAACAATTATATACATCTAAAACTATGCTGTTGTCTAATGAATGTCTATTTATTAAACACTAGAGTATGTTTGTTTCTCTTTCACGAAAAATCTACTAGACTGATTGTTATGAAATTTGGTACACGGGTAGAATATAACCTGGAATAACAGATAGGTTATTTTAATTCCGAAATTCCCACGGGAGCGAAGCCCCGGGGCGCAGCTAGTATATAATATTTATGTCTGACGCTTTTCAATGACATAACCATATCCGTTGCTATGTTTTTAAATATTAAAAATAAAGATCCAATCATTGATTTTGAAAAAATATTGAAATATACAGTACAATATTCTTTGAGAAAAATACACGAAGTATTAAATAAAAGACACAAAAGAGGACTTATTGCGACCCCTTCCAGTCAAGCATAAGGTGGGAAAAAAAAAGGAATTTTTAAAAATTCATGTTGGCGATAATGTGTTTTTTTTAATTAAAAATACGCTACGAAATAGAAAGTACGACATAGAAGTCTACTCCTTCATTTTACTCTAAAAACCAACCATAAAAATCATGAAATCAAGTAGAATCCATATTCCAGACTTCGTTTCTTTTGCGCGCTATTTATTCAGAACAGCAGCTGCAGCTGTAAACATACACTATAACCACTATGTTTTCAACGCATACAAGTATTACTAAGAAATACGACATTACCAAAACATACTCAGTTGTAAACACGTAGTAAAAACACACGGGTGTTAAATATATTTTTTATATATAAATTTCACTAACTCGCGGCTTTTGGGATCACGGATATTCTGTAACCTCCTTACTAATCCCTCCTTAAAAGTGGGATCATTCTCGCTAGTTCCACTGGCAAATAGTTCCATGGAACAAGTGAGAATTTTTTTGTCAGTAAATAGCAAATAAATATACATAAATATATTATATAAGGACAAATCACACATGTTGGGTTAGCCCTAAAGTAAGTTCGAAACTTGTGTTATGGGATACCTACTAACTCAACGAGACTATATTCTATAACATATACATGAACATCCAAGACCCAGGTCAATTTGAAAAAGATCATTTTCTACGTTGACGTGACCGGGGATCGAACCCGGGATCTCCAGTGTAGCAGTTCGGCATGGTGACCATTAGGCCACGGAAGTCGGCCATTGACTTTGATAATGGAATGGAACTACCTGAAAATTCCCACTTGTTCCATGGAACTATTTGCTAGTGAGAATAATCCTCTCTCTTTCTCTTGTCAGCCTGATACCAGTGAAATATACGGTTCTAACGACGAAGTCTCAAAACTAAAAGTTCACTTGAAAAATAAACCTTATTTAAAAAAAATGGTTGAGGTTTTACTAACAGCCTTCTGTCTAATGTCAATCCTCTTTTGGAAAGCTGTTGTTGCTTCTCAGCTGTCAAGCTTAAGTTAGCTCGTACGAAACCCATGGGTGGATATGAAGTGGTACTGCCAGTTATGCTTGCACAGCCAAACCATGTGACCAATTTTGATAAAATTTGGATGTAGTCCGAGGCTGGGGTATTATTTAATCTGTGTCCGAGGTCAAACAACGCTGAATTTCTTAAAATCGAATCGAAGTGCATGAATGCCTGTGAAAGTTTTTATGCAAACACACAAGGTCATTCTGATTTTATACCATAAACGCCCGTTGCGTCTCCAAATCTGAACGTCATAATATGAAACGCGTTATTGTATTGTGACATTATAACGTTGTTCTATAAATATTAGCATCTTAATCCGAATTCTGGCAATGTGTCTGTTATTGTTACATGTCGCGGTTTGGCAATTGGCGCGATTGTAAATATTTCATTTTGTCATGACATAATGATATTGTTTGTATATACTAATAACATCCAAGTACTTGACAATACAACGTCTGTATTATAAAAGATATACGATTTATATTATTGCTATCCTTGAAAGTTCTATTCAGATAACGGTGTTTACCTAGCAACCTTTATACTTACATAAGTATCGTAATTAGCATAAGCTACGAAAAAATTCGTAGCCATTATCAAAACGTGCTACGACGTTGCACTGCGTAGCTCCGTAGCAATTTTTTGCTTCTTGGGAATGCTATCGTTCCTTGTCAGCTGTTAAGGATAAGTTAGACACTTATCCTTCTATCCGGTCTCTATTGTCCCTTCGTACGTCAACGAGAACACATGGAGCAGTCCCATTTTAGGGCGGAATCACAGCCACAAATTTTGAACAAACAATCATTTTGAAATTACATGCAGTAAACGAATTAAAGTAATTTATTTCTTTTTCAATGTTTGGAATAATAAAAAGTAAACTTACTTCTTACGTTCATTTATTGACATCTACAGAATATAATTTAGTTGTTCAACCTTCTTATGTTAATTCTACCGCCTAAGCGCAAAAGGCGCAGCTTATTTAAATTTATCTCTTGTGTTCTATTTTAACCATTTTCACCAAATTAAAAAAATATATAGTTTGATGTAGCATTTTGCGTACTCCTAAAATTTACGGCTCATAAGAGCATTGCCACAATCCAGGCATCTTAAAATAATTTCATTCATCCATCGGACCCACGTGGAGCGGGCATGACCCTCAGGCATTTGGCTGATTGCCAGCCAGGTGATACCAATACGAGGTGTTAATGAACTCAGGTGTATTATCTGTGGAGATTCTTGATTGTGTGTACGGATGGACGGGTGCGGTTGAGTGGTTAAGCCTGTTAGATTTGACGTGCATTTCCTTGGACAAAAATTTTATCTTTAATTTCTTTTAAAATATCCCGGCTCACTAGCGCCACCATAGCATTATTATCAATTTTAGCGAAAACTATAAATAATATAGGTACCAAAGGAAATTCTGCTACACCAGGTAATTGATTTTATTAGAAAATTACAGTTTTCTATTGGACACATTTGCCATTTTACTAAAAAGAAACAGGGTGGCATCCGAAACCCTCGTCGTAAATTGGGACTACATTTTGTATAATGGAGAACTAATATGATACATTGCAATGTGATTGGTTCGCTGCGTCACACTTCGAATCGATTCGATGGTGAGAAGTGAAAATACAAAGCTGCACTGCGCCCTCGGTTGCCGGCTACCATATAACCAGTGTTTAAAATTAATTTTGTCTCGATTCTCCGCGATCGACGGGTTAAAAGGATACAATTGTGATGATGGCGCTTGTGAGCGGAAAGCATCCTCTTAGGCCTGAGATCTGGTGAGACATGCCGTGAGCGTTGTCGGACCCCCACATTTTCTCTAACCCTCGAGTGTTCTCTCAATGTTCTCCTAACCAAAACCACCAAAAATAATACAAAAATATAACAATAAATACTCGTAAATTCTGTAATATTGTTCCGTTTCGATCTGACAAAAAATAAACACATTTTTACATTTATAATATCTGTAAGTGTTGGATATAATACAGCTGTTTGGTTTTGTTTATTCTAAGAAAAATTTCAAATGTTAGAAAATTATTATTACTAATTTATTGTCTATAATGTGTGTCTATGTTGGCTAGTAATAAGGTCGTTATTTAATTGATGTTTTCTTTCGGTTTGAGTTTGCGGTAAGCTGCACTACTTGACATATATGTATAATGGAGCGATGACTTGCGGTCAACCTGTACAAAGCTCTCTAAAATCATTGCAAAGTCGCTGCTATTGCCGTTGCATAGAGTTCTATGCGGATGAAATTGTGCGACAAAAATATTTTTGTCCCAATTTTTATTTTTGAACTGGAGACGTTGTTCAGTAGCCTTGGCCCACCCGCAGCGATGAGGCGCGGAGGGGGGAGGGGAGGTGTATTCGTTTTATTGCAATAAATATTTATAGCCAACACGGTCTTGACTCGACAATTACCGCTCATAATTCACCCGTGGTTAATATCGTCCTATATTGCAGCTATTTTGATGGATCGCGAAGAATATGTACCTGAAAAAATTGAATTTCAAATTATTTTAAAGGTACATTTTACTAAGCAAACAATTTTTAATTCAGTTATCGTATAGTTATATAATTAATATCTTTACTTTATTTAATAATCTGTGGTCTATAAGAGCCATGATGGTCATTCGTGCTCCGTTGCGACGACTCAGCATGTCGTGGCTCGGTTATGCTCCGTTGTATTCTATATGTTTTGACTTTGATGTCTATGGACTGTCAACGACGGAGCGCAACGGAGCAATGGGGGATGGCTAAAAGTACAACACAAATACATTTAATCTGAACGTCTAAATACACAGCGTAATATCACAGTGCTCTGGCATGATTGCAATGTGCGTTGGTTATTCACTTTGAGCATAAAATAGTGTATATTTCGTGGTCGGTACCGGTGGCCACAAAAGTGAATCGCCGAAATTCCGAAATTTCTTTAGACTTCCACAGCATTTTCAACAAGTGGGAATTCTTAACACAGAGAATACGAAAATTTAGAGTCCTTTGCCCAGATAATTTATTTGAAAAAAATGTATAAAAAATTAATTGATATATGCACATGCATAATTAAAATGATTATGTAAATAAATAAATCAATTGTGATGATCTTGTTATTTTCGAGTGTGATTATTTGCTGGTGTCAGATTTTAGTCAAGTTGTCTGAAATGACTTTTACGACTTCCCACCGCGTCTAGTGGCGAATAATCGCATATATATTTTTTTATAAACAATATTCCATCCACATTATGATTATAATAAGGTTTTATCCAAACAATTTTGTAAAAAATATCCATTTATTTGTGGTTCGTAGACGAAAAGGATCTTAAATTTTTTGTTAAATCTTCTGTCAACAGTTCACAGAAATACTCTTCACCGAAAGCATGAATATCTGAATCTGATGAAAACGAGATTTCCCGGATTTATTGTCACATAGTAGTAGTATATTACGTATAACATACTTTTTCCCAATCTTGAAATTACTAAATGACTTAGAATATTTTTCAAACTATTTCACTTTTGCCAGCGAGTGTACGCGAGAGTTGTAGCCATGGGCTTAATATCGAAATATAATTCACATTGCAGGCACTACGCCAAATACGCTAAATGTATACAATACATTATCTGTCTATTATATTGTGTGTATTTGTTTATGCGTTGTATAACAGGACTATACTACGTCAGAAACCACAACGGCTTGGAACCTTGTCAAATGCAATGTAAATTTCTGAAATACGTGAAATTGATTCTTATGTGTATAGTGTCCAGGGTTCTTAATTTAACGAAGTAGACATAGGGTTGCCGTGGCGTGTGGTTCCGCCCTAGAATAGGACCACTACATATCCTCCCGTGGACGTTGAAAAATCATAGCCGAATAATCAAAATTTTAATTTTTTTGGTAATTTTTACGCTGACCCCGGGCTTCGCGGCTTCACAACCCCGAACGAAACCAGCAACATGCAGAGATAGTCAATATCGTGTTTAGATAGTCAATCGTATCATTATTAGATAGTCAATATCGAGATATAAACCGGTATCAAAATGTTACATGGACCATGGACCAAACCATAGAATATCTAGGAAAAGAAACAGCGAAAGCATAAAGAAAAACATACTTAGACAGTCATTATAATCTTTTGCCACACAAAAATCTTGCCCATAGTTCTTTTTTACGACAAACACATAACACCTTTAAGGATATATCGCGACGTTACCATCTCGCCGTCCTAGCTGAGCTGCGGCAACACTGCACGACGCGATGCGTGCAATACCGGCTACACACTATCGCCAAACTCGAACAGATGCCGACGCGAATGCATTACTATAGCGTAGATTATATGCGTGCTTTTATTTACCGTTATAGAAAACCAGCAATTTATGTCGAATCCGACAAGTTCTGATAATTACCTACTCCGCGCGTAATTATCGCACCATAGAAGGCATAAGAAAAGTTAATAGCGATAATATAACGCGTAAATACGAATTTGTTTGATATAGAGCGCGCTGTCTTGTCGCATTTTTAGCTCAGTTGAAACAACTATAACAGAAAATCCCTCACAAATGAAACTATATACCACAACAGCACTACCTTACCAAAGAAAACAAGGCGGATATCCTTTCAGATGACCTTTTTCCTAGAACAGAATTTGCGTTTTACGCAAGGATTTTTCCTACGGCTTTATTTCGTTCAAGCTATGCTGTTGGTATTTCCTTCCAGCTCGGGCCATATTTTATCAACGCTTTAAAAATGGCTCGGATCGCTGCCGTCCGTTTTAAAATATTTGGATAATGCTAGTGTAAGCGGGTCATTGAACTAGTTTATTGACATTTTTGCCTTGCGATTTATCGATGCGAGTACTGTACTCAAAGGAAATATTGTAACTTTTAGTAATTTATTTATTTATAAAACTTATTTTTTTCCAACTTAAAGTAATGACTAAAAAAATAATAAAGTAATGAATTTTTAATAGTAATCAAAAAGCGAATCCATATTAAATGCCCTCGCTTCTGGGACACTGATCTTCCTTTCAAATGGATAAGGAGTATGGGCCATGATCTACCACGCGAGCCCATAGCGGATTGGTAGGTTTTAACGGCTGTAACCGGGACCAACGGCTTTACGTGCCTTCCGAAGCACAGAAGAGCTTGAGCTAAATAATGTCGGTTACCCATCCAAATGACGGACCACTGCGAAAGTAGCTTATCACCATCAAACTCCACCTTCGATTTGAATAAAAAATTAGAATAAGAATTGTTCTTATCTGTTACCCTGCTTTGCCTGTAAACGGTAAATCGGAGAAAAAGTCTGGTCTAAAAAAGTATAAATCTCTTCCTTTGTCGTTATGGGCCAAATGGTTAATGACCCACGTGTTCCCAACTGAAAAAAAAAAACAAAAGAACACCAAAACTATTTTATACGACTATCGACCGATAGTTCTATTCTTGGATAAAAAAATTGGTTTATTATGATACAAGCTTTCCTTTCTGCTACCGTTTTGAGGTTAATAGCATTTGATGCTGTTGGATCTCTGCCTAATGCTATCTCAACTAGATCCGAAGCCATCAAAGTCCACATCGGATGTATGAATGACCTTTAATACCATCGAACACAGAGAATAAATTAGAACTAAGTATATTCTAAGCGCTATCGTTCGTGGCTAAAAGTGTTGTTTGTTTTTCATACAAATTTTCACCCCCTGTTTAATCTAACGGATTTCACGATATTCATTTCTTAGCACTTACGTTATATAAAAAACCTCTTCAACATGACAAGTTTCTACGTTCAGTGCTTACGAAATGATCAAAACCAGAAGCGGGCATTACTAGAATCGGGCGTAACAAGAAGTGGTCAAAATCAGAATTAGTCATGTCCAGAAGAGGGCGTCACAACAAGTTGTTCAAACCGCCTAAAACTACGGATTGGATCGGATCGGATTGGAACTACGGTTGTAGATATCTAAACTACGCACGTAGTTTAGTGCGTAACGCGTAAATGTTTGTTTCTAACGCGATAACTTTCGAACCGTTGTTGGTCTGATTTTGATGATATTGAAACGGTATGTAGGATTTGTCAATAGAATTTTTAAGTTCGTGAGGCATTAAAATTGTGTAGTCGTCTTTTTAATTTAAAAACTCATCAAAATTTATTGTGCTCGCGAGGCCTAAGTTCGTGGCAAACAACTAGTTATAAAGAGGATACGCTTTAAGAATATCAGGTACGACAGCTATCATGAAGTGTGGCGGTCACAGGTTTCCAGGCAAAGCCGGGCAACCCTACGTTACAAATATGGCCATAAAACGAGCAACAGTGTACGAGTATCTAGTTTCCAGCTAGCAGTTACGATCACGTTATCGTTACGTTAACGTTAACCGTTATTGCCAACGTTATTGTGCTAAGCATAAAAGTTAATGCGTTTTGATTTATACGCTCTGAAGCGTTGGATTAAATTGAAATCGAATGTAAGATTTTATTCTAACTTAGATGAAAGATGTCGTGTTTCATTCCAGTCAAAAGAAAAGTAGCTTTCGTCTAGAAAGCTACTTTTTATTATTGTCCTATTATTTTTATAACACTTGCAGTTTTAAATATTTTAAAGTGCTATTCCAGTCAGACGAGTTTTTATAATATTAGCCGATTGGTGGCTAGCCTTAAAAAAAAAAGAAAAAAATATATATGTTCTTGTTTTCACAGATAATGTATTCGGTAGTATTGTGCTCTTTATATGTTTGAATCCATTAGATCCATGATACAAGCTTAGTTTTAGCGAAATATGGGCCGTTGAGTGTCCTCCTTGACATCATGGTTGAAGTCTATTTTCTTGCCACCTGCTTGACATTACACTGTCCTACTAATATTATAAAGGCGAAAGTTGAGTTGTAAGGATGTATGTGTATGTATGTTTGTTACTCTTTCACGCAAAACCTACTAGACGGATTGTTACAAAATCTGGTACACAGATAGAATATAACTTGGAATATAACATAGGGTACTTTTTATAGAATAAATAAATTCCCACGGGAGCGAAGCCTCGGGGCGCAGCTAGTATATAAGTAAATGAAAAAGTAAGGTTACTTACTACTGCTATCGCGTGTTTTTTTATATAGTAATTGATATTTATCAGATTAGAGAGTGATTCGCTTTGGCATAGATCCATGTGGATGATAGACTGTGATATGCGTGATGTGACGAACTGTCAACTGCGATGCGTCTGCGCAGTCTACGCTAACAGGGGTCAATGCACGTCTAAATATAAAAGTCAAGACGAAGTTTTATTTATGTAGTTTGAATAACTATTTGTTTTCTGAAATGTCCTCGATCGGGAAACTAGCATGTATATTAATAACCAAAATCGAAAAATTGCTAAGAATTTTTTTCTCGTTACATTATACGTTTGGGATGTATTTCAGCTATTACAAAAGTTGTGATATCGAAAAAGATTTATTATGTAATCGTATTAATCACTAATTGCATTATAGAGATTTGGTCTCAACACATTTTTACACATCAAATTTTATCGAAGTTTGTCCAGTGGTTAGGAAGATTGTTACACAAACAACAAATATCCATCATTTCGCATCCATCATTACCAAGTAGGATAGTATTATGAAATATTTAGTAACTTCACAAAGGAAATGTTACAAAGACAAAGGAAAAATAAGATAAACTAAAATTTCCAGCAGTTATTACATTTGTAACATACCATCAAAATAGTTTGTACAATATAAAAGGAGTTAAGACTGAAGAACTCCACACAATTAAAGTTCCCTTACTCCAATGTTAGAAATTAATGTTGAGCTTGCAGCCTTATTATTGTAGCCATAACGTAGTTATAACGTTTCGAGTTATTACAGTAGATGTTCATATGTCACAACATTCTTGACGATTGTTTTAAGACTAGAGTCTAGCGATGTTTACGAAATATATATTTGGAATACATGTTATCGCCACTGTGCTTGTGGCAAATGCTGATAGTGCGATAGAGAGCGAGAGTTTGTGATTCAATATTTGCGTTTCGGGAGAAAACTTTTTTCACGAATTAATTAATAACGAATCTATTTGATTTTGGTGTCAATCAGCATATTATAATATTTTAGGTATGACGACCTCGGTGGCGCAGTGGTAAAGTGCTTGCCTCTGAACCGAGATATCCCTGGTTCGATCCCCGGTCGGGTCATGATAAAAATAATATTTTTCTGATTGGCTCTTGTCTTGGATGTTTATCTATACATGTATATGTTATAAAATATAGTATCGTTGAGTTAGTACTCCATAACACAAGTCTAGAACTTACTTTGGGGTTAGCTCAATCTATGTAATTTGTCCTAATATATTTATTTATAGGTTTCGCTGTAAAAAACAATAGTTTTTATGATACAAATGGCTAATTTAAACGAAGCTTTAATCACAAAAATATAATAATTTTCAACTGTCAATAAATTTGAATCTGTAAATTTTCAAAACAGGAAAACCTATAACCCTATTTTTTATAACATACTAAAATATTACAAAATATTGGATAATATTTAGAAAAACGCTTTCGATTATCATATAATTAGACCGAAAGGAATGTTTTAAATAAACAAGAAAAAACCGAAATATTTATAAAAAATGTGTCCAAAACTATTTTGTCAAAGTATCAAGTGTGCAAACAAAAGACAACTCGCTTAAATCAAATGTAAGCCATCCATACATTTTAACATAACTTCGATATTCAGTTTGTTCAAAAACTACAAAAGTGTAACATATGAGAATCAAGTTAGTACTTGGGAAACTAAGCCAAGCATGCACGAGTTTGAAACTTGGGACTTGTAAGAATTACTTTCAAATATAAACTTGCATCTGAAAAATGGAGTGAAATAAAGTTGGGAACATTCGATTTTGCAAAATGATATCAGTCTGGCTGAGGATGCCACTGGGAAAACGCTCAGATGAGAGAGAGAGAGAGAGAGAGAGGAGAGAGAGGCTATATCAGAGGATATATCAATCTGGAGGATATATTGACAATCCTGTATTTGAAAATGTTATGTTATGTTCCAACTATAATAGAGAAGGGAATTAATAATAGCAGATAATAGTTATTTGTGGTGAGATTAAGCAACTGTTGTCCATAAATAAGAATAGCGATAATTTCTAAGATTATCTGGATTGGAACAATGGATAGTTTTTTCTACTGTGACTTAAATAAACTTTTCTGCGACTCTTTGTAAATGCAATCAGAAAATGCGATATTTTTATGGTACATGATATTTAATGATTAATTTTTGTAACGAAATAAGATGAAAATTTTAAGTTTCATCAATCATCTGGCAAAAGTTGTTTTAATATATTTTAGAAAATACATTTTTTTGTATATAATAGTTAATCATAGTTTGATGAACAGACTTTATTTTTGATTACAGAATGGCTTCCACCGAGGAATCTGCAAAGACAGAAGTAAAGGTAAGAAATTAATTGTAACTTATAATTTATACGCTTTCCTTTATAACCACAGATAAAAGAAAATAACTGTATTACCTTACAGTGGGGTCATATTTTTATTAGGTATGAGTGATTTATTTGCTAAATGCTTGTTTTCGAAAGTTATGTCGAAACGATAAAACGTTTCATATCAGATTAAAAAGTAGAAAAAAAAAACTGTTCGACGACAGTGTGGAGCGGGCAAAAGCAGTCCCAGAGCCTATGTGATAAAGTTCATAGTTTAGAAAAAAAAATTGGGTTATGTATGAGTGCGATGCATAACTTCTCTCACAAAATTGTATGTGCGGTTGAATGTACTCGTAAATTGTCATTGACACTGAATCATTTCAAAAGTCTTTTGGTAACTTTCATATGTTATTTCCGTTCTGCGCCGTCCTATTTTTCGGTCATTGCTAAAATGTTCCCGGTCGATGAATTTTTAGATTGTCATACCTATATTTATTAGTAGTCTAGTGATGATTTCTGTCTAGTTACTCAATTAAATGGGATGGATTTTTATTATTGTCTAAGAATTTTGTGTTTCTTTTTGATGATTTGTAACAATAATATGGAAAAGTAATTCAATATACTTGGTAATGTTAAACTAAACGGAAAGATTTAGTGAGTGCAGGTTATAAAAGATCACAAAAGTCAATTTCTTTGATTGAGTGCATATGATGGCACATATGTCAACCAAAGTTGTAGGTGAAATATTACAATTGTTTTTATTTAACCAAAGAAAAATATAGAAACCATATGTCAAACAAAAACAAAATACAAATTATATAGTTGCATATTGCGCCATACTCGCACCTTGAAGAAGATTCCAGAAATTCGCGCAAACGTTGAGAATCTTAATTTTAGTTTTCGTTTCCTCGTCAAGGAACAAATGCAATGGAGGAACTATTTTCTTATAAAAAATCGCTTTGAGAAATTCTTTCAACCCTCGGAACGTTTTTGTTCTGTTAGGGTTGTCACAGATTGTTTGGTTAATATTAATTATTACTTTATTCTATTTAATTATTATGGTTAGTTAGCCGAGATACCCTATTCCAAAAGAAAGACTTGTTGAGGCCATTGCTTGGAGTTAAATTGTTTGAGATGGAAAAATAAACTCACTTAAGTACTTTTTTAATAAGATTATTTTTAAATTATTAAGGTTAGCGAGGATCTTTTTCATGACTGCCATAACTTTACTGATGACTGGTGATCTACTAAAATTACAATCGCCTCAGTAAAATTGGCTGACAGACTCACTCACTTACTCAATTTTTTTCAGTTTATACGAACCCTAGCACAGTCGAGAATCAGCTTATAAATTATTGAAGCCATTTTCATCATTGATTCGGACCGACACGACATCTGGATCCAACTGAATGTTATAGAAATACACACAGATAAATATACACTTATGAATTATGGAGTGGGCAGTCTTTAGGATATACTGATTCATAGATCATACATTGATATCTCACATATTATAAAAGTCCTCTGCTGCGTTTGTCTGTCTGTTCGCGATAAACTCAAAAACTATTGCGTGGTTTTTCATTCGGTTTTCACCAATAGAAAGTGTGTGTCCTGAAGTTGGGGTAAAACCATAATAAATTATACCCACCTTGGGTATAATTTATTATGGTTTTACCCGAGCGAATCAGGTACGGGTCGCTAGTTTAAAAATAAAAGAATAATCCACAGGACATTCGAAAATGTTGCAAGAACCGATATTTTCTTCAATAAAACTGCACTACAAAGCAGTTTTACAACTGTAGTTTCGGAATAAAAAACAATGTAATATCATCAATTGGTAACGGAGATTTTGGTGTAAGGCCAAGATCAATATCATAGAATAAGTACCCAATGTACAGAGGGAGCACTTTCGCATGAAAGTTTAACCTAAACCTTCCTCAGGAATCACATTGTCTAATGGTGAAATCGTAGAAAAATCCGGCCGGTAGTTTTGGATTTATCTCTAAATACATACAGATGTATGGGACTTCTTTTTATAATATGTAAAAGGAATTGTCATTTTAAAGGAAAATAGCATTATCAAAGACGACTCCGTAACTAAATATAAACGAGTGATTTCAGTGAATTCGTGAATAGTGAATTTAGGATCAAGTACGATCTCTTCTTATTTAGATCACATAGTAATCTGACAACTGTTAAACGAAATCAAAACATATTGCGTCGAATGAGAGTTCATTATTACATTGACATAGTGAATTTGACTGTTGCCAGTGAGGTAGAAATTGTATGGACACCACATGGGGTCACGCAGCTATCGTGCCTAATCAGAGCTCGTTAATATGGCTGCTCAGCAAATATTTGGTTTAACGCAAATGAGATCATTCTGAGCTGTATTAGTTTTGATAAAGAAGGATATTGGCTTGGATATATTAGATCTCGCTTTATTAGTGCCATTTATGTGTCCGGTGGAGAGAAGACTATAGTTTCTTGAAATACTTCTCTATTTGTGATAGTAATGGACAGGGATGGAAAGCGAAGTAAAGGGAACATTTGCCCAGCAGTGGAAAAAAAAAAATGGAATTACCTAATCTCCAAAGGGCAACTAGGCTGATAGGTTATGGTTTATCCTCCTTATTTATCCAGAACGAAGAATTGGGCCTCAGAACGGGAACTCAAAATGGCTGAAGACATTAATGCACATCCGACTACGGATGTTTTTATGGACTTTGATTCTAGTTGAAAAATCGATTGATATGGATACTGGGACAAATCTTACTGGATATGGTAGTTCAACACAATATTCCGTTTAGGTACACTCTTAAACAGAAATATTATCAGTTGAATGATTGAAGTGTACATACGTGTGAGCCATTTAGTTGATTTTATATTTTTGGACGCAATTCAACACACACACGTCCTATTTGTCCAGAATCACATAATTGATATTTAAACAAATCAAGACAGATGGCGCTATGAATGGAAATGCAGCGAGCAATTGCAAAACTGTCGGAAGCAAATGCTGTTGTTTTGACGATTTTCCCGAGACAAATTGTGTACGAGGCGCCCGTAGATATCGGGGTCGCGACCAAAATACATGGCGACGACTGCGCAGACACCAGTAGGCGGCAGCCGGCGCACGCGCCGACCGCGCGCAACTCCTCCCGGATTCAAACCAACTGGCTCATTTACTACCGCGCTATATTTAACCGCTGCGGCCAGATTAATATCTACATGTTCCGCCAAAAAATAAGTGAACCGACTCCAGACAGTGATTTGAAAATCAACCCACCAGTGCCTACTAACAGTGCCAGTTATAAATGAGTGGACACAACGTCATACGGTATCCCTTAATCATTTTAACGCAGGAAGTAAATTTTGTTTGCCGTTAACATCGCCCTCGTGAGTATCACGCAACTATTTTTTGCCGTTTTGTCAAAATGCCAAACTACCGCTTCCAGAGCGATGTAATACGTCTATGAAACAACTGGATAAATAATTTGAAAAATACATTTCAGAAAAATGAATCCACCGTCGGCGCTCTTCAGCGCTATGAACCGGGAACGAAAACCGTTCACCTACACGCCTGGTGGATTGGATCTTTCGGAGATAAAGTCGGAACGTATGGCCAAACGGTTGATGAGGAATGCTATGAACCAAGGAGTGCCTGAGGTCCCCATACAACAAATCCAGTCACCACCAATGCCATCTACTCCAATTGCTGTTCCAAATTTTAATTGTTTACCAGTTCAAGTATTTCCGACGTTTAATCTCCCAGCAAATCCTAAGTCACTGCTAAGAACTCGGAGTAATCCTGAATATCCCAAAGAACCGACTAAAGGAGTACAGTCTCCTTCATCATTTGCATTTAATAATAGTAAACCAAGTGCAGTACAAACACAACAGACTTCGCCATTTCCATCGCATTTGCCGTCACACGTGCCACAAACAAATATTGTTGGTCAAAATAGACCAGCGTCTATGTATGAGTATAATATTGTATCAAATAGTGCTAACACAATACCGAAAACAAATTACGGAAGTAATGGGTCTACTGTGCCTATTCTTCCTCCGATTTGTTATGAAGCAGAGTATTTTCAGACTCCTTCAAAAAGTAATGCTAATATTCCAGTGACTATACCACAAAGAAGTAAAGATATATCTGTGTCCGTACCTATGATTAATGAAGAAAATGAGAAGTTATTAGTGCAAGATGAAAAAATATATACACCTTTAGCTACAGTCACCATACCTGAGAATAGTACATTGCCTACACCAATAAAAAATGATAATAGTGAGCAACTATTTATAGAAGATGAACGGCTATGCACACCTATAGTATCTAATAACAGTATTTCCGTGATACTATCAGAAAAATGTGAAGACAATAATCATGTGACTATACCTATAACAAATAACAATAATGAACCATTGTTAGTACACGATAAAAAGTTATACTCTGATTTTGAAGTACAGCCTATAAATACATCAGTTCCCACAGAATCAATACCTGTTGAAGATGAAGTGACATCTGATAACGAACAGGTTCATTTAAAATTACTGTATACTTATTATATATATATTTATATATCTGTTTACATAGTATGCTATGTATATTTAATTTACAATATAGCGGAATAGCTATAACAAATAATCTTTATCTATTTATTTGAATAGTGAGTTAAATAATTGATTTTAATGAATTTTTGATTTATACTTTTTAGCCGAACAGTTTATTTTATTATAATATATATATGCGATTACGTTTAATTTGTTTTTTCAATTTTTGTAGCATGTTATAAAGATTTTTATTTTTAATTTCAGAGAGAAGTTAAAGTCGTAAAGAAGCAAGTCAAGAAAGAGCAAAAAGTTGAGAATGGTGAACAAAATGGAGATGTTAATGTAGACGCTGAATTAGTAGTTAAGTTACCTGCAAAGAAATCTGCAGCAAAGACTGAAACTAAAGTAGAAGTACATAAAACTATTCTTCCCGATGGGACAGTTGAGGAAGTAAAAGTAACGACTACAAAAACCACAATCGATGGTAAAACAGAAATTAAAACAAAAACAGAGAAAAAAATAATACCTAAAGAAGAAGTTGAGGAAGTTGAGGAGGAAGTAGAAGAGGAGCAGGAAGAAACTTCGGGTATTGTACAGGAGGTAGAAGATGAAGTTATCGAAGAGCCTGAGGTAGTCATAAAAAAGACTGTCAAAGAAACGCCAGTGGCAGAAAATGGTCAGAAAGAAACAATAATAAAAGAAAAAGAAAGCGTGGAAACATCGACTACTAAAAAAGTTGTAATTGTACAAAAAGAAGAATCTGAAGAGGAGGAGGAAGAGGAGGAGGAAGAAGAATCTGAGCCAGTTGTTGTTAAAAAATCAGTTGTGAAACCTCCTTCTCCTAAACCAGAAGTTAAGGAGGAGAAAACTGAAGAAAAGGATGAAGTTGAAGAAAATGTTGAAGACGATGTTGAAGATAAAGATGAACTTAAAGAGGAAGTTGCACAAGAAGAAGTTACTGTAACAATTAAAAAACCAGAACCACTAAAACAGGATGATGATGAAGAAAAGATTGATGAGGAATTTGAAGAAGCTGAAGAAGAAAAAGTAGAACAGAAACAGGAGAAAGTAGAAACTAAAGTAGAAGAAAAAAAGGAAGATGAAGAATCAGAATACACCGAAGAAGAATATGAATCAGAAAAAGAAGAAGTTCCAGTGAAAGAACCTGAACCTAAACCAAAAGAAGTTGAACCAAAAGAAGAAAAGCCAGAGAAAGAGGCAGAAATAAAACAAGAAGAAATAACAAAGCTTGAATCTAAACCTGAAAAACAAGATGAACAAAATGAATCAGATCCTATTCCCGAACAAAAGATTCCACTAAGGGAGCCATCTATCCCACTAGAAAAGGTAGAAGACGTAGAAATCAAACCCATAGGTCCTGCAAGCGAAGTTATTTCAAAAACACACACAGAAAATACTGAAATCTTTACTAACACTACACAAAAACCAACTGGTCCTCTCAGTACACAAACTGAATACAGTAGAGTTGAAAACATAGTGACCGTAAATCGCACCACCAAAGCACTCGATCATAGTTATGAACAAATGACACAAGCGGGTATCCCTACTGTCAGAACATATTTCGCCCCCAGCAGGGAAAGGCTTGGAACTTCCCCGACTCCTTCAAAACCATATCAGCCAGTGTACACTCCAGCACCCCCTACAGAGAGGCGCCATAGTTTACTTCTTGATAGACTGAGCACGGAACGCCAGTTACCTTCTTCCGATATTTACCAAAATTCATATCAAACCACATACAACAACCAATCATATGAGCAGCAGAGACAATGGTCACAAGAACCACAATCAGAAGTTTTAAATGTTAGCAATGTCAAGCCCAGTAAAATTACTAATTCTCAATGGTATCAACAAAATAATAGGGAAAATGTAATCTACAATAATGTTACACCTTCGGCTGGTATTCCACCTCAAGCGCCCACTCCAGCTCCCATCAATCAGTTATGGAATCAACCTCCAACTGAACAACAACCACAACCACAATACCAATCTTCATACATAGACAGTACTGCGCAAGAAAGAACCTTAACAAACACTTACCAACCAACAAATTACTCTTCTTACGCACCCAAACCTACTAACTGGGCTAATGATATACCATCTGTCAACACAAACCAGTATTCGTATATTAACAAAGACACCACTGAAAATTACCAAAAATCAACTCAACAATTCACTTCTTCATATGTTCCTCCACCTTGGGAACAAGACTCAAACTATGTTTTAGAAAATACTAGCCAAAATTATTACCAACCACAACCACAGAGTAACACATACACTCCTAGTTCGAACCAAAGCTGGAAACCTACACCACCTCCTAACAAATTCACTAAACCACCACCTACAGCTTACATACCACCCGCACCTAATCAATCATTTGTGAGATCTGCTAGCGTAGTGGAACCACCAAGACTACCTGGCAGAAAAACTTATTACAGTGAATATGAACGGCGGTACATCACAGTACCTGAATCCACGTATATACCTGGCGAGACAGCGAAGTTCCAACCTCAACCAGATCCTTCACCTCAATATTATTACGATAACAATGAACCATCGGAAAAAGTGGAGCATGAGTGGCGTAAAGAGCTCCGAGAATTTACGGAGAAGACGTCCCAAACGACGGAGCAAACTTCAGTGAAACCTCCATGGGAAGAGGATAACAAATATGTCAAGGCTCCGTCTTCGTACACTCCTACATGGAGTCAAACATTGCGACCGCGATCATGGCGCGAAAGAAGTTTTGAGTCTGAATACGTTGGATCTCAAGAGCTTCCAAAGACCAATACTTTGGGTAGAGGTCGTCCATTAAGTTCTTATGCCAAAGCTGAAGCGCCTGCCCCTGACAGGGCAAGAGGAGTGTCGGTTGACAGATACAACCCGAACTACTATCAGCCTCCGATTGCATCGGAGCACCCACCTGTGCCGACACATACTCTGACACCGACTCCGGCAGCGAAAGCGTACCACAACCCCAACGTGCCTGCGTATCATGCCCACCCTCGTGCGTCTGCTGAACCTAGGTAAGTCGATAACTACATATAACGAACGTCCCCTTTTAAGCTATCAATAGATGCCTGTGCCAAGAGGCGCTCTTCTATATATTCGAATGGTTGCATAAATATCCATTCATATGTTCAAAATACAATAAATTAATGTTTGTGCGTATTATTACTACAGAACAGATTAGAACGTTAGCTATATAAAATTGAACTATATATTTTTATATATAATTCAATTTTACATATTTTTATGTGAATAATGTTTACGAATATTACTGAATTGTTATCATTGTCTTCATACATAATTGTATTGTTTATGTGTTTTCAGAGACCACCCGGTACCAATTCCACAAGCGCGTCTATGGGGCTCAGACGCCCGCGGCAGTCCGGTCCAGTCCAGATCATTCAAATACCTCCAATGGATAACTGGGACAGAGGATTAAACATCATGTAGAAGTAATTTAAACTCTAAGGCTATTTATTTAAGATATATATTTCATCGCAGCAACTGCATTCTATTTTTAGGCGTTCGTCTTCATCGTGATCCCAAAATTCTTCAAACGAATTCGAAGTGATTGCATGAAGTGAAAAATAACAATGCATAAAAGCTGCTCGTACTAATTAAGGTTGTAAAGTTATTCGATAAAACGAATGGATCGATTGTATGTAAATTTAGTTTAAGTAGCCATCTGTTAGTTTTTACTTTTACTCTATTTTCTTTGTTTAATTTTCATTTTTCTCCAATAATGTACAGTTTCGCGGGCCTTGTTATACGTATTTAACACATGTGGGATTTTAGTAATACTCGAAGGATCAATGTTTCAAATTGTCAGTTATGTGATATTTGTAGTTTGTCGTTCGCTTACCTAGTCATTTGAGACATGTATGTCGCTAGTCTTTACACAAGTAATCTAGACTTTCTACAAGTGCATTTTTTGCTTCATTTTTAATATTATTATGTACTTAAACTTCTGACTTATCTAATTTAAGGATTATTTTTGTATTTTATTCTAATTAACTTTTTTGAAAGGTGTACTGTGAGACATGGCGTCTTTTGTTTAAAAACGATTTATGTTTTGCAGTTATGCGACTTTTGCTTAAATTATTTGTTTTAAAAATAAATGGATTATTTTAAGCTTGTAATAACCATAAAATTATCACTGTGTGTATAATAAAGTTCCTTTCACATAAAATAAGGTGCATGGTCCATTATGTTTATACCACTTCGTTATTATCAATTTCTTTGTTATTTGTGACATTATTGTTGAGTTTTATTTAATAAAAGCTAAAAATGAAATATTCAATTACATTTTTACTCACAAAAATATTTTTGATCTTTTCTCGATAGGAACAAATCACGGAGACAATTAGATTATCTGAAGTAATTATTATTTGCCGAAATAATTAATGAAATATATTTTATAGTAACGTGATTATTATTTACACGAGTTCAGTATCTTATTCGGTTACAAAGTATTTTTCGTCTAACAATGTATTTTCGACCATCTTATTGTAAAGACGAGATAAAAATTCATTTGTATTAAAGCAGCACGAAGCTCATAACCGGAGAGAAATGTGGACAATGCGAAATTTTTCTATTTAATTCACCGTAATTTCGCACTGCAAATCCTTTTAGTTGAATCACATGCAAGTCTGAGGTCACGTATAAGCTCAAATAAGGATATACGCTCCCCCTTTAACCCGTGCTTCCCCGCGGAAACCGTAAAAATCTCTCTTTAGACTAGTGGAACAACGAAACGCTCTCTTCTCCCGCCGAACTACTCAGCGTTTGGACTATGACATAAATTAAAGAAGATACAGACATAGGTAAGTATATATATATATATAATTTTATGCAGCTTCCAAAAAAATGGTAGGTGTATGTTTTAACTAGCGACCCGGCCAGTCTTCGCTCGGGTAAAACTATAATAAATTATACAATTAAACCTAGTTCAAGAATCACACATAGGTAGTGATATTGTCGAATCCTACTCGTACCACATGAGTTTGTATACTAATCTGACACATGTATAGTAGTTTTCATCGACCACCACTTGCTTCCGGTGAAGGTAAACATCGTGAGGAAACGCTCACTGGTTGATTATTAACTTGTGTGTGAAATGGAGAAGGCGATGGCAAACCACTCCATTAATAGTGCCAAGAAAGTTGTTGTGGGTGTTTTATTCCACGTAATGACCACGACCTCAGCCATAGGAACGTCGATGTTGAAATTCGCTCATAGTAAAATTTAATATTATCTCTGTAAGACTCCACGCGCACACGTTGGTAGGTACAGTCGACCGCATGTCAAATTGACTGCATATCCATTTATGCCGCGATAATAGTGGCGAGTTTACTATGAATTTGTGTATGTTGATGTGCTGTCCACTGTACAGCCCACTCGTACCTGACATGATAATTATTTCCGAGTAACCGTGTATAGTGTTATCTTTCCACACTCACTTTATTTTGTATCGTTTGGACCACGTGCAAAGAATGCTGGGATACATTATATAGCAAATTTAAAATGCACTGATTTAACCTCATAAGAGGGTGCATGCACGTATTGCTATCGGTTTTTTTTTCATCCGTTTGGAAATTTTAAATCTCTAACCTACGTAGCGATACTCGTAAATATACTATTAAGGTTTTTCATTTTTTATTCAAGTTTGTACTCGCCTTGAAAAACCCTGGTTCGGATTCTTTCAAAGAATAATCGCCACAAGTGAAAAAAAACTTTGTGATCCTGTGGACAAAGAAGACTCAGCTGTGATTTTACGGCCGGCCGCAATCGCCAGCCCGTCGACAATATTTTGGGAATGTTATTCTTATCTGTCAAGGCTATTGTTCCTTTATATATCCTATAATCTAAAGGTATCGTAGATAAATAATACTGGAGTTGTGAACTATTTTTCGTGGTAAGTAAATGGGTCTACGGTTAAATAATTATTTTCCATCGTCCCATCAATGGGACTACGGAAAAGAAGGGAGATTTACATATACAGTATTCCTTTTTGTTATTAAACAGTGAAGGTTCTTCTTTATACAGAGATGTATGAAAAAGGAAACAATATAAAACAAAACAAAACGTCCAGCACCAGTTTTAAGCCTTCAGGAAGATGGACATTAGCATTGTTGAAGTCTGACCGGCTGTTTATATAAATAAATAGGTCCAATATGAAACTGAAATGATTGTATCGTGCCAGTCGCGCTCCCTGGCGGCCGGCCAACGCATCCATCACATCTGCAGCTATTATCCAATTATTGCTGACGCTACAACACAAACATTACGATTTTCTCGTATGTGAGTTATTGTCAGTCCACAGGAGTACTATCTCAACAGAGGCAAAGCTAACTAAGGAGCTAAAATTGTTACCTATTTTATTAGGATTGGCTTTCTTTTTCAATACATATATATGTCCAATCAATGTTATTAAAGATTCCAATTCAATAAAAAAAACGATAAAATACCAAACTAAGTAGCTAATGTTTATTATCCTAATGACCTAACAAAGGCTCCTCACGCACCGGGTGTAGATTAGCCAATTTTCGCCATTTCTTTTCATTTCTTCAAACATAATGGTCTCCCGACGGGGCAGGGAATAAAGACGCAAATCCACTGCTAAACTCGTAGTCGATTTATAATACTCAGCGGGAATCTAGGATCTGTCTTTTACATTTTGATATTTTAACTTTTTGAAACGTCAACGTCAAACGAATAGTCAATGCGATCGATGGATTTCGCATATCTTGTGATTTCACATGGGAATCAAAACCTATTTGGTATTCGTTTTCTTCGTTCGTTACCTACAAAATTTTGAAATTTAACATGAAGCATCTTTTAGTATAAATAAAGGGAAAATGAATAAAGCAAATTTGAATACCGTAAATATGTAAGTAAAACAAAAATATAAAAAATAATTTTACGGAAACTTCAAAGCGCGAGTTCTGCTTATTTTTTGCTAAATAGAGTTTTGCTAGTGAAATTTATATTTTTAGGTACTTAATGCAGGTAAGAATATTTAATTGGCGTAGTATGCACAGGTCTTATTCTAAAAATAAAGCTACCACGGAAGCGTAGATGTCAGTGGATTGTCACCCTGACGTTCTCCCGACGGGGCACGGAATAACGAACCGCAGGGGACCCTCTGCTTTATTAACCACTTGGGTAAATCGCACCTCAGTGTTTATTTTCTCAGCCGTTTACAAAATGGCCGATACAGAAAATAACATTCTCATAACATAATCATAACTTTAAATTATTTATTTGCTTATAAGATAAAATTAGTCTGTTTCTTTTATATACTTGTTGACGTTTCAGATGCGATTGTTCGTCGGTCAGATGTGATCGCAGTCCACAGAAAAAAGGAAAAAAAAACCGGTCACGGTTCGACTTTGACTAATTCAGTCAAAACTTTTAATTAATAATTTCATTTGATTGAATTTTAATAACGATAATTTCATTTGATTGATTTTTACAATCGGAACGGGACGCATCACTTGAATACTGCTGGTAACGATGTGAAATGTAACTAGTTAAAAGATACATAAATAAAATTCATACATCAAAATGATTGATTTCTTAAACTGTATTCAATTTCACCGCTCGAATGTCGTCAATTCAATTAAATGGAAGCCTTTCCCACGAAGATCGGCGGAATCTCGGGAAATCTCGATGTCACACAGACCCTCGCAGTCCTCAGGGATCGCTACCGAATTTATGGGAATCAAAAGACGGATTCCGATACGATGTTATTTACATTGCTCTTTTCGGGATGTGTTAGGGCGAGAAGCTAGTTTTGAGATTGTTGATTGAATTGTAAAATTCTGACATATGTTTCACGGGACTTGCTCGCGGCTCCGCTGCGTTTTCAGGAATAGTTTTTTTTGGCATGAATGGTGAATTAATGGTGTCCCTATGTCCTACTCTGTATTCTTTTACTTGTGTAGATAGACGCGGTAAAGGACTTTGTTTTATAATATGTAAGGATTTAGGATTTACTACAAGGACAATCCTCTATATTTTCGAATCCAATAAGTTATACTGAGCAGTGTAAGGAATAAGACCTTCCATTCTTTTAGACTGTATAACTAATGGTATAACTAGATGGACTAACCTGTATCTGACCAAATTTCTTAAATAATAATATTTCTTTATGGAAACAAAAAAGTTGTAGGCAAATAGAAATTTTGTATAAAGTTTCATTGTAGGTACAATGATATTTTGTACGAAATTTCTTTAATCATTATTATTATTTATGTTTTCCGTGTCACGATCTCATATGAAAAAACTATCTGACGTCGAGACTCGAAAACTAGAACACTACAGTACAATGCTATGTCTTATGTATGCAGGACTGAATTCTAATAGTCTTGCAGTTGCATAATGGATTTACAAAGAAGATGCAAAAACTGGAACGAAATACTTAGATATTGTACCTACAGTTGTATCTGCTGGTATAAACTTAGTGAACGGTAAGAATAGTTAATAATTTTGTTAACAAGTTTAAAAAAAAACATTTTTGCCAAAAGTCGTTAAATAGATTTTGTGGCATTTAACGCCTGACAAATACCCATGTCCGTGTTATAAACCGTTGTTGGGAGCCGATCTTGGGTACACCATCAGGTCATGCATATCATAATAATGCATTGTTATGGAAACTGAACGTGGGAAATTACAACTCTGTGGGACAACTGGAAGTAGGTGAAATAACTTGATTTGATTACAGACAGACAAACATCGAGAAAGGTGTAAAACTTTGTAAAAATAATTGTTATTCTAATTACAGATTTACATGTGTGTTATCCGCCTCGGGTTCGCCCCTCCTGCTTTTTCTCTTCCACATCGCGAGGTCTTCGGCATCCTTAGTTAGCGTCAGACAGCATTAGCACACATATCATCCTTGATATCAATCACTTTTTGGCACTTCTATGGCAATTCCTATGGCTATACCGTTTCCACTTGCTCCCGGCAGGTGCCAGGAACAGACGGAAATGGCATTTGTTCCCGACGTAATTTACTGATTTACGCAAAACTTGGTAACGGTCGTACCGTACTAGCAAAGGCGAGTTTGTCTACTTGCCTATACTACCTCTTGTCTACAATGTTACAAACATGAAGACTGCTACGAATGCGAATTCCACCAACCTGTACTTAGCCAAATGTCACAAAAAACACAACTTAGGGTGGTGCACCGTCAAATTTACCTTTGATTTTAACCGGCGGGTCGCAGTGTCGTTTATACAAAATTCTGATATGTTTTTCTGCGCACGTTAAAGTTGACGATGCAACTCACCCTTAATGACAAATACCTGTCCGAACTTTGTCTCATATTTCGTCGACAATTACGACTTGAAAATAAACAAGGTGAAATAATTCACGGTACAACTTTGCGAAATGTTGTTCCCGTGTCGTAGGGCAGTAAATCTCTATAGGTAAGTACTAATGTTGTTTGTCCTTTGTCAATGTTGATTACGTTACTTTTGTAACGTAGGTTGTCCCTAGCGTAGACCGCGGAAACTGAATTATCGCTGCCGGCTCAAATGTATTCGGACACGGGTGGTTTCACCAATATGTATTTATTTATTACTTTATATACAACAAATATGACACAGAATAATAAATACACGGAGCATTGGTACATAGGTACTGGTTATTTCTAAATAAATCTTATTTAGCAGACCCGAACGTGCACTGTACTTGTTTCTAATAAAAGTAAACAACAATGCGCATAGTGAACACGAGAATAACTTGGTAATTAATTTTTGGTTTGTGTCTCTTGTCTAAACTAGTCCTAAATTTGAATGAAATATTTATATGACTTATACTTGTTGTTCAAACGGAAATCTATTTCATCATACAACTTAAATATTTTGACCTGGCCGGGGATCGAATCCGGACCTCCAATCTAGTAGCCCGGTGGACGTCAAAATACCAGGCGATAAACTTTGGCATTCATAATTTTACTTACAACGTTCATCTGCAATCAAACTAACAGCATTTGTGACCTTCAAAACTATCCTAGTTTATAGTCGACTAACAATTTTACTAGGGTAGTCCTGTTTACACTCGTTACAAACTTAACTCAATGCAATCAAGGTGATTGGGCACTAAACAAAACTAATTGACTTGTCCAAATACAGTTTATTTAAGCTAGCAATAAACAAACGAAAAGAGGGCCTAATCAAAACTTGTGCTTGTCTATGGTTGTTTCCTGTTTAGTCAAGTTGAGATTAGTTTTTTCTGCTCTCTGACCTAATGGTCCACTTCGTCGTAAGTGTGGCGTGATCGAGTTTATTGCGCAGATTTGAGTAGCCAATCTTCTTTCACCAAGAGTAGCCAGAGAGAGGGAAGAGTAATCAATTATATTTACTTACTTACCTTTACTTATGTAAAGGATCCACCCGTGAATGGACATTCACATACATACGACATGGATATATTTACTTGTGTACAGTTTATTTTTGCTGACAACGCCAGCTTAGGTTACATAACATCTCGTTTCTTCTTAGGTACTATTCTGACACCTTTATAACAAACAGACTATTATTTATATTATTACCTCCAAATGGGGCTTGTAGGTGACCAATTAGCGCTCTAGGGTAATAATGTAGCTAGAAAAGCCCTAGAGCGGTAAATATACACTCTTTCAAAAAGTTCGCGTACATCTAACCATCATACTGGCAATAGACATCATGCATTCAGCCCAATGACCAAAGAGCTTCGCTATTCAGCCTTGTCTTCGTATGAGTATAATAGTCATCAATTTTAAATATCGAACGGCGAACCTCAATTTCGTTCTTGAAAAAAAGAAATTATAAAGTTTTTTACTTGGTTCTTTTTAATGAAAAAAGGAGGGAATAGAAAACTTTTATTCTTATAGTGCCGGTTTTTTAATATTTACCTCACAATCGAGACGTAGTTATCGAGAGGTAGTTAGCTCGGGTGTAAGCATCAATTGCACCCTCGAACTATAGGCGCCCTCGCTGTGATGCCTTACAGCCCTTGGCTACTAATCTACTATTATTAGCGTCTAAAGATTAAGTATTTTTTACTTAAAAATTATTTTTCGGTGTTACTGTAAATTAAAAAATATTGTGAAGACCTATATTTGGCTCTAAAATGTTTATTTTGTAAATTACTTCGTAAATTTGATGTTGCTCAATCAAATTTATGAAATAATAACTATCATGTATACGATTGAGCCGTATATATGGGCATATATACATACATACAATAAATACTACTTATAAGTTAACAATAATAAACAATCAAAGTTTCCTAGTCACACCACCATTCAATTTGCGAAACTGGTGTTATTCGATATCGTATTACGGTCCGTGAGACCGTAACCCTCCTAATCTCCATTGAGTGTGTTTAGTTCACAATTGATGGTCCCCGAATCCATTATAATTACAGGTTTATGGTTAAGTCTATTACACGGGTAGATACAGGCGCAAATTTGAATAGATTTAGAAGCGACACGTCTTTTTGGTCTTTGTAGCTTCGATTGTTTACGGCTGAGGAAGAAACCGGGAAAACGTTCCGTTGAAAGTGAGATGGGACACGTATTTTTAGGTTATTCACTATATGACTACAAGCAGTAGACGTATGAGGACAAAAGCTAAAAGCAACAGTGCAGAATTTCACGTATACCTATCAAACCAAGTGTTCATATTCATAAAGTACGTTTTGTCTCTTACTACTAAATTTTGTAAATGTGCGATAGTGAAAAACATACTTTAGCTTAAATAGAGTATGTTTAACTTGTACTAATAAGTTTAAAAGTAAATTAACTAACTTAACAAAATTTCAAAGTTCTTTGTTCCCAAAAAAGTACTTTAATTCTTTGTACACATTTCTTCATTTGTAAAATTAATCTCGTGATATTTCCATCTCCCTCGCGCCGTCATAAACAAGAATAAAAAAGTGAGACAGCTTCATTTCGCAGCGTCCTTATAACATTTTGTTTTACCTGCAGCTTGGAAAACCTAAATGTCTCGCTCAAAGATGCGTTGCATGTTTCAGTCCGGTTTCAGCCAACTTTACAAACATTAGCCTTCTTTATTTCTTTTTGAGTGCGTAAAAGAGTAAAACATAAAGCATAAATACAGGGCGTGTTAATTTTAACAAAGTCACTACATAAGTTTATTTTTATCACAATAAGACGACCTCGGTGGCGCAGTGGTAAAGTGCTTGCCTCTGAACCGAGGTCCCGGGTTCGATCCCCGGTCGGGTCATGATGGAAAATGATCTTTTTTTTGAATGGCCCGGGTCTTGGATGTTTATCTATATATGTATTTGTTATATAATATAGTATCGTTGAGTTAGTATCCCATAACAAGTCTCAAACTTACTTTGGGACTAACTCAATCTGTGTGATTTGTCCTAATATATTTATATTTAAACCCTTACAAATTAAGCATATGTGGCGCTGGCAGATCACGCCAAATGTGTGTTGCGTAACCTAACCTATCCACCAAATATCTCTATAAAAAAGGACCCCGTATCAAGAAGGTATTCTTGCGCACAGCTAACAAGTTTATTTGTTAGACAAATTAAAAATCCCTCGGCTTACAATATTCATTTCGCTACAACTTTTGAACGGCTGAACCGATTTTGATCAAATATATCTAAGGACCACCGCATAAAAATTATCTCTCAAATAAAAAAAAACGCATCCAAATTGTTTCGCCCGTTGATGAGCTACGGTGCCATGTTCACAGACAGACACACTTAGCGGTCAAACTTATAACACCTCTCTTTTTGCGTTGGGGGTTAAAACAGTTTTAACGATTACTTAAAGGTAAAAAAAACACTGTTTTAACGGTAACTTAACCGTTAATAATGGTATATGTATCGGTATGGTCTCGAGAGAAAAAAATAAGTTTCATTGTAGAAATTGCTTAATCAGCCAATAGAATGATTTAATTTCAAGTCTAGTGATTTTCATATAGATTTCTGTGATCAAACAGGACATTTTGAGTCCGGTCCGTTACCCGTCTCTGTTTTCGCCGAATGTTTCATATGAATTAAGATAACAAAGAATTCGTCCGCAAGTTTGTTTTTTAAACACAGCGTTGTCCCATATTGTTTGGTTTCAAACTGAATAAAGGGATACAAAATGCTTTGTAATAGCCTTTTGTTTATTCAAATGCACGGTTTTTGCTAAAGCGCATTTTTATCATGATATGATTCAATGATCTAGTTTTTTCAGTGCGATTTACAAACCTTTGAATTTTGAAGTCTGCACTGTAATTTTACGAACGGCCGTTTGTATGATGTTATCCCTCGTTGATAATGCGTTGTTGCTTATTAAACAAAAAGCTTTTTATCATACGACATCCATGGTTGAATCCATATTCACAGAGTTGGACGCTGCGGTGGTACAACTCTAGAGCGGGGACCATAATTTTCAATTGTTTTAATGTTTATTTATTCTTTAAATTTAATGATTTGTTTGAATGAAAAAATAAAGTGCATAAAAATTTCCATTTATCCACCAGTGTTGCAAGCTTCGAACATATCGTAATCACACTTAACCCTTATACTGCTGTAGTTTTATTTGTCGTAAAGATTTTACTGCCCCCGATCACCTTTGACGCGCAACCTAGCCAATCGGCTATAAAGGACAAGGGTTTCAATGACCAGCCCCGCCATCCATTTAATACAAACCCCCCTTATAGTAGAATATTAAACAGCATTTATGTGTTTGTTTGTCACTGTTTTATAACTCGATAAGAATTGTGCCTATAGGTGAACATGGAAGGCGGATAATTTCTCAATCGTATTGTAAGAAATTCTTTGTAAAATACTTGAAAAACGTCATTGCCTGTCCTTGTAGTTACATCAAATGCATGAGAATCACATGAGAATCACAATACGAAGGAAATATATCAAAATTACCATTGGAATTAAAAAAAAAACCAATATTGTTTAGTATACTAAACTTACAGTAGTAGTACTGTACAAAAATGTAAAATTATGTATATGTCTAAGGAAAATACAAATTTTCAGTCGGAATGCAATAAATTGCTCATATTTCGAGCACGCGTTGCCGGCGTCCACTGGACACTTCATTAGGCACAATTCCTCGTACAGCTTCATTCTGTTAACTATTTTTGTCCAAGACCGCATTTTCAAAGTACTCGAAAATTTAGCGCTTCGTTTCATTTAGCTGTTCACAGACATTCATCGAAATAGATGCAACTGATTTCTATTATTAAAATATCATGTGATAAATTGTTCAATCGACAAATTAGTCGGTCGAGTGTGTGTCAGTGTGAGAATTAACGTTGGCTCTTAAAGACCTCTTTAGGTCTTCGAAAATCGAAACTATAGTCCATTTCTCCGTCGATAATTAATCTGAGTTAATGACAGTCTCTTTTTATATGTAACATGACGATGATTCATCTTTGAAGCCACCGTGTTACGTCTGTCCCTGTGTTACAAAGTCTCTCCCACGTATTCCAAAAACATAAAAATACTACACATCTAGTGCAATCTTTATCTGTGCTGTGTGCGAACCTAGAAACTCGGTTCTGTGAAGGTGTGCACTTTCAAATAGTTAGTTCTCAAAATAAACTTTAGCTACATAATTTGGTGAAAAACGTGTTCTTTACTTAGATTAGATGACTTTCGAAGTATTACTCTGCACGAATAAACATTATCGGCGCAGTAGTAAACATGGATTATAATGAAACTCAGAGTCGAATCATAAAAAACTTACGTCGGCTGAGCGATTAACGCCACATAAAATGTCTTAAATAAATAGCTCCACTTTAAAATCGCTTTTAAAGTCGATTTCTAGGCGATAAAAGTGAATATAGAGTGTTCCGCTAGATGAAATATCGGCAGCTTGTTCGTGACGGCCGGCAGGTAAGGCTGAATGCATAATGGTGCTCAAGTACAATGATGGAAAAAAAAACAAAAACATCTATGAATATTTCGAGACACGTCGACAAAATTTATTTAAAAATCTGGCCAAGATAGACAAGATGGGACGAACGTATTTATATTTTACTAGAAACCCGTCCTGGCTTCGCTCGGGTATTTATAATTATTATATATACAAAAAACCTTTATCTTGAATCATTCTATTTATTTAAAAAGTCTATTTATTACAATTTTGGCGTAGAACAAAAAAACAGCATCCGTTGCGTAGTTTAAAAGAGCTAAGCATAGGTACATAAAAACAAACAGCGAGAAGCGACGTTTTATACTATGCAGTGATAAAATATACTCTTCAAGAATTGTCAATGTAAACCGGTCTTAATATTCCCAACTTGAGGATAAAAAGGCTGTATAATTTTCCCACTTGCATATTATGGTCGAAGTATTTGCGTACATCATAAAGAATAGCCATTTCCTTCAGTGTTAAATAGGCAAAAGTATTATGTAAATGTGCGACTTAATTTTGTTTTTGCCAAAGCCAGATCAACGATGCGTCTCCAAGCCTATTTTGTTCTGTTACGGAAAGTTTCTGAAACCTTAGTCAACATATATGTTACGGGTAAACCTCGAAGTGCGGTTAGATCTAAGTTTAGCCGGCTAGAACTAGGAGCAGCCTGTTTCCATTGGTTATACCTAGGTGTTGCCTTGTCTTCAGCTAGACCTGGGTTCACCCGTTATTGTTCCGGCTAGACCCAGATGCAGCCGGTCACAGGTGGCTTCCATTATTTTGTAACCATCTGTAACCGGCTGCACCTAGGTATAAATTTCTAAATCATAATAATAAATAATAAAATAATAATAATAAATTAACTAAACTAATAAATAAAATGGTCGCAACTTATCTTTGAGAAAAAAAATAATGTTTCTCGTTATTTAAATGTGACTATCGGATTTTGTAGCGACTGTCGTTTTTAATTTAATATTACATCACGTATACACAAAACAAACAAATATTTTTTATTATACTGATAAAATACAGTTAAAATAATATAATGCACTGGTTTAATTAAAACAACAAAACTCGTATAACCTCTTACATATTTCTGCAGATTGCCAGGAAGCTATGACAATAAAAATTCTGACATATGAGAATAAATTAAAAAGTTTGAGTTGTGCATGATTAAAATTTCTAAACGAGGTCGTTTTTGTTTCCACCAGAAATGTTTCGCGCGTTTTTTCTTGCACACGATAACTGAAAATAACTATCATATGTATAGCTTTTGCTTATGATTTCTTACAGGTGTCATCCCGTTTTTTCTTATTTCTTTGAGAATTTCGGCAAATGTTTTCATACATTCAGTTTTTATACCCAGTCATTTTTGCTGTCCAACGAGTGTGTGTGACATCTATTTAATAAAAAAATTCGTTTCACCAAAAGTTCGCATAACAGGAAGAATAAAATTCCTATAGAAAAAAATTGGAACAAAATGGAAAAGCTTTCCGATGTTTCAAAAGTTCCATTTTATAATGGGTTTTGAATCCAAGAGTTAATTTCAAAGAGGAAACTTTAAGATAACGTTTGAGACATTTCCTGTCAAAACCAACCGAACAATCAAATAAACTTTGAACTGAATTTCACTATTGAAATATTTATTGAAAATCTGAGGACGCGTAATTTCGTTTATATTTTCCGAGATATGTATTTCTTTTGGCGACATAGAGGGATTTCTGCGGGGGTGGCATCATATTGCACCCGATAGAGATCTATGGAAAGCAGCAAGCAGAAAGGGGAGGCCTTTGCCCAGCAGTGGGACACTAAAACAGGCTACACAAAAAATGTATTTCTTTCTTCACTTTTTTACACATACTCGTATGTGTGGGTACGTTATCAACTACCCACACATACACTTTACCCACACATACATACTTACAATTTATAATGATAGTTGTAACAACAAATAGACCACAAGTCATATTGGTATAGACAGAGCCCTGGGAACACTGCAGACTATATATACTCCTTAGAACATTCACGTATGAGGTTGTTCCTGTACAGGATATCATATGTGATGTTATAGTTGCCTATCGGTAACTATAGCATTCCCGAGGAGAGTTGACGTCATGCTTGACGTCAATGGTAAAATCGTGGGTGAATATTCTAAATTTGAAGATGTACTTTTTACACTGACCCCTGGCTTCACAGCCTCATAGCCCCGAATGAAACCTAGAATACGCGACGACAAGAGAGAGAAAAAAACAAAGCACACAAGCAAAGATGATTATGAGAATAAGCAAGCAAGGATCAGGGATCGAATCTACCAAGTTAATGTAAAGTTGAACGCTATCGTTACGTTGAGCCCGTCTCATCTGCCACATTATAATAACTGATCAATTTATGATCAACGTCAAATTGCCCTCGATTTTATCTACGTATATTATTTTATTTTTTCCAAGCGCTTTGACGGGAATCACTCGGGGTGCGGAATTGAGTTAGCTTCGAAAACGAAAATCTGTTGTGCGACAGTTCAAAATGAAGACGTACAGATATGGCACTCTGTATAGTATTCTTTCTTCTCTTAATTATTGTGATGTTTATTCATCTCGTTTTGTAGAATAATTTAAAATTAAAACAGTAACTTGTGCAGATACATCCTAAATACTTATAATAGTTTACATTTATTAATCTTAGGATCAGTTGCACGATGTTGACTTTGACCTGTGCGCTCCTGACATTTTTACACAATGGCGTACTTTGCGCTTTTCTCCATATGTTTATGTTCTTCTTCTTCGTCGAGTCGCTCGTTCTAATTGCAACTCGTTACATTATATCTGTTGGTTTATGTTAATGTTATAGTTGACTTGTGCAACTTACTCTTAGAAATTGGTTAATCCACTAAATAATGGTTTTCAGAAGTGTATCCGGAATATGATTCGTCTATTTTATGTTTGAAATTAGTTGAAAACTTATATGTTAAACAAAAAACAAATAATAAGTAAAAAGGAAATTGTTTGGTCGACTAGTCTATACGCGATGTCGTTAATCACATTCGTTGAGGACGCGTAGTATCGTCAATATTTTCCGAAAATCATAGCTTTTCCATATTCCCCTGATACAAAGTTGTATATACTCGTATAAAAAAAGACATGAAGAATACATTGTTAAGCTAACTAATATTTTCTATAACCTCCATTGGATTCGGAAGTAACGATTTCTAATATCGAATAAAATTTCACATCTGTTATAGTTTTAATTTATACCACCTGATATTATTGATCTGAATAAATTTATTCGGCCTCATAATTTCGACCTTTTGGGACGCGTGGTTGTGTAATTTAACCTTTCACGATGTAATGGTTTTGTTCGCTGTAGGCATATTATTAACGGCGATGAGATATGACATTGAATAACGTTTTCATTTTTTCTTTTTTTTTGTGCCAGATATTGAAAATTAGTATGGAATTTACTAAGTTTAGACAACGAAAATTTTTGCCTGTTTTAAAATGATTTATGTGTGATCTCGCTCTAGATAGTCCAGTAATAGATACTGATAGAAACCAGAAAAGTTTTTATATTATTAGAATTGGTTATATATTATAAAAATATTTCGTTAGGGACATGGTTTTTGGACACTTCCATAACTTTTTAGAACCAGTCCATATTCTCCCATGGTGTGTGACTGACAACCTTATAATAGCTGACAAAAACAAGCAATAATAGCATTCCCAAAGAGGATTGAAGTCTGGCAAGCGGCCGTGTGTGAAATAATAGCCAAATCTTTTCAAATTAAAAGGGTAATTTTTAATGCGAACCCTGGGCTTCGGGACGTCACAACCATGAATTCTATCGGATAAACAGAAAGTATTTAGTAGATTTTATTGAATAAACAAACTTATGACAATTTCAACTGTTATTTAATAATATTACTTTAGTCAATTTAATGACATTTTTCAGTCATCCTTATTTGGTATACTTTCAGTTTATGACTTGAGCACGATCTGTGCAGTTTGTATTCGAGAGGTTTTTTATTATGTTTCGTATGTCACATAAAATATGTCGTAAACACGAGCCGGGAATTATTGTAAATCTGTATTTATTGTGATGTGACGTTGTAACATCGGCCATATGAAACTGAAGACGTAACGACTGTGTATTCGTTATATTTTCTATGTTTTCACATTGATCCATGGATGGAGGGATTTTATTATTGTGGTATAAAATATTTTTACTTTATGTTTGAGCCAGTTCTGTTGTCTTAATATATTGTTACTGTTAAGTGTACAGTTTCCTCTTTATAAATATGTAATAAGAATTACATACACAGAATGTTTCGATAAGAATTTGAATCTAAACATGTATTGGACTAAATATATTTAAAGGTGCCTGTTAAGGATATATTCTTATTCTTGTAATCGCAAGTAAAATAGAGTTAAATGGTTGGTGTTAACATATTATGCTGACCACTCTTGAGTGAGGATAAGTTTGGTTATTTATTTATATCTTAGTATACCATTATTGACGACCTCTGTGGCGCAGTGATAAAGTGCTTGCCTCTGAACCGAGAGGTCCCAGGTTCGATTCCCGGTCGGGTCATGATGGAAAATGATCTTTTTCTGATTGGAGTCTTAGATGTTTATCTATATATGTATTCGTTATAAAATATAATATCGTTGAGTTAGTATCCCATAACACAAGTCTCGAACTTACTTTGGGGCTAGCTCAATCTGTGTAATTTGTCCTAATATATTTATTTATTTATTATTTATTATTATTCTCGCTTCTTGTGAAATCACTAAATACGCGACATTATAGTCAATGATTTACAAGTTTAGTCTTATATGATTCACAGCTAAAAGAAAACGTAGATTCAAGTATTTTGATATTTAAATTTCAATTTGATATTTTGATGGTCAACGATGTCATCCTAGGAGTACTCGTTTTTACCTTTTGTGGTAGGAAATCTAAAATATTATTTTCTGGTTTAAAATAAAACTTAAAGATAAACTAATTGCTATATAACTGCCTGATTTGATTGGTCATTGGTTAGCCCTAATCAAAAGTTGTGAAAGACAATTTTTAATCCTATCTGTTCGATATATTATAGGCTATCAGATGCTATCTCAGCAAGTGGTAGTTGTTAATAATCTTAATAATATAGCAAGAAGCAACTTCCTAATTGTCCTGCAGAATTATTTCATTTGGGAAATTTTCATTTGGGTGAATGTCCCGAGCGTAGGAACGAGGCGTGTAGCGTTTCATTAGTGTCCGACAATTTCTTTGAAGAAAGAATATTTTTTTGTTAATTATACATTTATAAAATTAAAATGGTAGCAGTACTTTACCTATTTATAAAATAGGGTAATTAAATTGATTACTTATAAAATTTTATAAACACGGCGGAGCGTTTTGAACGCTCGTGAAATTCACCCATTTCTGTTACATGTAATAAACATACTTAGTACCCACTTAATAAAAGCACGATTTGTTTACTCGCAAACCAGATGATCCAATCTTGAGAGCCGTTGAAGGAATTCCTTAAGCCACTGTTAAGTGGAGTGAGACGGAATCACGAAGAACATTTCCGCATTTCCATTTCAGATTTGTAAAAAGAGGTATATACTAGTCCTTAAGTCGATGGCCACTCAGTTAGCGATTTGTGGACTTTATGCAACCTTTTTTCACTTGAAACTTGCAAGATCAATCGCATATAAAGAGTGAAAATGACCAATTCTAAATTTCATGTCAGAACCGCTATGGGAGTTCGTGATATAATAAGTTTAATATTTATATAACCCTATCTAGCAATTTGCCAAATGGTTGCCTAGAAAAAATTGTTAACAGCGATATGGCCGCTTTTTTGCGCAATTTGTTTGAATAATAATTTGTGAAAAATTGTATACTATGTAACATATGTAATTGTGCAATGAAGTTGAATATGGTTTTTAAATATTAATTTTTGTAATACACCCGGCTGCAAGGTTGCGTTTATCGCGCGTGACATGTTTGCATAATACTACTTATTTATGAAATAAAAAATAAAGGGGTCTACGACTTCTTGAAAGTTCTAGTTGTTCCTGGCCAGCGATGATCACTGACTTGATGTTAGTGTGTCCGACTTGCTTGTATGCCGTCAATAAAAACCTCTTGTTTAATGGCCACACCTGGCTCAGTGTACAGCGTGTCTTAAGCTGTGCCGTGTCTACGAGATTATAGCGTACATTCGTCATTGTCACGGCCAAATCCGGGATTAATTCCAACAGAAATCATCTGTCAAAAGAGACGCCAGTCTTTACAGCCTGCATAAAAATATTTAAGGTGTGTAGAACTTGTTTTTGCGAAAGTTCCTCAACTGCGATACGGATTATACAAAATATCTATATTTATACATACGAATTGTTAAGATACGTTACCTTAGGTAGATCCTTTGTGCGTAGTTTCTAATGTATATTTGTATATTGAAAAACCCAGTATAATACTTACCGCGACTATCCCAGGAAGTAAACAACTGCTTGCGCACTTCTGTGACTCATTGGGATGGGTGACCAAAATATTAATCAAAAATGGGACATTAGCCTTTAGTCCTTGCTATATTTGCAGTCGTTAAAACGAATAGTGATTGTTTGCAAGTCCAGTGTCACCACACTGGTCATGACACACCTATCATGACCAATTCTCCTCGTGCATATTTTGTTCGCCTTATTTTACCAACCCGACCGAACTTCAAGTATATAATCTACAATAGACTTCAAATATATTTTAGGCAAATGCCGTAGACACCATAGAGATAATATAATGTTGTCATAGAACAGCCATGTGATTTTGAAGTTTGTATTGTGCGCATTACGCGGGTTAACCTCCAACTTTTTCAACGTCAAATACCAATAAATCAATAATACACGTAATTAATAAAATTGATCATTTAAACTTATTTAAACTCCTATATGCCTATTTTTTTCCAAGTAAACGTTGTTTACTTTGTAGAATTCGATGGTCGAATGAGCTTAGGGGATTCGACAGACATTGGATGGAGAAGACCAAAGAAAAGGACACGTGGAAAGTGAGCGGGGAGGCTTTTGCCCAGCAGTGGGACATATTATAGCTAAAAAAAAACGTTGTTTAAAAAATACATTATTCAATTCAATTCGTTTATATATATAAATGCAAAATTCTATTTCGTCAATCCTGCCTGATTCCTGACATGTTATAAAACAAAGTGTTCTGTTGGGTCTGTCTGTCTGTTGCAATAAACTCAAAAACTAGTAGCATTCATTCAGTTTTCGCCATTTAAAATTTTAAGTGTTTCATTTGCTTTTTTTTGTAAGTCATGAATTGTTTTTCTAAAAACGTTTTGCATTAGAAGTCAACTCCAAAACAATAGAGTGTCAATGTAAATGTGATCCGCTGTCGTCTCAGGGGCGCTTTGCTTTTGATGTTCTATCGATTTATCTCTAGTTAATATAATAGTCGATATACTGTTCGATTTGTGAACATTCTGTTATGTGTTACGTTAAATTGTATTCGCTTCGCATTGATCACTCTCTTTCATCTTTGTATTTACAGTCTGCGCAAAAATAAACTTTACAATTTTGAAAATTCAGTTGTCATTTCACGACCGGCCAGTGAGGTGTAGTTGTTGTTGCGTCACAATGGGTTCTGACTCGATTATGATATGTTAATAGCAAAGTCGATGGACGCACATTGATCTCTTGGTATACTCATGCGTATGAAGCCGCGAACAAAAGCAAATCCTAATTTACTGACTACTAAATATATATTTTAAATTATATATAATAACTATAAATATATATTTTAAATTATTATTATATATTGTTTCAAAATTTTTCCTTAAGCGTATTATACCATTTTTAGAGCTTTACCAGTGATTGCCATCAGGTTATTAGGCCCTGGGTGTAGGTCAGGGGGCAGGACTATAATAGAGGGTAGGTTAATTTTAATTATATAAATGTGGCGTGCGTTTTAACAGCTCTACGACCTCCTATTGTTTCAAATACAAAAGCTTAATGCACAAATAACTTTGATGTCTACTTTAACCTGAGCGCCGCTGACGTTTAGACAAACTGGTATACTTCTGCGTAAGTCAAAGTTGACTGGTCCAACCCGCCCATAGTTAACTAGACTACAAAGCAGTCCAAAATAGTTAACGGTGAAGCCTGCGACTGGCTGACGTCACTTCCTTCCGTCATGGATCCCGCCATCTGCCGACTGAGTTTGTCTCGGCTACATAATAAATTAATAGCTAACTTCAAAATCCGCCTCAACTTGGCTACAAAATATGGAAAATATAGAAGGATTAATTTCTTTCTATTACCTATTTAATTCATAAGTACACCTGAAGAAGAGAAGAGTCATAATGGTCCAGCTAAACTAAGGAAATATAGTTTATCAGTCTGATGAGCAACTTCTATATAGGTATCGTTACGCTTTATCTGTACAGGTCAATTTCTCTAATAATTTTGACTCCTTACCAAAAATTGTTAGGTCACGCGAACGAAGTCGCGTGCATGAACTAGTTTATAAAGCAGGCATCTAGTTGCCCTCTATATTTGCTGTGCCCTTGCAGGGTGTAACTTTTTCTATCACCTTATATGTAACCAAACCAACCTATATAACATGTGACTTGCAAAATTTTGAATCTGAATTAATCAATTCTTAACGTGGCGATTAGGACACTATGCCCGTCCGCTCTCTGGAGGTCCTTGGTTCGATTTCCCAGCGCGGGCAAATTATATAGGTACTTGCGATCATAGATGTTTGTCTGCGGTTCTGGGTGTGTTGTGTCCGTTTTTGTGTACTTGTGTCCATCGGACTCGCGATACAAGCTTAGTGCTATTACAGCTAAACTGCTATGATATAACAAACAAGCCTATGTTTGAACTCGAGTCTTTAACTGCCACAGCAATTTCATTATTACGTTCGTATACATACAGCTGATAGTTAAAGAATCGAGTAAAAAAAGTAGCCTATGTGTGAAATTTATTTTGCATATAGTTCTGTTCACTATACGGGAAAATTCTGTTCATTAATTTTGTATGATTAAGTTATGCCTCTGAACAAAGATATCAGTTTGCGCAACTATTTATTACAAAGCTTCACTTTTGGATATATAATATTCACTGTTTGTTAGCTGGAATGTTAAGTTTAATTTCTGATGGTATTTTTGTTTATACGGGTAGATAGAAAGTCATTATAATTATCACCTTGTGAATATAAGCGGGACACAGTCCCGCTTATATTCACACAGTGGCGTACGCGAAAAGAGGTTTATGCTCAGCAGAAAAGGGCTGAAACGATGATGATGAATATGAGAAGTTCTAACAGACTCCTGTCGTTCTTAGATGAGTAGATCGATGCAGAGGCGTATGAGATGATGGAGCCTTGGTATGAATCAGCCTTAACTATTAATTTCGAAAGGAAAACAATTCCAATAGTGTTATTTAAACATCGAACACATAATTACGTATACGCGACGGTTAAAACGGCAGCAACATTAAATAAAAAAGGTTCGTGCTAAGTCCCGTTAATATTTACTAGTGACTCGTTCCGACTTCGCTCGGGAAAAACATAATAATTATACACCTAAACCTTCCTCAGGAATCACAATATGTATTGGTGAAAACCGTACAAAAAATTGCTCGGTAGTTTATGGTTTATCGCGAACAGACAGACAGTCGCTGCAAAAGATTTTATTACATGTAAAGAAGAATATATACTTATACGTAGTTATGAGAACAAATTTCATTCAAAAGATAAAGAACTCGATCAGATTAATAGCAATAACAATGATCGTAATCCCGAAATCTGAAATCTGGTAAATCTCTTCTACTTCTATCAGTTATAAATTAATTAAACTTCGCAAACGAGTTACTTATAATCCTTGATGATGGAATAAAATCAAACTCGACATTCGTACTTGAAAGCCACTTGATAATTTAATAGAATCGATACACATCGAATAATTTGGTTTACGAGATGAATAGAAATTCGAAATAATTGAATAGGCTAGTCTGTGTGATTTGACCGTACATATATTTTTTCAGCTCGATATTTTTATCAATAGTGTTGATTGTTTAGTAGAACCAATGTTTACATTTAATAAATTCGAAAAATCAATAGATTATATAAAGGAGTGCGTGTCCAATCTGTCTGTGGCGCAATAGTTGTATTATTCAGAAGAGTAGTATCGAAAAATACACAAAACTAATAACAACACAAACACAACTGATGGAGTTTTCAATAATTCTCAGTGGGTTGATTTCTCGTTAGTGTAATGGAAACATTGGTTGTTTACATCGACCACAAATACACCTTTTTAGGTCGAATCAAAATGAGGTTTATGTATGAGCGAGTGTTCCTAATTACATTTATTTTTAAACTAGCTTATTGCCAGCGGTTTCATCTGGGTAAATTTCCCTTGGGATCAGTTACTTTTCCGGTTCTCCACACTTCAAACTATGTGTATGCAAAATTTCAAGAAGATTGGTTGAGTAGATAGAGCGTGAAGAGGCAACAAACAAATAAACAAACTTACTTTCGCATTTATGATATTAGTTAAAATTCCGACGATTTTTTATACTAATGTAAATGTTTATTTCAGAGCAAAAGCTTCTTATTAAAAAATAAATAGTATTTTAGTTTACCAAAGATTTCAGCAACAAATTTACTTTGATTGAAAGACTTTTGACAAAGACTCAATTTGATCAGAAAATTGTGGCGAAGATTGTTAAAACTATGATCTATTGGAACTCTAAGCTAGATGTATTGATTTATAGACAAGATAATCTGTGAAAAGAGATCAGGATTTGTTTTTGTTATTAAGCTTAGGCTATTGCAAACATAACAGAATGTAACAAAGTTATTCGAAAAATAGAATGAAGTAGAATGAAATTCTGTAACGAAATGGCGAGCGACAGATTCCTTTTATTTTAGAAATTAACAAAAAGTGTTCTCAATATCAACTTGTTTAGTAGTATAATTTCTATTAATATGCAATAAAGAGTTTACAAACAAAAAAAAACACTGGATGGAACTTTTCCTTTTATCAGAGTAAGCTGAATGTACAACATTGCTTGCTTAAAAGAAACATGTTTGTGTTTTAAATTAAAATGAACTATTTTTAAAATGCTGAATAAATAAGCATTTATTACTCAAAATTGTAGATGTATTTTGTTTACAATTATATATAAGTGTTTTTACTTGTCGTGGTAAGATTTATTTGAACCGACACATCGTTCCACAAAAATCCAAAAAGGTGTTGTTTTTTTTTTTGTCGCCTACAGATAATCAAAATTTTCCTACACAATCTAGCGATAACGCAAATTTTGAAATAGATAGGCAATCTATTCGGCTTAAGGCATGGTCTTCGTAGCTCAGAGATGGATAGACAGGGGCGTGGGTTCGATTCACGCTACATTCCAGAATTTGTTCATCTCATTATAATTTTCACAATTAGAATAAGCAAGTTAAGACGTGTTTCGAAGACGTTTTAAATAATTTCCATTCCATTATACGTAGCATCGAAAACCCAGCTTTAGTTCAACATTGAACACCGATGGATTTGGGACTTACCGAAGCCGATTTCGAATTTATCCGAACATTTTTAATACAGGCATTCTCCGGCAAACATCCCTCTTTATTTGTAATTCAAATAGCGCCGAATGCTAAGTAATCAATGCGAATACACAATTCCCATACCTATGGATTTTTGGGAATTGCCGGCTTCTGAAATAATGTTCGAGACGAGCTTCGTGCTCCGGTTGTTTGACAACGAATTAGATTTTGTAATCCTATTAGGAATATAGTACGGATTAAATCTAAATTAAGCAAGATTTGATAATCCTGTTCTTTGCTTGAGAACAGATAGAATAGACGAATACTATTGCATAATATTTCAATAATATGAAATACACACATACGTACAAAAGTGTGCCAAGTTAAATCCAGTAGCAACTAAGTAGTTGAACTCGTGAAACTTTAACATCTCAGTATGTAATTTTTTTTTTAATTTTTATTATTGAACTACTGGCATTTACTAGTCCAACTGGTAAATTAAGTCGGTGAGCTAAAAGATCAGTAAGATTCGGTTTTCTTTAAATAACCTACTTGTATAGTTTGATTTACATATATTTTTTAATATCTCACATCATGCAAAATGTGCTGGACGGATTTTAATATAATTTTATGGTGAATGTAAGAAGAAAAGATACCTCTTTTCTGGTCAAAAGATTGCGGATCTCCTTTGTAAGGGAAATATTAGAAGCACTCATAACCTAAAAATATACATGAATAAACTGATACCTAAAATATAGAGAAGGCCAGTGAGATTTGTCAGGATTGTGGTAAGTGGATATCCCTAGTCTCTGTCTATCCTTCGGAAAACAGACCTGATATGTACATACACACATAGACACAAATTTTTCATGATGGTACACACATATGTATGTGTAAGTATAATACATTTTACCCAATTCTTACTTAAAATATAGTAAAAGGTAAACCCTACAAAATGGACAATAATATTGTGAAAGGATTGTGGTGGGATCCCCCGGGACTGGGCCATTCCTGGAGAAGACGAACTTTGATTCCATTTTTAAACCTGACGACTCGAGGTCGACGAGAAATATTGCAGATTCAATTTGAGAGAATCAGAAAGAACGGTGTCAACACGGTTATACACGTCAGCTTTTGTACAAGAAGTGACAAAATTACATAAATTTTAATATATTACCAGCTTCTTGAAGATTCTGGACAACTTGACATTCTATTGAAATTATTGTCAACATGTTATATGGTATGGAAACGGCAGTGGACCAGAGTTAGGACGGCCTGTATTCGTAAGGTCCCAGGTTCAAATCTATCTCGTGCCACATGGGTTCAGCTCCCATACTTGTCCCGCTGAAGGAAAATATCGTGAGGAAGCTGCATACTGCTTGACTATTTAACTGACTAGTATGTGTGACTAATACTTGTACGTTGTAATGAATGTACTTGAATGGACGTTAATGTTATGTTTAATAAACAAACATTGATATGAATATTGTAAAGTAAAGCATATTCTTTCTTTATCCTCTTTCACCTGAACGGCTATAACGTTCCGAAGTCAAAAACTGCCCTTAAAACCCTGTAAATTTTATAGATTCAACTATGATAGCAATCGATTTTGACTTCGGCAGAAGGTGTTAGTGTAGTAGGTGGTGGTGTCGGCGATAGTCGATCGTCGGCCATAAATCGACTAAGCTGATAAAGCGAAACATCAAAGACAAATACAAAAGAAGCCAACGGTACTATCACTTCAAGTCACCATGACATCTATGTAGATTCGATCCGTTCTACATAAGGTAGGCACGTAAGTTGCTTGAGGTAACGATAATTTCCCAGCTTCCCCCCGGCAAAACGGCTTTGTGAATTATGTTGTTCGCTTTCAGAGGCTCGAGCGCGTATTAAAATGCGTGTTACGGATCTCTCGTCTTTATGAATATATGTAAATTATAAAAATACCTTGGTGTTTTCTTTTTTATATAAATTGCTTTTGCTCGAGGGGACACTCATTCCATATACTTATTGATATTTAAATCAACCGCGAGAGGTATCTATTAATTTATTTCAGTCGCTGGGTACAATGGCAGTATTTTGATGATACTGCCACTGTATTGAAAATGATGATCTTTCTTATAAAAAATAAATCCCCACCCAACATCCTCGTATCATTCATAACACAATCTAGCCATCTCTTTTTAGACCTGCCCGTATAACCATTCTACTTTATTGTTATAATTATAACTTCAGTCCGTGGCTTGCTAAAAAAGTGCTGTTCTTTTGGGAATCGAACGCGGACGATTCCCAAAAGAACAGCACTTTTTTTCTACTATGAATGAAATTATTTAAGATGAAATTTTATAGGATACCTAATTTTAGGTATTAGTACATCCATGCACAAACAAAACATAGGTATACAAATAGAATACTTTTGTCAGGGGTAAGGACGTGATATATATATGTGAATTGTGAAATATATTAAATCTAGCCACATAACACTCATATTGGCATCTAGTTCGGAAAGTTTCGGAAGTTGAGCTTAAAGTCAAGTGTTTGATGCCGCGGCCTTGTTCACAATATATTGAATTCTCTCGCTCAAATATTGCAAATATAGCTTTTCTTGAATCTTGAGTTATTATTTATATTATTTTATTTATGTCCTTCGTTTTTTTTATTTAAAAGTGTGTTTGTGTATTTGTTTAAAAGCTCTCAAAATGTGTTATTTCATTTACAAGGCGTGGTCAAAAAATATGCTTGATCGGTCCCTATATTCAGTTAATTTGAGATTTTGTGTATTTACGAGATATGCAAGGAATAAACGTCGGATTTGAAAAATAAAATTGTTTACGATTATATTACATTACATTAATGAAGTGCCTACACTACATGATAGGATAACAACCTATCACTATGTTGTCTTTGAATTACGTAAGTCTTGGCTCTGTCTACCCCGTATATAAACGATACTGTATCTGTAGTAAGTACAATCGGGTTTTCTTGTAAAGAAAAGAAAAGGGGTTATGTCATAATGCAGCAATTTTGTGGCAAAGCTTCAAATTGTAACAATCTCTTTTGGGGCGATATTATAGATCTTGAACCATTTAGAAGGAGAATAGCGACTTCTAACGATCGAATATATTTTTTTACAACAACATAATGCACAAAATGCGTAATGACATGCCTTGTTTAGGCTTGCCTCTATACGGATAGATTTTTTACCGGATTTTAGATAGATTCGGTTACATGAATTATTTGTTACCCTAGCTGTATTACGGTCAGCAAAGGAAAAATGACTAATTCGTAACATGTTTTGTAATATGTTATTTTCATGAAAACTAAATAATTTTCCGCGGTAAAAAGATATAAAAAATCACATCAATCCATTGCTCGATTTTGACGTGAAAGAATGACCAAAAAACGAACACATTTTTACATTTTGATTGTTAATATGGATTCTCTATAATGTATTCGTATGATTTCAAATACTACTTTTTGAAACTGTATATGAGTTCTCTGTTGATGATTTTTTTATCTACTTCTTGTTTTTATATGTATACTAATGACTTTGTGACTTTTTGACTAAGCCTGTATGTGGAATGTGTGTATATTAATATGCGAAGATTTTGTTGTAACTGTGTGTGTAATTACTAACATTGTAATTACAAAATTATAATTCGTGATAAATTGGTAGTTACATACTTACTTTCTCTTCATGCGAAATAAATTAATATTCCTCCAAATATATTATTTCTCTTTCTTTCATCTGAGTCTGTTCACGATTTCTTCCTCAGCCGTTGAGCCTTCCTACTTTTTCGTCTCCACTTTGCACGGTCGTCGGCATCGCTGGTAGACCATTGCCATGCCATGTATATCATTCTTGACGACATCCTCTAAATAAATAATTTATTTTATATTGCCACGTCTACAACTTACGTTGTCTATGTCGTCATAACAGCGGGCGGTAATGCTCCCTTTTCTGCTAACCTTACCTCTCCAGCTGATTGTACGAATATCGATAATTTCGACTCAACTTTCATCTTTTTTAGGATGACGAGCACCATTAACGATGTGAACAGTAAAGAAAAATTACCTTTCAAAAGATTTGCTAAAGAATGTTAAATATAATAAGTGAACTGAAAATTATTCGAATGGTCTCACCTGACTTTCATACGCTATATTTATAGAAACTTCAAGATAAATTCCTAAATATTTTATTTTGTGTATAAATCATTTATGTATAAACTATGAAAACTGCATCAAAATCCGTTGCGTTGTTTTAAAGAAGACTTTGTTTTATACTATGTATTGATTTGGGGCGTTGTATCATTATTATGTTATTAGTCCTGTCGAGATAGACATTCATGCTTACATAAATAATTCGCATAGAGCTAATAAATGGATTGTTTGAGCCACTATTGTAAATGAAATGTTAAAAATCATCAATAATCCCACATATACATACTACAATATTTAAGATCGCAAATATACATTTTTCAGCCAAACATTATTTTTTATCTTAAAATACACAAAGCAAAAAATATAGATCATTTTTAGGGTTGCGTACCCCAAGGGGACCCTAATACCAGGACCCTGCTGTCCGTCCACCAGGCTGTATCTCATGTACCGTGATAGATAGTTGAAATATTCACAAATTATATAATTCTATTGTCTCTATAACAACATAAACAAAAAACAGAATAAAATAAATATATAAGAGGGCTCCCATACAACACAACCATACAACAAGACATTAATTTTTTGCCGTTTTTATAGATAATGTGCGGAACCCTTCGTACGCGAGTCCGACATGTATTTGACCAGTTTTATTTATATTTATTCAGACATTAGTACGTATGCTTGTACAAAATAGTAGTTTTAGCAACTTCAAATTCTCACATAAACCAGTGAACAAACGGAACAGAATGCTAATGTTGCATAATCCTTATATTTACTGGAGCCAAGTTGCAGCGCGCGGCGCTGTTTAGTTTATATACAATTGAGAGTTACTGTCTACTGGGGCACTACTTATATGCAATTAGACTATCTCACGAACTACTGAATTGATAATGATCTAAAAACGTTCGTATATTCCACTGACTACTTGTTGAATTCCGTTCTTATGTTACTACCACAATGAAAGCGACTCTTCTCTTCCATTTTTTTAAAATTTTATTTATTTGGTTTGTCTACAACTGTTACAAGTTTAAACAATTGTACAGTCTATTACAGACAAACCCAGCATGCATTTATATAAAATAATCGAAACAGTGACTCCGACAAATACTTATATGAACAACAACAAGACAAACAATTTAAATAAAACAAAAGTAGATTGAGAAATATTTGCAAATTTTCCGTAGATTCCGTTTATGTAACAAAATTAAAATCTCGAACGCGGTTAGTTCCTCTACATATGTATCGTCATACGACGATTAAGAGTAGACAGAAACCAATCACATTCTGCAGGGTCACGATCATAGGTCTGATCATGGGTCCCGCGCGCGGGTTACAGAGCAAGGATAAGTATATATTTTTTAAATAGTGACATAGAAGTAGTCAAATTAGGCTTAAGAGAATATTCCTGATGCATTGCAGAATTGCACGCCTTTTGCTAAGTGGTAGTAACCATGTCACAATTTGTACAACAGTCGAGAAATAAAAGCCAATAATCAAGCGAGTTGAGGTGGCAATGTCCAAAGTTTCGGGTCCCAGGGGACTGACGGCATGCTAATGAGTTGGGAAACAATGCTATTCCAACTTCATAACTACCCTCACCGAATTAAATCCACATATATAATATGTGTGAAATATTGCTAGCGTGTTCTACTTTTTATGGCAAAGTTGATGGGATAAATAAGGATTATATGATACCTATTTAAATTTCTGATCTCAGTGACTTTTCGTGGAATAATTAAAAAAAATGGTATTTTATTTTTGAACTAATGACTTGGCTCGGCTTCGCACGTAGTCACTTAAGTATGTACATGTATAAATATTCGGGAAGTAATTGTCTAACTAACAATGAAGAATGTATCAAAATACGTTGAGCGTTTTAATTGAAAGAAAGTTTAAAAATAGACAGACGAGAAAGGGCGACTTTGTATTATGCTGTGTAGCGATTTCAACATTGGTACAAAATAAATTTAGAAGTTATAAAAAGTAGAATAAATACCTATAATGGAGAAACAAATTGTTTCGCGTGAATGCGTGCTCGAACTGCAGTGAAGTGAATCGAACGCAAGATATTTCGCATAATCATTAATCGTACATCAGTTTGTCGTATTTAAAAAGTACACTCGATGTTAAATATGGTCAAAACAAACAATTATTGCCCCTATTACCTTGTCAAAAGCGTACCGTTTTCGAGAAATTTATCATTTGAAGTCTTTTCAGAAAATAGTATTTTTAACTCTTGTATGTAGAACTGTATGTATTTATTATTCATAGTTACTTAAATATCAATGCAGTGCATTTACATGGTATATTGCAAATATATGGTTAGCATAAATTTTTGTGAACATGAAATCGTTCTCTAAATATATAATTGTGAAACGCCCTCAGCGTATCGTATTATTTGCCTACTTATATTTTTTTTATTCTCGCACAATCTCTCACTGTTGATGCTATCAAGGCTCTTTTATCTATGGCTTATAAATAAAATCATGTATGTTCAAGTCACGTCAATATAATATTTACCTGTGTCGCTCCCTAGAGGGCGTTATCTAATTTATAGCACTTGATTGTAGTCGCAAGGGAGCGTATTGCTGAGTTCGTTTGCAGCCACTCAATTTGTATTATAGTTTGCTTACAGCTACCATATCTACCTATATCTTTAATCTTCTAATTGAGGGTGGCGTGTTGTTTCTGCCCTAAAATGGGACCACTCCGTAGGACTAAGCTAAGGCCATAATAGCATTCCCGAAAAGATTTGACGACATATTAGTACATAACTGAGTCTGATTTGTTAGTCGTAACTGAGTCTCCAAATTTTTAAAGTTTATTTTGTATGATAATGACATGATAAAACGTTGATTGAACATACTAAATTAAAAGTAAGTTCTAGTATTAATTTTATTACCTCAAATACAAAATGTATGAATGATACGTTAGGTTATTTATAACTTTTTCGTATGCATTGAATAATTAAAATATACACTTATAGGAAATTAATAAAATTATTTTACAAAGGTATACCAAGGTACTCGTATGTCCTACACATGTATTACGTTTTTCTGCGCAAGTTAAAGTTATCGTCAAAATTGACTGGTGCTACGCAACCCTAGGTGTAATTGAGTTTGTTCTCAACGATAATGTACTATTAGCTATACTTATATATACGAATGTGGTCACAGTTAGCACCATCTCAAATGAAGAGCCCATAACTAATTTACCAAGTGAGTTGTAAACATATTAGAAGTAGGCTGACCCGGGGCCAACGAGGGTCGTCCTGACATGGGTACACTGGACAAAAACCGACCAGATTTCACTGTTCGCGTAAACGTTTTTATCGTCACTTGGTAAATCTGAATATGGGTAATTTTCACATAAAAAAATATATATATATATATATATATATATATATATATATATATATATATATATATATTTCAGCATTTATTTAGTTTCACCACAAATATGGCAAGTTAAATTTCACCTGCTTTCATTGGTCCAGTCGAGTTGAAATTGTCAACGTCACTTCAGTTACTATGACAGTGCATTATTGTGATGAGCTCTACCTGATGGTGCACTCAGAATCGGCTCCGAACGAGAAAATTCCTCAATTGTTTACTTCTACTAAAATTTGTCATCTATAGATTCTGATATGGTACACAATGAGCCCGCGTGGTGGGTCATGGCCCAGCCTCCTTATCCATCCGTAAGGAAGGCAAGACGTTTAAATGGCTATTTATGGTGGATGAGTTTAATTTAAGCAATTACTCTATTTGATTTTAGTCTTGTAAAATATTTTTTTTATTCATATTATAGTTTTCACTTCTTTGGATCACTTCTTTTATGTTTAGAATATGTTTTGTCATTGGATTTTTTGTTTTTATAGCTTATTAATATTTTGATTTATTTATATCGTTTATATTTAATAATTAGTAATGTCCACAGTCAAAGCTCACATAATGAAGGCGAGCAATAGTGCTGTAGTAGTTTCCGAACATAAAATTATTTTGGCCCCGTTGATTCGCATGTAGTTATAATTGAGTTCGTTAGGAATGCCACGTATCTGTCGATACTGATATTATGGTTTCTGCTTCATGAAGAGTGCACACTAATATTCATGAAAAGTAAGTATGTAATGATAGCCAGGAATATTCATAAAATAATAAATATAAATAAATTCTATATAGGGACCAATCACACAGAATCACACGCTTAGTTTATAACTAAGTAATAAATTCTATATAGGGACCAATCACACAGAATCACACGCTTAGTTTATAACTAAGCGTGTGATTCTGTGTGATTGGTCCCTATATAGAATTTATTTATATCTCGCCTATTTACAAAGTAATTTTGACCACCATAATAATTACCTTGACTGCCCGAGGTCTGCCTGATACATGCTTTAGTGGTCGTCATGCTCTTGACGACCTCGGTGGCGCAGTGGTAAAGTACTTGTCTCTAAGCTGAGAGGTCCCGAGTTCGATCCCCGGTCGGGTCATGATGGAAAATGATCTTTTTCTGATTGGCGGGTCGGATCGGGTCTTGGATGTTTATCTATATATGTATTTGTTATATAATATAGTATCGTTGAGTTAGTATCCCATAACACAAGTTTCGAACTTACTTTAGAGATCAATCTGTGTGATTTGTTCTAATATATTTATTTATTTTATTTATTTATTATGGTCACCAAAGCAAGGAAAACGCCAAAGCTACAAGAATGATAAATCCATTTTTATCGCCGCAACTTTCTTGCAAAAAACATCTGGAAATCAAATTTCTTGTTCCAGATTGCACTAATGGCGATATTTGCGGGAATAACAGTGTCCGTAGTCATTACATACACGTCGGAGTGGCAAAAACTGCACTTATTCTACGAAAACCGATAGTGCCCGGAGCGCATTCTTCTATTTTAGAAAGTTCCGTTAATTGAATGTAATTCCGGTCGTTTCAAAGTGATTTTAACACATTTTCTTTTGAAAAATACTTTTGGTAGCACAGAGGTTAAATGGCCGATGCTAAATTGGGTTGAAAGTGTTTATTGATAGTGCAACAAGATTAACATTCAGAAGATAAATAATATTTATATTTATTAGTATATCAAACTGACATCTAATAGTATCCTAGACCCAGATCAATCTGAAGAAGATCTTTTTCCATCTTGCCCTGATGCAGAAACTTGAAAAGAGAGAGAAATGCTGTTTTGTGAGTGGGTTTAACATCTACTACATGGATGTGGTCATGATTTGTCAGGTCGTAAATCAGTAGGCCTACCATCAACTTTTACACAACGACTCCAATGCAACTCAGTTCAATTTAGGAACCTAAAATGAATCGCATTCATAAAAAAAATTAAGTCAATGGTACGAATTTGCGATGCAGTTCAGTTTAGGTCGTAAAGTGAATCGCGTTAAGAGATTATGGTAAGCCCCCAGCTCTTTTTAAATCATGTACTTGCACTCCTCTAGTCAATTTATTGCTCTAAAACAATATATATGCCATTTCGACTCGAAATTAAGAAATTGAACTATGAATTAGGGTCGTTGTAAATTACAATTAATCTAACTATATATAAAAATATTACAAAAAAAAGCCACGATACCTACCCCCGATGGTTGTCAAATTCGGTATTAATGGCAAAATCCTACTATCCTACTAATATAATATTATAATATATATGTGTGTATGTTTATTATTCTTTCACGCAAAATCTACTGGACGGATTGTTATGAAATGGTACACAGGTAGAATATAACATGGAATAAGGGTACTTTTTATCTCTGAAATTCCCTCGGGAGCGAAGCCCCCGGGCGCAGTTAGTTATATCTAAAGCTGTTGTTATACATCCAGTTGGGGGATTTTTGATATTGGGATAACTTTGGTATAAATATACCTAATACTTACTACCGAATTTATATAATATAATAATAAACTACAATCAGAAATGGTACTTCTAACTTGCACATTTACAGTGCGATAAACGCAAAAGTTTGTTTGTTGGTTTTTAAGAGGGTAATCTTCGAAACTTTAGGTTCCAGAGGATTCTTTGAGAGCTTTTGTTTTCAAATATACGTGTCATTAACTGTAGTCCTAACACCATAGAACTATAACGACTTTTAGTAAATGAGATGGAGTATTTTATTTTCTAGAACTCAAATGTAATAAAACAGTAGAAAGTTCTGTACATTGAATAAACATAAAAAATAAATTAGGCGATAGAGTCATAGTAACAGCTAGTAAATAAATAAAAATCAACCACATACTCGTATTAAGGTACGCTGAATGGAGCTCTATGCCCCGGTAATAACGGCAAATATGCAATTAATTTGGATTCATTGATTTTATATTTTTATCAATTAAAAAAAAAACACAGGAATGCGTTCGTTTGAACTTTTTCTATTATTATATATTATAAAACACAAACTTTTAAAAATCGGAGAAAATTTATGGTATAAATTAAAAAATCGAGCAAGAAAGATCAATAAATATTCTATGCTAAATTGAAAAAATAGACCGGTATGATGTTTATTCGTCCATCTAGATGTTTTATATCAACGTCCTGAGTGTAAGAGAATCTTAAATGCTCGAGTCTTCAAAGTTGAGATAATCTTCGTTGCCTGTTTAAAGATCTCATTGTTTTTTAGTTTCCTAAAGTTTGTTGCAAAAGCTTGTATTGCCCAAAATTTAATTTTATTCCAAAATTATACAATTTTGGAATAAAATTAAAAATAAACTAATAATTTTATTTTAAGTTATAACGCAGTAAAGTTTACAACAAATGCTGACTTCTGGGACCTATTTGATCTTAGAGACTAACCTAATGTGAATTTTAAAAACTTTTATACTAGGTTTATAGAACTTGTCTTCGCTGGGATTCAGCGACCCTAACTAATATTATAAATGCGAAAGTAAGATTTTTGTTGGTTACATCTTAACGCTCTATCTACTCAACCAATCTTCTTGAAATTTTGCATACATGTAGTTCAAAGTGTTGAGAAAGACATACCTTTTGTTCCGGAAATATTACTATTCCAGTGGGAAAAAGCTAGTATAATATAACATAATAGCGATGAATTCCCTATGATTTTTGATTGAGTAGGTTACGTTACATAACATTTATCAAGAAAGCTGTGGAGAGACCTCGCGCAACATTTATCACATAAAGGTGTGAAGAGACCATGACAATGTTACTAGCCCACAGAAACACGTTACTTCTACACCATTACCCCCGGTGAAGGGCCTTATCTAACCCTGTTTATTCCAAAACTATGCACATAAAGATACGAAAGGTGAGACGGAAAATATGGAGCCCAAATATTTGTGAAGGCAACTTTGTATTCAAAATGGTAGTGTCGTGAATATCGTAGGGTTTGTGCCTACTACTTCTGCCTCTATTGATAATTTTATTTGATTATTTTTGTTCATATTTCCACTTTCATTTGGAGGGAATTGGACCGGTATTTGTGTTCAATTTTAGGGACAAAAATTGAAACCGCAAGTGGCAGTTTGTTGTAGATATTCCCGTGGGAATTTCGGAAATTTTTTTTCACAGAACGAATTTATTTGTTTATAATATGAAGATAGTGATAGTTGAGTGTAAACAAAGCAAGAGATAAATTTGTTTGGAGTAAGTGGAAATATCTGATCTCTGCCTACGGGAAACAGGCGTGAAAATATATGTACTTTGACTCTCACTCTCTTTCTTCCCTTCTAGAGCGTCGGAGCCTTTCCTCCTTTTCCTCTTTCACTTCGCATGGTCTTCGGTATCCTCCTCAACAGAAAATATGTACTATGACAATGTATGTATTATAAACTTTCATATACGAAGTTAACGGTGTATCGATAACGCCCATATACTCTAAGGTTGTGAAATAAGCCATTGTTTTCCCTAGAAAGAAACAAGGAGTTCTTCAAAAAGAGCTTGAAAATAGTCAAGTAGGTTTGGCAACGCCTGGCGATACTACCCTTGATGCTGCAGCCGTTCATGGGCAGCGGTAATCACTTTCCATCAGCTAGGCCACGTGTCTGTCTGCCTGCTTAATATTATAATAAAAAAATCTGTGGAGATAAAAAAAGCAACAACATTGTGCGTTATTTCCTCAATTCCCAGCGATATAACTAGCCATAAATCCTACTAAAATTACATCTCAAGCCTCAAGATTCCGTCGGCATTAACAGACATATATCCGAACATAAACAGGAGTAATTCCCACGGGCCATTTCAGCAATTAGCGCGGGCCCGTTAATTCTGACCCTAAAGTTGGTCAAATCTCCATACTAGGCCGGACATGTGCTTTAGACTGACTATAACTTCTCAATGTAGTCCATTTTCTGTCCCATAAAAATCTGAATAAAAGTACAATATATAGGATCATAAGCCATTTATAAAATGTTAAAAATAGCCTACATCACGAGGTCTGTGAGTGACATAAACTGTGTTCGATACATTCATTGTTATTCATAAAAACGATAAATCATACTTTAAACTAAAGATGTTTTGTCAATATCGCACCGTACAAAATTTTACATTGACAGAACGAGAAGTTACATAAGTTATGTATTACATATGAATATCTTTATAGATAATCAATGGGTATTTTGGCAGCAAAAATACCCATTGATTTAAATAAGATAAAACTAGATTGTATGAAACCTTTCAGTTTTAGTGAACTATACATGAGAGGTTAGTTTGGAGATGGCTCTATATAGTTCATTATTTTTCTAGTCATATTGCATGAAATTATTGGATAGTGAACGTAGGTATTGTCCTAAAAGATCTATTTGACACTTAATTCTAACAAATCATTTGAGATATATCCGGGATAAATCGACGTACCATTCTGAAAAAATAACCATCATATTCCACAAAACACCTATGGTTATCGATTTTGCTCAAAGAACATAAAATTTCCACTAAAAATTTCATTAATGCCACCCAACTACAACTGCTATAAAACTATTTCGCATTAAACAAGCTTATTTACTCGCTTACAGTCCGAAACGGCTGTATAACTAACCCTCTAGCCGCTTTAACGATGGTATTCCCCGGTTTTTCAATTATGTGACGTCAAATGACGTTTTTTATGGGCCGGTTCTACTTTACGATCGTTTAATACTTTCGATTGCATATTAGCTGTGTTTGTATTAAGAAAATTGGATTCGATGTCTTGATGGGCCCAATTTAGAAGATCCATAGGGTGCGGGGGATTTTACGATATCATGTCATTCTGGAGGAATTACGGTTAATCGATTATAACTAGCTTTAGGGTATTAAGTCGAAATGATGTACTTTTTGTCGATGATTTGTATAACTTGCAATTAGGTCGGTTTTTTTGCTGGATTTTATTTTCTATTAGTTTGCAGATGTTGTGCTCGAGTGATGTATGTCTTATACAACTCTTAGTTGGTTAAAATGAATGAATGGATTATTATTATTAAATCTAGTTGCGCCCCATAGCTCTGTCTCTTGGGGACAGTGATATACGAAGAAGCTTTACTTTCAACGCTATTCCCCCCCCTCCTCTCCGCATCTACATTGTCCTGTTTACGACAACATTACCATACGGCAGTCCATTACGTGTTTTAATATGATGTCGACCCGCGGTGCTTTATCAAGTTTGAGTGCCTGCCTCAGGGATTAGCTTTAACTAGCTGTCTCCTCGGAGATTCTGAGCTTTCTTTGTTAGGTAGTTGGAGGAAATTATATTATGGTTGTAACAATAATTAAAATTTTAAAAATACAAAAATTAGAAAGAGTATCGACTGAAGATGTTAATTTAATATTAAAACTTGGAATACGAAATGCTTTAATTCCAAAATTTTCGTGAGCGAAGCACCGGGGATCAGCTGTTATCCCAATCCACTCTGTCTGCTTCTATTATCATCTTATTATGAATATTTACAGTCAGTAAATTCACATCGCTCCTCCAGAAATAATAAAATTATTTAACGTCACTAACAACTGTAGGGTTTCCATCATGGCGCCTGCTTTGTAATTATTGCGAGGGTTAAGAAATATATATGCGAATTATAAAATCACAGCAGAATTATACAAATTTTAAGGTTATTTTTTAAGCTTACTTCGAGCTTCCTGGCATCACACGCTTCCTGGCGGGGTAGGTAGTCGCAAAAGTCATGGCAGATGCCTTTAGGCGACTTGAATAAAATCTGATACCAGTGTTAGCAATAACACACTGGATATAATGATGATGACTGAGATCATGTGGAAATGAAAGAGAAAACAATAGTGATAACAAAAGATATATATTTATTTTGTCACTGAACAAATATTCAAAAAAATATATAACATAAATTGTGTTTGAATAAATAATTTAAATAACATTATATATATATATATATATATATATATATATATAGAGGTTGTGTATATGATTGAATAGAAAAAATATTTTCCAAATATATTTTTTTGATCACGTGAATTTCATTATAGTCGTTTAATTGACTGGTTTGCCAAAAATATCACATGATTTTATGAATTTATTGTTTTTTATACGTGATTAAGTCCAGTAATGAACAAGCCCATTATCAGGGCTGGATTCAGAACAATTAAATCTCCTGTTATATAAAACCCATTAACATATATCGGTTTAATTATCTTCACTTGCAGTCAGAATATTAGTTAGGAGATTAAGCTATGGTGGTTAAAGTAGGTATCTTAAGTATGTTAAAACTAAGTAGTAACTATCTTAAGAAGCCCGCCTGTGGGTCGAAAGGTCCCAGGTTCGAAACCTACTCATGTCTGCACACTGGTTGATTATTATTAACTTGTGTGTGAGATGGTAATAAAGAAGGCAATGGCTAACCACTCTATTAATAATTCCAAGAAAGTTCTTGTGTGTGTTTCATTCCACGTAATAACCACGAGCCTCAGCCATGAGGAATACGACTATGATGAAGAAAACTAAGTGGCGAATATTATTATCACAGAATTTGTATACTATTCAGTATGATCTTAATAGACCACTTGCTTCCGGTGAAGGAGAACATCGTGAAGAAACTGGCGCTCTGGTAGACATATAATTTCACTAGCTGTGTATGCATGTACTACTAGCGGGACTGGATGTTTCACTAATGTTAACAAGTAATACACTCAATTAGAAAAAAAATCCGAAGCCCACCCTAGATTAAGGCAACTAAATATCTTCCTACGGATATCGTATAAGGCGACCACGGTATGTAATGCCTTGAAAGTTGACAGGCAACAACAGCATCCCCAAAGAGGGTTGGCAAGGGGCCGGTCATAAAATCAAGCCATGCAAGAAATAGATAGGAGCTACATATGAAATTTTAATTTTATTGTTATCTAAACAGTTCCAACATCGTTCCGTTTCGGTCAAACTAAACAGTAGACTATATTTGGCCGTTTAGAAAATGTTTATTTGAATGAATATGCAAAGCTTATCTTTTACCCACTTTAAATTCATCCCGTAACACTGACGGGAATAAATTTGAACCGTTTTGTACGGGACCAAGGAACTTGTAGACATTTCAGAGTTTGCACAATATTTTTTGCGACTGTGAAGTGTAATAATTTATTTAATTAAAAAACATACTAGTTGTCGTGTAGTGTAGTTAGTAGACTTGTACTAAATATTTTAAATGCGAAAGTCTGTCTGTCTATCTGTCTGTCAGTCTGTTCCACTTTCACGGCTAAATAGCTGGATCGATTTTGATGCATATGTGATGCAATTTGGTATGCATGTAGTTAAAGATCAAATAGACCTTTTAAAAATGAAAATTCAGCTTTGATTATATTGACCGGCCGCTTGGGATCAGTCCTCTTTGAGAATGCTTTTGTTGGCCTATCAGTAATCAGTAGTCCTATTATTATTTGAATGACTATTTAAAATAACTATTTTATTAATGATAAAAATGTGAATTTTAACATTTTGTGAACATGATTTGATGTTTGTTACTCGTTCACCCTCAACACCAAATCTAGAATAACACACCAGTACTTTTTACCCCGAAAATACAAGTTAGCGTAGCCATGGTGCACTGTTAGAGCCATGCCTCATTGCTTAGTCGCGCTCCGTCGTTTTAACGTCCGTCGATAAACAACGCAGAAATTGTATGGAGATTCGATGTACGTCAACGCATGATTGTCAAAACCTATATATAGAAAACAACGGAGCACAACATTGCTACAATGTCCCGCATCGCCAACGCAGCACGACTGAACAATGTGGCCATGCCCTTAATGTAAATTCATATTTTACTTTACTTAATTTAATACACATTTAACTTTTGATTCACATTTGAGCTTCGGAATAGACTACTGGCTACGAGTTTTGTAGAGGCGTCTACGACTTTTAGTAGCACGTCACGAGTTTCGTAGCAAGTCTACGAGTATCGTGGACAACTATGTGATGTGTAATAGATAGACCCTCTACGAGATTTTCCATGGATTTTTTTCCTTTATCATGCCATATATTTTTTAAATGTATTTTATATAATTTGTCAAATGACTACATAAAATTGAGTGAAAACATGAAACTTAAATACACATTCATTACTAATAGTATTTTCTTAAAGCCCTCATATTAATTATGTAACGTTCCCTTATCGATACGTGTGGTGCGCCTCGGAACTAATAAAGGAAGCTTTTAATTAAAGCTTGTGTAACTTTGAAGCTTCACGTGTTTTGAACGCAAATGTTATTTGGGAGTTCCATAGATAAGGCAGAGTGTGGCATCGACTTTTAAAAGTCATAGATAACTGATACCAATATCGTATACTGCATTACGAGCGTGTGGAAAAATTACGTAAAGCTGCAAATTTTTATATTTTACTCACACATATATTTTATTACAATATAAAGTCTAAAATTTGTTATAGATATTGACTGGTTAAACATTTAGGTCTCATATTATATATGTGTGTAATTTCCAAACGTATAACACAATTTTGTTCACCCATCCTGTGACCGTATTTAGGTACTTATTATGTGTTAGCAAATTCAGTGTAGTACCTATTCTCAAAACAAACGCGCCACGAGGGCTCGCCGGCACTTGCAAACGATCGTCCGTAAACGGAGCAAGGTATAGGAGGAAGAGTTTTTTATTGTTTTTATGACATACATCTAAATGAAATCATTTATTCAGAAATTAGACCTTCACATGCACTTTTTGATGTAAAATTTTATACATTACATAAAATCCGTCCAGTACATTTCACGTGAAAGAGAAACAAACATACACACTTACATCCTCCCAAACTTTCGCATTTATAATACTAGAGCTGCGACTCGATGCTTCGCTCTCGTGGGGATTTCGAGAATTTCGGGATAAAAAGTACCCTATTTCTTATTCCAAGTTATATTCTACCCGTGTACCAAATTTTATAACTATCGCTTCAGTAGATTTTGCGATTTTCCTTCCAAACTTTCGCATTTATAATATTGTTATAGTGTTTAGTTTTTGTTTATAATAGTGATTTTTAAAAGCCTTTTTAAAAGCGTGCCAAGATTTTTAAATATTTTTCCTTCAAAACTACTGATACTGACCCGTCATTATTTTAAGATTTAATATTATTTATGAATAATTATTACATTATTTATTATTTCGGCTAATATAAAATAATAACTAAAACTACTTGCGCCACGTATCGAGTCTTGCATAAACAGAGCAGTTAGCACTTTCCGTTAGTTCGCTTGGGGGCGCCACTAGCTACTTTTGCATATTTAAACCTTCAACTTTGCAAATTGGGGTTAACAAGACTCGGCAGCAGTTAAATACTGAGTTTTCTAGCGATTTTTTAATTTATAATTAGCTATCTTTTTCTACGACTTGAGACTGCATAGTAAGTTCGTCTCGGGGGGTGCGCTTACACGACTGAAAAACTAGTGCTATTACACTGGAGATATATTATAACTAATAGGTACCACAAAACTATAAGTTGCAACAAACGTCTTCTATTTATGGATAAATATTGACTGTTCTGTTAGATAATGCTTTTAGTATTAAATCATCCTTTACATAATAAATTTTACATCAGAAAATTTATATAACAATTTTAAATATTCCAATTTTTTTCATAGGACTCGCTACGCCATTAAACCAAAAGCGAATGACAGTGTACAAAGTTATTCTTATGTGATTAAAATCGAATATTAAATTAGATAACTACAAAGCCTAATTAATATTTACCGAGCCCCGATCACGGACAGTCATCGTTGATAGACTAAGTTCCACCTTAAAATCCACTAACAAATTAAGAATAATGGTCTAAGTTAAATTAAAATCTTGACTCGAGTTCCGGTGAATTTATGCCCGTTGTGTACTTTTTAACATTCCTGTAGCCTTTGGTCTCCTAACCTTGTTTAACTTAAGATAATAACTTACTGGATAAGTTATTTTTATGTTTTAACGCCTAAACTTGAATGGTAAAAGTTGTGAGTTGTTAAGATTCGGGCTACAGGTGTAATCTTGAGATAATTTATAATTATAGTTAGAAATTATTGCTTCATTTGTTTTTGGGCAGAGTTTTTTTTATTTTATTTATTATTCTTTACGGTCAGTGTTTTAGAAGTTGTTGATTACATCAAGTAAACATTTTTACAGTTAACTAAATTTTAAGATTATATTTTGTATGCGAGTGTCGATTTTTAATGCTTTGATTTTTAGAAGAAAAAATCTATCCTCGAATATATAATCGATTGAAGCACGATTTCATTCGATTACATTACAATCGATTATTCAACACAAATTTTCGATCATTTATAGTACTAGTATTTCATACGACGTTTTACGTTGCAGTAACACTTCAAATGTGAAAAGGAAAAAAGAATCGTACAACCCACATATGCATTGATAATAACATAGTTTTACTATCGCGCCTCGTAAGTAAAGTATAGTCAACTGCACATCAGCCTACCGAAATTCATTGCAAATTCGGCCCTATTAAAGCGCCACAAAGATCCATGCAGGGTAACATTGATTGATGGAATTAAATGCCTAATAATTTTCGATCTTGAATTTAATTATATTAAGATGATGTTATTATTATTATTTAAGATAATTCTGTATTCGTTGACATCATAAACGACCAACCCATTCAAAGCTAATAATTACTGTATTTATTTCTTACACATGCATTTGATTGTACTATCATTTTTAAAAGTGTAAACGGTAATTACTTCGTTTTATTCGCTTATATTTAAGCTCAATGTGAAAATTACGTAGGTACAATCAACAATACATCAAGCTATCCAAAATCATTGCAAATTCGCATCTTTTACCGCCACATAGAGCATACAGGGTAACTTTAAATGCGGTGGACTGTACCTGAAATTTCAGACAGGTATTCCGGCTTTCTGGAAAACATCTTAGGTCATAATAAAGTCCGCAGTTGCCTCCATAACACGTTTGTTTTATTGGTAACCCGTGCTCGGTGTATTCTAATAAACACTATGAATGCAAATTCAGTGCCTCAAGAGACGGGCTGCTTAAGGCTCGGCCAGTAAGCACACTAGCGCTACCATCACATTTTTATTGAGTGGAAGTTTATTGAGTGGAAGAAGAGTCCCTAGAATAGGACCACTACGTATTGTCACGTAGATGTCGTATGAGGTGACCAAGAGGTGACATATAGGCGATAAAACTGATAGGTACCAATAGAATTCGCAAGAACAGTTAACGTCCAGTAGGCGGTCGGTTCTAAAATCACAGCCGAATCTACAAAATTTTGAAGGTTATTTTTACGCTGATCCCAGGCTTCGCGGCTTCATAGCACCGAACGCAATATGCGGAGATTATTCTATCAATCACCATTAGAAATTATTAGAAAGTATTTTACTTATATTTTTCTATTGGATACAGTGGTCACAATTTACTAAAAAGAAAACAGTGGCTGCGGTTCTTGTCGCAAATTGTAACTACATTTTGTATAATATAAAAATGTTATTCTGGCTTTAAAGCATGAGCGCCCTCTTAATGGATGGAATAAATACCTACCCGGAAAATGCCCGAGAGATATAAATAATTTTGTTAAATTTAAACTTTTTTTTTATTCACACTCGACCTTTGTGGCTTTGTTCGTCATTCCAGAATATAATATCTAGTCGTGGAATATAAATTAAATTACATAAATTAATAACTTTCTTGAACAGTCGTATTCCAAGGATCCATTCGAATTCTCGAGGGTCAAGATGATATTTCAGTGATAACGTGCAATATATTTTAATTTCATTATAAAATAAGTAAAAGTCTTGTCAATTAATTGAATGTCAATGTTAACTAACACACTCGATAAGGAGAAAAGGTAAATAAGTAAGTAAAAAGGAGCATTCCTATTGAAATTAATTCTCTGACGTAAGTATAACAGAGAAAATTCATTTGAAACGTCATTTCAGATCACAAAAGATATCAAGTTTCGCTTGATTAAAGACATCGGGGGATTAATTAAAATTTTTAATTAAACAGAAAAGTCGAAGTTTGTGAGTAAACATCGTACGTGTCGGTCCATTCATTTGACCGGTTTCATCTGGTTTCATGCAGTTTAATCTAGAACTTTCTAGTCTGGCAGGAATTGCATTAAATGAGCACTGCGATTACGATTCGCTTTGATGTTACGGAATTACATAAAATGAATGAACGAAATTGTATTTTTATGTTAAGACGAAAAGATTTTTTTTTGTAATAAATATTAACTTTCAAACAATTGAAGTAGACATCCATAGATGTGTATCTATGGAAAACAACGGACGTTTTCGCAACGGAGCACGACTGAACAATGGGCTCTCACTTAATTGCTACAAAATTGTATATTTCTCACACAGATTCCATCCTTGATATAGTTATGGGAAAAATATACGTATTTCTTTGTAAACCTCATGAGTGTCTTGTTTAGTTAGTAATATGGCACGATCGATAAAAACATTACTCGCCATTTTTATGTTGGGTAACAATTGCAAAATGCATTCAACGCTTTCATTCGAGCAATAATACCGTTTTAATCTTTTAAAGTTCCCGATTATTGTTACCAACGGCAACGATCCGGGATTGCAATACCGTTCTTATTATCTTTTATCTTTATCGTGGATTGCTGTTTACACTGTTATTTCTATTGCTTTATTTTTATCTGTTCTGGGCTGTGAGGAACAAAACTCATGGTACCCAATGGAAAATACTACTCATATTTTGCTACTAGCGTTAATTTTAGGTCTAAAAATGCATATACACAAAATAACTAAATCTTTATTTTACTAATTTATATTTTTGGAATATGTTTTATTTCATGATTTGTATTGGTGGTGGTGAAGCGGTGGTGGTATAATGGTTAAGACGCCCGCCTGTGAAGGTCCCAGGTTCGAATCCTGCTCGTGCCACATGAGTTTCTATATCAAATCTGACTCACGTATAGTGGTTTTCATCGACTACCACTTGCAGGTGAAGGAAAACATCGTGAGGAAGCCTACACTCTGGTTGATTATCAACCTATATATGTAATAGAGAAGGCAATAGCAATCCTCTTCATTAATAGTACCAAGGAAGTCGTTGCGTGTGGTTACTTCCACGAGACCACGACCCTCAGCCATGAGGAATAAGTATAAACGAAAATAAAAATAGGTGTAGCCGCACTTTAGGATTTGGCCGTAACATTAAGTTATGCAAGTCTGAAAGAAGTTCCTTTCAGAGTATTATCGTACAAAAATATCCAATAAAACCAACTACGTCCTGAGTAAACAAACTCGAAACTCTATGAATAATGTTATTTAAAAAAAATATTGTATGTAAAATCGTGGTTACTTTAAATTCCATAGTACCTGAACCAACAGACAGGATACTGGAAACAATGTATTGCGTAAAAACAAAATCGCGCATAAAATATACCTGGACATATGAGTTGAACGCCTAAAAACAAATTGAGCCGTAAGTCGAAGGTGTTAGAGGTGTGCTTATGTTTTTAGACAGTAGTGGTTTGTCATGAATAAAATATAAAGCGTGCAATCTGGCGGTCGGTATGACGCGGTGTTGATCGCGTTAGGGCTCGGAATGGGGACGAATCGTTTGGCTCGAGTGGAAGATACTTTTTCCTTTTTGTAGTTGATATTCTTCATTGAGATTTTCACAGCTTCTGACTAGATCCTGAATTACTAATATTCTAAATGTAGAAACTTGTGGTCCCGGTTGCATTAATTTTTATCTTTCAAAGTAAATATTCATTATCAGAGAACGAGATAATATAATTTATATAATTTGTTATGTTTTCACCCGATCGAAGCCGGAACGGCTAATAAAATATAAAGGAGACCAAGGCCAGATAATATTTTAATTAACAGTTAATATGGATTATATTTATAATTACTTAATTCTTTAGGTATTTTCAAAATTCCCTTAACACGAGCGACGAAACTTACTGAAAGAGAGTAAAAATCATAGGGATTTAGCAATGATGGTAAAACAAATTAATATAATGACCAGTTACTTGACTCGGCATAGAAAAATGTTTAAAAAGATGACACCTAAACGAAAAAAAAATTTAAAAAGATATCTTATCTAAATTATTCAGGAGTAGCTATTTACTCTCGTCTGAGTGATTTTTCAGATGAGTGATTTATGAGTGAGATCTGGTTGATTTTTTTGTGAGTGTTTAAGTGATTCCCCGTTAGTCGCAGAGCATCGGAGCCCTAGACCCGCCTTCCTATTTCTCTACTTCGCACGGCAAGCATTCTTGTCGACGTAAAAACATCACATTTGGACGCAGCGACGATAGCCTCACACGTTTGTAAATGTAGGTCTAATTCACAATGACGATTCGACGCAGCATCATCGCATCCACAAAAAACAATTCCATATGCCGAAGGCGAACCATAAACTCGCGCTGAAGTACTTTTGACGTTATCCCATAAAATATTTATGGCGAAAAGATACTAGGTTGTTCGTAAACCGAAATAACCGAAAACATTTTAGTGTGGCACATCCCCATACGCAAATATCTGCTGTTTTACGATCCGCGGGGCACGCAACAGGAATTCTTAATTCAGTTAAAAAATATAGACCCGTGTGTTTTTGTCAGTGACGTTGCTGTGCCGCGCTGTGAAGCATGTGGTTTCGCCCTATGGAACTATTTACAAAACTACTCCTGTAGATGTCGTACGAGACACAGCTTAGGCAGCTAATAGCCAACAATAGCATCCCCAAGGAGATGACGTCAGGCAAGCAGCGGTAAAATCACAGCCGTAGCTTCAAAATTTAAGTTATTTTTTTAAGCTAGCTCCGGGCTTCGAAGCCTCACAGCCCCCAAACGAAACCGTGAATATGCGGAGACGAGAGAGAGGAAATCTTTAAGACATACATCGCTTACTAACGTCAAACTAAGTCTAGTGTCTGACATCCAAAACGCAAGTGAAGAAGAAGCGGCACAACAAGCTTTAGTGCAGCCTATCTAGACGCCAAATTCCATCAATCAACACGCTAATCTGGGCCTAGGCGTAAAATTGCCGTACAGGACGTCAACCGATGTACATTATCAACAGGTGGCTTAGCACAATGCTGCTCGTTAAACGCACAATCATCCTGTATAATGGGTTGTAACATCAAAGAGGATGTAAATGGTATGTTGGATAGGCTAACTTTTACACTATTAGTGAGAAAAGCTGTTGAACCATGTCAATAACAACATTGCGGTTTTTATTATATAATTCGTCGAGTGCATTTTTTATCTTTTACTATTTATTCATTTCTCGTCAAGTTTTTATGATGAAACATAAACCTATGGAAGTTGATTTGTAGATTAGATACAGGCTGTCTCTCATCAAGAGTTTTTCCCGGCCTCAGCCGTAAAGTCTGTAGGTATATGTATACTGGATCCTGAGCCCGAATAATATGCCTTAAGTAGGTATAAAACCGAACTAAATATCTTATATAAACGGACCTTGCACGAACCTTTTTTATTGAATGTTCTGACGATTTACCGACGTTGCAGTCGGCGAGTCCAGTTAATCCATACTAATATTATAAATGCGAAAGTCTGTTTGTCTATCAATCAGTCTGTCTGTTTCGCTTTCACAGCTAAAGTGCTGGACCAATTTTGATGAAATTTTATATACATGTAGTTAAAGACCCCCGTTCAAACACAGGCTATTTTTTTTCATCGTCAACCCCAAATTATTATAATGGGGGTGAAAGTTTGTATGAAAATCGTATGTTCCGCTTTCGCAGATAAATTCATGCGGGGAAAGCCGCGGGCAAGAGCTAATATGATATATTTAGTTATGTATTCAAAGCGCGAAAGTTTAAAAATCACTAATATCTAACTCATAGCAGAAATGGAAGTGAAGGAGATTGACATCCTGTACTGACCCCACATAAAGTGGAATTTAGGTAGAAGATAATATGATGAGTAGGAACAGAAAATAAAGCAATCGCTACAGAATTTGATATTAATTTTAAATAGCAAAAAGCCGATTTAAACTTCCGCTAAGTTCCACAATACACAGTGAGCACTCGTTGACAAAATAAAAAGACCTCAGAATAACATTGTATAAAAATTGAAAATATAATCGGTTCTGTTATAGATAAATCAGATGCAATGATCTATTATTTATTTCCTTGTGAAATTAATAATTTTATTAATATTTATATTAGAAGCGGTGGTGGTATAATAAGACGCCCGCCTGTAGATCGAAAGGTCCCAGGTTCGAATCCTACTCGTGCCACATGAGTTTGTATACCAATCTGACTCATTTCATCGACCACCACTTGCTTCCGGTGAAGGAAAACATCGTGAGGAAACCTGCACACTGGTTGTTTATATTAACTTGTGTGTGAAATGGAGAAGGCAATGGCAAACCACTCCATTACTAATGCCAAGAAAGTTGTTATGTGTATTTAATTCCACGTAATGACTATGACCCTCAGCCATGAGGAATACGACTATGAAGAGAGAGATTAATATTTATTTTTTTAGTAATATGTAATCTTTAGGCTTACATGATGTATCAATGGATCTATTTTTAACCATATATGGAGAGGCGGAAAATGTCACTTTTTACCTAAGGTTATACTGACAAACCAAGTCTACTGTTGAGAATTAACTCAGGTCAACATTTCTATTTGCAATCTCCGGTCGATATTACTTTCTCGATTTGTTTTAAAAAATATATATTTCAAATATATAATTCAAATTTAAATAAATAGGATAATTACAAGAACAAATGATGATGAGATGCTATTTCGCTGTTTGCAGCTGCTCCAGCTGGCTGGCATTTACTTGTGTATCTAAAAGTGGCTCGTCCTGGCTTCGCTCGGGTAAAAACATAATACATTATACCTAAATCTTTTTCAGGAATCACAATATCCGCTATCACTAGTAACCGCATGAAAATCCGTGCAGTAGTTTAGAGTTTATCGCGAACAGGCAGACAAACATATGCAGAAGAGGACTTTGTTTTACAATATGAATAGATCAATGGTCTTAGATAAATACTAGTTGTTCGCCACGAACTTAGATCTCGCGAACACTATATATATTTTGATGAGTTTTACAAAATTGTGAATATTTCAAAAACGACTAAACCGATTTTGATGCCCCACGAACTAGAAAAATCTATTCGATATATATATTCGGTTCGAAAGTTATAGCGTTACAAACATACATATATACAAAAAATGTTTTTTGCCCAAAGTCGAATTGTCAATGAAATAACATCGAGGGCCAATTTTAGCGTCGTCAAATGTACACTTCTGTGTTGTAATCATTTTGATAGTTGGCTACAAACGATTTCAGGCTCCATTTGTTGCATCCCGGCGATGCCTCTTCTGCGGGATTATTGCTTTCCTCCGACCGATGGCTTTGCAGATAAATGATACATTTCAAATAACATTATTTATAAAAACTCTGACTGAGAATGGAATATATTTTTTTCTTTTTTAGAAATGGATTCCGAGTCTATCACTTTCTCACTAAACTGGTGTGAAAAAGGTGTTTAATACAAGAATCTCTTCAATGATTATCAAAGCAATGCTGCGTTTGGTTCTACCATAGAATAGGGTTACCTACTCTATCCGCCCGTGGACGAGGCGAATAAGGGATACATAGCTATAGCATTCCCAAGGATGGTCGATGACAGGCAGGCGGCCAGTTATAAAATCATAGCTGAATCTGCAAAAATTTAAGGTTATTTTTTACGCTGACCTCGAGCTCCACAGCCCCGAACACAACCGGGAACATGCGGCCCGTACCGGCTTCGCTCGAGTAAAAACTTAATAAATTATACACCTAAACCTTCCTCAGGAAGGTCTATCTATTGGTGAAAACCACATGAAAATCGGCGCAGTAATTTTTGAGTATATCGCGAATAGACAGACGCTGCAGAGGACTTTGTTTTATATTATGGTTTTAATTGAATGAAACCGGGGCGCTTCGCTAGTATTTTTATAAATAAGAAGGAAAAATAAAGAAATAAATAAATAAATACGGACAAATCACACAGATTGAGCCAGCTCCAAAGTAAGTTCGAAACTTGTGTTATGGAATACTAACTCAACGATACTAAATTATATATAACAAATACATAACAAATACATATATAGATAAATATCCAAGACCCGGGCCAATCAGTAAAAGATAATTTTTCCATTATGACCCGACCGGGGATCGAACCCGGGAGCTCTTAGTTCAGAGGCAGGCACCTTGCAACTGCGCCACCGAGGTCGTCGGAAAAAGTAACAGAAGTGTTACGGAATATCATAGAATATCTTCGATCTCAAGAACTGTGCCCCTATTGTGGCAGTACATCAGCGAAGCAAAGACTCACTGTAAGCCTGGTGAGATACGACGGCTGAACTAGGCATTAGTGACGTCATAATTTCACGCTTGGCACACACGTCACGGGTTAACGCGGGTGAGATACCGGTTAAGGTGATTTCACACTATACTTGATTTTTCGTTTTTAAACTTTATTTAAAAATAATTAATTAAACGTTAAACACAAAAATAATTATTGCACGAGCTCCGATGGCTTTTTAAATGTTCGTAATGGATTAATATCATAATATCCGTGTAAATTGTTATCCTTATAATAGTAACCAAATCAACAAGGTCAAAGTCCGATTTATTATTGATCAATGAAACCTCATGATATGATGATAAATATTTTCGCTTTTGTTGCTTGATCCCTCATATATAGGTTCATTTATAGAGTAATAATTAAGAAAAATGTACTCTGCTAACTCACAGCTTTGACCGCCAGAATTTTCCACGTGAGTAATTTATTCTTGGGTTCAAAGTATTTTTTGTCTTTCTCCCTTAAATTTCTACGAAACAATTATTTGTTAGACAATTTAAAAAAAAACCCTACTTTCAATATTCATTTCGTCACAACTTTCGAACGACTGAACCGATTTTCATTAAACATGGTTAAGAACACTCGGGATAAAATTATCCATGACACAAAAAGAAAATTAATTACTAAGCGAAAATCGGTTCATACGTTTAGGAGTTGCGATGCCACAGATTTATTTTTGCGTCGGGGGTTAAAAAGAATAGTTAAAACTATTATCAAACGGGCAATGTAAAAGGTATCTAATACAAACTTGTTCACATTTGTTATACGGGACATGGCAAGCTATATCGTTAGAGCGATATGAAAAATATTAGAGTGAGGAGTTTCACGCCTGTCCGTCATACCAGCAACCCAACTCATAATATATAGGGTAATACATCTTCAAGTTTCCACAGAATATGTTACAATGTATATTTGTATGTGTATGTTAGTGTTCTATCGGGAATATATACCGATTGTTCCGGAGGATTCTATAAAAATTAGCTTTCGCCTGGCCTTAATTTTGTTATAATTTCTGAATGCTTTTCTTATGAATAGTCACTAAAAGATCACAGGAAGCTGACCTGACATGGTCTGATAATCTGATGCCGTAGTGGAGACGAAAATTTAGGAAAGTGGACCTTTGTCTTCGACGCTCAACGGCTAAGGAAGAAACCGAGAAAACGCTCAGATGAGAGAGCGAGATAGGTCACACGAAGCTGACGACGTGTGAGACTTCACTATTTGATTAAACTTGAAAAAAACATTTTTGCATTCATCCACTTGTTCCACGAGAAATGAGAACATGGAAAATCGCGTGCAAAGCTTCGCGCAAAAGCTAGTATTAACTACAAATTTTATTCAATTAATTTATACAAAATCAACCGTATCCAGTCGTACCTAACCTAAAGTATACATAATGGTTTCCACATAGTTGACTTGACTAATTGAACGGAGCACATTTGGGAAGCATTCGCAAAGTAAATCTAAAACCGAACACCGCGCTTGATCGCTCCGATAGTTGTGAACTTTGTGTGCAGTCTGTATTAATTGTATACACACCGACATTCAGAATGGCGAGCAAGCATACCTCACTTCTCTTATGAATGTATTCCTCATGGCTAATGTTCATGGCCCTTATCATATCATAGACTCATTTGCATGCGATTATGGCTGATAATTATTAAATTAGTACGCAGGTATCCACAAAATGTATGAATTCATAAGAAGCAAGTGATGGGTGAAAACTACTTACATAAGTCAGATTGCTAAAGTTATGTGATACGAGTAGGATTCGAGCCGATCTTTTGATATGGATCAAAAGATCGGTTCAAATCCTAATCTGGTCTCCAGGCGTGATCATGCCTCCATAGGCAGACCAGCCAAAATAATCTAATGCTCAAATAGCCATCCGAAAAGCAAATTGCCTAAAATCCATTGTGTCTCATTAGGAGATATTCTTCAAAAGAGTCTTTCAAAATTTTGACATCTTAGGATGAGTTGCACCAGTCAACTAGATGTCGAATGTAACCTGCGAGACGCTGACGTTTAGAGAAAATGGCGTAAAGTTATCGTTAAAGTTGATTGATGCAACCCACTGTTACAGGTTAGTAAATTAGTGGTACATAGACTATTGACTATTTTCAGGAGAGGTCATCCAAACTTGTGAGCCGTGTGTATGCCAGATATAACTTCGCACAGCCAACTGTTATTTTCACAGTGTGACTTTTGGACAATAAAGCAATTTGACTTGCATCGAAACGCGCCGTGTGGAAAAATAAATCGGGTGATATCAGCCGCGGTGACCTGTTGGGGTTTAGCCTTGATTTATAGAGCGAACGACTTTGTCACTAGCGGTGTATTAGATATAAAGCTGCAGTAGCAGATGACGCGAGCTCCGCGCATTTTGGGGACCCCGCTCACCAATTTCAACTCTGTTGTTCTCATATTAGTAGTCTATTTTAGGCTTAACCTCATATAATTTTGCCACGGGATCTTCATAGGTTAAATCTGGCATTATATAATTAAAGATCTACTCACTAAGTCTGTACGAAATTCTTGCAGGTGAAGCAATTTGAAATGGTCCATATTGAGATGGCTGAGCCAATCTGTATTAATGCTTGGTTCGAACCCCGTCAAGTTAACATGGGAATTTCTTTTTCAAATTGACCTGGTTCTCGGATGTTAATCTGTATATGCATCTTTATCCTTACATATAGTAAAACAAAGTCCTCTGCCCCGTTTGTCTGTCTGTCTGTTCGCGATAAACTCAAAAACTACTGCACGGATTTTCATGCGGTTTATGCCAACAGATAATCTGGTTCCTAAGGAAGGATTAGGTGTATGATTTATTATGTCTTTACCCGAGCGACGCCTGGACGGGTGGCTAGTATTTATAAAATATAATATGGTTGAGTTGGTTGAGTTAACACAAGTCTCGAATTTAAGTGTGTAATGTGCACATATATAATTGTCCATTATTATAGTATTAAAGTAATAAACTGTTGATAATGCATGAGATGTATAAGGTCGGCTTTTAAATTAAGTACATAACATGTTAAAGTATGCCGATTCAAAATATCACTAATTCTGGAGATTTTCACAAACAAACGTAACTGAAAAATGTAACACAGTTTAGTCGAATTTAGTATTAGTAAGTAGTACCTATTAACAATTTTGTAGCGAATGCTGGAGCATTTACGGATTTACAATCGACACAAAATTTAGAGTACAAGTTTGTTATTCTATATTTACATAGAAACTAGTGCAAACATAATCAGATAACCTATCAGCCTTCGCTGAAGTTTCAATACTCGCAACAGGATATCTTCACTTATCGGGAACAATAGTGACGTGAGCGGCTTACGAACAAACTTACACTACGATCTAATATAATTTATACACTGTTTGAAGTTTGTCGATAGATTTGCGGGATTCTCAGAATAATAAGTGAAGTGGGAATAACTCGATCTCGACTGAAGGCTTTCCATGGCAATCTGTCTATTTATATACGAAACCGTATTTGCAGAAAATAAATATGTTACATTTCAAGTTCTTGACATTTCACCCCTTTGGCATTTCAACAGTGGCGTAGAGTCATGTCACCCGTTGCGGAATTTGCCGACCCTTTTGATGATGAATATTTGTGTACTAGACATTTCTAGAGTTCTAGAAATATCCACATATTCTAGAACTCGCATGTCTAGTAGACGAATATTCTATGATGGGTGCGCGGAAATATAGATATAAAGAAGGACAATTCCCCCTCCACCCTTCTTGCGTTTTGCTACGCCACTGCATTTCAAAACTTTGACCATAATTCGCTTCAGAGCTCCTTGGTTTCTCGTATTCAGTCATATAATCAGCCGATGATCGATCGGTATCGAGTTTGTGGAATCGAATGATCGAGTGACTGCATACGATGCCATTGTTATTCGGACGTCTGTGACTTACTGTATTCATGCCTACTGGCGTTTCAATGCTTTGTTTGACAGCGCAAGGTAGAATATTTCCCATAATATTCTATCCTGTACACTATAAGTTCACGCGGAAGTTTGAATGTATGTGAGCGTGTTTATATTTTTTTATTCATCTAACTGCTAGGCAAAGGTCTCTTTCATCTGCTTCCACTTCCCCTGTCTAAAGCAATCTTCGACCAGTCTTTCTACAATACATCAAAATCGTCTCGCAATCTTACTGTTTATACTTTCCTGTCAGTTTACTGCACCATGGGAGACATAATGAAGGTCAAAATGACCGTGACAAACTTTTACTCCAAAATACATTAAATCATTTATTATTTTAATGGTCAAATCCACGAAGAAGACTGTTAATGTAGAAATAGTTTTTTTTAAATAGACTGTATAACAAGTAAACATTTTCGTATATTAATCTGATCTACTTCTAGTGAAATCCAATTGTGGGCTCCCAAACTATAAGATCATTAGTTGAAAGATGACTAAAAAAGCTAAACTGATTAAAAAAAAACTAGAATCCCCCTGAATTTCGACTAAAGAGATGGAAATAAGATCAAATTAGAATTTAAACATATTAATATAATTCATTAGCAATAATGTATAGAACTATTTTCTATATAAAAACATGTATGTCATTAAAAGTAAAAAAAGTTATTGGTTAAAAATATATTTTATTTAATTTGATCTTGTTGAACATAAAAACATGAGTGAATGTTTTCTACTCACACATCAAACGAATACGAGCCATTTATTCATTTGTTTTCCGTATTTCTTCCTTCAATATTTCCATGTGAATGATAAATATTATGTGAGTTATTGATAGCTTCTGTGCACACCTCGCTAACTGATAACTAATGACTGAATCCCTATTTCTGTAATGATACTATGTCTGTTTCATTATATTCTATTACAGAATAATTATTACTATTTGGAACAAATACGGCCATATACATATAACAACATATGTGACTATGTGTTATAAGTGACGATGGTCAATGGATGGCTAAATACTAGTAATATTATAAATACGAAAGTTATTGAGGATGTGTATAGTCTTTCACGCAAAATATACTGAATCAATTGTTATTAAAATTGGTACACGGGTAGAATATAACCTGGAATAACACATAGGGTACTTTATTCAGACATTCCCTCGGGAGTGAAGCCCCGGGGCGCAGCTACGAGTAGTTTGATTATATTTCGAAATTACTATTTGTTTTGGTAAAGCAGAATATTTTCATAATTAATACGTGAAACTTACTTTTGAGGCCTTCATAATAGCACAGTTCTACTTTAGTAATACCAGATACAGATCGAGTTCTGACCGCCCTGGGCTAATTATGATGATGCGCCCACAAACCAGGGGATCCCAAGCGTTTTATGTTGACAGATTATTTATTTTTTCAGTTGTATTATGTTTTAAGTAGTGTATTGTCTGTCTTATTTAAATATTTAGTGTATTAAATTAAATTTTAGATCAATAGTTAATGCGAATGTACACTTAACCTCCCCTGATCCTGCAGTCGAATTAGCCTAACGCCTAAAGGTTAATCAGGTCCTGATAACGCAATCGGAAAATTATACTACATACGTCGTAGTACTTAGCATCTCCGCGACCCGAGTCGGGTTACGCCCCGTCTGGACATTTTAAAAATGACAATATTTCATGCCTCGCTTTATTCATAAATCATATCGAGGTTTCATTTGCTGGATATATCGTATTACATCGATAAAAGTCGGTCAGGCATCGATGCAAAATGTTTTTTGTAAAAGCGAAATAAAAAAATTTTAGTTAAAAAAATAATTGCATACACCCAGCATATAGGCAAAGGTAGGTGAAAATTTCAACTGTCTGAACTGGGGAACCCTAAAAGTAGGTACCCCATACGTACACAGCGCACAGTCAATAGGTATGGCTTGATATATCGATATCGACGTCGAATATATTTCACTTGTGATTGAGGTATTATGTAAATTTCTCCGTGTTTTGTGGCTTTAAAAATTTTCCAAGTTTTATTTGTCTAGTCTAGACGCCACATTTGCATGGATGGTTCCATGATTGGCGTGGAAAGGCAATAAGGTCGAATTTCGTATTCAATAGTAATTAATGTTTATTGTTTACGTGTTCTCATAGTATTTTGTAAAAAGCTTTGCATATTTTCAGTGTGTTTGTTTTACAGAGATCCAACGGAATATCTACTTTTCATATCTATTTTTTATAAAAACACGATAGCTAAATTTTATTGGAAATTTTATTATCTATTTTATGGATATACCCTTTGTGCAAAAGTATGCCGATGTCGTGTTTTTTTTTGCTTTGTGACCGCAAATCCAAAAGAGATAGTAAATTCTAGACTCAAAAATCAGGACGTCCCACCAAATTGTGGATGTCTGGTAACACTAGTATCAAACCATTTACAATAATATAAACAAGAATACCATATGTTACGTACAAATTATAGAATTCTTATAGGTTTCCCTGTAATCTACACACGTTGGCTGGCTGTGACGGACAGACGCACGAGCGATCCTATAAGAGTTCCGTTTTTTATTTTTTGTACGGAACCCAAAAAAATTAGAAATTTGATTAGATTATAAAAGATTGCTTTTCAAGTCTAAAATTTAGAACAGTCCAAACATAAGAGTTAGTTAAAGATCGAATAGACAGATGGTCTGTCCACAAAGAGGCACCTTTTAATTGGAGGATTCAAATTTGAAATGTTTGGGATGAAAATCTTTTGTCTGTTCATTCTTGCACACCTGAATCTTACTGGGGGGATAACTGACTTTTTTTCAATTTAATTCTAAGCTCTAGCAAAATATGTTGAGCAAATGTGCATGTTATGTTCGCTCGTAGTATGTTAAACCAGAAAAATGCTGATTTAAATAAATGATTTTAACAAATATTATACTCAGGATAAGTGCTTAAAGTATAACAACTAATAACATAAAATACAATGTTATAATCTACGACTTAACCACATCATATCCTGCCCTACTAATATTATAAATGCGAAAGTTTGTGGGAAGTTCACACACACAGCCTCACAAACTTTTCGCAGTAGATATTGCGTGAAAGAGTAACAAACTTGTGTATGTTTGTCTTCTTTCTACTCTTAAAATCTACTGGACGGATTGTTATGAAATTTGGCACATGGATATAATACAACCTGGAATAACACGTAGGGTACTTTTTATCCCAAAAGTCTCACGGGAGCGAAGCTCCGGGGCACAGCTAGTGTTTTATGGAGTTTAAAAATAAAATATATATCCTTATTCCTTACATATTATAAAACCAAGTCCTCTGCCGCGTCTGTCTGTTTGCGATAACCTAAAAAAACGACTGCACAGATTTTCATGTGGCTTTCGCCAATAGATAGATAATGATCCCTGAGAAAGGTGTTGAAGGTTTATTATTATGTTTAATCCGAGCGAAGCCGGGACGAGTCGCTAGTATTTTATAAATAAATAACCTAGTTTATAACTGTCAAACGAAACATCCCATTAGGCACAATGAAACAAATATGATGGGATAGTTAGTCGTATGTTTGCGGCCGCATCGCCTGTCCCTGGACAGCAAATGTTATTCATAGAAATACAAAACTGACGGAAAACTGATCGGAAAGGCATAAGCTGCGGCGGATATTGTCACCTTTATGTATAAATATAATATTTATGAGTTATCATACATCCTCTCTCGAGTGTGTTGTTTGCTACACGGCAATCTAACATAGTTAAGTATTAGAAAGCAATTTATTACTATCTTACTAGGCATATAATTATAAAATGGATCAAGTTTTTATCGTAGATCGTATCGATTGTAGATAAATAGTATGAAAATAAATCTCTCTCTGTCGCTCCCATTTAGATTGTATCAGTTCATCCTACTGTCACAGGGTTCAAGCTGTATTTTACAAATGTGTTATTGTCAAATTAGAGTCACTAAATTGACAAGAAGTAAGTAAGGGAGTCATACAGATATAAGAAAAAAATAGTAATTAAATATGTATGTAACAAAAACTTTAACGTAACCATTTTTTAATTGTTGCTACAATTGTGTAGCTAACTTTTAACCACTGCAATTCACTTTTGGTAGCTATTGAGCTACCAAAAGTGAATTGCAGTGGTTAAAAGTTAGTTCGATTAGTTTAAATTATGCTTTGAATACTTGCCAAAAGAATTCGGATCTCGGTCGGCGGCGCTGCGGTTGGTAGGTATTTTATGGTGGGAAACAGACATAATTTACTAAAGGTAAGTTTTAATGTTTAAAAATAATAACGAAGATTCATACTTTGTATTGTGAAGTGTAATTTTAAATTGTAACCATTGTTTAAATTTTAATTAATGGTTACGTTGTGAGTACATTATAAATAAGTTTTTATTGTCGTCAGAGAGAAGAAATATTATTCAACATGTAACATAAAAAAATCATGTTCACCCGGTAAAGTTGAGGAATTCCTTCATTGAGACCCGATCCTGCACTATCACAGGACGTGCATTATATCACATTAATTCATTATGCCAACCAAACAAAACATATAGACAAAATTTCAGCTGAAGATATCTCCATCCGAACAAATAGTTACGTTGCAAGTTAAATAACATTAAAATATAAAAGTAGCCAGCCATATAAAAATTATAAATATAAAAAATATTAAAATTGGTTCTATTTATTCAGTCGCTACAGTACATGCCTTTAGCTGCATCATCTATTGTAATAATTGTCTGTCATTGGAGATAACTCATGTACACATCAATTTGATTGCAAATAGTAAACATGGCAACTTCAAACTCAATTTTCCAATTATAACTGCTAATATATCTAGCCCGAATCCATACCTGTTACTGTTTTGTTAGGATTTATGGCAGTGACAGATATTTGGAATTTATGCCTTTATCTACACTACAGAATAGATATATTGATGCTCAATTGAGTGATATGATAAGTGAATTACATAAATAACTACCTAATGAGTTAAAAAAAAACATTTTTGGCACAAGCTTTTATTGTTGCAATCCGGGGTAGTGGTCCAACTGCTCTAGTTGGTCCACGGGCCTTTATTAGAGGCAATTGTCCAACTATTTTTAAAGTTGTTGTATTGTTGTCAGCAAGATCTTATTGCATTCAATGTGTGATAAAATTTTTTTTTGCTGCAACTCTATGTTCTAAAACAGCGAAAAGCTGTGTCTAATTGTGGAAATGACGTAAGTCACATTGTTTTCTTACAAGTTTTAACGGAAATATACTTCAGAATGCCAGCCAAGGAATCAGGACGTGTTGTGGACAAACACAATTTTGTGGAACGTGACTCCGCGGCGCAATACACTCGAACTTAGGAAATTGAAATATTTAGCTACGCTTTGAGTGTTACTCGCTATTTTGAGATAAGGATTTATTGGTTACGGAATAGTAGAAGGCGAAATAGTTCACAGAATATTTTTAGTGAGTTACCACCGCTGCTGCTTAGCACTATATAATTTGACATAAAAATGTGACAATCATATAGAATTGAATTACACGAAAAAAATACGATCTAATATTTTTTCCCATTTAATTAGGTTCATCAGGTTTTCAAAACTTGATGACGTGATGATTTCGACTGAAACCGTAAAGTTTTGACATAGCAACTGTCTCTCTCACCCTCGCGTGTTGTCAAAAATCGTGGACAAGTGAGTTTGTTCTCACTTGTTCCACTAAGCAATTGCATGGTACTTATCAGTCGAACAAGAGGTCAGTTATATCAAGAGTATCAGTTGACAATTGCGCTGTGGAAATTAGCATTCACAAAAAATTCTCAACTTTTGTACGGAACACTCTTGAATCTAAAGACTGGGTAGAATGCTATAGGTGAGGTATCGTATAAATTTAAACAGAAACATGCTATATCGGGTATGTTTGCAGACAAATACGATTTCCGACGAACGTGCTCCGACCGTCTGCTTGCAACTTGGGCTTGGGAGAATTGTAACTTTTATTTTATTATGACGTGAGCCCGCCGCGATACGGAAGAGTTGACGTAACCATTTTGTAAAAACATACTGCTATAATTCACTGAATTCAGAATTCTAGTCACTCCAGTCTCCAGCGCAGAAGACAAACAAAAAATAGATTACGTAAGAAAAATGGTCCAGTACAGAGCAATCCACTAAACGTACTATAAAACCTACTCGATCTGGACGTGCCCAATGAAGACACATGGGCGATTCCGCGTTTGCATCACAAACACAGAGGTTTGTATCCTTTAATTAAGACTAATTGAGATTTCCTTGGGGACTCTACGACGGCCGAATTCTAATGGTTGTTTGTTTATGTGCTTCGTTTTATGCTGAGATTTCGGCTCGTATGGGAATAATGTGGGAAATGCATATGGAAATATTTTGTTTAGGCCTTGTATTCTTTGCTTTCAAAGGCGGTGTTGGCTCAGTCAGCTGGACCAGCGAGCGGTGTGCACCCCCGGGTAGCATGCGGCCCATGAAGCTTTCCTTACAATTTTTTTGTGAAGGCTTCTCCGTGTTAGTGTTATAACAGACTATGTACTCACGGCTTAAAATAGCCGACTCAAGTTTTTTTTAAAAACCGACTATATTCCAAAGTCTCGAATAGATGGCTATGTATTTGACATGACCAATAATTTGATACACTGTGGCCCGGCTTTGCTTTATTGTACCACATTGCGGCTGCTAAAATGTTGCCGGCCGTTGAGCTAAATAGTGGGATGTAATAACGTCACACTTCCATATCGTAAAAAGGTTCATAAAAAGATATTACTTTAATGTAAAGTATGTTTAGTCACTATCGCACTTAAAAATGTTTGAAATTAACAGAATAAGCCAAAACTTACTTATTTTTATGAACAAGAGGGTAAATACGTAAGTATTTCAACTGACGAGGCAGTGAGACTGCACTTCATATCAAAATTATACTTAAAATAATTATTGACTCATGAAAATCAGAGGATTCGAAGGATCGGACAAATCCAAGCAACTACATTCCATATTTGTACAGTCCGAAATGGAAACGTATGTCATTCTTTTCAACATTCTCCTATTCTCCTATATTAATAAACAAAACATTTATTAGTACTACCATGTTCTTTCAGGAAATTATAAATTTGATTATTGCGTGAGTTGCACTAGTCAACTTTGACGTAACTTTATCCGGTGTTAGATTTATTTTTAAGTAATTTTTTGACGTCAATAAGTGATGTTATCAACCTAAGTTGAGCAGGATAACGCAAAGTACTCCATTTTGTCTAAACGTCAAAGTCAACGCCAAAGTTGACGGGTGCAAGTCACCCTAAAAGTCAGAGAGAGAAACATAATACAGAATTCGATCGTCCTTGACTTGTCACTTTGGTTGGCACACCTCGTGCCATCCTGACATTGATGGAGTGTTGTATACATTATTCTAAGCTCACTTACCATAATATACTTACTTATTTGAAAATAATATGATGGTTATTACTATTCTATTATGTTATATTTTAAATAATAGTCCCATAATAATTTTATGACCTACGGGCCCGCGTTTGATAAAATCTAGATTGGAAAATCGCTATATTTCTCTTTTTGCGTGGGTTCGTAAAAATATATGTTCAAAGGTTACGCTACTAAATTCAATAGCGGAAATTTTGTTTTCGAACATATAAATTAAAAATGTTTCCTCAAAAAAAAAGGTTCGCTAAATAAAACTAAAAAGCTGGCTCATTACCTACGTATTATTATGAAATAAAAATAATTCATAATTAAGTCGATCTTGCATTTTAGTTTCTGGTGAAATATGAGAAGCCCCAATTATTTTGACATCTGTATGTGTACCACATTTAAAATACTTCGATGAAGTTTTATAAAAAGTTGTTTTTAATGATAAAGTTTGATGGATTATAGGAGATTTTCTAGTTAAAATGTAAAAAAAGGGTAAAGTTATAATAATTAAACGATTTAGTTATTCAGAGGAACCTCACGTGAAAAGGCAGTGAAAAATATATATAAATAAGTAAGCAAATTTCAATCTTAAAAATCTCGTATCAAACTCATATTACCCAAGATGGTCTATAAAAACAAGATGGCATTTTCATAGCCAATGAGGAAAAGTGGAATTTTATATTGCATGCAAACTTGGTGAGTCCCAAAGCCTTCCCTTAACGACCTGAACACCTGAGTTTGTGGCAGCTATAGAGCGTATAGAAGTAAAACTTGTAATCATAGCTGAGTAAAAGTGTAATAGGTTGAGAATATGACACATGTGTACAACGTATATAACAACATAAAGAGAAAATGCTTAAAATAATATCGATTTGTTCATCATTAACCAGTTTGTCATTTATATATTGTCATATATAAAAAATCGACTACTTGATTTTAACCTCTTTCTAAGATTTGATAACTTTAAACTATGTACACTACAATTCACTAAATTAGTTGACAAGTAATGGAAAATATTCCATTAGTTACTTGAATAACTAAACGCTGAAGACAGAGCGCCCTAATCGCTTTGTGATCGCATTATTGTAATAAGAAATATAGAAGTCACGTGTAATCATCAACGGAGATATCGAATATAGTTTTAAATTTTTTAAAAGGTCATTCACAAGACGAGTGCGACGAGCCGTGGCCACTTATTTTATGATGCAAAAGAGTCGCTTTGTGCGCGCATGTCCAAAGTTCGTGTAGTTGTGTGTTAGTTAAACATGTTACACAACACATACATTAGTTTCCAACTGAAATCAGACTGAGTCTGAGAGGAGAACGCGCGAAATCGTATCGAGTAATGAGCGGAGAGTGTCCTTACTGTACATAGTAATTTATAATTATACTGTGGTCACGTCATGTAGGCACATTGTATTTAGCTCTGTACCATCGTTGTTCTGAGTGTCTCTGAAATGAGCTAAACTTGTGCACTTCTACTTGGCCGGGTTATTTTAAATGAGTTTGTAGTCTCGAAGAACATACGTGTAACGCGCCCTAATAGTTCTTGGGACTAATACTTAGCATATTTTAGCTTTACCTTTGCTTTTAACTTAATTTTGTGTACATTTTTGAACACATTTGAAATTCGAATGTCGGAGCGGAAGCTTTCAATTTTTTTAAGTATACTCATTTTACTCTTGTATCCGTTGCCAGCAATATAGATTTTGTCATTGAGTTGGAAAATTCGGAAAGTTTATTTTTGCTCGACTGGTGTTAGCCATTTATTCCGTTACAACTTTTAATTTCAATAGTGTTTGAAATGTTGCAAAATGATATAAAAAGTATGTAGTATAGTGTAGTATTAGTAATAAATACAATAGATTATCCACATAAAAATATGATTCGATCTAAATATTGACGTATATCAGCTCCTAGTCATTGGGTATATTACTAAGTTGTCTTTGAGAAGTTGATGATGAGTCGAGTTTAATTACTATTGCATTGATTTTTCTCTCTCTCTCTCATCTCTGCATGTCCCCGGTTGCGTTCGGAGTTGTAAAGCCGCGAAGCCCGGGGTCAGTGTAAAAAAAATCTTAAGATTTCGTCCGTGATTTTACAACCGGCCGCCTGACTGACGTTAACCCTCCTTAAGAATGCTATTGTTGCCTATCATGGAGTGGTGCTATTCTAGGGCGGAACCAAACGCTACATTGATTTAAAATTTTCTAGTATTATTTATCTAAAGTTTTTATTTTAATAAAAAGTAAACTGCTATTGTAAAACTATGAGTTCAATATAAATGAATATGATATTTTTAGAAATTCCAAATGCACCGATATTTTCCTTCACTGACAATGGAATGCTGGAAAATGACAAAACATGATCCAAAAATTGATTATGAAAAATATTTTTATTTTTTTTAAACAGCCTTTTCACGGTAAACACGAAGTTTGTGTACGCCCATTCATCAACTTTATGTACTAACGCACTATGTCCGACATAAAGCAGTGATCCTTTCAAACCTTACAGGGCCTATTATGTGGGCTTTCTATTATATACTGGCCATTGTCGAAACAGCCAAGTCTCACCCTGCTAATGGAAAGGGCAAAATAATGTGTAAATACTGCACTCAACCCTGTATAGTCATGATACGAGCATAAATAACGGGTTAAAAAAGAACATTTCTCGTTTTATGTGATGTGTTTGTGATGTTCCGTTCGTTCCAAATCATTATTAGGGAACGATCCCCATTCCCGTTCCCGGATATGTTTTACTCAAAACTGGGAATAATGAGAGAAAAGTGGCAGAACAGCACTAGATTTGGCCTCGGCATTATGTTACTAAACGCTATTGGGTGAATTTCACGAGAATTTTGATCTCCGCCGCGGGCTGTCATTAGTGTTTATTAAATTATACCATACACAGTAATGAATTTAATAATCCTATTTTATAAATAAGTAAAGTACTGGTATATTGTTAATTTTATATATGTTACATAAAAAAAATATTCTTTATTCAAAAAAAAATGTCGGACACTAATGAAACGCTACACGCCGCGATTTACTACTCTACTTCAAACGCTCGTGAAATGTATCCTATTAGGTTCTCAGATCGACCGCTGCGGCCGCTCTATCAATTTACGATCCGTCAATTTTCTCGAGGAAGAAATCATTTTCAAAATTATTAATTATTAAAATTGACATTACCACAGTACGGTTTAATTATTTTATAGTCAGATTGTAAAACTAATTTTTGACTTTATTAAAATTTGAAAAATTTGAAAATTTTTAATGACAGCGCGGCCGAGGCGGTCGAAACGTTCTGAGAAACACCCATGCACTATCGGCAAAGTTCGCTAAACTTTGGCGGATTCGGCATACATTGCTGGTTTTTACCGTAAGAGTGCGGTAGTTTGTTCATATGTGTTCATTGGAGAATACAAACTATGACATTCGTTCGTTCGCGTGGGCATGTGTTGAGTTTGGCGATAGTGTGAGGATGTCGACATGCTGTTTTTGATATATCCACATATTGAAGAAGAACTTCTTTCATTAAAACCGAATTAAAAACGGAATAAATATGTAAACACAAAACATTATGCAAAACTCAAAAGAAAATTACAATTTTTAGTTTGGAAAATACTATAAAAGATCTGTCTATATTTTTAGGGTGTACAAAGAAACTTACAATAATCACACGTTACGTTTAACAAAAAACAACTGTCGAGGAAAGAAAAATAACAAATCAAAAAGATTAATTAAAACGTGGTAATGTTTCTAATATGGCGGATTGGTGGCCCCGGGGAGTCCGTAATCGAGAAATACGGGCTTGTGCAATGGCAAATATTGTGCCGGTTTGTTTATGTGTTCGCACCGACAACCTGAACTGTAGACATTCAAGTATTAACCATTCCATTCATACATTTATCTTGGACAATTAAATTATTGGCCACTTGTAACCTGATTCGATGAAGATTTTACTTTTTTGCTCTCTCTCATCTCTGATAATGTTATTCAGATTCAGATTTTATTGCAAATCCCAAGTTAGATAGTTTGGTTATATACATAAGGTGAAAGGATAGTAGTTAGTTTTATTTTAGTTAAGAGTATTGTTGTGGATATAAACAAAGTTTAAAGTGAAAACCTGCAAGGGCACATCAAACATCTCTATGTTTGATTGATCTATGCCTGCTTTACTTAAAAATTAAATTAAGGACACATCGAATTACATTAATCATAAGGTTTGGTATTGTTGCCTATCAGCTTGTCTGTCCCTTAGACGTCACTTACGACATCCATGGGATGATATGGAGTGGTCCTATTTTAGGGCGGAGTCACACGCATACATACAGTGCATATTAATTGCATATGATTTGTATTTCAGGCGATCATGTCCACGTGATAGACTTCATTATTATAATTATTTTAAATACGATAATATATTGTAGGTATGTCTGTATCTATTTATGAATAATAAGAAGAATAACTGAATCAACATTTTTATTTCCCAGAGTAGTCAAGACAAAGTAAACAATTTTGAACATTTTTTGCTCGCGGCATTTCTTTGGATACCGTCTATTTCGTCTATATCTGCTGCGGAAATTTCGCTGGTGTTTAAAAAACAACCTGTATTGGTTTACCTTAAAATATATATATATATATACCATCATTTCAACATTCATTCACCATATTTATTCAACTTTTTTTTTGGAAAATGGCGGTTTGTTTAGTTCTCATCGCACTGATAACCTAAATGTAGTGAATGAAAATGGCACACATGAAGAATGACCGATGAAGATACAAGGGTTATTCGTAAAACACAAAAAATGGCGCAGGACTACAAAATTTATGTCATAAACAGTTAAGTTTGTTCTATAAGTTTGGACATTAAATATTCAAGTATTACTGACATAATATTTGTATATCTATACTAGCTTTTGCCTTCGGCTTCGCCCGCGTGAATTTCCTACGGGAATTCATTTTTCCAGGAATGTCCTTCTCTGTACTTCAAACTACATATACCTATGCATTTTTCAAGAAAAGAATTTCAAGAAGATTGGCTTAATAGCTAATGCGTGAAGAGGTAACAAACAAACAAATAAACAAACATACTTTCACATTTATAATATTAGTTAGGATTAGGATTATCGTCTTTGCGTGAGCGCAAACCCGCAGTGAAACGCGATGTGCATGAAAACGAATTAATTAATATCAATTTTTATATGAAACTAGCTTTTGCCCACGGCTTCGCCTGAATAATTTTCTCACAGGGATAGTAATTTTTCCGGGAAACAAGGTACCCTATGTCCTTTCTTCACACTCCAAACCGAGTTAAGAGACTTTATCGTCACTTGACTGCATCTTTAATATTAGTTAGGAAGTTAGGATTGGGATTTAAATTAAGCAAATTATTGAAATTCGTAGAACAAAATTCGTTAATATAATATATGAATAACCCTGAATATTATAAAATAGACTATTCAGGATTAATCATAGTTAAACTTTATAGACCCAATAAAAATATTAGCATGATTAACTTTAACTTTCAAAGTTACCTAAATATACATACGATGCGTAGTAGGTATGTTTACAACAAAACCATATAGTTTTTGAATTAGTACTTAGCTGCGGTGGTCTAATAACACAAATAATAACTGTACAAACTTGCAGGACCAACTTTGCCCAAGTAATAAACGTTCCAAACCGATGTTTAATACTCGCTAAGGGCGAAAGTTTATGTTTCAACAGCAACAATTCGATCATGTAACAAATATGTTAGATTTGGTGAAAATAGCCTGTTGTATCTATTGTCCAGTCCTGTCCTGTCTATCTTAAGTATTTTTATATGAATAATATCTGGGAAAAGATCGTAAGGCAAGCCGATGATGCGATGGTCCGACGAACGAAAGGCAATAACTTGCGAGGAATAGAAGTGGTTGGTAACAAAAAGGGGAGGCTTTTGCCCAGCAGTGGGACCTGAGAGCTAGAAAACAAAAATGAAGACTAATATACTTTATCATTAAATTATATTAGAGTCATCATTTTTAAATAGTAAATCTCTAAGTTAATAAAACTGATCGATCAAATTGAAATTATGCTGAGGAAACTGGTGTTAAAAAGCCCCTTTACTACTAATTACTAATATTAGTACTGATATTTATAAATCTGAAACTGTGTTTGTTTTTCCATCTTTCACATCAAAACGAAGCAAATGACGTGATTTTAAAAGTTGTATAGGGGGGAGGGGATGGTAAACTATAAAAATTATACACTTAAATCTTTCTCGTACATCACTGTATTATATTTAAAAAACTCTTCAAAATCCGTTGCGTAGTTTTAAATATCTAAGCATACACAAGGACAGACAGCGGGAAGCTACTTAGTTTTATACTATGTAGTGAAGTTTGTCGGGGAATGACTTTATTTTTTGTCCTAAGGCTGCACGATGACGTCAATATCTCTCAGGGAACAGGAGAAAATATCAATTTTCTCGGCCACCAAACTGAGCACGCGCAGCGTCATCGCTTCGTCACGTAGGTAGCGTAACCAATAGGTGAACTTGTCGCCAATTTCTGCCGCACCTCCAATATTCTAATGAGTCGATGGCCATTATACGAGCCGTCATAGCCGAGACGTCCGCAGCCAGCTTAAGCGGAGCTGGTTATAAGCCGCTGCTTGATATCTGATAAAATCACGACAGTTCGATTTCTTCCTGTCAAAGTCGGCCGAATTGACCCTGAAAATGCTATATTGTAGGTACTTTCATGGTAAATAAAATTAAATCGATGATGATTTCAACATAAATTTAATTGGGGGCAATAAAATAGTGATAGGACGACGAAGAAGAAAAAAAGAACATGAAAATTTAATGTGAGTGAAGCTAAATTGCCTCCAGTTTTACGATCGCGACGTAGCATCAAAGTATTTTATTATTTTCTAATGTCATATTTATAAATAAATAGCAGATAAAAATAACTCAATTTGAATTATTTATGTTATCGACGCTTTTAAGATTACGATTCTCCTATGAAAAAATCAATTTGCTTGAGGAAAAATACAAACGTTTTCCTTTTCTTCTTGTTTGCAATTTTATTTTCTGATAGCGCAAACAATACTTCAAGGTATTCAAATCGTTTTTGTGGTTCTACATTTAGATTTCGAATTTTCAGGAAATGTCTTGACGAAGTATCGAATGTGGACGCATTGACGCGAATGAGCGTAGTTCTGCGACGCTTCGTTCGAGGATTAGTCTATGACTGTGCCACACTAAATCCAACCAACCGACTATCGCGCACGTACAGCCTTTTATTATCGTGTTGATGGTTGTATTCTTCAACTAATCTTTATCCATGTCAAATTTAGGTACCATTAGCATCTGCTCTTATTCAATCAGTGATCAAATGACACATAGCATTGTCAGCTTATTGCCAACAATAGCATTTCCAAGGAATGTTGACAAGTCAAATATGCGGACAATTTTGAAATCCGCATGTTTAAATTTTTAAGGTCTACTTTTTACGCTGACTACGGGCTTCACGGCATCACAGTTACGTTAGAAGACTAGCGTCTTCTTAGCAGATGAGAGAGAAAAGGAGATGTACTTATTCTATGGATGAAACTAATATCCGAAACCAAAACTGAATGTCGGCAACTAGTACTTATTTCATTCAGGTTCGATCCCTGGTATGGTCATGATGGAAAATGATATTTTTCTGAATGGCTCGGGCCTTGGATGTTTATTTATATATGTAATTGTTCTAAAATATAGTACGGTTGAGTTAGTATTCCATAACACAAGTCTCGAACTTACTTTGGGGCTAGCTCAATCTGTGTGATTTGTCATTTGTGTGTGTAATATATTTATTTATTGAGTTGAATGGAAGAAATACGGAAGATATATTTTTGTGTTTATTATAGCCAAGATCCACATTGAGATTACCCTACTTACTTATAATCCTCAGCAAACGTATCAACGCGACTAACATGTTGAGCATATTTTCACACATCTTATCATTTCTATCATCTAAATACGGAAGCAATAAAATATGCGAATTTTGAACGTTTCGTGCATCGTATATCGCGAGAACCGACAGCTACTCACCATTAAACAATGACTTATGTGTAGGTCAGTTGGACATAGCCTGTTAGGCTAAATTTCTAAATGGCTCACGAGATTAGTATCTCCAAATCAATATAGATATTATTTTATTTATTTATGTACACAACATGACAGTGTCAATAAAAACTAATAAATAGGGAACTAATTACAAAAGGTTACTTGTTTGTATATAAAAAAGTAGTAGATATACTTAGTCAAATGGGTAAATCCGTATGACTACTGCTGCTGCTAGAAGGAATCTCAAGTAAAATAAGTGAGTTGCACCGTCCAATTTGACGTTAATTGTAACCGAGGCGCCGTTGACATTTAGACAAAATGGTGTACCTACAAACTTTGCATTTTTCTCCGCATGTTAATGTTAACGTCAACGGTGTAATCCACCCCTAGAGTTAATGCTATATATTAGATATATGGACTTCAATTGTTCTTTCGTTTTCATGTTCCCCATTCTCAACTTAGGTATGATGTCTGATCTCTAATGTAGGCTTTTAATTTTATAAGATGTTTCAAGCTGCTTTATTTTTGCATTAACCAATAACTGTGTGTATTACTTGCTTTGGGCCGCCATGGATTTTCATTTGGCCCAAAAAAGTTTTGCGTCATCGATAAAGAATCTGGTTGGTGAAAAAAAAAAAAGAAAAAATTGAAAATCGAACGATTTAAAACGAAACCATTAATTCATCCATTGTGCTACATTTTTGTTAGAATTACCAAAAATATTCGGAACATCAAGAAAGAAAAAGCAAAAGCTAAATAAAAATACGCTTACAGTTTCGACTCTGTTTGTGTTTTTGTTCTTTAATTTGACTTTTTAATTAGTAAGGCTCTTTTCAGCCATCTTAATCTTCTTATAAGATTGTCCAAATTAAAATTCTCAAAGTCCCTTTTAGTTTTTATCGCCTAAATACTTTTGTTTTAATTTAAACGAGCCTACAAGGGCTTTTTGTATTATCGTTATTAAGTTGTTTAGGGAAAATATCAATTTGTTCTGAGGCGAGTTTATTTTCAGTTTAAGATGATTTAACGGATTAAAATTATTATCCTAACTGTGAATTTAAAAAAAGTCAAACGATTTTTTGGGGTCCCTCGAAAGGTAAAAGCAGAACCCTAAAAGAAACAATCGATAATCCGTTCGCATTTTCTTCTATTTCCGTTTTCTCATTCATTGGGACCAGAGAATATGGATCTTCAGAAATTTCCCTATTTATTTTCCCAAAAACTCTGGGGCAAACTCAACTTCTAAATTGTGGTCGTACAAATCAAAAGGGACTTTATGGCGGCTAGTCTATAATACCGTTGATCCAATACAAAACAATTAGTCTCACTTTTCGCGTTTAAACTGCGATGTAAATACTGTCCGTTAACTCATCTTTGATTGAGACAGACCTTTATTATTTTATATAATACTAGCTTAAGCCCACGGCTTCGCCCGCGTGATTTTCTCTGCGAAAGCGGAAAAAAAATGTAACCCGTTCGAACATAGGCCACTTTCAATAATCAACTACGCATGACTTAAAAGACCCCAGGCGCTTTAACTACATGCATACCAAGTTTCATCAAAACTGGGCCAGTGTCAAAGACCTCTGCCGCGTCTGTCTGTTCGCAATAAACTAAAAAAAAAACATGCGGTTTTTACCAATAGATAATGTGATTCCTGAAGAGAGTTTAGGTGTATAATTTATTACGTTTTAACCCGAGCGAAGCCGGGACGGGCCGCTTGTATATTATAAAAGAATAAACTTTTTGCGGCAGCCCCATACAATCCGAGAGCTAGCGCCACTACCACTAGTCTTGGAGCACTATAAAAAACGTCATATCCAGACGCTTGTTGCTACTAACATGGATAAGATGCGGTGCAAGTTATAAGAGAATCAGAGTTCCTTTTATTTAAAAAATGCATATGAAAGCCACAGCATCTCTTTGGGTAAAAATCAGAAAAACTAATTTATACACGCTAAGGCAATGAAAATACTACTCCTCATTATGAAGGTTGATTTATATAAGGGGGAAATGCTCTTATAATATTAAAAATTATAATACACATGTTTGCAAATAATGAATTGTAACCCGGTGCAGTACTCCAGTACTGTTCTTTCGTTGCGTACCTAACTGCGTTCCCCCTAAAGGTGGTAACTGAAAATCAGTGTTTGCTTCTTGAGCAAAATCCACACTGAGGTCCTGCCTATTTGTGTCACTGTGACACACGGTCACAATCTGCATGGGATAAATTTGTCTTTTTCTTAGATGTAGTTAAATAAATAAATGAATAAATATATTACTTTTATTGTGAATGTGTGTCTTTTTGGTACAAATAAATGCATTTATCTATCTATTATCGCGAATAACACCTAAATTCAAGTTAAAGTTAAAAGTGATTTTCTAAAACAAGTTTATTTGGTAGACAAATTAAAAAATCCCCCGACTTTCAATATTCATTTCGCTACAACTTTTGAACGACTGAACCGATTTTGATCAAACATATATAAGAACCACCGCATAAAAATTTGCCATCAAATAAAAAAATCCGCAACCGAATCGGTTCACCCGACGATGAGCTACGGTGCCGCGTACACAGACAGACACGCTTACCGGTCAAATTTATAACACCCTCTTTTTGCGTCGGGGATTAAAATATCCAGTTATGTGGTATTTGCCTTTCACCATCGATATGTACCATATAATACTTATATCTATATAGTCCATGCATACACGTTATTATAACACTCATTCGGTTTAGACTTCAGATTTAATAGAGATTTGAATTTTTAAATGGATATGTCGTCGAATGTAACACGGTTATAACTTCAAATCTTTCAGAAATTTGATTTACACAGAGACGCTGAATCTCGTCATATATTTAAATAGTTTGCTTTATTTAGTTTAAAAAAAGTAATTGTGATTAACGTGTTAGTCATAAAATGTAGAGAAAATCACGCCTCAAAACCGCCTGTTCTTTTCACTTAAACTACAATATTATCAACGAGCCGGGAAGAAACAGCGGAAAGCTCTCTATGCGCGACTGTACCTAGAATACGGTAGGTACAGTCGCGTATAATTAGATTATAGCACTATCTTCTGATATTAAACAAGACTAGTGCACTTTGTTCCAAGTGCTCAAATATTTTCGTACATTTCTTAGAGAGTAATACAAAATTATGAGTTAGAAATTATTTGGATGTTCAGAAATTAAATCTGTTAAGAACAAGAAAATGTCCATTTCATGTACTCACTAGATCTTTTTTATATCATCGCATGTATGTACAATTTTAGTTAACAGATTAGATTCATTTTAAGATCTGTTTTATATGTTAAAGTACCTATTGATATTTAGATGAGACCATAAAAATAACCTTCTTTTTTTATGAACTATATTTATTTTTAAGAAGATACAAAACAACTGATTAGGGCTAAAGGGCTCAGGAAAGAGCGAAAATAACATTGATTTCCTTGTGTTGCCACTAATGAGAAAAATGTTGCCCTTTGCGATTTTAATTTTATTGATAATCATTAGTTTTTATCATATTTATAAGAACTATATTTGTATTTAATTGACATCTTTGGGAAAAAGGCCGCAGTGAAGTTTGTTGCAACGCTTCTTCTTCACCTGCGCTTTAGAAATCGTTAGACTCGGTTTAAGTAAGTTTTGACATCATCGTAAATTCAATAAAGAAGTTTGTATTTTTGTATTCTATTTTGATATTACTTAAGGCGATTTGACATGAGCCATAACTTGCCTTTCAGTTCCCGCGCAGACCGTAAGGATTGCGATGTTTAATTGTTTTTATTATCTCCAGGACGAAGGGTTAAGTGCACCACTCATCGATTGATTATATTGATTAATGATTGATATATAATTTCATCTATCAGTCAACTAGGTCAGTCAGTAGACAAAGTAGACTTTAATATTTGTGTAGTGAAGTTAAATAACAATATTTTCTGTGCGTACCAACATTAGGTGTAAAATCGTAATAAGGTAAAAATATTTTTATCTCGTTTTCCGTTTGAAACAAGAAAGGCACGTGTTACATCACTGTAATTAGTAGGGATGGAAAGAATTTACGTCAGTTACAATGAAGGCTTTATCGTTTTTCGTCAGGAAAAATATTCTACTATCGCGTGTTTTTTATTTTGCTATATTTTTAAGGTTCCGAAGTCTACAAAGAACCCTTATAGTTTCTATTTTTTCTTATAGTCCGTCCGTCACCGGCTTAACTTAGAGACTAACATTATCGAGACAGAAACATTATCGAGAGAGTTATCAAGTACGTTAGTACGTTAGTACTTGATAACTGTTATGTGGCAGAAATTACACCTGCAGTCTTTGATCTCACTATGGGACTAATGCCACATTCTTTGGAACCTTTTCATTGCGCCTGGCACGACACACATTTGAAACCTATCAATGGGTGATGTAATAGTTAAGACGCCCGCTTGTGAACCGAAAGGTCCCAGGTTCGAATCCTACTCGTGCCACATGTTTACCATACCAATACCAATCTAACTCATGTATAGTAGTTTTCATCGACCACCATTTGCTTCCGGCGAAGAAAATTTTGTATTAACCTGTGTGTAGATAATGGAGAAGGCAATGGCAAACCACTCCATTAATAGTGCTACGAAAGTCGTTGTGTGTGTTTCACTCCACGTAATGACCACGACCGCTGATGGACGACGATGAAGGATCAATCCTGGCGATTTGTTTTACAATGAATTTAACAATTTATTGCTTACTTGTGTGTTTATCCTTATTATTCCTACCCTCATTTATCATATGCCAATTTCCTCTTGTACCCCTGACGTATCACATCACCCCCTATATCTCACCCCGATCTCACAAACGCAGGCTGCACCGAGCAAGCCACCGGAAATGACAAGCCACTTCCGCCGGAAGTGTGTGCCCGTTGAATACGTCAATACGAGTGCCCAAGGATTGTGTTGTTGGCGATGTGACTAAGTAAAAACATTGGACCTCTATTAAGTTCTGTTGCATTCACGGATATGGAGCCAGGGCCGCTAATAAATAAATCTTAAAATTTTGAAGATCCGGATATGGTTTTACGACCGGCGTCCGTCCGCCTGTCGTCAACCCTCAGGAAAACAGTTTTTATTGAACCTATCCTACCAATTTAAACGCGATAGTTTTGATGAGCTATTTTTACTTCATGTAAATTTGACAAAATGTCAAACATTCTCACGTACGTGAGGTCACTGTTTGTCACCAAATCACGTAAAATTTGCAAAATGGAAAAATTGGAACAATGTACGTATTCCAATTCTCATTTGCGTCTAGAACTAAATGGCGTCATGTAGCCGAAACTCTACGACGACTTGCCGGTTAAAATCAACATGAAATTTGACAGTACAAGTTTTTGGTACCACCCTAAGTTTTTGGTATGATTTCTTAATAGTTTAAGATCTCATTACTAATAAAATGGACCAAGTCTGAATAAATGAATTTATCCTAACTAATATTAAGTATAATTGCGAAAATAAGTTTGTTTGTTATCTACTTAACCAATCTTCTTAAATTTTGCATACATACATGTATGTATGAAGTATCGAGAAGGACATAGGGTATCTTTCATCATGGAAAATTGACGAGGGTAAAGGCAAAAGGCACAGGCAAAAGCTAGTACACTATAGACAGAAACTGCTGATAGAGACAATAACATAGCACTTGTTTGAAAAAAATCCTTTCAGTATTTTTATACACAAGTATTAGAACACCAACGACGAAAAGACACGTAGAATTGTGATTGATCGTACGCAGCATCCCCATTGGGACATGCGAAATAACACACACAGGACATGAAAGAGGTTTTCACTTCTCTGTAAAAATTTGTGACCACAACGAAATCAATCACAATATCATTAATTGGCTGTGGTCCGATTGATAGAACAGGCAAAAATGGCCCATAGATTGATCAGTAGGACTCGATGATCGAAACATGGGCAAGAAAAAGACTTACTTTCGCATTTATAATATGAATTGGGATTAGTTGGGATTGGGATTATATAATATAATATATATTAGAAACAGTGATGGGAAGAAAGTTATAAACTTATGTTTTTCAGTAGCTTTGTCTATCTACATGCATAATAGATAATAGGAACAAGATGTTACTAGCGGCCCGTCCCTACTTTGCTCGGGTAAAAATATAATTCATTTTGCATATATAATGAAAAGGTACATTTCATCAGCACAAAAGTGCATTTAGGCGAAAGAATTCGCTTATGAAAGTTAGTTATCGAATAAAATCGTAACATATCAATGCAACTAGCAATATCGACCCAACCATTTTAATGCTGGCTCTTCAATAATATATGCCTTGAAGCCACCTGGCAAATGATTGGAAGGGTCCTTTCACATTGTGTGTAAACAAAACTATGTTTAAATAAGTTTTTTCTACAAAAAAGTCATATTTGACACAAGCTTTTATTGTCGTCAGAGATTTCTTGATACGTGACAAAAATACCACGTCTGTGTTGTAAACCGATAAGGAGATCCTTGGGAGCTAGTACTCCATCAAGTCATGCTCATTATATTAATAAATTGTCATTAAATAAGTCATTAATATTTTAAACTAGCTTTTGCCTGTGGCTGCGCGACCGCGTGAATTTCCCACGGGATCAGTCATCTTTTCCGGGATGAAAATTTCAAGAAGATAGTTTGAGTAGATGACGGCGTACTTTGCGTTTTTCTGCACAAGTTACAGTGAACAAGTCAAAGTTGAATCGTGCAACTCACTCTTAAAGCACATACAATGTTACTATCAATTATTTCCCTAGAATAAATTCGTATTTTAGAAATAACGAAATATTTCCCTATCAGTATGAAAGCCAGTCTGTGTGTCCAATAATTAATTAATGGTTACCGCCGTTGAGGACTGTCATGTCTGTCATGGCGTGTCATGGCCTAGTTGTATTCATTTCCTATAACACGCATATGAATTGGATATTCTCCTACATTCTACAGTCCATTCAGATACTTTTTTCTAATGTAAAAACAATATTTTACTGATCTGGAGTAATGTATTGTGACGTCACGGGTTTTGGAGTCAAAAAGCATTTCTATTATATTTTAATGAGACCGAAAAAAGAGTAAATCTCGTAATTAATAAAAGTGATCAATTACAGTGACATTTGTTGGTCACGTTTGATTATTTAAATACCTTCAAACATTTTATTTTTAACCAGTCGAATCTTATCGAATTAATTGATGGATTTGATTTTCATTCCGTGTTTATTGAATCCTACATGTAATTACCTCATTAATGATGTGATTTTTCAACATTAATATGTTAAGGAGTTATAAGGAAATGGACTGACGTTTCCTTTTCAAATGAGTTTTTGTGTTAAACGACAAGTTGGCTTGCACGTGCCTGTATAATTCCCGAGTCTAGGTTTAAGCATTCTTTCCTCAATAGAAAAAGAAATCTCAATTTGTTTCCATCAATTGAGATTTATTTTTCTATCCAAATCCTAAAATAGGTCCATCCTTACCAAAAGGTATTTTTCCATACCTCCAATTTGATCAATCATTTATAAATTGTTGCCATGCTCCAAGGAGCATAGGACGCAGTTAGTTAATAACAAATTATTAACTAACTACGACCCAGAGTTTAGCTTCCAGGGAAATATCGGAATAAAAAGTACTTTATGTCACTCAGTATATGTATATATAGCTTCTTACTGGTGAAATAGTTTAGAAAATCAGTTGTGTTAATCGTTTCAATGATAACATCTTAAGACATACACTTACTCTTAGTGTAACAAACACTTCGTCTAGAGGTATAATGTAGATTCAAAAGTAAACTATAACGTTTCAGTATTTTGCCATTCAGCAACGGTACCCTTAAAATACTAATCGACTGAAGATGGATCGTCTAATGGGTATATTTCATTAAATTTTAATATGAAATAATTTTATTAATTTATGAAAACTAACGTAGGCGGAAGAATCATCAAAGAAAGAAAAGTTTAAAAGGTTAAGCTAAAAAATAACTTTCCTTTTTACTTGTTTAAAGCCGCCATGATAAATGACAGATTTATATCAAAAGGCCTACATAATTTAATTTATTAAAATGATTGCTCAAACGTAATATTTAATCTAGAGCTCTAGTTCCATAGCTCATTATGGAAAAAGATTAATTAAATTAATACTAATTATATCTGAATACAATATACTTTAAGTAAAAAGTATATAAAATTTCTGCTCAATCTGAACGAAGATATCTGCTTCAATATTAAGTTGCAAGATTCCACCCGAACGGGTATATTTAGCCTATGTAAGATTTATTGTATAAGTAATTACTTACTTAATATGTATATATAGTACACAGAGTCCCGTGTGATATGTTATATTAGGAACGAGCGGGTCGTTAGTTCCTAACAAAACAGTTCCTAACAAATAACATATCATACGGGACTGGTCTCGGCTTCGGTCGCAATATTATGGATGTTATATACTTTAAAAAAATCTTCTTGAATGACTCTGTCTATTAAAAAATCCGCTTCAAAATCCGTCGCCTGGTTTTAAAGATAAGAAAGAAGCATATATAGGGACAGACAGCGGGAAGCGACTTTGTTTTATACTATGTAGTGGTTTCTGCGAATATCTAAAAAAAACTGTATATACTTTTTAATTTAAGTTTAAATTAATTTGAAATGAGAGCTTAGCTCTTCGTATGTCAAAGTTTTCGCTCCCCAATAGGTACTCGTATAACAGAAAATTCTCTATCGAATGGATTGAGACCTTAAAACGAGGCAGAATAAGAAAATTTCGCAAAATAAGTGAAGCAAAACCTCATAAAAGCTGACACTGTAATCCCTTTTATTTATACGCATTAAAATAATTAAACGAATCCTTTTAATCAAATTAAAACATCGATCTGAATGGAATATTGCAAAACTGCATTTTCTTTTTCATTTGTGGTGAAAATATTGTGGTCGTTAAGTTAATTGTTCATGACTACGGTATTTAAATCTAATTATTTTAAAAAAAACGCTATTATATCTACTTGATAATTAACTCAATATATTAGATATTAGATTCTAGCCAAAAATAATACATAGTATAGTATTAGGATAGTAAGTATTACATAAGTATCATACTAATAATATTATTATAGCAGCGTTGGTCCCGCGCGGCGTGTGATCCCGCCCTAGAATAGGACCACTACATGTCCTCCCGTGGATGTCGTACGAGGCGACTAAGGCACACATAGCCTCAATAGCTGATAGGCAATAATAGCATTTCCAAATAGTGTTGACGTCATTCAGGAGGCCGGTTATCATAGCCATAATTTTACTTAAATTTCTTTCGCGAACTGGGCTTTGGGCCCCCCAGCTTCAAATGCAACCGTGAACATGCAAAGATGAGATAATATAACTGATAATGTAAATTAGGAAAATAGTTCTTAATAATGACTCGATGTGATGTAATCACATCCTATCTAGCAGATGATAGTCTTAGATCTTTTAATGACGACCTCGGTGGCGCAGTGGTAAAGTGCTTGCCTCTGAACCGTGAGGTCCCGGGTTCGATCCCCGGTCGGGTCATGATGGAAAATGACCTTTTTCTGATTGGCCCGAGTCTTGGATGTTTATCTATATATGTATATGTTATAAAATATAGTATCGTTGAGTTAGTATCCCATAACACAAGTCTCGAACTTTGTGGGTAGCTCAATCTGTGTGATTTGTCCTTATTATTATTATTATTCCTAATTTATTTATTTATTATTTATTTAATGTCACGGATTTTGGATGCGGCTTCTTTTATAATTTTACGTGCGTCACTACGCAGTCTGCGTTTTATTTCATTAAGACAGACAAGTTTAATAAAAGGTACCAGCGTGCGACCACTCCCTACCTCCCATTGCAATCGGATACCGTACAGTTAAGGTCTTGAGAGTGCACTGCCGAACTTTCCAAGCCGCGTTCATTTTTTCGAAATCACTGCAATTATGACTCCAACCCTGTCGCCTTATCCATCCCACACATACCTAACTGCTTCCTACATTTTGTCATAAGCACAAGCTTTATTTGTATATCTGTAAAATGTATATATGATATGATTAATCTAAACGCTTTAGAATATTAGCCATGCGGCAATAAGCATGAGATACTAAACTAATAACTAATTAAAACTTGGTACTCCATAAATACGTGTCGTTAGTTAGCAGTTTAATACGACACGGGAAGGAAATTCTAGATATATACGTAGGATATCCACAACAGAAGGTAAACTATACACCTCAGTCTTTTTAAAGTGGACAATGTGCAAGGACAACAAATATCTAGTTGTTTAAAAGCTTTTTTTTGGATTGAAAATAAATTAGCTAGTTGATCATATTACGAGCTAGACACTTATGAATATGTGAACTTGTGAATATGGCTGTAAAAAGATTTGTAAAAACCATATTAAAACCATTTTCTCACGTCATTTCTTACTTAACGGGTCCAAGTTACGTTCAATTCCAAAACATTGGTAATTTTACGATTGCCTTATTTTCATTGATACGAAAACTGTTTTGTTGCTCGAATCCCTTAAGCTGATCTATAATTTTGTAGTAAACAACCTACTGGTCATCATTCAGCTACATCTTTGACGTAAGAGTATCTGGTGAAGACGGGACTGACACGGACAAATAGTTCACAAATTTTGAAATTATCCCACTTTGAAATGTACAAGTAAACAGAGTACAAGTGTACAAGTAAGTTACAGAACAGTAAACAGTAAAACTAGGAATACACGCACAAGGTTTGAATAAATGTTTGAAAAAAAAAAACAAGGCAACTTTTTTTTCAAAACCTTGCTATGAAAAGAAACGACGCGAAAAAATCTGCACACCGGTAGTTTGTGTAATATTGCTGACGTATTAGAATGGGGAAAAGTGAGTAGTGTGGCGATGTAAATTAGGAGAAAAATCGGGTTTCAGTAAAAAAAAATGCTAGTAATTGAAAGTATTTGTCAACTAAAATTTGAAAAAAAAATACATTTGAAAAGAATACTACAAAGATACCTACTGTTCCTTTAGTCCTTGTTATAGAACCACCAAAACCGTTTTACCTAAACACATCAAGATTACAAGAATAACAATAATTTATATACCAAACACCAATTCAAAACAATTTATTTAATTTACAAAGACATCAGACAGATATAATCCCACACTAAGCCAGGCCTGTGAAGTGGCAAAATTGCTATTTCTATGGGAACCACTACGACAAAAACCTGTCAGTTGTTCCTCTAAAAATATTACTAAATGATAGGACAGACTGAGATAGATAACAGAAAAGCTAACTATCCTTTTATATTATACTTAAAACTAGACCCATTCCACGTCGCTAAAATCAGAAGGTGACATTGTTCCGTTTATTAGTTCATACGAGTGTTGGCCGACAAGTTTACACATTTTTCTATTTTTAACAAAGTTGTAAGAACTAAGGACTATGTTGCAAGAACAGGAAAGTTTTGTATGCACTGCAAACACCGCTGTGTATGTGAGCACAGAGGTGTCAGAAAATTAATTCAAATTGTTTTGACGGAAACTATCCAGAATATTTCGGCACTATATACCGGAACTGGGTGATATATGCATTAAATACCTATATCGAATCCCACTATTATTGTAAATGCGAAAACTTTATTGTTAAAGTGTATTGATGTTTGTTACTCAATTACAAAAAATGAGCTACGCGGACTTCAACGAAATCCACCCACAGAAGTCATAATTCTGTGTGTTAACACACAGAATTATGACTTCTGTGGGTGGAAGATATACAGGAATATACAGGGTACATATTATCCCGATTTCCTCACAGAAACTAGCAAAGCACAGCTAGTAAAATAATATTTTAATGTAAGTATTTTGCTTCATCCACGTTCATGAAATTTTTTAATAAATGAGCATACCTTGTTCTCTGTAACTGTACTACAGAAACAATGCCGAGTAAGTTAGTATGACTTTCATGAGTATTATTTTTCTGTGATTGTACTACTAACCATTTATTTTTAATTCAGTTAAATGCTTTTTTTTTCTTTATAAAAATCTTAATTTATTTTTCTTAAGACGAGCATTCACAGAATAATGAAACCATTTCTAGTTTCAGTCCAGAATTTCGAGTTTCTTTTAAAAAAAATATATGTTCAACACTACACTTTCAACTAGGTAGTTTGTATTTTTTTAACTTCTATGCATATACCTTGTAAGTTATATGTACATCATCAAGTAAAAATATATTTTAAAAAATGAAAAAATCGAATGTTTAAAAAAATCCAAATATATCAATACAAGAGAGGAACAATATCTTCTAAGATATAAAAATATGGAAGTTTACATAGCAAGACGCTAATAGTGGCACTGCAGCATTTTAGGGTTTAGGGATAAAACGGGTCCCTAAGGGTTCCGCACCCAAAGGATAATACGGTTCCCTATTACGAGCCCCGCCGTCGTCCGTCCGTCTGTCACCAGACTGTACCTATCTCATAAACCGTCAAAGTCACACAGTTGAAATTTTCACAGATGATGTACCTACTATACTCTATTTATTTTCAGACGATGTCACTATAACAACAAATGCTAAAAAGAGAATAAAATAAATATTTAAGGAGCTCTCTCTCATGCAACAAAAGTGATTTTTTAACCATTTTTGCACGGATCCATTCGTATGCCAGCCCGATTCAGCCGGTTTCATTCATAAATTTCTGGTTGGATGGTTAATGAAAGCCTGCTAAAAAACGAAATGAATTTCCACAACATTGAACTACGATCAAGCTATCATGAAGCCTTCGAGCGAAACCACACATGAACAATGGTCCAAAAGTGGACAATTTCAAACTGTTCAGAATGGCTTATTTATGTTTTTTTGTCTCTCTCTCTTCTCATCTCCGAATGTTCTTGGGTACGTTCGGGACTATGACGCCGCGAAGCCCTCGTTTAGCGTAAAAAGTAACTTTAAAATTGTAGAAATCCTGCAGTAATTTTACGACTGGCTATCTATCGTTAACGCCGTTCTTGAGAAAGCTATTGTAATTATTATTTATCATTTTATAACTATTATCACCTATCAGCTGCAAATGCATGTGTCCCTTAGTGGCCTCGTACGACATCCACGGGAGAATACGGAATGGTCCTATTCTAGGGCGGAACCACACGCCTCAACACCACCAGTGCCAGTATTATCTCTATACACAAAAACATAAATATAGTCAGACCCGTCAGACTGAAGTTAGAATAGAAATATTGCTTGAAACGTAGCTTCAGCCCAGCATAGTAGATACTGGTCGAATTCCAGCTTAAACAGTCCAAAAGGTCCTACCACGTGACATACAAACACACAGCACGATACTAACGACAATATGCTGTCTCCTTTACTCATATCGTGTACGCATCTTATAAAAAAATTGAGAAATGGTGGACGCAATGACGTGTTTTAAGTTTCATGGTGGCCTATTTTAGGACTTGTAGGTGTAGGACCCACTGCCCATTGCCCATCAGTTAATGTAACCGAGAGGACGCACATTAATCATTACTGTGTCGTGCGAGTGTGAATACTCGATATGATGTATTATGTTTAATGTGGTGTTTATGTCACGTCACACTAGTTTTAACCCATGACAGGAAAAACGCTTTTTACGGCAAAATATGGTTACGGCAACTAAATAAAAATTACAAGTAATGTTGCCTTTGTTTTTAAGTACTTATTTAAAACTAGCTTTTGGCCGCGGCTTCGCACGTGTGAATTTCAATTCTTAAAAAGAATCGAATAAGAAGTATAGTAGTTAGAAGAATAGTAAAATTGCCAAATTTAATCTTCATGGGCTTCATAGTTTTCTAAATTTCGTAATACGTGAGTGAGTGAGTGAGTGAGTGAGTGAGTGAGTGAGTGAGCGAGTGAATGAGTGTGTGGTTTTCGCTTTTATATATATGGGAATAAATTAGTTTTTTGAGAGTCTCAAGATGTTTGAGAATCATGGTTAAAAACGTGGACCAAATGAATCTTTTTATAAATACCTATCTTAAAAATGCTCATTAGGCTGATCAACTTTTGTTAAGGCGCTTTTGTCATATCTGATATAGTGTAGTATATACCATATCGTCGATTTTTATGTAAGTTTTGTGTAAGTCTACAAAAAATGCTCATCAGACTGACCAACAAACAGACAGACTTTTTTTAAATTCTTATTCTATTACTGATTCTCTATCGATCTCAATTTTTTTATTTAAATATCTTCAATGTACAGAAACACTTGTTTTATTATTTGTATATTGATTGATTGAATGATGTTTTTTATACTACCAAGCAGGCAAATAGACATGCGTCCCAATTGATGGTAAGTGGTCACCACAGCGTATTGACTCCTGCAACACCATGGGTTTCACACGCGCGTTGCTTACTCTGTAGCCCTTTCAAACCGGAACAATCATTAAAATAGTAAACTAATGTGAAATGCATGACATAAAAATTCTCTCCACGAAGTAGTCTCATGTAACAGAATGCAGTAATTAAAGTTAAAGTTCCCGCCGGAGACTCAAGTCACGTGGTGGCGTATCTAAGTAAGGCAGGTAAAACACGTGCCCTGGGCGCTATTCAAGGAGGGTGCTGAATTTGAAAATTCTATACGAAGTTTACTCTATAAAATGCTTTATATCAAAGAACATATTAAAAGTACAGTATTTGGACCAACTTTCTGTTCTATAACTAACTTATTCCGTTTTATAACTAAAACGGAAAAAGTTAATTGATTTTAATTGTTAGAAACACATGATGTACCTAAAGGATGCAATTTATCCGGCTTTTTAACGATATATACCTCTGTGGCCTAATGAGCTTCATGCCGGAGTGCTAAGTTGGGGGGTTCCCGGGTTCGATCCCCGGTCAAGATGGAAAATATTATTTTTCATAATTGGGTCTTGGATGTTTATCTATATATGTTTATGTTACAAAATATAGTATCGTGGGGTTAGTCTCGAACTTACTATGGGGCTAACATTAATCTGTGTGATTTGTCAATTTATATTTTATTATGGTTTATTTTTTAAGCTGTCTCCGGGCTTTGCGGTTTAACAGCTCTTAATGCATCCAGGAACATGCTAGGATGAGAGATACAATCCAGATATTTTCCCTAGGCGCAGACTCTGATCGGTACGCCACTAGTCACACTCGCACCGCGACAGAGAATTAGTTGACTAAATTGCATTAGTGTGGAGATTAGTGTCCACTGATGAAATTGGTTACCTAATGGACAAAGTTATTATACTATCTTAAAGTTGTTTTGTGTTACATAATCTGTAAAATCTGTTTTTCCTTCTAGCTTTTCATTGAGAAAACTGATGCCTTCTCGCGTCTCATGTGTTTGCCATAATCTGAACCGTGTATAGTAGTTTTCATAAGCCTCTTGCTTCCGTTGAAGGAAATCGTGAGAAAACTGCTCAATGCCTGACTATTTAATTTACTAATCTACTATATGACGGTAGATTAGGTAGTAGACTTATGTTAGATGCCTTTAGGCGATTTGTATATAATCCAGTGTTAACAGTAACTGGTTGCCACAGGTTGACTGTAAAATTTCTAATTGTTTATTGAAAAATATGGAAATACAATTCGTCGATTGTTAACACCTGTTTTCCTATTACCATAAATTTTCAGAAATGTCATTGTTTTTTCGGACATCAAAATGTTATTAAAACAATGGCATGATGATTACTCGTTTTCAGTTTTTCACAAGTTGATTTGATTAAAAAGTTTACTCTATTATGTAAACATTTATCATATTTTTTATGTTAAAATCGCTTCAGAACGGTTGTGGTGTAAAATCTTTTTAACATAACAAATACACATTTTATCTCTATTCTGAGGTAGAAGATAAATACGGAAGATAAGGAAGATAAATTAAAAAATAAATTTCCTACGTTTTTCCTTCATCGGAAAAATAGGTCGGGGTTTGATTAATTTATTATTCTTAAATTACGGTATTTTATTAAATTATATTTTTTACGGCGCAACCGACAATTTTTCTTATCAATTCGAGATATAGTTTTATTTCTTTATTTATCTAATTCGTGCCACTGCTGGGCAAAGGTCGCTCACTCTTAGGTGTATAAGTTAAAAATAAATACAGTTCATTAAGTTCTCTATACCGTATCTAGACTATTATTATAAAGAGGTAAGCGTTTGTGAGTTTGTATGTTTGAGGCGGGTAATCTCCGAAACTACCGAGCCGATTTCAAAAATTCTTTATTGGAAAGATTATTTATATAATTAGAAAGGTACATTATCCAAGATTGGTATAGGCTATATTTTATCTCAAAATTCCCACTGGAGCGAAGCCCCGGGCAATATCTAGTAATTTATAGATCGATCTCCCTCACAATACGATACCCTGAATCTTCAGTAAGGACAGATGGAGTGGGAAGGTCGACGTTATTCAAATTTCTAAACATACGGCCACTTATTTCACGGGTGATTTATACAACAGTTTCGTACGATGTTTTGTATGATAAAAGGAAATAATATTGACGATAAATTATTGAGAACCTGTGCATTTTGTTATAAAAGTGATGTTGTTATTTACTTTACGAATTTTTCGAGATATTGTTGGTCTTTACGAATAAAAAAATCTATAATGCGAAAAATTTAAAACTAAAATGCGAATTAAAGCACAGCTTTTTCTACACCTGTAACCTAAATTAAATTATTAATTTTTAAACGAGAAAAAAAATGTTTCAAAAAAATTTAGACTTTCATGGATGGACTTTTAATAATACTTAGGTATTCCTTAGTTACCGTTCAAATACCTGCTTATTTCGACATAAACCGGACGAGAAATCCCAAATCGAATTCGATTACATCCGCAGGAGACTTCAATTAGTGTCCGAGCGCCAGATAATTTACCCGATAAATCGATTTCACCGTGTGATATCCAAGACCGGTGCTAAGGCTATCGTATACTGACTCGATACATCTGAATCGAGTTATTCGTATCAATACAAAGGAAGCTAGATCGTGTTACCGAATACTGCAGTGTCTCAATGCATTCGTGCAGTACTGAATGGAAAATTTCGTCCTATCAATTGAATATGATTTTGCTCAGATTTCTTGCTTCAAATACCTACCTTTGACTGAGACTCGTGGAAGTCGGGGATTTTATAAAGATCCATAAATATTATAAAACACAGTCCTCTGCCGTGTCTGTCTATCTGTTCGTGTCTATCGAAATATAGTTATCGAATAAAATTAAAGTTGCGTCTTTTTCCCTGTGACTACAGGTTACTGGACATTTACCTTCGCCTGCACTATTCAGGCGGTGGCGTCTCGATTTATAATGCATCGCAAACCGACCACCTGGCAGATATCGATTTATTGATATACATAGCAGTTAAAAACGTATGTAGGTTTGTTGATAAATTTTTAGAATTACTTTTTAATTTTTTTTTTCTTTTGGGGAAATGGTCAAAAAATGGTAGGACAGATTGTCCTTCTAGTGCTTGCGCTGCCGTCCCCAACCAGGAAATAGATTTTTTTTTTCAATTAAAAATATGACCACCAAATATCAAGTTCAATGACTCCTCACTAAACAAAATGCATCATCATTATTTTTCTCATCTAAGCGCCTTCCCTTCCATAGATTTCTTCCTTAACCATCGATCGTCCCAGCCCAGAGTCCGTCAGTCCAGAGATTTTCACTTCCAGCTCGCACGATTTTCGGCATCTTTTTTAGTCAGAAAAAAATTTTGTTATTGTTGTTATATCATAAAAATTGACCCCGCCCTATAAGCGTGTAGAACTAACAAACATACGAACTTTCGCCACTATAATATTAGTGGGAATAATGAATCTCAAAGTTATCGAGTCGAAGAGCCACTATTAACATTTTATTTCTCATTATATGATTTTATTGAGGAAAAAAATCCAGGAAAATGTTTCTAATTTGCCACCAAAGAGGATATTGATATTGTAAATACATAAGTTTGTTTTTCAATCATAACTTGACCTACTGAGATAATTTTTATATCCATACTAGCAGCCCGTCCCGGCTTCGCTCGGGTAAAAACATAATACATTATACACCTAAACCTTACTCAGGAACCACACTATCGGTGAAAACCGCATGAAAATGCGTGCAGTAGTTTTTGAGTTTGTCGCGAACAGACAGACAGACAGATGCAGAAGAGGACTTTGTTTTATAATATGTAAGGATAAAGAAGACCCGGATGATTAAATAAGAGAAATTAGATTCCACCCATAACATATTTTACTCCACCAAAAAAGGCGCTATGTAGGTAGGTACCTGCGCACTAATGCCACCATCACACCAAGTCCAAGATCCATCTATGCCTAAAAAATAACCTTAAAAAAGCCGATTTGTCAATAAATTTTGACAATTTAGCTGTGATTTGTCGTTAACGTGGAATTTGTAGGTACTCTGTACAACTACTAATTCCATGGTCGTCAACCCTCTTTGACAATTCCATTGCTGCATAAGTTTGCATTCCAGCCGTCAAGGCTTCTTATCCCTTAATTGCCGCATTCGATATCCATGGGAGGATATGGAATGATCAAATTAGAACCTAATATACTTTATTAAACAATAGCGAATTTTACAAACTTAAACACACAACTTTAAAAGACAAATCAGAATCCTATACTTCTATTGGCTTAAACTATCGGCCTGCCCCGGCTTCGCTCGCTAAATTCATAATAAACACCTTATCTCCTCGTCAGGAATCAAAGTATCAGCAAATGGTCAACAATATACGCGATAAACTCAAAACTACTACTACCATACAGAGATTTTTTACAGTTTCTGAAAACCGTTCGTACTAACAATTAGACATACAGACTGCTTTCTAGAATATATAAAGTTATAAGGTTAAGGATATTGTTGGAAGCTATTACTTTCCTTCTTGGAAATTTCCATATGAATCATGTTAGCATTTAGGTATCTGTATCATGTCGCATGGTCTAACGTTACATCCTTCAAAGCGCGTTGCTTGTTCAGTACCGTCTAAACGCACAGCTCACATAAAAATGAAATAATGTACGTATCTGTAACACCCGTCAGCATAATATAGATACACTGGGTTATAGGTTATAGTTACAGTCAACATTGGATCGCATATTCGCGTCGCATATTCCTTCTTTCTCTGCGCTGACTGGGCTCACACTTACGATACTAGGTACTTTATTCGACCCAAATAGGAACTTGTTCTCCGATACTAGAATTTTCCACTAATTTCTATTTTGCGCCACTTCTTGCAAGTCTGCTCTTTGGAAGGCAGTCCTAGTTACTACTACAGTCCAAATTTCAACGGAACGAAATCTCAAAGTAATTTAGTAAATGGTTGATGCAAGTTGGAGACCTTTAAATGACACCAAAGATGGTGTAAGATGGCGGTGGTAGCGTATTGATCGTCATAAATTTAGACTAGTCGACACGCTTAGAACTAATACTTCCTTATTAATATTATATTTTTACCTATGATAATAACAATTGTAATGGCTAGGTGGTAGGATGAATTGGGATCAAAAAACAAATTGTTTACAATGCGTGTTCATGCTTCGATTCATGAAGAAAAAAAATGATAATTTTTTTGAGTGGCAATTATCTATTTATTTTGTCAATAATGAAAACATATGATTTGATTTTAAATTCTATAATGACACTAAAGTAACGTTTTTTGAAAATTAATTTATAGTTAGCCTTGTGGGCTTCAATAAAACGAAACAAAATAAACAAAGATTGTTATTTTAATGTGGTCGAGTAGTTAGGCGCCCAAAAAGGCTCAATTAATCCCTGGCCACAAGCGATCGTATATCAATATTTATTAGGTCAATGTAAATACGTTAAACCTGTACAAACTAATTCACACGCAGTTTTATCAACTAGGTATATTATCTCCAATATTTTAAATAACTAACACCATTTCCAATTTTCGAACCTTTTCCATTGTGAATTTGCTTAAAACCCAAACACGATAATGAAAGAATTATAATAAAACTAAAACAATACCACTATCGAAGTGGATTGACCGCATTAGATCATCGCAGTAAACAAATGTCACACAATGAGATATAGTCTAAAGTGTGCGCCTACACACTCACACAAGCCAAATGCGCTGGCGCACGTCATGGATCCAGTAGCAACACACAAATAACAGTCGACGCCGGTTTTCCTCTCTGTCACACGGTTCGCGCTGTTGTTTTACTGATTAAAACAAACCATTTTGCGTTAATTATTGTGAAATAAAGGTTAGTAATTATTTTTCTAAAATCTTATTAACGCAATTATTGAAATCTGTTGATGTATTAGCATTTTCTTGTGTTTGAAGAATGTGCGCGGTGGTTTTTGTCTTCATTTGAGTAGAAACAATATCGGTTTGTGTTAGTCGTAATACTGGTGACTCATTTATTCATTACTTATGTAGGTACATGTAAATACAAGTCGGTTCAAGTAGTTACGTGATTGCTTTTTAATCGTCACGGTTCCACTTTTGCTGAAGAATCTGATTTATTTACCAATATACTTTCTTTTTGAATTAGCTCTCAGACCATTTCTCAATGGTCTGTGAATTAGCTCCATATAATGTTTATGCGATGTTTCCAAAGTGTCACGTTCCTTTCTGTGATTCAGTCGAATAGACAGAAGTTTCAGATATTATCAGAAATGAGAGCATGGAATTAACATAATTGTTAATTAGGTGAGAAACTGTAAGAAATCCCTTTATGAGATAAGTCCGCCGTTGCACGTGTGTCTTTCTTGTATTAATTTTATGTTATAGTAAATGGTCTGTGGTTATATACTATTAGCGGAGCTTTAAATGAAACTGGGTAAGGATAATATATCTTTAAACTTGGATATAATACAGAATCAAATAATAAATCTAATTAACAAGAGCAATAGAAAAACATGTCGGGTCTTGAATGATGATCCCCCAGAATGTCGCGTGCCGTCGGCCAATCACAGCACGACATTAGTGCTGTGACCAGTTCGTAGAGATGGGACATCAATGTATTATATTCTTGGGATTTTCGCGTCTAACAGTACGTCTACTTATTTTCGTACGATAATGTTATTACAAGCAAACGAGAAGTCATATTAAAAAATTACATTCTGCGTAAGGCATCGGATCTCTCAAAATAATGAAGAGATAAAAACTGACACATGAACAAACGTGCCCCTCGCCCCTCCTAAAGAGGGGAAACTCGCCTCGTTTCACAGTGACGTATATACAGTATTTATACATTCTTGATCACTTATTGAGACAGAGCTAAGTGTCGTGTGTTAGGGGTACATACATACGACTATCAATGAAAAAAAAATGTTTTTTTTTGATAGTTATCAGTAAACAGATACGCCATTTCATTCCATTGTGTATTTAATTACAACAATATGCAATGCAACATATTCGCTGAGGTTGCGAACAAAGTATGTTCAAAACCATGTTAGCTGTAACCTACAGCTTACCCTGTGTAGAAACCTTCAGCCTGTAGGTCCCTACACGCAAGGAACACGGCTCTAAATGCCATCACTAAAGACCATTACAATTCAAATCCAAATACAACGTAGTTCTCTTTCACTGCACAAATTTTATTACTATATTCAGATTTGTATATAAACTCATACAACGTGAGTATGATTCGAACCTAGGACCTCTCGATCACAGGCAAACTAACATCGCTTCATCATTTTGTGGAGAATTTAGAGGAGGTTTTTTCAAATATGTTTTAAATCAAAGTTTGATGCTGTTAACCTAGTTTTACATTATCTAATTTCAGAATAAAAATGACAGCTCCGATTTCGAGGTACAGATCGTGGTGTCTTGGTTTGAGAGTAAAATGTTTCATCGTCGCTTATATGAATTTGGTAAGTTTGAGTCTACTACATATAAAACGCATTCTAAACAAAACGCAACAAATCCGCGGTCAAACCCGCGGTATCTTCGAATATTTTTCAAGATTTAGCTGTCAAAAAATGATGATATTCATATTCGCTTTTGCTTCATTAACATGACTCAATAACTCTTTATATCTTTCCTTTCTTTTGTTACAAAACAAACAGCGTAAACATACATTAAATTTATCCTTGGACGATGTAATGTCTATAAAAGATCCAACAATTTGATACCACAATACAACATCAAATAATGTTTTCATTGCATAAATCACACGAAACAATAAGAAAAATCGGAACATAATGCCACCCATTTTCATTGGAAATAGCATCTCACAATGGTCACTTGTTTCAGTTCGCATCCGTTGTTGATATTATCTGCCACGTACTGGTCGTCGCGATTACCACTAATTGCTTCCAGTGTGACGTCACCGAAAGCAGTGTAAGTATAATTCACTCTATTTATTTGTTAACCCTGGTCATCATCGTCTTCCTTAGGTCAATCTATGTTGACGTTAACTTTAATTTGCGTAGATAAACGCAAAGTACGCTATTTTATCTAAACGACGCGCAGGAGTTGTTTGGTGCAACCTACCCTTAGTATTTTCCTTGATTTCATTGAGATCATTGTTATCTAGATACATCGTTAATATTTTTGTGTTATATCATCTATAATGATATGATAAAATTGATGATTATTTTTTATCAGATTCGCGAGGTGGCATGGCCGTGGTTGGAACCAATTCTCATGGCTGTCAACATCGGCACCCACGGCTTCTACCCCCTGCCCTTGACCTTCACACAGAGCAACTTCATCGAAGGACTCATGCCTACCGCGTCAGAAGTCACTTGCTACCCTGGCATGTTCCATGTCTACATGGTCGACGTTTTCAACTTTGCTATCAATATCATCTGGCTACACTTAGTTAAGTCCTTCCTCCGAGGCGTTCATAGAGTGAGTTTTATCTTTCTCTCATTATATATTCGCGTATTATTACCAACTATCGGTTCGCCCCAGCTTCGCTCGGGTAAAATCAATAGAAAGTAGGCTGTGTCACTCCCGAAGATTTCGCCTATCTCAGTGCCAAATTTCATCAAAATCGGCCTAGTAGTTTTTTAGTTTATTCATTACAAACAAAAATACAAATCTTTCCTCTTTATAATTAGTATGCAAGTATAGATTGCATTTCGCGTTAAAGAAAAAAATAAATCTTATAATTTTAAAGATTCCAATGTGATTTTAAAACCGGCCTAACCGGTTTGAAGTCAACACTCTTTGGAAATGCTGTGATTGCATATAAGCTGCCCTGGAGTGTCCCTATTATGAGAGAGTGTGGGAACAACGAGCCACCATACTTTTTATCCTCCTCGTTTTATAAAATTATGAAATTTTTCTTTTCTTTTTGCAGAAAGACCCCGAACCAATGCGCATGTTCTTCGGCATAGGGATTTTGAAACTGATCCTGCAGATTATGTACTTCGGTTACCAGCCCGAGTTCCGATCCATCTCCAACGCGGATACTCTCATGTTCATCAAGCTTTTGGATATCTGTAAGTCAATCAGTGACTTTGTCACTTTAACAAATACTTGTTGTAACTTAAATATGTATTGTACTTCATCCTCCCCACTGCGCTTTATAAGAGCCATCGCTCAGTCATTGCTGAGATTTTTCATATACATATACATGTAGAACATGAAAAATCTGATTGTGACATCAGAAATGTGCGGAGGAGGGGTCCTTTTCTTGCTGTTAATACAGAAGTTTCATGTATATCTATTATTGTATCAATGTTAGCAAGTGTAGGATGCAAGTTTTGAAATTCGGCATATTTTAATGTACTATTATTTTATTTCTTTCAGGTATGTCAGGGCTCTTCTTGCTTATTATTTACGAGTACATAAAAGTGGTCGTAGATGAGAAGAAGAGAGAAACCACCAGGGTGGTAGACCAGCCGCCATCTTACATCGAATGCCTTATCGGATCTTCTAAACCTAAAGAAGAAGACCTAGAGAAAGTAGTCTTGGAGCAACCTGCGCAAACGCCGGTCACTCATATAGCCTCTATATCGAAATAGCCATAATATATATAAAATAGGAATTATTAAGTTGTTCGGAGTATTTATTTATTTTGTTTATAAAATATCGAATGGAATTTGTTGTAATACATAGCTTAGTGACCAGAAATCGTGGATCGTTGCGTTCGTCAATTTATATCATTTATAATTATGTGATAAAATTATGTAATGATTAAAAATGTATGTGAAAATTTGATTTTGTTATTTTTTATCACTATAGTTTAAAAACCGGAGTTAGATTTTCCCAAGTCGCCTAAAGGCAACACTACCACTGCCATCATTGTCTCATTTTGCGTGTTCTCTCTTCATCTTAGTGAATGGGGTTATTTCTTTTCATCTGCCAAGGCTTTGTCCCTAAGTTGCCTCCTACGACATCCACGGGACAATTTAGATTTTACGACGGAAGGATCCGGGTTCAAGGACCACTATGGTTTGAAAACAAAACTATTAGTTAGCTTCTATATTAACTTAAACTCCATTAACTAACCTAAAATATCGTAACTTTGCCAGCTCCATATCGCATTTGTATGACATTATAATAAAGGCGAAACAGTATTAAATCTAAGCTTCTGCTTACCACAGCGGCTTGCGTTTGGAAGCTTTCCAGGTAAAGCTGTAATTTTGGATGAAATATCATAATTTGGCTTATAGCTATTTGTAGCATATTTTGGTAAATCCATACACACTACTATTATAAAATATGTCAAGTGTTTAAATATCTTTGTTGCACATGTCACGCATACTTTTTAACTAGTTTTGAAAACAACAACGAGATAAAAAAAAAACTTGGGATCGAACCTACGTAAGGGACGTAGGTTCGATTCCAAGTTTTTTTTTTACGTGTACTGTAAGCTGTCCCCGCACGATCCAAACTAATTTTGAAAATAATAATGAAATGAAAAGAAGTCGGGAATTGAACCCAATAAAAAGTTAAAGAGTCATTGTTTGTTGGTTTTTGTTTTACATCGAGACAGACGGAGCATTTATTAAGATGATTTTTGACGAGGAAAAGGAGAGCTAGAGAGTGACAGATGCTACTTCGATACCATTGGAAGTGAGACACAGCGAACCAATCACAGTGCGCCTTTGTGATGCAACGACAATCACACCGCCATGTGATTGGTTCGCTGTGTCTCGCATCGAATCGACTCGATAGTGAGAAGTGAAATGCAAACTTCACCCTCAGAACAACGGTGGCGCAAACGCTACAACGAGAACATTTAGAGCTGCAACGCCGCCAAAAAAATACCCTCAACCCTGAAAATTCGAGTTTGTGTAAATAAAACAAAAAAGATATAATTAATTATTCGTAAGTTTGATTTTCTTTCTTCATCACTCCCTTTTACTGGACAAAGTTGAGGATTATTACTTAATTAGTATGGAAGGATGCCTCCCGCCTCATTTCTTGTAAGAGAAAGAAAACAAATATGGCCCGTTCTGTTTTTGCTGTCATTAAGGCTGCATGACGACGAATATGATATGGATGGGTATAATCATTAATGTTCTATCCTGGTATATGGAAAATAGGAAGTAAAACATTCTACACAACAACATTCTTTCCTTATTAACACGCAGAAGAATAAGATTGTTTTTTAATTTTTAGAACCTACTGGCAATATTATATGCGTTTCAATATTCCTTTTTTACTTCTTAAATCTTTTTTTTGCTAAATGACATAGCTATCTACAGTTCATGATATTTTATTTTTTAAAATCTAATATTGAATCTGAAAGCCCGGGGTCAGCGTAAAAATAACCGAGTACCTCCTTGGGAATGTTGTTGTTGTTGTTACCTGAAGTAATCCTATTCAAGGCGGATCCATACGATATAAATTATAATACCCAATTACAGACATCATTTGGGTATTTATACTTCTATATTTGACCCATATCTTATTGTGAACCGATCACCGATTTTGCCCGACTATCTTCAGCGCTTTCTCAGCAGAAATGGCAAGAATTACACAGAAAAATTTAATATCTCGAGCAGGAAATCTCTGGAGCTGTCAAATATAGCCAGAACAGTTGGAAAGTGCTTGAAGTGAAGCTATCCCGGAGGATCAGATCCATTTATTACGCGCTGGACGAGACCCGTTATGAAACGCCAGATCTTATGAGGACACAGATTTAGTTTACGTCCAATTTTGTTTTATTACTACCTCTTCCCCACGACTTTGCTTGCGCGAAGTGTTCTGCCTGCGCGAAACCATACATAATTTAACTTAGACTATTAAATTAAGTCTTTAATCAAAATAGAGAAGGTATTGTAAGTCTCGTTAACTTAATGCAAGCTCAATAAGTTTACGGTTCGTATTTTCTTCATTATCAATTTTTCATTGACTACTGTGGTTATGGTCACAAATAATTAAATCCCACTCATACTAAAAAGGCGAATTTGCTTGTTTATTTCACGCTTAAACGGTTAGGCCAATTTTTATAAAATTTGATATTGAGGTACTTAGCTGATACATTGGGTTGAAACATAGGATACTTCTCGTAGGATTTGGTGTAATAGTCTGATTTTTTTGAAAGGGCATTTTATAAAGTAGAATAGCGTACAGTGTATAAAAACGTAAGATTTTTTTAAAATTAATAATTATGTGGGTAACAACCGCGGGATGCTTTTGTAAATAAAATTACGATGCCGCAACGAGACTTCGAGACTTAAGATATTTTATTATGCAGTCCGTATAAACACCAGCTTCATTTTCACAGCAGGTTTGGATGACGCAAGAATAAGTCAATAGAAATCATAAGATAGCAAATTATGGCAATTTTTATGCTGGTCCATACAAATTGTACCTACGTTTTTCTGTATAATGTGTTATACTCATATCATATTCCATGCACACATAGCTGCATGTCAATTTACCCTCTGGACTTATGTGACTTATGTGGCGGTAATAGCGGCGAATTTACAATGAATTTGTGTAGGTTTTTATGCCATCGTCTGTACTTACTGAACTAGCATTTTGTTAACATGTGCTTGGAGATTTAAGAGCCGCCTGGTGCTTATATGTTATATCGACTAAAACTAAATTCAAACACGTTAAACTAGACTATTTCACGTAGAATATTTATATTCCCAGTAGCTGTAGATAGAATCGCACGATTTAATAGAATTAAGTGGGCACTTATTCGTAAGAACTAATTAAGTGCGCGGCGGGGTCAAAGAGTTGTGAAATAATGCACAGACGTGCTGAAAATTTAATATATTTCCAACTGTAAATTCTGAATTTATCAGAAATGAAGAATGGAATTCATTCGTGCTGTATCAAATGTGGGGAAACGTTTCAAAGTGTCAAAGGTTAAAACTGAAGAAGTTGAAAATTCAGTGAAATTATTTTTAATTAGTGCTAAAAAAAGTAAAAGAAGCTAAAAAAGTACAATAAATTAGTAATATGTGGCCGTCCACATCAAAAGGGACCTTATGGCGGCTGGCACTTAGGTCTTTATTGCCGTTGTTCGAATATATAACAACGGCAATAATGGCGTAAGTGCCGGGCGCAATAAGGTCTCTTTTTATTTGGACGGCCACATATAAGTAACTAAAAAGTGCCTGTGAAGGCCTCACTTTTGGCTTTGATTTTGACTGAGGTCAGCATGGTACCAAAATGCCAATACTAAATGGCAATGTAGATTGAAATTCATATACCTATAGTTACTATCTAAATAGAAAACTGTTTCATTGGCCAATTATCTATTGGTGTTTGGACGCTAAAATCCAAGCGTTAATCTTAACGCTTCTGTGAAATTTAAAATAGATTCTATGGCGTCATGCAAATTAGCCTAGAAGGAAGACGGGGCCCATAGAAACGTGCCCTATAATGGTGGTGCCTTCCTTCATTATACCTGCTCCCGGCGAAATACCCACTACACTTTATCGGGTTATACCAATATTCGAATTTTATTCTTGTAGGTAGTTTATTATTTTATTACTTTTAGTTGGAAATGTAGACCATTAGATTTCAGTATAAAATTGTCACTCTCCCTATCATCGATGCATGTTCCCGGTGCGTTCGGGGTTGTGAATCCGCGAAGCCCGGGGTCAGCGTACAAAAATGTCTTCAACATTTTGAAAATTCAGCTGTGATTTTACAACTGGCCTGCTGACAGGAAATCCTCATTAAGAATGCCATTGTTGCCTATCAGCTGCCTAGGCTGTGTATCCCTTAGTCGCCTCATACGTGTCCTATTCTAGGACGGAACCACACCCCAAATTTCAGCCTAAAAGAGTCTCAATTAGATACTCGCTTTTAATATACTTCTTAAATGAGGAGTTCTTTATCTGCGTTAATAATTTTAGCTTAAATAAACACAGGAAAATGGCAAACCACACAAGCGGCGAGCACGCCACTAAGTGATCCTAAGTTGCTACTCGCAAGTAGTAGACCACACTGTAAATGAAGTGAATTCAGCTCGAATTCTGCTGAAAACGCTGAATTTATGACTGAGAAGATGTCAACAGTATTTAGATAATAGTGGTTTTAAATTATAAAAATTAGTCCGCTATATCAAAACAAATATTTTAAAAAAATTATTAGTTATGCTTTTATTGTTTACTAGCTGATGCCCGCGACTTCGTTCGCGTGGCCGAACAATTTTTGGTAAGGAGTCAACATTATTAGAGAAACTTAATTGAACTTACAGACAAAGCGTAACGATACCTATACAGAAGATGCTCATACGACTGAAATATATATTTCCTATAGTGTAGCTGGACCATTATGACTTTTCTTCAGGTGTTCCAGATCTTTGATTTTTATACATCAACAGGAAATGCTCATCAGGCTGAACAACGTAAGGCGTCATTTCTGTATTTTCTATAGTTTAACTGTACCCTCATTGTTCTTCATCAGATGTTCCAATTTTCAAAACCATTTCTACCCTATATGTTGCCCAGGCTTAATAGCTATATAACAAAAAAGTTTCATTCAAATCCGTCCAGTAGTTCCGAAGATTAGCGTGTACAAACAGACAGACATGCAGACAAACAGAGGTTTTTTTTTCAAATTCTTTCTTTGTTACTATGACCCTATCGTCTAATTTTGTTTTTATGTAAATATATTCAATGTACAGGATTTTTTTTCTACTGTTTTATGATATGTATTGATGTTTACTGGTCATAGTATATATAAGTAGATTATATAATATTAAGCCTATAATTTGCTACACAAACACAGAAACGAGCACAACTCATTCAGACCCAGACTGTGTACGCCTAATTGGAGGCAAAACAGTATTAGTACTAATAGTACTTGCATGAGTACTATAACTATACTATACCAAACACCAACTAATGTAATCATGTTGGCTCTCAGAGCATTTTGACTGCAGCGGCCGCTGTCATTACGATCCGTCAATTTTCTTGAGGAAGGAATCATTTTCAAAATCATCAATCTATACTATTATTATAAAGAGGTAAGCGTTTGTGAGTTTGTATGTTTGAGGCGGGTAATCTCCGAAACTATCGAACCGATTTCAAAAATTCTTTCACCATTAGAAAGGTACATTATCAAAGATTGCTATAGGCTATATTTTACCTCATAATTTCCACGGGAGCAAAGCCCCGGGCAACATCTAGTCATTCATAAAATTGATATTACCACTTATTTTTAAAGCTAGATAGCAAAACTAATTATAATAATATATATTGTCTTTGTTTGTAATCGTAATGACAGCGCAGCCGCTGCGGTCGAATCGCTCTGAGAATCATCCATTACCGAAGTTTTACAAATAAAAAGGTTTTAATTAACCAGCAGACAAATATCAGTGTTTTACTTATTTAAATTTTGAATTAATTTATTTCTTCTTTTAGTGAAATCTCGGATTTTACAAGCAATACTAATTAGTCCCAAAATAATAGTTAACTTAGAAAACACACGCGAAAGTTTAATATTGGAGTTTGAGTGAAATAGAAGTTCTCAATTAAAATAGTTCGCAACAGTTCACTACATACAACGTCGGACGTGTTAATGAGATTTTAACTTAACACGTTTCAGCTCAACATTCCTTTGTTTCCGCACTATTACTGGTTCTACTGTACTGTTACTGGGACGTTTGCTTTTGATTAAGTTCCTTTTCTTTTACTTTTGAAATTAATTTTTAACTAAGTAACATAAAATTAATGGTTGAAAAAGTTATTGTCTTACGAGCCACAATAAAGTCACAGTCCAATTCTATTTTCAAATAAAGATAGATACATCCCTTTCATTTTTTTTTTCAAATCTATAAATAAATTCAAAAACGTGATTCTTGTCGATGGGGTATTTTTCTATCTATGACAATGCAGGAAACATCCCTATTGACGTCATTAAAAAATAACTTTCAAAGAGCAAGTGAAAAAGAAAAGGCGTAAATCTTCACAGCCTTTTCTTCATAAACTTAACAATGCCACTCTGAAAATTATTAATCTACAAAAGTCACATGTGACATGCAATTTTCTTTCTTATCGAGTGTATTATTGTCAACACCTGGTGTCAGAATTTAGTCAGAACGCCTGAAAGCATCTGACATGACTTGACATGTACATCTTATGGTAAATAGTCACATGTACACACTAGAAAGCTAAATAGTCAACCAGTGTGTAGGATTCCTCACGATCTTTTTACAAGAAGTGGTGGTCTATAAAAACTACAACACATTAATCAGATATACAAGCTCATGTGACACCAGTAGTATTCGAACCTTTAGATCATAGACAGACGTCACTGGACCACCACTTTCAAACGTGTGAAATAATATATCTCTTTACACACACTTCTCTTTTCGACGTTTCGACAGATGTTGTAAATGTCGAAAATTTTCCCGCCTTCCAAGACATCGTTAATCACATTTCGAATGTTCTAGAAGCAATCAGCAGCAAACAAAGACTCGGATTGTCGCTTCATTTTTCACTGCGAAGTCAAGAAGTTTAATATCAGCACCATGTGTTATTAATGGACACACTTTGTGATAGAAAAGTCGGTAATCTAAGACGTTTGTTCCAGTGTAGATACGTTATTAATTTGTTATTTTTACAAAAATATTTTAGCGAATGTTTTTATATTTATTTATTCTCTCTCTCTCTCTCTCATCTCTTCATGGCTGTGACGCCACGAAGTATGTGGTCAGCATAAAAAATAACCTTAAAATCTTGAATATTAAGGTATTATTTTACAACCCTCCTTGGGAATAAAAACGAAAATTTTAATAATTTATTAACTTTTGATGTTTTTTCATGTTAACAATTTGACCTATATTTGGTTGTTCATAAATCGAGAGTAACATAATTGGATATTACGTGTATTGGCAATTGAAGACATCTAGCAAAGCACCTATAATATGACGTAAAGGAATCATCATCTAGCTATAACCTATTAACTTTTACTCATTCGCCACGCGAAAAAAAATCAACATATTCTTTTCTTACACTTTTTTTACACTCTTATACGCTGTGAGTTTTAGCGGATCGACATACATTGCTAATTTTTCCTTGCGGTAACAAAAAGGTCACGTGCAATCTACGCAATGTCCGTTTCTTAATATCGACATCTATCAGAGATAGTGTACAATACCAGAATACTAACGTGTCTCTTGCTAAAACATCATAGGACGTAATAGAGCTGCCACAAGCTGATGGAACTGAGATTCTATTAAAGTTCGCAACTTATATCGAAAGACTTAGAATACTTTAAAAAGTTTAAACGTTTAGTATTCTGCTATAGTGTGTTACTCAAGTCAGCCAACGACATGAAAGGTCAGGACAAGGATGGTTAAGCTTACTATTGGAACGTATTTTCAGTAACTGGTTCATTGACACTCAAATCTTTGAGGCAGTAATGAGGGCTAAGCCAAAATTATAGTAATAAAATACCATTATAGGTAATTCCATTAGTCTTAAACGTCGCTAACTAACGACAATCAATTAAACAATCGGAAAATTTGAATGTTACTTTTGATTCATCTGTTGATCGTATATATTCTCGCAAACGAAGCCGCATCTATTTATATTAAGTATTGTTATCTGCAATGATTCTTATTAGCACAACACATGCGTTCACTTTGTTGTTACAATTTATATTCGTCTGGGAAAATAAGTGTTAGAACCTTATTTGTAAACAATGTCAACAAATTGTCGTCAGTGTTGCCAATTTAATAAAACATCAGTCCTTACTGGTTTGGTCTGATGGTCCGATCAAAGACCATCAGACCACACGTCCGACCATAACGGCGAACATGGTCGAATGAATTATTGAATGATTAATTTTAATCATTCAATAATTCATTCGCAACAATAATTCGTGTTGCCATTTGAAAACACTATGGAATGAACGAATGAACTGTAAAACCGTTACAGACCGTATATTATTAAAGCACTTACATCGGCGTAGTCTTGTACACTATTGTATTGACTCTTGAGGAATAAACTCACTTCTCGTTATTTTCCTGATATTTTATTTTCGCTAATAGTATATATCTGATAACCTATATTTTGTCACTTCACTATAATATTGAATTTCAATCGATTGTAACTGAGACATCGAGTTATTGGCAGCAACTCGATTATCTGATAACAATATGTAATTCAAATTATGAAGCAACGTCGGAGTCTTTAGTAATTCGATAGTCAAACTGTTTCATGTACTACCAGCTGTTGCCCGCGGCTTCGCCCGTAACAGTAGACCTATGGCACTCTCCAGCTTTCCAACTATTTCTCTCTCTCTATATATATATATATCACAAAAAATCACCTCAATCTGTAGCTCCGTTTTGACGTGATAGACGACAAACAAAGACACTTTTACATTTATAATATTAGTATGGAAGTATGGAATATACAACAAACACGAGAAAGGGTTAATTTCTTTGCAACAACATGAGTTATTTTATATATTTACAAGTAGGTTTTTACCGCGGCTTCGCCCTTGATTGAATGCATTTTGAACCTCATTCACATGATCAACTAGAACTTAAATATACTTATAAAACTGAATAAAACGTAAAGGTTAAACAAGTTTCATATAATAAAATAGTACCTTTGGCAGTTACTAGTGACGTTCAGATATCGTCCGTAATTCTAGTTTCCAATAATTTCTTGGAAATCTCCGGTTTTCAAGCGAAGTTTCGGTTTTCAAGAACAGACCTCAAAGACCAATCAACATGGTGAAATCTGATAAACAACATTATATCCAAGACATATGTGTACATTATACAGTTTATAGCCTCACATACACGCCAGGAACGTACCACATGCATGTTATGACCGACCCGATGCAAAAATGGTCATAACCGAGTGTTTATGCAAATCCGGGGGTAATTTTGAAACGAGACCTTATTCTGGGACTTGTTATGTACACGTTGGTATATTTTTAGACGGTGTTTTGTACCGTAAGATGCTGGTATTTTCATATTACTTACCAAGCAAGAAAATTCTTGTAATTGTTATGGTAACCGTAATTCCATATGTTCAGATTTTCAAATGTTACAATTGCCCAAATTGAGAGACCAAAACAGATTTGCAGTAAGACAAGGAAGAGTGAAGATGTTACTTCAATCAAAAATTGCAAATTACCGACGCTGTGGCTTGGGAAATAAGGAATTAGCCGTGTCTAGCTCGTCGCGTGTTGTAGAAAATTAATAGTGATTAATATGGCAACACCAAGCTAATGTTTCCGAGAAATCTCGACCGGTATTTCTAGAAAACCAAGCTAATATGGTACAAACGCGTAATCTTTGCTACATTAAGGGCTTATCGGATTTGAGGCCAATGAAGTGCTAAGTTAGTATTTAGCTGAATGCTAGGCTTTCTCATACATATAACAAGAAAAGACAAGTATTTATTACCTATACCAAAACAAAAATCCTTTGGAAATATTTCATACTCTTATGAAATTGATAAAAAGTTTATTTCGAAAAGCCTGCTAAAAATATTTTTAGCCGTGGTTAAAATCCATTAGCACCTAGAAGTTTTGTTCCATTCTACATGAAGACCACCATACTCGTTAGTATGTATGTGTAAATAAGTTAACCTCATGCCGGAAGAACCTTAAAAGTAACGGTTAGTTCCCGCACTAAAACAGACATATAAACTAAAATATAGCTGGAATAAAATCTCGTCCGGGTTCATGACTAATTTTGCGAATGACTTTTTACACCATTACACCCGGATCCTGGGCTTAGGACAATGATTATGGAAGAGAAAATCCCTTAATTAAAAGTTTAATCCCGAAGGAGATGCGCTGACCAGTGCTCGTAACTCGGCGACTTTCGTTCCAGCGCTCCAATGTTATTCCTTTTGATTAGAAAATATCGTGTCTATGTCGATGTGCCATTTACCACAGCATAGTAAATTTGTCAACAAAAAATGAGTCATAGAATAACGGTCAACATAACAGTAAACATTATCAACATTATCAAGTTATCAAATAAAAATACCGCTACCAGAGAAAAATATACATATATACTATTCGATTCGTAAATTCTGGAATCAGAGGCAATATTGAAGACTCGCATGACTTTCCCAGTGACCAACATATGAAAATCAAATAAATCGATCAATCATATACCTAATATAAATCTATTTAGCCACCAGTCATACATATATTTTTTATACTTGTCTTTTCCAAAATAAATTGAAGGGTGTCTCCAATTTCTTTGTTGTTCGTAGTCCATAGAGAAAATCGTCATGTGATCAAAGTAAAGTAGTCATGTTATAGAATGTGAATGAATTATGAAAGTTCGGATGTTCATTTTAATAGAATTTTGTTGAAAACTTTCTGTCGGTATTAGGCCCACTGACGGGCCTTCATTTTATTTGATTATATTCACGGAATAGTCCATATATTGCTAGTGGTAGTAATTGGTAGGAATGTCTAGTTTTCCTTATCCTTACATATTATAGACCAAAGTCCACTGCCGCGTCTGTTTGTCTGTCTCTTTGCGAGAAACTCAAAAACTGCTGCACGGATTTTCATACGACCCTGTATTGTGTACAATGTAGGTACATTAAATCAACACAGGTTGATGGGAGATTTAAACGCTTCGATCAATGTACGAGTTAGAATTTTCTGATACGAATTTTTAAATCTCTCGTACAACCTCTAATGCCGGCTACACATTATCACGGTGATGTTTGCCGAATTTTGCTTATTCTGTATACATTGCTGGTTTTTTCATTGCGGTAAATAAAAGTTCTCATACAAACTGCGCAATGTACGCAATAATCGCATCGGCATCTCTCTGAGTTCGTCGATACTATGAAGCCGGTATAATGTCTGACCGACCTTAGGGAGATAATACTACATTTCCACAAAAGTTTTCTCAAGTATTCATCTTTGAGAAATATTTTTCCTTGTAATGTCCCGTCTAATTGGACATGGCATTACAATGCGACAACGCATCGGACTGAAGTTCAAACAACACACTTTTTATGTCAAGGGTCAAAATAACTACAGTATGTTGTAAGCGTAGCCAAGCAGACCATTATAACGATCTCATCGTGGGATTAACAATCCATGGCCTTGCTTTTAGGGTTACGTGCCTGTTTTTCAAAACAAACAGGCTTTTTCATCACATCACTTGTCTACACGCTCAGTCCATGATACTTTACTAATTTTTCGTAGGAGTAACTGCGAAATCGCGTCCAAGTATAATAGCTGAGCTTCAATTGTTTTTGCCTTATAGTCAACTTATTATAACCAAGACTAATAAATATGAGTAGACTATATAGAAACTATATTATAAGAATCTATCGTTGGTATTACCAATAGGTAATTACCAAATTGAAACTAACTAATAAGTAGGTAACTACAGTTGGAAATACATCTAACGCCGATAAATTTCAGTTCAGTTTTTACTGACATTTGTAAGAATCGGAAAATAAAAATTACTAGTTTCTGTCTTCCCCACGAGGAATAGACATGATTTAAGCAGTAAAGAACCCTCAAGCAAAAAGCAAAACGTATTTGGCCGTATTTTTTTTTCTCTTTTCCTGACCCTTTCATTCGTATTCGTTCGATTCTGTCAACAATTGTTTTGTTCGGTACCAATATTGTTTTCAAGCTTCAATTTTTCTTTTAAAAAGTTTTACTATCATCGATTATGTTAGGAAGATACTTTTATTTTTTGATAGGTCAATGAGTTTACATTTTATATACTATGCCAATTAATTAATATTTCACAAAAAAGCGATATAACTAAAATATTTGTATTGAATCATAAAAAATGTTATGTACAAGTATGATCAAATCATGCACAAAAGTAGCTTTGTTTTTAAATAAATACTGATAACCTATATTATGTATACATAGGTTATCGGTCAGACTGTAGCGATAATAGGTACCTCGCATAAAATGAAGAAGTTTACCTTCATTTACTTCGATATAACCGTCAAAGTCGTATTTCTTCATATTAGAACTTATGTCTAGAACTATCAATATATATATCAATCAATCTAAAACGCAAAATCTACGAAAATAAAGGTTCAAATTTTTCGGCAAAAATTGAATAAGTAAAAATATATAATATAAATTCTCCAAAACCAATGACAGCGAACCATAAAACTAGATAACCCAACCAAATTGAAAAGAGTAATACACTTCAATGATAGATTCTGTTGGCATCAGTAGGGCAAGCAAGTCACAGTAGAATATGGAACCTACCAGAAATCTTCCCCTCTAACTGGGTATTTACGCATATATTAAGTAGCTGGCTTGCAAGCTGCTGGCATGCGCAACGTGCTTTCACATTGGCATGACATCTACTTGCATGCGTATACAGCGGCGCGTGCCGCCCATGTGCAAACTATTGACATATGTATTTCTGCCAATGCGCTAAAGAGCGATAAACGTATGTAATCACTTAATGCAAAAGATTATATACAAATTAGCTGTTGCCAGCGGCTACACCCGCGGCAAAAAGCTGCCTATAACCTGCCAGTCTCCAGCTCTCCAACTATTATCACGCCAAAATACATCTCAATTTGTTGCTCCGTTTTGACGTGAAATACGGACAAATATACTTTCAAGTTAATAAAGAATATTAGTATAGATTACAAATATTGTATTGTTGTCTAGTATCTTTACCGAAAACAGCACATATGTGTTCTTATTTGTAAGTTTAAATATTGTATAATATACTGATTTTGTACAAAATTGCCTCAACAGTTTGAAGTATTTATTTAGCCTAGATACTGTGTATTTTGAAGCTCATAGATATAAATAAGTATTTATTTGAAGTCGCTTAAAAAACAACGTTTATATTGGCTTAAAAACGGCAATACATATTTATACAATCACATAACCTACTGACTAACTTCTACTATGACAACAATAAGGCTCGCAGCGAGGCAAATAACCGATTTCATCATTGGGACACTGTCGAATTATGTAAATTCGTGGTAAAAAGAGTATTTCGCGGCAGGTGCGGCGATCTCGAAGCCTTTGGGACAACCCTACTCGAATAAAAAAGTTAGACTATGAAAACGAAACAGCCGAAAGAAAAGTGGTGATCGGTTTATTCCTTATTTTTACCTATCAAAAATACTAGGCTGTGAAATACCTAGATAGATTCCTAAGGAAGGTTTAGATGTATAATTATATACTGAAAATTCGTCGTGATGTTGATGATATTGCTTTTTTGTTGAAAATAGCTTCTAATAAGGTTGATTCTCCTGAACTGCTCTCCAAAATCGCGATAAATGCTCCTCATTGGTTATTCAGATTTAATCCCCCTCTTTACATTCCAGTTGTATCGACTAAATATCGCAAGAACTCATTTATTTTGCGTGCAGGTAGTAATTTTAACAAATTTTCGAAAAATATTGACATTGATCTATATACTACAAGCATATTAAAAGCTAAACGATTAATTACTTTATGAATACTTGCTCCAGTAAAATGCTGGATAGGTTATTCTTTTTTTTTCTCTTTCTCGTATCTACTGAATCACTGTAGGCTTATTTGTAAAGTGACAGTAGTTTAATTGCTCAAATTTGTTATTGAGCAGGGCGAGTACGTAGTACTTGCTATTTATCTCCTTATTGTTAATTTTTTACTTTTGTTTTGAACAAATACCTACTTGTTGTTTTTTTTTTCTTGGTAGAGTGTATTAATGTTCAACTCATTTGTAAACATATACCGATTCTATTTGTGAGGCCCTATAATTGGCTTCAGTGTAACTATTCTTATTTACTATTGTATTGTTTGTTGTCGTTGGTCCTCCTAAGATAATAAAATAAAATAAATATCATGGTTTTAACCGAGCGAAGCCGGAGCAGCCTATTCTCATATAATTTTTAAAAGGTTAATATAATATTCAAAATTCTTTTTACACTACGTTAGCGTGATGTTTCTACAGCCCTAACTTAAACCAGTGATATAATACCGTCAAAGACTTTGGTATAAATCGAAGACATTAATATTTTCAAGAAACGACTGCGAGCGAGAGATATGGCGTTCTCAATGAGATTTATTGACTTTATATTACATTTATATCATTGTAAATTGTTTTGAGTTCTCTCTCTCATCTCCACATGTACCCAGGTGCCTTCGGGACTGTGACGCCACGACGCCCAAGGTCAGTGTAAAACGCAACCTTGAATATTTGACTTTTAGAAGTGGATATTACAATCGGCCATCTTTCTCTTGTCAAGCCTGTTTGGGAATGTTATGGGTCTCTAGCAGCTACCTATATTATGTGTTCCTTAGTCGCCTCGTACGACATACACGGGAGGATATGGAATGGTCCTAAGGCGGAAACACATGCAATTGATCTGAATGAAGTATTAATTGTTTATTATTTTGTAAAAATATATTTATAGTATGAATATACTTTCCATTGTTAAATAAATAATATTTTTTTATAAAAATAGGTTTCTGAAAAACGAACAAAAACAGTATTCACATTTGTTTTTGCAAGTAACATTGTAAGAACAGACAACCAACCCTGACCTATTTTCTTCACTTGGCAATTCCTGCATTTCAGCGCATGTAAGTAAACGGACAACTAAACTAGACAGGGTTGTCAACAGGCTAGATTTATCCTTGCATTTTGAGAATTTAATGAGAACTTTTGGATGCTGCTTAAGGAGCAAGTCCAATCATGCACCAAAGTACATGCACACATGCTTTATTTTTGTTCGGAGGGATAACTCTTAATACCTTTTTGATAAAAATAGTACATTGTTCACCGACGAAAGATATGGGATTTCAACGTAAGTAACATAACATAAGTGTTAATTATCCGAGTTGAGAATCTTACTTTCTGCCAAGCGACACATAGTGCGTTATACAACACCTGCCTATGAGGATAATTAAAAAAGAATTTAATAATCCATGGTATTAAACAATCTTCAATTCTGTCACTAGACGACGACATGTCAAATATATCATCAAATATCCAAAGAGTTTATATATTTTCAAGTTTTTTAAAATAATTGTCATTGCTGTCATCGTATTCTGATTATATAACCGTCATGTTATTTTTTGTTTTGCTGAATGACGTTTGTATTCAGCGAGGTTCTTATTTATTTCAGTCGGATTACTTTTCTTCTCAAGGAAGCAATTGATTTTCATACAATATTTCCGCCCGCAATTTTCGTTCGACTTCATTCATGTATTTCGCATCTAAATTTAAAGATGGAATATGATTATTTGTGAGCAGGTGTCGTATAAAAATACTTTCTAATGAACGATCTGCTTTGAATAGGTATTTGTGTCACCTGAATATGACCGACTTAAGCTCTTTGACGGCGCGAAGTGACAAAAAAATAATATAAAATACGGTACCATTTTATATTTTATCATTATTTTTTTGTGAAAGACACCAGCAACATAAATACGAACGACACACGGACCCCCATAATCTACCCTAAAAATGATAACCATTGGTGGCCCGTATCTATCATATATCATATACATCGGCCGAGAACTTAAAATTTTGCAGCTAATATTTAAAACTAAACTACACATGACAATACATGTCTGAGGCAGGTTTCAGAGGAAACCTAAAATATAGATTACTATGAATGACAAAGGTACAAATATACAGTAGAAGATCAAAAAAAATAGGAAAAATAATGTTTCAGTAGACAGGTAATCAAGAAAAGATAATTACAAATAAAGTGCACATATAGCAACGCATCTACGGAATTGTGGCCTTTGCACCAGAAACATTTCGAATTCAGCATCCTGAATATTTTAGTCTTGCATCTCGGGTTCCCCGCAAAATATTCTATCGATATAGAGGGCGTTTTATTTTTATTTCTCTCATATTTGTCACGTCATCCGAATACAGTATCTCGACGCCAAATTTTACTGTGGCACCGCGCACTGAATTCCAATATACAGCTTATTTGTTCTGCTAAGAATCTTATTCGGTTTTGTTCACGGATGAAATGAAAACTTTTGAAATGATGAAATAATATTGTGGTATTTATTGGGAACTAGATTTTGCCCAACCAAAAATTTGACGCCAAAGATTTTTCAACTACCACCTTAAATGCTGATAATTTATTTTAATCGATTCTATAATTTAAATATTCACATATGTATTTACTTGCATTTCGGTACTACCACTGTGAAGAAGAAATGTCGAAATTTAAACAAAATTACTTTCTTTCGGCATTTCGTCTTCTATTAATTCTATTCTCTGTGATTTAAGACATCACAGCAGCTGTAAATGAAACTCGCACAGATAAAAAAGAGTAAACATAGCCCACTTATGGTCACAGTTTGGTAGGAAATACTCAGATACAGGCAGCGACCAAGAAAACTAAAGACTATGAGGTATAACTGAATGAGATAGAAACTTTCCATACAACTTCCCGGCTCATCTCATACATAATAATATAATAATAACAGATTGGTCGTTGTAAAACCGTGCTCAAGATGGGCGTTTTTTTTCTCGTGTACCTATTTCTAATAGGCATATTTCTCTTTCTTGTATGAGCGAAACAGAAGATATATAGAAGTTTATAGTTTTCTGTGTCCATGGATAGAAATAATGTAAGAGAAACCCTCGGGTAATATTTACTTGGAAGCAGCTTTTTTTGCAAATGAGCACCGCTCCGAGGGTTCTAATGAGCTGTGGCTGTCCGGATTGAGCTCTCAATGCTATATTATTGGCAATGGGACAATGGAACTCGGGAAAAATCTGTATTTTCTTTCTTTGCTTTCGTGTTTGCTATCGACGAGTCTTATGAGATTATCCTTACCATCGACTTGGTAAAAATAACAGGTTTTCTTTTTACTTTTATCACAAGTACGGTACTATGGTAACCATAACCTGTATTGATATATATATTTTTTAAGTTATCCTTTGAATCCTTGGTGATTTTCATAAAAATATGCAAAGTGATCAAAAGCCGCAGTTATCATAAATATTCATATCCAACAGAGAACAGAACCTGAGATTCTTCAGCTCCGGATCTGCGTTTTCAAAGACCAAGGTAATAGCTTTAAATCCACCCCCCTTTGGCATATCCAATGTACAGTCAACTGCACATCAAACTATCTGACATAATTGCAAAATCGCGCGTATCACCTCTGCTTAGAGTTCCATGCAGGGTAACTTGAGATGCGGCTTGTCATGTCTAACAAATATTACATTTCAGATTTTCTCACATGCTACACACAAGTCTGTGGATTACACTTCCCTCAGCGATGTTCCCGAATAAGTGTGAAATTGAAGTCTTCAAGAAACTACTCTTCTTCAGTGCGTAGTATAACTTTGCTATTTACTTTCACACTATCCAGTCAATTCGCAGTGAGACATACCTGTACCATACATAGTCACAGTGCGCCATTGTGATGTAAAAACAACCAAACCGCAATGTGATTAGTTCGCAGCGTCTTACTTCGAATTGATTCGATAGTGAGAAGTGAAATGTCAACCCGCACTTCGCCCTCTTAGCGTCCTCTTGATAACTTGTATTATACGTGAAGTAAGTCGCCCCCTTTAATTCGTTCCCCGGGATATCTCATCAGCTAGATCCGGAACAAGCTTATCGACGCAGAATCACAGCCACTGCACCACAGTATTTGCATAGTGCATAGGATTTCGGCATAATGTCCGCCTTAGGCGTTCACTTGGCGGTTCGTTTCATATGCTCCCCTCCGTCGCAGATACCAATGTCTATGTTTTGTATTTTCCCTGCAAAATTCGCTATGGATTGTAGGTGGCAAGTAATAAATACAAACGAACTGTTATTTTAATATCTTAAAGGCACTATTTGTTCGTTGAATAAAAGTGACTGATATCCCTACTTGGGATTATTAAGTTCGCCGTTGTACGTTTCATTCTAATTTATGTTTTTTTTTTTTTTGCAGTCAAGCTATTATAAATAAACAATACAAGATATGTTTTTCAAGTTCTGTGTCATTATAAACCATTGAAATTTATTATATATATTGAAATAAGTTATGAAACGTATTTTGTCATTAAAGCAATTTTTCACCATTGTTCAGTATACACTTTGAGCAAAATGCTCTATTAAAATTCTTGGAATATTTTTCTATTTGGAATAAGTAGCTGAAGAGCAAAAAACTGATCGATTTGAGAACGAGAATTATATGATAATTTCGATGTTTTAAGTACGTAAATAGTTAGTAAATTCTATATATGCACTTACATGCATACACGTATGTAGCTACGAAATTAAGATTTAAGTATATTTTATCGACTTCTGTTTTTCAAAAATGGTACTGTTATTTTTATTATAATTATATGGTCTACTTAGATTCTAACATCTGTGCTGTGGCGGATTAACACAATTGCCAGTATGCAATTCAAAATTTGCCGCCTCTGCTTGTCATTTTGACCTGACATTATTAACGAAAGGTCCTGTCATTATCGCACCGCAATCCAAATATAATTTTGTATGTAAATAATTTAGTATTCCGACCTAATGTTGAGTTTCAGTTTTGGTCCTTAAAATTTGATTTCGGCCAAGAATCTAGCCAAAATTAAAATAGTTATTAACATCAAGGTGAAGCCAAAATATAAATATTTTTTTAGTTAAAAAGAATATTATGACCAAAAATCATGATGATTCCAATAGTTTCCCAAATTTTCGATGGGACACTAGTAAATACCTAATTGCTCAATGATCCATAACAACTGGTACCTAGAACTTTCTGGAATCTAGACCTGGCGATATGCCAAGACAGTTGGGATGTGTCTGATTCATGGATCGGAGCTGTGATATGATTACATAGCGAATGTACTGTGACAGTATCGAATTTGTTTGAAATATTAGGTACACGTTTTCAAAGAAACATTTTACGTTTGCATAGAACAAATATTCAATTTTTCTTTTGAAATTAAGCTTTCTATACACCATGCAATTTAATAGACAACTTATATGTAAAAAAATAGTCATCATTGTGTATATGACGAAGAACAACAAATTCAGAAACAAAATAACCTATTTTCTGAGTGAGGAAACGAGCAAAGGAAGCTGTGTGCACTGCAGCCATTTTTTTCACTGCGAGACATTTCGTTTCGTCGGATTCTGGTACAATGTAAAATTAAGTTACACTTCCGGGATGCATTTTTGTTTCCTCGGATATTTTATTACGGTTACATTTTGAGGTTAGGTTCTTTTTACGCGAACTGACACAATGTAGGACACTGTAGGACAAGTGATGATGTTAACATTATATATCATAATGTTAACAATGTAAACATATTAATCAAGACAAATATGCGGACAGAATTTTCATCCGATTTTAAGACAAATTTTAATATGTCGATTCTTAAGCGAACTTAAATTTAAATTTGTGATTAAAACAGACTTGAGTGAAATTTTGCAAATTTGATGCGAGTCACGTATAATGGCGCCATGGATTCGCAATTAAAGCCTAGAAATGTGCTGTACGCTCAGCAAGTTTTCAAAATTAGATACTATAAATAGGGTTGTCAGATCACCAAAGTTAATAGCCGCGCGCTATCATTACGATCCATCAATTTTCTTAAGGTAGGAATCATTTCCAAAATCAATCATTCATAAAATTTACATTGCAATAGTACCTACAGATTTTAAAGATATTAAAGAAATAATGATTTTAAAGTCAGAAAGTAAAACAAACAATAGTCATTGTTGAAATTGGAAAAATTGTAATGACAGCGCGGCTTTAGCGTTCGAAACTAGTAGTAGTGAGAACCAACTGTCCATCTTTATCCAGACGCCTGGCAACCCTAACATGTGTTAAGTTTAATTAATTTACATAATAGTTACCTATTTGAGTACCATTTCGATTTGAAAAGTAGTATTCTCTTATTTTTTGGTATAACTTATCCAATCCGATGGTACGGAATCCCCTTGAGATTGCGTAGTTGGTCCGATACTATTTGGCAAATAGGTAGTGTCTCCAAGTTAAATGCGTTAACTTTGTGATTTGCCCTCTGGGAAGCCTGCTATACCAGTGTTACAATTGGCTGTGTATTATTTTGTTCATAAATCATTCTTGCTTATGTTCGACAATTTATATAAAATATGAGATATTTGAAAACATAATTTGTATTGTATCATATTCTATTTATAGGATAACATATACTTAAATTGTCGTTTTTGAAACGATTTCTTATCTGGATTCCCATTTGATTCCATATCATAATAATTTATGTTTATTTTTATACTTTAAAATATATCTGTATTAGTTTCGAGATATAATAACGTTACTAAATATAGAATATTATACTAACCATAATACCGTTTGAATACCTATTCCGAATCAACAAGAAGAAGGGCTCGGATACCGTTAATTTTTGATACCAGCTCCCACGTTTTCCTTCATAGTCGTATTCCTGAGACTGAGGGTCGTGGTTACGTGGAATGAAACACAGACAACAACTTTCTTGGCACTATTAATGGAGTGGTTTACCATTGCCTTCTCCTTCTGCAGGTTACCAGGTGTATACAAAGTCTTATAGCACGAGTAGGATTCGAACCTGGGACCATTCGATACACAGGCTGGGACCGGTTTTAACCAATACCACCACCCCTTCAAGCAACTCCAGCACTTCTTACATTTTGTAAAGAGCGTTTTCATTATTTTAGCCAGATCAAAAAATACCGGTTTCGAACCCTGTGCATATTCGGGATATTAGGAAGTACCTAGCTGTCTTTAAAAAAATGCAAACAAAAACGAGAAACAAATCAAAACCCTTTTCAAAAGGCCTTTGTTAGCCACGGAAATGAGTCGGGGTCTATAGAGTGGCCAGAACAATAGTTTTTGATGTCCGACTCTCGCATGAAAGGGTTAAAAAATAATGTCGACATACAAATTAGTTTTAAAGTTGGCCCGTTGCTCCCGGTCGGGTGCTAATTGTACAATTTTTGGAATTTATTTTCGCCAACTGTTGTGCGAATGTGCTGTAGTTTGCTTTTTTTTTTGGTGACATTTTCTTGTTTTGTTACGATTTTAATTCAGGATTGTGTTAACACTTTTATCCGAAATGATACTGATATTTAAGGGACTTTTCCCTTAAATATCAGTATCATTTCTGACACTTTTCAAGACGAACTGGTTCGAATTTACCCTGAAATGGAAAGAATTAAACATAAAAGCGCTTCTTACAACTTATCATGGTTTAGTGGAATCAATACTTAGATATGGAATAATTTTTTGGGGCAATTCGACGGATAAGGATATAGCTTTTAAAATGCAAAAACGCTGTATTCGCGCAATGTTTAGACTCCAAAGCACTGATAGTTGTCAGCCGTTTTTTAAAGAACACAAATTCTTACACTTCCGTCACTTTACATACTTGAGGTAGCAACATTTGTGAAAACCAATGCTCATTTATTCCCTCGTCTAGCTGATGTTGTATTGAGGAATCATCGAGATATCTATCGATTATGCATGCACATGTATGTATGGCACCAAAAATGTACAACAAAATTCCAAATCAATATAAAATCTTAAATTTCAATCTATTTAAAAAGCACCTCAAGTCTTTATTAACTGTTAATGTTATTATACTTTAAATGATTTCTTTAATGATAGACTCTGATAGAATTTAGTGTTAGTATATATTATAATTCTTTTTTTTGTTATTTGTAGTGGATAGCATGCTCCTCTTTATTTATTTATATTTGCATATTCGGTAAAACATGTAGGTTTAATTCATTTTGACATCAATTTGTATATTTGTACTCATAACGTCCTCTTCTTTTACACGATGCGTACACGCTATGGGAGAAAGAGACAAGATGTTGACGTTAGTAACGTGCTACGCGTTTGCATGTTTCGTGATAGACCACCTGATATACTTGTATTTGTTCACAATATACTTGGTCAAAACTTTATATTATTTAACTAGTGCTTTGTCAGCTTCGTATTTTCAAGTCTTTTGTCCATCACAAAGTGAAACAGCTGTTCACACTTTTCATTTCATATCAGTAAGTAGCACTAAATACTAGCGGCACAAGCTTAAATTGTATGTATGTACTCCTGTATTATATGGTGCAATAAAGGATCCGTTAGATTATTTGTGTAAAAAGGGTCTCAAAATAAAAGTAATATTCGAAATCCATCTTTTTATTTGACGGCTTAATTCCATATTTTTAATTATTTCTATATAAACTCTATTGTAAATTACTTATATGTAACATACGCGTAACACTAGTAAAAATATTGTTTATCCACAATACATCAGTCGATACTAAGACTTAAGACATGTGTGTTACTACAAAAAAAAATTAAAACAATGTCCAAAAACTTGCAAAATACATAATCAGCCCAGAATGAAAAGATAACTGGAAAATGTAATTTTAGCACGTGACATCTAATTGTTTGAATGTTAACCTTTAGACATAGTTTTAATCTTTTTGTAATAAGACGGTTAATTTTTAATTGCTTTTGCTATCTAACATATAAATATACAATTCTGTAAAAAAAAAACTAACGCATGGAAAGAGAACTAATTTTCTTTTATGTATATAATTTGACAGCATTCGAAAATATTATGTAGGGTGACGCATTGTTTTCAGAAAATAATTGTATCAATACACTATCATAATAAGAAATAAAAATAATGTACTTTTGGCCTATTTCAAACTTTTTGTGCTCAACCAGTATCAAATAGTATAGGTTTTTAGTTTTTTGTACCTGAAAAGGTAAAAAAAGTGAAAACTCATTTAAATAATCTAACATATTTAGTTATCGTACAATTTTGAATATTTTTAACAATATAATCACATTTAAAAGACATTTAAATTTATAATCTTGTTATATTGAAAAAATATATTCCAAAGCATTCAAATAAAATCTCTTTTAAATGTCAACCATTATGTTACACAACCATACCACTTTCATAAGCATCAATCAATATTAAAAATAAAAAATGACATGTACAAAAGTGTAAAAAAAATCAACATAACATAGTAGGTATTACAAAACTTCAATAGCTGAGAATAATTCTTATTTTAAAGATTACAGAGCCATCTCAAATCTTGTTGTGAATTATTATTATTAAAATTAGAAATGTCAATATTCTATTAACAATAGTAGTCGTAAATTAAACGTTATATTGAAATTAAAACTACTGAATTTGAATACATGTACATTTAGACACTAAATAAAGTAGGTACAAAAATGTTTCTTTCCTTTAATTTATTCTATTTTAAAAGCTTAAGCTGTTTATGTGGTCCACACGACACGAATTCAATCAATGACTGCATAAAAGTTGAGGAAGTACAACAGTTAAAACAAAGAAAATATTTTTTGAGTTTAGTGGGCGCTTTCGATAACCGCCAACAAAACTACCGCCATCTAGTGGCAACGTAAGTTAAGTAGCTGAAATGAGTTTAGCATTTGTAATTAATTTTAATTAAATATGCAATTTTCAAAAATCGAACTAAAAATTTCACATTTTTACACAGTATGAAAAAGTATCGCGTGTACAACATGTTTAAATACTATATTTAAATACATTATTCTAATTGAAATCCTTTACATTATGGCAGTGACTTGCAATTTGCATGATAATGGCGACAATTTTTCACATACAATTGATACAATTATTCAATTACTTCGTGAAATCTCACAAATATCGTCACCATTAGCCGCTAAGTACATCAATTTAATAAAATTTAACTATTTATACAAGGACAACAACGATTACGTTATAGTTATATTATTGGAATGTAAAGATGGTAATTTAAATTATATTTACGCTATATTTCACATAATTTGTTCCATCATGTGTAAGTAAGTCATTAACCTTTTTTGTTTTCAATATTAAGGTGTATGCAGACGAAACTCTTGGAAAAGGCGTTTTGAAAATATATTGAGAATAACTCATCAAAAGTAAGAGTAAAAATGTTAAATTTAAGGAGTTTTATGCTCAATAGACTAATAAACATAACAGTTTTCGTCTGCACGAACACTTAATAGTCGTCACTCGTTTCACTCAGGTAAGTATTGAGAGCTTTATACATGGTATTTTTTTACATTGCACAAATTTCGTGAGCTCACACGGGTGGTGAAACTATGTCGGTATCCAAAGAAATCGAAGTCGAAATATGACAAATATCGGGCTCCTGAAGAAATTTGGTGTTCAATGAGCGGATTTTCGTTGTAAAATTTTATGCAATGAAAAAATTACCCTGTATAGTATATATTTTGGCAAAAAACTTCCGACAACTTTTGACGACCTCCGTGGCTTAATGGTCATCATGCCGGACTGCTACAGTGGAGGTCCCGGGTTCGAATCCCGGTCAGGTCAACATGAAAAATGATCTTTTTCAGATTGACCTGGGTCTTGGATGTTTATCTATATATGTATATGTTATAGAATATAGTATCGTTGAGTTAGTATCCCATAACACAAGTTTCGAACTTACTTTGGGGCCAACTCAATCTGTGTCATTTAAAAAAAAAAAAAAATTTTTTTTTAAAAAAAATCTCTATATGTATCGAGTTGTAAAAAAATATGGACATGTTACAAAGCAAATTATTATTAAATAAATTGTAGATTCACTATTTTGTTCATGTTATTAACGTATTTTATGGGTGTTTTGGTTCTATAAAAATGTTTAATTGAATGAAGGAATATTTCTCTCTCAATGAATATTATTTTTCCCAAATCCATGAAATGCACGTCAATATAGTGCTATCATTTCCAAATAAGTATTTGTTTTATATATTCTCAGATGTTTTTAGGTTATAGTTTTATATTTAAATCGGTTTATTTATATTTCGGTTATACAAGTTAAAATATCATTTATAGTGATAACATTCGTTGATATGCATAATTATAAGACACCTTGTACATTATCCTAATTGAGATACTTTAAATACAAAAGTAATCTATAATGTACCTTACAAGTCGAGTAACATCTATTTTATGTACATATTTACATGCGTATATAATTATAGATATAAAATATAAAAAATCATTGATACTACTCTCACATTAGTTTTAAATAGTGGCCAATTAGCGCAAACGAATATACTAAGCTCTTCTATATATGAGAATAAAAACAAAACAAACATATAGTTCGCACATACTGAAATTATATTATGTCCTGCCATATATACCTAATGTGTCAGTTTGACGTATACCGTATAAGCTGCTTTAAGAATCTTTTTTTTTTATAATCATGATGGAACCTTCCAAAAATAGTATGAAAATAAAAATCATTCATTTTTAACTTGATATTTTTATTTAAAAGTTTTACAGAAACGAAAAAAATTAAACTTATTACAATCACAATTATCTTGTCATATATAAATACGACCCTGTTGTACATAATAATTATTTAAACCTGTTTGAACGTTATCAGAAATTACTAATGCATAAAAATGTCCTTTTTACCTAAGGGTCCAAAGATCAATGGCGAAAATAAAATAAAAATTATATAAATTGAAATTAAAAAAGTCACAACAATGGCACAGCTATATTTAATAAAAATTAGGCACAAAAATTGACGACATCAATTAAAAAATAAAATACGTATATGCATACGAAAGTTTAAGAGTAAATCTAATACAAGAACGGACTTTTTAACCGGCTTAACATTATGACTCAGTCAGTTTCTTAAAATTATCCGATAATTACTTTAATTCTTATGCACGTCAAGTAGTAGTTCAGTTAAACTTAATACATATTCCTAACATTTAAAGTATAAAAAGTCACACGAACATTCATAACGTTTAATGAGCCCGTGTATACGAATCGTTTACATACTTTTTAATTAAAACGAAAAAAAAATTACTTCTAAAACGCCTGTGAAAATTACAAATATTTCAGTTACATTATAAACTTTGTATACATGGGTGCAAAGTAATCACATCGATAACATTTACCTATCATTGCAAGTCTTAGGCCAGGGGACAAACGCTTGTGATAAAACAGTATCTCAAGATACGTACGTTCCTGAATACAGGAAGAAACAAACAGAAATTACCATTCACGAATAGGCCGAAATCATTGAACATACAAAAAATGGAACGCTTACACTTATCACAGGCAATCATTATTATTAATCGGCGTTAATGTTGACTGTCGTATCCTTAGGACGGTGGGATCCATCTCTGCCAAACGTTACACTTAACACTCTGAACTTAACGTAATGTAAGGCATCTCAAACTTGGTCTGTTCCAAGCACTGGCACTGGCGTTGTCCTTTACACTAGAGTTATATAAGGATGGGTTTGGTTCGGCTACACGAGCCACGCGTGCTGCTAGCACCAAGACTCTTCATGTGGCACTCTGTCGTCGTCAGAGTCTCCATACATATCCGCCAATTTACGGAACCTCGGCCCGAATGTAGACAAATAGTTGAATTTAAGATCCCCGTCGTCCGTGCCTACGGAAAAATATTCCTTTGTAAAAAAAAAAACAATATCTAAACTAACAGCAAACAAAAAGTAATAGGATTACGTTGTTTTGTAATATAGCTTTTTTTTGTAGAGCGAACAACGTGTGCAGAGTAATCCAAATAGACAACTTTTGTTTCGAAAATCGGAAATAAATTCTGGCTAGCAATAATCTGAAATGTGAAGCTTTGAGTTTAACAACATGTCTAGTGTACAAAGTCAATGTTTACTAAGAATGAGGTAATATTTAAGTATAAATAAGTAAAATTTGAGAAAAAAAATACTTACAACTAGCAAGCGAGGAGAGCGATCCACTAGTGTTGCCGTCTCCCTCATACGCGTAGTGTCGGACGTCGTCGTACGGGTTTATATCCGGATCTCTGTCCAGCACCGACTTTTTGTCATCTAAGAATCCGGATATATCTGGCGCGGCCCCTTTTAAACCTAAATGAATAAATTTATTAATTTACAAAGTAAAAGTATGAAAATAGATAAAAGGTCAGAGCCTGGCCTATCATTGGCCAGGCTTGGGCAATGTAATGAAAAGGGAAGAAGGAGTAGCACGTGACAATAAGGTGATAAATATGAATTAGACAATTTAATCGACAGTTAACACACTAAAATTAGTGCGTTAAATTGGTAAATTACCGTTGTAGAAATCCAATTTCTATTTACCCTCACGGAAAACATGATCAATAAATATGTAGTATAGTAGGAAGACCGTGACAAAGATGGCGGGATAACGTATTCCTGCGGAGATGACAGCATACTGCATGTAATTTTTTGGAAGAAGGAAGGGCATTTAGCTTTGGGAAACAAATATAGGTTAGAAGAAAACTATATATGATTACCTGGAGCATACATAAACGAGGGGTCCGTATCAGGCGGGGGTCCGTCATACATCTGCCTGAGCACGTGGAGGTCGTACCCCGCGTCCCCCTCGCCGCCCCCCTCGTCCTCGTAAGCTATGATGTTCTCCCGGATATCGTCTAGCTCCTTCTCAGCCCATGCGTCTGCGCGGCGACGGTGCACGACCACCGCTAAGAGTAGGACTGAAAGAAATTGCTTTGTGAGTATTTTAATTCAATAAAAAAAATTATTTCAGGTTAAAATTGTCACATTTACACATTTCTGTTTTTTAATTAATTTTATTTTTATCATTTATTTACAAACTATTGTTACATAAATTGCTATGCTTAGTAGTTTATAGCGTTTGAGATACTAATAAGTATTAAATATGTATTAAATTTATGAATTGACACTGAACGACCTCTGCTGAGAAAAAATACCGAAAAAAACAAATTTTAATTAGTGTTGTTCCCGTCATGCCAGAAGGGTTATAAAATCTACATAGCTTTAGTTAATCGCTTAAATAAAACCATTACTCACGTTAAGATGAGATAAACTGGTGTACAACGTGAATTTCAAAAAAAGTTAAAAGTAAACTTATTGTATTCAACGTAAACATTTTGAATAAAACTGTAACAGAACCAAGGCTTATAGCTAGCAAGGGGCTGAAAATGATGATGACGAAACGTATGATATACTCACTGACTAAAATAGCTATGCAGACTAGTATAGCAACCAGGAAGTTTGTGTCAATGCCGAAGGTGACCGCTGTGAACATGCTACGCTGGCAGCTTGGGTCAGCATTATGGTGAACTGAGGGCTCGCCCAAATTGTATACCTGTGTAGGAATAAATTCAAATACAATATCGTTTAATGCCAAAATATAACACACAAATACAGATTTTTTATTCAACTAAGCATGATATATTGACGTCAAAAATTTACTTAAAACTTAAGTCTACGGCCGACTTCCAAAGCGTAGGTGAAAAAGCATTTTATCATTATATCTATACTATTATTATTATAAAAAGGTAAGCGTTTGTGAGTTTGTATGTTTGAGGCGGGTAATCTCCGAAACTATCGAACCGATTTCAAAACTTCTTTTACCATTTTAGAAAGATACATTATCCAAGATTGCTATAGCCTATCTCAATATTCCCACAGGAGCAAAGTCCCTAGCAACATGTAGTTATTTGTAAACATGAACACAGTTCTTAACCTACATTTTCCAAAGGAATTAAGGAAAATAAAATATGAATACTTACGAAATCATTGTAGGTGAAATTGCTGATGCAGCCCACGAAAGGCATGTTGGTCGGAGTGTGCCGCCATCCGAAGGTCCTCGCGAGGTGCTGTAGGTCGATGCTCGAGCCGCCCACTTGCAGGGGCCCGTTTACTATAACAAAATATAATTATTAATAGTAGATTAGTAGCCAAGCCACCCTCGAACTATAGGGGCACGAGCGCAGCGAGGGCGCCTAAATATCTCGGGCTGCAGTTGATGCTTACACCCGAGCTAACTACTCTGCTTTACATCTCGATTGTGAGGTAAGTAGAAAAAAACGTAATTATAAAAAATCCCAAAAACAAACAATATTTAAAGTAAAAGTTTTCTATTTCCGCCTTTTTTCATTAAAAAGAACCAAGTAAAGAACTTTTTAATTTTTTTTTCAAGAACGAAATTGAGCTTCGCCGTTCGATGCCTATTTAAAATTGATGACTATTATATTCATACGAACACAAGGCTGAATAGCGAAGCGACCTCTGGTCATTGGGCTGAATGCATGATGTCTATTGCCAGTATGATGGTTAGATGTACGCGAACTTTTTGAAAGACTGAAGTGGGTTTTTTTTTTATTACTTACTGCCCTAGGGCTTTTCTAGCTACATTATTACCCTAGAGCACTAATTGGTCACTTACAAGCCCCATTTGGGGGTAATAAGGACCTACTTACCGAACATGAGAGATGTAAATATTTCCTCATAAATATTTCCTCAATTAATAAGATTGTATCAATTAAGAAGCGCTCTCTCGTTTCGGAGGCAAAATCCAATTTGGGGTCACTGAGCCAGAGCAAGTACTTATTCGAGATAAGTCAAATTGTTACTTGATGAAATTTTTATCCTTATCTGTTCTCCTGTCTGTTCGCGATAATCTCAAAAACTACTGACAGATCTTCATGTGGTTTTGAGGAGGGTCTACGTGTATGATTTATTATGTTTTTACCGTAATTACGGCCCGTTAAAAAATTGTGAAAATTATATTTACTGCTGAATTGAAATCGAAGAAATTTTCATTATAATGTTCTAATGATTTTATATCATGTTGAATCGTTGTAGTAGACATGCTGGAGACAATTGCCCAACAGTGGGGCAAAATGGGATAAACAGTTAATACAAAAATTAGGTATTTATTTCATCCAAATAACTATCGAAGTTCATGTTCGGTGCTGGGAAAATATACAAAATCAAATATGCTAAAGACGGGAGGTATAATTTATCAGTTCTTTGATTAACTTAATTAAAACTTTTATGGAATGTTGATGCCTAATTTATATTTAATTAACTTGATGAAAATATTTTTTTAATAATATATATTTTCTTGTAATGATAAACATACTATTACCATAAAAGAAGATTATCAAAAGACAAGCACTTCCTCTTACCTATACCCATAAGTTTCAGCATTAAATAATTTCTGAGATAAATTGCCCGTTTAAATAAGTAAAATTTACACATTAATTGCCTTCGTCTGAAATTCAGGTGAATATAATTAAAACTTGAGCAAATTGTATCGTCACAGACTCGGTTTAAATAGCCATTCAATTTATTTTATTTTTATTGATTATGAAGCAGTTTATATTTATTACAGTTAAAACGATAAAAATAAAATGTAGGAATGAAGGACGTCATTGAATCGAGAATTTGAATTCGTAAAAAAAATGTTGGAACGAAATTTTAAAAATGAAACTTTAGAGTGTGTTGTACCAGTAAATTTCGATGTTAATTTTGAAGTTAATTTTAAAACCTGCGCGCCGATAAACTAAACTAGATAAAATGGTGCACTTTGCGTTTTTCTACACAGATTAAGGTCAAAGTTGAATCATGCAACACATCCTTGTTCTGCTCATGAATTGAAGTACCCTGATATATTCTTTTGGTCGTTTATCGTATTACTTTGTTCATTTAATAGTTTGTTATTTTAAAAAAGGACACGTACACCTCTTTTATCACAATTTTAACCCCTTTTAATATTATGTTATGCATACAATAATTATTATACATAGTCTACGTTTTACATATTGTAAAAGAATTATTTAGAATTAGTAATTAATATATACGTTACGTTTTACATAGTCTACGTTTTACATATTGTAAAAGAATTATTTAGAATTAGGAATTAGTATTTAAGAATTATTTAGAAATAGTCCACGTATTTCAAAAACTTGTATGTAAAAATCTATAAAGGCTCCATAACCCAGCAAGTTTTTTTTTGATGATGATGAGGGCGCCACTTTTGTCACTGCAGCCACTTACCATTTAATATCTCTTTAGGTCCAGTAGGCGCCGCCAAACTCATGCACGTAGACAGCTTGCATCTATCCACGAACATCTCAATTGAACTCCTCATCAGGACGATCTCGATCAAATGAGGTTTGCCGTCAGAAACATGGACGACACTGTTGTTCAGCCTGGTGGTACCCGACCCGTAGTTCACCAGGAGAACTGGGTAGCCGTCAACTAGTTCCAGGGACATGAAATCTGTAGACAAAAAGGAGTATTTAAACTTACTTTTCTCTCTGTATCTTCGCGTGTTCCTGGTTCGGACCTAAGGTATGCCATCAACAATTTCAAGATTGTTATTTTTACAGACCAGGCGTAACGCCATCCCTCCTTCGAAATATTATCATTGCTTATCGGCTGCAAAAGTTGGACATTGAAGTTACCGTTAGCAGTGAACATAGAAAAATAACCTCACTAAATCAATCAACGGCTTTTAATGAAATTTAATACGTATGTTTAGAAGGTCTGAGAATAGGATGTGTATTTTTAGGGTGGTTCCCATAAGCGAAACCGGGACGGGCCGCTAGTTGATTTATAAAAAAATATCAGTGAGCTAGAAAATTTAACAAAACCCTTACTAGAGTGGCAAAGAGTGGTAGATGACAGGTGGAAATAAAATCGATTTCAACTTAAATAATTTTCTATTAGAAATAAGTAAATATAAATTATGCAGCACCACTCTTCCCCTTTTTTCTTTACTCTTATTTGCAAAGAAATAAGTGGTTCGACTTTTTAAAATTGCATTTTTAAAGTGCACTCAAAACGTTCTTCAGTTTTCCTTTATCAGCAAAAAAGTGCATTTAATTCAACGGCGACATTATTAAATACTATTTTCGAAACAAACAACGTCGATTTTTTTATACTACTTATGTGCAAATAGAAAATCGTAGAAAATCCGAAATTGTTTTATGCTGTACATTTCACAAAGACTTCTACGCAGTTTGTTTGTTGTATTAAATACAAACAAGGGTATCGTTTTAATCTTTATTATGAAACAGTTATGAAAACAAAACGGGCCACTCAAAGAAAACAAAGATTTAATATAGCTAAAGGAATTTGTTCCATGTTATTCTTGAATTTATGAAAATAAGTAATCTTGTAGTAAAATATCGGGTTTATTTATAAAAATATACTGAAGCTGTACGGAATAAATTTAATTTTTAAAAGGTGCTAACCTGCTGGTCGAATTTGAGCCGATTCTTTTTAAAGAGCAAATTAAAACAAAAACGTTAAATACATAGTTCGATATAAATTTAAGAACGCTAGACCGTAAATTTTGTGATTTTATTTTTTATGTGACTTTCTATTTAAACTTTGTCAATGGATAATTAATATCAATTTCCATTCGAGCTAATAAGTGATCAACCTCCGGATCTCGTTATTCAAAAGTCAAGAATATTCCTTCTGCTTTGCAAACTGAACTGTTATTTGACTTTACCCAGAAAACTAAATAATATATTTTCTGCCAGACATCCAGTTGAACCAGCCCCGTTATGAGAACACCGATTGAGGTGTACTATCACGCAATAGCCCTTAATAAATCATACCCACATAGCTGTCAGTCATTACTGCATCATTAAAAAATCATTACACGCATAACATTTGAAAGACGTAATACAATGGTGACGGCACACGGCAACACTGGGGAAATTCACGCTATTTCGAGGCGTAACTGGCAACACTGATATGAAATATGTTTTTGAATTAATGGGTTTGGATAGCGTGTAAGGACTGGACAGATAATTGTGTTTTACCTATGAATATTTTATTAACTTAATTATAACCGAATCGTAAAGGCCTGATGGTTTCTTGTATGCAGCAGTCTTGCTCTTTGATTGAAAAATCCTGCTTTTGAAGATGTTTTGAGTGCTAATTATTTTTACCACGAAATTACATGGGAAAACTTTGCAGTGACAGAATGTTCAAGCCACTTTTTTTCAAATGCGAATTTTATTTTCGTCTTTCCCTCCAGTTGTTATATCCATATTTATATATGTATCTATCAGCATTTGTAATAATAAAATTGTAGTAATCTTAAAGATAAAGATTTAGTACCTTGACGCGTATGGAACGATTAATCTCTTTTAAACGATTAATTAAAAAACTAAAAAAAACAATAGGAAGAAAATACGCTAATGCACCAGTAATGTTTTGATTGCTTTTTCCCCACCACAAAAACGTCGGCCATTTTGCATTTCGTCCGGAAATCATTATTCACGGCGCTCCAATCACCGCGACATATTCATTGTACTTTTTAGACGCAATTCTTGTTAGTAATCAACTATTTGACTAATGGTATTCGTTTTATATGGTTTATGATGCAATTTGTAGGTTATTTCTAGACGTAAAAATCTCAGTTTGCCGTAGAAAACTAAAACAAACCTGTCTTAAATAAAATGAATATTCCAACGGCGTTATGTTTCACCATCCCAAATTTCAAATTTCAAGGATCACATAACAAAAGATAATTACAAATTGATACGCGCAATTTAGGTACTCGTATCTCTTTCTACGGTCGCAGGGAATACTCCTATTTCTCGTCAAGCATTAAAAAAGACGATGTATCGCAATCCAATTGCAAAATCGGCAGTAACAAACACTCCCGCTCTCAAGTTAAAGTTGTTTTAATGTATACTTTGCACTCAACACAATTGGCAATTTGGCACTGCCCGTAGAAATATTTACTTTGCCAAGGAAAGCACGCTGGCAAAGAAAATTATTTGTACGATTCTATTACGATACTATTGTCTTTTTATCGAGAAAACTTCTTAATTTTATCGCCTACTTTTCAAGTCAGTTTGTGACTTTGTTTCTGTATTTTGGATCATAAAATAAAAATTATAACCTAAGTTGGTCAGAAGATTCTCTTTTTAATAATAGGTACGAATGATACTTATTTGTATTTTCCTCTCATTTGTACGTGTTCCCAGTTTGATTATTGGCTATGATGTCTCGGAGCCCGGGATCCGCTTAACAAATAAACTTCATAAAATACATTTTGTAAATTTTGTGATGCTGATAAAGACCTGCCTTCCTCTTTTGGAATGTTGTTTGTTGCCGATAGGCATAAAAAGTATTGACAGCTGATAGCTGTCAATACTTTTTATGCCTTAATCGCTTTATACGACATTTGCGAGGCCAAATGGACTTATGTAGGACTGGAACCATATCCCACTCATCTTTCTCACCACTAATCTACTTTAATTAATAATTCGGCGTTATTCTGCTAAAACCACTAAATTTATTATCATGATGTCAATCATTATAAGTACCTACCACTAATCCACGTTATTAATGCAACATGAATGGATATTATATCCAGCAATGTTACCTATTATGAGTAAGACTATGTATGAAGTATATAATTTTTGTTTACAATGAAATCTATCGAACGGATGGTTTTCAAAAAATAGTTCTTATTGCGAGTAAATAAATGCTAAGTATCTCGGAACCCTCATGAAGGTCGTGGCCATTATGTGGAATGTAACGCATATAACAACTTCATGGACAATATTAATGTTAGAACAGATATTTTTGAATTTGATAATTTGAGAATTTGATAATAATAGAAGATAGAAAAAAAACTAACCTTGCACATCCAAAAGCGGGTTATACTTCAAGGGTCCCATGTAGAAGACGAGGCTGTTAGCGGAGTGTGACGTCACAGTCATGGTCACGTGGCCCTCGTGGCAGGCCGGGGGCGAGGGGTACATGGCCCACCCGTCGCCATGGAAACCGATTGACGTTTGTTCGCAGTGGGGACCCGTTAGACCTTCTGGACATTCGCACTGGTTCGCGATTGGGGTGCCTGTGGATTCAATACATATTAGTATATCACGTAATAGGTACTATACCATAATGTGATAAATAATAGTAAACAGTAAACACTGGCTGAAGCATTCAGTTATCAGGGATGATGCGCCGCATGTTACGTTCCCGAACACACTGCGATTATGGCGCCAAACGCTTATTAACTATACATATGAAATATGATTAGTATTTAAGTGGTAACATATTAAATGAGTTTCTTTTATCTGAGCGTTTTCCAGGTTCCCTCCTCACCCTTGAACGTAAGAGGGCCCACGGTCCGCTAAATGAAATAAATGTGTAACTTATTTAATGATATATTCTTATTTCATAGAATTAAACATGTCAGCTACAGATATTAATTTGTGTTATTTTGTGTCTTGAAATATAGTAATAATAAATGATGTTCTATAAAGATGCTTATTTGAATCTCTACTTGATATGAATGAATATTGCGCGCCAAGCGAAATGCGAGACTTGATATAACTGTTTTCGAATCATATAGGCTTACACTATTATGCTCTAAATAATAAAATGTAATGTTCGATACTTTCTTTTAAATACTTTGGCAGCAATTTCTACAAATTGAAACACCATAGGGGTGTTTCAATTTGTAGAAATTCCCAAAGTATCTTTTCTACCAATCTTACTTTACCGCAGGTGAATAGCAAGCATCAACACCTACAAGCGTTTATACTACAAATTGTAGCCCTGCCCATTAGCTCCCTACGTTTCATACAAAATTCAGAATGAAAATACTAAGGAAAGTCGGGAGCGATCTACCGTCTCTCATCTATCAGACCCCATGATTACCCCGCGTAAAAATGTCTATATGAACCAGGATAGGTATGTCCGTTTGATCATATTTTTCCCTTCAGACCACAAGTCCAAAACCAGAGAAATAAAAATAAAAAACTCACCTCCATTCAAACAGATGAGCGTGTCGACCACATCGCAAGTACACTCTGACTCGACCCTAGCGGAGACCCCCACAAAGCTAGTGGTGTTCGTGTAGACTGAGAGAGGAACATTATTCTTCATAAGTACGTTGCGACAGGAGTCCGCGCACTGCTCCTTCTCGATGAGGCATTCGTCTATCTTCACCATGTAGATCTTGGCTTGGAGTTCTTCTTCGAGCTATTGGAAAAAAAAAACGTTCTCTTGGTTATTTTATTTGAAAGAGGAGTCTTTATTTAGTAATGCAATATGCCATATCGATCCTAATCCTAGCCTAACTAATATTATAAATACGAAAGTAAGTTTGTTTGTTACATCTTCACTCTATCCACTCAACCAATCTTCTTGAAATTTTGCATACATATAGATTGAAATATAGAGGACATAGGGTGCCTTTCATCTCGGAAATTAAATGTTACCGTGGGAAATTTACGCGGACAAAGCCGCGGGCAAAACTTTCTTTTAAAAAAACTAGCTATTACATTATATTACTATATCGTAATTAAAATCGTAAAAATAATTTCTATTTAAATCTTTGTCTACGAGTACTAGGATTATTCTATTGCTATCCTGCATAACAAAGTTTTATGCCGATGCGGAATCAGTGAAATAGGGAATATTACGTAAATGTCAATCTATGGAAGACTTGTCAATGTCAAAATACCAATAGTAGTGCTGCACATCGGCGTCATAACTTCGCTTTGGACGACGCACAAATTTCGAATTTAGAATGTTTTCTTTTTTATTTAAAAACAAAAGACGAACCTTTTCTTGAATGCCAATGACCATGCTATCAAGCTTCTCCGGCGGGTAGTACGGTGACCCGTGAGCTGAGAACCTCACATCAAGGAAGTTGTCCTTCACCGTCACTTTGCTGAAGATGGTGAACACATCCACGTTGTCCATCGATGTGTTGTATAGTTGCGAGAGGCGACGGTGCAGCTTTTCTTTCTTACTCGTGCCCTAGAAGTCAGAATACTAACTATATACCTACACTACTTCGGCTGTATACTAGAAATCGGCTATACTACTGTATAAAGCATCCCATCAATGTACCAACATAAAGTCTAACAAAACCCATCATTGTTGAACACAGTTGATTGTAAATCTAAACAACAAATCGTATAAAACAAATATGAACTAACTGCGAACAAACCTCCAGGGGGCGTTGTGTCGCAAAGTTGTGAGATCAGTTCCGACTAGCCATGCGAGAAAATGCGGACAAATAACCTATGTTTTCCGGGAAAGTATTTTTTGTTTTATTTATGTACAGTCCACAATAGAACAACCAACTCGGAAACATTGCCAATTGATCCTTATTACCGCTTCATAAACATCCTTATAAGGTAACTTGACATGCTATAGTTTTGGAAAAATAACGTGATCCCAATTTTGTTTTTTTTTTATTCGTGACCAAAGAGACGCAAATTCAAATAAGCGAACATGTATCTTCCGACGAGCGAAGCCCGGGACGCAGCTAGTATTCCATAAGAATACTAATCCACGACGTAATTCCAAAATAGTCGAATGTGAAAATAAAATTTATTGTTCTTTCAAAGATTTAACAAAGTTTTTGAATAATTCATGTAGAAAGCTAGGATAATTTCTAGTGTTAAAGAGTAAAATGTCAAGTCTAGACGGCTAGTGCATCAATTTGTAACTTTTCAACCTCCGTTGAATACAAAACAGAAGCTTTTAATTTATCGCCGCAAAAGTTTCTCTTTAACCGAAAATATGTTTTTTAAGATAAAAGATAAGTAATTTTGAAACTTTCTTAAAATGGTGGGAATAGAAAAAAAAATAATTCGCTTAATATGGTTGAAAGATTGAATGAAAGTTCGAGTTCTGTACATAAACCTAACCTAAAATGTTTGTATAAAAATCTGTAACTAACTTTGATAGATGGTCATTTGCTTTATACAAAAAAATCCTGAGAAAACTGCACTTCATTTGATGTATTTGAGAGAACATTTCCATCATCCAACATTTTCAAAGAGGGTTGACGGTCGGTCCTGAATCTTAAACATTCAATTCTTTTTCATACACGTGACGATGAGCGAGAGAGAAGGCGCATTAACTTACATCAGCTTCGGGTATGATGAAGTCTTCAGCAGTGATGTTGACGAACCGGATTGAACCAGATTTATCCACCGCTTCCTCGGGTATCTCCTTGATTGTGACGTTGACAGTTGCTTCTACCCAGTGGAATGGCACCTTTGGCTCGTTTTCCTCTGTCACCTGTGGAAATGAACAAATATATAAACAACACTCAACGGCCGACACTAACTTCTCTTGTTTCATAAGAATGGACACAGAACACAAGTACTAACCAAAGAGAAGTGAAAACAAATACAAATATGTATCCAAATTAGGAATGAAACCTGGGTTTTTTTTCCGTAACATCAAGGTTTACTTGGGAAGATCTCAGAGCATTACGACCGTTACGGCCGCGCTTTCATTACGATCCGTCAATTTTCTTGAGGAAGGAAATCATTTCCAAAATCAATCAATCACAAAATTAATATTACCACAATACAGATTAATTATTGTAATTCTTATATTAGTTAAATATTTTAAAATTGTAATGACAGCGCGGCAACCGCGTTTGAAATGTTCTGAGAATCACCACTTACTTCGCTGGCGCAGTCAAAAGAGGATCTTGGCCTCCGATAAAAGAATTTGCCACTCTTTCCTAATCGGCTCTTTGGATTGCGGCCTCTCAATATTCAATCACAAAAAAGTTTATAAAATTAAAAAAAAAACGATTTACAAAAAAACTCACGTTAAATCTCAACAAATAAGTCCCGTTAGGAGTGCCATGTTTCATGGTGATCATGCCGTTTTTGCTGTGCACGTCGAAGTATGGACTCCTCAGCTCGTATGAGGGTATCCACATGAAGCGTTTGTCAGGCAGATCCCAGTCATCAGGGTCGTCCACGTAAACACGGCCAATTTCGGTGTCCGGTGCCTCGCCCTGCGAAAAAAATACGATTCAGTGTAGAATCGTATTTTTTACTTGATACATTTTCTTCGCACTTACACAAGTTCGAAGAAAATGTATGTCTTTTTTATTATGTTTTCTTAAAAAAATATATTGTTTACTGATATTATTATCTACAATGTTTAATGTAATTTTAAAATATAGGTGTTCAACATATTAATTCCATCGATCGTCTAAACCTGGATGGGTTTAGGTTTATATCCATATCGCCTAAAGCGATCCATTGTCGTTCAATTGTTTTTGTTATATCATTGATTGAAGGGAAACATAATTTAAGATGCATTTTCAGAAATCATTGTTATTCACCATTTACATTTCGCTTTACTTTTTTTCAAATTTCAAATAAAAAATATGACGCAACTTATGAGAAAATTTATGAGAATGGAGAAAATAATGCTACTTTACTATAGTCATCCAAATTAAATGTGTTTCTAAGAGAAATAATTAAAAAAAAATAGTACAATTATTATTTCGTGGATATTGTGTTGTAATTGTAATACACCTCACACACACAAACAAACACACACAAACTTCGACCGGAATGAGAAGAAAATACAACAAAACAAACAAACAAAAACGAAATAAGGATTAAAATGGCAACAAAATCTATGGGTCGAATTCTCGATATTATATTTTATGGGCAGTTAAGCCGGTATAACGACTGCCTTAATACGTTAGAGAAGGTTGGTTCCGCTAGGCTCTGGTGAAAAATAACTAAAAATATATCTACGAAAAGAAATTCATGAAGTGGAAAATTTTCTATTCAACATCCATATAACGGAGTTTAAGAAGTAATATAAAATATAAATATCTTTGAACATTTTTTTCTTCTAGAGCTCTACGGCTCGCCTATTTTGTTCAAAAGTTACTATTAATACTCGTAGAAGTTGATGTTGAACGCAAATAAGTTATTTAATTATATTATCCGTACATTCTTCTATATTCTGATAAATAAAAATCCACTAACAACAAACTTAATTGCTTTTCTCTTTTACTACTTCATTATGTACTTTTTGGTATACATACGTTGTAGTTTCAAGTGGAGCGGGAAAAGAGCATAGCGGAACAAATATTCAGAGACGGCATAAGGATATAATTTTATTGGCAACTGTACGTACTGCGTGTTAATTTCCCGATTCATACCCTAATTGGTTGTTAACGCTGTATTAAGTAATTTAGTCGTTTGGAATAATTTGAAATATTGCACGAAATACGTTTTGTGTATTGTACGTTACAATTTGCGTCAATTATGTTCTGGAATAAGGACTTTGTCGTTTCAATCTTGTCTATGTAACTAAGTTTATTGTATTTATGAAAAAAGTTAGCTCTAAAATAATTCCAGAACCTGAGTTCTAGAATTATTTTAGAGCTAACTTTTCGACGAATCAAAAGCGAGGAAACCCGAGCCGTTAAGATATTCACAGTCCAAAGATATTTCTATGGCCGCAAGTCGAAGTTAGAATATAGGGCTTATTCATTTCTGATAATTCTTCTTTTTCATACAAAATCTTGGAAGTGCCAGTACGAACAAGGCGAAAATACACCGTTATTTTGCATTTATTTCATTATTACATAAATATTTCACATTGTAACGAAAAAAAAATTGTACTATAACGGAAACAACATAATCCAAGTAGTTCTTGCAAAATGACAAGATTACATACAGAGATAGGGTGGTAGAACGATGGCAGAGGATAGAACGACTTGCCTTTTCACTGATCCATGAATGCCTTTCGTGGCTTTTGTGATTCGTAATCATATTCGATAGATAAATAATCATATTCCTGACATTTTTTTCCAACGGCAGCAAGTTACCATGCTGTAACCGTTCAATTGCCGTAAAAACCGTTCAGTTGCAGTAAAAACATTATCTCTCTCATCTGAGCGTTTTCACTGGTTCTTCCTCAGCCACTGCGCGTAGGAGCCCAGGGTCCGCTCAACATATTAACTCCAGTAATAGCGACGAATTGGCATTTAATTTGGATTTTTCTGTTGGCTGTACGCAAAGTCTCAGACTCAAGATTTAATCCTAGGCGACCAGAGATTATAAAATCAAAATGTCGTCGAAACTCCGCAGCTTAGCTCAGCGCAGTTACTATTGTTAATCTGTGGTTTAGCTTTGTTACGGTTACTCAATCTTTCAGCTCGAAACTTGCGAGTATTGTGTGTCGGACTAACCCGGTTTAGAGGGGAAGTTTGTCGTTAAAACCGAATTTCGAATGTGCCGCGTTTAGATGCCACAAGGGCGAGTGACTCGGCAAATAGTATGCTAAATTGAAGAGTCATGAATTTAGATTCACTTTTTAATTCATATATATTATTACGAAAAAAAAAAGAATATGGAATAGTAGGTGCTTTTGGTAAGTCGTTTTAATAAGTCAAATATTGACTTTCTTTTTATCATCGATATCAATATTGCCTTGTTATTTAGTCCACAAGTATTATATTGTCAAACTTTTAATTCATATGTGCAATAAAATTTAAATAAATAAATATACAAATGACTTGCGTAACTTCATTTGGACAAGTTGATGTACCAAAATAAAGAGAAGAAAAATGTCCTTAATCAATGCAAACGAAGCACGAACACAGTGGGCAGCTTCATTAAGGGTGAGCGTGAAGTGAGTATAGAATTAGTGAATGCGGTATGTGACGTAACAATCGCCCAAGATTTACTTCAACATAATTGGTATTTTCGTTACAAAAAAAAAAATTACAAATGAGAGAGGAGACAAGTCACGTGTTTACAAAATAGTTAAAATGTGACAAATTAAATTATAAAAATATGTTTTGTTCAAGAAGTGTTAGTGTCACGGGAAAGTAAATTTCCCTTGATTATACCGGTAGCGCCAAGCAGTAGTACATAAGTAACAAAACGTAAAAATACTATAATTTTCTAGAAATACGAGCATTCATGTAAAACTATTTACTCCGATCGCACTATGAAGTCCACCGACCGCTTCCATTTTCAAATACTTTCAGCAATATAGCGGCAAATGATAGACAGTGTTGCCAACTTAGCAAAATGAACACGCCCCGGGATTCGCGCCGTAACTCAATGAAATCAGGCCGAGGTAGTAAAAACTGCCTTCCATAATCCCTGTTTATATACGCACCGCACTAAACCCTACTTTCATTAAAGCAAAATTAACATTTTAATATCCATATATTATTATAAACACGGCATTATCGTAAACGTTTATGTATCGAAACGCCACTTTATTATTCATCCGTCTGATCTAAATATGGCGTAAATTTACTATGTTGAAATCTAATATACCGACAGTTTCCATACAATGATTTTGATGTAGGTACAAAATACAAAGGTACTTAATTGCTCATAGATAATTTGTTTGTTTGAATGAGCTACTGGTCCAAATTTAAACATTCTATTTTCGTTTAATAGCTACATTCATTAGATGTCTATAATCTATATAATTAAACTGTAAGTGGGATGTGTCTGTAGATAGGAGATATTAAAGAATAAAGAAAATATTATGGTGGGTCTTCATGGGACTAATAGAAGTCAAAACGGTTTTTTTTAGAACTTTTATCTGTCTGTCTAGAACCCAACATATTGAAAATAATAAGAACAGGAAATTAACGCGAGCAAAGCCGTGCGCCAAATCTAGTAAATAATAATCCCTAAATCCCACACAGGAGGAAAACCGCTCACAAGCATACACCTACTTATATCGCCGAGAAATTGGTAAAGTTATAAAAAATAAATTGAGTGAGATTTTAATCTCAAATTTTACTTCAATTTTTTTTTAAATATACTACGTTTCCTTTATAACGACGCGATCGATTCAAATATATATACACATAGGTGCATAAGTATAATTTCTGCATAATGATTACTATATTTCTGCATAACGATTAAAGTCTTTAGATTCTATAAGAAATAAAATTTATTTGAAAAAGAAAACTTTACAGCAAATGATACTTCTACTTTAGGTAATAAAACGTTGTCGAAATTCAGTGGTAACGAACCGACTAGAATGAAAAACCGTAAAATTGTTTACTGTACTTCATAAACATAAGCGGCCATGAATTCATACTGCCATCTTTCATGCTCTGTAAAGGTGATTTGAATACGAATTACTACATGCAAGACAGCTATTTCTAAATGAACCCGGACGCTTTAACCTCGGAGTTTTAATTAAAAACCATTTCAAAGACAATGCACGTGAAACTTAATGGAGCGTTAAAACAATAATTGAAGAGTTTTCAAACAGAACTACTGGATTGAAAAAATCTAGTTCCGACCATTAGGCGCTCGATCTTATACAGGTTCGGCCAGATCGATCACTTTGAACAACATAAGTTTGTTTTCTTTTTCAAATAACTGTGAGAGCATCTTGGCCGAGGGAGTATTGAACAAAATCGGTGTAGGTAATCGAATAATTGAATCAAAATCGTTTTCATGGTTGGTACCATGAAAGCAAATATCATGCGCGAAAAGACCGTTACCTTGTAATATTTGGACGTTTTATATGACAAAAAATTTAGGTGACAATATCAAACGGTCGAGCCACGATGATTAGAGTTATTTTTATTGGTGAATACGGCACAATGTTAAAGTAAAATAATTATATTTTTAAAGCTCAAGGTTAGAAAAAAGGTTGAGAACAAATTTGTAATACACACTCATACTTTAAAAAATATTCTCTTCCATAAATTAATTATTAATAAATTCTAATTGATATTATCGTGGAGGCGTGTACGTGTCTAATATACGAGAAAACGTTTTAATATAGACTTCATTGAGTCAACGACGAAACTCAATTATAATTTAATAAGTAAACAAAATATTATTCGTTCGTAAATTTCATTCAATATAATAATATCGAATGAAAAACAATTGACTAAGATCTTGGAAATTCGCCAAGAATACCAATATAACAGAATCAGCTAACAAAGTTGAATCATCAATACCATCCAGTACAATTTACGAAATTAGGAGAAAAAGCGAAAATAAAATAAAGGTGGTGACCTGAAGCAGTCCTGGTATATATCTACTTAATAGTAGCATCAGTCTTTTTCTGAGATGCATTAATTATGAATCGTTATTGGTTAAATGCACACTATTGTATCGGATAAACGAGATACTGTGTTCATACAGCGAATTAATTTGAAAAAAGTTAAATAACCATTTTGAAAAAAGTTAAATAACCATCCCGATAAACGATTCAAATACATATCCAATCTTAACTTATTATTAATTTTTACTTCATCTATCTTGAAAAATAATTAATTCAGTAAAAATTGTAGAACCCGAACGTATTCTTTTCAAATACATAAAACAATTTTAAAAACCGAATGCACCAGGTAAACACCCACCAAAAACGTGTAAGCGGATAACACAAAAAAAAAACAAAATAATTTGAACGAAATGTATACCAATTTAAGAAATACAATACTCACGTAATACCGCCAACTGTACAACTCATTGAAGAACGTTTCCGTCTGTGTGCGTTAAAAGAAGCATTTTTTTTTAATTAAAACAGATTACAAACATTTTACATGCACATATTGTTGATATTTAAAAAGAATAACATTTATTTTCACATATTGTCGATGTCATTTTGTGAATTCGGAGTTCAGAGCATTTTTAAGAACGTTACATATTTTTATTATCATTATAAATGGACAGTAACATTGTGACTAACGAATAAATTGAAATCTGTACTGGATGGTTAACAAAAAAATATTAGTTTTAAGCGTGCCATATTGAATTCAAGTCGCACATTTCGTCTCTACATTTAAATTTTTAAAATGAAATTTAACATTGTTTTGTAATCCATAAAGGAAAGTTTATAGTTTTAATGATTAAAATATATGAGAAGGTAAATTATATATTGTATATGCCTATATTATCATACGCCGTAAAGGTTTCTCATTCAAACGTTATACGAACATAAAACGCGTAAACTATTCAAATAAACCGAGCCATATTAATAGTTAGATCTTTTGTGACAAAGGAAGGTCAATACAAACCCATTGAAGCTTATACTGACAACTAAATAGCGTTAAAATTAAATTGGCTGAGGGAAGTCCCGATCAACATATTTTATTAATTAAAGGTCTAGCCAACATTCTGTTTTGTAACTCAAAATGTGAACTGTTGTAATCATACACCTAAGCTATCGCTTAACCGACTGTTATCATTCAAGACATTAGAATTACTAATTATTTAACATTAAATAGATGTAGCATTCTTAATTAAATAAAAATAATATGTTTATGTTTATTTTACTAGTAAAAAGAAATTAATTTTAAAATGGATCTACATATTTTATTTCAAATATTATTTTTAAATTTCAAGTAAGATTACGGCTTGCTTAAAAAAAATTACTCTATATCATTTCGAACATCTCAATAGAACTTAATTAACTATTCACAAAATTGTTCAGAAATTCAGTGAGACAATACTGGCCGAAATTATAACAAAGGAATGAAGAATGATTTATTCTCCCTCGCGAAAAGAAATGAAAGTTAGCAAAGTACTGGCTCCAAGAAAAAAAAAAGCGATAACTAAATATTATGATGATGGAGGATGACAAGGCACTTCATGGTTGCTTAGCTGAAAGGCGGCGGATTGGGAACATTCTAAGTGTAAATGAATTTTCCGTTTTAATAAAGTTGCTACGTCCATCTGTCCTTGGAATAGTGTCATTTCCTTCATGTGAAAGTGATGATATAACTTATGTAACATTTTGTCAATATAGATATATACTCTGTATAGAAAAACAATACAATCTGTATAGAAAATTTTTAGAATGCCTTTAACTTCTTTCAAATATGTTATTATAAATGACAGAATCGAATAAGTCATTCAATGCTTTAAAATGACAAAAGTATAAATCTGTCATTATATGTATATCTTTAAAATTCAATAGAAAAATATATTACCTTGTAATTATAAACGAAGATGTTGCTATGCCCCGGCGCCATAGGGTTGTCGTTCTTGTCTCCGATGACGACGGTCAATATTGACACCCCAGTCATCCGCGGGGTACCAGAGTCTGTGATAGCCACTGGAATCTCGTATTTCTTCTGCAATTCTCTGTCGAACGTCACCAGCGCTGACAGGATATTGCCTGTGCACAAATGTGTAGATTAAAAAATATATATTTCATATTCTTTATTCAAATTCGATTCAAAAGTGCCAAAAACTGCCATAGCATAAATTAAAAGGCTCATATTTATGAAAAATTTAATGCACGTAATTTCAATTCACCAATGCAATAAAAACAGTATTATAATGGCATTCATCACGGGTCAGTAATCACACAAACGTTCGAGGTTTCGTCCAAACAGATTGCCCAATTAATACATTAAACAGTAATGCACTGAATGAACAAATAATTTTATTCATTTATACACAGAAACAATTGTGCCGGAATTAAATTTTGTACAAATTAAGTCATTAGTAAACAATTTAGAGGGTATGTTATTCGGCTTCGGGAAGGTAAGTCGATGACTTTTATGCAATGTAATATACTAGACTAAAGTATTGGTAGAAATGAAATGTTTCAATTTAATATCCTACTAATATTACACATGCGAAAGTTTGTGAGGATGTATGTGTGATGTTTGTTAGTCTTTCACGCAAAATCTACTGGACGGATTGTTATGAAATTTGGTGCACGGGTAGAATAGAACCTGGAATACACACAGGGTACTTTGTATCCCGAAATTCCCAAGGATGCGAAGTCCCGAGGTTCAGCTAGTAATTATACTATACATTAGTATAGTAAAGTCACTCGTATATATAGTCCATTTAGTAAATTGTAAAAATAACTTATTTAATAAAATAAAATTAATCTCACAATAAAACTATTATTTGAAATACGGAAAATTAATAGCTGATTTGATTTTCATGAAGAATTTAAATATAATATAGAATAGAGTTGAAACACAACCAGCCCGAATTTCAGTGACTACTTATTGGATCGGATTTTTTGTGTACTTATCAAGTTATTCTATTCTAGTGCCAAATTCACACTTCACTAGTCTAGTCTTCAAATATAAAGGTCTAGGCGTACACAAACAAGAAATTATCAGAACGTGGAAAGGACTAAAATTGAATTGGCACTTGTAAAACAAAGTTAGGCCTGGCTCCATTTATTGCATGTTAACTACATTAATTGATAGAAATTCGGTTAAGATCCTCCAAATTGTCGTGAATGTACCAAAGGCATTCGGAGTTGTATAGAGGAGTTTGGGATTTCATTAGCTATTTAAGGCCTGCGGTAAATTGGCGAGACAAATCTGATTTTGGTTTTGTTTGTAGCTAATCTAGTACGGAAACTTGTATAAAGTCATTGAATATGTAGACAAAATTCCTGTTTGTGCATTAAAAAAGAAAACCGTCAAAAAGTTCGAATTCAAATTCAAAATTCTTTATTCAATTTAAGATGATATACATCACTTATTGACGTCGAAAAAATTACTCAAACTAAGTCTATTGCCGGCTTCCAAAGCGCAAAAGTGAAAAAGAAAAGAAAAGCGCAACAAACTTCACCGCAGCCTTTTCTCCAAGAACGTCAATTACAAATATAAGTCTTATACATATATTAAAAATTAGGAGGACGAATTTACATCATTATTAAAAATGTTAAAATCTGAATGAATAAAAGTTGTATTTCCAGTAAAATTATACGTGCGAACGCAAAGACCGATCGAACTTTTCAGTTTGTACATCTTCATCACATCATTACATCTTATTGACCATTGAAAAAAAATGATAAAGGGAAATACGTATGCATGAAAATCGGACCTCTGTAGGACTAATCAACACTTACCCTGTATGGAGAACTTGGATCGGATGTCCAAGGAAGCTGATTCGTTGAGGGAAAACTCGAATGGAGCTCCGTTCTTCTCCGAGTCGTAGTCTTTGGCCGTCAGCACCACGACCTGTCCAGGGTTCTCATTCTCGTACCATATCACTGGTTGCGTCTGTACAAATAATATAACATTTGCATAAACAAAATAATATACAAGTTAAAGTTTGAATTCGTATCTCATGAGTTTGTATACTAATCTGACTCATGTCTAGTATTTTCATAGGACACCACTTTTGCTTTTACTAAAGGATATCATAAGGAAATCTTTCTACTATTTAGTTTACTGTCGTGTATGGCGCCTACTTGCAAATGTCAGTAGATGACTTGAATAAAATCTGACACCAGTGTTAACAACAATACACTCGCTAAGAGAGAAATGATACAGTACAGTAAATAAAAAGTATATAGTGCTCCTGGGTCCCAAGGCAAGACACAAATAGTCTAGCTTTCGTGTCGATCTTTAAGGCCTACGTTCGTAGCATATTTTAAGAAGTTCACGCATTTTTATGTACCTATTATTAATTTTATAATAAAATGTTTGATTTCTTAATTTCACAAAGAGTGTGTTTGTCAAAACTTAAAGACCAGCGGCGTAGATCAAAATGTGGCGTGGGCGAGAAAATTTTAGCTAAGTATACTTGGAAAATCGATGGATGAATAAATTATTAATCTTGACATTAGATGGAATTGCTATGAATAACTAACATTGACCAATTTCTGTGGTCGTAATAAATAAAATGTAAATAATACTTAAATTGGACTTAAAAGAATACAACAATTCGCAACAAAACAATCGTCGGGAATAATTCTGTCTGACAGATGAAAACATATATAAAATTGGAACATCATTTTTTATTTCTTATTCGCAATGTTGGTGGCCAGTGAAGTTGATTTACTATATTATAAATCCCAAACATAGGTAAGATAAATAAACAGCTTGTCTTCCTTTAAGATTATGCCTCTCAGAATAGCACAGTGTATTATTAAAGCCGCGGTAGGTTGTGGGTCGCCTGTGCTGGTTTGATAAAGCTTTTCCTTAGCTATTCTTAACAAAAGCTTGCAATTTTCCTGGTGATCGTGTGTGTATTTAATCTAATTTACTGACTCGCTTAATATTAGCCCTTTCATCTCTTTCTTTCAGGTATTCTTGAGCTAACATTGACTTACTCACCAACTACTATGTCTATATGAGTCATTATCAATTAAATTTTACGCCTAATGAAATAGTGTCGAAAATTTTAAAAATATTCCTCCATGAAAACATTTTTTTTTAATATCCATACAGCCTTAATTATTATAAAAAGAAGTCCCCCCTGTCACGTCTGTTCATGAACGCGATAAACCCAAAAAGTTTTGTACGGTTTTCACCAATAGATCGTGTGGATTTAGGTGTATAATTTATTATGATTTTACCCGGGCAAAGCAGATCGGGTTATTAGTAATATTAAAATTTTGATGTCAATTTTCAATCTAGTGGCGAGATTAATTCGAGAAAGTTGAAGATTTTTTTATAATGTTTTTCAATATCGTATTATTAATTTCAAATCAGAGCAGCTTAGCAACAAATGGTATCAACAACATTCTGTTTGCCCCAACTTCCTCACTCGACCTTTACCCGCGGAAAATACTTTAAGAAACTTTTATCGAAGTAAAACAATGGGTGTGTTTCCCACCACAATTAGAACTGAATTAATATTATAGAGACAACAATCATTAAGAAATTGATGATAGTGTTAAAAAAACTGTTAAATTATACAAACTGACAAGCTAAGTGACAACCACGGTTGACTGGAAGAGATCCCTTCCAGGGATAAGACCGCTATTGTGCATATTTTCTATAATATGAATTGAATTTTGTAAATGTATATACAAACAACGAAACAAACAGCTATCGTTGTTACTGGATAACCATCTCCGAATTTAATACCTGCACAATAAACATTAAGTCAAGAAAGCGTATTAACAAAATCTACAACTTTTATGAAAAATAGCGTTATTTTTCAATATCGCTTAATGAAGCAATTTGGAAATTTCAAGTAAGATATAGATGCTTCAAAGGTATCCAAATTCGATGGAAATTAGGCTACGAGTCGACCAGACGATCGGAGACACAAAATATGGATAGACTAGAAGAACAAATTAGTGGACAGGACACCCAATTTAGATTCCAAAGGCTGACAATTTAAGGATGCTGACGATAGTACGAAGTAACCAGACAGACAGGAAATCGGACACTGGGCCCCAAAGCTTTATGGCTGAGGTGAGATAGGATAACGCACATAAAAGTGGTCAATTAACATTTTAAAATTATTTCAACCCATTGTAACCTTAAACCATTGTACATTTTTCACGAAATAAGGGGGAAGATATCATCCAAACACTAAAGATTGTTGTACTAAAACAAATAGACGAGTTGATGAGTTGATGAATGAACATGTGTAAAGTTTCTATAATTTAGAGCTTAGGTGTGATGACATGAAATTGTAACTCAACAAAGTCAATTATTTCATTTCGATTCTTCGGTTCGTAGAATATCAGTACAAGACTTAAACATCTAATTTATTTAGCAAATTCTACACTTACATTTTTTTTCATCGGAGGATACCACTAAAATAAGAAATTGAATGGATATTTGCATGAAAAATTGACAATTGGGTATACCCAAGACGATAGCACCATCCTGAGGTAAGGATCCTTAAAAATGTATGCTAATGTACTAGAATAATAAATGTGGGCCTTTTTGCCTGTTTTCCGATATAAAGAAATCAGCATTGAGGTTATTTCCACAGGTGAAATTGATGTAGGTTGTGGGAAAACCTCTCCCATAAATGTCTGTATTTAACTAGACATTTTCTAGCATAATGTGATATCATGTTATGTTCTATTTCTTATTTTCTAGTGTGTGATTGCCATCTAGCATCTTGTCATCTCATAAGTCTTGGATACACAACAATGCTTTTTTTAAAACAACAGAATCAATCCTTTCATTATTCATGTAACAAAATGGAGTCTGATACGACATAACACGACGCGAGAATGACATTTAAAATGGTTGTGGAACAAGTGTTCCTTCGATTTGCTACCCTCGTCAAAGGGATTTCCAGAGACAGACAGACAAACAAGCATTTACGTAATATTATATTTTCGTATGATTTATGATATTTTAGAAAATTTTACTATTCGCTCTGTATATTTTTAGCTAAAAGTGGATATCTACTGTTATAATATTAGCTTTTATCTGGTGTTTTGCGCCACGATTGCTTATGCAAATAAAATTTAGCGGTGTCCATTTTTGTTAAAAAAAATTGTTTCACATTTGTCCGCTGTCTGAAGGTCCAAAATTCGATTCCAACTGATTAACAGCACTGGTGTAACTGCATTTTTTGTACTAGATCATTTATGTCCATCGAGATGCAAATACTATTTACATAATGTTAGTGGTCCAAATACATTTAATTATTCCCATACCATCATGAAGTTCGACCTCTTGGAAATAACTTCAAATGCTTCAGAATGTCCTAAAGGCACGTATTATACAATCCTCAGCTCATACATAGGTATTTGAAGCGCTGACGCTACAGTGGCGCCGAATTCGGCAGTTAATGATTCCCGGAAGTTGGATTAGATAATGTGGCCTTAATTCCTAGCTAGGGCTGCCCACATTCAGTAATGAAAAAAAATTTTAACTGAAATAAAATCTGTTATTATTATTATGTTATCTGTTAGAAGTAGGTGGTAGTAAGTAGGTAAAATTAAGATAAAGTAAAGTACAACGAATCGATTGACATTAGAGAATAGTCGATGACAAAATATACATCATATGATGTAACAATATTGCTAATGTGAGAAATGCTTCCAAGAATTTATAAAACGAGAAGAAAAAAGTCTGAATACATAATAAAAGTACATTAGAGATATGCACGAGAAGGCTCAATATACTTTGAAAATAGACACAAAAATAAACAAAACAAATTCGAAGACTTTTGTGTATTTTAATTAAATATTACAATCAACTGAAAGAACACTACCCGTTACACAATTTGTACAATAAATTGGTTTTAATTAATTACTTTCTGACCCAGAATTTACAGTGACTGATTTGACTGACAGAGCACCGATTATTTAGGATTATTAAATGAAGCAGTGTCTAGGTACTTATAACAATTACTAATTTACAGATTTTTAAGTTAAACTACTTATTTTTGATGATTTGTGCAGCGTCATTCCGAAAGTAACTATGAATATTTTATAGAACCTAATTATAGCATCAACAAACCTCCTGTCTTTTATAGGAACATTCTCAAATTTGGTAGACTGTACGCGTCAACTGTGCTCAGAATAGACTGAAGAATAAAGGACCATGGCAAAAATAAATTAATATAATTTTGGTGTTGTCAACCCTACCGTCTTCATTGGAGCGAATACCCGAATTTGAAATAAGGCTGTCGGCTCGGAAGGACCGGGGCCGCAAATGACACTGCCGACTGTTACGGAAAGCAGGACAGAATTAGGAGAAATATTATTATTTGGACGGAAATTACCGGAAAGAATCCGACTGGTAATGTCAGCCTTTTTTATCAGGCATGGTATCTTGACGATCCCAAAAAACACCTAATCATTTTTAGCGTTTTGTACTTAAAGGGTAAAATGGGACCCTATTACTAAGTCTCCGCTGTCCATCCGTCAGTCACCAGACTGTATATCTCATGAACCGTGATAGTTATAGTTATTTCTGTTGCCTCTATAACAAAAAATGCTAAAACCAAAATAAAATTAATGTTTAAGCCAGCGCTTCTTTCAGGCCCAGTTAAGAGCTCGTTGGGCGAAAAACTTACGCGTATTTATAGAAGTATCGAATCTTACGGATTGTCCATTTGCATAAAAACCGAGCGGTGTCCTTCGGAGATTCTAATCAAAACTTAAGGAGATTTGGAAAGTTTGATAGGTAACTCGGGAACATCGTTGGGCTAATCCACGACTCATTAAGGTATATAAAAGATAATTTAGGTGTCTCGTCTCTTTGCATGAAGTTTTCATAGTTTTACTTTAGACGTAGACAAAAATTTTACCTTTACAACTTTTAAATGATGATGATATTACATAAAATATAGAAAACCACTTAAAATATGTGTCTTAGGCTACAAAAATAAAGATTTCCCTTTTGATCGTACCTGTTTAAATTTCATATTTTTGAAGAACGCGTAAAAATAGAAACATTTCTCGAATAGAAAACATCAAAGCATTAGGTATTTTTCTCTCGACTTATTTCTTTATTTAACAGTTTACACGAAAGAAACATATTAGTAAATAGGAACGAAGTATGAAGGGGTTGCTCATTGCGAATTGCGAATAAATAATATGAATATCGGTAAGATACCAGAAAAAGAAGATAACATTTAACAATGGTATTAGCAACAGCTATAAGAATTAGCACTCATTAAGAAGATCATACAAACTTTCACGTTAATTAATACTAATAATAAGACATTTGCTAATAAATAGGATAAACTACGACCGAAACCATTTGAAACCAGTTTTTGTGCAAATCGGACTACGTCTCGATCTCACAAGCGTTGAGATAAAGAAATAACACGATTGAACCCTCGACTCACGCAAAAAGGATCAAGATGGCTCCATCGAAATTTATCGGTGGCAATCCTTTTTAAAACGGTCTATAAACCGAATTCAGCGGGTCTTACAGACCGATTGCATGTTCCGACAGTCTGGGGCGAAGGTGGACTGAGGGTATTGAAAGAGGGAATTAATGACTGTATCGAAGGGTATAAATACGGGAATAGAAATATAGTATCTTTTGGAAATTAAATAGTTTCTCACTTGGACGTTTATGAAACGATCGGATTATAAGGAACATAATATAGCTAGCATAATAGAATAATTATTAATTTCGGCAATAAGTGTTCATAGAAAAAGGTGAGAGTCGGACTGGATGTCACATAATGGGTGGCTGGCGACGAGAAAGAGGCCGACCAGAACAAGATGGTCTGACAATTTAGATGCGACGGATTATAACTGAAGGAGTTACGCAGAGGACGGCGAAACCAAGACAGGTCGCTAGTAAATAATAATACTTTATTGCACAAATTAGTTACATATTTATATTGTACATATGTAACTAATTTGGGAAGTGGTCACCGCCCATGTGTCGTGTTTATTTTATTTGTCAGATTACAATATAATATTACATCAGTTTTATTAGAATATGATGAAACAGGCAATCAAATCTTCAAAAAAATTAAGACTAAATCTAATAAACCCTTTACCAAAAATTTATCCTAAACTAACAATTTCTGTCTACAAAAGTCAAGTTACTAATCGTTATAATTATGAGCATAAAATTACAGTTTATAACTCATATTGTACTGTAAATTAAAATCTTTTACATAAAATGCGGTATCTTGTGTAATATAACAGGCGTTCCAAGGTCGAATACACTCAAAGGGGTGATTCTGTGTTGTGGGTTTGTGTGAAAACCACATACGATCTAAATCTGCATAACAAAGTGTGCCAGCGAAATCAGGAAAAACTTTCGAAAAGAATTTTCAGCGCTCGGGGTTGAAGATAAGTTTATGCTTTGATGTAATTCTTTCGCGTTTATTGAAACACAAAAGAGTTGAAAGTACTTATTGTTATTTTTCATGGTTTGCAAGTACCATAAAATTGAGAAGATTGATGGATATTATAAAACAAGAGTCTCCGACATCGCGTGGGGTAAGTGATACAGAATATAACTAGCAACCCGGCTAAGCAAGGTCTAATAGTCTGTTTAGTTAATAAATTGTCTAAACAACATCAGTGGAAGCTGCATCAAAATCGTTGCATGGTTTAAAAGTAGGAAACATTGTTAAATATAACTTGAGTCCTGTGACAGCACAATGAAGCGATACATTCAAAATGAGAGCGACTGAGACAGATATATTATTATTTTCATACTACTTGACATATGTCATAGGGCTCAAGTTATATTTTACAACGTTAGAAAAATACAGATGCGGCGGGCGACTTTGTTTTCTACATATCGTGATAAATCGATCTATATATATAAACTCCACTATTTCGTTCTGCCCTAATAGCACCCAAGCGATTCACCAAAGAAAATAAACAAATCGGAGGGTTGTCTGGGTTGTCTGAATTCCTGAGGGCAATTTAACTATACTTCAAATTTATGATACTACGCATCGACGATTGAAAGGCTCTTCATAACGACGAGTCCGTCGTTATATTAACAAGCTGTGTACCTTTATATAAGCTTTTATTTAACTTGCAATGTGTTTGCACTTGCTCTATGTGCATGTTTATTCGGGTAGGATCTTGCAACTCAATTTTGAAGCAGATATCATCAACCGATTGAGCTGAAATTTTGTACACACGTTTAGTTTGGATGAAAATGCATTACTATGATTAGCATGACCTGATGGTGCACCCAGGAATGGCTGCAGACGTGGGTACTCCTCATCGCTTTACTACACGGACAATATTTTTTGTCAAGCCTTGAAAAATTAAATTTTTGTAAAAAACATATTTTTATTTTAAAGAAGCTAGTAAGAAAATTTAGTTAATCTGAAATCACAGATCTTTAAGTCACTATACATTTTCCCAGACCAGTGATGCTTTTAGCGTTAATGCTTTAATGTTTTTTTCTTTTTTAATTTAAAGTACTTACATTGGTGAGGAAGGGCGCATTATCGTTGATGTCAGTGAGCTCTAGAATGACCTCAGTGGGAGACCGTAAGCTGTCGGAGCCCAATTTCCCGCCGTGGTCGGCTGCCATGATCAGGATCTGTCTAGTCGCGAAACCTAACAGATGAAACGGCATGTTAGTGAGGTCCGGTTGTTAATATATCGACGTTACAAACTCTTTAAGGAAGCGGTCTTCACTGTGAGGTATGAATTGTGTTTAAAAATCTATCTTTCACAAGTCATTACGTTTCTGCACAAGAAACGTTTAGACCAAAATATTTCCTTTTCGTTTGCTCAAATATATAACATTGCTCTATATGTAGCCACAGATGGCATGAAAGTCCAATTTTGTCATGAATATTTATTACGGCTATTAGCAAAATCTGACGAATTCTCGGGGTGGTGTCTATTTTTAAATTTTGGCTCTTTTTTCCGTCCAAACTTAGTCGAATATTCAGAATGCATGCAACCATTTTGTTAATTTTAAAAATAGCTCCCTCAAGCTATAGCTTACCTGAAGGGGGATCTCGGTCCAATGGCTTTGTGAGCATGAGACAGCCATCATTATCTATTTGGAGAAACTCCTTCTGCTCCAATCGCACAAGGGAATAGACGATGTGTTGCGGCGCGTTGCGGTCTTTTATGTCTGGGTCATAGGCTTCCACCTAAAATATCACAAAATAATTAAGGTTATTACGTTGATGATATAATTTTAATACTGTATAATAAGTATGTAATAAGGTTCATTTCATAAATAATACTGTATGTAATAAGGTTCATTTCATTACTCGTTCCGTCTCGAGACAGTTTCAGTCCAACAATTTTGAATTTCAAAGCTCACTCTCTGGCCGAACGTCTGAAGTGATTGAACGTATATTCCGTAGTTTCTATGTAAGCTTCTTTTTGCCGCAAGGAAAAACCAGTAATGTATATTGAAACCTCCAAGTTTGGCAAACTATGTGGAGCCATCAAATGGCGACTTTGGTAGAATTTCCAATCATCTGGTTAGAGCGCTATATTCGAACTGATTTTTTCTTCAAAACAATAGGTAACACTCACCTTAACAATACAACCATCATACAGTCTCTCTTCTTCAATCGTTGCATTATAACTGTCCAAAAAGACCGGTGGGTTATCGTTCAAATTTTCGATGTTAATTTTAACTTTAGCATAGTCTTCGTATAGACCGTCGAAAGCCCGGACATCAAGGCTGTAACTCGTTATATTCTCATAATCTAACACGTTGTTGACTCTGATTTCGCCAGTGAAGTTACGGATGACAAAGGCGTCGTAAGTGTTGCCAGCTACGATGCTATATGTGACGACAGAAGCTAAAAATAAAAATGATTTCTATAAAAAGTCATAAAAAAACAGCACATAGACTTATCCAAAATTATTACAAATTCGGGGCTATTACCGTCGCAGAATTACATGTCGGAAATGCAGCTGACTGTATTTATGTCAAAAAATATATAATATCAGTTACCTGTATCAATGTCTAAAGCAGTAACTTGAGTGACCAGCTCATTAATATTAGCATTCTCCGCAATTGATTCAGCAACATACGTATCCATAGTGAAATGTGGAGGATTGTCGTTCTTATCAGCTATTTCAATCAAAAACGATTGCTGTCCAGAATTATGCTTGCCAGGAATCAGAGCAGATTCCGAATTATCGGTAGCTATAATTTTGATATTGTAAAAACTCTTTTCTTCTCTGTCGAACATTTTTAGAGTTGTAATATTTCCAGTGACGCTGTCAATGGCAAATGGATCGGATGGGTCGCCAAGTTGGTAAGTTATTTGGTTATTTGCTGATGTACCGTCAGCATCGAAGGCTCTCACTTGCATCACAGGTGTTCCTGGTGGTTCATTTTCTAATACACTACCAGATCTTATTTCACTAAAGATAGGTATATTGTCGTTTACATCTTCTACTTCTATCTGTATTATTGTTTCCGCTGCTAATTTGTAGTTATTCTGTAAAACACATTAAACAATAATATTTTTTAATTTATTCCTATAATTTTAACGATACTTGTGAAAACTGTGTCCGCGTTGGTACGCTACTTACCTGTATTCGAACAGTAAGTGTGTAGTCAGTAATTTTCTCATAATCCAAATGGTTTCCGAGCTTAATATAAGCGGTGTTAGCCTCAGGTTCCAACACAAATGTGTGTCTTTTATTCGTTTGTTCTGTCTGACCCATGACTAATTCAAATTGAAGTTTTTCTTCGCCCGGTATGTTGGACCTACGGATAAAATGTAAAATTAAAATGAATAATGTTGATCAACACTGCTCAGTGAATTATAAATTTATTCGAACTTCTGTGTAGCACTTATAATACTTGATAACAGCTTAAGAAATACTGAGGGTAATAAAATTTAACGAGCAGAGTAACAGCTTTGGGTTTCCATCCCTAGTTCATTTATATTTAATAGGAGAACTTACACAGCCCTGACGGTGGCGATGGGCGTCTTAAAATCGGCGTAATTTTCTTTTAATCTGATCGGCTCGTCTGGAACTTCGATGAAAGACGGACTTTTCTTATTAGATTCGACCACTTGGATGTCTAAAGTGATTGCACTCTGCTGGGGAACCTCTCCCATGTCTTTCACTATGGCGCTTAGTTTAAATTTGTAACCCGGTACTTTCTGCAAGAATATAAATAATTTTAATAGATAATAATGAGGCAAAAAAAATGTGAAATTAAAAAATATTACTTAAGAAATCATACAAAATTTAAATACTTTCTTTTTAATAATATTTTATCCCACACAAGAGTTGTTACTTCCGATCTTGACTATGGAAAAAAATACAATATTCTGGTAATAGGAATTATTTTAAAACAAAAATGTATACAAAAAGCTTTACTTACATCAATAGTCTTATTTAAAAATATGACCCCATTGTCCGGATCTATGTAGAAGTAAGATTGGTCTGGAGAATTTGAGTCTAAACTATAATGGACTATGGAGTTGTTTCCATCGTCGATATCTGTGGCTGATATTCTCATCACCTCTCTTCCACTGGGCAGGTCTTGTGGTACCGACTCCGAGTATGACTGTACATATAAAATACGTTAAATAACATGACAGTGATTGATTAAACATTTAAGATGTCACACGAAAAATTTCATAGACGTAAGAAGAACTGATCTGTAAACATAACCGGACATTATATATTTTCATTGTTATTTCGGAAACAAGTTATATTACATTCAATAACAATGTTTTAAATGTAGTAATAAATTTATAAAAATCATCAGATAAAACTTAGACATACTACGCGAAGCATGCCCGAAGCTTAGAGAAAGTATTTTCAAAATAATTATAATCGTGCATCGTGATAAAATGCGTCTAGGGGGAAAGAGCAGCCTAGCTAAAGAAAACACACCAACTACAAATGTGCAAAGAAAGTGAATTGATTTGAACACACTAGAACACATAAAATGATTACCAATATCGCCTTGAGTGGCGGCTTACGATCCTAAAGGCATGCAGCAACATGCAAGTAAAAAAATAGAAACTTCAAGTAGATCTCATGTATCGATTGTTACCACAGTTCTATAACATTATATAGAAAATAATAAATAAACAGCAGTGGTAACAATCGAAGAAGAACAAGATAATTCAACTGTGTCAAATTTTAAACAATTTTTGTGCGAAACTCTGTTTTCTTTTCAAACTCTCATGAACAAACCTTCCAAACATCTCCGCGGAAGACCTTTGGAAAACAGGCAAGTGTTAATACAGTCTGCATGACGTTTTGTGGCTAAAGTCAGATAATGATAAAGAACATGAAATAGAAGATGTAAATGTCACATAAGATAGAAACGATGCATCCATGAAAGAAGTAATGAATGTTAATGAAAATGTTACAATTGATTGTTAATTTTGAACGAATGGAGCAAATGATGTACAAGAACTCTGAAGAGTTATGATTGTCTGCACTCACTTTCTGTTCCCAGTAGAACTTACTTATCAGTATCATCAAAGCTCAAAAATTGATCAAATGTTAAACAGGACAAACCAAAAAGATTTTAACTTCTTTCAGATGTTTTCAATTAAAATGATACTTACAACTTTGTCGAAAACAGGCTGGTTGTCATTGATGTCTTCTATAAGAATTTTGATGGTACAGGCGTCATCTAAGGGTGGCTGTCCATTGTCACTAGCTCGTACAGTTATGTAAGTCTCTTTTTCTCTTGAAGGCTCATCGTGGTCGAATATCTGTGTAGTGGTTATATCACAATAATTTTTATGTTATTTAGATCACTAGAAACTAGACCCACCTTTTGTCCGAAATCAATTAGACCTGCATAAAGACTTGCAAGTACAGTTACAAGCACCATTAACGTTCGATAAAAAAATAATGCAAAAAAGAATGTACATAAATCATTAAATGTATCTCAGTTTAAAACTACATTTAAAATGTATGTTGCAGCTGAATTAAAAAAAATAACCTCAAATGGAAATGGTAACAATTTTGATAAATATAAAAAAAATTGCAATCATTATGTGCGAACATTTTGAGCGATAAAATCTGGACATTATGATAGGCAATATCACCACTGAAACCTTTGTAATGTCCGTCGTGTCGTAGTAGTTTTATTCCGTAGATCCATTATGGGACTACTAGGATTTTTTCTCCCAGTAGTTCCATGGAAATAGAATACTTTTCAGTTAACAATGTCTAGCATTATTATAACTATATATACAGGTACAAAAATAAGAAAAATATATAAAATACTAACGTCTGCTGTCGTTATCCTTCCACTGACGGGATCCACATTGAACCTCTCTTTCTCTCCGGGAGTGGAAACAAATTTGTATGTGACTGTACCGCCCATGTCAGGAGGGTCTCTGTCTTCAGCTTTCACCTGGAAATTAATTGATAAAGTAAATTGTGTTCAGAGTTCTTTTAAAATTATTTTACAACCAATTTTTTTTTATCATATAGAAATAATAATTGATTATACAAATAATAAAGCCATGAAATTGCATTACCATTTTTCCATTAGGGTTGGGACATAATAATTTTTATGATTAATACAAAATTGCAGAATAAAAGTCAACATTTTGCTATGTAAAATTAATATACCAGAAAGTCCAATCAGAAATCTCCGCAGTGAAAATGAAAGCTGGAAGACTTTCGAAGAAGAGTTCATTGTTTCAGAATCTTATGGTTCCAGGATTGAATCCGGTATCTATCATCCAGAAAAAACCATCAGATTTAATATACCTTCATGCAAAGCATGGATGTAATTTATCAAACGTATTATAGGTTTTACCAAATATAGATATACAAAAGTTTAAATTTGGGATGTGTTTTAGGATTTTTGTTAGTTAATTTCGCAAAATTTACAGACGGATTTCTATGAACTTTGGTACATACATAGGGTCCTTTTTAATCTCTAAATTATCACGAGAGCGAAGACTCATAGCGCGATTAGTAACAAAAATCTATACTATAACATTAAGCTATGAATCATAAATGATTTTCTCACCGTGAAGACGTAGGTGCCAACAGGCTGCTCCTCCTTCACAGTGGGGCGGTAGTTGAGGCACTCTGTGAACAGTGGCTTGCGGTTGTCCTTCACCGCCAGCTTTGGAGAAGGCGCCGGAATGTACTGAAACGTGGCACCGGGATGCTACATCACCAGAGATGGGTTAACGCACAATTTCTTCCCAAAAAGTCCAGCGCAAATCTAGCTTTCAGAGCCACGCCCTATTGCTCAATCGAACTTAAATACATTACTATTTTGTTTGTTTTCTAAAAGTTTTGACACTGACGTAAGTTGACGTATTGCGTTGTATATCGACAGTAATATCAAAACAACGGAGGGCGACGGGCATGGTTCTTAGATGGGTTTACGTCGGACATTTTGAGAATTAACTGGGCGTCCCATCTCTATACACTGTTGAATCTCTGTGATGAATTACAACAATTTTGCTTTCAGTTTGTGTGATACTAGAAAATTAACATATCTATTGTTTCGTGCTAATTGTGATTTTTCAAAGTGGGAAAAAATATAATCTTTTGTTGACGCGAAGAATAACTTTCTTCGAGCGTCGTCTCTGTGAAGCGAAAGTGTTATTGTGGCAAACTAAAATAATGTATATTATACATTAGAACAATATATTATGTGAAAATAACATATGAACTCATTAATTTTAAATATATACTCATAATGAACTGATTAATTGTATATAAGTACATTTACAAAAAATATTTTCACAAGATAGTTTTTTGGTTTTTAAACTTTTCTCTTAAAGGTCTTATCACACAGCTAAGGTAAAATCAGGTCTTCATTTATATACACTAGCATTCCCCCTAACTCTGAAACAGCTGCAGACGTGCATTCGATTTGCAGACGGCAGACAAACGTTTGCAAAGGTGTATTGTGTTACGTGTCCGGTTCCTGAGATGTCCTGCTATTTTGGGGGCATGTGGACTGTATTTTGGATTAGGTAACAAAATCGAGACGCTCTCGAAAACACATTCGAGTGATGTCATAGTGTCTAAAATTTGCTTACATTTTCTATTTTATTAATCTTATTTATTAGAAAAATGACATGAACATCAAATCTTTGAACTTTGCTCTCTATCAAACTCGGTCATAATTTATCATTAGAGATTGTTTTGATAATTTTTAATTATATTACCATAATTGGATGTTGTCTATTGTCAATTAGTTATTTGCCTTCTTTAAAGATTATTTTTTAAATTACAACAACGAAATAGACAACATACAATTAGGAACAATTTATTGGAAATAATTAATGTAACTTAAATGCTATATTATTATTTTTAGAGTTATTATATTAATATAAATCGTTAGTAGATACCTTTTATCCTTTAATTATGAAAAGTGTTAGCATAGAAATGAGCTGTGTTATTAAATATATACAAATAAACATTTTTTAAACCAGAATTGTAAACACATTCTATTTCATAAAAATAACAAAGTTATATTATATCTAAAATTATGTTTACAATTACGGCCAAATTCGAAAAAAAATACAAATACTTACATTATCCATTGAGGCGTGTCATTACATATTATACATTATACGTATGCAAAATGTAAGCATGCATCACGTCTATATATATAAAGTAAATAAGCGAAAATCAATGTAAAAGTCTAGAGGGGTAAGCATATAGGATATTTTATGATATATTATTTATATCACTAGAGCAGTACTCACGGCTGACGTGTATATGGGAAGATGTCTGGAATGTCTCAATCGCGTCACGTGATGTGTGGGATATGTGTAATCTCGAGCTGCAAAAAAAAAAAAAGAAAATGTCAAGGATAGAAGGATGTCTCAATAAATACAATTTACGGAGATTTTCAGGAAAATGTGTGACGTATTGAAAGCTAAAAGGTTTTGGCTATAATATGCTTTTACAACAAAATGTCTTGAATACAGAAGTAGTTTTTTTTTAATTTTCTTTTATTAGCCTACTAGATACCAGCGCAGCAAAAGTAGCCTCCAGTTCTTTAACTGTCTTTAAGTACACCAAAAATCATCTCAATCCAATTTCCTGCTTAGATGCGAAAGATGCGAAAAAAACAAACGTACGTCCACATTTATTATATGTGTAGGATTATAGTGTCCCGCTGCTAAGTAGATAAATACCTATTATCCATACCTATTACCTATCATTCATATTAATATAAATAAATATTTATATTTTTAAATAACTGTTACAATAAATGGATGAGAAGTGTATTTTAAAATGTAATAAACATAAATTTTAGTTTTAATAACGAAAATAATTTTTCAATTGTAGTAATAGCTAACTTCTTGATTTGTTTTTTTTTAACTTTTGCTTTTGTATCATGCCTCTCTCCATTTAAATATATCTGTCTATATCTAATTTTATTTTGTGCTTCAACAATGCAACAATTTGTTCTGAAAGACGTAAATTTTTGACACAGAAACAGGTCGAGTAAAGGATTACTATTCTACATCTGCACTCAGGTCTCTCCATGTCATTTACAAATAAAGAATATTCTTCTTTAGAATATCCACGACGAATCCATGATCCTGGACTATTAAAAAACAATTTACTTGAGCTAAAACTTTTACTACAGTTAAATTTGTAGCTGTAATGATTACGTAATGCGAAAATTGCGAATTTAGTAAGTGTACAGTTTGGAAAAACATATCAAACATACAAAATAGATCTAATGGGAACTAGACTAATAGTTCTAGAGGATAAAATTTGCACATGAAAAAGTGCCTAGCAAAGTTTATTTTCGAAATAAATGCTTTGGCAAATTCCTCTGTCTATGGTATATGTTACATCAAACAAAACAACTTGATAATTTTCTCACTTGTAACGTAATTTAAAGGAAGTGTTGTGCTTTAAGCCAAAAATCACATAGAACCATTTTGCATATCAAAAACAATAAAGTAGACTGTTAGCTTTGAACACCTGAGAATGCTAATGTAAAACAAACAGTCACACGACCATAGATAAGCTAGTGATATCAGTCATCTCAGATTATGCTCAGTTTACATACCAATTAAACGTAACGACATAAAGCTGAGTGCACACGGATTAAAGTTACAATACACTGAGGCTCAGTTGGCACTATTCTTATTTCAAATCACGAGGGTGATGGTATTCGTCAAACCAGATGCGCTTTTTTTAGTGGTACGGATGCATCTTGTCAAATAGTTCATAGTGAAGATCATTGACAATTTAAATTTCGATTGTCATATGTTGTGTTAGCTGAATAAACGCAAAACCATATTTATATTATAAATGCGAAAGTAAGTATATTGGCATTGTTGTTGTTGTTTTTATATATTATAAATGCGAAAGTAAGTTGACACCTCTTTACGCCCTATCTATACTCAACCAATTTTCTTGAAATTTTACATACACGTAGTTTAAGGTATGGAGAAGGACATAACTGTTTCCATGGGAAATTAACGCGGTCGAAGTCGCGGCCAAAGACTAGTAAATATTTCAGTTGAAAATTAAGCTATACAAAATTATAAGTTCTACTTACTTCCTAATTTCGCTAGCTTTTGTCACCATCTTTTACTTGCAAAATTGGAAAGTGGACTAAACTGGACAGGTTTAGAAATTTGACTAATTGGATAATTAGGCACTCACTTATCGCTAATTCTTGAATTTTAAGAGGTAAATTAAGATATTTCTTAGGTGTGTACTCGGCTCAATGCTACGGCTGACGACTATTATTTACTTCATTTGAGCACGGAACTGCAAGTGACAGGAAGACTAAGCAATTTTAGACTTAATTAAGTTGGCTTCTGTGTTACACTTAGAATGAAATATGTTGACTTTATTGATGCCATGGAGAAAATGTTGAGAATAATGGTAATCGGAAAGAAGTGTTTCTTAATAGTTAATTTAGGTTTCTTCACACCATAAAAAATATTTGAACGTGCTTATTTAAATATAGATTTAATAATTAAATAACTGGTCAACTGCGTGGTGGACAATGCTCAATATTTAATTTACAAATTATTGTTTTTCACATGTATATTACTTGAGTCGTGGTTTAAAATTTTTCCTTTTTTTCTCTCTTTTACACATATGAAGACCTCATCAGAATCATTCAAATGTTCAGCATATAACCTCGAATCACTTTATCAAATCGGTTATTCAAATCGAATTGACGGCGCGCTAGTGAGAATCGAATCGGCACGATTGTTCGTGGAATAAGCCCGGATGATTTGATAAATTGATTGATTCCAATCGCTCAGCTATCTGACTAAATAATTCTATAGGATTCTTCAGAATTACCAATGAGATATAATGGAGATCTACGCTTGACATTATTTAGCATGGTTGGTGGTATGATGGATGTTGGTACGCTTGTGGAACCGATAAATAAAGAAATATCTATGGACAAATCACAAAGACTGAATTAGCCCCAAAGAACTAGCCAGATACCAGATATAGACGGGAATAGGGACCACTACGCCACGGAGGTCATCAAGATATACAAGATAATATATTTAATAGCATACAGATTTACCTACAGATCATCATATAATGAGTATATACCACATGTTATGACATGAGACAATACATCGTATCTCCGAAACATTACAAGACTAGCACAAAGGTAGGCTTGACGCCCTGAATACGCATGCACAATGACGTAATACGGAATATGGGATGAAGCACAGTCAACTGCACATCAACAAGTCTAAAGTCATTGCAAATTCACCTCTATAACCACTAAGATAAGGTCCATGAAGGATGGAGGAGGACAACGTACAGTTGATATTTAGTAAGGTCTTCGGTTACGAATGTCACGCTAATCCTTGTCGTGAAGGGATTTTTAGGCTCGTGTCAGAATTTCGAAAGGATTTTTAATTAATTGGACTTTTGGAAGAGGTTTAGCTGCGGGCAGATTACGATTTAGGCTGGTGCTCACCGAGTGCGTATGCAGCATGTAGCAGCACAGTTTATTTGAAATATTAAAGGATTGCGTGCACATGTGACAATGAAGCCACAACTCCATACAATAATTACAACATTTCTGCGTATTTTTCACATCACATGCGCTTTCGATATGCCCAAGCCTTTAAAAGGTAAAATAAATATTTTATTTAAAAAAATATATATATACTTACGTAGACACAGTTTAACATTGAAAATTGCGCAAATATGTACCCTATATATAGTCATGATATTGACAAATTACGTTCGGTTTTTCTTTTGGAAGTCGCGGTGAAGTCATCCATGTATTGTATCCATCAATCCATACTTTCTTTTTCTCTCATTTAAAAATGAATGTACTCGAATGAATATCCGAATGCTTTTTCAATTAAAAGTTTAAAACCGCGGCATAAAGCTCTGGAACAGAACTCACACAGAATTGAAACACTAATAATGACATTTAATTTAAACGAACTGTGTGTGAACTGAATCGTCTTTATCACTGTATTCTCAGCCGTAATGCTAGTAGTTTGTAGCTTTGAATTATTATACCAGTCGAAATTTTTCGTGAAAATATGAGCCTCTGGAGTTGAGACGATTATTAATTGACGCTTTGACTTTGAAAATGATAGTTTTAAAAATTACAACACTATTTTTTTAGTTTAATATTTTTTCAATTTCATTTGAAAAGCGAAAATTTTCAATTGAAAAGCGTCTATTAATATGCAGCAATTTGCAACACAGATTATATCGGATTGTACGCGTACATAATTACTAAAAACGCATTAGATCTGCACTGGCCTTAACTGATTGAGTTAAGTTCTCGTACTGTAAAAAAATTATGAACCAATCATAGTTTGCCTTTAGTCAAACACCACCCTATAATTACCACCCTATTCATTTGTAGGCTACCTTTTGTCAGTCCATTCTGAACAAAAGACTTAGTTTTGTTACCAATAATATTCTGTAAAGACTATAATTTTCTCATCAACATTAAATTATAGAGTTGCACGAATAAATGTTGTTGTCAAGTGTAACCGTTTTAATTTAACCCTGTTATTAAAACAATATACTTTAAGCTACAGTATGTTTTATCACTAACACACTTTCTAATATTTACATATTGAAATTAAAAGAAAGAGACAAAACATGCTTTAGCTAAGTAAGCAAAAAATACAAATTTACTTTTTTATGCATAACAACAATTGGCTAATTCCTTCAACACTCGACACACGGCGAAATTTAAGGTGAGTTGCATCAGTCAACTATAATATGTGCGTCGACGTTTTTTTAAAAAATAAAAATAAAAATTATTTATGCAGGTACATTAAATTATAATTTTAGAAGGTTCACCTCATCACATTCAGGACATGTAACTCAGTGAACCTCCTCAAAAGCTTAGTTTTTAAATCGAGTCACTATTATTTAAAAGTAGTAATACGACATACTATACAATTAAGGTGATTGAAACGACTCAATATAAAGCTGGTCGATCTTGATTGATGGCAGGCCCGATACGGTAAATTAGCTGCCCTTTTTAACTTTTTTAGCCTGGCAACACTTGAATAATGTTGCCGACTATCGGGCGATAAAACGCGTACGGTCATTTCATTTTTAAAGTGAAAAATAACCAGCCAGTAACACTTTTTTATTAAAATGTTTCGTATTTTTTATATCACGACACCTTTGCCGTTTATAAGTTAAAAATGTAATTGCAATTTTTGTGGAAAAATATTTTCGACCACAAAAAAATAACATTTTAATTTCGATGGCTGTTCTAAAACAAAATCTAGTAATTTAATTTACGAATGTCAAAATTCCTAAACCTTGACTTAAACGTAAGTGATTCCAAAGTAACAGTTAAGTAACTCAAGCGCGTCATTTAACCCTAAATGCTAAGCAAAGGTCAGCATATATAACGTATGAGGTCAAGGACAGTATGCAAAGATGAACGACAAGCTGGCATGTCAATGTTATTTATTTTATACGTTTTACTGAAATCCTGTACGTATACATGCGCGAATTTTAATTTTGAGATTAACATAGGTATTTAACAAGTTTATTTGTTAGAAGTTTAGTTGTTCAATATTCATTTCGCTACAACTTTTGAACGGCTGAACCCATTTTGATCAAACATGTCTAAGAACCACCGCATAAAAACTAGTTATCAAATATTTAAAAAACGCATCCAAATCGGTTCACCCGTTAATGAGCCACGGTGCCACGTACACAGACAGATTGACACACTTAGCGGTCAAATCAATAATACCTATCTTTTTGCGTCCGGTGTTAAAAATTATGACAGGGTGACTTTTGTTTAGCAGTAGGATAATGAAGGTAAATAAAAAAATATTTCTATGTTTTTACGTACATTATAATACATACTTTATATTAGGTACAGTTACGTGTACATTAACTACTTTTAAACTTTCGCGTTTCATGATTATATACTAAACAAAAGTAATGTGCGCGTTTAATACCTGTTGTTTAGTATATAACGCATACTGTACATTGTAACTACAACATTTAATTTAAACTAAACAGGGTTGAAAAAATATAAACAGGTGGTATATCTACGACCTAAATGATCGCCAGGGCCTTTATGAATGTTATCAGAGAGGTGGGAGGGTCGTTATCAGCAAGATAACGTTCAAAACAAGTTACGACGCCGTGTTTACGTGCCAGATATATTTTCAAAAGGACTTTAAAAGGAATGCCAGTTCAAAACATCGCATTTTCAAGAAAATCGTTTTGTTTTTTTCCTCATTTTTTAACTATTTCAGAAAATGCTGTATTTTCTTAGAGGATAAAAAGTCTTTTGATACGTTATCGAGTATAATTCTTAGTAGCAAAGTGCCTGCTTTGTGCCTTTGACTTTACTCACTTTTTCATGAGAAATCTAATTTTCTTAAAGGTCGTCTAAGATAATTGGGAATTACATAAGCCCGGTTCTGCTCTAAGCTTAATAACGTACACAAGGTAGATGATTCCAAAGTCAATTCCATACTTAATAATATACATGTGTGTGTTTGTTTGTTCTTTTTTCACGTCAAACCAAAGTGTTAGATTGAGATGATTTTTCGTGTGGACATAGTTCGAGAGAGAGAGAGTGACATAAGTTACTTGTAGCCGCGGGCGGAGGCGCGGGTAACAACTATTAGCATTATAAATTTACTGTCTTTGGCCTACCGCTTGGGAACAATAACAAACTAATAAGGACAAATCACAGATTCATTCATTCATTTAACGAATCTTCATACAAATACATATTTTTTTTTTAATTTCGAATCCAAAAATAATATCTTAGTACCTAATAGATAAATTGACCACAAAAATAAACAGAAAATATATACAACACATAATAATCACATATCAATTTCACTAAGACAACGTGATTAGAGGATCCACGATCGAACCTTTCACCCCAAACACACCCTCATGCATACATCAAAGGTTAACCTTCCCACGACTGTTCCGACCCGCTGCGCTCGACCGCGCCCGGGTCACGGTCGGCCCAACACTTTCCTGGGTGAAAGTGTTCATAGTTTTATATTGAACGATAAATTGCTAACAGCCCACTAAGAGCATCCTACAGATTGTGAGATTCATAAGAATAACCCAACGAATTCTTTCAAATTTAGGATGATGTATTACAGTCTACAGTACATCAACCTGCCAAAATTCATTGCAAACTGGCCGCTATCACCGCGCCATAAAGATTCATGCAGGTTAACTTGATATGCTGTCGACTGATACATAATTTATTGCCGTCAACATTACTTAAATCTAGGTCTAATGCAAACTTCCAAAGCGTCTTATAAGCACAAATCAAGATTTGAGATCGAAACGCACAACAAAACGAAATTAGTTTAGCAAAATGTCAGGCCGGATAATTATTTTATTTAATGTCATATAAACGACTATGTCATATCTACAACAAAGTAAAATCTTTGAATTTTGGATTGAATTTTATTTAAATTTCATATAAAATGTTACATAAAAAAAATCTTGTCTGAACCATAAAGTAAAAAGAAACAGTGACATTTTTAATACCTGTAATATAACTACAACGAACTAGACAATTCCTCCAAGTTCAATAGCCTGACTCTGTCTGCCCCGTACACCCCCGTACAAACTATATTATATTTTATAGTGTCTGCAACCCGTCTTTTATAGACCACAGTCTACACTAATAACAACAATTTACGAGAGCGCCACGGAATAATGACAGCAATCACACAGACAGACAGATTTATGACTGGTCATTTGGTACAGTTAATTAAAGGTAAATTATGAGGAGAGATTGTCAGTAATGTTGTGTCATTCGACTTCGTAGGATTCGATCTAACGATTGGATGAAAGGTTATTAAAAGGGCAACATATTACAAAACGACCCCACCCCAACAATATAGTAAACTCGACATCGAATATCCTATACTTTCCAATAGGAAAGTATAGGATATAGTTTGCAATAGCAAACTAATGTGTTTTGGAATTGTCTCCCCGCGTCGATATTCGAATCCTACAATTTAGGCATCATCAAAGCAATAATGAATAGGCATTTATGAGCTTGTGTGTTATATATATATTTACACACATATTTACTTCCTATCAGACTAAATTGAGATCAAACGCACAACAAATTATTAATTGAAAAAACCTATAAAACAACTCCGGTAACTAATGACTGGTTCGAAAACACGGATACGAACTTATAGCCGTTCAAACGCATTAACTATTAACTAATGAGGCCATAAATAGAGCAGTCGGTTTGTCAGCGCCGACACAGATTGGTTGCTTTTTGACTTTACCCAGTAATTAAAGCGGTATGGTCTTTCACGCTCATATTTTTAGACTGTGACCTGTTCACAACTCCAGTTGTGAACACGGCTCAGTTTGTTTTTTCTTTTTTTTAAGTGGTGTCCATTTGACGCTTCAGACGAGTGATCGGCAAGTAGGTTAAGATTGTTTTATGTACATTATTTGTTTTTATTTTTATGTTGTTTTGTGCTTAATTTTTTTTGTATATGCTGTTTTGTCCGTGGCGTGGCCGTGGTGGCGCAGGTGAGGGCTGAAAATCAGTGTAGTTTGCATTATGTTCAGCGTAACACTGAGCCTTCATCTATTGCACGCACACTCCAGTTTCATGTTTTCTCAAGTTCATGTTAGTAAAATGTTTGTTGAGTGTGTGTATGCAATGAAAATTATTCTATTCATATCCAATCTAAATCAAGCTAAATTTATTACTTGTTTTGTTTTCTAAACACTGTTTTCAAACTTATATTTTTTTCATATAATAGGACGGTAAAAGAGTAAGCGGGACGCCAGATTGTAAGTGATCACCGTTGTCTAAGAACAACTGCAACTCAACTTTAACATCAATACTGTTTCATGTCCAAAATAACAATTTAACGAGTTTCGTTAACGAGTCTCAAACAAATCACGATAACAAAATATCTGTAAATATCTACAACTCGGCTATTTGTTAACGAACTGCACCCCTAACGAAGATTAATAGAGGGGGGTGTTAATGATAATGAAAACATAGCGATAAGCAACGAGACGAAACGAAGGAATTTCAATTCGCAGTTTTAATTAGAGAGGTTAACTAATACAAATTCGATCAAAATAAAGGGCCAACTAGGATACAATTCACGGAGTGTTACTGCGATGAAAGAAAAATCTTCTGTGTCGCACTAGTGTGAAAAGATGGTATGACAGAAATGTGAAAATAAAGTAAAAAATATATACATATAATAATTTGATCAAAATGAGACATAGGCATGTCAATAATTATAATATATAATTGAAACGAATTGGGTACAATCAGAATTCTGGGTGTTATTTTCACAGAATCGAAGTTCATTTTATCAATTTTCTACATTTTTTTCAACGCCACAGTTTCTGCTTTCACATAAAATCGAAAAAGTTTCGATTGTACTCGCTCGAATGATTTCGATTGTGAATTCGATTAAAACCTTCGAGAAATGGAAAAAAAAATTCCGACTGAAATTCACTTTCTTCGGGTTAGCACGAGATTTACTTGATGAGAACGTACCTAAATGTATCAACGTCAACTATTATATATGGTAAATGAACAGCGCATCTCTCATTACGTAAAATTAGCTATTAATTTTGTATACATATTGTCGTTTTTGATACGACTATGGTCTCGCAAAATCCCATGCTAACAATACCAGGTTACCCCATATCTCAAGTGATGGTTTAATTAACGTTTGTTTCGCTCACTTGGCCCCATTAATACACGTTAATTAGATTATTGAACGTGCTATATTCGTATTTGAAAAACATGAATAATATAAAAAAATATGTACCTATATATTTTTTATTTATTTATTTTTTGTTTGTTTCGCTGAGTTGGCACGTTAAATAGAATATCGACTATTTTATATTCGTATTTAAAAATATATTTTCTAAATATTTTCCAATGATCGAATAATCTAGCTCGGATTTATATTGTTTCGAAGACATAAATTATTAAATAAATAATTTATTTCTTTTTAAGGCTATCGAATTAAAGAGTATAAGGGGAGTTTAATAATACTAGTACCACTAGGGTCGTGAACCTTGGACTTTGGGCCTTGGGTAAGCCGACCCGTTAATGGGTTTCGGTAAGGACGCCTAATCTTTGTCTTAGCAAGGCACGGTTGGGAAGTAATTTTGAAGATTTATTTAACACATACTATGTATAACAATTTTGTGACGTGTGATTCCGCCCTAAAATAGGACCACTTCATATCCTCACGTGGATGTCGAATGTGGCGACTAAGCCACGGCAGCAATAGCATTCCTAAGGAGGGTTGATGTCAGGCGTTCACTTGTAATATCACAGCTGAATCTTCAAAATTTTAAGGTATTTTTTTACGCTGACTTCGGGCCACGCGGCTTCACAGCCCCGAACGTAAATATATGTCCTTAACGTTTGCTTGTTACATTACATTCTGATAAATAACATGTACGTTGTGTATTTTAATATAACAGCTAGATATAAATTCACAATGCAATAAAACGAAAAACAATATTTCACTGTTTACTTTTTTAATTAAATATTTGGTTTCGCCTACAAACTGTAATACACAGTATGGCATTTATTTGGTAAAATTGTACAATGCAATGTATTCCTGGAAAAAAAGAATTGCCATGGTAAATATTTCGTTAATTAATAATTTTCTGATTAATTGGTATATCATAGTCGATTTTCATACAATTGATGTGATGTTGACTGTATGTATCCATTACACGCCCTAACCCGTTTTGCGACGCACGTGATCTACGTAGGAATATCGAATGGGATCACATAAATACTGAATCAGCGACAATGCTTATCCTAAATAATATGGCGTAAAATATACTACCAAGACATGAGATAAGATGTTATGGGATTCCGGTTCAATATACTTCTTAGGGTTCCGTACCCAAAGGGTAAAACGGGCTTCTATTATACACTTGGACTCCGCCGTCCGTCTGTCTGTCTGCTTGTCTGTCACCAGAACCGTATCTCATGCCTACAGTTCATGAATAGTAATCGTATAAATTAATTTATTTAAGAACTATCCATATACTAGCTGTTGCCCGCGGCTTCGTCCGCAGCATAAATTTTCCACGGGAACACTTCTCTCTTATGTCCTTTTCCCTATGTCCTTCTCCATACTTCAACCTACATATATGCAAAATTTCAAGAAGATTAGTTGAGTAGTAGACCGTGAAGCGGTAATAAACAAACTTACTTTCGCATTTATAATATTAGTAAGTATTTCACATATGATGTATTTATGTTGCTTTAATAACAAATATGTACTAAAAACAGAATAAAATAAATATTGAAGGAAGCTCCCATACAAAAGGAATAATTATTTAGCCATTTTTATGGATTGTAATGAAATTTAGGTCACGGTTAGAATATAACCTGGAATAGGATACTTTTTATCCTGAAATTCCCACGAAGCCCCTTCGCAAGGCAATTTGTGTTATAAATGCAAAAGTTTGTGAGGATGTATTTGTGTTTGTAAATCGCAAAATGAAAGTAAATTTTAGCAAAATCTACTGAAGGAATTGTTATGAAATTTGGGTAGAATATAACTTGGAATATGTATGGTATGCTTTTTATTCCAAACTTTCCACGGGAGCAAAGCCCCGGGGCGCAGCTACTATAAAAATGTCCATAATAAATACGAGTGTTATATAATACACACATAGTTGTCTATTTAATATGTACGTCTACACGTACCTTTGAATTAGACTAAAGAAAACCTACGCTTTCTTTAATCTAATTCAAAGTAAATCAGAAATTAGTATTCAATTAATAAATAATTTTATTATCATACTATATTTATTGCAATTTATGAATTTAGTTTGCTGTAATATGAAACACGAGCCGAACCTCGACCTTCAATCGAATTACATCGGGGTTCTAAAGGAATCTGTTTCTCAACTATCGCGAAACTCACAATGGCGACCGCAGGTATCCCAAGGGACACGAACCCTTTCTATTTAGGGTTGCCAACGACAGATTTGTAAGCTTTTTGTGTTTGTTTACTTGATAAGCGCAAGATTTTGGAAGTTGATGTCGAGCTATCAACTTCCATTGTTTTTTAATGTTTAGTTAGATCTTGTTTTTTATGCCCTTTATCTAAATAAATACAAACTAAGTAACTCAACATTGGTTGGTTTAACTTAAACTTAAATTTGAGATTTCTGTTTATCAACATAAAACATTTTTTTAAGTAATCAATTGCCTGGCTGTTCATAATTTTTTTAACCGAAAAAAGCATTGAATTTTTGACAGTTATTTAAATAAAATTGGCAACCCTACTCGCCTTTGACCTTCGACGTTAAGAAACGACATTCTTTAAGATATCTATCAAGTTTTTGTGGCATAACGTATCACTTTGGGTCAGCGATAGTGTACCTTAGTTTGTTTTGCCCATTTGAAAGTCCTTCCATTTTGTTTGATAGATTTGTTTGAGCGTTCTTTAACGACTGAAAAAGGCTATAACCCTATATTGTATGTATAGACATTCACCACAACATCATTAAAACGAGTGCGATAATATATCGTCAATTAACATATAGGCATCAATCAATAATACTTACCTAATCAAACTCAGTCACTTTTGCCAAATATAAGAAATCATACAGATATATTTACAGTATTAAGTAGGGAGTAATTGTCCAGCTATGCCGCCTCCACCTGGCCCTGGCAGAAGGGGCAAACCCAGGAAGTAGTGTAGAGTCTTCGAAAATGACATGCGTGCTAATGGTATGATAATAATGGCAAAAACCGTTCGAAGGGAAGAAGAAAATGTAGGAAATCGGACCCTGGGCTCCGACAATCTACGGCGGTGGAAGTAACTAAAGATAGAAAAACAGAGTATCACGTCTTGACTATTTATAGGTATACAGCCAGTTGCTATAAGACCTTTGGCTAGATTTATTTTGATGTGAATATTTTGATGAATAAATAATAAATTAATATGACTATATAGGCTATAATTTTCTCATTACGAGTCAATAACCCCTACAAGGCACATTAGCTTCACAAACAGACGTCTCTCAACAGGGCTCCGCCATCGGAGCCCTAACAAAACACGACTGTTTATTTTTGTTACTCATCTTGAGGATGCGACTATAGTAAAGGGCTATGAAAAAACTAATAACATATTTTTTAAATTTATTTTTTCTACTATGTCGTTGATAATAAAATGGATAGACATCTTCAAACTGCTAGATTCGTTAACTTGGGCTTTGACGATCAACGGCTGAGGAAGAAACCAGATAGACTCTCAGACGAGCAAGAGAGACGGCTAGATATCACTTAGAATATACTACGGAGCTAAGTCAATTTACATCTTGAGGTTTGATCGGATCTCTCCCTCATCCCTGCTGTTCCCAGGTTGCATTCATGGTTGTGGCGATCGAAATCCGTGGTAAACGTAAAAAAAACCGTTATATTTTGAAGATTCGGCTCTGATTGTATGACCGGCCCTTGCTGTCAATCAGCTGTCAAGGTTTAGGTATATCTTAGTTGCTGCATACATCATCGGGATAATATTATGGAGTGGTACTATACCAGGACGAAAATACACGTCTAAAAGAACTTTACTAAAAGAATAAAATGAATTTAATGGAATTCTAAAAACGCTTCCGCCTGTCAATGTGTTTGTTCCTCTAATGGTAATCTGTCAAAGAAGCGATTGTTACAAGGAAAGCTCCTGTTTTAATAACCATGGTTTCTAAACAAATAAATAATTCATATTTTGTTAGGGTTGCCAAACTTATACATTTTTTGACGGCATCACCACAAAAATCTGAGAAGGTTTCAAACAAAAACTAGATACAAGAAAATTCTTTTTTTACAGTATCGATAAACTTTTTTTTTGTGCCAAGGTTATCGTTATGTGTTCACGTAATAACCTCAGCCATGAGGAACACACGACTATGAAGAGAAGATGGTAACCCTATGACCTAAATACAATATTTACATACACGAGGAGGATTATTAACCTCAAAATATCGTCAAAGCAGGATTTGAACGTTGTTATAACCTTTCAACCACACAACAGTATTCAATGTGAAGAGAAAAGTCGTCGGCAAAAATAGAAAGGTAATTTGGCGTTACTTTTTATATCACAATAAACAAGTATTGGCTCTGAATAGTATAACTTGTTTCAAGTATTGTTAACAAAAGTGTTTTATAGATTTGGATCTTTTTAACCCCCGACGCAAAAAGAGAGGTGTTATAAGTGTAACGTGTCTGTCTGTATATCAGCTACCAAACGGATTAACCTATTTTCGTTTAGTTTTTACTACTACTATACCATAAGTCAGATTGGTATACAAACTCATGTAGCACGAGTAGGATTCAAACCTGGGATCTTTCGATCCACAGGCGGGCGTCTTAACCATTACACCACCACCGCTTCATATGAAAATACCGCATATATGAAAATACGTTTTCAAACTCTAGGCTCAAGTAAGTTTATCGCCGTTTGGTGTAAAATTACATCGTTTTGACTCTCAAAAGGTAAAATTAGAGGTCAAAAGGAAAGACACCGAAACCCCATTCCGCTTTTACTGCGCGTGCAAATGACAGTAAGTACATGAAAATATTTCAAAGGATGCCGCTCCTATTATGTTCTTACTGGTTTTTACCGGTTCTGGGTCTTCCGAAGTTTTACGGTTACCTGGAGTGAAAAGTATTTTTGTAACCTTTCCCCGAATCGGAAATGTACCTACTATTATACCTATTCTATTATTATTGTTCAAGTTTATCCTCATTAACATAATACTTAAAATGTTATTTTCATAATACACACTACCGAAATAAAGACAAAATGTGAAGAATAAAAAGCAAATACTCCGAAACTAACAAAATATTAAAACTTAAAACAATTTTCTAGAAAATTTCATCTCACAGCGACATTATTCCTCTCACAAGCATGTGTCGTGGACAGGTGAATCTTATACCGCCGTAAAAAAAAAAAACAAAGCAGATGGTATGGTCTGGGCAGGAGTGCATTGAGAAAGTACGAGCCATATGGCGCTCTTGTTCGTTTTACGTGTAAGAGTTCTCTGAAGTATATTAAACAAACAAGACATCATTAACTAGACAAAGAACGCATAAAAATGCTCTATGAAAAAATATGATTTGGATTTATTTTATGTAAATGAAACGTGAACTAGAAACCCACGAAATACGTGCAGACAAAAACAATTTTTAACAACGTAGATTTAAATTTGGAATCGTTTCATATAAGCGTAAAATTAGTAAATAAAACACTGAGTTGATTAAATGCCGAATGTCAATGCGCCGAATCATTAATTTAAAATTTGTTCTGCATTTAAAAACTTCGTTTCCGACGTTTCGATTGCGGTTCGGGTTCGATAATTTAAAAATGCGTTTCTCACCTGTTGATTGTCTGTGTATTTATTTAATCATAGCGAAAAGTAAACATCATATTTTGGTGCCCGAGGGTTTACCAAGGTTCACACACTATTACCGAGCCCGCGAAATCTGCTCTGCGGTGCGGTATCGAGGCGGTATTAATTAACGCTACTTCGTGTAGGGTTGCTACTTTTATTTTTTTACGAGTTATTTATTTTTTAATTTCACCTGTCCATGTAACGAATTTCCGTAAGTATAAACATCTTCTGCACGTTAGAGCTATGCATTGATTAAACGATTTTCTTGGCAATATTAATTTATAATATTTAAGTTGCTTTGCATACGAAAGTGAAGTTGATCTCGTGCGAAGTGGAGAAGAATACTTATCGGCGAAGGAAGCAACCGGTAAAACGCTCAAATGAGATAGACAGGGTGATTACCCATTGGGAAAAAATCACTTTAAACAACCAATAATATTGCATAGATTTAAATAATTAAGTAAAGAAGATTGAAGGCGTCAGACCTGACTTTTTTTATTTTTTCAAAATAAAACTAATTGAGTCGTGGCAGCCCTATTACAACAGCTCGTTAGTCCGGAAACATCTGCAAGCGTGTGCACTCCACAGATTTTCTTACGTGCATCTGTAATCATTGCATTGCGAATCTGTGATCGTATCCAAGAATGTATTTGCATTGAGACTGTGCATTGGCGGTGTGGCACTGAATATGGTTTTAAAATTTAAAACGCTTTTCGCTTTTTTTAAACTTTGCATTTTTTATTTTTTCCTACTGCATTTCCGCTGTTGTATTGCAAAATAAACGGATCACTAACACAATAAATACGGTTGTCAATGCACATGTTAATTAATTACATTAACTACTGGAATATAATTATGATTTCAACAAAATGTTATTACACTACTACATATACAATATAATTTTTATAAATTTGCACTTTTATTAAACATGTTTTAGTCACAATTTATTGGTGATTTCTATAGTTCGATTATTAGAAAAAAAAATGCCAAAGTGCCGCAGCTAATTTAATAGCTCGCTACACCACAAAGTTATGTTCATTTTTCAAACCTGATTCATCAAAAATTACAACCATTTTATGATTTTGAAAAAAAAAGTTCTAGAGTCGAGCGCGAACATCATGATTCCTGTTCGATTCCAGAATTTAGTTAGCTCATTATTATTAAATGAAGTTGAAAAAGCATGTGCATTAAATACATTTTATGATTGTTATAAAGATAAAACCTTGGACTAAAACTCACTGCATTGCAAGAAGTGGGTAAGACCACTTGTGTATCAACACGTGCCCAGCTCTATTCCCGCTGGACTCGGGTGTGAGGTCGAAATAGTATTGCAATACGTTTGATGTTGCAAGAATTTCTAGTAAAAGCTTTCTAAATAACTAGTGACATGACCCGGATTCGCATGGACTAATAGGCTGTTTTGTATAAAATATTTTTTAAACCACGCAACAGATTATGATGCAGTTTTCACTGTTGTTCAAACAACTTATCATCGAAGGTTTATACACAGACAGAAGGCTTATAAACAGACAGACTCGGCAGGCGACTTTGTTTTATCTTAAGTAGTGTTCGTTTCCCTGGTATCTTCGGCAGCCATGTAGCGTCGACGCCCAGGGCCCGCCTTCCTGCTTTATCTTCTCTACTTGACACGGTGTTCGTCATATTTAGTTGTCTGTATTCTTCATTTTTGTACCATGCCCTAGTGGACTTTCCTGTTTACCCTCGGGATAAATAGTACCCTATATGCCTTTCCAGGTTATATTTAAATACAAACTTTCACATTTACAACAGATTCTTTAATTTTTCTTCTTTAAAATTTTCGTCGTCGGACAAATTATGAAATTATTTTTAGGTAGTTTTGCTCGTGTCTTATGAAATTTCAGTATTAACATAGTATCAAGAACAGGCTCGCCTTAGTCATGTAGGGCTTCCCTTACATAATCAATACATATAATAAATATTTAATAAAAGATCAAAACTACTTGTCCACAATGTAAGAGCATCTAACCGCAGCGTATCAACACCGCACTGGGATTTCCTTTGTATGTAGATGGAGGATCGTTTACACCCTCAGTGATAGAGAAAAGTTGATTTATTTTAGCTCTTTCTCCTTGGGGAGTCATCTCGATTTGATACGCGGCTATACTTCGACGAGTAACTTCAGCTAAGAAATTATTTAATTTATTTAAACTTTATTGTTACTTTTGTAATTGTGTGATGGAGTATTTTTTTATTAAATTTCGTATAATTTTCACATGCTGACATACCAGCAGAAAGTTTGGATGTTAGATCAATTGAGTAGACAAATCGTGAAGAGGTAACAAATAAACTACCTCCCGCTTTTGCGAGCGAGGTCTAATATTCTACTTGGGGCAAAAATATTTTTTTGTATTTATGTAACGCGATAACTTACGCACCGATCTGATTTTGATGAAATTTTAAAGGTATATAGGATCTGTCAATAGAATTTTTAAGTTCGTGGGGCATCAAAATCGGTTAAGTCGTTTTTGAAATATTCACAATTTTGTAAAAATTAATCAAAAATGTATTGTGTTCGCGAGGTCTAAGTTTGCGGCGAACAACTAGTAATATTAGTGGGATAGTTGGTTTTGAATCTAAGCGGTGGGATGTAAAGCGTCCTTTACCATAGAGCTCGGAGTCCAAGCGACACGTATGGTCGTCATTGTCTGAGCTCAAACGGGCTACCAGATTATGGACTTGTCTTAGACTGTGCGCGAACAATGGCAGGGCGATTTGTTTGGTTGCACGATGCTATTGTGTGCACTTATGGTGTTAGGTTGAGTAAATAGTGATCTGACACAAATATTTGGTATATAAAGTATTACATGAGAGCCTCAACCACTTTTAAGACAATGGTGAACTCTAGACTCTATCCATTGGAGATAAATTTAGTTACACTAGACATATTAAAATTAATATTTTATTAATATTTCTACAAGGATAATATTTTTACAATTTAAGTTGTACTTTAAGCCCTAATATTAAATCCATTTTAGATATTTAGATGATTTAAAAACTTCAAAATTTTTACTTTATCCCAGTTAAGCTGTTACGATACTGAATCATCATCATCATTAGTGATCGTTAGATCACAACATTGACGTGTCAACATGTATCGTTTAAATTGTTGAAAAAATAAAAATATATACTGCTCCGAGAGAAAACATATTTATATAAGGAAGAACTTATACTGGTTACATACACACAAACCTTATAAGTTCTAACTAATAATAAATTAAGGTTATTTGTATGTTTCCTCATGAAGCTGTATGCACACATATAATACTTTAAAGCTTTCGCATACTTATAGCTAGGATTACGGAGTACAGAAAATAGGACGGAAAGTTCAAATAGGCGATAAATAAAATAAAGATTAAGTAATACTGGTCTTTTAACATCTCTGAATGCCAATCTATTACCGCGCATAACTGACTTTATACCCAGATAGTCTACTGGTCCATTAAGGCTGCATTCCTCGTTGATGCATCACACAATGACGCACTCGTACCTGCAACAAAGAAGGTTCTTATTAAACCGATGCAAACCAGTTTAATCCAGAATCTAAGGAATGCACTGGACAGGTATTTAGTGCAAAATAATAAAAAATAATTAAGTATTTTAATACTCCAGCGCAAAATGCTTGTGTTTGTGCTTTTGTTCGTGCTTTTAGTTTGTCCGACGTTTTATGACTTCATAACAAATAAAAAAGATAGACTATAATCTAGGAAGAGCGAATAACATTCAAGTACAGGCACGTACAGTAATATGTATACAACTGCATTCCGTTTTAGACTTTCTCACATTGGGATGAGAACCGATATGTATATTAGTGCACGTGACTGTACAATAGGTAGGTTGACTGCGTTTCAAGCGTTTTAAACTGCGGTCTATAAACGGTAGAAACGTTGTCAAGACCATGGCCAGAAATGTCGTGACCGAAAATATAATATTATAACTGAAAACTATTTCTCTTCGCGACTTAAATTTATACGTGTATTTGTCATATTACGCAAGAAAAATCGTCCGTAGATCTAAATAATGATACGCATAATAGAAAAATCCGAGTTTTTAGTAGCCAAATTAAAACAAAAAATAGTTTTCAGCAAAAAATAATTCATTTCTCAACAATAAAATACATTTAAATTACTCCCAGTCGTGAAATAAATAAATTACATCATCAAGAGAACGCAATACAGATAATTTGGAAGACAAATTCTGAACGCTATCGGATATCGATTGGTTTTCAATAAGGAAAAATTGCTGAATTATAAATAAGTATTGAAAAATGGCCGTCCGCTTTATTGAATTATCTTAATAAGCAGGTTTGGAAACCGTAATTTTATCTGATGAAGTGGCGATAAAAGCCTAAATACACTGACTTTTTCAATATTTTTCTTCTTCTTCTTTTTCGCATAATTTGATATAGTTTTCAATATAATAGATTTGATATGCTGGTCTTGGATAGTATTATTACATACGGATCGTGTGACAAAAACTTTACATAACTATCCTAGGTAGTCGTAAAATAGATTATTCAATTAACAGTGAAGGCAATAAAATTAAACCGCATCACACAATAAAATTGTCAAAAAAATTTACTGACATTTCTTGTATGTGTTTATAACTAAAATACTAACTATATTAGTCCTATTTCCTATGACAAGTCAAACTAAAGTAATATACTCATACATATATATATAGTTTTTAATTACAAAATGTGGGAGCTATCATTCCTTAAGATTATGGCGTCTAATTGTCGCAACGACAATCGCTGATTCATATATCAGCGATTGTCAGCTTATTTCAGAAATTCACGCAGTTATCGAGAAATAAAAATATACTACAAATCGAAAACTAGAATTTACCGAAGGCAGATTTAAATCTTAAATGCCGATAACTGGTCCCGATCGGATGTTAAAAAAACAATCAAGAACAGGTGGTAGGCGCATAAGTTTGGTTTAGCATCCCAATGGGCGTGCGCAGGTGTTCGGAGCCCAATCGTGGCAGATGTTCGTGCCCAATGCAGAGTATCAGGTTTCGATATTGGTGAAATAAAACTTATATTTTATTTTGCCATTAGACTATAGAAGGTCACATATAGGATTTTCTTTTTAAGTACATTGAAAAAAATACTACTGCTACTATCCGGGCTCAGTAACCCAAAATGTGTCTTGGCCCCCAACACAAGAACACGCCACCCCATTGCGCGTCAAAGTCAAACATTATTATTCTTATTTATTTATTCAGAAATTAGGACTTCACAGGCATTTTTGTACGTAAAAATAATGTTACATAGTAATTTCTCTAAAAGCTACAAACTACTGGTTCCGAGCCAGCTAGTCGTCACCAGCTTGCAGCTCGCGCAGTTACATCCCCACCATGTGGCTACAACGACATTTGAAAAATGCAAACAAAAATGTAAACATTTTCGGAAGTAGATAAATTTGTACAAAAATGATATTTATTCATCACATTAAATTCGACACAAAGAGAAAAAAAAGAAACTAAAGGTGAAAATTTCAACATTACAAACTACATAAATGTTCTATAACAATTAGTAGCGTGACTAACTTTTTTATAGTCGGTCAAAATGGTTCTTACAATGAGTACGTGTTCGGAATATCCCGTGCAACTTTGAGTTGGAGCCGGGTGGATTTCTTATTGAATCCCATCTCTTTTTGACAAATAATGTCTACACCAATATTTCGTAGTCATGCAATGAATTTCGTTAGAATATTTCAATAATATTTTATGCTATTTTTATGTGTAGTATCTAGCCAGTCTGTATCTGTCCATCTCTCTCTATTCACCATCAGACATTCCGTTAATTTCTTATTTTTCTTCTTCCACTTATATATTTCCGGATTCCGGATTACGACGCAATCGAAAATCACTGTCGATAAAGTGCAATCGCACGCATCGAACGATCTATTTCGCCTTATGAATTTGCTTAAAAGCTTCGAGTAAATTTAGCAAAAATTTAAATTAAATCGCTAGATTCATTAATTGGTTCTCACTCCGTATGACGACATCATGTCATACTAATTTACATAGTGAATCAAGTCACAATGCTGCACTGTGATTGTTTGACTTCGAATAGAAAACTCACACTAAGAATACGGTGGGCGATTTCACTTCTCACCATCGAATCGATTCGAAATGAGACACAAGCGAGAAGTGAACATGCAAACCCGCACTTCGCCCTCGGGTGTGAGCCTAACTAACGTTTACTTATAAATTCGGTCGACGATGATAACAAAAGCTTACATACTTACACAAAATACCATCGGAAACAAATAAAGGAGTCTACAAATCAGGTCGTGAACCATAATTTTTTGCTCGAGTCCCGCGCGTCCAACCCAAGAATGCGGCGTCGTGAGGCGAATAATGTTGCCAGTGCTACTGAGTCATCGGGTGCAAAGTTGAAACACCAGTAGGTTGTCTCTCTCTCTCTCTCTCTCATCTGAGCGGTTTCCCGGTTTCTTCCGTAGCCGTTGAGCGTCGGAGCCCAGGATTTTCCTATCTTTCCGTCTCTACTTCGCACGTTCGCCGCCATCCTTAGTTGTCACACCATTGGCACGCATATAATCCTTCACCTTGGGTTCATCAGTAGGTTATCAAAAGCGTAGGCGACAGTTCTCATTAAACTACACGTAACCTATTCTGATAATATACATGATAAGTACAGCAATGTCATAAGAGTAAAAAAACACAAGCTTATCAGATAAAATTGTTTGTATTAATCTATTGAATTTAAATTTCTGTTTAAATTAATTTCCCCCGCCTTCCCTATACTCGTATAGTACTTATCTGTGCTGTACTGTGACGTGCAAATAACCCACTTGGCAGTTCAAACACTCTCCTTATTTACATTGTGTTACGGCCTCGGAATTTAATTGATATCGATATGTGTGGCCGCCTTCACAACACACTTCGTCACACTGTAGACACATATTATATACTAGCATTACAAGCTAAACCTCGGGGGATTTAAGGGGTAAAAAGTAGTCTATGAGCTATTTCAGGTAATATTCTAGCAGTGTGCCAAATTTCATCGAAATCCGTCCGGTAGATTTCGCGTGATGAATAAACAAACAAAGCCAGCTTTGCACCAAGTCTGTTCGCACCTCTAGGCGAAATAAGACCAACAAGCTAAACCTTGTCTCGCGATTTTTGACAAACTGACGTACCTGGACCTACCTCTAAGTCATGAACCCGTCATTCTGAATTGAAAAAAAGAGATATGTTGAAAACCCCATCAAACTGATTTGGAAAAAAATAATCAAGTTGTCTTTGAAAAATAAACTCGACGAATATACTTATTATTAGATTAAGTCCAAATTAGTAGTTTATTATAGTAGTTATTAAGTATTAACATAATTGTAAATCACTAATGAGTGAGCCATAATATCAGTTATCTAAAATAATCTAATTTTATAATTTATTCAGATTTTGTTGTTAACGCGCCCCACGCCAAAGGCTCCAGAAACCCTTCGAGCTTTTGGCGTGATTGGTTAACAAATAGCAATTCTTGAGATAAATCCATCTAAGTCATTACTTATTCCAAGGTTACACCGTTAAGTTGAGCCCAAATCCATCATAAGCATTATAGTGGACATTTATTCGAAAGCCGAGACTCGAGCGATCTGACCTTTTTGCTGGACTCTGGTGCACGAGCGTAAAACGGGTTTCAGAAGGTTATAGAGCAAGTTAGGGTTGGCACTGCCAAACTGTAACTTAAAAAATATCACAACTTATTTTTTTACATAACGTTGGCACAGCCCTGTGTTCTAAATTAAACGACATTGCAAGAATTTTTTTGCGAAACACTTTGATGAAAATATTGTAAAATATTGTTTGTGTCACATATTGCACAAATTTTACTAACACTAGTAAAGTTAATAAAGTTGTTAAAATCATATCGAATCGGTCTGAAATAATTTGAATGGAAGAAAGCAAAACAATAAAAAAGCATTTCCAATTAAATTTTGTGTTTAGCTAACGTCAACTTATCCCGCATGGACGTCCAAAGTAATAGCGGCGAATTTGCAACAATTTTGGGTACATTAATGTGCCGCTGTACATTTAAAATAATAATATATATTTTCCATAACAAACACCCTCCTTGCTGTATTATGATGTATTTCTTCTGTTCTTGGATATATTGCGGTCAGCTGATAAGAAAATAGGTTACTATATTAACAAGTAATGAAAACTTGTCGTCAGTGTTTCTGTTTAAATATCCAGTTAAAATTTAAAATATTCGTGCCTAAACTTGGCAGCGTCAACCCTATTCCAGATGTTTATAATGCTGACTCATAGCTCAGCCTGACTTATAACCCTGCATAACCCCGAATTAACGAAGACACGTGAATATAGTCTTTATTACAATGGCTGAAGCATTCTGTGTTTTTTATATATATATATTGTAACCAATTCAAGCGATCGTCGAACGATTAGGAAACCCTTTTGATTAATTTGAGTCTTTATAACCAATATAATTTCCGAATAAATTTCATCCACGCATTCTCGTCTTTGGTCTCTATCTCTTCTCATTTCGTCTTAATGTTTCTTTTTAACCAAACACTTTTGGGGCGTCACATCTTCGAATGTAACCGGGATCACGCTTATATGAGAGGGAGAAACTGTGAACTATATGTTAAATGGACAAATCAATGACAAGTAATTTTTGACGTGATTGAGTATGTACCTTTGGGTGTGGCATGATACAGTATCTCATATTTGCATAACACCGATACACGGGGTTATTGGAACGTTATCAGTCATGTCTGTCTGTTTATTAGTCTCACTGATAACAATTTATTCAATATTTGCTGTCACAGGTCATGCGATAGAGATAGTATTGATTATAGTGCGAGTTCTATATTCGAAGTCTATTGTATTTACTTTCCGCAGTGGAAAAGCTAAAAGTAGATATGTTTTGGTAATCCAGGTGCATTTTTAAAAACCTTTGTCTTCGAAAATGTAGCCGTGTATTCAAATAAAAATAAACCTGCCATTCTTTGTTGAAATTTATATATCACATACATATATTATATAACTAAATAATGAGTTATTAAATATATTAGAACTACTAACTCATTATTTAGTTAGCTTTTGCCGCGGATTTCGGAAAACTTATCATAAATTTTGATCACCGGGTTGCTATGACCTAGATAATTCCCCGTTTTTTAGTTCGTGTATAATAAAATAAATTAAAAATTAATTAAAAATTATTTTGATCCTTTAATTATACCGTGATCTATTGGCTCTCCCTCTCACACAATCATTTTCCCCATGCCCCATATAACAATCAAAATCCTATTTAGAATTACCAAACATCAAGAAACATTGAAAAAAGCCAGCATCACACGAAAAAAACAAACTCTACTTAAAAAACGCAAAAAAGAAAACAAACATTTGAGAAAGTTTTGATCGTCATGAAAACTTAAAACATCGTTCAGCTGAATTAGAAGCGGGGAAAACTCCCATTATACATTCTATTCGCGAAGCAGAGAGCATAAATCCGGCAGGGTCTGTAAATCAAACTTTTTGTCTGCAAATCTATAATTCACAAGAACGTTGACACTCCGAAGTACTCGCGGATATGAATTTTATGACGGGACTTGATGCACGAACGGTCAGGAAGACGAAAGTTGTTTGGTATTTTATTTGCTTTGTTATGTATTTCAACGACATCTGAATAGGGTGGGTAATTTATCTCTCTCAATTTAGCATTTTCCCGGTTTCTTCCGCAGTCGGGAGTCGGAGCCCAGAACCCGACCGTCGTCGGCATCCCTAGTTGTCTGACCATCGTTGACGACATGGTATTTTGTAATTATATTATGTATGTAATTAATCTATCACGTTATTATTTAATTCACAGAAGGCCGGCTTATCTTGGATTTCTATCAAAACTCGAAGTAGTCCAATATTTCCAGGGTTCGTGTAATAAAAATCATTGAGGTTAATTAAATATGGATGAAATTAAAACGACGACATCACTTTAAATTTCGCTCATAAAATTTAATATTTCATGAAGAAAAATTAGCTTTGTTGAGCCCTGGCAGGGCGTCGCAGAATATTAAAATGGGATCAAATTGTGTCATTAATTTTCAGTAATAGTATGAATGGTAATGAAATTAAATCGATTTTGGAAATAGACAAATGTAATAAGTAAGACTTTCCGGACATTTAATTTTTTTAGTGATTATAATCCATTATTATTTTGTACCAGTATATATTATATATCTATATAGATTCATATTGTAAGTCAGACGTTACTGTCAGACTTACTTACCTAGCTATAAATATCCTAGGTACAAATATTATAAAATCTAACATGGTTTCTAGTCTCTCAGGATCCATTTATGTGTGTGTTACCTGTAACAAGAAAAACATATGTATTAGCTAACAACATATTTATGGTGAAGTCGCGTAAAAAAACATATTTTATAGTGAAGTAGCGTAATACAATAGTTAAGAAACATAACAAATTCTTATTCAATGTCTACCCATCCACCCCCTGCCAAACATAACCCAACCATATTAAATATTCGTTCGCATTTCCATATCGTAACACAATCATACATAGAGCTACGCATTCGAGATTGAATGATTTATATCTTACGCGTGACACTTTATAGAAGGGTCCAAAAATGTTAAGTTACAGAGGTGTTACTCCTTACCGGGAAAACACTCACATGAGAGAAATGGTATCCCACTTCCTACAAATATTATAAATGCAAAAATTTTATTGTGAGTGCGGTGTCTTCATTCATTAATGAGTGTCATACACTTTTAGGATATTTGCTTCGCTATGATATTATGTGAAAAAATCTTAATATACGCAACAAATCCGCGAATTGTCTGAGAAAATTCATTTGACAGGAAAAAAGACAATCCTGAACGATTCTAGTAAGTACACATAAAAACTACAAAAAAATTACACACTATTTTAGGAAATTAGAATGTTTCTACGATGGAAATGAAAAAATAGCCAAATTTCAATTCTGTACTTTCACTATTTTGCGGTAGGGCCCAATTTTTATCATCGTAAAGAATTTATGAGTACGCCTCATCTAATCTGCCCACTATAAACCCAATCTATATACTGCTCAAAGGTTTCTTTTCCGGGATAAGTATAAAAGGTATTTTCAATTTTGTCGTATATGAACAAAATTCGTGATGTGAAGTGTTTAGACATGGATTTAGACGAAGGGCTGGCTTAGTTTAGTCTCGATGAGATTTCACAGGGTGGAAGGGAAGAGATGAATTTTTAGTAATATTGTGAATGTTAATGAAATTAATTATATTTTGTAATAAACAAAGATTTTCCGAACTTTTACATTTGCGCCGCATTTTTACGAATTTTACGACATATGATAAACAAATGCTTGGAAGAAATTAGGGGCGGCTTTTACCCAACAGTTAGAAAAACAATTGTACGGCCATTCCGCCAGCCGGATGCAAACTGGGGCATTCGTATCATCAAATCAACAAAATTAACTATCGATAGTGGACCACTATCCGTAATCCGGCATTACTAATAACTACGTCCGGGTATGAAACATAAACGGGACGAATTCAAATTGAAAACTCGCACTACGTATACAAAATATTACACGTCACATACGATTTAAGTAAGCGATTTTCTACTCTAATTGCAGGATCGCGCTCATTGCACTGAATTGCATCTGGACGTCATATTCTCGAAAATTTAATAAAGGCGCGCATCCGAATTGAAAATTAAGAGCGAGATTGCGAGACGTACACGCGGATCAGTTTTCTGGGGGGGGGGGGGGGGGGGCATGACACTTAAAACAGGTAGGCAATTAATTGAGTGGTTTGCCATTGCCGTTTTCATTTCACACACTAGGTGATAATCAACCCGATTGCAGATTTCGTCAAGACGTTCCTTCAAGTGATGGTCCATGACCATGAGGACTACTCAACATGAGCCAGATTGGTATACTCATGTGGCACAAGTAGGATTCGAACCTGAGAACTTTCGATCACAGGCGGACGATCTTAACCACTTAACCACCGCTTCAAACGCGCTGATAACGCACAACCGGTTGCAACCCCTAAGAACCCAAACGCGCGACTTTAGTTTTCAGAATAGAATAAACCTGCATTTCTATCGTCACTTTTCATTTACTGAACAGTAACAAAATCAGGATTGCACAGTGGCAAAATAGACTCCTTCCCTGAGCAAATAAACAGATCACATATAAAATCTAATCCCCTTTCCCATATCCGCTGTCAGCGAATCACTATTTTCCAAGAACAGGCAATTGAAAAAGTGTCTTACCGTTACGACATACTATATCTCCGACAATTGCTGCTATAACAGTAACAAGAGCGCTCCGTGGGACGTGACGTTGTGGTGAGAATCGTTTGTGTCAATATACATCGATGGGAATGTTTGTAATCGTTATTCACATAAGCTTGTAGAGCTGTCTATGATTCATGTTTATGGTTAGTTTCCGCGTCGAAGGACCCAAAGATGAGAATGTCCGTTTCTACTTACTGATTTATCTTGTATCGAGTAACAATACTTATATATTACATACTTTTAAAATGAGGTACAGTATGTATTCAGAGAATTTGTAATGTAATCTATGTATGTGCAGTACATAGATTAAATAATGTTGGCAGTCTTTATCGGGAAGGATAAGGAAGCCGGATTATTTGCAATTTTACACACAAACAAGTATATAAGTACATATCTTCGAAAGTCAAAATAATATTTGATTTCATATCGTAGTCATAGAGGAAAATTACAAAGCCAGTTTTTCCCATAAAGTAAATTTGACAAAATCGGTCAACTCTGTCACTTCTATGTACATACATAGAAGGGGCAGAGTTGACCGATTAAAAAAATAAATTTTCTGTACGATCAACGTAGTCGCGTAGAGTATATAGCTTCTTCCCGCTTACCTAGGACGCCAAGTAAAGCAAGCCAGGACGTGCTAACGACTCGACACTGGTTGACTGGCCTTAACTCGTTATATTTTCTTAGAAACGACTGCAGTTTCTTGGTACATTGGTTCCCGTTACTTCACTTTAATAGTTAACTCAGCTAGTTTAAATGGACGTCAGCGTAATTCTTACAAGGAATTTAATTCCCGTTTTGACCCCAACGTTCCTTTTCCACTAAAAACTTTTTGAAATAAACAACATTTTTGACTTTCATTTTAGTGATCTTTACTTTGATTTTGTTAATCATACATCAGTATGCATTGTTATCAGAATTATTTGTCCTTACATATTATTAAACAAAGTCCTCTGCTGCCTACGTCTGTTCGCGATAAAGTCGAACTTTACGCCGGTTTCACTAATAATTTGATTCCTAAAGAAGATATAGGAGTATAATTTATTATGTTTTTACCCAAGTGAAGCCGGGACGGGCCGGTAATTTTAGGATAAGAAGCTGCTATGATCTATATCATTTTATACTTTTGAAGAACAAAAAGATTGAACTTGAGTTATGTTTCCCCTTAACTGTTTATTATGAAAGGTCCATATATGTACCTTCAACGCCATCTTGCTAACAAATAAAATATAATATTTATACCGCGGAATAAAGCCATAAAATCAGCGCGTGCGTGAGTCCACAAAGAGGAATGGGCAGAAACACTATTATTTGAATGACACGATCACACAAAATACAAAGAAAACAGAAATATAGCTTCTAAGATTGATAATTTTAAAGCTTTTCTCGATTTGTCTGAATCCCCCCTCATCTTTTTGACTGATTTCAATTCTGTTGAATTTATTTTTTGCTTCCTTAATGTACAAAATATAGAAGCACAGGCAGACGTTGCAATGGAATAAGGAAGACACTTTAATGTTATTATCCGTTATATTATAAGTAATATTATATCATAGATATTATATACTTTTTAATAATGTCCTGCATTTCAGAGGATATCAGAGAACTCCTTGAGAAGATATCGAGGCCAATGACATTCAAGCTGTGGCTACTTATTGGTCAAAATGGACCAATGGATTTGGTGAAAATCCACCTAATACATACTTATGCATTAGGTGGATACCTGGGTGTGGTATGCCTCGGGCTTTTTAGAAAGAAATTGGGAAAGTAAAAGACGTAGGTCGCAGTTGATACGCTTTGGAAGTCGGCAATAGACTTAGCTAGTTTTAATTATTTTTTTGACACCATAATGTAATAATATATTATAATTCTGAGAATTTTTACTTTTGACTTACTTTGAATATTACGTTTTACGGTATGATATAAGATCTGTTGAATGTAGTGAATGCTTTCAAGTGTTTAATTAAAATAAATTAGTTACAGTACAGTAATTTTCTTATGTACGTCTATATTAAGTCAGGTCTCTATAGCTCATGTTGAATACGAGGTAACATTTCTGTAACATATTTACTTTGTGTATTTGATAACAAGAGCTTACTAAAGTTGAAATTAATTATGTTGCACCGTATAATAACTTAATAACACCTATAAAATATAATGTGACGGAGCTGGGCATGATATCCAGCTAGTTGGTGACCTGGTTTATTTGTAACCATTCGTGTCAAAGTGGGATGTTATAAGTTTATTTGTGCGGCATTTCTTCTCAACAGAGTGGTCGCCGGTCGTTCCAATATGCCAGTAGTTTGTAGCTTTTTGAATAGTATATAATCTATGCTTGTTAAGGTCTATATTATGCCTTTGACTTTATAAATTCTATATATATTCGGTATATAAAATATCATTCAAATGACTAAAATGTTATTTGAATGATATTTTATATACCCAATCACAATTTCTTCACTTCTTTATCAATTTATTTTATTTGTCAGCGAAAAAATTTAAATATTTTAATAGATTAAATTCCGTTGATACGAAAATATTCTTCAAACGTTTGTAAAGCATCATTATTTTTCTTGCCGACGTTTTTGTGGTTATTTAAGATCTCATCAGGTTTTTATGGACTTGCGGGTTATTGTATATGTTAAAACAAGTAACTAAATATCAAATGTTTTTCTTCGTGTCGTTTACATTCGAGTTCGTTCGATAAAATACTTAATTATACTTGTAATCTATATATAATTTCTTTCAACACAAACTAAAGTAATGACAGTTTTGAAAATACCGTACATTTCTCTACACTTAAAACCTACAATTAAAATAATTTCTTTAGACGTAATTAAATTGTAGTTTGCAAAACTTTTAAATTTTATTTAAAAAAATGGAGCTTATTCTTCGACACCAACCCAGTAATTAAGCTGTTACTTTCCGTGCTTAAAGCTAATACGAAACGAAAGGTTAGACATACATAAATCCATAGCGGACTTAATTTGTTTAGACAACGTTAATTAATTACAGAACATTTCCTATTCTGTTTGCTGACACTTGCAAATGATAGATCACAACAACCTGTATATGACCCTGCTAAAAGATTTTCGACTTTGTGACTGATGTATTAGAGAATACGCGTGTGCAAGCAAAGTTTGTAGAATAGATGTGACGTCACACGCGCATCGTACCAAATGATCACAGAAATTTAAAAATTATATAGAAATGGTATTATCAGAAACCGCTGTCGACTAAAGTTCGCTGAACTTGGCAAATTTAACTTACATTGTTGGTTTTTCCTTGCGTTATTAAAAAGGTTACATGCATATTACGAAATGTACGTTGATTCACGTGCGCAACCGTCTGAGTTTACTGAAAACGTAATTCTAACATGAAACTTGCGACAAATGAAAATCTTTGAATACCTATCAAAATAATATTGAATTCTAATTTCAAATTTATAAGATAGAGAAGCAACTGGCATGTTTTATGTTTTTTCCTAGACAAGCATGGAATATAACCCGTTCAACATTTTTAAAAATCCGATTTCTATGCTAATGATGCACTTACATTATTGGAGTTGACTGAAATTCGTTGTTTTATTACACTGCCAGCCAGTGACAACATATGCAGTGTCCCTAATTGATTCCGCCGGTAATGGATGGTGCACTAATGCGAAAAATACGATTAAAATTAATGCAGCGCACGGTAGGGCAATGAAAGGGTAATTTTGTAATTTTAGCATTTTCACAAATTAAGGTGATGTGCGACGGTGAAGTTTTCGCGCCAAATAAACTATGTGTAACTTTTGAAAATGCAAATTTACTGTCAACTTAATATAAAACTTTTCAAGTTTTTATTTAGATTCAGCTATCCTAAAGTTTGTATATGTCACGGCTAAATCACGAAATGCGAAATGTTTTGTTAATGTGACAGTTGGTTAATGAGTTAAATATCACATTGCTCATTAATGAAAATAAAATGTAAATATGAATACAAAAATTATATACATTAAATAATTTAAAACTCGCACTTTTAATCAATTTAATACCCATTTGTATTAATCAGAAAAATAATATAAAGATCCCTGTTTCCATTTGATACGCTCCCCTCATTTAATAACAATAATTAATGAATGCTTATGATTCATAGAACATGCATTTTAATATGGGTTATGCATTTTTTCTTACATTATTATTTTTTAACACGCGACATGCAGGGCCTTTTTATTAGAATATATTGTCTAAGGTTTTATGTAGTGTAACAATCTAATTAAATAAAAATGCGACTTTTTTATTTTACTTAGATTAAATACTAATTTAAAAAACTATTTTGTAAAATATAATGTAGTATTATTAATAGCTCTATTTAAAACGCCTTTATTAGGTGTGGTGTAAGAGAATAAAACCACTCCATATACCCCCGTGGATGCCGTACGAGGTGACTAAAGGACACACAGCCCTAACAGCTGAAAATCAACAATAGCGTCAAAATCAAAGACGATCTTAAAAAATAATTTATTACATGATTATAACAGAACAGACAACAGCATATAATACAGGTGAGAGAAAAGCTCTTTGGAGCCAGAGAAGTATGTATTACGCTGACTTCGCGGCGTCACAGCCACGCGTGAAACCAAGAACACGTGAAAATGAAAGAGAGTAGGCGCCAAGATATATCAGTACGATTTAGAATCAAATAAATATACCGCAAACGGATAACCAGCACTCAGTATACTCGTACATAAAACCGGAAGGAAAACATTCGGACGACAGTACGGCACCATTTAGCTTGGAAGAGAAGCGACGCGGCCCGTCTGCCCATCGATCACGCTTGACACTTTTATACTGCTCGCTGTGACAATGCGAGAGGCATTTTAAAAAACCGAAAATACTCTAGTCGCGAAAATATCTTTGAAATACTGGCTGTTTTGGTGTCATTGGACGGTCAATTTTCTGAGAAATACTATAAAAAAATAAACTGTTTAAGGAATACTGGCCGAAAATGATCCGCTAAATTGGTAAAAATAACTGAACTTGAAAAAGGAACGCATTGATCGAGAATAACATTAAAAAGAACAAATGCGAAATTGAAGCGGTAATTGTTAATAACATGTATAGTTTTCATTGACCGCCATTTGCTTCCGTTGAAGGAAAACATCGTGAAGAAACCTGCACACTGGTTGTTTATTAACTTGTATGGAGAAGGCAATGGCAAATCAGACCATGAATAGTGCCACGAAAGTTGTTTTGTGTGTTTCATATGACTGCTACCCTCAGCCATAAATAACGACTACGAAGAAGAAGAACAATAAATGTAATTTGGAAAAGAAAACAAAGGGTATACAAGCAATACTCAGAAAACAAAGGGTATACAAGCAATATCAGGGATAATCGATCACCGCAGGGACACTATTACAATGCGAGAAGACTTTAAAAATAGAAAAAATAAAGTGTCCACACAGGCAGTCTGAGTGAAAACCTCTGTAGTAATCGAATCCTGCAAGTCATCTTGGCGTAAGTGGTTTTACGTGTGAATATATTTTTAGTTACGTTCGTAGTGGCGGGTGACGTATGCCCCCGAGCCAAAATGACTACACATATCTTTAAAACTGTGAAGAGGAAGAAGAAGAAAGGACGTGTGCCAAGGCCAGCGGGAATTTTACGATTCATATACAGATACTGCCATGAATGTGAAAAATATTTTTCATACTGGTGGTTTTAAGTGTTTGCGCGTTTAAACAAATATATCATCAGTTTTATTAAGTTAGTATAATATATTGATAGCAGATTTCTATTCCGCTAAATTGCTACTAACCACATCTCGTTACGGCGTTAGGTACATTTTTTTTGTAGGTTTGTATTCACTCACATCTCGCATAAATAAATAATTTTAGTCTATGTCAGAGCTTTCTGGCTGAAGGAGTGTTACATTGAGTGCCTAATGGTAATGGCCGGACTTACAAATTTCGTACTTAGAATTATTACGTCTATATATATTATACACATGTAATATTTTGAAAACGAAAAATCAATCTTTAAAATAACAAGTTAAAAACTCCGCAAAATTTCCATTCCGTATACGATAAAACTTTTCAATTTAACTTTGTCAATTCTTGTAATGTACCCTCTCTGCTATTATCATAAAACGTTAATTTATACTTTCTGGTGTAAAACTGGATGTCATTTGTTAGTTGTTCTGGACAATAGTTTAGCCATCAAGTCATCTTTTTTCGAAATGTCTAAAATAAAAAGTATGTTGATAAGTTACTAAAGCTTCGACATTTTTGCAATTTATGAAAATATAAAATATATATATATATATATAAAGCAATAGTAAAAATTAAAAAAAAAACATTTTTTAAATACATTAGCACATAGTAAAACGTATTTTATAGTTATTTTATACAAAGAACTTCAGTGACAATAAACATAAAATTGTAAGTTAAAATATCATTGTGACGAGTAGAACATGGGTCTATGATAATACGTACTATTGTGCCAAGTACTAATAAAGACAAACAGAACTAGTTACAATAAAAGCGCTGGTCAAAGCCCAAGATTTCTTACAAATGCTTTCAATCCATCTCACTCACACAAGAAATCAAAGTATTTCTGTCCCGTTTCCTCAAGAGGTCTGCAACACGGCCCTTTTACCTCAGCATAATAAAACAGCAAACTTAACCCGACTATGCCTACTCGAGATAAGTACTCACAATCAAAAGCGATTGCGTTTTAAGGCCAGTCTCACATTTGACGACGTGAATGCTACAAGTGCTACGACGCGGCTACGGAATTCGTAGACATGCTACGAATTTCCGACTGTCTGTCACAATGCTCCCGCGCTATGCAAGGAATGGTATGCAGTTTAAATGTCTGTTTCATACTGGTGCAACAGTATTATTTGACTGTATTTTATAGTTAAAATGCAATTTTATTAACATTGAATTGAAACGTTAGAAAAGGAAACTTATATAGAAGGAGGAAGTTATAACGTCGTTATGCGTTATGAAATTGTAGGATATAAATTCTTGTAGGTTTTGACAGTCTGTAAAATTATATCACTAAGAAATATAACCACAAAGCAACATGTTCAAAATCAGCATTACAAAAACAATTCGATTCGATTCGGCAAATGGCAAACGATATGGACAACTTCAACCATAATCCTCCTCCTCGTAGTGTCGCCCTGTGCGATGGAGGCCTGTATCCATTACGTGGCCTGTAGTGCCCCGCCATGGACGGATCACTTAAGTGACTTTTGTATAAATGGCATAAAAGCGGATACCGATATCTTTGTTTTTATAACATGCTGACGCGATCCGGTTTTTACTAGATCCTTGCTAGACGCCATATGTATAGATTTATGATCCAATAGGTTATTTATAGTCGCACAGTTTTTGCTATAAATGCGTTGATTTTAGAAATATAGTATCATGATTGATTCTCGCAAAGGTCTACTGATGCACATTATTCTACTTATTATTTTTTTGGAAACGAATTCTGGAGAAATATAATTAAATTCTTACAAAGACTGAAATTCTTCTAACAAATAGACTCATTAGTGACTACTTAACAAGAGATGCTCTACGAGGAATACAATTTAATTATTCTTCAAATTGCACGCAAAAGATATTAACTTGTAATCAAAACTATATAACTATATAGATACTATTCCAATCGATGTCATTTGAATTGGAGCACTGAACGGCATATCTGAAACTGCACAGTCCACAACATTTACTAAACGAATGAAACATGCCACACAAATATGTGTATTATATCAACACTTCAGCAATTATCCCGCTGAAAGCGTCTGGAAATGCGAAAACATATTCACATAATAAGTACTCCAATAGTTTTCCTTTGCGATAAAGCCAGCTCATATTCATAAAGAACATCCTATACAAACACCAGTTTCCTGTTCCGTTTCAAAAATAAAATCGTATTTAAGCAAACATTTGAACCACGCCTGCATACTGCTGTAAATCTTTCGGTTTATCGCAACTATCTTCGCGTTTAGGGTTCCCTAACCAAATACATTGACCGTATGCGAATCGAGTGGGCGGGTAATATTATTCATGATAGGAAACGGGTGAAAAATTCGGAACTTCTCACAAAATTCGCGACACAGGGTTTTTGCTATTCAGGAAACACTCTACTACTCGCTACCGACTTGTGCATAGAAAAAAGAATGGTTAAAATTATTATAGAAAGAGTTCCATTAGTAAGGAAATTGATGATTATTTTTTTTATTGTATTAAATAATAATAATTATTTTATTGTAAATGTCTAAGAGTAAATAAATTAATAAGAAACTCCATCTTTTACATATCTGAGACGGCAATTACATAACAATACAAACTTATTGTAATTATAATGTTTAAATAGGTTTTGTTAATGGAAATCAAAAGTACGAAATATGGTACTTATGAGCCAATAATGTCATTACTAAACTATAGTTCTTTTTTTTTAAGTAGCAATGAATATCCATATATAAACGGCAATAATTTTATAGAATAACTGGCAATATTCGATTAATGAAACCTAATTCAAAATTAATGAGTACGGAACCGTTTTAAAATCGGAACATTATTCTGAACGAGGCCGCTTAATCTACATAACGGTTAAACAGAAACGGAACGGTCCTTCCTCGAGAATGCAATTGCCTTAGCAGGAATTTTAATTTACGATATTTAAAGAATGCATCTCTATACTTTTGGAAACAGCCCTGGGAAATTAAATCATGATGTTTTTTTTGAGATGGTAATTGAAAATACTTAACACAGAACAGTTATATATAGTTAATTCATAATAATAAATAAATAAACGGACAACACTTAAGGGCCCACGCTAAGCATCGCGGGTCTGATTAATACAAACACAAAAAATAATTAGGTTAATTTTAGAGTGTGTAATTGCTAACATTGGTGTCCGATTTTATACAAATTTTCTAAAGGCATTTAATTTAACATGACTCTTACAAAAATTTACCGCTATCTAGTGGCAATTAGGTGACTACTTAGTTTGATTTGACTAATTATTTTACTATTGTGTATTCGTAAAATAAATAGTCAACCAGTGTGCAGGTTTCCTCACGAAGTTTTCCTTCACTGAACAAACACTAACTATACAATCAAATCATCAACTTACGATAACTTACTCGCGTATATGGAAGTGTGATGCACGTGTACACGAACGCATATGTTACAATCGAGCTGCATACGTATTCAGTATGCACGAGCCTTAATCGTTATAGAATATAAATATAAACAGGTTTATTCAAAAAACTACAGACACACACATAATAACAAAAAAAGAAAATAAAGATTAAAAAAAAAAAACAAAACGTGGGTAAGTACAAGAAGTGATTATAGGTGTGTGTGCTGCAGTAATCTAAACAGCCCACAACTTAGTGATGTTATTACTCTAGAAGCAATACACTGATTTTCAGTTGGAGCCTTTACTACTAAGTAGGTGCTGGTGCGAAACATGACCCCCCGACGGGTTCCCATCTTGTCGCGATGGTGGGGCTTAGTAACCGGGGGGGCTGGTCTGACACAACCAGCCACCCCGGTGAACCAAGAGGAACCCAAGGCCCAGAGACTTTGGTGGGTGCTCTGGGCCTGGTGGGCGGTCCCCTCAGTAGTACTGCCATTGGCTGGTGACTTGATGGTCCGCGCCACGCTCGTGTGGCGTAAGGGGCGGGTGGTTAGCACTTGTGCTTGCTGCCCGCCTAGGTCGGGGCCGAAAGGCCGGCCGGGGGGGCGTCGCGGTCGAATGCCTAGCGACCCCGTGACGTCCCCCATAACGGCAGCGTGAAAACGCCCCAGGGGTTTAGTGGGTAGGCTGGGCCGACTAGCGGCCCAGGAGTCCCACACTCGATGCGTAACAAGCATTCCCCTGGGTAAACAAAAAAAAAAAATGGTGCGAAACATGAGTGCAGTAATATAGTGCTTAAAATATGTACCTAGTGAAATATATACTGGGATACTACGATACACTACGATACTAGATAAGTAGATAGTTAAATAAATAAACTGTTAACTGTATAACTGTAAAAAAAATCGTTACTTAATTTCATTAAGCGATAGTCGATCATGGATCCAACTGACCGATTGCAATTATTTTTCGTCCAATATTGGTTGAAATGGGCCGTGGGTCGTTAGGATCAGTGGGCCCTAAGCTATTAATACGAGTGGAAGTGTACATTTAGCAAGCACTTAACGCGAAAACGCACTCGCTTTCGATTGATTGCTTTGTGACATACGGCCATTAGAAATGTTTAATAAAACGTATAAATTGTTTCACTTTTGCTGAGTGAATCAAATATTTTAAAAATATCCTAATGCTCGTTTTGGTTTTAATGCGTTTGGATATGGATATATACTATCCCACATATCCCATAAAGTATATAGAAATGGGAACATGATCATTTTTTTTTTAATAATTAACGACCTGTGACGCAGACGAAACTAAACATTTTAAAACATTTTATTTAAAATAAAAATCTTGAAGTGTTACTAAAGTTATTTTATTTTCATTTAGCCAATAGACGCGTAGGAGCAAAAGAAAAAATACAAGGATATCAAAATTATTAAACATATATATTTATTGTCTTTCCAATATAAATATGTAATTAATTTTGCCAATAAGATTGCAAGATAAGGATTTTTAGGAAAACTAATAATATGAAAGTAGTCAGTCATAAAACATTTTTATGCCAATTTACATGATAAAACAGATAGATCTCCATAACAACGATGAATTCCAGACAAGAACAGAAATATGTGCACAATTTCCTAATAGAAAGACAAAGCTGGTATCATTACTCAAACTATTTCCATAAAACAAACTTTCGCGCGAAACTTTGGCGATTGCCCGTTACGTGAGATTTTGTCTGTAAAATATCCAAAAGTTCACAAATAAAACAAAATGTAAACGCAAATGAAAATCTGTAATATGCCAGAATTTAAATGGAAAACTGTAAGTTTTCAATAGAAATGCCTAATTTGAAAATAAAATTAGCGTCCTCAACCGCTTTATTCACCAATGAAAACACATTATATTTTACAATATTATTTAATAAAAATAAATAGTTAATTTTATTTATGTGTTTTTAAATAAATCTCCCACAACAATCTCTTTTTATTAAAAAGGGTAGTTGCGAAAATATAATTTTATCGAATAAATGGATTAATTTATTCTCATAGAAACAACAACAATAATATTTGTTGTACGTTGGATCCGTGTGTATTACTTTTTTATTTATTAGCACATCGCATGTAAGGAACGCAATAACGTGTTGAAAATCTGCCGCACGTGCGAACGTACGATACACGAATATTCGAGATTCAGAGGCTGATTCATTCGCTCTGCGAATAGGAATTTTCGCAATAACAAGAACTTTGGATTTGGAGGTAATAAACCCTCAAGGATAAGTGGATATCTTTAAAGCGAAAGTGAGGTTATATGAATGAATGTACTTCGGTAATACTATTCGGATATTAAGTAGCGAAATTAAGAGAAGAAAAGGAAATAGTGGTGAATTGAAAATAATAATAATATCATCTTCACTTACAAAAGTAAACAATAGTTTGACAGAAATTAATCATATCCTAAAAAAATTTTATGAAATTTGGAATGTAACTAATTCTTACATATTATAAAAAGAAGTCCCTCTGTCGTATCTGTCTGTCTATGAACGCGATATACTTAAAAACTATCTGACGGAATTTCGTACGGTTTTAACCAATGGATAATGTGATTCGGAGCGAAGGCAATACTGGCCGCTAGTATTAAAAAAATTGCTGTGTATTTCCCTATCGATGTCTCCATTGGCAAGATTCATTCAGACATACAGACAGACAGACACACAAGCGTACAGTAAAATAGACCATCTGCAACGACTGCTCGCGTGCGATTGGCCATACCACGTTCACGCGATGCCAGATAAGGGGTTGGCAGATACGCAGTTCCGTGTCAAACCGCACGGCAGAAGTGTTGAACCATTGACACAGAAAATTAAAAAAAAGTTCTTTTTTATACGATAGTGTGGAAAAAGCATGCGGGTTTCCGAGCAGTGCCTACTTTATTTCTGAACTAACATATAATCAATAGACAAGGCGTGCATTCTAATTTAGAAAATATACTCAACAAATAAAAATTATTGTCCTTGATTTTAAAATTCATTTACCGGCGTGTGGTTCCACCCTAGAATAGGACCACTGCATATTCTTCCCGTGGATGTCGTACTAAGCGATATGCACAATGTGAACAGCTGATAGGCAACAATAACATTCCTGAAGAGGGTTGACGTTAAGCAGACATCTTCTCGTAAATCTTCAAAATTGTTTACTTTTCATGCTGACCCCAGGTTTCGCAGCCTCAAAGACTTGATTATAACCACTTAATGTATAAGTGAGAATATATAACAGAGGACAGGAGAACTCGCTAGGATTTTTAATGTATTTATAAACTTATAGTACAAAATTACAAAAAATATATAAATGAACAGGATATATTAGAGGAGATAGAGATATGATTGTTAGATGGCTCAAAAGGGTGGTTCGCAGAGCGTTTTGACCGCTGTGGCTGCGCGGTCATTACAATCTGTCAATTTTCTTGAGAAAAGAATCATTTCCAAATTCAATTATTCATCAAATTTACATTGCTACAGTACAGAGTAATTGATGTAAAGTCATATAGTAAAACTCATTCTTGTCTTTGAACCACCCAAAAATGTCTAAAACTTTTCTATTTCAATAAAAAAAAATCGATTAAATCGTTTAATGTTTACTTCACAAAAAGTGTACACAGCGGCCACCGTTGCTCTTGTATGATAGAAATATGAATTCATTACTGTTTATTTTGCAATATGTTTGTGTAAGGGGTCCCTCACACGTGTATTTATTCACATATATTATAGGGGGAGTCCGATAATATTTCTACAAACTTATTTTCAATTTTATTATTAGTTTCATTTGAAAATGCTGCTATTATTAGAGACTTATAGTGAATCGAAAAAATAGCTTGTGTGTGGCGTGTGGTTCGGCCTCAGAATAGGACCACTCCATATCCTCACGTGGATGTCGTACGAGGTCGCTAAGCGTCACACAGTCTAGGCAGCTGATATGCAACAGTAACATTCCCAAGAAGAGTTGACGTCAGTAGCGTGACGTAAGGTTGTAAAATCACAGACGAATCTTCAAAATATTAATGTTTTTTACGCTGATTTCAGGCTTCGCCGCTTCACAACCCCGAACGAAACTGGAAAAATGCGGAGTCGATATGCTCCTAATTGACCCGCGTAAGGTCCGTAAGGATTTTAACCAGCACACGACAAGGCACAAGTACCCCCTTTTATTTAATCAGCGGATGCGCGCAGTTTAAAGTTAACGTCAAAGTTTACAGATGCAACCGAGTCTTGCTATTTGTCTGTCAAAGTCAAAGTCAAAGCAAGCCAAGTAACATTTTACCAATATGTGAGTGATTGCACCTAAGTCTAGCCGACTGAACTCAGGTATAGCCGCACTTCGAGGTTTAGCCGTAACATGTATAACTAACCCAAATTCGTAGATCCAAAGGAACTGGATTTGTATATTTTTCGGATCCAAATCCGAATATTCTCTGGAATGCAATATGCAGTAAAAATTTTAGCGAAAAAAACAATTAGACTGCTCACATTTTATTTGTTTAATGAAAATCGTTAAAATATCATCCAATTAGTATTTACGGTGGTTTTAACGACTTAATGACTTTTACATCTGTAAAAATAATGTGAGTTGTAAAACTTTATGCTAATGGTGCAGTGTTTGTATTTTAAATGCAACGATGTCTAATAACAGCATTTTGGACAAATGAACCAATCGAACGAAATTGGTGTCATATTTCGACAGTTTCTTGTTTTTTTTTTAGATTTTACGTGTAGTGTGGACGCTTGAATAGGACTACTCCTTCTGTGGATGTCGTAATAAGCGATATGCACAAATGCAAAAATTATAGACAACAATAACATTCCCAAAGAAGCTTGACGTCAGCCAACGGTCAGTTGTAAAAGCACTAGCTAATCTTCAATATTGTTAGGTTAGTTTTTTACCGACCTCGGGCTTCGCAGCGTCACAGCCCCGAATAAAACCGAGAACACACGAAGTTGAGATATGAGAATCTGCAATATTAGCCAAGACAAGAGCATCATTATTACTTAAGAAACACTTTGTCAGTCTAAACTAGATATAAGAAGCGAAGCGGCGATATCTCCGATCTTAAAATTTTGATCAAAATACCTTTGGATAAGTATTTAACTAACTCCAGTCAGTTTAACTACTCGAAATAGTTCAACCCTCAAAAGCCGACAATCGAGTCCTGAATCTGGGCAAAAATCATCGTAAAAAGCCCTTGGCAGTAAGAAATTAAGGGTTGACGCCTAGCAATTATAATTTTGCCCGACTACGGAACCATTAACGAGTGTCCTAATTGGGGTTCTGAAGCGTTTGTCCGTTTCGAACATTCCAGAATGCGGAGAGGTATAGGGTTAAAATGGCAGTTAATTTGGCTGCGTGTGCGTTGTTTTCCAGTGTCATTTTACTTGTCGTAAGTAACTGTGTCGTGTCCGGTTCTATGGGCCGGGTTTATAGCCGTGTTTAGATATTAAATGAGTTTTAAGAAATTATGAATAAATGAATGAATAATCTTTAATGAGTTAAACATGGTCCATTTCATTTTACATAATTAGTAACATATAGTGTTGCCGGAAAGAAAGATAGCTCAAGCTGTCTTATAATATCAGTGTTTAGGTTATTTTTAATTATGCGAGCTATTTTAGAAATGTTAAAGCTCTTTGTAAGTAACTGTAATTTCTCTTAATTTTTTCTCTTAAAACTTAGTAATTATTTACTAAAGGAGGACTTAAATAGGAAAAAAATGCATCGGTGACTTTTCGCTTTTCGTCAAAAATTTGGATGAAAAATTTTCAAATAAAGCGATGTCTCCGTCTTCATCTTTCAAGTGACGTCAGAAGATATCAAACAGGAAATAAAAGCCAGCGTATTTTTAAACTCCTTGACAGCCACTTCACTTCACATTTCCGGCCATTTTCGTCGCCGCTCGAAAGGAAAAGGAATTTTCCCCTAAAATTGATCACGTGACCACCTCAACATGAGTTTGCGTGTGCGATGGCAACACAAGTATGTGCATGACAAAAATTACGTAATTCGTCAAGCCTGACGCGTTGTGGGAGGCAGGGGCCGGTAGCTCTCTGATTAATGAGGGACCGGATAAAAACCACGGGGGCTCGACACGGCAGAACCCCAAAATTTTGCCCTTCTATTTATTGCTTATCCATTTTATTACGATCAACCTTTTTCGTGTTTACTGCCGCGGCGCAGATCGGTGAATGTGTAGAAGCGAATTGAATTTAGAACGATTTAAATTTAGAATTTCATATTTTTGAAATGGCCAGTTCAAATTCCATTTAATGCTATTTGCCCGTAGAGAGCTCGTGTTCGAATTTCGAAACGTGGGTAGTGGAGCAATCTCGGGCTCTTGCGACGTGGTTTTAGGAGTTCGCTTCACGCCTCGTCTCCCGTTATGGGGTCTACGTGCTTGTACTCCTATACAGCACAAACGAACTGGAGTTAACAGTGATATAGATTCCGAATTCATGCTACGTGGCATTTGTGACTGTTCAAATTTGGAATGGATGATATTTGGAAAAGTAAAATCTCGTTCGTTTTACTTGTAATACTCTAGATTCTATACGCTCCGCATATCTATATTCTACATCGTGCATTCTGCCACTGAAGTGGTTATAAAGTCGATAATCTTCACAATTCTAATAGAATCTTTCCACCGAGATTCACTTGTTACAGTCATGGAAATGTTATGATTCGTTCAGTTTTAATCGCTCCAAATAATGGAACAAAGTTAAAAGTTCAATTTCGCTAATTAATATAAAGCTAAATACTGTGACTTGCAAAACATTTATAGCTCTAAGTCTTATAAAATTCTTATTAGCGTTATCGACGGTTGAGGGACTGTCCTTTTGATGACAGGAGGGTGCCAAGTGCTCCCTATTGAGTGGAGCTTACAGCTTTTGTACTATTGAGCATTATTTACATGAGTATTCAGTCTGACTAACCATGGATGAGAACAGATAGAACGTCTTTGGAAATATAATACATAGTTTCAGTAGACACGTATGATGAGTAATGACGAGCTAATTTTGACTAAAAATATGTAAAATATATTTTATGAAGCAATTACTTTTACATTCTAATTTTAAATCCTATCTTTGTGCTAACTTAATTTAACATATATATTCCCTGTATCACCATGTTCTAAGGAATAAATGATCTATATATCTAGGATAAATTTTCAATCCTCATTATTGTTTTATATGAGCGGCGACTTTGCGTGTTTCTTTATCTATTTTCAGTTGTGGTCTAGTTAACTATTCTCCCCGTAGCATTAAGCAAGGGAAGTAATTTCAAAAATCTTTTAATATTGTCATTTTTTTTTTCAAACCAAAGCCAGCAAAGGGCTTTAAAGCCGAGACTGAAAGGCGAAGCTGTGCTCGGGACGTTGTTATTGTCTCAGAGACAATAAGCAATCTTTTACTTTAACCGAAGAAAAATGCAGTGTAGTAATGCAGTATTCTTTCGCGACTAGTTTCACGAGGGCGCTAAGAATCTTACGTTTCAGATCGTACGTTTATTTCACATTTGTCTATGATTTTTGATGATGACCTGCCGATTGCCTGATGTCAACTCTCCTTGGGAATGTTTTTATTGCCTACCAATTGTCAAAGCATTACGTGATAATTGCCTTGATATGGTGTGGTCCTATTCTAGGGCGGGAATCATACGAAACACAGGGACACGAAAGTACTTATCTGAATTTTAATTGGAGAAAAATGCAGATTAGCATGGAACAAGAGGCGCTAAAACTTTAAGAGTTGATATACTCTTCTTTTAATTTAGGGACTTAGGAACTGCTAACTCATGTACTCGAAATTTTGCGGCCCACTAGGGCCGCAATTTTTTTTACGTTTTACGTCACAGTTGTCGACTCATGTGTAGAAAAATCTCGTATTGTATGCCGTATGTCATAATATGTTGTTAAAATCAATACATATAATTAAAACTGACCTATCTAATGATAAATATACTACATATGTAATATTTTAATTTTAACATATTCCCATCAATGTAGCTAGTCGCAAATATGATCAAACTAAATGATGTACTGTCCCCTACTTAAAAATAACCGAATATAATATAACATCTGAAATAAGCCGCTTAATATCTACTATTTGATTAGCCGTAGGGCGCACCCTAGATGCATTTAATGGGATTCGGGACAAAATAAATGAAATATGTCCGGTTTATAACCGCCAGGAATTTAATATAAACCGATGTTATAACTCGTGTTTTGGAATGACCAATCGTGGTATGTGTATGTGATATCGACTAGCTTTTACATGCGGTTACGGTTGAGTTGAATCCGTCTGATTAAGCACAATGGTTGAGTGGAATTCGGCGAATCGAATTGTCTGTGGTTTTCTGAACACTGGTGTAAAATTGTACATCCTGATTAAATGTTTTAAAATATTTTATAATCTACTAGCTGTGCCCCGGGGCTTCGCCTCCGCGACAATTTCGGGATAAAAAGTACCCTATATGTTATGCCAGGTTATATTATTATACCCGTGTACCTTTCATAACAATCCGTCCAGTAAATTTCGCGTCAAATAGTGACAAAAATACATCCACACGAACTTTCGCATTTATAATATTAGTACGATAGATATTTTTAATTAAGCTCCAAAAAAGGTGATTATATGTTTCACTGTATTTCTGTATTTTTGTAAATATACTATCGGCCCGTCGCGGCTTCGCTAGACTAAAACCATAATAATTTAATTAAATGTACCTTTCTCGGGAAACACACTATGTATGGGTGAAAACCGTACAAAAATTCGCCCGATCAGTTTTTAGTATACCGCGTTCATACAGACAAACAGACGCGACAGAGGGACTTTTTTATAACATGCTTTTTTATAACATGTAAGGATATAGGTACTTTTCAACTTGATATTTCAGAACAAGAGTTTTGACAGACATACAACCCAGTGATAAGGACCTTGTGACGTACAGATCCACTACGAAACCCTAATAATAAAAATAGTAAAATAGCTAATAAAAAGAAAATCTAATCGCTCCTCACAAATGGATTATCCCCGGGTATCCGCGTTAAATGTCACTCGAGTCCAACAATGGGCAATTAGTCGGGGCATATGGACCCCCGGATTTCACGGGGCCAAGGGGCGAGCCAGGGGTGCGAAGTGTAACACCATATGGGAGCCCGCGGCGATCGGGGCGCGTGTCAAACAATAAACAGTAAAGAGATTTGTTTTTTTTTTGCAAATGAATAAATTATGAATGACGGTACGATTTTTAAAAATGGAACGGATTTAAATATTTGTCTATCGCCTTGTATCAAATGGGAAATCTTCTTTTTACATCAGTTTTGTGTCTTAGTTATTTCTGTCTTTGGTGTTAGTAGGCAAACAAATAAATACATTCAGAAAGAACATTTTTTTAAAGATTATGATGAGACGCCACTATTTCAAATGGATCACGAACATCCTAAATACATACTTCCATACTAATATTATAAATGCGAAAGTCTGTTCTGCTTTCACGACTAAACCGCTGGACCGATTTTGGTGAAATTACATTACAACTATAAAACGAAGTCCCCTGTCTCGTCTTTTTGCGTGAACGCGATGAATTAAAAAAATTACTAAACGTATTTTTTTCGGTTTTCAGCAATGGACAGAGAGATTTCACAGATTTCTGGGGAAGGTGTGTATTATGGTGTTATCCGAGCGAAGCCGGGACGGGCCGCTAGTTAAATATAATATTTCCCCAGTACTATAAAAACCGTTTATATTAACCGTTTCTGCACTAATTTGCGAGAGCCCTGGGGGCCGAATCGCCCGTATCAAATTGGCAACAATCGGTAATTGCGCTTTATTACAAATATTATGCCCAATGGAGGGGTCCAATACGGATTTTTGGAACAATAGGCACATCATGTTTTAGTTTCGTAAGGTTCATAAATATAAATTCAAATAAAAATAATTCGTTTCAGGTTTTTTCTTAACTAATGACGTAGCAATAGTTACTTCAATGGTGCCATAGGACCTATATGTACGTTTAAATTTAAAGAAGAAATATAAGTTATAAGTAGGCAATCAAACATTAATGGGCCCAAAATCGCATGTATCGCAATATATATATAATATTAATTTATATTATGATTTATATATATTTATTCATACAGTTATTTCTTTAATCACAGATCAACAGACATAATTATCAGTCGATGGTATTTTGTATAAAGAAAACCTTATATTGCCTGGTAATGGCGTACTGGCTGGCTACTGTTGATTTTAATATGGCTTAAATTTTTTAAGCCTACTATCAACTTTTATGGAATATTTCAAATGCAAAGTTGCATTTGTGTGTGTTTATGATTAACGCATTAGTGTTAAAAAATAACTTGATGGTACGAATTTTCGATGCATATCAGTTTAAGTCCTGATGGACCGCATTAAGAGACGATAGTAAGCCCCCAAGTCACGGTTCCGGGCCGAGTTCAAGTGTCATTCATTCTATAGTATTAATATCCCGAGTTTTCATAGATTATTATTGTAATTGTGGTCGCTTTCTTTATTTTATAGTCTATATTGTAATCAATGAGATTTATTAAATGTATAATATTTATTTATTGTCGTAATATTGCCTGAGGCTACCTATTGACGTGCCCCTGTGAGAAGGGTGATATGTACTCGATCAGGAAATTCAATTCAAACGGAATATGCAATGCAATAAATTATAGGGGAACGTGGCAGTTTAGTAATAAGAAAATATTAGATTATTTCCTAGATGTAATCCCCCTTTCATCGTGGGGGGAAATGAAAAATTGTTACTTTTTTTACTTATATTGTTCAATAAGATATATTGCAGATTCGTGCATGCTATGTGCCCTTCATAAGGTTTCTCAAGACCTTAAGAAGAATACAAAAATGTGCTGGTCCTGGTACACATTTATTCCAAATCAATTTAATTAAGAAAATGAAGAAGAATGTGAAATTTTTTTGCAAGTCTACTCGATGTTTTATCTCTCTCTATGTAAACTATAGGAATTAGTAAAGCTTACAACAGCAACTTTAACTTTAATGTTAACAGCTTAGGCTTTTAAAATCCTATTTTATTTCTGCAAAATAATAAATTGCAGTCAAGATGGATCTTTATGCCATTGAAATTGGGGCGAATTTGCAATGAATTTGTATTGGTTGATGTGACGTCTGTACAATTCGTACATACAACGTGTTCGGCGGTTGAGTCATTTCTTGCGTATGTATAAATATTTACAAATAATTTACCTGTGGAATTGTTAAAATCAGCAAATATCGGCCTTGAAATTGTTTACCTGTAACGAAAGAAACAGTGTCAATATTAAAAGTACAGTCCGTTTTTATATAAATTCATCAGTATACATTTTATAAAGATTTTATTATGTGCTGTGTGTCTTTTCTATTTTATGTGCTTAAATAAGGGGTTCTACAACCAATGCTTTTATTATTACTTCCAGAATAGGTTCTTTGTATGAACTACAAAACACAGTTAATAATAGATTAATTTATTATTAAATAGGAGCGGCGCAATCCCACGGGTACGATTTGGTGAAATTTGTATGCGGGTGAAATCGCTATATTATCGAAATAAATTCATGAATTTTAGATAAATTAAACATAATTATTAGGTATTTATTTGATTCCCAGTATATTATTCTGGATATAGGTACTAAATTATAAACACTTATTTAATCTATAACTAGGAAATGATACTGGCTGTCAATGTCAATATTTAAAAAATATTTGAAATATTTTTTTTTATAATTGACACAATTTTCCGCCATCTTTCAATGGGCGTTCAGTTGCTGCACTTGAGTCTACAGCATTCCGTTTTCAAGGCTGATTGTACATGGAATATGTTCAGACTGACAGCAATCAAGGTCAATAACCTCGCCAGTAAACGAAAAACAGATCCGCGCCATTACACACAGAACATCAAAGATTCAAGTTTTAAAATGTATTTAAATCTTAGTTAAAGACACGTCGTAAATTATTTGAGGCGTGAACGAGTGCAATTAATGACTGAAATACAAATAAAAAGTTAAAACATTGATGAAATCACACACATACATACAGTGTACTCGTAGACTTTAATCCTTTAATATCATAAAAGCGAAAGTTTTGTAAGTATTTTACTTCACGCTCAAAAGGCTGAGACAATTTTTATGAAAATTTGCATTGAGGTAGCTGATACCTTGGATTAATACATAGATTACTGTGCAAAAATAAGTAGTTTCAAAATTCTTTTTTTCATATCTATGAATCACAAAAATAAGCAAAAAAAAATATATAAGGGCAAATGAAGTATGAATAATTTCGGAATACTGTACTGTATTATACATATATAGTGAAAATCACCAGAAAAATCGTTCAATGACCGAGTTTTCTACAAATCAATTAATTTTACAAAAAAAAATAGTTGGATTGCTTCCAGCTATTGGACTAAGAATGCAGTTTTGCTGGTGCCAAAAAGCCTAGCATTTTTAGAAAAAGCTACTTTTCAAACAATAGGTCCTTGTAATGTTAAAACAAAAACACTGTGCCAAAACACTTGGTTAGGTTAATTTATGTCGATTTCATAATTTTACCCAACGGATCCATCACAACAAAAATATTTGAACAATGAACTTGCATAACCTAAGTTTTTACGAAAATTTTATTTTTGACACAAGCTTTTATTGTTGTCAGAGAGATCTTATTGCATTCAATGTGTGAAAAAAAAAAAAACAAGTCAGTGCAGTAAACCGTTGAGGCATTCCTTTGTCTGAAGACGTTCCTGGATGCAACATCTCGTCATGCTTATCATAATAATGCATTGTCATCCAAACGTGTGCACAAAATTTCAGCTCATCGGCTGAAGATATCTGCTTCAAATTTGAGTTGCAAGAAAAACAGATCCGCGCCATTACACACAGAACCTGAGACGTACCTAGCTTATAAAAATAGTAACAATTTTTCTTTTCACGGCGAAAACGGTTACCACACCATTTCTCGGCAATTTAAAAAAAAAACAACGAATAAATAACAAGGCAATGTGTTGTGTTGAGCAGATGTTAATTAAAAACTTTCCTGAGAATGAAATATTTAGCAACATCCATATAGGTCAGTTTCTTGGTAATTAGCACAGAGAAATGTGTGAAACATTTTAGCACGTCCGACCGACGACTTGTACGGTTTCCGTACTAGATGAGTCATGTAGGATATAAGTGGGGATAGTAAAAAATACTAATTACCTAATAATATTTTTTCTATTATTATTTGTTGTATTCAAGATTCTTATTCATTAATTCGATATTACTTGTTTTAACGTCCTTTCTTATATTGTATTGCTTCTTTTGCCCTTTGTGTTTTATGTCATTGTATGATTGCACCTCACTCCATAATAGGATACTTTGAATCCCACACGAGTTTGGTCTCGGGCACAAATGGAAATAACAGAAAACCAACTAAAGTCAAAAATTATGTTTTGTATCATATTTATTTAAATATCCTAATTGTTTCCACCACTGGACAAAGACCTCCGCTTATCGAAGATAAAAATCTTCGATAAGTTTTTTTAACTTTGGCCGTCTGTTGCTAATCATGCTGAAATTTTACTAGGTCTTCCCGCTATTTTGTTTAAGACCATATCGACGTTTATGAGTTTGATATTCAGTAAAAAAATTGAGGAGTACATTTATTTCTATCAGTGTTTAGTTTTTCTTGATTTGGCTAGTCTAGTACCCTTACGGAGTGATGAGGTCATTGACTCTATACTAAAAGGAAATAGTGGCAAAGTAATGAGTACTTTCGCGAGTACTATTGAGTACTGTTGTCTGTTTAGATGTATCTGACTCACATAAACGTTAGGTGTGCTCTATTTACTGCTAGTATATTTCTATAGTCTATTTATTATATTATACCCTCATCAGAGATGCTATTGTTGCCTATGGGCTGCCAAATCTATATGTTCCTTAGTCGCGTCGTACAACATCCAATTAGGACATGCAATGGTCCTATTCTAGACCAGAACCACACCAATCATTGATCGTCTATCTGTTCTATATTCCAATTGTTAGTTTAATTTCACACACACGCAGAATTTTGTGATGGACTATTTTCAAAAATATAGGTACATCACTTCAGCCACTTGACATTTTATTTCATCGCATCAGTACTTTTACGTCAAGCGAAAAGTATACAAAAAGCAAGTATATCTTTACCTTATCCAGCAAAATAAAATAAACGGAAGGGAATCAGGCAGACACAGGTTCCTGCCCGGATATACGTTTACGCCTGGGCGTAAACCATACCAAAACTGTGACGTGTGGTCCCGCCCTAGAGTAGGCACTCCATATCCTCCCGTGATGTCATACAAGGCGACAATAGCCTTACCAAGGAAGGCTGATGTCAAACAGGCGGCCGGTTATAAAATTAGAACCGATTCTACAGATTGTTTAAAGTCATTTTTACGCTCACTTTCCTCACGCCCCGAGCTTCGCTGCGCCACAGCCCCATATAAAACCGGAAACATGGGGAGATGAAAGAGATAAAGTAACCATACCAAAGATTTGTTTGCACCTGGGCGTAAATTAGGCGTAAACTTTCTGCCCGGCGTAAACCCATCTCCAGGAGACGTTTACCGTTTATGAGTTTGGTATCGACGAGGAGAGGCCCGAATACGGCATCAGCCTCCTATTGAGAGGGTGAATCGCTACGCAAGACCCAAATGAAGGTAAAATAGACTTAGCGCGCGACACTTTTTTATTTTTATTTTTTGTTTCAATGAAGGCGACCTTCTTTCTTTGAAAATATTCTATATATATTATAAGTTTTTTCATATACATTTTTTAATAGGACTATTAAAGCAACCGTATTTTTCGTTAGCATGCACGCACAATCGTGTATCAGCTGAAATAAGTTATAAATAAAAACATCTTCATTTATAAGTCTCATGGGTGCAGGTTATGTATTGTGAGACTCATAGGTACATGATTCAGTTTAACCTGTAGACTGAGGAGTAATGTTTTGCAAATGTATGTCAAGTTTACTAAAGTTTACTAACTTAAATATATCATTATGTTTCAAATTCATATGATTTATTATTTTCCAATGGTCAAAATTATATAAAAATCCATTCACTATCGCATACAAGACGCGTCGCAGCTTCGTTGGGGCTTTCTGGAACACAAAAAAACTGTATTCCAAAGTAGGACATTGTCAAATTGATGACCACACTTACACGCAACGTGTCTAAAATTAGAGCGTGTAGTAAGTATACACAATACAAAATGCCGGATGCGGTTGGTAGCTAAGGGCAGGACCCGATGAGTCAGACTCAGTTTTAACGGTATTCTTGCAACAGCCGCCATTTTTGGTAATTTGTTTTGAAGATCCGGTACAATTTTTGAAAAATATATGGTAAGAAACAACATCCGGGACCAATTGGCTATATGCAGTAAATGCAGTTTTTTGTCATTTTGACCTAACGACTCAAGACAAAACAATCGTGTGACACAATGACATTGATGGCAATAATAATAATAGTACACAGGTCTCAATATTACTTGTGTAAGTGTACTGCATTGAAGAATATATAAACCTATATTTAACCAACTTCAATGTCGCAAATACACACTGGCCGCAAGACTACAAAAACTGTTGGCACCGAACATAGAGGCAACAAATTTCTATTTTCGCATTTTCATGCCCTCCTACGTTTTGTCTGTGTTCCGCCCTGATTGGTTTAACGGGACTGCTTGAGACAATATGACAGTAAACTGTCGACAGTTACTTTTAATGATTAAAAAAAAGAACATTGTCTGCGATGCCAATGAACTTCGTTTCCTGGATTCGTCAATTGTTTTGTTTTTCTAGATATGGTACGATGGCGAGCAGGGTGCTCGTGTTCACTTGGTGTGTTAGTTAGTGCTAACTTGGTCCTACTGCCTAGTCTGACGGATGGAAAATTTTCAAAAACTGCAATTTAATTGGAATCCATGAGTCGTAATTTAGCATCGTTTTAAAAATAGAACAGCGTGCATAATAAACGAATTCAAAATAGGCTGTATATGAAATAAAGGGTGCTCCCGTAACGGGGCTGTATCGTGGATTACGCGTTATGACACTTATGACACTTAACCCAGATTCCAAGTGTTTATAAACTATTCCGCACGATGGCAACGCTAGATGAAAACATAGTGGTGATAAATTATTACTGCCAAGTTAGTTGTCATTGCTAGAAATTGACATTTTTAAAATTCTACAACAAATGCCCAAAGTTTTCACTTGTTCGGTTGAAATCCCCCAAAAACCAAAAGAAACGGGTGAATGAATAAAATTCCATTGGGTTTAAAGAAATTTTAGAAAGAAAAGGTGGAAGGAACAGGGTCCCAGGAAGACCAAGAGATATTTAAACAACAAATAAAAGAAAAAGTGTGTGTCGTGTCGTATCAAGAAGTGAAGGAGTTGGCTTTGGAGAGAGAACAATGGAAGGAACTCCAGCGACAAGATACTCGCTCTTAAATTACATGATGATGACGAGTTTAAAAAAGTTTAGTATTTATATCCTACGATGTTAATTAATCAATAGTTTTTTTTTTAATTTCATTGAAGTTATTTGCAATGGCAGCTTAGACCTAGAGTTCTAAATGAAAATAAGTGTAGTGGAGTCTAAAAGTCTAGAGGACAAAACCAATTGAGAAAAAGAAACAAAATACCTAGCCTACGCCGAATAACACATGTACGAGATAAATATAAAAGCGACTCTGACGTTGAACACCCGGGAATGAAATTGGAAAATGCTTAGATAAGCGAGTCTGTAAAAAGGCAAAAAAACACAAAGTATATATTTAAATTAATAAATAAATAAAAATAATCCTTGTTTGGCCAATTTGGCAAATGCACAAGGCCGCACACTGGCCGCGACATGCCGCTTCGGCACTCTCAGTATCCGCTGCAGACATACCATAAAACAACGGGAATTCATGTTATTACTGCAACATGCATCTTTTTTATTGGCCCAGACGTGTCCAAGAATGGACAATTTTATGCCAAGCTGAATTCTACATTGTATCCACTGAGATTTTCTTTATCCGAGTGCGCAGATGTGAATCATGTTCGCTAAGTGTTTTTCCGTTTATGGCTGAATAATGGTTCCGCAAAAAACAAGTTTCAAATTAGTGAGGTGTAAAACGGTTACTGCACCCGTCTCATTTTAATTCATAAAAAAGGTTATCAAGCATAAAACATAAATATTTGATTATAAATAGTTACGCAAGTAACACCGGGGTTTGCAGCTAGTAATAAATAAATGATTTTATTTCAGGTAATAAAATAATAACAGTATAAAAGCCTAATAGAAATGCGAGTAACACATAAAGTGAATACCTTACAAACTTATCTACTTAATAATAATAACAGAAATAATGTTATAAACACCAATTTTACCGAAATAAATAGTAATTACATAGGAGTAAACAAAGTGGGATATAAAAAATAAATTACTTTCGAATTTGATTAACTAGACGACGCACGTGAGAACGAAACGACGAAGAAATTGTCTGGTGAAGCCGTAATGTCGACGACATAATGTAAAAACCTTAATGATGGGAACCACAAAATAGACATTGTACAGAAATAGGAACCATAGACGATAATTAATGATGAAAACATAGAGAATGAACCTCGTATGGATATGATATAAACCGATTTCAATTGAATTTTCTTTATATATATATAGGGCTACTTAAATAGCATTCTCTAACTAATACGAGTATCAAGGCGACCTCAATACAAGTGTTTATTGGCATGATATGGCAGGACTACAGGTGTGATGAAATTAAATAATATATCACGATGAAAACGTTGTAGCCCTAGAAATAGATGGTGAGATGAACTTAGAGCATTCGGGAAAACGTGGATTGATAAGATCCATGGTAAGAGAAGCGAGGCTTTTGAATCTAACTAATTATCTGACTAATTAAAAAAATACAAAAAGAGGCCGACATAGAAATAAAAATTCAGAGGCAGAATATAACCAGGTCCAAAGTTTTCTCGCGTGTACGAGGAGACTCGAACCCAAATGAAACGGGATAAAAGATGAGGAAGATGGAGACGACGCGACGAATGGATTCGATATATTTTCCTATTTGTGCTTAAGAAAAATACGATCAAGAAGAAAAGTGATTCTAATTCCGTACCCTCCTTGAAGCAATAACGACGGCAAGGCAAGAAAGATGAATGTGATGGGAAACGTACGTGATGGACGTGACATACCAAGAAACAGGTTGACACGCCACAAATCATTCATCTCTAATAAAGTCGATGGGATGGGCGAGATGACATAGATATAGAAAGATGGCGAAAAGAGAAGCCAAGGTAACGACCCGAGATGATAAATAAATTGAAAATACACAATATCGACTTACTTTGTTTACATGTACTTTTTCATTCCGCTGGCTCAATGATCCAAAACTAGATCTTGGCCTCCGAAACGAGAGCACGCCCGCTAACAGAGAACGCTATAGACATATATCATCCGTTTCGCTCATATAAGAAATGTGCGTATTAGAATAATACATGAGAAGAAATGAGCGCTGACATCTTTTGTTTCTCACTTTGTATGAGATTAACCGCATTGGGCTGATAAGTTGTATGGTAATTTTCTACCTCATTTGGTGACCGTCGTCCCTCATAACTAATTTTTATTTCATTGTGTTTCCTCAGTTGACTCATTGGGAGGGACACAAATGGGAGACAACAGTTGACTAATTGACACAAATGGGAGATCATTTCACCTCGGCGACCTCGGTGGCGCAGTGGTAAAGTGCATGCCTCTGAACCGAGAGGTCCCGAGTTCGAACCCCGGTCGGGTCATGATGGAAAATGATCTTTTTCTGATTGGCCCGGGTCTTGGATGTTTATCTATATATGTATTTATTATAAAATATAGTATCCTTGAGTTAGTATCCCAAAACAAAAGACTCGAACTTACTTTGGAGCTAGCTCAATCTGTGTGATTTCTCCTGCGGTTAATCTGTGTGATTTATTAATTTCAAGCATTTTGTTTATGTACAGTAAATGAAATAAGAAAACCACTCTCGCGAATCAACCGCCTCACATAAGTACTACCATTGTCAAGATGTTCTCCTAAAAACCCAGAGCGAAGTTGTTTTTTTCACTGAGCAAAGGACAATGAAATCCCTATCTGGACCCTACAAATCCCAAATCCTCCAACTCGGAACGTAGGGGCTTTGCACAAATGTAAACAACCCAAACAAAAATAAGTAAGAAGCATGTTTTTATTCAACTGGTTGAACACAGGGTAGATGACAATAATATTTTATTTAAAACAAAATAAAAAAAATAAAAAAAATTGTCTTTGAACTAAAAAGTTTTTATAATAATTTGTTTATACACAAATTACCTGATGCCCAATTATGTCTTCGAAATCACCCTCACTGATGCTGAACGAAGCAGACCCACAATAAATATGATTTCTATAGGACATTATTCAAACCGCAAAACAAAAGGAATTGAAATAAATTTTGGCACTACGTATTCGCTGGACTGGGAATAAAAAAAGAGAAATGATAACGCCAGGCGACTGTTTTCTGGACAGACGAACTTTCTGTCAATGTACTTTGGACATAAAAGCCTCATCAATAATAACGCTTTTCATCAAGAAAATGGACGGACGGACGTGTCGTCCGAGGCGCATTAAGAAATTAATATTGGAACAAGTTGGAACATGGGACCCTCTGAGAGATCGACTTGTCTTGTGGTGACAACGATTCTCGTTTTGTTATTCTGTCGTATCTTCGTTACATTATTTATTTACACGTTGACTTTTCGATAAAAAAAACGCTACATTCATATACATTAGATATTGAAGGAGGATCTCTCAAGGATTTCGCGTATTTGTGTCATCTATTAAGGTTTAGAAAATCTATTCCATATATCTTCGATATGATGACACTGATGTTTGACGTAGAAAAACAGCACATTTCAAAAATTATAAATATTAAAAATGATAACTACTTATAGACGATTCCAGACGATTTTTACAGGTTTTATTGGGCATCAACTAAAATTTTTCTGTATTTGAAAATGTCTAAGATGATTAACGACACCAAAATCATGGAAGCAATTAGGTTTTGCCATGCTCCAGCGTCGAGGAATCAAGTTGGTTTGACGCCAGTATGATGTACGATGGTTAGTAATTGATCGATGGTGCGGACAAATGCAAATGTTACAGTTACAGATCTTTATGTCGCGGTGATAAGTGATATAATGCAGTGAGCTCAGTGAATGCGCAGGGTTGAATGTCCTGTTCAAGATTCAGATTTAAATTGATCTATTTGATGGTCTATTGAAATTGTCTACTAACTTTTACCAAGGCTGTCAAATGAGAGTCTAGATCCATCATTATCATCAACCTATAACTGTCCACTACTGTACATTGACCTCTTTCAAGGCTTGGGTTTAACACATCCAGTACAATATGTCCCATTATCGAGCCATCTATACTTCGCTTATCTCAGGCACGGTCTCCACTCGAGAACACGTCTACTGAGCCGGTTATACGTTCTTCAACAGACATGACCAGCCTATTGCCACTTCTTGCTAGGGATTATTCAAATGTAAGTGGGCCCTTCAAACCACTTTTTTAAAAATTGTATAATGTTGAACTTTAAACATATCTATAGCAATTCATATGGTGGAAGTTAAACATCACATTAGACAGCTCTTGCCTAATGAGGAAAGGTTCGAAACCTACTGACCTATATAGGTGCTTCAAATTAAATTAGCACAGTCTTCGAGTGAAATCGACTTGCAGTACAAAATTCATTGCTTCTATACCAATGACTGAAACGCAGTTGATTTGAACTGACGACTATAAGTTATTTTGTTAATTTACGATAACGAACGCCAGTAACAAAAATTTTAACTTAAATCCAAAAACAATGTATTTTTTATATCAGAAATGAGGGCATAATCAAGTGGAACCCGAGTGATTTTGAAAAACAAAATCTAAAACTTTTTGTACACCAATGCAGGACGTTGTCAGTTTTTTACTGAGCTTTTTGTCTAGTCGTAGTGAGCTTCGTTAAGAAGCTCTGAAACTGAACGCGGACAAAAAGTCAGTTTTATTTTCCTCTCTTGTCCTTTTCCGTAACTGTCATTTCGCTTTTATGACAACACACAGTTTTAAATACATTTTTAAAATGTTGTTATTTGTTTTTTATATATAAAGGTAGCACAAGTTTCTACCTGCGTAGCAACAACTTGCCAAAGATATTAAAATATGGTAGATAAAACAAGATCTTTGCCTAGGAGTGAGACATTTAAAAATGTTATTAGAAAAAAAAATAGAGATGCTTATAGTTCGTAGATTTTTACTGCTTTCTTTTGGTGTGCATTAAAATATATAAATGCACATAGTGTTAGAGACCTGAAGGGCGTTGCAATTTATGCGGGTGGACTTATCATTATTATTATAACACTATAATCCACGATATTAAGACGTTGCAGTATCTATATCAACCTTTTTTTTGTATTTTCTTTTTATTACATATTTAAGGATCAATCAAACCAACGTCTGGAAGGATTTCATTTTATAAAAACGTTCATGTGCTTTAGTTTTAGTTTTAGATCCATTATTTGCATAATCCAAAATCTTAATAAAATTCTGAAATTTCAGCTGAACGATTAGCATTTGCTATTCAAATAACGCAATTTTCGACGGCAAAGTTATCAAAATCCGAGTGAAATATCTTGAATACAGTCGACTAGAGCTTAACCTTGGAACTTTAGTCTACTTCAGCGAAAGCGCTGTTAATTCTAAAGCTTTATCACGTTAAATCAAGCTCAAGAATCAGGTAATTATATTTATGTTTAACAAGCCTTTAAGTAAAATGCCACTTTGTACTGAACAAGATAAATGTATTATATTGTAACTTAAATTAGACACACATTTCATTGATAAATTGGAAGTAGATCATCAAAAAAATCAAGGAAGATCATGTAATCAAAGATGCGTTTGATTGAAAACATATCTTTATGAAAGAAAGTAAGGAATTAATAAGAAAAAAGGGAGATATAACATGTAATAGTCGTCGTTTCATGTTCCATGTAAGATGACATCAGAATTACTCGACTTCAGGGAAAATCAATCGAAAAGAACGACAAATCATTTAAAGTCAACGTAAAACATAACTAATGAAATCCAACAACTGAATAACCAAAATTATGCACATCATGAACAAATTGAGGATCAAATTAATTCAATTTATGTTCCCCCACGATTCTCACTGCTTTTCTAAATCATGGTTAAACCACATATTCAAATAAGAGAGACAAGGACGCATAGATGGGGGAAAGGGCGGGAAGATAAGGGACAGCAATTAAAGGAGCGTTGAATGACCCTTCTTCGGGAGCATTCGGGCATCTTCGTGGGTCTTCGTTGGATCTTGCGCGGGTCTTATCTTTGCATCTTAGAGCGCGAGCGCAACCCTTATTTCTTTTTGTGGAGGAGGAGTTGGCGAAGGAATGTAGTGAACACAGCCAAGTCAAGGCAAGTTTTAACCCGTTAGCGAACGGTACCTTATAGCTCAATTTGTGTTATGATGCTATATCCGTCCCGCCGCTTGGTAACTTAACAAGTTAATGTTTACAAGTTATTTATATATATATATATATATAATTTACGACATAACTACTTAGAACTATTTACTCATTTTGATTCACAGCTACCTGTGTTTCATGCTTAAGTCAAGTGACTGTAAAGTGAATTGCCTAACGAATGTCCGACGCTGCCTGTTATAGACGCACGACTGCTATAGCAGTTATAACAATTACACACTAATTTTGTGTCTCATTGAACGTTTTAATTTCTATAGTGACACTGCTATTTATTTATTTAAGTTCTTTTGACACGACTCATACTGGGGTACACAGAACTCAGCTGTCGCGGGTCAATGACCTCGTTAAGGTGATGAATGCAGTCACGCGTCAAAAGACAACTCATTAAAGTAACTCATTAAAGAGCCTATTTACGATATAACGAGGTCTTAGAAGTGTTTGAAACTGCTCACTTATATTACTATTTAGTGAAATGGAACGTATTAATAACAGTTAGGAGGAGTCCACTTATACATTTAATAAATTATTACAAACTAGTTGCGCCCCGGGGCTTCGCTCCTGTCGGGATTACGGGATAAAAAGTACCCTATTCCAGGTTATATTCAATTCTATTATTATATGCTATCTGTGTGCCAAATTTCAAAACAATCGGTCGAGAAAGAGTAACAAGAAAGAAAGGGTAACGAACATATACACATACAAACATACATCCTCACTAACTTTTGCGCTTATAATATTAGTAGGATTACGCTAGTTTACTTGTCATTCTGATGGACGGACTTAGTTGTAATACTTCTTTATGATCCACATTTGTTAATTTTCTGTCGTTGAAGAAAAGGATACGGTGAAGTTTGTTGCACCAATTCTTCACCTGCGCTTGTCAGTAGACTGAAGTAAATTTTTGACGTTAATAAGTGATTTATATCATGCTAAAGGTGAGTAGTACCGTCAAATATGATATTAATTTTAACCAGCGCGCCGCTGACGTTTAGACAAAATGGCGTACTTTGCGTTTTTCTGCACACGTTAAAACTAACGTCAAAGTTTTTCAGTTCAGCCGATTGTTGAATAAAAAAAAATTAAAATCAATGGTAACCCCTAAAAAATACTTTAGAAGTAATCTCAAAAAACAGTCTACCAATTCATTATCAATACATGACTTTAGAAGGAGGTTATTGATGAAATCTCAGAATAAAGAATAGGTTTTCGCCCGCCATATATTGTTATTACCGTCATATTTTTGCTTTGTTTTCTTGGACATATTTCGGTTAACAACGGCCGGACAATCAATTTTGGGCTTCCCTTATAAATCATCTTGACGTCACTCGAGCTCTTGCCATGTTGGTGCATAAAATAATTAGAACACAGAACGATTGCGTCTCAATTTCTGATGTAGTAATTTAAATCAACCTATTTTGACTATAGCTACTACGAGCCTTGGCAATCGCGCGGTCGATAATGGCTTCTGTTGCTAATTTTGCATTTTTGATGACCTTTATCATGATCGGTCCAGCCAGTTATTAATTATCTGGTCCGACTTTATTTCCACTTTCAATCTATGAAAGACGTGCAAGGAAGTACCAATCGACCACCAGATGAAGCGCCACAAATTTTGGATCGACCACACGCTTCGAAATGGCACTCATATTCCTAGTTAGGCTCTCGAGTGGACTCTCTTAAGGCAAGAGGTAAGTTGATCGACCCAAGTAAACCTGGAAGCGAACCATTGCAGACGAGTTGAAGGCAGTCGGACTCACTTGGTGTTAGGTGAACAACATAATAGGAGCGAATATATAGAACCAAAAGTAAATTAAGTATAATTATCAAAGGGATTTGATTTGTTTTTATCATCTCTTCTATCCACATTTTGTACTAACCTGCCATGTTTGAGAGAAGGATGTTCGAATAACTAAAGAGCAATAATTCCTTCACAAATTCTTCCTATAAATTGTCATGGAATTTCTTAGTTAATTAATTAGTATCGACAGAAACTCAGAACCGGCTGCACCTAGGTCTAGCTGCATTTCGGGTTTTAGCCGTAACATAAATAAAAAAAACTTACAAATAGGACACTAAGTGCAATGTAGGAACCATAGATAAAAGAAGAATGTAGAAGTATGACCTATAATGTAGGTACAGTCAAAGAACATCAACCCATCTAATTCATTGCAAATTCGCCGCTATTACCGCGCCACAGAGGTATGATCCTCTGTGGCGCGGTAATAGTTTTGTCGACCTCAGTGGCGCAGTGGGAAAGTGCTTGCCTCTGAACCGAGAGGTCCTGGGTTCGATCCCCGATCGGGTCATGATGGAAAATGATATTTTTCTGATTGGCCCGGGTCTTGGATGTTTATCTATATATGTATTTGTTATAAAATATAGTATCGTTGAGTTAGCATCCGCAATGGCATAACACAAGTCTCAAACTTACTTTGGGGCTAGCTCAATCTGTGTGATTTGTCCTAATATATTTATATTTATTTATTTTACTGTTACCACGCCTATTTCCCATGGCCGGGGCAGAGACTAGTATAGTCAAGTAACCCAGCATGAGCTGGGTAACTTGATGAGCTGTTGACCGTACTAATTGTTTCTATAGAAATAATGTTATTTCACTTTAAATGCTGTATGTAACATAATGTCAATAAAATAGCGGTTTCAGACACTAGCATGCAAAATATATATTTTTTTTAAATAAACAATTTTTACAAGAAATAACAATTAATTTATGTAATTTTATACTATTTTTTATAACTATTTTTGTTTTCAGGACTAATTAAGTGGGTATTACGCTAAAACAGGGTGAAAGAGGCTAATGAAAATTATAACAAAGATCATTCGGACGAGATTTATAATATGACAGTACGGGTGATATACGGAAATGAGTCTCATAACTCAGATCGGAATCGACGTAACGAATGGCTTTAACAGCAATTCATTACGTTTAACAGATTTATTTTAACAGTAATTAATTTTGTAACAACTTCCGAATCTACGAAGTGAGATCGCTTCGCAGAATAAATAGAATGCGGGAGTTTAACCCTCTTATATATAAAACGTAACTTACGTATGTTCTGTCACTATCGCCTCGCCATCAAACCAAGAAGAATTATTAGAGTTATTATTTCAAATTAATCAATCCCTGTTATTCATAAAAAATTTAAAACATATTTTGGCCCAAGTATAGTTTGTCTCTTTTTGTCAATTTCAAATATTATAAAGTGCGATAGAGACAAAACATATTTTAGCTTAAAGTATAATTTAACTTTTTATGAATAACGGGGGCCTTTAAATCTCTGTATGTCAATGTCATATGTTGTAAATTTTGAAGTTGAGAGAACGAGAAAAACATATTTTAGCCTCTAAGAGGATTGTTCTCTAAATTGTAACAATATTTCAATAAGAATATGCCTAGGTCTGTCTCATGATATCCATCAGTCTACTTAAAATAAAGACATTACTTTATTTGAACTAAATAGCTCAAAATTATTTTCTGGGACTGACGGTGAATGATGAAAATGTTTTTATATTATAATAAGTTACTAAATTGTATCGTTATCTGTTACCAATATGGCAAATAGCAAGACAATACTTTAGATTTATATTCTGTGGAATCTATATTTTGAACACTTGCTTATTTCCTTAATTTATTAACGACTTTCGACTCAGCAAAGATTTAATAAGTCTACAAGAATTTTTGATCACTAGGTTAAAAGGTGAAGTACTTAATACAAAAAGGGTTGCTAATTACGAATTAAAAGAACCTGAGAAACTTAACCCTAATAATAAAGCTTAACTTTCAAATCTTTTTTCTTTCTTTTAGAGTGCCAATTATTAAATTATTGTCAACACTGGTGTCAGACTTTATTCAAGTCGCGCGACATGTCTTTTACGACTACTTACGACATACATTTTGAAATGAGAAAACGGTCTGATAGTTAAAAAATATGCACAACTCCTGTAAAGTATCAGGATAAAAGTACATGAATCACACGTGAGTGTGTATTTTCATTAACAATTATTTTTAATCAAATTAATTTAATTCAAATTTTCAATGATAAAATGTAAAATCTTTTAGTCTGAAATAATCATATTTTATTTTTATTTAAACTTTTCCCAGCTAATGGGCACTAACTAAAATATAATTTAAAAGTGCAAATCGCCTTCATTCTATGCGGGATTTTAGTTGAACAATTTCTGCAAGATGAGAGATACCTGTGATTTATTACGACGTGCCGAGATCGTGTTAAGGGCCCGGCACACAGGCTGGCGAACGTTCTTACTAAATAATGGCTAGATTTTTTGATAAACCTAGGCAAATTTAAGGATTTTCTAAAAAAATATGTTTCCTATTCAATTAAACTCGTTGAGCAACTTTTATCCACAAAATCCAATTCCATTTATTTTCCTGAAACACACGAAAAAAGTACTCTTATCTACAAAAACGAAAACGGTATATATATGTATAATATTAAATAAAAGATTCCTTTTCTTCTTGGGCCTAAAGATTTCATTTCAAAACATGCAGAGTGTGCGTTTAAAATGTGTAAGATCATGCATCACGTGCATTTGAAAGACTAAAAAATAAAACGTTCTAAACAAGAATTTTAGCAACCAAATTTAACCAAACAACAGATCTTCGCAACAACTGTTGTCCACATTTATTGCCGCGTGAATTTTCCTGCAGCGGATTCTACAAGTGACAAGTTGTTCTAAATCTACCCAATTGCCCGCTAAATTGAGAACCAGCGAGCGCTTGAAGCGTATACAAGCGACATCATATAGACGATTTTGCGATTTCAATGATGAAACTGGCACGTTACATCGACGACTATTTGAGGTTTTTTTAAACTTTCAGTAACCCACAATGCTACACATAAACTTAAAATATCGTTTTGTCGATCAGTCGATTCTGCCTATTGCTAATAATAAATAAAAATCTTCATGCCTCTAAAAGAAAAAAATCACTTATTAACTCAAATTTCAAATATCGAACGGTAAATCATTGCCGTGGTATTGGCAAAAGATAAACGAAGATAGTAGCGCCAACGTGACCAGAATGTAAAACTAAAAAATGGCCAGTCTGGGTCAGTTAAGCTGCGCGGTGAAAAATGCAACGTACGGCGACGCGGACACGTACGACCGTATTTTGTTCGAATCACAGCTTACGATGTCCAGTCAGTGTGAATCCGCCTTAACGAGATTGTTCATTAATTTTAGGGGGTAAACTTTTATATAGGAAATAAACCTCATTTTATATTTTTTAAATCTGCTTTGTATCCCATTGCTGGACAAAGGCTTTTTTACGTTCACAGCTCTCGATCCGATCGATTATATTTTAATCCGACTGTGCTACGCAAAGAAAACTAATGTGTTCACTGGTCTGTGTATATTGTGTTACATATTTTTTAGATAATCGCAAACAACAGACATCAAACCCATGGACCGATTTTGGTAAATTTTACTCTCACAAAAAAAAAATACATTGATAATCTCGAAAAACGCGCCACTAAATTGCTTATCTCCTTTGTAAGGGAAATATTAGGAACACCCATATCCGAAGAGTGATGAGTATAGGAAGCAAGTTTGGTCAGGATCGTGGCAAGTGGGACTCCCTAGTCTCTGCCTATCCCCATTTAAAACAGGCGTGATAATGTAGTTAATGTATTTATGACCTAATAAATAATTAAACCGTAAATTACGCGATTTACCACGCAAACTTTACCCTATTCAAAAACGTATAAAGGAAAAGTTCACAATCAAAAAGATGATTTATTGAAATCCGCGAGTAGTCAACTAAAATCAATGAACAGACTCCATAGCTCCAAACAAGCCAATATATTTATACCTTTCAGTTGAATGGCCATTGTAGCTGGATGTCCAATGATTGTATTGTTTACCTGCAACAAACAATAATGCATATAAAACTGATCCGATTCGTCAACAGACTGCTGTATCAACAGTGCGCAGCGCTTTGTAGGGATCGCATTGAAAAATCAAGCGCTTTATATAGCAGTTTACATTGTGGCTCGAATAACGTTTGCCGGATCTTCTATAGTGATCTCGGGGAATTTGCTAGCTGGTTCTCTTCCCGCTCGGATTGTAAAAGTCAATCAAGGTGCAATGGATGAAAAGCAAGTGGACATGGAAAATAGATCGAAATAAAAGAAAAAATCATTTATACAACTGACAGTTCCTTTTATACTAGATAATGTACAGTTAGCTAGTTGACAAATTCAAATATTTATAAAAAGTATTAACCCGTCGAACGCGTAGAACCGGGACACAATATATAAACATTTATTTGACCGGCGCGGAGCATTTGCACCTTAACAATTTGTTATTGCTAGCACTGGTGGCAGATTTTGTTTATTTACCCGCCACTAGATGGCGGTAAGTCACAAAAGTCATGTCATATGCCTTTAGGCGACTTGAATAAATCGTTATGAAACGAAAAAATCATATAACTTATACACATTCACATAAACATACATAGAATGTATATACATATAATTTATTAACTTTTGTATGTTGTACATCGACCATACAAGTATTGAACGCAGTTACGCTGTTCACCACGGTTAGTGCAAATCCGTGCTGAAACATTGGAAAAATAGTCCGTGCCGTTAATATGAAAATAAAAAAATATTTATTTTGCGAAATAAATTATGATATATCAAGAGATTTAATTATTATTTTTTTAAACGCAAATTTTTACCTCCAAATCCTAGTCAACGCCAGTTATATTCACGAGACAATAAAATTATGCAAAATTGCAAAAGTAGAATTGCGACAATTTTATTTGGCATTTGATTGACGCTCCCCGAATATTATTCTTTTTTAAAATATAAAGTGTGCGCTTTTAAATACTGCAGAGGTTTGGGAACCTTAATTTATTCAAATAGTTACAGGTGACTTCTAGGAGTCGATATAATAATAACAGCCATTTAGCAAAGCTTGTGACTGTGCTGTTGACTGTACGTCATGGTTTTATTTCGATCCCTTTGTCGGATGGATTATCAGATTTAGAGTGATCGTAATCTTAGCTACAAAACATATCGAAAGAAAATTGTTTAATAAGTAATGTTATTGTCTTTGCAGAAAACACCATAAGCCGCGTCAGAAATCCATTGTTAAATTAGCAATGCCGCCGCCATTTTGAATATAAATATTATTTTGATCGTCCCACAACAAGAGCAAAGCTGCAAAGCAAGTTAACGAAGAATTTCTAACACAATAAACATTAAATTATTATCACCAGAGGGAGGACAAGTTCCTCTTATATTTAAAGAGCTGTCAACGCAAAACAAAGGGGGAGTAAATTTGATTTTAATTGAACAAGCGTAGCCATCAAACGATCGGATGAAGACAGACTGGCGGGAACGAAATTAACCGCTAACCTTGCCTTAATTGATTTGATGAAAAAAAAACAGATTTATCGAGGGCAATTTTTTTATATGTGAAATAATTTTCGAATAATTTGTGAGTCGAATAAAGGAAAAAATGTTAGAGTTTCCTCACGATGTTTTCCTTGTTGCGTGTCGATACAAATTGTTGACTTATGTGGCTCATTTAATTAGTCGTCGTAATAAAGTCATGCCACAAACTATCTTGGTCGCTAAATGCCCCGAAAATTTGACTAAATAAACCTCGAATTATTTTACTATAGCTACTTTTTACAACGAAAGGTCAAGTCGTGCCCATGCCTTTGGGCAAGGACAGCAAATTGTATGAAACAGTCAAAGTAACACCTAAAAAAACTAATTCAGTCGTACAAGTGACACAACAACAATTTCAATTTGACACTGAAGATCGAATAACCAATTTCATTTTCTAAAATGCGATGTGAAACGGAATATGGACAAAATAAATGGACGACATAAATATAAGTCTACGCGTTCTCGATGATAAGACTATTAATATTCTTACAAATTTTCCAAGAAACGGTATGACAATCGTTCGTCATTCCGAATATAAATAAATAAAATATCGCGATAGAACATTTTTTTTGTTGTCAGTTTGAATGAGTTTAGTTTTATTTCACCAACGGCATCATATATTTAATGGTTTTATTTTACGATCTGATTTACGTTAATTTAGCTTATTTTCATAAATAAATATATTAGGACAAATTACACAGACTGAGCTAGCCCCAAAGTAAGTTCTAGACTTGTGTTATGGGACACTAACTCAACGATACTATATTATAACATATACATATATAGATAAACATCCAAGACCCGGGCCAATCAGAAAAACATCTTTTTCCATCATGACCCGACCGGTGATCGAACCCAAGTTCAGAGGCAAGCACTTTACCACTGCGCCACCGAGGTTGTCAACCATTAAATTCATACATTGCAAAAAACAATTTGTATATAATATAAAAATATGTTTGTTGGCGATTCCCACAGCTTTCTCCACACAAAAACATTGTTTGTGTATTTTAATGAATGTTATGTTAATAGAAATACTAGAATGTAATGGTTGCGGAGTTGTAATACTACACTAATACAAATGTTTCGTGTAATGGTAGTTCCACTGAAAAAGGAAATCTGTAACTGTATTCGTTTTATCTTGTACGCTTTGTTTTACGGTTAAATGGGATCTTTCACGTTTTTTATTTGTTAAAACTATTTTAGAATAACATTGAAATAAAATCAAATGAATACATACTAGTATTGATTAATTAGCCTCATTATCAGCTTACCACAACACAACACGGTATTGAATGTGCTAGTAGCATAATCAATTCCAGAAAAAAAAATTGAGTCCCAAAACGATTATTTGATTTTATGGTCATGGTAATTTATGTTGTAATAACATTTTCAAAAAAACATCATTTTAGTAATAAATAGTTTAATGAAGCTCATTGAGTTACAAACAAAAAAGAGTTAGTTACAAGTTGGGCGCCAATTTTCCACTAAATATTAACACATGAATAAATAATGAATAAGGTTAATACGACATTGTCTCACCTTATACGTTTATTTCGACTTATTCACAAAATAAAGCACATGGTCTTATGAAAAAGAACAGAAAGATAAAAATTATTAGATTTACGCCGACCCAAAATGTAAATTACAAAGGAAAAGCGCGTTTTTGACTAAGAACAATATACTCCACTTTTCCGTGTTATGTCTAAATAGGTCGCTGTATATAAAACGAGAGTAACGTAAATAAGAACTGTGCTTATTTTCTAGAAATTTTAAATAACCATAAAAATTCAGAACTTTGTCCATAATGTATCAATTTTATAAAATTTGGATAACTAAATTGTCTTCAAACTTCAAATTCTTTTAACAATGTGAAGTCTTGAACCTGTATTATACTTTTGTCTGACTTTTAATCATACTTTATACTCAGACTTGTAATATAAATGTGAAAGTTTGTGTGTATATGGATGTAAGTATGTATATAGGAGACAAAAATGTTTTGTTTAAAATTTTAAATCCACTGTAATCTCCGTAATTCAGAGAGTTTCCTAATACCGCGTAAAACATCTGGTCGCACCCCTAAATTATGGGCTAAACGGATATAAAAACTGGGGTAACCATTTAAAGAGTTAGCCTCGTGAGACCAAACTTCAGCCCATTAGAGTGAAATCCTTTGAAGTTCTTCATAGCTCTGTTCCCCAAAATAGTTTCGACTCAAAGCTCCTAAAACTAATTGTAATGAAGATTGTTGTGTTTACGACAACGTTATGAAGTTATTCTGTAAAGTTGATAGATTTACGCCTTGCCCCGAGAAATCTTGGACCGAAATCTTTGGAACTTGTCTTTTTAGGGTGCCGTTTTTATTTTTGAAATAAAAAACTGAAAAAAATTATTTTCTTCTTTTTGGAGCATTTAAATAAATAAAAAAAGATATTTAAAAAGTTTTTTTTTTTTATTTATTACTGTTATGAAAAGTGGATGGTCTAACTTGAAATCTGGTATAGGTTTCATCGCGATACGTTGCTTAGATCCCGAGACATCGATAATAATAAGTTATGAGCGGAAGCACGCGATAAACGCGGCCGAAGCTGTGGGTAAAAGCTAGTAGTGAACCCCTTCGCCACAACAATATTTAGAACCTGCCTCATAGTTTACATAATCCAATTTGTAGATGTTTTACATTAATTCCGTAGGCGGCAATTTTACGCGAATTTACCAGTTAGTAAATATTCAAATTCCTGTTTGCAAGAACCTAAGCAAATGAAAATAGCTTACGTCGTAATAGGGGGGAATCACGGCGGGGTACGAACTAGGAAATTTTGTGGCCAATAAATAGTCGTTTAATTGGAGTATTCGGTTATGAGCACGGACTTTGATAGCACAACTCTCTTATCATCGACCAGTAGAAACAATATAACCATTCAATAAAAAGTTCCCGGGACTGTGACGCCTCGTAGGCCGAGGTTAGTTTAAAAAATAAAACCTTATGATTTTGAAGATTTAGATTCACTGACTGAGATTTATCTCAGTAATTCATGAGATCAAACAGAGATAGCAAGTGGTATTTTTATGTCTCACCACATACTTTCTCATGTGCATCCATACTATCCATATACACACTATAATATCGTTCCATATCCATACTTCAACTACTATCCATACATCGTAAACCATTATAAGTGCAAGTCTGTCTGTTCCGCTTTCACGGCTAGCTGCTGGACCAATTTTGATTAAATTTGGGAAACATTTAGTTACAGACCCCGCGCGCCGTGTTCAAATAAGATTACTTTTTTTCTCCAAAAATCAAACCCGGGCGAATACGTGGGACAAAAACACAAGTCTACAAAAATTATGACTTCATTTAAACATGACAACCCTTCCATTGTACGTAATTAGCGCGTGACTATATTTACGACATGTCCCTTCTGTATTATTTTCTCTGAGCCGTGCGTGAGTGAAGTTGAAATTTGATACAGAGTGTAATGTATAAGAATTCATGAGTGCCGGAACAATCTATATGCAAAGTGGCTGTAAACAAACGTTCGTACATTTGCACATTTAGCAGAGGAATGTTTTACTTCTGGCGATACACCCTGAATAGCACATGCGATTTGTTTTTACACGCCTACGCGCAATTTTTTTTTTTTAATTTATAAAAGACGCCCCGGGACTTCGCTCCCGTGGAAAATTCGGGAAAGTACCCTATTATAATATTTCAGTTTATATTCTACCCGTGTACCAAATTTCATAACAATTGGTCCAGTAGATTTTACGTGAAAGATTAAGAAAACATACATACATAACATACACATATACATATACATCCTCACAAACTTTCGCATTTATTATATTAGTAGGATATCAAACAAAAAAATATAAGAATCTTGATCGTACATTTTATTTACATTTATGCCATCAAATTCATTGCTGTTAATTGAACAATCAAATTCCTGGCAGAAAAGGGTCAAACCCAAGCGATGGCTTGATGTCGTCAGGGACGAAATACTGTGCAAAGTGGAGGAAGATAGCTATGAAAGCGAGACCCTGCTCTCCAACAGGGCGGAAGAATCCGAGAAAACGGACAGATAAGACAAGAAATTGACTACGAGCGACTACCAGCAGAAGAGTGATGAAAAGTTTTAGACTTTTTGAATTTTAAAAGTAGTGCACATGGCGATGGTGACGTCCCCGAAATAACAAAATAAGTTGTACCATTTATGTTTGGAATAGTTTGGACCAACACATAAAGACATTTTCCTCAGGGATCCATGAATACTGAAGGTTTATAGCGAAACCAAAACTCAGAGACTCATTCGTACAGTCGTCCACATAGTTGCGTCAGTAAAACCAACGCAACAGACCGACGATCGTAAAACCGCTCATCTTGACTGTACCTACTACGCCTAAAAATACTAACTTTTACGACCGCGACTATGATGCTTAAAACTTTAGCAATAAAATTGCCTTCTGTTTAAAGGAAATATTTTTCAACGTGTTTATTATTATGGATGAGTAATTTATATTGTGACCAAATCGTTATTTTAACCAGAAAATTTTAAAGTAATCTTTTTACAGTGAGTAATAATTTTTTAAACAATACAATACACCAGAAATATAATTCCAAGTCAAATGTTAAATATTTCAAAAAGCTTTTTTTGATCTAAGTCATTTGATCTTTACAAAGGGAAATTTAAGTAGCCTGTGTAAATTTTAAATAGAATTAATTGTACATTAGATACAATGAGAAACCTTTTTTCTTTTCATGTAACTAAGACCATACGTAAACATACTTCGTTATTTAAATTAGATTAACAAAATATATTTAGCAAAGACTCCGTGCTTAAAACAGTTAGTACTTATATTTTATACGCCACCCATTGATGTAAATTTATGTACAGCGGTGGTGGACATCAACCAACCAGGTGGTATATGTCCAGTAACGTCTACTTTCGGGTGATGGTTGTGCAGAGTTTCTGAAATCAAAATTTTTATATTTTATCAATGGGAATAGAGGTCGGCCTTTGAGGGAGAACCAATTATTTTTTTGCATGACTGCTTTCCCATTACAGTCGGCTTAATCCATGGGCGGTTGTTTTGGTCACAAGATAATATTGAACCCTTTTATTTATATAATTTTACCTGTTTGTACTTTGTAAGAAACGTGACGAAAAACAATATTTTTGGTCGTTATTTTTTTGTCTTTTTTTTGGTCAAAGTTACAGTAGGCAAGTAAATTCTTTGTTGTTTTAAAAGGGTATCGTGATAACATTATTGACTTTCCGATCAAGTTTAATCATAGATCAACAATAAAAAAAAGTGTAAAACTGACGTTGTTATCAACACTGTAGTATCAAATATATATTGTATTATCTATTTACATGCCTATTTTATATTGCGAAATAAATTTGAAAAAATATCTAAAAACGTATCGTGTTACGATTATTATTACTCAACTTCGCCACATGTCGAAAAACTCAAATACACTTGCAATAAATTGGCCTCGCAACATAATATAATAGAAAATACGATTAGGGTGTCACAATCTCGGTTCATTACACCACCAAAGAATTAAACGAAGCGACATATTTTTTTCCTGATTAACATACCCTACGGCACTGGCAACTAGTTATTGGGCCACCCTAATTTCAATTGTTATTCAAATTTCGAACCACAGGACCGGATTCAAAATGTAAAGATAATGCCGGCTCCACACTATCGTCGAACTCAGAAGCCGTCGCGAATGCACGAAAATTGCGTAGTTGTACGAGTGCTTTGATTTACTGCCTACTTTTGACCTTGTACGATACAATCTTTGGTATAAACTAGTGACAGAATATATATTCCAAAAAATGATCTTTCAAATACCATCCACGTAGCGGTATCAAGTAGTTAGTCAAGTAGTATTATATGACTTTGGGCCCAAAAAATCCGAGCACAAATGCGGCTCTGTTCAACCCCCCGTGGATAATAATGAATAAAAATTTAAAAGGCCTCTGACAGACGGAAGAGCGAATTCGAATGGACTGTAAATTCGAAACAGGTGCACGGTACAGGGGGTAACCCATTTAGGGGTCAATGAAATGCGATGCGTTCTGTTATTCATTAAAACGAATGAGATAAAACTAACCATGCAAATTTATCTGCCAATAACGTAACTCGATTAATACTGTCTGTTGCGACTGCGTGTCGTGTCAGCGAATTTTTAAAAATATTTACGTGACGTTTACTGAACGAATAAAAAATATCTTATAGATTTAATTTTGGAATCTTTCTATCGAATAGCATATTCTATTAACACTGATTTTATTTTAGTCACCTAAAAGACATGTGACATGATTTTTATGACTAACGCCATCTAGTGGCAGTAGTCGCATATATACTAGTGAAATAAACAGTCTCACAGTTTCTATTGTTGCCTATCAGCTGTGTTTGTCGGGAAGATATGGAGTGGCTCTATTTTAGGGTAGAACAACACGCCACAGTAAATTATTCTCGTAATATAACCCTCCTTTTGTGCGGTGGGTTCTAAGTTTTTAGAATGCATCCAAACCCAGAGTCTCAAGCCAGGAGTCAGTTTTACGATCATTGTGGAACGTAATGTGGTTATATGACAAAACTTTCAATGACTGTAAGTTGGGATAGTCCGAAAATTGTTCACAATTGGTTTAGACACCAATTTAATGTCTTTTAAGCTGAGATTGGAGCCCGTCCAAATGGCGGGTAAATGGAAAAATCGAGTGATCATCCTTTTAAATTGTAATTAATTGTTTATTGCCGTTCTGTGTTCAAGGGAGAGATTTCATCTTTAATTGATCAATTAATTTTATGAATAAGTAATTTTTAATTTGATTAGACAGGTTTGGTAGGTACATGTAAGCATTGAGCAACTAAAAGCATATTTCGTTCATCAGAGCTGTTTACCGGTTCCTTCCTTGCCGTTGAGTGTTGGAGCCCAGGGACCGCTTTTCTACTTTTTCGTCACCACTTCGCACGATCGTTAGTTATATTTAGAGTTTGGTGATCAGTCCAAGTCTGTGAGACGAAGCGGGAGTGATTCCCGTAACTCCAATTAGAACTCCGTTTGGTAGAAGGAGCGGGAATATTTTTTTCCATTCCTCTCATTAAATGCAGATTAGATATTTAAAAAAATGGAAAGAATTAGGGGAGGCTTTCACTATGTATTTAGACATAGACAATGAAAAAGTATATCACTGGGAAATATACATAAGTGAAAGATTTAAGAAGTTGTCATAAACATAGCGTAGGAAAAAATGCAGTAACTGATTTATATCTTGTTAGGTCGCATAAATGGCTCAAATCGTGAACCAACAATCAGAATATGTCTTCCAACGCTTGTTAACTGTATCCGTTGACTGGAACAGGTTGACTGTAACAGGTTGACCAGCTCAATGTAGAAGGTACAAACGATTGTTACATATATACATACATATCAATTTCGCATTGACAAAGTGTTTAGGCCTTAACTAGAGATGCTTCAATCAATTATAACAAGTGAGCTGTAAATTAACTGGTTTTATGATGGATATTCTTTAAAATGAAATAAAATTAAAATTATGAATTACCAAATTTAATGTGAAAACAAACTTATGTGTCCAGTAAATCAATATTTATTATTGAAGCCCACCAAATTAGTCTTAAAAACTGAGGCAGAAAGAGTGAATCACAAGAACGCATCTGCTATACTATAGTCACAGAAATTCTAGCCACTTAACCCACGTGTACTTTATAATTGTTCTAATCTCCAGCTTAGTGTTCTTTAGCATCACGTCCGTTGATACTTGTATCAATGATTCTCACAGAAGGGTCGCCAAACGTCAGGTTTCGTGGCGGAAATTTATGAAAAAATGTTATTTACATTTGCTACATTAGTTATCTATCGTCTAACCAATGATCTTGGTTATATAAGTACGTCCCCACCCATGGATTTAATAAGAGTACTGAGTACCTACTAATTCCATGGTCCCACTCAGCAATGGGACACTTGACGTCTTGTCATAATAATTTCCTTTTCAGCGATTTGCCTTCTCTATTTCACATATTATGCCAGCTTCTTATTGTCGAGTGGAAATGACTGAATACTCATTTGAAAACACGAAGTATGTGACCACACAGATCGATGTCTTCTGCTAAGTCAGCAACTAAAGGTAGGTTCCCATCGCCATATCTGATTAATTCGCCATAATAATCTCTATTGTGAAACACACACACGCACACAAATATCGCAATAGGTAACAGCCGAGTGTTACGTTAAGCAAAAATGCCCAGCGCTGATTTTCGGCCGTTACCTAGTATAATATCAGTATTTTAAATTTGTTCTTTCAGGTCACTTTATGGAAACCCTATTGACAAAAAACTATTCTCGGAAGAGATAAGTGTATGTAACCCGTAACGGAATACTTTTGAGGTAGAAAGGTCAGCCGTGGGCTGTGATAGAGGATGTTGATTAGTTCTCAAGATGAGTGCTTGTCTATTAAATAATATTAAATATCGCGGATCAATGGCAGATCCGTCATATAATGAGTCCAATAATATAATGAGTCGGGTTTTAAGATGAAAAATACGGCTTATGATGAGTTTATACATCTAATATGGGAACTTTATACACGTAAACATGAGGAGTGGTGTCTCGATTGTCCTCAATCAAAACTTCCCTACTCCCATTAAACTAACCTCAAACTGCATCGACGTAAGTCACATAATTACAGATCGTACGGCTTCCAATGAATACATTAGCTGCAACCTTAGTATTCATGAGCGATACCTTCGGAACCTGCGCCGTGATGTATGACTCTATATTAGCTGCACTTTATTTACACGACGACCTCGGTGGCGCAGTGGTAATGTGCGTGTCTCTGAACCGAGAGGTCCCGGGTTCGATCCCCGCTCGGGTCATGATGGAAAATGATCTTTTTCTGATTGGCCCGGGTCTTGGATGTTTATCTATATATGTATTTGTTATAAAATATGTTATTATAAAATACTGTGTGATTTGTCCTAATATATTTATTTATTTATGTGGAAGGAGGGATTAGTGAGCTAGATAAATAAGAATGTAATTTAGCTTCTTTCTCTCTCTTTCATCTTCATACATAAGTAATAAAAAAATACTGAAAAGTCAATCACCCTAAAATTCAGTTGCATCTAAAGATTTTACGCCGGTTGGTTACGGTCACAATGTTATTTATTTTATGAAAAATGAGGGTATGAATGTAACTTAAAACGAAGTCATTCATAAAAAATATAAAACATTATAAGCTAAAGTAGGTTTTGTCTCTTTCTGTCAATGTCAAATATTATATTTTAGCTTAAAGTATGCTATTTTTTATGAATAACGCGATTAGGGTGGGTTGCAGCGTTAACTATAACGCGTGCAAAAAAATGCAAAGTACGCCATTTTTGTCTAAACGTCAGCGGCGCACAGTTTAATATCAGCGTCAAATTTGCCGGTGCAACTAAAGATTATAATCTTAAGGTGCACCGTCAAATTTGACGTTTAGGCAAAAATGGCGTACTTTGCCTTTTTTTTTGCGTACAAAAAAAATGCATAAATGCATACAAAAATTCAGTCTAACTAGAAACCGGAGAATTTACAACACAAAAGGTTCGTAAACAACGCATGTATAATATAGTAAGAAATCACAAATGTAATGCTGTAACACCCCATTTTTGAGGCAGTAAACTCAGCAAATTACTATAAAACTGCAGGTACCCCGAATATGCAATTACTATGGTAATCTTTGGACTGTCTAGACGCAATTCTAATACCACTTGAATAATTTTATTGCTGGCTCATTTTAGCTGAAACTGCATGTTTTTGGAAGTACTCATGAATATGAAAATTCGCAGAATAGTAAAATGCGCGTCGGAATTAGAAGCTTCGTAGGTACGAATATTGATCCCTCGTCCTCATGTGTTCCAGTTTTCATTATTGACCATGATGCTCTAAAGCCCTTGGTGAACGATAAAATAAAATTATTGTAGTCTTAAAAATAATTTAAAACCAAAATAAAAATAAAAATTCATTACACTCCGCGGTGTTACCCGCGTAATTATAAAATCAATCCATCTGCTTTATAAAGCACCATTAACTATCAGACTTTTGACCAAGTCATAAATCGCATACCGACTATAGGGATAAAATGTACAAGTGTCAACCTAAGGCATTTAAATACCACTTTTTATACAAATAGAGCGTTTGAGCCTGAAAAAGTAACAAACATACAAACTTTTGCCTTTATAATATTAGAGGGATGGGATCAGATGGGATATTTACAGAATAGCTCTGGATTATTTGCCATTGTAGGATATAAGGAAGTTCCTCATTTCCAATCTGGTAACCCTGCTATCTATGTACCTAATAAACTATGTAGTATCGTGCGTAGAGATGGCTATGGATTTAAGACTCAGTATTTGCCCAGTTTATTCCCAAAAAGTCAAGTCGCAAGCCCAACATTAAGATGGGCTTGCGCCGGACTGTTTGAGGCTCATCTGCGATCGTGCGAGAAGAAACTGATAATGTGCTGTAGACATTTACGTCACGTCGCCACCACTGGCCTGGAAAAATCTACGGGTATCTTGTTACAAAACATTCACAATACAGAAGGATATTTTTACAAGTTTCTATTTAACTTGCTAACTTTTGTTGAACTTGCAATGTATGTAATAAATGTACATTCGGGTAGAATTTTGTAACTCAATTTTAAATCTGATGTCTTCAACTGATCGTGCTTTAATTATGTATACACGTTTAGTATGGATGATAAGCTTGACCTGATAGTTCACCTAGTATTAGTTTCAGACGAGGAATCTCCTCAACAAACAAATAATGTAATATCTATACATATATGCAAAATCTCACTGAAAACCATGAAAGCTTATGTAAAAAATGTCATTTCTGTATAAAAAATCGAAATAAAAGCCTTCAGATTTTTCTGTTGAGAGTTTAATTGACAGGAATTATCCCTGCGTGATTATTCCTCTCAACAGAAAAATTAGAAGGTTTTTATTTTTTTTTTTTTCATTAGAAAATTATGTGTAATTTTATCATATTTACAACAAATAAAAAGTCGAGTAAACCAATCCAATTTTACTAATATTACTGATTACTTTAAAGATGCATCAAGTATTAACTGGTTCATATATCCGGAGAGGGGGTGACATCTGTATCCTCTTCAATTTCTTATTTAGAGATATAATCTCATTCGTATTCAAGCTCTCATATAAAAACATAGGCAAAGTTGTTTAACGTGGACTAATCTGCGAATCACAGGATCTACCGACTCTTAGTTAATTGACTGCTGATTTAGGGATTAATCGGTCAAGTGAGAGGCATTCTCAAAGAAATCGAATATCGTAATTTATATGAACTATAATATCCTTTCAAAATAAAAATAAATATTATTAAGAAGATATACTAAATGTTGCGCGGAATTTTGAGATAAAATATAGCCTAAAGCAATCTTATATAAATGTACCTTTCTAACGGTGAAAGAATTTTTGTAGTAGGTAGTTTCGGAGATTACCAGTCTCAATCATACAAGCTCATATTACCTCTTTATAATAATAGTTAGATATAGTAGTCAAAATCTATATATGTCTCTCATCTGAGCGTTTTCCCGGTTCTTGCGCAGCCGTTGAGCGTCGGAGCCCAGGGTCCGCTCTCCTAATTTTTCGTCTTCTCTTCGCACGGTCGTCGGCATCCCTAGTTGTCAGATCATGTATAGAAGTCAAATGATGAAGTTTCAAGCGAAAATGATAGGATTTAATTGAATATTTAACTTTTATACAGTATTTAAATTAAATTTTATGGACTCACATTCACTATATGGGTCAAAATTTTGAATACGAAATTCGCATTCGTACATTCAGTCACAAAAGTGCCACTTACTCAAAATAGTGCTGTTTGAAATGTTTTATTGTTGAATTTTAGAATATTCGAAATATGAATTTTCATTAATGTCTCATGACATAGAACATTGAACTCAGATATGTCACACAGTTTTTCTAGTTCTTTGTTTGTTTGATATAACTTAATTGACTAATCCTATGAAGGGATCTCTAGTAGTAAACAGGAAAAAACATACATCGTTACAAATACAGAGGACAAAAGAAGAAGCATTACAAAAACAAAGGAAGTTAAAACCAAACATATGAATTAAATAAAAAATATGAAAGTCAACTTTAACGTGCGCAGAAAAATGCAAAGTACGCCTTTTTGTCTAAACCTGAGCGGCGCGCTGGCTAATCAACGCAACTTGGCCATCGAAAGACCTAATTAATGTCTAATTTCTTTCTCAAAGCCGAACGCATTTTATCTTTTTATATTAGGCATATTTCTTTTTTTAACTTTTGTCCCAAAAAAAGTATAATCTCAATGGTTTAAACGTCCACCCACGATAAGCATTACGAAACTGTTTGTTTTACTTGAGCAAAACTTATTATATATCAAAATCGTGTAAGTGTAAACACGGCTTAACTGAGATAAGGCTCATTTACAATGCATTAACAGATAAGGATAAGATGTCATTATGCAACCAAGTTTAGTTGTTTGTATTTTGAACAGGATTATGCCCTGGTATGGTAACGCCCTGATAGGAAATACTCATCTGAGCGTCTTTTCGGTTCTTCCGCAGCCATTGAATGTCGGAGCCCAGGGTCCGCTAAAACTGGCTTCCTCCGGTATTCAAGATTTCATTGTTTTTAAGAAAATCTTAGCTTGTCCCAAATCAGAATTGGATACAATTAGTCTCAGAATGTGAGTTATTCCTTTCAGAAAACCACCTTCAAATACTAGGAGAATTGGTTTATTAATATATATGGAACTTTTAAATATTGTACAGAGAGTAACGAAATAATGTCACAATAATACAAATTAGAGTTAGTATTTAATTAGAGCAAGTTAGGAAGAAAATGGGCTAGTAACTAAATAATAGTTTGTGATGGCGCAGAGGGAGATATGCAGGTAATAATTAAAAAGAAAATTGGTCCCTGAATAGCATGTCCCTGAATATGAGATTAAATAAATAAACCTATTCTTTTTTTCAGCCAATAAACATCATAAACACAATAAAGTAGAAGTCAGTTTCAAATGCATGTTAAAATTGTGTGGTAAAATAGACTAAATAAATTAGAATTCAGACTTAGAAAACATCGGGACATATAGCGGGAAAATTTTGTTTTATACTATAAAATTGTACAGCCACGTGAATGAAGTCGCGGGCATCAGCTAAAACTATATATAATATGTAAGATAGTGATTATGTATTATTAAAATGATAAACTAACTCTTAAAACAGTAGACTGATGCGAAGATAGATAGATTACATGACGTACCTGAAATGAAATATAAAATAAAATTATATAATTTTCATAAAATGTCTACTAATTAAATTAGATAATAAAAATATGGCAGAAAAACTAGAAGGCATAAAAAATTAAAAATACATTATTTATGAAAACCTAAAAAAATACCTAATGGCAAAAGTTGGCAGAAATTTCAATTGCAACAATAATGGAAAGAAACGCAAACAAATCAGAACACAAAACATTGGAGAGAGGCATCCAAATGGTCTTGGTTCGCAAAGTGACTATGTCTATGCCCGAACTTACCCCAAAAAACATAAATTCCTAAAAGCTTTGACAATTTGGAGTGCGATTTTACAACGAAAAACACAGAGAATTATTACAACGCAGAATGGACCAGCGGGCACTCTATAAAATCGACTGTTTCCCATAAAAATTGCTTTGTAAAAAAAAAAAAGAACTAGACGCGACCAATAGGCGTCATACAAAAAAATACGATAAAAGCGAGCTACGGTTTTTTTAAAATATTTCTCTATAACGTGCGTTGTAGATGGATTTTGATCTAAATCATGAATAACAATCGCACATGCTCGTACAAAAACTTGCGAGATAAAAGATAGTATTAAAGGTATGTATTATTTTATTATTTACTAGTGGCGCGTCCAGGCTTCGCTCGGGTAAAATTATAAAAATTAATATTATTATTTGAGTGCGACCTCCTCTTTTCTAACCATTTGCTGTGCCCGACAGGGTCCATAAATGTTCTAAAATGTATTGTTGTGATCTTATGTACTTTATGGTTCGCAATAAAGTATTGAGTATTGAGTATAATGAGTTCAAATTCAAAGAACGCCTCGGTAATTATAATACTAGTCGATAAAAGTGTCGGCGTTATAAATTAACTTGTTTATTAACTAATTCGATTTAGTTGATCTCGACATTAAAGATATTCACTAAATGTCAATTTCTCAATTACAAAACGGTGTTGAGTAATTGCGGTGTGTGTTTCCCGTCCGCAAGTGGAAGTACGAGGCGACTAAGAAATAAAGCCTTGACTTGATGGATGATAGGAAAATACAGCATATCCAAAGGTCTCTTTGTCTTTCACGCCAAAACGCTGAGCCAATTTTGATGAAGTTTGGTTTAGTTAATGAGCGCAGATCAAACATAAGGTACGAACACTAACTGTCTTCCTAGACAGGAACCTGTAAGTAAACTTAGTAAGTTGACGACTAAGTAAATATAGCCTGAAATAGTTAGACAACTAATGTACTGCAGATATCCTACCTAATTAAGGTAATTTGTCCGACCGAGTCGATGATTGCCAGTTTGTGTAATTGAGAAGGCAACACCACTTCAAAGGAAACGTACAGATCCACGCAAAAGAGTCCCTATATCATTCAATCTGCTCGGAATAACGTGAAAATCGAATCTAGATTAGCATTAAACCCGTCAACCACATTCAGATGCAAACATGTCGCATATTGGGTTACGAGAGTGCATCAGGATCGCTAGCCGCGAATCGAGAATCGAATGAAAATCGAGCAATCGTATGGAATCGATTCTACGAGACCTAATTCTGTTAGATTATCACTTTTATTGAGTGCACGTATTCAGCTCTCAACATCTCAAGACGACGATATGTCTCGCACGGCCAAATAAGATTTTTTTATTTTATATCAGACTATGACACCAAGAAACCGGACCTTGGTCCCTGTAAAAATAAAATAAGAATGAGAGAAAGATACAAGTAAACACTATATTTTTCTCACCTGAGCGCTTTATTTTTTTTTAGAGAAGCTCACAATTGAAGTAGTGTTATTCAAATTTATGTAAAGAAGCGCAATCTTTGAGCTCAAAGTCATAAATTCCCTTCAAAAATAGACTTCAAGGACCGATATTGGAACAATCCAATAGTTGCTGATATGTTGATATCCTGTAGATAGATCGAATTCCCGTTGTCAACTGAGAAATTGCCTTCAGACAGATACTTGCGAGACGAAACCAACTGGAAGCAGATCACAGTCGACGTATTCAAATTTAGAATAGATGTTCCATGTTTAAACTTGAATGGATTGTCACTTTTATTTGAAAATTAGAATACGGTAGTTGCCATTAAGTCAAATCAGATACTTTTATTCCATGTGGCAAACACGAAAATAATAATAAATAGGTAATGGGCTTGTATGACAGTAGACGTCACAAACACCGTCTTGAAGTCAAAATTCGTTTCAATTATATTTTAATAAGATCTAAAGAATACTAAATCTTAATACTATACATAAAATTGATCAATTAAAGTGAAGTTTGATTATTGTGTTTTATTATGTGAATGCGTTTATTTTATACCCAGTTATTATGGTGTATTTAACGACTAACAGACTAGAAGATTGTAACAGACATGTACGAGTAACGCCAATAATAACATCGATGTAGTTAGGATTTTGTATATTTATATTGTCCTTTCGAATCCTGGACATAATTAAAACAATTGAACAACAGAATCCAATCCGATAGGGGCGCGCGAGATAAGTATTTTGATGTATTGGTAGATATTTTGTTTAGCCTGTATTATGAGTCCCACTGCTGGGCAAGGGCCTCCCCTTTTGTCTTCCAAAGGTCTCTATCCTGAGCCATTTGTTGCCAACCACGCTGAAACTTGTCTTGTCGGCAGATATAGTATTTTTAATTGTTTCCAAAAAATGCTTATACTAATGTTTTTCGGAAGCATTTCCACCTATGCTTCTACAATTTCGGTAGCATTTACCTTACCTGTGCTACTACATGAGTAGGTAATCGGTATTCCTAACTCCTGTGTCTATGCCACGCGACACATCTTGGGCCCGGGGCGAATGAGGAAGATGGCGAAATTTGCCAACTCCTCGAGCATTAACGTTTGACATGACAACCTGCCCGTGTTTATTCGTGTTCTCATTCGCTTCACACCTTCTTGATTGTTCCCAAAGGTCGGGGAACTTGTACTGAAGTGTTTTACAACAGCAACTAGGATTTGCGATTGTTTTATATAATTATAACAATTGGAATGGGTTGCACCATCATTGACGTTAACTGTAACCTGCGTGCCGCCGTTGTCGTTTAGATAAATTGTGTACTTTCGTTTTTCTACTGGTGCAACGCACCCTAAAACTTCTTTTGTAACTGGGACCAAAGACTGAAGTGCCTTCCGAAGCGCGAAGGAGTTCAAGATTCACCCATCCAATGACCGTCTATTGTGAGAGTGACTTAACCGCCACTATAGCAGGCCGAGTGAGACTATCTTCTCTAGCAATTCACACCTAACATTGCCTTTGATTTAAGTTCGGTTGACTTGATAAAGTTTGTGCTCTCATGAACTAAGTTGGGTGTTACAGCCTGAAGCAATTCGATCTAGAAGCGTTAAATACGCTCTAAGCGTAATTACTGTGACAGTAAACTTTGCTTCATCAAATATGGTTTAGTTAGTGATTTAGTCCATTAGTTTAAAAAGATCAGGTGTTAAAAATATTGAAGTCAAAAGTGTACAGTCAAAAAGCGTGTCAAGTTGCTCTGCAGGGACCTCTTAGCGGAGAATTTGCAATAAATTTGGATAGGTTGACGTGCTGTCGACTATACGTACAAGTTAAGTCAACACGTGAAATTCGGTAAGAACTCCCAAATCTTTGAGCGCGTCTAAGCCAAGAGCCTAGGAACTTTTATCGGATTACCCAAAAGGGTTCGTCGTTTGCGTAATTATTTTGAGAAATGTGTTCTGTTTCCCCTCTAACGCTGTTTCGTGATTTCATTTGGGGACATGTGTCAGAGCGGGATTTAGGTGTATGTGAGAAGGCAACCCATTCATATGCTTACATTTTTGTATATTATTTATTTAATATGCGTTAACCTAATTAGGGTGATTTGAGTAAATACAAGATATCTTGCATTGGAGGCTATGACAGATTTTAGGGGAAGTACTGAGTCCAATACATAGTCTTTTATTTTCGGGTGTCCCCGTTGTTATCTATCAGCTGCCAAAGCTATGTATTCCTTAGTCGCCTCGTACGGTATCCACGGAAAGATATGGAATTGGCCTATTGTAAATCGGGAACGACAATCGCTGAGTTCGCTTAGGAAGCATTGGCGAAAATGGTTATATAATTGTTATACATGTCACACGTGCCTTTTAACAAATTTGGAATTATTAAAAATAATTTTATGATGCAAGTTGTTGATTGTTACGGTGGACACAGTTATCAAAGTCACATAGTAACAAAAGTAGAAGTTATCATCGCCTGAATAAATGACTACGTAAGCAGATTCAATACTTTTGAGATGGAAATTTTTCTCAAAGAATTTCCCAAAAACAAACAAGCAATTAAACTAAGTGAACACGACAAAACAACAACTGATGCTCATTCATCAAATATACCCAAAATATATTTACACATTATAAAAAAAAACTGAAAATATTCCAGTAGCTCTAATGAACGAACATCAAACTTTTAATGAATATCATCTTACGGTGGTGGTGTGGCATCCCGTGGTGGGATATTAGGGCCATTTAATCTCATGGGTGTCGTAAAAGATTATTAAGGGATCAAAGTTACATTGTCTTCACTCTTATGACGTAGACACCTTATATTTAAAAGCACTCGGATAGCAAAATGAAGGAACAAATCTGTTTTCACATCAACTTTTTCTAGCTATTTAAGTCCCAGTGTAAAGCCTCCTATCCTATCCTCCCACGGCAAAAGCCTGCTACTTCTACTACAAACTCCTACTTCTACTACTACTAAAAACTTCTTCCACGAATTCCTGTCTTTAATTTTCTCTTGCCATTCCAACTGAAGGATACGAAGGCCTAGGACGAAAATTGTAGACAACTTTAAACAATCCTCAATCTACTTTTTCTCATATTGCCGCTTCACATTTCTTACAAAGAATTTACCAAAAAACGCGTAAAAGAAAAAACAAACGCCCCATTAATAACCACAGAATAGGCATTTACGTAGGTTACATTTACGACATCAAAACAGAATTTCTTCAAAGGAGCAAAATAGAGCGATTGTCTATGTCCCAAATGGTTCCACATCGTGCCTTATGATGTCATAAAATTCAATGAACTTAATAAAGATAAACAGGTACCATTTGAGACGCCGGCGCCGGTTTCCCACAAATCATTGTGAAATGTCGTTATCAGCAAATTACTGACATACCAACAGTTTAAGGATGGGACTGTGTCGATGTTACTGCATACCTTGCGTTAAGATTTTTACTTGACTAAAAACATTTGTCTTGAAAACAGGATTTTATCAACATTGCTGAGTTTGCTTACTATCGGACAATGTCCGTTCGCCCACTATGCTTAATAAAATTACCAAGGGATATTGTCTAATTTTATTTAATAACTAAAATCTAATTGTTGTCAAAGTTCTGCGACTGGAATGCTGCCATTTATTCTGAAATTAGGTTCATTTTCAAGTCAAATTTTAAATTTTATAAAATTTATAGTATTTCTAAAAAAGCTACAAACTACTAGCTACTAAACTGAATATAACTACGGAAACTCCTTCAACAATGACATTCCGTAGTTATATTCAGTTTTACAAATTAACATATCCGAAAAGCTAGCATTAAACAATTAAAACAAATGTTAAAAAGTCTACGGACCAGATTAATTCGAAAACTTGTAACTTCTTGAGTACCCGTAATTACCTAAACCACGATAGAAAAAGTTAAGGCTTAGCTTCATTTCTTCCAGGTACCAATCTCAGACTGTCGACAGAGTTATACAGAGCGAAAGAGATAGAACACAAGTTGCAAGTCAAACTCCGAAGGAACAGTTCACTAAACTAATGGTTAAGTAGGTAGGTATTACGAGTTAATCCTTAGGTAACTAGCTGACTGGTTAACACTATAAGCCAATACCGGGATATTTTTATACAACGAGGAATTAAATAGAGTAATTATTTTGGTAATAGTCAAATCATAGACCAAAGTAATGTTTTTACAAAGTTAGAACAAGATCTTGCAAGTCTTTAAGGTAGATGACGATAGATCTACAATGTATTTTTTTCTTTCAGTCTTTGTCTGGTGCGAAGTGGAGAAGAAAGAGTAGGAAGGCGGACCCTGAGCTCCGAATCTCAACGGCTGAGGAAGTAACCGGAAAAATCTCTCAGATGAGAGAGAAAGAGAAAACACAATGTCAATTTTTGTATACCTGCATCCCTTTCGGTTGTAGCGACCGTAAAGTTATTATAAACAAATAATAAATAACAATTTAAGTGACAGAGAAAATATCCTGATAACAAGAGGTGAAGTACCAGGAATACATAAATAACTTAAAAGTGTTTCACTCAGGCTGATAAGGCACCCCTTGGTAACCCCAAAGTTGGCGAAGTACTGGCATATGTCAGTTAGGTGAAGTTATCTGATATAGGTCAACTGTCGAGCGAAGCGAATAACTTGCATCCAAGAAATTAGTTGTGATAAGCTAATGTAATGTCATTTTTTTACGATAACTTAGGCCTGATAAGGATTTCGTCCGAAACTGTCTTTGTAAAAGCAAAATAGTATCGTAGCTATAATCTCCTTGAAATTTTGCATAAGAAAGTTTGAAGTACTGAGAAGGATAATACCGGAAAATTAACTGTTCGCGTGGGAAAGTCACGCGGCCGGAGCTACGGGCAAAAGCTTGTATAAAAAAAATTGCCTTTCATTTGATACATTAATATTCAGAAAGTTGTCAACAATCTTTGGGACTGCAGTTGATGCCTATAAGTTGTCTTTAGTACGGGAACCATACGCATCAATACTCGGAGAGTATTTAATTAAATTACGTGCGATTACAAATCTTTTATATCAGTTAATGTAATTAATTGGTCCAACTTTTAGGCAATTTGTACTACAAAATCACTCTAGGCTACATAAAGTTGTAGTATTTGAGGAAGAAAAATGCAAACTAAAACTTGAAAGCATAACGAGCCACATTTGAATAAGATCCGATCCAGAAATGTTACAGGTGTAGCTAATGTTGTGCAAAAAGTGATTTATATGCTTAGAATATAATTAAAACAAATATATTTCCAGGACGGGTCGTTAGTGCTGCAAAAGGCGAGTTGAATAGTAAAAGACGCCATAAAGAACTTTTTAGATTATGTATGTCATCACAGATATAAAAACATTAACAGTATGTTGTGTTGTATGTAACATAATTTCTCGTCTTTTTTTAGGTCTATAATCTTTTGTTTATGTTTTAACTTCTAGTTTTAAGCAACTCGACAACTCAACGTAGAAAAACGCAAAGTACATCATTTTGTCCAAACGTCCGCGGCGGCGCGCCTTTTTAAAACAACGACAAATCTGCCGGTGCAACTCACCCTAAGCAAATTTCTTTTTTCACAATCATTATTACTGAAATCGCTAAGACTTAACAAAAGATTAAAGATTAAGAAGAACTTATTCATATAAAAAAGTTAAAATGTGCTAACCTAAATTATGTTTTTTAATTATGATTAGTCATTATCGCACTTTTCAATATGATATCAAACGAACCAAACATACTTTTTACTATTTTATAAATAAGGGATACATTTTTGTTTAATTTTTTTCATTTTTATTTTTAGCGAAATACACGATAATCGATATAGCATGTCGCACCCCTAGCATTCAAGACACGTGTGTTTATGGTGACGCAATGGGCGTCTGTAATTGTCGGCAAAACGGAGGCAAATTATACCCGACAGAGGCTGGGCCACAACGTGCGGCGGAATTATTTCTATACAAATCGCCGTGGAACGGTTAGAGTAAATCTTATGGAAAAGATATCTTTTCATGTACACATGTTAGATTTGGTACGATTCTTTTTAAAGTTAAAGTATGGAAAAGAGTGGGATGTGCTTCGAAAACTATGGACGGAGAGTTGAAGACACGTTACTCAGTGTATATGTTATGGACCAGGTGATTAATTGGACCCTTTAAAAAATGCTCGCGCGTCTTAAATAGTACCTATAATGAGAGAGAAAATCCTATAATCAAATTCAAAAGCCATTATTATTATGCTCGTCACAGTCGTCACCTACACCTCAGCTCGCTGGACACCTTGCCCCTATATGTAAATCCCACAGTACCATCAGAGTTACGAAGGACTGAAGTACCTGTGTGTGTCCATACAAGTACTACGAACAACATTCAATGTTGATTGAATCAACCCATTCAACCATAATTAGTAATCAAAATTATGACATTCTAGTAGATTAATAAGAATTTAAAATAAATATTACAAAAACATAACCCTTATCTTTCCCAAAAAAAAAGTCGTACTGAAAGGACCAACACGAAGTTTTAACATAAAGTAATATAACGCAAAAACGCGGTAAAAAATGGCCTATCCAGTAAATCCGAGTATTATATTTCCACAGCCCGGCATTTGTTACCACCACTACATATTGTATGTGGCTGAATAATAGCTCGCCACGCACTTGGGAATAAATTTCATTATGCCTTTATGTTTGAGAGAATTTCCTTTATGCGTGTTTTTTTAATTCCGAGAAGCGTATGGAGTGGGACTCAAGGTTGTTCAGCTTCTTTCTTCGTTTGGTAACGGGGTTTTATTGATGTTACTTTATTTTTTTTATTTCTTCGGTTTTTAGCATATTTTCGTACTTGATTGATTGAGCCTATAATTGGTAGGATTTTTCTGGAATTACACAGTCAACATTTGGTCTTATTTGATGTTCAAGATACAAAAACAAAAATCGAATCATTCTAATTTTGTGTAGGCATTCTCTTTGAGCAAAATTATGTAAAATTAACCAAGTATATGTATATCCATTAAAAACAGTAAAAATTTGTGATTCATAAACTCTATTCTCATACTTAAACTGCAGGACATAAATGGAATACGAGTCAAAACGGGCAGTACTTGAGAATGACTCGACATGAAAAGGCTCAAGTCATGACACGAGCATCACTCATTATGCAACAACCACTGCGTCATGTAGGACGAACAGTTACAAATTACTCCGTAACTACGATTTCGTAGGCTGTTTGTGATTTGGTAACCGCTCGTGTTATTTGACATAAAATTTCATACTTATACATATATTCTACATATGTATTTAATGTTACTAATACTTATGTGTGGAAACACCTAGGTTTAGTGGTATACCTAGGTGCAGCGGTTTCAGTTAGTTACAACTATGTGTAGCTTAGGCTAATATAACACACAATTACCTTGGTAATCAAAGACCTTATAATGATTAAAAGACACACACGTCTTTGTTACGGGTATTAAAGTAAATAAGCATTTTATGGGTAGAATAGTCGAATTTATAAAAATTATGATGATAAAAAAAGAATAAATCGACAAAGATTATGATCAGCAGATCCCTAGAGCGATGATAAAATGGATGACATTATTAAAATCGCATTTAAACAACGGACAACAACACAGACACATCGGACATATTACTTAAAGGAATAAAGAAAGATTTCTCACTTCAGTGAATTTATTTAAGAGACTGATCTGAGTTCTACTCCAAAACAATAATAAGAAATATTTCTCTATAATGTAACACGCACTGCAAGTCACGACCGACGTCGGGGCTCGCGACATTTGTCATGGTTTGTTGCAGACGTGCGTTTTTTAAAACGCGTATTAGGAAAAGATTGAAAATGGCGACATGAAAAATATTTCGAAACATTTTGCATTGCAAATCGAACACTCAATCAATAACATTGGTGTTTACCAATGTTTAGTTTAGAAGTGCTTTTAAAAATCATGCACGGTGTTGCTATTTTCACGAAATAATACCGTTCAACTTTAGTATGAGTATCCTAACTAATATTATAAACGCGAAAGTAAGTTTGATTGTTTCCTCTTCATGATCTAATCTACTGAACCAATCTTCTTGAACTTTTGCATAGGTACATGTAGTTTGAAGTATAGAAAAGGACTTAAGGTATCTTTCATCCCGGAAAAATAATTGTTCGCGTGGGAAATTTACGCTAACCAAGTCGCAGGTAGTAAAAAATGACAATGATGATGAATGAATGATGTACAGACCACGATGATCAAATAAGAATATTTGACGAGTACTGCTATAAAGATATGTTTAATATTTTCTTAATTTTTAACCCTAGTTTATCAGAAATAGAAAAATTTAAAAATTTTATTTTTTAAATGTAGGTTTTAAACCGTTCGTCTATTTACCACATCACGCATCGAAAGCTCGTGGTGTTTAGCTTCGGTTTAAAAGCTTTTACCAATGATACCATCGACAAACTTTTTACTGGTGGATAACGTACAGTTAAAACTTTTAAATGGTAAGTGCACTTGGATGACAAAAATAATTTCGTAACTAGTAAGTACAGTTGACTATATATTTGGTTGCCAAATATATTTTCATATAGGTTCTTCTTCATTTCAAAACTAAGCTCGCGAATTTAAATTTGTGATTTTATTGACGAAGCGTGTTATGAATCTTCTTCGTCTGTTTAAAAACATTTTTTGTTTTTAAACACACAAATATACATACTTTAGTGTGTAAATGTTTTTTGTCAGTCTTGGATGTTTGTCTGTGTATTTTATATTATATAATATAGTATCGTCGAGCTAGTATCCCATAACACAGTCTCTAATTTACTTTGGGGCTATCTCCATCTGCGTTATTTATCCACATATATTTTAAGTTTAGTTAAAACAAAACTTATTATACAGTCAAAAGATGATGTTACATCTGTAATCAACATACAAATCGCTGTCCGCTGTCTGTCTGTCGCGATGTATGTATAAATTTTTTTTCGTAGAGTGTACGGGAAAATGGATTTTGATAAATGTCAACACTAAGCGATTTTTAAGTGGCCATCGGTAATTTATTGCGAGGACATATTAAGCTTCAAGTTTTCATATCGATAGTATTTCACATGGATTTAGTAAGTACTTGCGGAGTACCTACTAGTTCCATGGTATTTCATGGTTTGTGTTGTCTAATAAATCTTGTACATGTCATATATTAAAAAAAAGGTTTAAGGTTACCATATGAAGTAAAATCATAAATTTTGTTGAAGATTTAAAACTCATTCCTGTCACTTGTATCCTTTTTGATGGAACTACTCCCATTTAGAATAGAAAACATTACACGCCCCGAGGTTTCGCTCCCGTGGGAGTTTCGGGATAAAAAGTGCCCTTGTGTGCTTCCAAGTCACATTTTAACCGTATACAAAATTATATCCAAAAACGTAGATTTAGTGACAGTAACACATCCTAACTTTCGCATTTATAATATTAGTGGGAATAATAGGATCAAACATAAGAACAAAATAAAAAAATATCCCTTTTGTAATACTAGCGAAGCTGTATTTTATATAATAATATTACGTCAAAATACGGAATAACATCTAGTTGATGACTCATAAAAAAAGCCGATAGAGTATAAAGAACCGTGGGCGCGGAACCCTAAAAATAAGTCATAAAAATTACGACCACGAAAGGTACTATTAAATTTACGAAGTTACTTCGCTTCTTATAAGGGTTCATTACATCAATAAACTTCTGTTCTGTGCAGTACTGAGAAGCGCCTTAATAAACAGCTCTTTTTTCAGAATAGCCCTTTATTAAACTTCATCAAATAAATCTGTTTTATTTATCTTATGGCCCAAGTTTTGCAATATTTTTAATTACAAAAACTCTAAACACCGTAAAAAAACTGCCTAAACTCAGTTTTTCATTGAACACGAAAGATTCGAATTTATTTGTATTATTATTTGAAATTTATTAGTTTGTAGCTATATTATATACGCGACGTAAAAAAGTGCTCTAAGACACGCATTTCTTAATAAATACTTTGATTCGAATCGACAATTTGATAAATTTACTCACGATGTAACAATTTGTAAAACAAACCTTTGATGCGAACTTTAACCTGCGCAAAAAAACGCAAAATACGCCGCCATTATGTCAGCGTGCAGGTCAAAGTTAACGTCAAATTTGGCTGGTGAAACTCAGCCTAAATCGGGATGAGTGGTCGATTTCTGCGGGGGGCAGGGAGCGTCCTTACTGTACGCTAGTACAGTAACATACTGTGCCAATACCATACATTGGTTTACTTCTAGTATTTTATTATGTTTCTTCTCAAAAAATCTATTAGCATAGATGGGTTTGCGCCGGGGTGTTTGGGAAGATACTGGGATAATACTAGGCGTTAACCTATTTCTGGACAGTCTTTCCGGCGACACGGCCAAGCCCATACTACACAAACCTCAATACAAAGAATACAACATAGTATTTCTTATGGATTTATACAATTGTAAGATCTTTATCAGCGGTTCCACGGTGTGTTTATGGTTCCGCATGAAAGCCTAGCAACGCGTCAAAAGCCGTAGAAATGTTATTAGAAACACAGCTAGATCTAGAACTAGGTATATAATGTGCCACTAACACAATTTCTACAAATTGAATCGAAATATTACGAACCTACTAGTTTTACCTGCGGGTGTGCACGTGTAAAATTACGATTATAGTTCTAATTGTATATGTGTATGGTTGTGCCGCCTCTGTCTGGTTTTGGCAAAAGATCAACTCAAAAAGTACAAGTATAGTGTCAAAGAAAATATGCCGACGACGGAAAACGAACCCAGGTCTCCACCACACTGTGGCTGGAGAAGAAACCAGGAAGCTTGTACTACCTGTTTTCACTTCGCCCGCGTGTTTTTCACCACCCCTTTGAAGGGGTTGGGGGTTAATTTTCAGAAAAATCTGAAACACGTGTTCATTAATTTGTTGTAAACCAAAATCTTCAAGTCACTAACTTCAACAGTGTAGAACTTTCATCTAAAGTTTTTCACCCCTTTCACCTAGAATTTCCAAAAATCCTCTCTTAGTGCTCACCTACACTCCCCAGGGAATCTACATGCCAAATTTCAGCTGGCTACGCGAAGTAGTTTCGGCTGTATGTTGTCTGTCAGTCAATCACTCACTCAGTAAGGGAAGAGTTTTATATATAATAATGCAGTGAGGATCAAATATGGTTTATGCCCGGGCAAAATAGTTCGTCCAAACCAGTCCACGCCCAGGCACAAACCCAATCTGATGAGAATTGTTTACTCTATGAATAAACTAATTTCATTTTATTAACTTCCTGCTGACACCTCAACTGCTGTGGTCAAAAACATGCTCGAATCGCCGGATGTAGATTAATTTATGTTGTTATAATTATAGTTTAAATGGAATTTAACCACTTAATGAAATGTACATATCTATAGTCGGAAGGTTCGAGATTTAAATCATGAGAAAAAAAGAAGACTATAAAATTAGAAAAGACTGTAATTTTTTCTTTTACTTGAAGTACATATACTCCCGAGTTACATTTTTCTTAAGAAAGAAAAAGTGCAAATTGTTTTATACAAAATTGCAGCATAAAATAAAAGTGAAATAAAAAATTTCGACTGTAATCCTACAATGACGTTCTTTATAGTTTCAACTTTTTATGAATATTACCTGAAATTAAATAACGTCAGTAGACAAACCGCCATTAAAGTATACATTGTTTCAGATACTCGAAATTTGAACGTAAATGTTACAGCCAATTAAACCAGTCTATGGCATATTTTTTTTACTAATTACTTTATGTTTTAACGTAATATATAGATATTATATACAAATTATATAAGTACTAAGGATGCCGAACACCGTGCGAAGTGGAGAAGAATAGCAAAGTGGATCATGGGCTCCGATGCTCTGCGGCTAGTGAAAGAACCGAAACGCTCTGATATGAGATATTTAAAAGTAAAAAGGGATTAGTTAAGAGTGCGGGAGAAGGAAACAGGCTAATTTTCATTATGAGAAAATAAATTTCCCCACGTGGGCGAAGCCGCGGTTAAAGCAAGTAATACAATAAAAATGGCGTGGCAAATCATATTATAGAAAACTATTATTCGAAGTGCGATATAAAATATTATTTGTGTTATCATTTGACCGGGGAATACGGGTTTCCATTGTGTTATGAATATTCCATTTATTTTGGGACATCATTCAGCAGCCCACAATGAGCTGGTTGTATAGTGGGCAGTCTGTGGTTAATATAACCTTGACACATCGAAAATGCTAATCTGAAGTATAACATTTACGTTTATTGAAAACTAACTGCACCCCGGAGCTTCGCTCCCGTTGGAATTTCGGGATAAAAAGTACCCTACGTGTTATAGTAGATTTTGCGTGAAAGAATAATAAACATAACATACACACATCTTCACAAAATCTTCACAAACTTTCACATTTATATCATTAGTAGGATTTCTTAAGGACACTATATCGTGAAAATGTTGGCAATTCAGCATTATCGAGACTAAATTTATGAGGTTTCAACAATTCGACGAAGCGATTCGAGAATGTAGGCCTGCCTTTTCTCAACTACAGCAAGCCTAGCTCTGGGGCACCACCGCTCTAACTGGTAGGTAGTGCCCTAAAGCTTCGCTTGGCTCGTCTAGGCGGGGGCATTGCCGTGCCCCTACAGGTGAAAGATATACATTTCCATGTAGAATAACTAGACATGCGGTTCATTGTACTATAACTCCTTGTATAATATTTGTATTCCTCACGTTGTAACATTTCCTAAAACTCCACCCATAACAATTATGAACACAGCAGTTCTAAGTAACAATGGATTTCAGTTACCTAACCTCCCCCTATTTATGGCGGACGATACAATAGCTGCCCTTTATGGGCTAAATACGTCTGAAGAATGGACCTTAGAATTTATACTTCGTCGTACATGGAACGGCTTATGTTATATGCTTATGAAATTTAATGTTAAATCTTATTACTGGTGTTATGTCGATACTGGCTTGGCGGCGTCACAGCCCCGTATACGAAAGCTTAGAACACGCGAACATGAGAAATAGAAAAATCGACTATATATTAGAAGCGGCCCTCGGGTAGCAAATCATAACAAATTATACACCTGCACCTTAGCAATCACACTATCTATTAGTTAAAACCGTAGATAAATATATCGATAGTTTTTGAGTGTATACAGACAGAAAGACAGGCGCTACAGGGGACTTATTTTTATAATAAATAAGGATGCTTTATTGAAAGTTTGAAACCACATTCTAATAATGAGATGAAAAATTCTCCCTTGAGATACGTCAAACCTCATACACATGCGTGCGACACATTGGTCTACTTGGGCAGGCAACCCGTTGCTACAAAGGTTGTCGAGCGGCCCCCGGTCGTTGACCCCGGCTGACCGACGCCTGCGCAACGTGTTCGCACTTTACATTGACCATAGAGGCGCCTACAGACTTTGTATGAACTTGGAATAAGTTATTGGCGACAGTTCATTTGTCAATAAATTACTGTTCAACGAGAATTATGTACATAAGTACGCATTATGTACATGTATACGTATAACATAAGTAGGTACTTATGTTACAGTCAAATTTATAACTCAGTCAAAACGAATGTTGTCTCCAAAATTGGTTCCGACTGGTTACGGATTTTTCTGCAAGTTTCGTCTTAATTTTGGTCGAGAAAAAAATTAAAAATACTATACTATATTATTATGTATTTTCTATGCCCAAATTCATAGTTCAATACGAATAAAACCATAATCAGCAGTTTGCGACTGTAAGTGCTTAGGCCTTGACACGTAAAATGGTCGTTCTATTGTATGTACGTCTGAACCATGTGCGTGAATCCAGTAGGGTTGCCAACTCTTTAACCGGCACCGCCAGCGAAATCATTCCCAAAATTTTCAAAAAAAATCAGAGACATCGCGTTTATCTCTAGACATAATAGTCAAATTCTTAAAGGGAAAATGTGGTTCAAAATAACTAAAAACACGAAATAACAACATAGTTATCCTGAAGTTATGAATGGAGCCACAGCCACACTTTTGTTTTTGTTAGTAACAGTTACTAACAAAAACAAAAGTGTCAACAAAACCTGCTGTAAATTTATCATGAAAATATTCTGTTGTTGCTCTTCAGTATTACGTCCCTAAGCCGATGATAAAGTTACGAAGTCGGCAACCCTGCGGTAGTATGATTTATGTATTTAATATGCATGCCCGATTGTGCCATGTATTGTAATAGTCTTGTCGTAAATTCGTCTTCCTTCGCGGTACGTGATACCATGCAAAAGTGATATACAGAATTCCGAAGTTGGTATCTTTTGTATGAACAACTCTGTACATAGGGGTCAATGTAATGAGCGTATAATGTTTGATCGCTGCTCCGTAATATTAATAGGGATAATTTGACTTTTTATGCCGACCCGATTCCTCAAGTTAGGTATCCGATTTTGTAAGGAACAGCCGGATTTTAGTCACAATTTTGGATTTGTCACAATTTTGGAGTTGCTCAGAACAGGCGAAAAGTTTATTTTGAGATCTGTGTTTGACCCCTCAGTACGCGAGGCCGGATCAGACTGCGATCCTATCGTTGTTCAATTGCCTTTCTTATCTCCGCGTTCAACGGGTTAAAACTGAATTTCACATTGAGGAGATCATAAGATTATGAAATGCCTATGAACACAGTTTATCATATTTCTATGAACTCCAATTTCCCAACAAACAACAAACGTAGAAAGTCATATCCCTAGCGAAACCAGAATTAATATGTCATTATATCCATTTTCCATCTAGGATATAATACGTGTCATTTTCGCTTGCGCTCCCGTATTATAATTGCACAGACTTTGAAACTGTTCATAGAGTCGGGTGGATGAGAAAGTGGGCTTTATCTACTTGTAGAGAATACGGGTAGGTCTTTGTAACCGGTTTTGGTCGTGGTCCGCGACGCACGACTTGCTATTGTCTGGTGAAATCACTTTGTGGACTTGAAACAGTATTAAAGGAAATATGAGATTTTAGTTCATAGACCTACCTTTGACTTAGCTCGGTGCTTGACGTGCCTAGGGTAAAGAAGTACAGGATTTGAAATGCCAATGTAAATATGACACGGCGGTTTTAGCATTAATTTTGTCGTTTTTCGCGGTGTTCATAATCACAATTTACAAAATTGTTGCAACAATGTTCAACAAGCATTCGAGCGAAGCATTATAAGAGTCAAAGTTACACACACGCATGCATCCAATAAAATTAAACAACGCACTGACATTCGACTATTGGATTGTATTTTCCGTCGATTTCTAGGAATCTGATCAACTCATATCTGAAAGCTTTCTAAAACCATACGGGATGTAACATGGGATGTCGAAACTAGTTCATACACTACTACATGGTAATTTTTCGTAGAAATATTATTTCAAGTTATAAATGTAAAGAATAATATTTATGAAAAGACAGAGATTTACAATGTTGCATTTAAATCAGTTCCTGCACTCCACATCCGTTCCCTAGAACATAATAAACAAACAACTTTCACAAACTTTATCATAGCGAGAGCGAGTGTAATTGTTTCCGTTGGAACTTTTTAATTATGTATTTCGCAGTGGTTTCTTCGCTTAGTTTATCGGTGAATGTCAAATGGTCTACTGTACAGCCTGCAAATCAAGCCTAATATGGCTTTATGCAGTGGTAATAGCCTAAGCATTTGTAATTTTGAATTTGAATTTTAAATTGGGAAAATAGTTTTAAGATCGTGTTTTATGCACAACATTTTTAGTTTGGAATGTCAACCTTGTTATAATTATTTTGTACATACTTTTTTTATTTAATCTTTAGGTGTGTGTGTCCCGTAGGCAAGTGTCAAAAAAATTGTTGAGGTCATTGATGTGTTAATTTACTTGATTATATATATTGGTTTGAATGGTAATGTATTTGTCTGGTAATAGTTAGCAGAGCGGATTTTTATTATTTGAAGCATTTAATTTAACTAGAGTTCTTCAAATAAAATAAAAAAATGTATAAAATGATGCGGATTACCCAACACACCATAAACGAAGTGTGTAAATAAAAATTGGTTTCATAGTTATCCAGAACTCTATTGCATATCTCGGAATTCATAAAAATGTAATAAAATAAAACGTTTATTACGCTGAATTCGACTCTAGTTCAACTCGAAATTTTATGATGCCAAAGCTAGCTAGTGTAGTTATTTTTATCACCGTTCAAAAAAGTGTAGTGTACGTTTCTGAAGAACCAAATTACTCAACTACGCATAAATAGCTTACTTCTTTAGTTCCAATAACTCAAGATCTAAATTGTAAAGCAATAAAAATATAATGTAATTTTAAAAAATGGTTTAATTCCGGTAAAAAGAAAAATACGCTATTAAATTTCGTGTCTCGATTTTCCCAGTAACATTCGGTTTTCACTGATTTGGAATTTTGACTATAACTTTACAGACGTTTAATATTAGCTGCGCCTCGGGGCTTCTTCCCCGAAATAATTTTAGGGTAAAAAGGACCCTATGTGTTATTCCAGATACCAAATTTAACCGAAATCTGTCCAGTATTTTTATAGACAAACATACACATCAAACAAAGATACATGTATCAAAGTTTCGCATTTGTAATATTAGGAATATTGAATAAGCCCCGATTTATATTTGCCGGTGTTCTATCGTTATTAATTCACGAAATATCTACGTAGCTATACATTTCTACATGGAACAACTAATATGCTAACCAATCGGTATTTACATTCCCGACGCGATCTGAGCAGCCCACTTAATCTGGGTACAATAATAGCATAATAGTACAATTACTTCAAAAGCCAATTGTAGGATCAGAGATATAATGCAGAATCGAGGGATTTTTTTTTTTGTGAAATATTAGAAAACCTGTTTTCTGATTTTTCAACCTGTGCTATCTTCACTGTGAAATGAATTGCATCAATTACCTGAAAAAAAAAAGAAACAGTCAAAATATATCGTAAATAAATCGTAACACAGAAATTACAAAAAGAAATGTAAATAAAAGAAAAAAAAATAAATTATACATTGTAGATAAAAATAAAATGAACATGCTTTATGATATTAAAATTAAATAATTTCTATTTTTTAATAAATACATAAGTAATTCCAAACTCAATATTGTCTGCTGCCGTGTAGCAAATACGCACGGTAATTTGTAATCTAAGACCGTTTTGGTTCATTTCATTCGTTATTAAATGCGTAGATTCAGCAGAAATGCCCGGAAACCAATAAATAAGGGAGCAAACACACCGCGTTAATCCAGGAATTACGAAGCTATGAAGCGAACATATATTTAAAATGTAATCATTAATTGAATTATCAAGAGTTGCCCTTAATCATGTGCCATTGGATTTTAAACCTTGTTGGTTTACTGTTTCATATATTTTTCTTTCATTCTTGATGAAATCACTAATGTTTTGTTGCAATATTTTTCATGTACACCTAAAGGCAGGAGTACTAAGTGTATACAACCTATGTTTAGACCACTATTCATGCGTACATTTTTTGTTGACGTCAAAAATAGATGTGATTATAATTGAGCGTTTTGGCAGTCCAAATATTGCCCGAAAAATGTACATTGTTTTTTGTTATTACTTGAGAAATACCTTAGTTATTGATAATTTTAAAAATAGTAAGATAGCTCAAAGAGGCTTCCAATTTTTTTTCGGTTGCTTTTTTTTGTGCTACTAATATCAATTGTGCTTAATTTGTTGTTCTTACTTATTTACTTACGAAGATTACAACATGTTTCACAGGAAACGGAAACTAACTATTAACCGCACGAACTAGATCGGTACACAAATCTAAGAGGTAAGGGGATCAGTGGTACTCAGATATGGTTTTCGCCCGGGCATTATAACCGGGCGTTTACCCATCTCTGGTACCCCCGGAAGTATAACTTGAACCCGGAAACTTTCGGTCACAGTCACAGGTGGGTCCAAGTGTGCACTTTTAATCCCTACATAATAACAAAGTCGCCCTACGTGCTTAACTGTTTCTAAGCTTTTTTTTTAAACCACGCAACGGATTTTGATGCAATTTTCAATGTTCTTTAAATAATTTGTTACCGGTTTATACATACATAAATTTACCCCGTGCGAGGCCGAGTCAGGTCGTTAGCTAACTGGTAACTGGACTTCATATCTTAAAGATATCTTTCTAATAAATAATAAGGCAATGCGTGGCACGTCTTATTCGATTTATATTCTAGAAGTAAAAAAAAAGTCTTACCACGAACTTCGCGGTTAAAGTTAACAAAAAACGATTAGTCAATTCATTTAAGTACTTTTCTCTACCACAGATTTCTAATTTGAGATTTAAAACACCTATAAAAATCGCCACACCAATCGAGGTCGTTATAGAGGGTTAATAATAAAGTCCGCCTCAATCGGCGCCAGCGCATACAATCTATCAAGTGACTCACTGACCACACTCGTGATTCAACTCTTGACTGGTCATTGTGACTCAAATGTTGCTCAAGATTTTTGTCTCTCTCTTTTGTATGGGGAATTTCGATCGTGAAAGAGAGAATGTCTGTGAAGGAATTTTGATTTTTGAAAGCAGGACTGTAAAGAAGGTTAATGATTTTGATGCGAACAATATCACCCAAATAACAACACATCCATCCACACTGATGTTTCAAAATGCGAATGTCTGTCACATTTTTGCAGTTCGATCGATGAATAGAGTTTGATGGAATTTAGTATGCATATAGTTAAAGACCAGTGTTTAAAATAGGCAATTTTCTTTAAAATTTCTTCACCCAGAGAGCCTTTGGTCTTTAAATATATTTGCCACGGGTAGAGAGCGGGTAACAACTACTTAGTATGTAATGAATTTGTAAATTATTTAATTATTACAATTATATCGTGAACTATACACGTGACTATACAAAACTATTTTATCACTTAAACCAACAGATATATCTGTCTTATATCTGTGCTTATACCCCAAAATCTTCGGCATGCCAGTCGCTTGTAACCGGTAAAATCCAGTAAGAACCGATTCTTACTGGATTTTTCCGACAGACGTGAATCTTACCGCGTCTGATGGAAATATTACTCGCGTTGTCGACTAAGCGTATCATAAACGAAAAAATATGTGAGAGAACGCTACATTTAACAATGTGCGGGGGACACACGCAAGGGAAGAAAGAAGATTTAAGATCAAGCGTAAAAAAATATTTTACGATACCAGACTGTACAATATTGCAGTGTCTGTTGCCTGCAACAATTCGCTTCGTGTGATTTTATGTTTAAGTTCACAGATTGTTGACCTTTGACAACGTAATTTCGGTTTCAGTAGACATTAAAACTTGAAACAGGTATATACTTTACTTGTACAATCACTCATATTTACTTAAAATATTTAATTTACAACATACTTCGCTTCCTTTGCTCTAAAATTATATAAAATAATATGTCGTATTTTTTATTTGTAAATCTATTTGTAGGAAAATAATGACAAAAAATTGATTACTAGTATTAAACATTAGTTGATTAATTAATTTCATCTGTTGACCAAACTACTCTGTGTGTACACAGCCTTATAGCAATATATCAGACTAGGAGAAATTGTCGTAACGGACCTAATAGCATTATTATAGCATAAAGAAGGCAGATTACAACACACGAGAATCCACGAGATTGAAGACGTCCGCAGTGTTGTGAACAGGCTCCTTTATATTTGATGTACAGCCTATTTGGCGGAAATCCATGGACAAAATGTTTGGGTCAGTCGGAATTATTCACGAAAATACATATGGAAATTTGTGAAGAATACTGCGAGCAGAATTTTATGTTATGTTAGGTTGTGTTACGTGTTTTTATTGGTATTTCCTGTCCTGTCCACTGAATAGGATACTTTTGTAACAATTTGATGCAATGTCCCTTTAAACAAAGTGCATTAGACATGATCTTAAAATTGGATTTTAGTTGAAGAAACGTGATGGGAAATTTTAGTAACATGTTTGGATTCAACGAGTAGGTACGCCACTGGTAATCGATACTCTAGATCTTAGTGCGGGCTTGCATTTCACTTCTCACTATCGAGTCGATTCGATGTGAGACGCAGCGAACCAATCACATTGCGGTGTGGTTGTCGTCGCGGCGCTTGCTTATCTCTGGCATATCAAGTATAATGACTGTGTTATTCTTTTCTGACCTACGATTAAAAAGCGAGAGTGAGATACGCAAAAATATTTTTTTAATACGATATTTTTTTACGATGAATCTTTCAACTTCAAGATCCGTTAAATGGACATAAAATATAGAAAGATAGAAAAAAAAAGTATAGAAAAAAATTTAGGTAGTTTTTATTTTTTTCGATGAATTATTACATCTAAATCTTAAATTATTACATCTAAGTCTAATACCTATTTATTTTTCAACTCAAATGGACCCCTATTTGTCTGCTGAAAAGAATAAATTTTCAAAATAAATTTTCAGATAATCAAATCCCACTTTATATTGATTTATGGAAAACTTTCTGGAAATCAGCACGTTTCTGAGATTAGCCTAAACCAACACAAATTTAGTTTAGCGAAGGACGAAATGTTTTCATTAATTGCTTTAAACATCTCTCTGTCTCCCTCTCTCATCCTCGGTCTTCGGCTGTGACGCCCTGAAGCCTAGTATAGCCTGAATAAAAAATAAATTTATTTAAATTTTGAAAATTGGCTGTGATTTGCTGTGATTGGCCTGACGTAAACCCTCTTATCGGAATGCAGCTGTATACATGTCATGTATCTGGGCTTTTTTTGCTTGAAGTCAATCTGTAAACATCTTTAATTTGTGTTCCAAACCTGAGTATTCGCTTTTTTCTTTGATAGATTCACTTGAAGTTTTTGCCTTCAGTTAGATTTAGGTTGAAAAGAACACGCGAAGTGTCAAGATAAAGTATTTGAACCTCTTTTTACAATTTAACAGCGAATAATGAAAAAACCCAGCCTTACCTTCGCTATCAACCTGAGCCACGTCAATTTTTGTTTACATTCTTATTGATTGTATTATATCGTAACTGGCTTTTCTTTAGTCTTTTCATGTCAATCGACTTGTGACTGATGACCATGAGGCTAGTAGTTTGTTGCTTTTAGAAACAATACCTATATAAATCTACCCTTATAATAAAACTGTAGGTGGGCAATGTATATACATAGGAGATATTCAAGAAAATTAATTATAGGGTATCTTTATTGGACTAAGACAAGCCAAAACAATTTTATTTTAGATTTTTTTTTTCTGTCTTTGTTCGCACATCATGAAAAAACTACTAGCTGTAATTTGCGCGTATTATCGCGATACGTTGCTTAGATCACGAGATATCGATAATATTAAGTTATGAGCAGACGCACGAAAAAATCGCGGGCGAAGCTGTGGGCATAATCTAGTATCAAACCTCTTCATCATCGGAATACTCATATAAGCGAAACTGGGTAAGCGGGAACCTTTATAATGTCTTGATATTTATAGAAAAGCATAACTTGTCACAACATTTTAAAGGCAAGATTTATGGTTCGCTCGGTCCTAATCAAATCTAGACTCAGATCTAGGGCAATCGAGTGCCGCAATTTGATGACGTCATAAACGTTCACTCGATGCAAAAACCACTCGTTCTTGGCACAATCGCTATTTATTGTAACTAGACTGTTTCGGCCTTCTATGAGCTGTTGTTGCATTAAGAGTGGTATAGACCTAACGCGTCTGCAGCACGTATGCGTAACGGTGCGCTTTTATATGGAAATTGTAACGCACATGTCTACAATCCCGTACAGAATAAACACGCACACGCCATGTATGCAATAGATGTGTACGGGACTTAAATACATTTTAGCAAAGATGTTTTGCCGAGGATTCGAATTTACTATTAACTCATCACTTCGAAAGCATTAAACTTATTGGGTCATTTGTTGTTAATAGGGAAAAATGCAGCTCTGGCAACTATCTAATCCGGGTAGAAAAGTTATGAAAGTGCAAGCCTATAAAATGTTGAAACATGCAAGTGAGCACGTAGGCCATTGTATAGTTAGACCTAGTAAAATAGCAAATTCCAATAGTGTTTCATAATGAGAGAGAGAGATGGATATTGGATAGTAAGCTTTGTGCCTTTCTCGCAAAAAGAATGGACGGTATAAACGTGTGACGTCATTATATTCATATCAACCTATATATAATACCCAATATAAGGGCATAAAACAGATAGATTTGACCTTGTGAATAAGCGGTTATGCAAGTTGCATAATATGAAACGCCAACTGTGTCGTGTGTGAGGGAGATAGATATACACATATTATGTAAATAATGGTCAGCCATTAGTATGCAGGCGTGAAGACTCGGCATGCAAGCCATATCAATGCCGTCCTGGCCGTGCAGTCTATAAAAATAATTTATTAAATTTGCAGAATGTTCGTATACCTACCATACGACATCATTTAAAGTATTTTTTCAGAAATATTTTTTTTTGCGGTTTCATTATCATTATTAAAACATTAACTAAATTTATTATTTCATAGTTTAAAACAAATCCGATTGCTGCTGTCTGTCTGTCCCTATACATCTCGTACGAATCAACTGTGCACTCCGCTGGAATCTGACCCCTTAGGCGCGAAGTGCACAGTTAATTCGTACGGGTTGTAGGTATTTCTATTCAAGGTGGAAGGTTTATATCTAATATAATCTAAAATAACACGCTTAATATTGCACCCGTGCGAACTCGGGGCAGTTTATTATGTCTAAATAAGTAAAACCACGAGATATAGTGGCTATAAGTAAGTGGAGAAGAAATAGTAAGTAGTTAAGTGTAGGCGTGGCCATTACGTGGAATGCAACACATCACAATTTCCTTAGCAATATTAATGTTGTGGTTTACCATTGTTTTCTCAATTTCACACAACAGCTGATAAATCAACTACATTTTAAAATTTAAATGTTTTTTTTTCCTATTTTCCCGTTTTAAGGTTTCAAAGCGACAAAAATAGAAATAATTGAACCCTTCAAGGGCGTAACCCTTTGGGAGTCTAAATGTTTGCAACATTTGTTTGGACTTCCAAAGTGTATCAGGTGACTCGTTAGCCAAGTTTCATCAGACGTTCCAGTTTACGGTACTTTAGGCTTTCGTGCAGATAATGAGCGAATGCTTTGGATAAATCCAAAAGATACTTTTCAGAAGCTGTGATTTTTGAAGTGGAAACTTGTAAAGAAGAACTAATTAAGCCGGCAATAAACTATCGGCAAACAGTTCGCCGAAATTGCCCGTTTCAACGTACATCGCTGGTTTTTCCTTGCGGTAATAAAAAGCTCAAATACAAATTACGGTATGTATGTACGTGCTTCGGCATCTGTCAGAGTGTAGCAGCCGTTAGGCGCAGTTTATTTTGAAGTTATCAAACGAGTAGGTATAAAATTTTGCTACTGTGTTACGTTTATATACGATTAATAATAAAAAATCAATACATAAATTAAATTCCCACTGAATTAAATGTAAATCTATAAAGTCCATACTTTATTCTCAACAAAAATTCTCATTGGTCGTATTCGAGATAATTTTATCTTGCTTTAAAATTTGAAGTCTTTCCATAAGAGTAACCATTATTTAAGCTTTATATTCAACATTTTATTAAAGTCTAACTATTTTTAATAACATCAGTCAATTTTTGTGAATATCTCGTTCTTTTTTTATTATATTCAATTTGTTAACTAAAAAATAATCCAAAACAGTTGTTAATGAATAACGCGGCTTCAAATGATGACCGGAGGTGTACTACTCTTTATTATGTGCCGGTGCAAAGCTGCTTAAATTACGCTTGCATCATTCTTCTCTTAACAGCTAAGGACATTTTTTGAACCAGGGTTTTGTGTTCAGCATAACTTAAACCAAAATTGCTTTTCAATAGTAACTCTTATTGACATGCAATAAGACTACTATTGATACACGATTAATGGCTATCTCACTGGTAAATTATTCGGACCAGTGTACTTTACCTTCAAGGTGTAAAAATATTACTAGATAAAACGGAATATTCAGATAATAGATCTTAGTTAATACAGGCAAAAAATTACATTTTGCACCAGTACTTTTCATTTTAATAAACAAATTTATTTTCCCGGGTACAATTTGTTTATTTTTCTGCATTATCTTACTCCGAGATGAGTAATTACACAATTAATTCAACAAGGCATCTTCAAGTTTGAGAATAAGAAACAACTCCTGTTATTTACGAATTTTGAGAAAGTCTGTTTACTGACTGTTGTTCAGTAGTTGATTTTCAACCCCTCTGGCGTACAGTCAACAGCACATCAACCTCGAACTCGCGGCTATTACCGCACCATTAGAAGTTCATGCAGGGTAACTTAATGTGCTGTTGACTGTACTTGAGAAAAATATACACGAAGAAAATTTTTAAGATACTTTCCAACAAAAACTTTCCACTGTATGATTTTTTTAGGAATACTATTGTTAAGATCATAGATTAACTACCTATACAACAATCTTCTTTTTCCCAAGCCTGAATGCAAGACCTGTGTTGTTCCTAATATCGGTTACACACTATCGCCAAACTCTGACAGATGTGCAGTTTATATGAGGCTTATATTGTGTCCCAAAGTGTGGCGAACTGTTACACGATAATGTATAGATATAACACGTTGCCATAAGCCTATGTGCAACGAGACACGTAGCCTAGCTAAATAGCAACAATAGTCAAATTGACCGGATGAAATGGCGTGTGTGACAGTGACCGACTTTCCTATGTCGCAACCACACGCGCTGCGTGCCGGCCACAATATGGGCCTTGGCCCACGAGCCATGACTGTTGTATTGCAGTGCTATTGTCTATCGAGTAATGGAAAATATCGTGAGGAAACCTGCACTCTGGTTGATTTTAAACTTGTGTGTAAAATGGAGAAGGCAATGGCAAACCACTCCAATAAACGGACTCCCACGTTCAACAGTGGGCTGATAAAGATGATGATTCAAACTTATAGCTGGTAAAGATTAAGTCTTATTTATTAGAAGTTATGAATTAACCAGAAGCAAACACAGGCTGATGATATTGGTCAAAAATGTTGAGTATGTCGGAGTCTAACCCACGCGCTAACTAATCAACTCTGACCTTAATCTGTGAAGGCGGGCAACGAACTTTACTCATTGTCTTGTGAATTATAACATATACAAATTTATTATTATGTTATAACATATTCAAAATTATTGTCTACTTAGGGATAGCATGCAGCATTTCCTTTCATTATTCCTGAACATACATTGTTTAGTAACGTTATAAAAATATATTGGTCGAAATGTGGTTTTACAGTAAACAGCATATCAAGCCCAAATTTATTGCAAATTCGTCGCTATTACAGGCACATAGAGATCCTAATAAAAATATTAAAAGTAGAAACAAATGAAAAACAACGTTTTAATTAAAACAGGAATAATTAGCACCCAGATTTTCTAATATTTAAATTTAAATAAAATATTTATGTACCATATAAAACATCGAAATATATAAATAGCACGTAAATCTCCACTGTGTCTCCACATAACACAACTATTACTCAAAATCACAAAAACACAAAAAAAAAAACATTCACACACAAAACCACTTAGTTCTGATTCGTGTCGCCTCATGAATTAAAATTTCATACGGCAGTAAATCTAAAACGTACGTATAAATAACAGCTTTGTTCAGTCAAGTACCACAATAAGGCAATAATAAAAACTGAGAGCTTTCAACCCCTCGTAAAGATAATAACTCTACGCCCAAGAAACCGCCAGGGAACAGCGAGAGTACAGAAGAGAAGCAATATCCTAACGAGGGTTGAGAGCAGACTGCTCCAAATATAGCTGGGAACACGCAGATGTGTGTAAGAGAGAGAGAAGTGAAGCGATCAAACACGCATCACTGATGTGAGGAAAATGAATGAGGAAATGTGCGAATATTTTTATTGACAAAACGTAATGCGAGTGATCCAACGTCGAGTAAAAATTTTGTGAATTGTATAAATTGAGTATACTTTTACAAAAGTATTACTTGAGTAATTGGTTTAATAAAATTGGTTGGATTTAACAGTACCATATAACGAGTGTTTTGGTTTTCCACTTATCCCAAAAAGATTATATTCATATTAATGTTATAAAGTGTATTATTAATAATTAATGATATATTTATATTAAACTATAATGTAGGGAGATTTGGATGAAATTTTGTACGAATAATTAAGAAGGATTAACCCTCTTAATTATTCGTACCAAATAAGGATAATATTATCTTTTTTTTAAACGAACCCATTGTGTATGTTTTTAGCAAAGGGTTGAAAGTTTATATGAAAAGCACCCTTTGACGCGGACAGAAATATAGCTATCTACATGACTAAACTTAGTTCAGAAATCGCTCTTCTGTACTGTCATTACTCTGTGACACGGTGAATAAAACCCCCAAGTTCGGCTTTGAAGAGTTCGTACGAACTGTTTAATGGGAGAGGCGTTAGGCCGTGTGGAGTCAAACTTTTGGGCAAAGAATAAATGAACAGAAGGGTTAACTACTTTAACTCACCTAAAAATAATTTTAATTAATATCGAGTTACGTTTCCGAAATATGTATTTCTTAGTACTAGCATGAGGGGCGTGGTAATTATTCACGACACCTTTTAGGTGACCTTTGGGGACAGCTGGTACTTACATATTAATTACGCAGTTTGTGAATTCATTCTCGACTCGTAGTGTTTGACAAAATATTTACCTGAAAGACAAAATTATTGATTAGTTTTTAGTATTACCAAATTGTTTTGATTTTCAGCGCTCTCTCTCATCAGAGCGTTTTCCCGGTTCATTCTCAGCCGTTGAGCGTCGGTGCCCAGGGTCCGTAATATTTTTGATGATCAGCGTCTGAATGTAATTAAAAATTGTGCGAGATATCTCAGATTTTTTTTATTTGGGACATAATAGACCAAACGCAGAATACCTGTCTAAATTTATAAAAAAAAATCTGCATATATTCATTTGTTCGCTGACAAGTATTATGTCTTTCTATCACAAAACGTGATTGTAAAGGTCACGGTCCAGGAGATAAACCGGTATGGTGAGTACTCGGTAAGTAGAACATACATATGACATTACGCATTCCAAAGACAATAAGTGTGACGAATCGATTGGTCATTGTCACTTTAATATGCTATCATCACGATTTTGCCATGACAGTCCATTTTAGAAAAACTTTGACGTTTGTCATAATCAGACTTCTACAACTGTAAGCATTTTTACTTTAAGAAGAATCAGTTCAGTTACTAATTATAATAAACAATACACATTAAAATTCATAGATTAAGCCAGCTATTTCAAATATTTGTAATGTTTATTCATTCTGCTCTGCCCTATTTCAAGCTACTAGCACTGCAAGTCCAGTTACGCTAAGTGATATGAGATGATACTCGGAGAGAATCCATAGTAAATGTTAGTAACAATGTTCTTAAGACTATGTTAGTGACATATTTAAATTATAAGATAAACTGTACACAACAGACAATGCGACCCAAATAGTAGAAGAACCAATTTTTTTAATACTTTGTAAAACATACATTTTATGACTAAGAAAGAATCCGTGTGATTGCCCCACATGTGATGCGATGTTTCTCACGTCAACAACAATAATAATGACACGTCATCACACTCAATTTGCATACATGTTGAAACAACCTGAATGATACATAGTAAGTAAGTAGGTGTAGGTCAAATCTTATTCATCAAAACTCCCACACTTTGATTTTTAGATAACCATCTAATTGTTCAGTGTAAACTTGTGAATAACGCTTGAAAAGAGAGCATTTCTTATCTAAAATCTAGTTTCTTTTATCTCTGGCATTTTTATACAGCAGAAATGTAAAATATTCTAGTGCTGCCCCTAGCGGATTATCTCTAGAACCTTCACAGGAAAATACACGACGTGGCATGCGCGATAGTAAAAAATAAATAGTAGATATTGAATCGCTTATGTTTTGGTCCGTCTCAATACCTAAAGAGTTTCACAAAATCCAGCGTATGCTTCAAAGTAATAGAAATTTCTGTGGAATGGTACAAGGCAAATGCTCCTCTGATATTATATCTCGAAAGTAAGAAGTGAAAAGGGGATAATGTGTGAATTCACCCATCTGCATTACATAATCTATGTCGCGGGCGCTCCCGTTAGGGCATTGCCACACTTCCAGCCGGGTTATAAAGATAAATAGCTCGATTTATTTCAAACGCATTAAAACTTTCTGCCAGTGTTCCCTTGCTTGACTTCTGGGTTGGTTGACCCACTCTTTGTTGCTCAGCGCAATGTTCGTTTGCTTCCAAGTTTTGTTACTTTTGGATAATTGTCTTTAGATTTATTATTTCTGCGTCGAATTTTGCTTAGCTTAAAGAGAGCTTTTTAACTTAGCTTTAAGAGACCAATGACTAATTCGGTGTTACCAACATTTCATATCTACTTAATTACAATCAATTTATAACCATCAAAAACATTAAACTGTCGTTTATTCTATTATATTTGACTGTATATTTGGTAGAAATGCAATCAACGTTTTTTAGTGAACCAAAGTTAAATAACTTTAATTTTTTTACTAGCTCGATACGACATTTTTAAAACGGATTATTTCCACATTGCATAACGTTCACACAAAAAGGTTTCTTTATTGTTCTCATAGCAATACTTTCTAAAATTACGGCTATTACTTTTGACAGCTTTGTAATGACCACTTTTCATAGAAATAACAATAAACAGCTCTGTTTTATACAATGTTCCATAGTAAATTTTGTTAACACTGCCGTTTTGGTATAAAAACTCAATATACTGCGTAGTTGATTTACTTCAGCATATAATTAAAGGAAAGGGTGAAAGTGCCGTGTGCGTCTAATAGTTCAGTAGGTCACAAAATAAATAAGATATAGAATGTCAAGTTAACGTTATACTTATGTCCGGGCCCGGCTTCGCGCGGGTAAAACCATAACAATTTTCACATCACTAGCTTTTGCCCGCGGCTTCGCCCGCGTGATTTCACACGGGAGTAGTAAGTAGTTATGTCCTTCTCCGTACTACGCGCTGTATGCAAATATCAGGAGATTATTCTCAAGACGTCGTCGCGCCGTTCCATCGTCAAATTAATAATTATAATATTGACACTGGAGACGAAATTAAATTACGTTCAAGGCCGAAATGTTGCCTTGTCCGTGAATAAGGTTATGAGAAAAAAATATAAAAACAAACAGGTACTGAAAATTATATTTTTTCAAACTTACAAAACAAAAGCGTCGAGTGATCGTTCTATCTTGCACTACATTTCGACAGAAGTTCTTAAAAAGAGTATTTATATTTCCATAAACCAGTCAGCACTCCAATTAAAGCAATAGGCTGGTATAGGATTGTTAAAAAGCTCGGGATAATTACGGTCACGTAAAAAACTTTTCATTAAATCTACCTCCCTTTTTTAAAGATAAAAAATTTCGTGGTCCGCAATTATGGGTCATTGAACTAACCCTTCTTAGGGATGTGAGAAAATTAAAACGAAATTTGTTTAGGGCAATTTCAAATATATCTTGAATTGTTTTGTTGTTTAATCGACTACGATTTTAAATTAATTTGAAACTTAACAAAATTAACTATATGTTTATATCAGTGGATCTCTGTGGCAAATTTCACCTGTCTAGTAGTTATGGGATTTTTCGTTACAAACAAAAATATTGACGGTGCCGTTTGTGGAATACCTCAGCTCAAGTGTCATATACGTTATCCTTAGTGGTCAAACCATTATTGGCACGCTTATCAATGGTACGTTACCAAACGTATAGTACTTAATACTCTTTAACATCTCTCATTTTCGGTAAGTAGGTCCTTATTACTCCCAAATAGGGTTTGTAGGTGACCAATAAGGGCTCTAGGGTAATAACTAACTACAAAAGCCCTAGGGCGGTAAGTAATTTAAAAAATACACCTCTTTCAAATAGTTCGCGTACATCTAACCATCATACTGGCAATAGACATCATGCATTCAGCCCAATGACCAAAGAGCTTCGCTATTCAGCCTTGTCTTCGTATGAGTATAATAGTCATCAATTTTAAATAGGCATTGAACGGAGTAGCTCAATTTCGTTCTTGAAAAAAAAATTAAAAAGTTCTTTACTTGGTTTTTTTTTTTTAATGAATAAGGCGGGATTAGAAAACTTTTACTTTAAATATTGTTTTTGGGATTTTTTATAATTACGTGCTAATTAGTACCTCACAATCGAGATGTAAAGCAGAGTAGTTAGCTCGGGTGTAAGCATCAATTGCACCCTCGAACTATAGGCGTCCTCGTTGCGCTCATGCCTAAATATCTCGAGCTGCAATTGATGCCTTACAGCCCTTGGCTACTAATCTACTATTATTATACTTTGCTTATTTTCATGACTACACGTCCGGCATTGAAATTGACTAACGAAATGACTAATTATCATCGCATATTTTATTATTACTAATATCAAAATTTCCGAACGGGAATCGGGAACATTAATATCCTGTTTTTATCCCGGGTTGTGTAAACGCCGATGTCGTGGGCTTGCATATAATTTGATAAACCCTCTTCTCAAACAGCGTTACGTGGTTTATGAAGGACCCCTCAGTTTACACGCTAAGCGCCACAGTAGAAACTAAGAACAGAAGGTCGACATTGCCAGTTAAGAATTAAAAAAGCGTCTAAAAATAAAATTATTTCCCTTAATTGATGACCAAAAAGTTATTTAACAATAAAATGATGAACTTAGTACATATAATGTAATTGACGAATATTATCTGGAAATATAACACTGGAATCAAACATGTAAAAATCACTGCATAGTATAAAAAAGTCGCTTCTCGTTGTCTGTCTGTCCATATGCTGAAATATTTAAAACTACGCAACGGATTTTAATAGATAGAGTGATTTAAGAGGAAGGTTTGGGTGAATAATTTATTATGGGTTTACCCGAGCAAAGCCGGAACTGGTCGCTAGTGTATGTTATAAAATAAATTAAGATTCCACTAGAGGTATATTACTAACATGTAACATGTAATAATGACTTCTTATTTCGAAACATGTATTAAATTTGTACTCACGTAAAACTTACAAATAGGGAATTAATGAGTAAATTCTGTATTATTAAAATAACATATATTTTAATAATACAATGTATATGTATATATATAGTTACTTAACTGACAGACTATTGTTATGACATAATACTATGGCGTATGAATCTGCTGTTGATAGCAGCGTAATGTCAACAATGTAAGTTCCGTACTTTATAGTAGTTTTTTGCCGAAGAACTTGTATGTAAACAGTGCTTTTTTTTCATTTTACGAGGGATGACATGTGTCGTTTATGACAACATGCGCGGAGTAAAGATGTTTTAGAATATCACTAGCTTCTGCGCTTAGCTTCACCCGAATGCCACCATTATAGGAGGTATCTAAAAGATTGCGATTTAATTTCGTGCTAAACAATATCACAGTAACATAATAAGCCACATTTTGACAAGCCAAAAGTAAACGCATTAGTAACAATTATTCCAGTGTCTCTAGGATCGAAATAGTTTAAGGCTTTAAAATCTTATACATTTAATCGTCGCCTTGTACCCACAAGAAGATGTATGCCATACTGCTCACCAATATCATTTTTTTATTTCATCTTGCATTTCATACCCACACAATGTCATTTAAAAACAATTTTTCCCTACGAAAATGCCAATTAGTAATTACGAAAATGATCACAGTAATTGCAAACAAAGCCATCATTTTAACTGCGTTATTCATTACTTTGGAACCTTGTTATCAAGCAGCACAGGGAGACAATTAAGGGTCCCACTCCATCCGGCATCACCAAGCTAATTAAGGTAACAGTTCATAAAATCTCGCGTGACAAAAGCCCGTTACACGAAAGTGAGGTTATGGGCAACAAGTTATAAAAATCGGGAGGTGTAAATGGACCTTTAAGTCTTGATTGTAAACAAGATTTGTTGTGGAGTTGATTGAAATGGAGTTCGCACGGAGGCAAAAGTAGTCAAACATTCGGATTTTACTCTACTTTAACTCTTAAAAAACTGGCGAATCCTGAACAAATTTTGGGAAGAAATGAATTAAGTACAAATCAATAAGGACTTTCAGAATCTACATGCCCAGAATTGCTGGACACAGTTAAATATTATTAAGTATGTGAAACTAAAACCATTTCAACAAGTTTGTTCTAGAATAACACACAATTCTGACAATGTGTCTATAATATCAATATATAATCCACAAATACCATAATTTGTGTCACTAATTATCCATTAAAATCGCTTCAACCTTAGGTAACGTTGTAACTACCGCTAAGTGAAAGTCCTTGAAACTTGTATCTATCAGCGAAAAGTTTCCATTTTACGGGATACGTGAGCTGACTGCCAGTCGGACGCAGACTATGCCTAGCTAAATTAAATTAGTAATTAATTTATGAGCCTGACTAGCTTCTCTATGTGTGTCAGGTAATTACAATCAAATTGCTAACCATCATTTTGCCATGAAAAATGTATGGTGTAGTCATGTCCATCGGGCCAGACGATGTCCAGAAATTTTTTTTGAAGGGTATAATTGGCTCGCATCTTGTATTTCGGACGAATATTACAACAGCAAGCCTACCATCCACTTTTACGGAACGATTCAAATGTAACTCAGTTCAATTTAGGAACCTAAAATGAATCGCATTCATACAAAAAATTATGTCGTTGGTACGTAATTTGCGATGCAGTTCGGTTTAGGTCACGGATCAAGTTTGTGTGTGCGTTTCAAGTGGATCGCGTTAAGGGATGAAGCTCCCTTAAATTGAAAGTAGACGTTTCGTCCCTTAACTCGAATTGACTTTCAATGATTTGAAATTACAAAAACGTGGCAAATGACAAAGTGACATTAACCCCTTCAAGCTGATCTGAACATTTAAAATTATCTACACAGAAATAATATTATTACGGTATTTATACCGTGTAATTTACCTGTTCTACCTAACATTTACTAACACCAAGGTCAGCATTGACCGTTATTTAGACTGTAATCTTAAAACTAGTAATAACTCAAACAGATTACAACCCACTAACAGATGATCGTGACTACCAACAAATGGAGGTAGCTGAATACAAATTACTCTGGAGGCTGTAATATGTTGGATAAGCCAATCATTAAGCAGCCACACGCCGGAGACCAGTCTTAGGATTACAGGTCATTGTCTTTTACTAAACTACGATTTTTTCTTACAAGTGTAACAACACTCGACATAAATATTAAATCTTTCTATGTGTATATCTATCTTCCCAACATAACAGAGTACATTTTGTATTTACAAATAGCATGATTATAAGTATTTTTATGATTTTACTTAAAATAAACTTAGGTTGAGGGTTTAGAATAGAAGCTATAGGTTTGAATTTATCTAAAACAATAAGTCTGAATGAAGATTGTAACGAAGCGGACTGTTCATACACGTTACTATTTATTCTAGCCGATGTATAAAATATAAATTGACCAACTTTCTTTCTTCCTAATCTAATTTTTATTATCGATTTTGACTATAAAATAACGAAGTCACAGTATGATATTTACAAGGGTTTAGGTATCGTTTAGGCAACATTTTTTAGAATATGTTTAAAAAAAAAATTGAACTATACAGATAAATCAAATTCGGAGAGTCGACACTCCAAGAAGATACACTGCAGTCGCTATGAGGTTTAATAATGGCGAATGGTCTGTCCCATCTTATACACAAGTTCTAAGAAAGTCGATAGAAAGAAATAATATGAACAGGTTTTTGTATAGTCCGGCTTTATACATAGTATTGTAACCAATACTCAATATAATCCCATTAGAACATTCTGACTAGCAATAAAAACCAAAGGAAATAGTAAATAACTATCCGTTTCCAAGTCGATAACAAAACAGCAATATAGGTAATTTATCTTCAAAGCTTTAACCAGTCGTTAATCTTACGTTCAATGCCATTAGAAAAATCAAAAGAGAATGCCCGAGGCAATACATTTTCTGACCACCTGAGATTGTTTTTCCGTCTCAATCGCCATTAATTTACCCACACCCCCCAAAAATATAACAGGAATTTGTTCGAATGGGCTGTCAGCGCGCGACAGTTCACACTGGGCCAGCGGCAAGGGCAAGTCGAGTAATTCAAGGAAAATTTCTACTAATGAAAAAAAATATAGGTTGATGTCGATTTTTTATGTCGCCACGTATTTATAACTCGCAACATAGAAAGTGAAACACTGAATTTGTTACATCCCTCCATAAATTTTCTTAATGGAAATGATGATTATGAGAAATTTACTATAACATAAAATAAATAGAATAAGCGAATTGCACACCGTCTGTATGTATTTTCTGCCATTTTTTGTGTGTAAATAAATGTTTATAAACAAATAAACAAACTAGCAATCGGAAAGGTCAACAATATTACAATAATCTATGACACACAGACGTACATTATAATTGTACGTGTTTATAAACAGTGTGTCGATGTACATATTATGTGCTGCCAATGGCATCCTGCCATAGATAAACGGAATATCTCAAAACTAAATGACATTAGCTACCCAGTTTCACGATGTGACAGCGACTAGGTGCAGAAAATAATTAGATTTGTTGTCAACGAAACACAAAATCCAAACTTAATATTATGAATGTGAAAGTAAGTTTGTTACCTCTTCACGCTTTATCTGTTCAACCAATCATCTCGAAATTTTATACACATGTAGTTAAAGTATGAAGAAGGACATAGGGTACCTATCATCCCGGAAAAATAAATGTTCCCGTGGGAAGTTCACGCGGGCGAAGCTAGCAGAAGAAATTATATACAACGAGCAAAAGCTAGTTATATATGATTTCTTCCTCAACTTGATGTGAGGGCGTTTAGGCCGAGGGCATCGAGTGCCAAATGGCCGGGCCCTCGGTTTCTCCTAACTCGCTCAGTGCAACATTTATCAAACCACTAATGGTATCGCGAACATAGCCTAATTAAGTCGTCCTGTTAATTTATAGGTTCTTTCTAGTGGGAATGGCAATAATCAAAATAAATAGCTTTCCGTACACGCGAGGGACTACAACAAATTGGATTGAGTCTAGAATCTAAGTTTGATTAATGGAATGAAGTTTTGAGTAATGGTGTTTTAATAAAGTTTGTTTTAGTGATGAAGATTGTGGATATTCTCAAATGGTTGATTCCCCTGGGTTTCTAAAGAAATTACTTATTATAAGAAATAAATAAAAACAAAATTTTGTCATATCACATGCATGTATCCATCAGGAAAAATTATTCGTCATAACAGGATGGCGATTCTACTAACGATGAGTATTTATCGTGTCTCAATAGTAGAGTTCTTTTGCGTTTCAATACGATTTACTATAAAAAATAGTCACCCAGTTATATAGAATAGTCATAACTAACGTCAACAAAAAAGTGTGTACGTATGACGAATCTGAGTGTGAATAGAAAACTGTCGCTCTCTTATTTTGTTGGCCACAATCAATTTTAGTACAGCGGAATAATAATTGTCTTCTTCTTCGTCAAACAGCACACAAATTATATAATTTAGGCCAGCAAGTAGCTACTGACAAGAGCCTCGCTCTTAAATTATATGGTGAGAATAGCCACAAATACCTTTTCAATCTCCAAGACAGTTTGGGCAAGACAACAAAGATAGGTAAAATTAAGTATGAAACATATAAATACGTGTTAAATTGACTGCCTTGTGGCAAACTGACATCGGCCCCTTTACTGCATAAGTCTGCTGCACGCTATTAACATAAATGCAAGCCAGTATTACTGCCGGAATCTCGGTTGCTCGCTTGATACTATCTTAAGGCATAACGTTGCATATTTACATCGTTAAAGCCGTTCTAGCGTTTCTATCAATAAGGTATCGGAAGCGGGAAGTATGCTGCTGACGTACATTTGCGACTATCGTAATTCGTTGTGACAAAATACATCTTTGGCGAAATCCTACTATGACAAAAGTAAATTCTTTCATATATACATACATACAATAAATCTGTGGGCTATATCTGTCCACTTATGAAATATTAAAGAAACATAATTATGGTAGGTCTTTATGGTACTAATAAAAACCAAAACGTTTTTATTTCAGAATTTTTGTCTGTCTGTATGTTTGTTCACGCATTACCTAAATTTGATTAAAATTGGATGAAATTTGATGCGACTTTCCCAGCTGTATAGGGGATAATCGAAAATCTGGTATAGGTTTCATTGCGATAGGTTGATAGCACGCACGAACTTAACGCGGGTAAAACCGCGGGCGAAAGCTAGTTACAAATAATTTGAACTAAGTAAAAGTAGTTACCTGTTATAACTATTTAAAAAACAAACAAAATACTGCGAAGAGTTATATTTTACGAATGCATTATAGAAAGCTATCGCGATTTTCAAGTGGCACCATGCTATCGACATATGTCAAAAACATGATGACTAAAAAACTTTTGAACACGTGGTTGGAATGATGTTGGCACTTAAATAAAATTTGGTATTCACTTTTTCCACAACGCTTACAGAATATGGACAGATGAGATTTTTCACAAACTTGTCAAAATCTTATCCGTACTAGTGTAGACTAACCTTTTATAATAGAAAAAGCATATTTTAAGCTAAAGTCTATTTTAGCTTAGAATATGCTTCATAATATTATGAATAACATATGGGTTAGGTAGTAGTGTGCGCTCCATAATGTTTCAAACGTTTAGCCAATGTTTCCGAGTTTATACGAAGCTTCTATTAAGTTACGGTTCAAACTATCGATAATTTTAGACCGTCTTCAAACAAGTTATACTGAGTATTTCACGGGAATATACTATCAAAATAGAAAACAGAGGTGACAGTGACACTACATATCAGAACGGCACTCGTTTGCCATCACAGGATAACAAGAATCGGTTTTTTTTTTCACAAAATAAGATTCGTATATATTCGAAATCAGCAAAAAAGACAATTGCGTCCAAATATTATGTATAACTCATGTTCGAAATCGGTGGTTATTAAGTGCCCTCAAACGCATCTCAAGCTACGCTGCAATCTCAGTATTTACAATGAATTTTATTTTTAAATACTTTAATTAATGGGAGCTATGGATTGTAGGTATTAGTTCATCTAATCTTCGCCAATTATCACATTTTATTTTATGATTTTTAAAGCCTTGACTAGGTTTAATATGCAGCATGTTTATTGACGCATGGCGCGTGCAATATTTTCCATTCTGTTCCCTTGTATTTTGCGGCAAAGTGGTTTACCAGCAAACTTTAAACAAGATATTAAGTAGGCGCGCAACTTTTTTGAGGTTAGTTAAAACTTCTGCTTGCTCTACTGAATACTTTAAAACAATATTTCAGTCGTTCAATCACAATGATACGTTGTACATAAGAGAGAAAGAAAGTGTTAAAAAGTTTATTTAGTCGCCAATCTGATCAGTCCCACAGAGACACAGAGACTTATTCTTTAGAAACTGATCAAATTATATCACCAAATGTGATTTTAAATACGAAAGTTTGTGTGTAATTTTTGATGAAAGTTGTGGTAAACGGGTAAAACTTATTCTGGAATTTCTTTCAGGAACGGAGTCTCGGACCTAGATTAACGAAATAGTTTCCCGAAATAATTAGAATACAAATGCAAGCTTGGAATTATTGATGACTTTTTCATATAAGTATTCTCATAGCTGCAAATGCAATGTACATTAATATTACGTAAGGTTTATCAGAAGAATTACTTATAATAACTACGAAGTTATAAATCAAACATTGAATGTATGTTCGCCTGAACTGCGCCACTTGAGACACTTGAGACGGATCTCTGAAAGAGGTTCGTTGGAAATATTGAGAGCAAAACTTAAGTGTTTGATGGTGTCTTTGTGGAAAAAGGTTTTTAACTTGTCAAATAAAATATTACGCAAAATAACAACATTGCGTAGGTATGTCCATTACTTATCCTCGCCATTAAGATAGAGAAAAATAAACATCTACAAAACTCCCACACAAAATCTCAGAACAGTAATACATACATGCAAACAGTTGGTAGTCTCTAAATAGCGTAGTCTTCCAGACTAAACTAATAAATCGGTCTAAAAATAATAAATCTAGACCATAACACATCACAGATGACCTGACACTTCGAGATTCTTGGCGTATTAGTCATCTCGTATCTAGATCGTCTGTAGACTGGACCACTTTGTCCCGGCCTATTAATGTAGATATATCCTTAGTATAATGCGTTTGAGTGGAGACTGTATTGCAGTAAATATGTTTAAGCCTTTCAGTATCTAAGAACGATTTTAACATTGTTTGAAAAACAACAATGCGTCGATAACGTTGAAGTTCCTGTTAAGTTTAATGGCGCCACGCCTAGTTTCGCGCCTAAATGGTTTTGAATTTCGAACTAGAAAAAGTACACATAAATTGAATAACGAATGCGCGCGCTAACTGCGTGTAACAATGTCACAAAATGTTACTGGATAGTTAGAAAAACTTTTTTTAAACAGTTTGCTTTTTTAGTTGAAATTGAGATAGCATTTTCTTTCAAAATTGATAAGTTACATCAGGCATCTTTATTCTTGTTAGAGCTATACGTATACCAGTGTCCATTTGTCCTCTCATTTTTCACCCTTAACGATATACGGCCATTAATGGACAAACATTTCCATTTCAAACGGAGTAATCCTTAAAATTTCAATGTAACCGTAAAAAGATTTTCATGCTGCAAAAACCTGATGGTGAAAGCTTGTTTCGGGACTGTTGGTGTTAAATTGGCGTTGTAAAAGTGATATTCATTTCACGGACCAACCCGCTTCGGTTTATTTAATTTACCTAATTGACAGGGGAAACGTTACTGCTCCCCCCGTCCGTCATAGTTAAGTAATGAACGTTCGCGATGAGATTTTTTTTAGAATTGTGATTTACGCCTAAGGTACTCAGTTTATAATTAAGGGCGCTCGTTAACATCACAAAATATTAAGTAACAGAATAGCAATGAGTTTAAATAATCAAAATAGTACATCCATACATTTAAGAAATTTCTAAGATTTTTTAGTCTTAGTCTATGAAAGCCCTTTTACAAATGCGGTGAGTATTCTTCGTGAACCGTTTGATGTACATTTTAAGCTCACAGTTTAACTTCTCAGGTGTGTTGTTGCCACTTGATGTTGGTGGTCGTAAAATTTATATCAGATGCCTTTAGGCGACTTGAATAAAATCACCAGTGCTAGCAATAACACACTCGATAAGAACATTTTTAGAGGAAGACGACCGTTACGATTGTTCGTACTTGTTTTGTCCAGATTTAAAAGTTAAGGAAATATAAATAACGCATTAACTATTTATTATACTTGATTTAGGCAAAAGAGTTATTCTTCTATAAATTCGTTATTTTATGCAAGCGAACCCTACCTTGTACGCACAGAATGAAGAACAAATGTTTCAATTAATTAACCTAGTACGCCGTGTAATTAAGGAGGTAACTCGTTTTTTGTCCTGTTTTGTCAATATTTTTTTACATCAGTAAGAGTGTGTTGCACCAGTTTTTGACGTTAACTTCAACATGCGCACCGCTTAAGACAAAATCGCGTAATTCGTACGTTGTTGTCCGCAGGTTAAAGTTAACATCAAAATTTAATGGTGAATCTTGATGATTTGAGGTGAATATGGAATATGACACATTTTTGATGTGAACTTAGGATGTCAGTCAATTTGCCGTCAATAAATTATGAGCCGAGTTAAACTTTTAGGGTGAGTCGTTGACTGACCTGCGCGCCGCTGACAAAATGGCTTACTTTCCGTTTTTCAGCGCACGTTAAAGTTATCGTCTAAGTTGACTGGTGCAACCCACCCTTAATGTATTCTATGGTATGAATAAATAAATGCCAAATAAACTAATATTTTTATGTAACGAGTACTTTTGGTTAAACGTATGTTGGAAAGTTAATTTTTTAAATATTTATTTCAAATCGAACTGGAAATTCTAACGAGTTTCCAGTTGTTGCGTCATTGTATGCTAGGGATAATTAAAAGCGAATTATCAAAATATCATTGCGTGATAAATAGTAACAAATATTTTATTTTCCATCATGATAAACCAACAGTAATAGTTAAACGTTTAAACAGTTAAAAAGTGTGGATATTTGTAATTTATTGAAAATCATAAAGCGATGAAACACGAACACGGCAACGAAGTTGTTTGTAACAAACTTTGACAATCGGATTGAGCGGCAATATGGAATTTGAAGGCCGACAAATTCCAAATTGCCTTCATCCGTGTAATTTTTTAAACGGCGTTAGATCTTTTCTTAATGCCAATACTTTGTGAATTTTTGATAAATACTATACATCTATAATATAAACTTTGACGTGAAGAAGTGCTTCTGATCTAATTTTCATGGATTTAGGTAGTCGTTGTACGTAGTACTTACTAATTCCAAGCTAATTTCTGAATGAATTTTTTGACTTTGACAAATAACAAAAACGATATTTTAAAAATATTTTTTTAAAAATAATTCTATTAAATAATTACACGATTTTGATGACTCTAATTTATTAAGTTACTCTGTGGAATATCTATGTACGCGCTGTACTCTGCAATTGCCATTTAAAAGAAAAAAAAAAGAATGGAGTTGAGCGCGCCTTTAGGACACAGTGCACCATAAAAACTGGAGATAAGCTACGCATTTTTATCGCATAAGTACGTGGTTACATTTTGTCATTCGACACGGGATAATTTGATTGACAGCCGTCAAATAGAAGGATAAAATTGGATGTGTATTAAAAAGTACAAATTCTTAATTTGAATTTCCATTTTATCTATAAGAATAAAACGTACTCTTTTCTCAAATGATTCCCTAATTTAGGATTTAGTTAGGCACTGCGACGGACGTAGTCGTACGGACGTATCAATACAGGGCGTATTGATAACTTTGAACCGTCCTGTATAACAGTATGCAATGGACTGCATTTACCCTTGGTTTTGAACCTATGATCAATGAAAGTAGCAACTATATTATTTTGCTAGATAGGTAACAAACATTTTTTCGCATTTATAATATTAACCCTGCTCATACTTCCTAAATGATAAGTGATACAGTGGAAACGCGCAGTCATAACCCATGGAAGTTGTTTACTACCAGTAAACATAATCAATAATCGTAACTTATGTGACGGTCCGAATTTTTAGTGACATTTACCAAATATGTGGCGTTAAATTGGGTCAGTTTTTAAACTCTCGTCGTAAATAGGGATTATATAAGCTTAAAATGTGAATTATGTATGTGCTTGTCCTCTCTCTCAATAGAGTACATTCCCGGCTGCTTCCTTAGCCGTTGAGCGTTGAAACCGGAAAAAAACACCAGGGTAGGTCACCATCACATGGCAATGCCTCCAAATCCTTATATGAAAAACTTAGCTATCTCATCTCTTCATAATAAGTTTTTACTCTTAATCATATTTATGTTCACACATTCTAATTTAATAGAATATTTTCGATGACGAGGGGATCCGATCACAAATGGGATAAGGCTAGGCAAAGAGAGAGAGATTTCCACATTAGTAGTAAAACATCAGTATTACAACTCGTGCCGTATGCAACACAAGAATGCAATCTCAAGTTTCCATTATTGTTCATCTTACGTGTTCAGGAAACTATGGAGTATTTCTCGAACATTAAATAAGTACGAACTTTGGCAGAGTTAAATTAAAATAGGTACCTATTCTCTTCATGTGGCACCGTAGGAATTCAGTAGAGGCAACTCTTTGGTTCTTGGTGGTTTTGATTTGGAGTTGTGCTTCAAATTAAATTTCTCGTACCTCGCTTCGCACATAAATCGATAAATTTATATTTCAACTAGCTTTTGCCCGCGGCTTCATCCGCGTTAATTGTTCGGGATGAAAAGTACCCTATCCATACTTCAAACTACATGTATGCAAAATTTCTTGAAGATTGGTAGAGTAGATAGAGCGTGAAGAGGTAACAAACAAACTAAAAATTGTAATGCATCTTTATTTTGCAGTAAAACATTCGAAGTGCCCAGGTCCTTTGCCCGGCAGTATATTCCCAATATAGTTTTTTTTTTTTGACATAAAATAATATTTTTGCTTTGTCTAGGCACTCCAAGTTGTACTGTCTACTCGCCAGTTTGCACCTATGCCGCAGTAATAGTGGCGAAACCGAATGAAGTTGTATGGGTTAATGTGCGGTTAACTGTACCTGGGTTAACAAAGAAATGCGCCCGTAATTATTGTAAAAATTAAAAATAACAATAATGACAATTTAATGAAAAATCGAACATTTAAATTTAAACATCTCCCCTCCCTCTCTCTCGCCGGATATTGTCAAGCCTGTCTCGTTTTCAGAGGAAATTTGCTGCCTTTCAATATTTAATGGAACGAACGATACAATTCGATACCTATCATTGTTTTGAACGCAACAAAATGCTGTGGCAGGTTGAAATTATGGCTAGGAGAACCTTGTCATAATATTAAATGTAATTAGTTTTGCTTGAGTTATTTCACTGCTGTTACTATTATAGGGTTCTAATGCATATGAATTATTTATTTTATGTCACTCCATTTAGACCTCCATATTATTTATGACATTTTCCTATTTTGACATGCAAAGTTTTCACGAACGAACATTCAAAAAATTTCAATATAAAATATGATTATGAACAAAAATTAAAAAGTCATCAAAAGAAAAACCTACATATTAAGCATATAATTTATGTTTTACAACAGTTATTTATGTTTTCACCTATTAAAAATTAAAAGTAACATATTTATATAAAAGCATATTATTATATAACAAGAATTTTTTCATGTAATGTTAAAAATAAAGTGCGAATGTTGAGGCAACTTGTATCAGGTAGGGCACGTGTTAAAACAAAAACCTCTCGAAGGAAAGCTTAGCTTTGGGAAATTTTTAGATTATCGTCCCGGAATATTGGCTACATAGCTGTTCAGAATACGTAATATATAAACGTCAGACACTCCATTGTCTCATTAGTACCTGCAATAATAAAAGGATATTTATTTCTTTTATTTTAGGGGGTCTTACAGCGAAATATATGCGCAATTAACAATTAAAATAAAACTATAATGTAAATATTTAATATTATACCTACGATTATTACTTTTTGTCGCTAATATAATCAAATCATGTCTAGCTAGAGCCATTTGAATCTAAAATACCCGGAAAATACGATACCTAATGAACCAGACAAATGCGTCCTTTTCTTCAATATAACATGTTACAATCGCTCTTGTTTACATATACATTATTGCACAGATACTGAACGGGTGAAAGCGTCGAAGTATAGGATTGTCATCTGAGTGTCAAGTTACAGGTAATACTTGTATCTTATTGGTCTACCTTCACTATTCACTTTATAATTCGCCGAGTCGATACGCTAAAAAGTTACCATGCGTAGATCATGCGTAGACATTTGGAATACCATCACAATACAAACTTATAGGTACATATTATGCAATTGTTTTTATTTATATTTTTATTATTTAATTTGACATTTATATTCAACCGAAAACTGTATTGGGTGTGTCACAGACTTATACTTGTGCTGACTGTATAATTTATTGTGGTTTTACAAGAGCGAAGCCGGGTCGCTAGTTTAGAATAAATATTCAAACATGATCTTAAATTTTGCATGCCAGTGATGGTGTAACATGTCGGAATTTAAATTAAAAGCACACTATAGTGGAGAAACCTAGTATTACACTACCACATTAGACAACCTAGTGTTAGTAAATTGTAGTTCCCTAATGTTTGTAAACAAAATTAGGGAAGTAGAGGTCCAAAGAAAGGTCCTTGATATATTTACCAATTCAACTGTTTTAATTTGTCAGAACACCTACGTAATGCCCAGTAGATTACTTCTTAGTTTTGATGAAAGCTTGAAGCCATTTGTTCTGTTCTCGGTTTTATTTCATTTTTTGTAGGAATCTTCCCACGCACAGCTGAAATAAAGATTCTATTCATAACATGTTTTTCCGGAAAGGTTAGGTTTTAAGGATTCTCGGAAACATGGCATTGAAATAACATTTTTCATTGTTGACGAAACGGTGCTTATTCAGATTCCTAAAGCGTAAAAAAATTAAAAAGAATAAGTTAAAAACTGTTTTTAAAAGTGTAATTTATACGACCTGCTATTTCCAAGAAACAAAAGAATTTATCAATTTATTTTCAACCCTAAATAATTGCTAAAACTAAATTACATAAATTTAGACGTACGTGCGTGGCAGAAATTTTGCCCAATTAATTTTAGTTCAGCGATCAAAGGGGAGGTTTCAGGAAAATAATTAAGGTCCTTCAACCTCGTACGAAAAACATCTCCGAATGAAAAGAAAACAACCAGGTAAAATGAGATGGAAATTTTCACAGCACCAAGATTTGTGTGCGATGGCAGCAGCGTCTAAATTTGGTGAAAGGACCAATGAAACCGTATATAGGTACGCGTCGAGTTTAATTAACAATCACATTATTTACCTTACCGTACCGGCCCAAAAATGTTATCAAATTCAACAGTTATCGATAAGAGTTCTACGAATGCTGCTATCTAGTGGCTGTGGCATACATTATACTGAACACATTCTTCACCAGAAATCAGCGGTGATTTATTAAAAACCAGGTTTTGCCCGCAGCATCGTCCGCGTTTAATTTTGTGCATTCGCTCATAATTCATTATTGCCGATATCTCGGGATCTAAGCATCATATCGTGATGAAGAATATACCAGTTCTTAAGTTAGACGATCCGCTATACAACTATGAAAACCGCATCCAATTCCATCCAGTAGTTTTCGCGTGATACACGAACAAACATACCTATAATAAAACTATTATATCTATTTACCACAAGATTAGGCAGCTAAGACGATACCTCAATTATGTAAATCTGTCCAGCGGTTTTGGGGATAGGAAATAATAAACAATATTGCATACATATACATACACACAATATACGCGCGAAAAACAATATCCTTCCTTTGCAGTCGGATAAAAAGGGTCAAGAATGTAATAAAATCCAATCATAAAAACAATAAAATAGACAGAATCATATTACTGCTACTAACTCTCAAATTAAAGTTGATAAAACATCATTCAATCAAAACTAACTGTATTCAATAAACCTATTTATTGTAGTCAGTCAAGAAATCAAAACTTGACAGAAATGAGGGCATTGCCCCACTTTCCGGTTCGAAACCGGTTGGCTCAAACTTCGACCACGATGTACTCGTTATGATTACTATAGTTGTTTAAATCTAACTGCATTCCGATGACTCGAGTTCTCGATGCGTACGCAGAAACTAAACGTTAAACCAGCGAATTTCAATGAAGATTTTTGCGTTTAGTTTTTACTATATTTTTTTAACACTGATTTTGTTCTGTTAATGGTTGCTTCAAGAACAATTTTAACCATGTTTGAATACATTACCAATAACAATCACACGTGTAATCTTACTGTGAGTGTTCGGTTTGGTTCTGCAAAGTTGGTCGTGTGAGAAATCGCGCCATTGAGGTCATTAACTCGCAATAATACTGAATCAAACTCGATCGTATTGTGTGTGTAACAAATGATTGTGAACAATCCCATAATCGAATATCATTGTTGCTCGAATACGCGATCGGGGATCCGACCCGAAGGATCAATTTTGCAAACTGATAGCGGTATTTATAATACTGAAAAAATGGTCAGCTGAATAATAACGATTCTAATTGGTTTTGGTTGTAATAAAAATGATAACATTAGGCAAAACTATTTCGTTGTCAGATAAATGGAGCACCAATTCGAATCGCACCTAAAAACAAAATGTACTAAACAGAACCATTCGAAATCGGCACTATTCGAATTGATGCTCTGAACGGAATACTCGATAAATTACGGCGAAAACAGAAGAACATAGTTTTATCTCTTTTTTATCCTTTACGTCAGTATAATGATCATTACTGATAAACTAAGCGTTTTATTCGTTCGGAGTTTATAAATGGTGTCACAAGGTCACCAAGACCACAGACTTTGATACAGTTGCTTATGAGAAACGGAAGAAATGACTAATGTATAATGGACGCTTCAAATTATAGACCAGCGGTCAAAATGACCGTGTGTGAATGAAAAGCCTCGAAATTTCCAAATTCTAATCCTCATTATACTAGCAGCTGGTACTTTGCTAGGGTAAAACAATAATAAATTATAGGTACACGTCTTGAATCACACTATTAACAAAACCGTATGAAACTCCGTTGTGTAGTTTTAAAAATCTAAGCAAATATACTCAATAGGGACAGAAAGCTAGAAGCGACTTTGTTTTATATTGTAATGAATTTAATTAAATTACTTTTATCTCAGACGACTCTGAATACCATACATTGCATATCATAAATTGTAACATGTACAATTCTTCTGAATTATAATCTGGGAATAATCATTACTGTTTTTGCTGTCACATGTGAACTTACCACGGAAGATCGCAGCATTGTGTGCCATGAGAAGATACAACTCAATAATCCGTAATATTCTATTGACATTCATTGGCCTATGAAGTTTATAAGAAATGTACACGACTGACAAGTACTCTCATATAACAGTCAAATAAACAACTAGATACCGGTCTCCGGTTTCATGCAAAATTATTATTAAGTCATCTTAACACGATAGGTGGTCATTACAATTTTTCAAATTTGAACAAAGAACTTTTGAATTAATTTGACTATTCGATCTCAAAATAATTAATATGGTAGATATCCGCAAATCACGGTCGATATGACGGCGGCTGGACTGATTTTTATAAAATTTGTCGCAGCTTCAGGACTCAGGAGTAACGACAGAGGAGTAAGAAGTCGCGGGCGGCCGCTACTCCAAAAATAAAACCATATATTTATATTGCTTATTTTGCGATGTCCGCTACAATTACTCGTAAAGGTTTTTTTTCTTTCTTCATAGCACGACTACCCAGACGACGGCAGTAATTTATGTTAATTACAAAATAAGATCTCGACAAATCGTTGACTCAAGCTGTGGCTACAGAAATAACTTGACAAGTCAACTCACTTGACTGTTGGCAAAGGAAATACATATAATTTTCTGAATCGGGTCATTAAACTCAATTGTGACTCGCTTATTCAAGGCTGTAATTTCCTAGGCCGACACGTAATATTGGATACTAGGTTTTAACTCAATGTAAAAGCTTGAGAAACCGTCGGAGTTTAACTAGGTTTAATCCTTCGACAAGAGTTTTTGTATTCGGTACCCCGAATAGAATAGAATTTAGTACGTTTGTAGTACGAATATATTGTCCAAGGTCCTAAAATATTTCGAAAAATAGTCTTCACAAAACCTATATTACTTTTTCACGCCATAATCTCTGACAAAAAATATTTTTGCGGCATTACACATAAGACAGACAAGAAAGAGAAAAATGGGAATATCCTACGCGCCAAGTAGAAAAGAGATAGCACCGTGAGGGCTTTACCGTTTGCAGTTTTTTAACACGGAACCCTAAATCGAACACCTGGCTTGCAAAGCACCCTTTTTGCCTGCATTTTTACGGCATCATTGTAACGAACTCGCCTCAAAGTTACATTGTTAAGTCGGTGTATGAACTTTTTTCAGAAAGTAACATTTTATACTGCGTCGAAGTTTTTATGTTTTCATTTTTTTTTTGAGCTAGCTTATAATGTAGGTACTAATGTATGTAAATATTACAACTGAAGAGTTTATGTTTGAAGGGAAATACTGGCTTGATTTTGTCAAGGATGATATGCGTGCCAATGGTCTGTCAACTAGGGATGCCGACGACCGTGCGAAGTGGAGACGAAAAAGTAGGAAAGAGAACCCTGGTCTCTGACGCTCAAGGCCTGGGGAAACAGCCGAGAAAACGCTCAGATGAGAGAAAGAGAGTTAAGTTTGAACGTGCTAATGCCCAGAACTACTGGTCCAATTTGCAACACCGATATTCCCACAGAGTCAAAGCCACAAGGCAGAGCTAGTATATATATACAAGGAATCTCGAACAAAACGTTTAAACTTTTCACAAACTACAATGTTAAAGTAACAACTAAATAAACGTTGGAACTCTGAGTCTAGACTATTAGATCGTTCTCATACATATTTAAGCCAGAACTGAAGTACTTCCACTAGATTTACGAACTGAATAGTCAGGACATGAATCAAATCACGAATCGTACACGGTTGGTCTAGTCCAGAGGTTTTCAAACCAATGATTTTGAATATGGATCACTTTTGGAAAGCTAAGCGTTTGATGAAGCCTAAGTTGTTGCCACTTGTAACATTAAATTTTTTTCTTATATGCACTGATGTAAAAGTGACATAGTTAATATACTTTCAATAAAGTACACGTTTTAAAGCTTTCATTTGAGTTTGCGAAATTAATATAATACGAAAAACTATTTTTCTCCAACACATGTTAAAGTATACTAAGCAGGTACTTTTTTTTTCAATATATGTATATATTTTCGTGGAACCTTGAACCTTAGCTTTGCGGAGTACATTTTGAGAGCCTCTGGTCCACTTTATCCTATGATTCATAGGACATGTTCGCTTGTCTAAGATTCTCGATCGTGAATTTTGAATTTCACATGCGTTGCAACATACAAAAATGGTAATAATTTGAAAACTTTATCGTCTTTATTTTCAAAAGATCGTGAACCAATTATCAAGTAAGCTTCCGTGGGAATTTCGGGATAAAAAGTACCCGTGTGTTCCAGGTTATATTCTACCCGTGTACCAAATTTCATAACAATCCGTCCAGTAGATTTTGAGTGAAAGAGTATCGTCTTGGGTATACAATTGTTGCCAATTTACTGCCTAATCTGTGTTCCTTAGACGCCTTTACGAGATCCACGGAAGGGGATGGAGTGGTCCTATTCTAGGGCGGAATCACACGTCACCCAAAAGAGCTTATTTACTATGTTAATAAAAACATAACAGTTTCTGTAGGAAAAAAATTCAAAGGAAATGGAATTTACCTTTAAATTAAATATTCCTTCCAAGCGTAAACATACCATCACAGATACTGCTATCAACAGAAAACACTTTAATTGGAGACAGCAAGATGGCCGTTATCAATTTATTGGACATAAAATGAGGACAAGATTCAATCCAGTGATTTATTGTCGGTCTTGAACAATAGAATGATGTTAATTGTTTTACGGCTATCGATTGTATAGAGTACGAGTACTTTCACATTCATTTTACATAAAAAGATTTTTACAAAAATTTCATTATGGACACAAGCTTTTATCGCTGTCAGAGAGATCTTATTACATTCAATCGATAACGTTGATATCCTTCAGATTTCGTGTAAATACAAATAGGTCTATTGTGTTAAGTTGACAATCGAGATAGTAATTCGTAACTTGGACATGTAATAAAGTAATAGGTTTATGGATTAAAATTGATTTTATGTCAGTAAGGAAAATGTAATTTAAATTGACAGTTGTAGGTGACGTCTTTTGTAAATATACAATTTTACAAAAATTAAAATATGACTACTTAGTATCCCCAATCAAATTTATGGGTTTAGTCTAACTTATGATTCGATTCAAATTTAATTTTGAAACATTATTTAACTGAAATATTTTTAATATACAACATGAACTCTCAAAACATAACACTGCTTGGGCCGTCGTGTAAACATACTACTAGACACGAAGTTAAACTCATACTTACTGTAGTCATGATTAATTCAAATAATTATATAAATTTGATTACGCAAAAAAATAAGAAATTACTTTTTTCCACTTTTTATGTAGCATAGTCATTTTATGTTTGTGAATTGTCCATACTAAAATAGTAATGGGCAATTCACTAAGCAACAAGAAATTTATGGTTTTCCTGGTCAATATGATTACGTAATTGAAAACCCCTGTTCAAGTTATTAGGGTGAAATCAAATTAATATTGTCCAACTTTTCTATTCACTGGAGTGTTCTAATGGACAGAAAAGCTTGAGTGTTAAACTGGGATTTGTATAAACCAATGTTTCCCAAAAGCTAGTTCGCGACCCGGTACCGGGCCATTAAAATAAAATACATCATAATATTCTAGTTTAAAAACTATCTAAATATCAATGAACGCATTAAGGCGGGGTTTAATATATAACCAGGCCAGTCAATTCTTATTTCCACCAATAAGTCCACGATGGCTACACGTGATCTTCGAGTTTTTTCTTTCTTGGCTCTGTATCACTAAGGGGCATTTTTGAAACACTACCGGGTCATCGCGAACAATTGGTTTTAAACTACCGATTTAATTAGGGATCAGTTGGCTAAACTACTAGAGCTAAACTACTAGACATAGGTTCGATCCAGCTTTTAAAGGAATTTAGCTTGTCAGACTAAAGTCCGGGGTGGTTTTAGCAGATATTGGCAATGAAGGGTTAAGATTAAGACATTTAGAATGGAAAAAATGGCAAATCATGGCTGCTAGTTCGTCTCTTCCATAAAAGTCGGTAGATAATATCATATTTTGTATCTCTGTGTACAAATAATCTTTTTTTTAACTGAATAAATAATCTTTTTTTTTAAGTCGGTAATAATTTTAATTACATTTTTACATTAACCATTGGCCTTTCTATTTTTAAGTTAATTAAAATAGACCTCTTCGGAAATTACTTTTGTGGTTAATAAAAAATGTTCTGCTATAAAATGTATAGATTTGAACTAATATGTGATTTATTTTCTACAATATTCTACAATAAGTTATGTAAAGATGTAAGAAAAAAACAGACACATTAATTAATAATTCAAACTTTTCTGGTTTGAATATAGTATGTTTTTCCTTCTGAGAAGGAAGTTATCCATTATTATCTACTAGCTTTCAGCGTTTTATAAGGTTAAGGTTACAAAAGAGGTTCGCACCCAGTGGGGTGTGTAATTATTATTTATTCCACAACTTTGGGCCCAGTCCTTGAGACGACCAATCAGGGCGCAGGAACGCCACCTGTCGGGCAGGGCGCAAAAAATGTAGTCAGGGCTGTCTGCCTCAAGTAGGGTATTTTTGTGACAACATTTTAGCATTAATTACAATTTTGGTTCATTAAAACTTTCAATCTGTCAATTTAATTGGTAGAACGCATTTTAAAATTTCATAAATTAAAAACTACATATCTCTATTTAATTCAAAATATTGCCGTTTTCAATTATTACAAATCTATGCATGATTGATTTGACAATGTAAAATGGTTACTTTTTTATAATTTAAAACTAAAAAATAATATTACAAAAATATCTTTGTCTGTCAACCCTACCACTGTTAACAGTCCTTTATTTGTCATACTAGAACGTGCCGGACGGGTTGAATAAAACGATAAACCCAAAAACAATTGTCTATTACAACCAATGCATTTCACTACCACAAGAATTAGACCTATATCAATCTTCTAGTTAGCTAGGTTGGTGAGTTTGAATATTTGTAGATAAGAGTAGTATTCATCCAAGCGAAGTTGAGGAATGTTCAGGAGTGGTGCGATGTTAACGGGCCGCGATACATCTTGCATATCTTCCATCTGGGTTGGTATCTCACAGCCTATCTTGGTGAGAAATTGCAGTCGCTTACTAGTTATATATGTAACTGGGGACCCGGCCTTGCTTGCTTTTCTTTCGATCTCCAATGTAAGAAACAACGCATAATATTTAAAGATAGACATTTTGAAAGATAACTTGTCGATAAAACAGATGATGTTAGAAGTAGTATTTATTTTCTCTTGCACTTGCACAGAGAACAATTTGATGCACAGACATGCCAATATCTAGTAACTCATCAAATTTTGTTTTCGAAAAGTCCGGCGCAAACCTATTATTGGTCGGGTTTGCGCCTGACTTTCATCCATGGAGTTGAGTTCATTAGCTGTCGATTCGTACGTAATGCCACATAATGGTCAGATATCGCTAGGAGATGATTATCAGATATTTGGCATGAGAAATTGTATCTGACATAATAGAATTGTATCAAAAAGTATGCGATCGTCACAACAGTTTATAAATTGTTGTCCGGAATACACCTTACCGAACCGTATAACTTTTAGTTTACAATAAAACTTGGCGCGATACCTTCCATCTCCGGTGACTGTGATTCAGGCGCGCACGTTGCGAAACTGGGATTCCTTTGTCAGGACAACAGATTCACTTAGACTTTTGGCCCGCCGTTCAAACATTCACAAAAACAAACGTCACTCCGCTTCGAACCGCCTCGAACCGGTTCCTAGCAGTTGGAGAGATGCTTTCACATTATTTCCCTTTCGAAGTTCATTTTGCATATTTTTTAGAGTAAATTCGCCGAGTTTTCAAATATTTATCACTTTCTTATGGAAAATACAGATAAATAAATAATAAATAAATAAATATATTAGGACAAATCACACAGATTGAGCTAGCCCCAAAGTAAGTTCGAGACTTGTGTTATGGGATCTAACTCAACGATACTATATTTTTATAACATATACATATCATAACACATAAACATCCAAGACCTGGGCCAATCAGAAAAAGATCATTTTCCATCATGACCCGACCGGGGATCGAACCCGGGACCTCTCGGTTCAGTGGCAAGAACTTTACCACTGCGCCACCGAGGTCGTCATGATAATAATAATATGTCTATATTCATGTTACTTAAATAAAAGTTATACAATAGATCTAAATTAAGATTTAAAATAAAATAAAACAAAGGGTGCCTGAACTAGGAAGAAAAATCACCATGTGGATGTGTGAATGTTTCAGGCATTAAAAGGTAGTTATCAAAATAATTATAAACAATTAACAAAATTTTAAACTTACTTGTACAAAACTAATCATATATATATAAATCATATATAGGTAATAATAAGTTATATTACAAAAGAAACAAGTAAAATTATTTTATTTATATACATTGTTTAAATATATGTTGATGTAAATAAATTAGTTGGTCATCGAATAATTCAATTTAATTTGTAGTTAATTAGTAAACATAGAATCAATTATAGTTATTGTCTATCGGACTATCATCTATCTATTGGGGCATTTCCTAAGCTTATACCATATTTTCACTATTTTCGTAAAAGGTTATGGAGTTATAAATGCTCCTAACTTGAGTCCTTGGAAGTTGTTGAGATGCCTGGAAGTTTACGACTTTAATAGAATTCCTTAGCACACTTGACTGGGCGCTGTATCATACGGAACTTAACACGAGCTGTTGTACTAGGTATCTTTTATGATCATGAATTTGTTCCTAAAATACTTGAAATGGGTTGAATAATATAAAAATGTATATATATATATATATATATAGAATAGATTAGCCGGATAGAATAGAAATTTATTAAATTATTATTACGGGTTATTTATTATGACACACCACAAGGAGCTGACCACGCGTTTGTTTAAACTCGAAGAGAATATTTTTTGCATGATCACAAATTAGAATAATTAATGACTTATAAAAAAAAACCGTTTTAATCTATATGTATATTAGAAGTCATATTACATTTACACCATTGTGGTAAATGCAGAATGCACGTATGGCTATTTTAATGTAGAGAATAGCCATCAAAACATACGTTAAAATGTTGTACATATTTTTATCTTAATGTTCACAGATAAAACTTGCCCACCTAAAATTATCAACGATAAAATACAATTACTTAATGAATGATAAGTGATTACCGCTCCCACTCTTAGTATCGCACTTTACTGAGTACGAAGATATGGTAGGGCACGAATGTCAAACCGAAGTGCGTATCGACGAATGATGAGGATTGCTGGTCCCAAAAATGTGACAACTTTTGAACGGCTAAACTGATTTTCATGAAACATGGCTAAGAACACTTGGGATAAAATTATCTATGACACAAAAAAAAAACTAAACGAACATCGGTTCATCCGTTTGGGAGCACCACAGACAGACACCGTTAAACTTATAACACCCCTCTTTTGCGTCGGGGATTAAAAAGGGAGATAGAGAGAGAGTTGGTAATTTCATATTTCGCTGACACTTTATGTAAGGTTTGATATTTTTTTCAACAATTTTTAAAATACGCAATAGTAACATCGATGGCAGCACGTGCAAATTCGGTAAACAAATCATCCGTTGCCATGGTGCATAAGTGGATATAATTCGTCACAATGTACTGTATATTGTCATACGCTCTTTACACCAAACTACACTCTGGCGTGATCAATTCGCGGTAATATCCTATTTGCTATAAACGATGATATTTCGATGTATGGAGGGCCTTACAAGTTTATTAAGCATCCGATCCAGTAAATACTAGTATTATCTGCCGTCACACTGAACCATTTTCTGCTCAATGCACATAATTTAATAGAGATTTGAACTGTCAAATGCAGTTTGCGATGGCAATGCAAATAAAGCCGTGACAGACAAAGGGCGTCGAGGTTAGAGGTACTTTGTGTGGTATTGGTGGTAATTAATTAAACATATTCATATCTAGTAATACAGCTTTAAGTTGAGGTGTGTTATTTTGTATTTATAGGGAGAAATAAAATAGATCTTCTTTGAACGGAAGAGGGTAAAAGATTCAGCTCACATTGACACCAAAGTTTCAATGCAAGTCTGAGTAGATTTCTGTGAATAGAATTGTCGTGGACGCTTGAAAAACTTAGCAAATTTTGTAACGATGTTTTATGATCTCTATCGTCTGGTTAAGAAATTTAAACGATTTATGGAATAAAAAAAATATGAAAAAGAAAAACGTTCATTCCTTCAGCAGTCGAGCAAAATACATAATAATCTGTTCCAAATTGCGCAACGAATAAGGGTTGTCAAATCCAGGGTTACATGCAGCGCCGCAGCGGGGCATCCCTAGTCTGGCCGGTTCCGAAACATGTGTTTGACACGCGAACTAACACGTGACGAAAAAAACAACAAAATAAACTTTGTTAGACGCATGCGCGTGTAATTGAGCACATCGGGATGCGACGATGAGAGAAGAGGGAATTTATGTGTTTTTAAACGGACACATCATTGCTCTTGTTTTAGCCTCTTTCAGGCAAAATGTTGCGGTCTCTTTTGAAACCCTTGCGTGAATGAAGGCTTTGATGAAGGTAGTACGGCGTATGAAGAGAGACATATGCCTACTCAGCACTGGACAGAGACTTCATAAAAATGACGACGCTTTGTGATGAATACAATTGTTACATTTCCTGTATTAGTAATTAGTGGGCGAGAAAAGCCTTGCCAAGCAGTGGGACTTGATAGCTGTAGGCGAGAAAATTAAATGTTATTAGTTTACAAAACATTGTTCCATCTAGGGCAACATCCATTAGAAAAAAATTATGACTCAAATATTACATTTAATTGCTTGAAAAGAGAAATTACACATTTGGCACAACTTAGTCTTACGCAACTTGTCTTTTTGTTTCAGTTCTCAAACTATGAACAATGTTCCTTAAAGTTGGCAAGAATGATGAAACTAGGACTTTTGTGTACAAAAACTTATGTTTTACTAGCGTTGATTGATGATTCTGATGTTGATTAATTAACTGTAATAAAAGCGAAGAAACAAAGTACTTAATAGCAAAAATAAAGCCGGTAACTAAGTCGTTTAAGTGCTAGTCATTCACGCTAAAGTGTTCTGTAGAAAACTGAAAGTCTTTTCCATAAGGTTGGTCACAAATCACAATTAGGTAGGTATATTATTCGTGGAATAAGTTATAGAATATTTGAGAATATTTTTGGCCATTGACGCGGTATTTGATTTGATTTGTCAGTATCAACAAAACAAGATTCAATTTTATAATGTGAGACGAGATTTTGAATAACTGGAAATTTCCCGAATGAAATTACATAAGAATGTTCAAGAGAAAAACAAAATATTAACAGACATAGGAATTCTCCGTTTCCTTAAGGAGATACGGAATCCTAACACGAGTTGAATAGCCTACGGAGGGAAGGAGTCCAAGGAATTTGCTATTTGGGAAAATTAATGATTCCGTCGTGTACTGCGTTTAATTACGAGACAGATCCTGACAAATGATGACGTAAACATAGCTTTGTATCCCGTCTTCAAAGGAATTCCCCAAAAGAAGCCTTATCCTCAGCAATCCTTTATGGTTCAATTGGCAATTTTTACCTGCAACAAAAAATTAAAATTATTATAGGAGACGGTCAAGTGAGAGTCCACTAGAAGGAGATTGGTTTGTTATTTTTTTAAAGAATACAAGGTCGATAATAAAGGTACACTCAACTACTCATATTCATAGCAAATTCACGATTATTAGTGCGATATAGATCCTTGGTAGATATAGAGGAGAGGAAGTTAACTTGCATGCAGTTGACTGTACAGACAAAAATGCTTGTAAACATTTGCATACAGAAAGACAAGAGAAAATAGCGAGTACAATTTTTAAAGGAAGGAACCCAAAAAATTCTACGGAACGTGGATCGCGTAATAGACACTTGATCCCTGGGGATTTTTGGAGAAATGCCGCAAAATCAAATACTTATTACGGAAGCTTTGTAAGCTGCCCTAGGGACGATGAGAGCGATATAAAATACCAGGGATCTGTCAATCGGAGGCATCAAAAATGACGCAATTTACTGACGTTCCCGGAAAACTCTCATTACGTGTCTCCCAATAAAAATGTGTTATGAGTATACGGAATTTGTTATTTGCCCTAACCCAAATGAAAGTAATATTTACTATCATGGGGTTATTATTTGGCCTTCAATTTTTATTGATAAATAGGAAAGGGATGCTATTGTAACTATTTGTCATCTATATGTATAAGTTTGTAATTATAATAAGTCTTTAATATAATAATCCCATCTAAAATTCAATACAAAAACGGAAAACATTATAGCTTGGGACTATCCGGCCCGAAGGACCACGCACGATTAGTCTTTCCTGTCACGAAGCGGCAGTCGTATCCAGAATGACCATTCGTGGACTCCCGACGTGCCTAATAGAGCCAATCCTTTTAGGCCATTCCGCAGTATTGTTTCACTTTAATTTCATTGTGCTTCAGATTTTTACCACCTTTTCCTTTTATGAATTGGCTTATTTTTATTATATTTTCAACATAAGTACTTACTTACTATTGTTGTTTGGTTAAAGGTATGTCGCTGAATCTTGATTGTATACATATAATTTCAGATAAAACATCAATTAAGTGAATTACATAACTATTTTGTTCAAAAAATTTTCTGTCAGCTTAATATAAACAATTATGCTTCTAATAAGTTCTACGTCGAGCTGCTAGGACAGCATTTATATACATATAAGTATAAAACAACTATTATAACTATGTAGTTCAATTTGATATTCAATTATCACACTCTATATTTTACAACATGTTAGTAACACGGAATAAGTAACTGCAGATAAGCTCATGCCAGCTAGACAGAATCTTGTAATTCGGTTTCAACTATTCTATTCCGTTACAAAACTCCGGGAAAATATTGAACTGGATAAAATATTTTTGTGACTTGGCGCTCAACTTGGGGTAGATATCAAAAGATGAAGTATTTTATATCAATTTGCGCGTCCGTGCAAAGTATACCTAAGTAGCTCGGTTTCCGCCGGGCTTAGCTTTTTAATGGCGCCATTTATGGGGGATGGGGTAAAATATCCGTATAAAAGGAGACGGACGAGGAATTTCGGATAGTGATGACGTTCGTGAACTGAATTAAGTGCTCTCATTTTTTCCTGGAAATACTTCCGGAGATAGGACTTAATTCAACCATAAATAAACAAATAATTAAGAAGCATTTAGTAAATCGTCTATGTAAACAATAAAAATGGCTCATCCAGTTAAATTTGGAATTGTGAAAAAAGTAGGTGGATTTTTTTTTGCCAAATGTAAATCTTTACACAAATGGGCATTGATTGGGCATTGTGGTGGCCAACAATAAGCAATCATGTGGAGTGATAGGCGCTTGACGCTAACCCAGCTTTGGATCCACACTTATTTGGATGGCACTTCTCGTGACAGGACGTTTTGACGACCATAGCTAATCCGGCTATTTCGCCTCCACATCATTAACTATTATGAATATTCTATGTATTTATTTATTATGGCCCTTTTGGACTTTTAATAAGATAGTTACTTACTTAGTTCTGACTTAGGTAAATATCTAAGTATATATTTGTATCGAGTACTTTCCATATTTGTTATTGCCACATCCATGCAAATCAAATGAACAACATAATTAATTTACATATTTCTTTGTCCCCCGAGTGATACTGGCAGTCATTATCTTTTGTATTCCATATGAGTCACATTAACTATACTGTCAGACTTCAAGGTTAAAATAATAAATAAAATATTTCTAAAATAGAAAAGACGGGAATCTAATCTACAAAGAAAATAAATAATGTTATTAGACTCATTCACGCAATTCGGGCATCAGGCTTCCATTGTGAGAGCAAAAAGCAATCGGAAATCATCAAGTCGCTCAACAGATCCGAGGAAACTTCTGGAAGCCGGATTTCTATAAATTGACCAACTTCTGAATACCAACTTACGGTTGGATTGTTCAAATCGGAAACTTATTTTTAAAGTAACTTTAACGCTTTATAGAAAGAGCCTTGTTACTACAAATCAATTTTACCCTTTGAGTTATATCGACCACATTAACTACATTAAATAAGCTTAAGCCAGTTCAAGGTAAAGAAAACGAATTAATAATTGTCACTGCCCTGATGTAATCCACGTAATTTGAGGATAATTTCTGAGTCTATAGCGTATACGTGTAGATAATAAGTATGTATCTCTTTTAGTAGTAAAAGGTATAACCATGGAAATAGTGAAAAGAAATACAGAATTTCCCAAATCAACTTCTAGGAGCTTTTAATAAATGTATTCACCACATACCGTCCGTACTCAGCGGTGAATTGTTACCTTAAAACCATTGCGAAAACAGATCCTCCGGGGAGCACGGTGACACTGTTTGTTTAATACGGATCTTTGTATCTACTTTTAATTACAATTGTTTAAAATGGAGTTCCTAAACAGATTGTAATAATTAACGACGTTAACATTTGGGACTGAAAAGACAAAAGGATCTTTGATGACGGAGTTTACCGAATGAGATTGGTCACTTTTACAATTTGGATTAAGCTTTGCTTTTGCTTTGTTCAAATCAACTATCTGCATTTAATTCCAGAGAACAGACGAAACCAAGTTTTATTCAATATCTACCCATAAATCTAATTGCTATTTACCACAAGAAGACATAGAATCCCTAATCCCGCTTTTATCGGATTCTTTTATTTCCTCACAAGCAATTATTTCTTGGCGGACAGTTACAAGGGCTCCCTCCAATTTGACGTTCTATTGGCTTATTACCCCACCAGATCGCTCCCTTGGGTAACATACTGCCAATGTACCTGTAATAGGGATCTATTGTAGCATCCGCAGAGTTTAATTACTCTAGTCGAGCGCTACTGCGGGCAGAACGTCATAATAAACGTAGTTAATGTTGAAGGTTCCATACTTCATCATACCATCCAATGTCGTCTCAATGATGGAGACCTCCGTAGTAATTGATAGTTGATTTGACGACCTCGGTGGCGAAGTGGTAAAGTGCTTGCCTCTGAACTGAGAGAACCCGGGTTCGATCCCCGGTCGGGTCATGATGGAAAATGATCTTTTTCTGATTTCCCGGATCTTGGATGTTAATATATACATATGTTATAAAATTTAGTATCGTTGAGTTTAGTATCCCATAACACAAGGCTAGAACTTACTTTGGGGCTAGCTCAATCTGTGTAATTTGTCCTAATATATTTATATTTAATTGATTGTTCCTAGTTTCAATGTTAAATGTTTTTTTGTTAACAGTCGTGTAGGTAATGTTGAATTACAATAATATCACGAGGACCTGTTCTTTCGATGCAAGTTATCTTTGCTGTTACATTTTGTTCAAGACAACCAACACAAGGACACTACTCGTATAAAATAAATGTAAAGGACAAAAAATTTTTCTTGCAACTATTTTCTAGTAATTTTAAATTATTCCAACAGATTCAATTAATTTCTAAAATGAAAGGGCTGAACTGTTAACAAAAGCTAATTCAATGGATGTTGATAGGCTTAAGCCTCTTTGAGTTGGATCTTAATAATCATCTTAATGAGACTCTAGACAATCACTAAGCCAGGGCCGATTCAATAAACTATATTAGATTAATTTAATTTTAGCTTTGCTTCTCCTTGTCGTAATGGCTAATATGTGGCTACGGTCAAGGCTTTATCGTTTTTTTTTTTCAGCTTTAGTATAGTAGTTGTGCTATTATGTCCAAATTTAAGATTATTGGGTTATAAAGGAAAATATGTGTTTCTACACTCATCCCTAAATCTTGAAATCTCTTCTAAAAATAATACCTCTTTTTTCGCGTATAAATCCAGTCGTAGAAGCAGAACACAGGATCTCCATTAGATGCCTACTTAACTTGACAGGTACTGCCACGCTCCATGATCGAATTACCTCTACCGATACTTACTTACCTTAGGTAAACGTAGTGCAGGGAGTAGGTAGGGAGGTATAGGTCTACGTTCACACAGAGCAAGCTAATCGTTGATCAGAATTATAGCTCATAATTTTACAATTATTTGTTGTTAGCTAATACAACACTTATAACTTTGGCTATTGGTATGTAGAATTTTCATAATAATGGAAATGCCAACCTTCAAGATATATCGGATTAATTGCGTGGATTCAGAATTAATATTCTCACTCCGCTTACATTTAACTATTATTATTATATTATCCACATATTTATTTATAAACTTCATTTATTGCTTTGTTACTAAGTACATATTACATTACATTTTCTTTGAGTATTTTCCCTAAATCTCTTTTTCGTGGAATGCTTATATGGAACTCTTGCTAATCATTAATGAACTCGCCCATGAACTTAGCCATTTCACTCGAGCAAAGTGGAATTAGCTATCTGAACCATGTCACGGCACATTACATAAACTTACGAGTTGTAATGTTATTATCTCGGCAAGTTTGTTGTGCTTGGTGTCTGCGACCGAGAATACGATTCGCAAATTGGAAGCGGCTAAAATTACATCTCGGGTTTCCTTGGGTTTGCAATTATGTTTGGCATAGCAATAGACAATATTAAATTATTTGGTTCCTAAGAAGACGTAACTATTCGAAATGAATCAATTCAACGTTATTTGCTCTTGTGACTGTCTGTCCGGTCTAACGTTGACGAGTAGGAGCTATGCTGCACTGTTGCGTTTGTACGTCAATGAACGTCAGTTTCTAAACATATAGAAAACAACAGAGCACGACAGAACTACAACATGGTGCGTCGTTGCAACGGAGCGCTTCTGAGCAATGGGGCATAGCTCTAAACGTAACATGTTTTCTTATATTTATTTAATAATGAAAATTTTATGTATATTTCTCGTTTTAAAGGACCACAACTAGATTTTCACGATCTCCCGTAAATTTATCGCCACTATCGAGCACTGGAAAGCGTGGAGGGAGGCCTTTATTATTCAATGATCGGAAGACAAATTATTCTTCTTGACCAACAAAGATCTAGATTAGTATGTTATCCGTGTCTCAGTAATAGTTGTTATACACATGCAATAAGGTGTTTAATTGAGACGAATTGAGATTAATATTGACCAAATTAGAAGAATAGATAAGCAGAATGATTCACCCTCTTGATTCTTATTTATCTCTGGGTTTAGATTGCAATAGTCAGCCGAGGGAATGTCAAGCAAGACTCAAGACGACGACGTTACTTAGTCTCAAACTCAATTTTGTTACAGATATCGTAAAACTTTACGAAACGTACGAATCTCCTCCTAAATATTATATCAGGTTTTAATGTATTTCCTTAACGGCGGATTAGAGCATAAGCAATGGATGCAATCAGAATATTAACCAAGTGCCTGCTCGGATTTGAGCTTCGATAAACAACGCGTAGTTCCAAGTGAATTGAATGCTGATATAATTCCGAATGCTGGATTAGCTAAAGCAACCAAACATTTGAGTATTTTTTATAAAAACACGAGTTCAGTCTTTAACATAATGAAACTGAATAGTAATTGAAGGGAATGAAACTCAAATACTTAAGGTCTGTAAAATTGAAGTCTTGGAACAAAAGGCAGTGGTAAAGTTTGTTGCGCCGCTTCTTCTTCACCTGCACTTTGGAAGTCGGTAGTAGTTATAAGCAAACGTTTAGTTACTGTCAATAAAAATGCCTGATCCTGAATGTAGAAAATTTTAACTCAATAAAGACCCAATAGAGTTGTGGCCAATTGCGAAACGAATCCAAATTAGTACACTAGGTACGTATAGAACATTACCAAGATAATATTTTCTAAATTGGTTTTGTTTACGAATCCAGATTGGGGGAAACATCATCATAGTCGAATCTTCGTGGCTGAAAGTCGTGACCATCAAAATCTCTTATCTAGGACATTCCAGGCAATATATTCTTATACCTGTTTTATTGGCTTTGATACGTGTAGAAGTAAGTTTATTATCATATCCGTACATCTAGTTGGTGGTCTTCCCCAACTTTGACGTCCAGGATCATTATAAAAAGTAAAATTGCGGGTCTTTATGAAAGTATTCAGCAATCGCAATAAGTAGACCCTATGAGTCAGCCGATGTAAGATACACCGCCTTGCATTGTCCATTAGAGAGAAATAGAAACAAACGAGGCAAGTATTTTCCTTAATTTTCTCGCTATCTCGCCGGTGGCTTGAGATTTTAAAGTTATTTTTAAACTTAGTTAAAGATCCTCAAGCTTTTACAGACAATACTTTTTTCTGTTCTGTTAGTTTCCTTTAAACACTCATTATGAATACACCCTCGGCTAAGCCACACATATAACAGTTGAAGATATTTTTATAGGAGACGATGTGTTTCTTGGTCGAGGATGGCAGTTTGAGACTACTTCAAGCAAAATGTTAAATGAGTGACCACTGTGACCATTTAATGTACCATCCTCTGCAAGGCATATTTGTGTATGATCGTTTTCCTTTGGAAATTATTCCTTTCTCAAGAAAATTTACGGATCGTAATGACAGCGCAGCCGCAGCGGTCGAAACACTCTGAGAACCACCTAGAAATAGGTACAAAGTATAAAGTTTCCATTCTTCGACTCATAATAGAGACTTGGCGAAAGAGGGCAACCGCACAATCAGAAGTTAAGAACCTTAATTACTCAAATTGAACCCGGCAAATTTTGAAAACCATCGCAATCAAGAAAGTTGCTCGCGTGACTGCTGCCACGTAATTTGACAGTGTTATAGCATGCACAATCGCTCGGACTATTTCTGTTATCATACCATCGATAAGGGCAACCGTCCAGTTTATCAGAATAAATTGCGTAACGTTATAAAAATACACCTGAAGAACACGGGATTTTAATCTAGGTACTCATGCGTCCTTTTTTAAATTAATATTCTTATTATCTTATTCTTCAAATTAGTCGAAAACTCAAAAGGCAAAATTGAAAACACTCCGATAATCTTATAGCTGACGTATTCCACTTTTGGGCACCGTTTAAACAGCACCTGTCAATATGTATTAAAAAAAACATTTTTGAAATATTAATGATGGGTGCCATTTGTGAAATACCTTAGGTACCAAAACTGTACCCAAATTGGAACAATTGGAACACGGTATTTTACTAGGTAACTCTTCCTTATTTTGAACTACTTAATTGAAAAAAATAAGAATATTATAAAATAAGAATATAAAATAAACTAACTATCAAGTAATTACACAAATATTTGTAAGTAATATCATTATAACTACGAGTTTTCTTCCATATTTAATAACTAATTAATGGAACTAGTTATTTTATCAAACGCGTATTTGACTATTGCGAGTAACCTTAGATACCTACGTGCATTCTGAAAAAAAAAATGGTTGTATTACACATGATAGTATATGATTCATCATAGGAATGTAAAAGAAATTGTAAATGTTTCTTTACAATGGACAAGCAAAGCTACAAGCCTGGCCGACATTGGATAGCGACACGATGACGTCACCGCAGGGCAGCCATGTCACAGAAGCCATACACGAACCAACAGACGAGCAAACACGACCGGCTGTAAAAGGCACGATTTACATCGCTCCTTTCACACACTGCCGACTAAACTGAGTTAATATGCAGTCGTCAATATTTGTCGTACAACGCGCGGGAATCTAGTTTATTCTTTTTAAATACGCATTGAGGTGAGTGCAAGGCGCATAAATTAAGGCTAATGAATGACTTATTGTGTGAGAGACGGGAAATTATTATTGGTTAGTCGGGTTACGAGGGGTCGCGTTGTACAGTGAACAGCACATCAGGTTACCCTGCTATAACCTCTATGGCGTGGAATTAGCATTGAATTTAGGTAGGTAGGTTAATATGCTGTGTACCGTACAAGTGCCATCGACTTCGTTGTTTTCCCCATTTTCCTCGTGAAATTGTAGCGTACGAAAAGTGAAGGAAATTAATGTAATTTTCGAGATTGAAATTAGAATTAGAAGCTAAATTGAGATTTGAATGAAGTCTACAATTGGAATTTTCTGTTTGGTACTTGATTAATTGCTTATTTATTAAACTTTATTAAAAAAAAAACAAAAAAGATGTATGTTGTTTACTTTTTGAGAGATTAAATTGTATTAGGTATTACAGCACAGTGACTGCATGTTATCCGCAGAGAGAGCAGTTTGATTTCTACGAACAGTCTCAGGTAATATTTGACTTGGCATTACCGTTGTTATTTCAACAATAGATTTTGATTTCGTGCCGAAGTTGCGGATCTTGGTTCGTAAAGTTATCGATACTTGGCGTGGTATTTCTGAATGGCAAACTGTAGTGTAGTTCTGCAGTCTTTCACTCAGATTACAGTCCTTGTAACTCCACAGTTTGAATGCACTAGGTATTGAAAACTTGTGGAGGAAGTGGAGGTCAACCATAAATGGAGAATTGAGTCATTCAAAATAAGAAATGTCAAACGATCTGCAAAGAGATGGACAGGCGATACCTGAGGAAAGCCGCAGGTCGTACATTGATGAGAAAGACACAGAAGACGTTAGGCGTTCGTGAAAAAAGGAGAGAAGATGAGATGATGATAAAGAAAAGTAGGTACCTACTTTTGGTAAGGTACTTTTATTTATGTATTTTTTTAATATGAACGTTATTACACATAACACAATTTATAAACCGCTGGTACCAATAAAAATTAAGACATTTTCGTTTGAAAATTCGTCCTCGACCCGAGTTAAATTATACAAATCCTATTATTTTCTAGTAATTAAAGGTTGACCGAATCATTGGTCGAATATCAAAGTAAAGGAAATTGTCTATAATTGTAGTGAGGTGAATGAAGTACCTACTTGTGTGGAGAAATAAAAGGTCAGTGACCAACCACCAAGAAATCTATTGTCATGATAATCTGGGACTAACTGTGGATAGCAACTTAATTATCAATGATACAACCAACTGAAAATAGCGGCCCAAAGCCGCGAGGATTTCCGATCGACTTCAATTCGAAGATGGCACCCCACGATGATGATGATGATCAGAGATACGCAGGTACCTATTAGAGAAAGTTTTTTTTTATTTACTTTTGCCAAATTTGTTCCCAAAATTCTTGACGTAAACCCACGCGTTACCAGAATATTGGTAGGAAGACGCCGAGCCGATAACAACCGAAGAAATGCGTAAAGAAAGTGATAAGTATAAAGGAAGCGAATGAGATTTGTCAGGATCGTGGCAATTGAAAATCCTTTGTATCTGCCATGGGAAACAACCGTGATAATATTATGTACATATACCTATATCCGAATTTGTAAATATCAAATTGTTATTGTGAGTCACAATAGTCGCAAGGGCAGGTCAAAAAGGCGATGGAATAACGATAGTGATGAGAAAATACTTTATTTCTTTTTATTGCATTATTTGTAGGTCTTCGTGCAATAAAGAATTTACAAACAAACAAACAAACAAACAAACAAACAAACAAACAAACAAACAAACAAACAAACAAACAAACAAACAAACAAACAAACAAACAAACAAACAAACAAACAAACAAGCTACAGGATCAGTGTGTAGGTACACTGATCTTAGCTATTGCTATACATTTCTACCATAGATTCCAGACAGGATGATCGAAATACAACTTACATAGTAGGTATCGCGTCTTTATTCTTTATAAGAACAGTGCCAAGAGTTTAGATGATATCTAAGCAAAATGCCTTTCCATCGTGTGATTTTGCGATTAGTCCTAACTATCCTAATCCTAACTAATATTATATGCGAAAGTAAGCTTGTTTGTTAGTTACCTCTTCACGCTCTATCCTACCTATTATAATGATATAAAATTTTTGTTCATACGCATTATTTTAATCGCATTTAGTTCAATCTTCGAAATTCATATCTTCAATCTAATTAGTGAAATGATTTCAAAATCGCTTACCTTCCACTTCCACCTCTATCTGTGAGCTGCTAATAGGTACGAGTAGGAGTCTTAATTTCATGGAAATGCCAATTTACTTTAGTAGCTGACGTTTATCAAACAGCAAATTTTCGTAGAATCTCTAATCACTGGTTTGATTACGAATAAACTTCATAGGTATTATCAGGGTAATCTGAGATAAAAGCAGCGGGAAACTAGAAATACTCTTGTTAGGTAGGTACCTACTTATTTGTAATTTTAACTTTATTATACGAAAAATAAATAAAAAAAATAATTTAGTTTATTATTTTTTTATATTAATAATCCTTACATACCTACCTATTATAAAACAAAGTCTTCTACCGCGTCTGTCTGTTCGCGATAAACTAAAAAACTACTGCATGTAATTTCATGTGGTTTTCACCAATAGGTACTAGACAGAGATTCCTGAGAAAGGTTTCGGGGTAGGTACCTAGGTAGATATTTTATTGTTTTTACACGAGCGAAGCCGGGACGGTCCGCTAGTAAAAAATAAAATCGATGCGGTAGGTAGGTATCTTACATTATGCTAGCTATCAAATACCTAGATAGGTACCTACCTCAACTACAGAATTTAGAATACTTTCAATCTGTCTACAACTCGAAATTTGAAATTATTCTAAAGCCTATTTTAATTTCGATCAAGCACGATAATTTAGGTAGGTAGGTGCCTATTCGACAGGCAAGCAGGCACCAACTAGGTACCGGCTATAGGTAGCTACCTACCTACTATTGCTTATTAGGTAGGTAAGTAGGTAGGTACATTTTTCTGTGATTAGTCTAGAAACTTGTTTTGATTCAATTCAACGGTAAATGATGAGTCAAGTTTACGACTAATCAAAGGCAAACTAACACCGAGGTGTTGCTATCGATGCACTGATAAACCCTTATCTATCATACAGGCACTGTGGTACAAACTACCTCGTTTTACTCCAACTTGAAATGCCGCAGTTCAAAATGACAACCCGGAAATGCTTGTTATGATGAGTCACTATTACACAATCTCGCTTGTATCCAGTCAACGGCCGTTGAAATTACCCACGTGGTTAAAATTACAAAATTACAGGTAACAGCCGGTAAGTTGGGATTCCTAAGCGTTCCGAGAACCAAACACAAAGCCGGTAGAACAAAAGAGGTAGCACGGCCCAAGCACGTTCAGGCACACAGGTAAGAAAGCTGTTTTTACCTTTTGTATACTGCGCAGACGCCGCGTTCACCGCTGCCACGATCAACCAGGCTATCAAGCCCCTTTCACCCCCGCACCACTTCATCTTGACTTATTTTCTTGATCAACTTATAAATTTCAATCACGTCACTACAACTTGTCACCGGCTCTGGACTCCAATCACACATACGCACACTATCACAGCATATAAACGCACATCCATTTGAAAAATGTTCGTTTCTTCGATAAGGTAACCGCTTCGCGCGTCGTGGGACCAAGTATGCAGGTAAAATGAGTAAGCCTATTAAGTTTCAATGAGTTAAAACTACTTATTAACAACGGTGCTAGTCAACTAAACGCTAAACTGTACGTCCGGCACGGTAGTTCTGCACAGAATTATGTTTGGAAACTTCACATATTTTCGTAAAAATATTCCGAAGTTTATAGGAGAGACGGACGCAACGCGCGACACGACCGCCCGGCGCATCGTTCGCGGCAGACTGGCGTGAAGTGAGCGAACAATCAACAAGTCGCGGTTGCGAGGCGGTGCTTACGGCCGCATGCGCGTTCGCGTCTATGTTCATGCCTGACCACAAACAATGTTGACAGGCTTGGTTGCTTGCCCCCGCGCCGCGACCCGCCGCCGCGCGCCGGCCGGCGAAACAGAACAGGCCAAGCGAAACTTCAAGTTTTCCAAGACCACTCTCGAGAACAGGTTATTTTCGCGCAAAAAACAAGAAGACAGGATTTCTCCGATCGCGCCTGTTCGGAAATGCCTCGTCTCGTCTAGCCGAGGATGAAAACAAAACTTACACGAGTTTACGATCCACTGGGACAAATAAGTAAAGCAACTTCATACATGGTATCATTATCATTGTTCTTTTATTTGTCCTCATTGCAGTTTTTAAGCCTCAAGCAGAATAAAAAGTTGAAGATAAATGATTTATAGATTAGGTTGAAGATAATGATTTAATTTAATAAGAAACAATTAACAAAACAATACTGGTTCTCAACTGTTCTATCCGCCTCGCAATCCACTGGCGAGACGTAGCTCCAGTCTTCTTGATTCTGCAAAGGAAAACAAAGAATTCTAAAAACTAGTACTGCGAACCGGGTCTGGCTGGTTATGGCAACTTAGAGCAATTTCCAACAACTCAATTGGCTACTTGAAAAATAAAATGCATATAGGTATTTAAAGAATCAAATACTTACAAATAATTAAATGTCAGTTTAATTGATCAGTATTATTAATTATGAGATTTACTATTTTCTCATTGTAGTATATTAGAAATGCTTTTTGACTCCAAAATCCGTGACGTCACAATACATTGCTGACATACAAGCTCCATATAAAACAAATGTTTTTGTCAATTAGAATAAGTATCTGATTTGACTATTTGGAAAGTAGCCACTTACATTTTTTTTCTTAGGCGACTATTACAATTCAACTTACCCTCGACACATAGTCGTCCATGCGTCTCCGTGTCCTGGTCTGCTGCCCCCTGCCACAGACTCCGTCAGCAGACTGACATGCGGACCACTCGCTCCATTGACTCATACGGCAGTGGTTCTGAGTGGATTCTCCCAATTGAGGCTCATCTTGAGATTCTCTGCAAATAAAATATTTATGGACCATGCGAAGTGGAGACGAAAAAAATAGGGAAGTGGACCCTGGGTTCCAACGCTCAACGGCGGAAGAAGAAACCGGGAAAACGCTCAGATGAGGAGATTATACTTATTTGTATTACAAGAAACAGTATACAATTAAAACATTACAAGGAAGGATACAACTTTATTCCCCAAAAAATCTTTAAAATTCTTTATTCAATTTAGGATGATATACCTACATTATTTTGACTTAAAAAAAAAACTTAAACTAAGTCTACCACTGACTTCCAAAGCGCAAGTGAAGAAAAAGCGGCGCAACAAAATTCACCGCAGTCTTTTCTCCAAAGACGTCAATTAACATATATGTAGGTCTTATACATATATTAAAAACTAAGAACTAAGATCAACTCACTCTTCCTCTTCATCGTCATCTCCGTCTTCTCTTTCTTGTTCGTTCTCATCCTGTCCCTCTTGCACATCACTACAATCCTCCCCCACCAGTGGGTAAATATCAAGTCTCCGAACCTTGAGGATGGCAAATGGCCGAAGTTCCTTCAGATTGGTCTGATAGAAGGGGGAGTCTTTATTGAAGGAGCCCACTTCAACTCTTTTAATGACTTCCTGAATTTGGGATTTGGATTTCTTTGACTGAAAGAGAAATTTAAAACAAAATTGATTTTCGAAATTTAATGGCCGCTACACACTATCGTCACGACGGACTAATTTAACTCGAGTGATTTATGTATGTGTAGGTATTAGGTGGTATTAGGTGAATATTTCATCCATTTGTACTTTGAAATGTGAATAATTGTAACATAAAAAATTGTACCAGTATTTGTATTACTTTAGGAGGGGAGACCTGGTGATCTGTGAGATAGCTTCTTCGAACACCTAATTGAGGCACCAGATCTCCGCAACTAATAGTGAACGATATCTTCATCATGTACATCATTATGTAGTCTAACATGTTGTACTGTGTTGTGGAAACAAAATAAATATTATTTTTACGACGCGAATGAATGAACATGGTAGTTGTTAGTAATCAATAAAATAAACATTGCATAAAGTGCATTTCTAACATTACGTCCATTTGAAAGAGGGGAAACCTGTGCCAACTTGCTGCATCAAATTAAATTGCGCTTTACAATTTATGATTGAGTGCCTAATGTAGCTTGTCGTCGCAAGCTGGCACAGTTCCGTACGATGGAGATGTACTTTTAAGCAAAGGACCTGTTTTTAACATTTCTGGTGCTATTTAACATCGCAGGTCAATAACAGTAACTATATACTGTGACGTATAGGACGTTCTTTATGACTTTTTTGCTATCAAAAAACAATTTCTCATAGGTCGCATTGATTCCGGTGACTGAAAATTTCGCGGGGAAACTTGGTTGACGTTGAGTATGTACGCGATTATTTGTCACTAAATGGCGGTAGGTCGTCGTAAAAGTCATGTCTTTAAGCCTTTAAGCGACTGGAATAAATACTGACATCTGTGTTACACATTCTAAAGTAAGAGAAGCTATTTTAACATTTCCTCTCACCTCATAAGAGACGCCGTCCATAGTGCCAACGTCCCAAGGGTACAGCGGTATCTGTCCCTTCTCCAGCCACCCGTGCAGAGTGCACAGCTCAAACTGGGAGGTCCCCAGGAACCAATCAGGAGACGGCCTCATGGCCACAGCCAGGGAGAAGAGGTGGTGGAAACGGTCTACTCGGAAAATGGCGTGCGACGGCTCCGACATGTAGGGATGGTGGCGCCTCTTACCCCTGATCAAGGTTCTGGTACCGTACTTTTCGTTCATCTGAAATTAAATAATTAGCACAGGACTTTAGGAAGTGGCGCGAAAAACAGGAGGCCTATAACCAGCAGTGTATGTCATGTAGGTTGAAAATAATAATGGAGATAAAGGACTGAATGGGCAAAAATACGTAATTAATAAATCTGATCAATTAAAGTGACATTTAATTATTGTGTTTGGTAAATAAAATACGTTAATGTATTTACTTCATAAGACACCTGGTCTGAAAGAATCAAATTCCATGTTTGACTTATTAGTGAAATGACGTAATTGAAGTCGAACAAAAACCGGCCTGAAAAATGATATGAAAATCCATTATTCCATCAATATTTAATGACAGCAATGAGTATTATTTTTTAAAAGAAGCATATTTATAATGCAGTCTGGCAGAAAATATTATTGTATTTTAAAATACGAACTATGTAGGTAGGTACTGCATATGTCAATATTTGATGGACGTTACTATTATGTTGAAAACTCACAAAAAACTCAAAACCTACAGAGTACTTCCCGTTGATCTGGAATCATGAAATTCGCCATGAAGCAATAACTATGTAGATAAAGGGAAAAAATATTGTCATCGTAGGCAGGTGTCGTAGAAAGCACTATGTATCACTCGACAGATTTACTCGGTGAACATAATGTACTATTTTTACCAAGTCAAGTAACCAATAAAATTGCGAAGGTTTTTTGCTGCGAGGATGACGGCCCAAGATATAAATGTCTGTAGCTGATGGTGAATAGAGATGATTTGATGCTTGTAAAAATCATAATGGCTATAAATATAAACGGAGGTCGAGAACCGAATTTAATTTTGTCATAAGTATATAATCCGATTCCAAGTGGGAGATTAATAACTCTTGGGAATAATTTGGCGTTCATTGACTGTTATATTCTTTATTATATTTGGTTTGGCTCTATGTTTATTTTATTCCTACTTAGTGATGTCTGTCAGACATTAGTTTATAAAGTTTAAACAAGAAAGATACGATATTCAGCTTTATACTCTTAACATGCGATTGATTCTTACACTATCACTATCACATGACTTTGTACGAAATGTTTTTCCAGAAATCTTGCTTGTTTACCAGGAAAACTTAAGAATTTCTCCGTGATATAGGGAGCAATAAAAAGAAAGTTTCCATTTATCCTACTTCCAAAACAAACGTACGTCTTTTAAGATTTCATATATTTTTTTATTTTGGACAAATTTTCTATGATGATCTTGCACTTCAATTATTTCTTCTTTCAAGAAAAATACACCTTAAAATACACCCACATAATACAAAGATTTGTTATATAGTTTATATATTTTCTTGGTTGAATTTTAGCCAGTTTTAACGACTACGTATAGTTATTCTGTTGGTTACCAGTGCCTATCTAACTAATCAAAATAAGTTTTAAGAGATGGAAGGATGCGGGACCTATCTTACCAAATCTGTATTCTTGAAATAACGACTCATTCAAAATAAGGATTTTCAATGATTAGAAATGTTTGTCATCAGCAAAAACCTAAAAGAATTCCTAGGTGAATTTTGAGTAACAAGCAACAATTTAAAAAGTATAAAAAACCAGCCTGCTTATGAATCCTTGTATTGAGTCCTTTAATTTGATACCCATGTTGTAGTATTCGATAAAAAAATGTTTCTCACGAAGTCCAATGTCGTTGCACCGCCGCCGCCATGTTTGTTTTTTTAAAGACCTAAGAACCTCAGAACAATAACTAATGCAAAGACACAAGAAGAATATACTCGGGCAGCTAAGGCGAATGTAACATACCTCAATTATTGAAATCCGTCAAGCGGTTTTGTATAGATGAGGTAATAAAGAATATTACATACATACAAGATACGTAAGAAAAAAATCAATCCTTTGCAGTCGAATAAAAATGGAACCAGTAATACCTATGTGTTGGTATCGAGAGATGTATTGCCATCTAAATCAATACAGACGCGATCCCAGGCAGCCGGTAATTGGAACATACCACCGCTGTTGAGGCTTCATTTCAAATGATTTCATGCTCTTACTGAACTTCAAAATGAGGATTTTATTAGATCTCAAAGTAAAGCAATAATATAAATGTAATAAATAACGCGAGAAATGCGTTTCTTAAGCTGTTGTGAAACATTTAAAAGTCAATGGAAATTTACCTAGGCCTGACATGGCCGAAATGTGTGTCGAAGAAATTTGAGAACTGCAAATAGCGGACAGTCGGGTCGAGTGGTCCAGGATGATGCATTGGCTACTGATAGAGCAAGCTGTATGCTTCTTTTTCGCCTCGGTCTGTTTTGATACAGTTTCCATTGTTATTGAGACAATTTATTCCCGAAGCTTTATAGACCTCGTATGAAGTCGGGTCGCTAGAGTTAGGTATTGCCACATTTTGAGCGTCTACATAGGTGCGTAATGTAGTTTTATTTGTTTGGCCACAACAATCGTGGTCACGAGTTGAACGCCTGATGACGAGCTACAATTAGTCTCATCGTTTGTTTATTGTTTTTTTAAACTTTGCAGTGTGTACATATCTTTATTATCACTCTTATCGTTCTTTCTAATTATATCACTAGCTTATGCCCGCGGCTTCGCCTGCGAGAATTTCCCACGGGAACAGTTATTTTTCCGGGATGAAAGGCATGTCCTATGTCCTTTTCCATGCTTTAATGCTACATGTACCTATGCAAAATTTCAAGAAAAATTTTTGAGTATATGTTGAGTATATAGAGCGTGAAGACGTAACAAACAAACAATTAAACAAACTTATTTTCGCATTTATTTATATTAATAATATTAGTTATGATTAGGATATACTATACCCCGTCTCCTTCCAAAGGTCTAAAGAAGAAAACAGAATACTACGTACTGCTTCAATAATAGACCTCTCCAAAAGAGAAATGTCTCCGTCCTCCGCCAGTTTCTGCATACCAGGGCTCGCCTGGTGTCCAGTCTTCCAGAGGATGTAGTCGAAGTCATGAGAGGCGCCCACCATGTGGCTGTAGCCGTTCTCATCCGGCTTGCTCGGGTAGTGGTATGGATGGGTCAGACGGGACCATTTACCTTCGAAGATAACCTAGAAAAGATTGATTAATATGGATTTGACGTATTGCGGTGGTGGTGTGAACCGAAAGGTCCCAAGATCGAATCCTACTCGTGCCACATGAGTTTGTATATTAATTTGACTCTTGTATAGTAGTTTTCATCGATCACCACTTGCTTGCGATGAAGGAAAACATCTTGAGGAAACCTGAACAATGATTGATTGTTAACATGTATGTGAAATGGAGAAGGCAATGGCAAAGCACTCAATTTACAGTGCCAAGATAGTTGTTGAGTGTGTTTTATTTCATGTAACCACCACGACCCTCAGTCATGAGGAATAAAACTATAGAGGAGATGACAATACTTTCATTTACTATCAATACTATACTAACCTCATATCTGGCTTCACTACATAGATTGCACGTGGGGTTCGGATCCTCAGGGGGACTATCCTCGGCACGCATGCTGTCCTTCTTGATGAGGACTGTGAGGTTCCCGTCTCCCTCTCCGGAGTACCACACCTCATCGTTCTCGGCCACCGTGGCACGTAGACGTACCTCCTGATTCGCATCGCTCGGTTGGGGTGATATCCAGTGGATCTGTTTATTGAAGTTACAATATAATGACTGCTGTGTACAACATAAATAATAACCTATCGAGTAGAAAATAAAGGTGATAATTATGATGAAATCTACCAGATCCACTTTCATCATTTTCTGCCGCCTCATAGCAGTGCTTGCATTGTTGGGTAGTTCGCAGAGCGTTGCGGCGACCGCTGCGGTATTTACAATCCTTCAATTTTCTTAAAAAAGGAATCATTTCCAAAATCAATAATTCATAAAATTCACATTATTACAGTACAGAGTAATTAATGTAAAGTCATATAGTAAGACTCTTTCTTGTCTTTGTTAAAATTGGAAAAATTGTAATGACAGCGCGAAAACGCAGCGGTCGAAACGCTCTGCGAACTGTTGTGTTCCGGTTTGAAGAGTTGGACGATAGATGTCATTGATTTATTAATCTGTTTAATTAATTTATTAATCTGCGTCAGAAGCTACCCGGACAAGTCCTATCTGAGGTTTATTTTTGATTTATGCACACCCAACGTTACGTACGTGTATTGTCTACATAATAAGTGCTGTTTACACAGCTGCTGTGTGTAGACAATACAAATAATATTAAAAAAAAAATAGATTAAAATCAGGTCAGCCATTTGGCTGCTACGAGGCCACGGACAGACATACTCTGTCGAGGGCCTTAAAAATCAAGTAGCTAAGTAATTTCCCTACCTCTATTTTGTATTTATTAGAGTTATCAGTATTTTCAACGGAGACGGAGCATTTTTCACTATATCTGGACTTGCTCCCTATTCCTGTGTCCAGGATCTTAAGGCTGCCGACATCTGTGGTTTTAGGGGCGATTTCGTAGGGGGTGGTGTCCACATTAGGGTCTTCAGCAGTGATGACAAACCAGCGGAATGGCCGGGTACTGTTCAGGGATTTTAATGTCACTGAAATCAATGAATGCGTAAAAATGCATAAAAATATCGTTTATAAGTATGTTTTAAAATTATGTCTCGATATAAAAATATCGAGACCTAATTTTAAAACAACTTTAAAAATTAAGAATATTAGAACGATTTTAAAGCCTAAGTTAAATACTTTTTAAAGGAATTAGTTACTCAATGGAATTTTTAACATTACGAACACTTATTTTAGAAAAATATTCTCTTACCAACGCCTGACAAATTTCGTAATGCAAAATAATATGTTTACAACGTTGCGTTGAAAATTACAATTTATACGTTAAACATTTTCTAGGAAATACGAATTAAAGTTTTACTCATGCACTAAACCTGTATATACTGACCTACATACGTCTGGTCCGGTAAATATTCTAATTCATGTTTTTCCGTTTCAATTGTTAGCGAAAACAAGTTGTTGTTTTCACTCGGTCCCACTTTTGCGTTTGGTGGTGTCTGGTCGCATCTTTCTAGTTGGCCGACATTCAAATTTGTCCAAAATATCAATAAGATATATTTTACATACCTGAGAAAACAATCAAAAGTCAATACAACAAAGCATGGCGCCAATTAAAAGTAAGTTTTGATCAAGCTAACACTACAACAGGCCGACATAATTTTATTCATGTTTATTGATCTTAATTAGAAGTCTATTTTATATAATATTTTATATTCTTACATTGTGTTTAGGTATACACACTTTTGACTTAAAAAAAATAAAAAGATCACAAAATTCACTTCACTCGTACATTTACACGACTACATCTATAATTCACAGTCGATTTTACATCGATAAACTTAGATTTTCGATGCCTATATCGATACTCAAGGGACACGGTGCAAATTCAATTTGTAGAAATCGATTAGGTTATCGCGTCAACTAAACGTGGTCTCCTGAAACTAAACGAAAATAAACGGGGCTCGTGTCTATTGGCTCTCGGCCAAGTAACCAAATACAGAGAGCACAGACTTGCAACTGGCGGCTGGTGGAATGAAACACACAATGTGGTGGTCAGATGTCAGCCTGCGTCTTTCATAAAATCTAACAACAGAGTTGGCATTAACAAACTCGACAAGAAACGTTTCCCTTCTTCCTAACGGAGTTATTTTTAAGCCACCTTTCTTAAGTCGTCTTTGGAGAAAAGCTTGCTGATAAATTTGTTGCGTTGCTTCTTTTTTAACATGGAAGTAGAAAATATACTTTTGAGTTAATTTTGGTTTAAAAAAGCTAAAAAAAAGTTTACTGATAAATTTGTTGCGTTGCTTCTTCTTTAACTTATACTTCAATAAGTGATATATATGTACTTTATATTAAAAGATTTACTTGTTTACTAGTCAAAAAATATTATTCCACAATGTTAATCCCATAAAACTTAAGTAATACATGTTTGAAACGTGTTTGATAACATTTTATCGCAAAATAGACTAAATTTTTTTACTATAATTTTGGCCACAAGTTTGTGTAACTTCTGTGTGTTCGGTATTTTGTCCTAAAATCCGAATTACCACATATTTCTTCAGGACAAGTTGGTAGTGGGGCAATGTTTTGTACTTTGTTTTCATTTTAAGGTTATTTTGTTTGACATAAAGCTGGGGTTACATTTCTCTTTAGCAAAAAAATCCAACGAAATTAGAAAAACAAATATCTATTTGTTAAACACATAGCACCATCAGGTCATGCTTATCATAATAATGCATTGTCAAGGAAACCGAAGCGACGCACGACGCGGAAAATTTTAACTCTGTATATGAAATGCAGGAGAAGGCAGGTAAAATTTGATTACAGACAGACAGGACAACTAAAACTAAATAAAATCATGAAATAGCTTCTGAAACAAATATCGCAATAAATAATTTCACAGTCAGTGACAATGTGAATAGTCTGTTTGTCAGGAAACAAATACTGGTAACTATTTATATCCGGAGCACTTCGATGGCTGACAATGAGTAATGTCCTAGTAATTAGTGGTCGCAGAATGATGCACCGAAACTGCAGCTCATTGCATTTGTTGCAGAACAATGGAGTTATCGCTCTAGCTCAAATTAATTTAGTACTTATATGATTTACTAAATTATTTTTTCTGAATTAGAGGGCGGCTTTAGCCCAGCGGTGTCATCAGTATCTTCTTCTTCATAGTCGTATTCTTCATATAATTGAATAATTGAATGGAATAGAACCCACACAACAACTTTCTTAGCACTATTAATGGGTGTTTTGCCATTGCCTTCTCAATTTCACACACAAGTTTATAACCAATTAGTGTGCAGGTTTCCCCGCGATGTTTATACGATGTCATCACTATAAGTAAATAAAAAAAAACATTTAAGGATGTACTTATCTTCGCCCATATCAACGTTGCAGTACCGTAGGTTTATGCCAAATAGGGACAAAAAGGTATATACTAAAATAAATTGTTGGTATAACAAAGTTTGAAAAAACCCATCAAACTTTGACAACAAATAAAATTTAATCTACTAAGAAAACAAAGGTGTAGGGTTTTGTTTGAAATAGGTAGTCAAAAAGCTCAGCAAAGCTCGCTTTAAAAATACATATAACATTAAAACTTCACCTAAATTCATCTTTCTTTATTTATGCACATGACAATTATAATATAATATTTTTTTACAGTTTTTTTTCCTTTTAGTTGTAGTTTATAACTGAAAGAAAAAAAAGTTGTCAAAAGCAGCATAAATACCAATCAGCTTATTTTAATGAAACCTGGACCACATACCGCATTGATTTGTAATAAAGTTTTCACGTTCAAATGGAATCGACATATGTATTAGTAATGACGTTATCTATTTATTTATATCTAATATAGTTGTGGACGGTGTTAGTGTATATTGGCTATTTACAATTCATGGGGTGAGCCAACTTAATTTGTGTTATTTTACATTGATGTAGTGACACTGCTAGATGATTGTCATGTTTTTTATCATATTTTTGGAACGTCCCAAAAATTATCGAACATTTGGATCTAAAATACTTTTGGCCAACAGTTCAATAGTTTGTTATTTATTGATTATCTTCATCTAAATGTAAAAAAACAAATTACAAATATATGTTTCAAAGATTGTAGGTATTTTGGATCTACATATTTTACAAGCTTTTATTTAACTTGCAATCTAACTATGTCTCGAGTGGAATGGAATTCAATTTGACATATCTACAAACTATTGAGCTGAAATTTTGTCGTTTAGTTTGGATGACAATTCATTATTATCATAAGCATAACCTGATGGTGCACACAGGAACGACTCCAGACGTGGGAACTCTTCAACGGTTTACTGCACGGACATATTTTTTTGTCACACATTGAATGCAATAAGTTCTCTCTGACAACAATAAAAGCTTACGTCAAAAATATACCCTATTTGTGTCATAGTATCACGCAATTAGTTATGATACGTCATATAAGATTCACACTATAAAGAAATTTTTTTTTTGACCAGTGACAAAATAGTGTGATAGAGAGAGTGAGGCACGAATTTCGTCTTCACTTTCAGTATTATATCAAAGACAAAATAATACCTAACCTATAAACCCCACGAGGGACATAAAAGAAGGTGGTTCAATACGCGATTAATGATTACAATCGTGTTTAGGGGGCAAATCACGGTACCAAAATGTGTGAGATCATAAAATATTCATTTGTTCGATAAGTACGAGAAGATTGGATTCATAAGACATGAAATTATCTAAAAAGTTTATGATTACATTATTATGCATAGTAATGTAATACTATTATAGTTTTAGCAACGGGATTTTTAATGTATGCAAGAAACATCAGTAGTTTTTAAAAAACAATGTGACATGTTGACGGTCAGTTTTCATTACTTCCAATAAATCTGAAGTATTTTTAAAGGAAAATCAATGTGCAATCCTTGGAAATACTTTCAAATGATTAAAACATACAGTAAAATTAAAATCAACTCGTGTAATTATCTCCATGCCGTGAAATTCTGCTACATTACACATTGATGAAAACAGATGAAAAATGAATAATTTCGTCAGTTGGTGCCGTATGATTTCATTCGAAAATAAATAAACATCACCGCACCAATGGTTACATGGAAAATTTATTTGAACGACAAAAAGGCAATATTGAATTCAACTATCTGTTTCGCCTGACGAATATGAGAAATATATTTCGGTGTGTGATTGCTGATTGCAGAACGCAGGCGCTATAATTAAATTCAGTATATAGCACAAGGTATACATACTCAGTTATCGTAAAGTTACTATTACTATTGTAGAAGATTATGTTAGACATGATATGAACATTCTTATAGGGTGCACCAAATGTGACAATATAAAAAAAAACAGTTTGGCGATAAGTCAGATACACAGTAAGTACTTTATTTGGATTGACTTCTGTAGCTTTGTGCCTGAGGAAATCGATCTAGAGAAATAGTTTATGGAAAATGCTTTGATGTCCTCTTAATTTTTTTACAATCCTCGCTTTTGGATTTCGATGGCTAGTAGTATCCAAAGAAAAAGGTAGCCAAATATATGACAAAAATTTACTCTCCTAATGATTGGCGATGGGCAACTATCTAAGACGTGGTGTGAGATTATGATTTCGTTTTTATTAATATTTTTTTTAATACGTAGTTGTATATGTACTGATCATAAAAGCCAGTATATGGTCTATTTAAGAAGTTAGGCCAAAAATATTCATCCGAAATATCATAACATCAAAATCTACTTTGAAGATATCCCCGTATTCATAGTGAAAACGTCTTATGAAAGGTAAATGCGGTCCAGTTTCTTGGATTTCGCGAAGAAAGGATGAAGGAAGATAAGGCCTACAAATAGAATACGTGAGTGTGGGAGTATCTACGCAGAAGTTGTACGAAGTTTCGCCGTACGTCAACGTACGTCATTGTAAATACCCATAGAAAACAACGGGATACGCTAGCACAGCAGCAAGTAAACATATTATTAGATTGTGAAATGAACCACACAATTTGCTTACGTTAAACTAAATTGACAAACGTTAATCTCCGCTTGGATACAATATGGCAATTAAACAACTATTTGAGTTAACCATTGTTCCAAAACTTGGCAATAACTGTCTAAAGTGATTGCAGTTATTAGGTTTACGGGTTATACGCTACACTGGCAACTGAGATATTTCTCAAGCTCCCCCCCCTGAATTTCCCACAGGAAATGTACTTTTTCCAAAAATGAAAGGCCTTCTTCCGTTTTCATGAGGAATTTTAAGAATTTGAGTACATAAAGCGTGAAGAGGTACTAACAAAAAAATCTTCTTTGGTATTAATATTATTAGGATAGTTGAGATTAGATAACATTGGAGATTTATTTATGCAGGCATTGTATGCACGGCCCGAACTGTTTCAATGTAATACGTGCCTTCTGTTGCGGCGGTCATGTCAAACTTTGCTGCTAAAAGAATTTATGTTGGTCTTTGTTAACACACTATATTGTAATTCTATAAAAAAGCATGTATTGTAAGTATATAGTACTTTAAGGAGTGTTATATTCCATGAGATTCAAGACCCATCAAGACATTGCCAAAAACCTCGTCAAAGGGATAGACAGAGGCAACTGTACTAGATATTCTACATAATTTAGCCAAAAAGCACCTTTTTTTCTAAGTTCCCTCACTTTAGTTGCTGGTGTTGGATAATTACATTTAATAGTAGGAGTATTACTTCCGAATTAAAAAAAAAGTGAAATCGTAATTACTTTGCCTATCAAGAATTACTATGATCTTTTTTTATAACTGCCCTCCCTGGTCCATCGGCTGGCGACGCCCTTGTGCATTGCTCTGCATTTTTATACATTTTATGTCACATAGAATCTGAATTACAAACATGGAAGTCAAAGTGAAAATGAGTGGCGAATATACTTCGAATGTAGCTGGCTGGAGAGATATTCCCTTTGTGTCATATCCGACGAGAAGTGCGAAATCAAAGCTTCTATATTTGATGTCGACTATTGCAAATAAGCAAAAATAAAACTTATCCAGCATTGGGTGGATCGGGTTGTGTAACAGTGGTGATTACAGCTAATCGAAATATAAATTTGGAGTAAAAAATGACAAACAAAAAAAAAATATGAGTTTTAGTGCATTTTTAACTTTCGCGCTTTGAACACATAACTACGTAAATTATATTAACGGGACTTAGCACGAACCTTTTTTATTTAATAGCTGACGTTTCAAAGACCTTGTAGCCGCCGTGGTCGCAGCCAGAATGGAGTTATAATTAATGTTATTATGAGTTTTATTTTGACAAAATTAGTTTTGCTGTATATTCGCGTTATTTATTACACTGGAATCGTTCCAATAAGTCCACCAGTTTTGTGGTTTACTATTAAATTAAATAAAGTAATACTTAAAATAGGAATAAAAGTAGATAGAGTAGAGAAGAAGTTTCAAATCAAAGTTATTGTTTGTTCATAAATTATTTTTCTTGTTCTATTTAAATGTTTAAACATAAGGTTTTTTCCCTCTTTTCACTTCGAACAGTTTTTCACTGCCATACTCGGGTTACGTCGTAAGCATCGGAGGTTTATTGTGTCGTGAATAGTTTTTACGTTCTCGTAAATGTTTACTACTTAGTTCTATAAGATGTAGTTTTAATTTTCTACAGATATTGTTTTCCTAACAGCCTAGGTTCATAGGTCTGTTATTATGACAGATACACATATTGTACTATTATAGTATGTATCAGTATATTTGCGCGAAAACAATAGCACGAAAGACAGACAACTCCTGCAGACAAGTACTAACAAATGCAAAGCCTTTACAAGTAAACAGGGAATAAAATAAAATAGTAAATGAACGAATGAAAGCAAGCGTGTGGCCAGTTTTTAGTCTTTCGCGTATGAGCCCTTTAAATAAGTGTCGGTACTTCGCGCAAGTGTTCTTCGCACAAGGGTAACTGAACTAACCACACCATACTTTACATGTTATGGACCAAGTGATTAATTGGACGCTATCAAAAATTCCCGCACAACTCGAATAATGCCCAAAATGAAAATGCAATGTGCTAGTATAATCAAATTGACTAGGCATTCTTATTATGCTCGTCATCTATTGGCCAGAATATGGAACAGAACAATTAGATAATACAGGTTTTATCAACAGTAACTACAAAACTTAGTGGCAGAAACAAAATAGGCATAAAACCGACTCCATGCACGTACCCTTAGTGTGTATGTGTACTTCTTACCCGCGTAGGCGGTGAGCGAAAACCATCTGCGACGATAAAGCTAGTGTGGGATCGCCAGAGCCCAGCGGCGCCGGAGCCGTACAAGCTTTTTCTGTGATATTCGTATTTCTTTAGTACCATAAAATAAGAACGTGTTTCTGTATTCAACACAAACGCCGAAAAACCAAACAAACGTAAGTTATTTTTAATATATAATTAATATCTCAAATGATTGCCTAACAGCCACACGACAATCTTCATAATGTCCAGGCAATGTGATAAAAGACTGGTTCGATTTATTTCGTCCGAAATGGCTTGTATATTCAAAGAGCCCGGGTATATTTAATAATGTTATAATTTATCACCTAATAACATACATATATCATAGAAAATGAAGTCAAGTGAAATCGAGCGTTTTCCACATAAAACCTACCACAGTTACATCTGACAGAAAATCAAACCAAACAATCGAGTGTTGCCATCAGAAGTCAAAATGAATACCCGTAAAAAGGCATGGCAACACATTTCATGGTAGGTTTATTACTAGCCTGGCTAATACATTGGCAAAGTGCTCATAAGGGAAGGTGTTCCGTTTTTATATCGCCATGAAATATTTTACTGTGTCTTTTGAAATATGTTCTGTACGGGTCGATGTATACGACAATGGTATACGAAAATACTCATGAATGCGATGAAAATGATGCTCGTATAAAGACTATAAATATACCAAAATAATTGGGTATTTTTCATGGAATTAGTAGGTACTCCGGTTGTACGAAGTACTTACTAAATCCATAGTATTTCTCTCTTTATTCCTTGTGTGTTCTCGGTTTCATTGATGATGACTGATGTGACTGATATTCGGGATTTGCGTGAAAAATAAAGATCGGCTGTGATTTTACTTGGTGCTGGTCAACACAATTTGAGGATGCTGTTGTTGCCTACAGCCAAGTTTTTTTGTTAGAGGGCTTAGACTTGAAATTGCGTGTACGAAGAGAATATGGAGTTAACCTATAGTCTGGGTAACACCTACATGTTAAAAAAAGTCACACAGCTGGGAAAATAAATTTATTTGCCAATATTCTAATAAAGTTATAACAAGTAAACAATAAAGTCGGTAACGAAAAGGATCAAGAAAAAATCCATTTCGCGCGGAACAGAATGTATCAATAATGACAATTTGTAACCGCCATAATATACACGTTAAATATACATTACCTACATCATATACTTCCATGCCTATACCTAATGTTAAAACTAATAAAAACAGCATACACATGTAAGCTGTATACAATTTTATATACAAAACCTAAAGTCCAATTTCGCGTGCGCATTCAAAGGCAAGTTCGCTAAGAAATTAAAGTTTTCACCTGTGTCAGATATCAGAAAGCCATAAAGACTAGTTTCAGATTTTTATTTGAAACGCGATATGGTGGGAAGTTTTCTATACGGTCAATTAAGAGGGGAACTGATGAGAGCCGTCTGTTGGTTTCGTTATAGTTAGTTCCGTGCACAGAATTTGTAATATTGAGGCAACAGAAGAGTTCTCCATTTATTTTTGTATGATGTAACTAGCTGCACCCCGCTTTGATACCCGCGTAACTATTTCAAAAAATGATTTACGTTTTAATTGTATGCACAGTAGCGTAATCAATTTATAATGCGCCATTGTCTATCAGAGTTTTTGAGCGCAATGCTACGGGAATCTCAATACCAAATTTTATAACAATTGATTTAAGCTCCAACGACCTCACGCTCCAACGGCCCAGCCGTTGGAGCGTGAGGAAGTAACAAACATACTCATAAACTTTAGCCTTTATAATGCGGGATGGGATTATTTTGCTAAATTTACTAGTGTATAGATAGATAAACTCTGTATGACACTATTTACAGAACAATCATGGTATAGGTATTCGAACACTAGACTTACTTCGGACAAAGGCAAGCTTCCAGCCAAACTTTGAATGGAAAGAGAAAGAAGTGAACCGAGAAGTGAGTATAGTCCAGTTAATTCGAATATTAGTTAACAAAATTTGCGTGAATGTGATCAAGCTTCCCAATATAATTGAATTATTTTATCCGCGTAGCATAGAGGTTCATGTAGTGTAACTTGACATTCGGTTAACTGTACTTACTATTAAGTATTGTCTAATCTGTGCTAGTGCTTCATTCATTGTCCCATCAACTCCTTTCTGTCACTTCTATTCCTCTTTTATTTTAACAAACTCTGTGTTTCCGCCCTTAACTTTTGCGCGTAATTAGAAAATAATGTTGCGAACCAGGCGTTTCATACACAACTATGTGGTACTCGCAGTTTTCTATTGCAGTTTTTGAAATAGTATGTCTGTAGTTAGATTCAAAGAGTATTATAACACCGTTTTGTTTACATTGCGGCATTGTAACTAATATTATGAATACAGAAATTAATCCATTAGTAGGTGGTTGTGCTTAGAATAGAGTAACTTTTCAGGGATTTATAAGTTTAACTTGTCTGTGTATCTATATGTCTGTCCGTGGCATCGTAGCAGCCAAACGACTGCACCGATTTTGAAAGTTTTTTTTTTAAATTATTTATATTAGATAGTGGTGATGGAAACGAAGGTTGGTATGTTTAGCGTCTGTCTGTAGAAACTTCCTGACCAGCCTGCATATGAATGCCTTTTTGCCAATTATTATAAACTTTCAAATATCCTTTGTATTTTGTGGTGTGCAACAAAGTTGTTCCAAACAACTAGAAACATTATTGTTCTCAATTTTGTTTGTAAAACTTTATTGCATGTTATTATCAAAGCAAAAAATCACTTATCTATATACATACTAATATTATATAGAGAAAATAATAGGTGTTTTTTTTATGTGGTGCCCGTCCTAAATACTTAAGTCTGCAGAATGTAAACACTTTAAGTAATGAAGTCCGACCATGGACGCCCAAATCCCTATAATCTCCTTAAAGTTAGGTGCCAATCCATCTTAGCTTAGGATGATGCAATATAGTTCGTACTAGTGACCCGCCCCGGCTTTGCACGGTTGCAATAACATGCTATATATATATATATATATATATATATATATATATATATATATATATACAGGGAAAATGCTCAGATGTAAGGTTATAAATATTAAAGGCTGGTGCAGACAGATTGACTGCGCGTTAATTGTAAATAAATGATTAAAGACTGTTAATTGTAAATAAATGATTAAATGATTAAGATTAAAGACGTTTTTTTTTCCTTTTCGTGCCATAAAAAGGCAAAGATTTGGAGAAATAGTGGTAGCTAAGTGCAAATTAGCGAACGGCAGGCGACACCACGAGTACTGTTACAAAGTCAGTTGTCTCCCTCTAATAACTTCAAATTAACTGTGTTTTTTCTTAATTAATGCCCAATTAGTGAATAGACTGAGCTTTTCGGCGGATTTTTTTTTTGTTTGATTAACATATTTTTTTTCTTGTATAAAAGTTTGTCCTACAAATGCATTGCAACTGACCGTGCTCACATCTCTCTCACGTTCGCATGTTCCTAGTTGTGTTCGGGGCTGTGACGCCTGAAAATTTGCGAAATTTCGACTCAACCTGCGCACCATTGTCATTTGTAAATTGTAATTTATTCTTAAAACTAGCTTTTCCCGCGACTTCGCTCCCGAGATTTTCCCACGGGAACATTAATTTTCCGGGATGATTTTACAATGCTATGTATATGTTGTGAACATTTTCTTAATAGTTACGCTAAATAAATATCGATTTTACGAATTTCAAGAGTACATTTTCATAGTTTTTTTTTATCCCCATTTCTGGAAATGTTAATATTTACTGGAAACTTCGCATATAGGATCTACCCAAGGTACTATATCACTCGTTTCCTATGTGCACGGCGTTTATAATACATCTTGTTAATTAAAATTCAAAAATGGTTTTTATTCGCTCCCAAACCAACAAGGAAGCAATAAGTATATCATAAAAATAAATCTTCCACGTGGTTCTACATTGTATCTTTCATTACCCCTAATAATGCCGGTTAAGTATATTGAAAATTACATCAAAGAGAACTTGTAATTATTGTTAAAGAGAAAAAAGGTCGAAAACAGACTTAATTAAACGTTCCATTCGGCCGTGATGAAAATTAGAAAGTTGGCTGTTTTTCAGGCAAAATGAGCTGGTTTCTTATTAATTAATGGCTTAATTTAGAATATAAACTGTGAGCTTCAAACTTAAACAATTTATACGTATAGTATTTGCTACGTGGAAAGAGTCCACTGCTTCTCCCAAAGACATCCACAAAAACCGATTACAATCATAATATGTTTCAGTATATCTTTTGACCTTTTGACTTTATTGTGTAGTTACATTACTGAGTTATATTACTGAGAAAGAATATATTTATGTATGATAGGGACCAACACTGTTTAAATGAGTTTTTTTCGGCATTTTTTCTCAGCAGTGGTCGTTCCGAAATGCTAGAAGATTGTAGATTTAGTAAATATTATTTAAATTAGAATATGACGAGAAATAGTGAATTAATAATTAACTAAACGAATTTGTTATACATGTCACACATGCTTATTAACTTATTTTTGAAAATAATAATGAGATGAAAAAAATCTGGAATCGGCGTAAGACGTAAAGAGATGAATTAATTCAGCCAAACTGGCATGGTATCGATAGCTCAGTGGTCAAGAGTGTCCCGGTTAGACTAGACAGGGGCGCGGAATTAATTCCAGCTCGATTCCAGAATTCTTCCATCTCAGTATTATTTTTTAAAATGATACTTAACTAATTTCTGAATAAATGATTTGATTTTATTTGAAAGCAGCTTGCGTCCAACATCTTCCTCAAAGTTGCAGCTTTGAGGATCGTCAGACAGGTGGGTTTCACTGTCCAACGTGCAGCGCTGCCATTGTTTGTATGTGGACGTCATTCTAGAACCTTCTGCCCTATCAGTTCGCTATGTGTTCAACTACCACCGCAGCGAGCTAATCTGCTTGGCTATGTCGAAGACATTCGTACCAGTTGATTACGCTTAATTAGTAATAGGTACACACTTGATCATATACCTACTTAGCGCATTACTACGCTGTTAATATAATTACAACTGTGTCTTGTATTAGTGGACGCTGATTGATATTACGTCTAAGTCTTCTGTCAATCAGTCAGTGTCACGGTATACAATCACATTAATATTATAAATGCGAAAGTTCAAATGTTTGTTATGAATACATAAATCTATTGCGAGGATTTCTATGAAATTTTGTACACGGGTAGAATATATCCTGAAATAGCACAATAAGCGCTGACTTATACCAATCTGACTCATGAATAGGTAATTTTCATTGACCACCACCTTACTTCCGGTAAAGGAAAACATCGTGAATAAGCCTGCACACTGGTTGACAGTTCAAGTTCACTAATGTGCATGCGACTACTCGCTAGCTTGCCACTAGATATCGGAAGGTAGTCGTAAAAGTCGTGCCAGATGCCTTTAGGCGACTTGAATAAAATCTAATACCAGTGTTAGCAATAACACACCCGAAATGAAATAAATAGACGTACTGTGTTATACTCGACTTAATTGATAACAAAAAAATATGTTGGTGCATAAAAAAAACTAGAAAACTGATTATTTCACATAGGTTTTGTAGGGCAAAGGTAACTAGCGACATAACGGGATGCTTCTAGACAAAATTATGAGGGTATTATCAAAGAAAACGTCAAATGCCACAAAGGAAACCCCAACAATAGGGTATAATTAGGTTTGTTAGAAAAATGAACTTTTTGTTCCCAAAGAAATTAATTTTGTGTGAAGACAAGAGATTTGTAAAGTTTTCTCCCTTTGGTTCTTTGGAAAATAATATATATTTATTTATTTTCATTTAAAAAGCCGGATGAACATGAAATAAACAAATTTTGTTGACAAAATAGTTACTTTATAGGCATACAAAATTGAAAAGAGTACTTGACTGTAACGACTTTTTTAATAGGACTGCTATTTTAATGTACCTAAATAAATATTTCTTAAAACTAATATACTAAATAATTTAGAAATTAAGATAAAAAACAAACTTACAAACATGTCATCTTTGTAATATTAGTGGAAATATAAATTGAACTAACCAAGTATTAAAATCACAATGTAAGGCTGCAGAAAGAGCGAACCAAATTGTCGTGTCAATTACCCGGAAGTTACAACTTCGATTCGGAAACTTGAAGAAATATGGCGATGTAAATGGAGCTCGGTTCGTACGCTTTTTAATTAACTTGTCTGTCTGTTGATGTTTTGTAAAGTTTTGATATTTGATGGGTTGTTTGTGTCTATGTTGAGGTTTTCATTTAGGTTCAAAAATATGATTAAATTATTAACTGACAATTATATTTCGGCCTAAACTATAGAAGAGTTTTACAATCGTCACATATACTTATGTCAAATCATTAATTTGCTAATTAGCCTGCATGCACTTTTTCACGCCAAATTTTAAATTAAGTAGTTTTTAGTTTTCACTCTAATTTTATTAGCCAATTTATCAGATACCTATATAAATCTACAACGTTCGCTCACAAAATAGTTCTTTAGTTTCCAAATGGGACTAGACTAAACATTGTTTATAAACTGTACCCCTTTGTGCTCAGTCAAAGCTAATTCGCGCCGTCTCGTGTTTCGATAATTAGAAGCTGGCGCGGAGCGGGGCAGTGCGGTGAGGAGTGGAGAGGTATGGGACGACACTGCCAAGTGTAGGTACGAACACCTACTTAACCCATGTGGGGTTATTTCGGAGGCATGTTGACGAGTCGGAATGGCTCTCTCTCTCTCTCTCATCTGAGCGTTTTCTCGGTTCCTTCCTCAATCGTAGAGCATCTGAGCCCAGGGTCTACTTTCCTGCTTTTTCCCTTCTACTTCGCACGGTCTTCAAGGCCATCATTATCTGAGACCCACTGCGAGGTATAAGCCTCCTTCCGTCTACGCCAAGGATACCATATCTGCAATCAAACCTTGTGCCACGCAATTAGTTTCGATTCCTAGTGCCAACAGCTATACCACTGCAGCATTGTGCCAATGGAATACGACGGTATCGTCTATCCTCACTTGGACTCTTCACCAGGTATTGGTGGACAGCCATACTATAACCTAAATACCTACTGTCGTGATCCAACTGTCCCTCTTTCAGTACCACGGTGGACCTCAATGAAGCTAACAACAAATCTCTAAAAATTGCTTCATACTGGTTTACATTATATAAATAGCCATAACGACCCGAAAAGAAAAGAAGCCATGATATTAAGTATGCCATGTGATTTCAGATTTCGTTTGTTTAAGACAAAGGGACCTTCTGTAAATAGCTACTATTTCCTAATCTAAATGAGAGTGGAGAGGCTAATTACTGCACTTTTAAAACTCTATGTGATCTCATGTGGCGTAAACAACAGTTTGAAATGTTGTTTCACTTTCATCGCAAAATTAGGTGCATTGTTTGTTTTTGTTCGGGGTATTTAACATTATTTATTATTATATTTTTTCTATTTTGTCTACAATTTAGTATATTAATTTGTAAATTCATGACTGTTCGCGTCAAAATAAAGTGAAATAAAAAATGTTTTTTTCGTTGCCTCGAAGTTATTTCAGAATCCAATTAATCTTGACCAGGTTTGATAAAATATGATCCAGGTTTAAAACCCGTGTGCACTTTTTGATAAATGGTTACAGATAAGCCATGTTTTTAATCATTGACTAGGTTAGAAATAAAAATGGCGGCGAGTGATTTTAATTAAAAAGCGTCAACATCAGAAAGTGTGCATGGAATTTGTTTAGTCGGGCCCGAGTTGGTCTGCAATTTGTTACATAATGTGGATAAAACAGGCTTGAAAAATACGTTGCTTATTTACGCTTTTGATGAAAAATGGACGGTGTTTTATTTGATTTTGAAACATGCGAATATCTGACACCAGAATCATATATATGTATGTTACGGCTAAATGCCGAAGTGCGGCTAGACATTTAACTGGCTAGGGTGCAGCCAGTCACAGGTGATGTAGATTTAGACCTAGACCTGCTTATGTTCGGCTAGATCAAATTATAACTGCAAATTATACAACGGAGATGTGGGGCATCGCCCTAAGAAAGCCGATGACGCATATATATATTTAAATATATATACAAACTCTATAAGACCAGTGTGCCTTTGAATAGCATGATATTCGGAGCATACAAGATATTGTGAGGCTTATTGAAGGACAACAATGGGGGCGAACAATGCAGGCAGCTTTGTGCTCGTGTGGTTCTTACTCTGTTTTCTTATTTATGGCTTGTGAAAGGATTTTAGAACGCTTAAAAATAAATATGCCTGTTTACCATAGTGAAAACCTATTTAAGGCTTTTATTCAGCCCAATGCTGCAAAGCAGTGGTAGTCAACTCTCCTTCTGGAGAGGACGGTAGGTCTACCGGCCGTTTGGCCATACAAAAAGAGCAAACGTTTTTTCCCCTTAACTTATCAATTCCCACGCGGCTCGAGCTGACGCGATCCTATTGTTGTTCAAATGTTATATTTTTAGTATGTTTTAACTTTTTTATGTATGACAGGGGTAGGTGTTTTGTGGTGTCGATTCTACCCCTGTTATTCATAAAACAGTTCAAACGTTCTTTAAGCTAATGTATGTTTTGTCTCGTTCCGTCAATGACAAATATTTTACAGTGCGATAGCGACAAAAAATATTTTAGCTTAAAGTAATGCTTTAACTTTTTTTATGAATACAGCGGCGTACGTATACAGCTATTTTTTAAAATGTCCAACGGATTAACATTTAGTGGCACTTGAAAATCATTATTTTTGTAATTAAAACATAGTCGATGTTAAACGTTTGTCAAACAAACTATTCTTTCAAACCTAATTTTGAAAAGACTTACATCAAAATCAAAGCGAAGCAAAATTATTTCTCTTGGTTATTTATTATACACAAAATATCAAGCATATTAAGATTTTATAAGTCAATTGAGGTTGCATTTATAGTGTCTCCTTGCTACTAGGCATATAAAACATCACTCTATACTTCGGTCAATTTCAAAGTTCAAAAAGCACTAGTCGGCAGTGCACTTCAAAAAACCATTGAAATTGACGTTGGTTAGCCTCAAAAGGTAAGGTTTTGAAACCGAGGCACGTCTGTAAAAGAGAATTTACATCACACGCAACAATGACCGCCATTTTCCATTCCAGAATAGTCTGAATCGGGAGTACAGTCCACTGCAGTTATCCTTCATTCGAATTCAAATTCAAAACTCTTTATTCAACTTAGCATTGTATGCATCACTTATTGACGTCATAAATTTACTTAAAACGTAAGTCTACTGTCGACTCCCAAAGCGTAGGTGAAGAAGAAGTGGCGCAATAACTCCACCGCAGCGTCAATTGACAAATGTGGACAAATGTGCTTCCCTTTGCTTGAATGGAAGCGGGTGCCTAGTTAAATATTTACATAAAATGCCTAACTAATCAAATATATAATCCCATACTTATATACTTCCCATACAACAACATTCATTCAAGCAAATCATGAAATAACAAATTTAAGGCATGTAAATTTGTTATTTCATGATTTTGAATATCAAGGAAGTCGGGTGCAATTTTGTTGGAAAAAATATCTAACTAACCCCAAATAGTCTAAATCGTGAGTACAGTCGAATGCAGTTATATTGCACGGGATTGCAGGTATGTACAGTCAAAAGCACATAAACTTAGCCTAAGTTTATGTGCTTTTGACTGTACATTTCATGGAAATTCAGGGTTGGGATTCAATTCATAAATTTCTTTCATTCCGTGGCCAGTTGGGCGCTAACAGGGCACAGTTCCCGTACGCAAATTGTTTTTACTTTTTCTTTTAAAATTAAATTGGCTGCATAGTTGTGAGCAGCACCGAATTTAGACTTCGGCGGCCCATAGACAGAGCTTGTGGTGGAGGCACTCAAATCGTTGTGGTTAACTGTTGATAGTTTCTATTAAGGTCAAGTTATTGAAGAAAGCAACTGAATAAGTTGGCTAACATAAAATTTGTGCAAAATTAAACTAGAGGTACCTAAATTAGTTTTGGTCTGATTTTCACATTTCTCGCTCGCTATCTCAATGGGAAAAGTCCTGTTTTTTAATGGTAAAAATGATGGTGATGATGATGATAAATAATCTAGAGGTATATGGAAAGTCATAAGCCACTTCACCACAATAGAACGAGGTCACGAGGTTAAACTTAACAGTCTTACTGCATCTTTGTAGGTTTTATCAAAATGTTTTCCTTCACTGGAAACAAGTGGTGTTTTATGAAGTTCTATGAGTAAGATTACTCATATGAGTAGAAGAATGAACCTGGGACCTTCCGATGACTGGAGAGCACCATGACCACTGAACCACTGATAACGAAGGGATACTTAAAAGGAATTTATATGCATTTAACGCGACTGTAGCTTAAACTACTGGAAAACAAGAGTAGCCATCTGTTCTAATTGCACTCTGCTTTATTGTTCACTTAACAGAAACTTACACTAGTAGAAGACCATTAGTATTAGTATATAGTTTCACAGGCGGTCAGAAGGGACATTTAGCAAACTTTTTCGATATGAATAGAACGTATAATATTTTCTTGACAATTTGTATCATAGTTTAGAATGAAATCGGAATGTTTTCACTCACGGCTGTGATGCTCAGAAAAATAAGATTCGGCTGTGATTTTAGGGGCCGCCTCATGCCTTCTTTGGGTATGCCGTTATTGCCTATAAACAAATACACATACTGTATTTAGTCATATATCCAACATTTTCAGCAGTCAGGGTTTTTAATCCATTAGTTGTATGGCATCGACGCGAGTTTATGGAGTGGACCTAAACTGTAAATTCCGAAAACCTTCTTCATTTTGCTTGTTTTAATATCTCAAAAATATATATTAGCAATTTCTAAGTAAAAGAATTTCCTTGCTATTTATACCGGCTGTACACAGTAGCAATTGGACGGTATGCAAACTACCAGCTCCTGAATATTTGCATTGTAAATGCCTATACCACCCCATGCTAGAGTGGCGGGGAAAAAACGCTACGTGGCATTCCGTACGTATAGACACCCATTGTTTCGCTTTATAGGAAGCCACTGAGGCATGTTACTGAAAACCTATGAAATTAATATTCACGGGTTTTTTTTTATAAGGTGAACTGTTCCTATAAATGGATTTGGAAAATTCTATATAATTACCTACCTAAGGTAATATCTATTTTATAAATTAATGAAAATTTTTCACAATGCATCTTATTATCAAAAATATATATATAACGACTTCGATTATTTAAAAAGTTAAGAATCCTAGGTATGTAATAAGGCTTTTTAATCCGAATTTTATTGGCATGAATTTAAATGCATTTTTTTTGGCATGTCACCTCTATGTGGAAATCAGTTCAGTGTAGGAAACTGATTTCCACAGTTTTTAAAGGCGTTGTTTAAGTCGATATACTAGCCTCAAAGACTTGTAACGTTTTGCTTAGAAAAGTAAGTTTACGAATATTCATGGAATGTTTTTATCATTTTGGCCCTATCTAGATTATTCTACTTGTATTTTAGACTAGCTTTTGCACGCGGCTTCTCCAGCGTTTGTTTCGTAGGTACGTCCGCGGTTAACTTATTTTTGCCAATATCTCGGGTTCTAAGCATCGTATCGCAATGAAACCTATACCAAATTTTAAGTTAGACTATCCGCTACATAATAGTTATTGTGTGATGCGCAAACAAACACACAGAAAAAAATTTAAAAAAATAGTTTCGGCTTCCATTAGTCCCATAAAGACCCACCATAATTACTTTTCTTTAATATATCTATGTACAGACATAGCTCCCTTACAGTTTTATTATATGTATAGATTTAAATACCTAGTCCCATACACTAGATATCTAAATACTATATTTAAAATATAAAATGAAACATGGCATACGTATAGTCAGACTATGAAAACTCATTCATCGTGTCACATCCGATTTTAACATAAAATTGAGTATTAGTAAGCTGCAGTAAAAAGTTATTACTACTTATTTTTATATCATTAGTTTATATGTTTCCGTGACTGAGTCTATATAACCCTTTTTAGAAATCACTGTTGTTTGAGAACTAATAAATATCACAAAGCTTTTTTCTAAATTTATGCAATCTCAAGACAATTAAAACACCTATATCTTATTAGACCCATGGCTGCTTATAAAAACAACATTATATAACTGTTATTATTCACATTCACGATCAGAATATGCAAATATTTACGTCGCATGAAAATATTTCGAACCTAATTGTGGTTTATTTCGCTTGAAAAACGCTTGGCATGCGATTATTATACGCGTGTGACGAACGAATAGCATAGTTTTAATTGCATACTATTTTTTTCCGTTTATATTGTTACGCTAATGGACTTTTCTATAAGTCTATAAGACTTGTCCTAAAATAAACTTGAATATCTTTGATCTTTAAACCTATTATTTCTCGTATACTAGCGCCATCTCACATTTTTTGCGAAAATTAAAATATATATTTACACACTACAAAAATAACTTTAATAGAAAGTATTATAGTTTAAGTTATAGGAAAAGAACAATACGTGATTTGATCAGGAACTAGCCTCGTGTGATAAATTAAAGCATACAACTTATTTTGTACAGTCACTACATCAAACTCCGCCAATTCAAAACTAATTCTCCGCTATTAGCTCTAGATAGAATATATGCAGGGTAACTTGGCATTAGTTGACATGCAGTTGATTGTACTTGACATCAGTATACCGCGGCGCGGGAAGGAAGTGGCAAAACATCGGGGCCGTACTACGAATAAATAATATTGTGGCAATTTGAGTTTTTACGCCGGCTCCACGATGTCATCGAACAGTTTCGAACAAAACTTTGACGGATTCGGTATACATTGCTGGTTTTAAATTGCGTCGAATAAAAGCACTCATACTAACTACGCAATGTGTGGAGCTGGCATTACGCTGAAACATTGTTCGTATGCTACTCGTACCACATGAGACGCATAGAGAGAAAGAGAGAGAGCTGATGAGAGAAATTCGCGAGCGAAACCGCGGGCAAAAGCTATAAATTAATAGACTAATTAAAGCTAAATTTAAATGAATATCTACATATATTGTGTTACATGATTAATACAATTTGTTTGCTTCGCGGTATGCGGTAGTGCAAATTGTTTTACGAAAATAAATTAACTTCAAAGTAAATACTTACCGCGGTATTAATATTATTAAAATCGGTAAAGTATTTCATTAAACGTTAATCATATTGCGATGAAAATAATAATTTGTTAATGAAATACCCTGCATGCCCGGTAGCCGAATGGAATTCGCAATAGCTATTTATTTTAATTCAGAATTAATTTCGAAAATTCAAATTACCCATATATTGAGAAAAATATCTGTATACCTGAACAATTTTCACCTGATATACACGAACTATAGAATCAAAGTAGATCTTGGAAATTTCACGTAAAGGTATGTTTGTCCTCGTAAAATTAGCCAATCATAAATGAATCATCTTTAACTATAGTAACTACTTGCATTTTTTAGATAACATAAAAAATAACGATTGTTCTACGAGTTTTGACATATTGCACAGTAATGTCAAAGTCATGTCGAAGTCAAACCAAATTCCAAAAATAGACATACTAGACTAAATAGAAATAGACCTTGACTGGCGGACCCACTTATTCGCGTCTTTCGAGATATAGTATTTCTCAAAACGATTATAAAATACTGGCATTTCGGAACGAAACTGTGTTCTGCTGAGAAGAAATGCCGAAAAAAACTCATTTAAACATATGTTATTTATAAGAATGCTTTATTATGGATTTTTCAAACATTTTTCGTTTTTTCTTAGAGCTAGAATGTACGTGTATTTGTATTTATATTTATAAAACAAACCATGTATAAAATATATGATAAAATAATATGTCACGTGACAATATGTTCGTGTCTGGCTGGCGCCAGAACAAACCAAAAACATAATGAAACACAACATTACAGCAAATTAAAACGGACAACGGTTTATAAATTTGTTCGTGCAGGGTTGTCATTGTTAACAACACGTTGGTAGTAGCTACACATATATAGTTATTTTTGAAGTGAAAACTTCTTTAGCGGCGTTGTGCAATTTTTGTGATGGGAAAAAAATATTTAACTAGCGTCAGGACACGTGACCCTGATCGAAAATTCGTAAGATGTCAAAAGTGCACAACGTTAATATTTAAGTTTTCACTTCTGCCGGAGTGCAACACGTTTTTTTATTCGAATTTGTTCTTAACATAATAACCTATCCTTTTAAGTTTATTCTGGTATTATTGAACTGTGAACTGTGTCTACCCATATGAAGTAGATTTTATAGGTTAAATAAGTAAAAAAATACATCTGCGAAATCCGAAGGTCCCTTTTAGTTGGATAGAGGGTTTAGAATAATAAATATATAATAATAGTTTAGATTTGTCATCCGCCGTTGAGCGAGCCCAGAGGGGAAGATAAGTAACTGGCAACATTTATTGTTATTCTTTGACTCCTTGACGAACGAAGACGATAATAGAAAAAAACGGATGGTACTTTAGAAAGACGGATCGTTTTATTTAAAATTCAGAAATATTTATGTTTTTATTTTATTTTCCATTTGTTGGCAACCCTGCCAACAAAAGCTCTTGCTACCGCAGAGTTGTAGTATACGCGACCGCGCTCGTGTCACGTAATGCGATGCGCGGCCTTTATCCCAGTACTAAACACATCCGGAATATTCGATCAGTGAGTATGGATCAATGTAAATGTATGTGTTAATAATTGAAATGGGAAAACGGATTTGCCGTTCAAAAACAATGGATTAAATGCACCTTTGAATGCATACCTGGGTTTTTTAGTGCTTCCTAGAGCGTTACGACCGTCGCGGCCGCACAAATATCAGTGGGCGAAGTGCGGGTTAACATTTCACTTCCCACCATCGAATCGATTCGAAATGAGACACAGCGAACCAATCACAATGCACCATTGTGACGAAACGACAACCAAACTGCAATGTCATTAGTGCGCTGCGTCTCACTTCGAATCGATTGGATAGTGAGAAGTGAAATGCTAACCCGCGCTAACCCCTCTGCTCTAAGAACGACCTAACTACCTTACTCTCATCTGAGCGTGTTCTCGATCTTCAGCCGGAGTCCAGCCAGCTTTCACACTCATACTCAATTGTTAGACCAGCGACGTAACGTTCAAGATTTAATTACGGATAAGCAAACGTCGGGACAGGTAAAACTAAATAAAAGCTTGTAAAAATGATAACCTTTTTCTTGTAAATACTTATACCCGGAAATTTCAATAAATCAATCCATTTCCTTAGTTATCAACCTTGAAAAGTTAATATAAGTATTCGAAAAACATATTAACAGGAATAAGTATATACGAACAACCAAACTTCGTAACAAACTTTCATACAAAACTGTACTTATCTCGGTTTTTGCGTAAGTATCTTTCGTATCAGTTCTAGAAACTTTTCTAATATGAATTTAAATTTTTATGGAAATATGAGAAAACACACCAACCCCAGCCGGCAACCGGAGATTTACAAATAATATCTGCCAAGCGTGAGTCGGCTTTGGGTTCATGTAATTTCATTTATAACGAGTGTGCTATTGCTAATACTGGTATCAGATTTTATTCAAGTCGTGTAAAGGCATTTGACATAACGTTTACGACTACCTACCGCCATCTAGTGGCAAGTAGTTCTTAGGTAATATGCATTTATAATTTGTGAAAATACAATCCTTTATCAATTGTGTGTCGTAACACAAAACCATTATTTAAATCTAGTACATAGATACCTCTCCACAAAAATAGAAATAAAAATTCAAAAGAAAAAGAAAGAAAAAAGGAATTACATGGGTGGATCCTGAGTTCTGACTGATTGAGATATCATTTTGACATTTGGAAAAAAAAATGTTCAGGTTACGATTCTAGTGTTCTGAGTTTTCAAGTGCGAAGTGCCTATTTATGTGAAGTGTACTGATAAGTGTCAAGCTACAAAGTGCTACGTCGTCACAACGGAGCGCGACTGAGCAATGGGGCATGACTCTAGGTGAACTAATACCAGTTTTTGTTTGTACATTCATTCCATTCTAAGAAGATGTCATGCCTAAGTTGGTAAATTCACAATCCTTCACCTTATATATTGTAAAAAAGTCCGTGTCGTGTGAAGGCGATAAACTCAAAACATATTTTCTACGGTTTTCACCAATAGATAGTGTGATTCCTGACGGTTTAGGGTGTATAATTTAATATAATTTTACCCAAGCAAAGTCGGGACGGTAAATATAGTAAGACATACTGGTGCCAGCTGAAAATCAGCGCTATGTTTTTCTGAGGACGAAGTGCGGGTTTGTTTGTTCGCAGCGAACCAATCACATTGCGCCATTGTGACGCAACGACAACCACACACAATGTGATTGGTTCGCTGCGTCTCACTTCGAATCGATTCTATGGCGAGAAGTGAAATGCCAATCCGCACTAAACCCTCTGGTCGTCTTTGCGACAAATATACTTACTGTATTGTTAATTTTATGTAATTTTTTTGTTGAATAAACATATATTCTTTCTTTCTTTTTATATTTTATCATAAAGGCATATCTGAAAACTATTGTATTAATTTTGCCCACGTACTCGAGTATTTCCATAGATAAACCTGTGAATAGAGACCTAAATAAATAAATTCAGTTTTGGATTTGGAGGTGACATGTTCTGATAAGGTGTGATGTGGGTCATGTGTGTTCAGTAATATGAACTGTTATTATATATACTTATTTTTGGAGGAGGATAATTTTATATACAAAAGCTTCGTATGGAACACAGTATTTGAAAACCCCTTCCTAAAGATGGCTTTCGTTTCACATTACTTTTATAAAAGCGGTGGTGGACAATCGAAAGTGTATGTGAATCGTGATTGAAGGTTCGAATCCTACTCGTGCCACATGAGTTCTATACCAATCTGACTCATGTATAGTAGTTTTTATAGACCACCACTTGCTTTCGGTGAAGGAAAACATCGCATCGTGAGAAACGTCAAGTGATTCCTGGGATATTTATTTTATTTCCTTATTTAGCTAAATATAACGGTATACAATATGTATCCTAGTACTGTATTTAGTAAGAAAAAATAGGTAATTACAATAATTTATTAGAAAACTATTTAAACACAATATTAATACGTATCTTAAACATGTTGACTCACATTCGTCAAACTCACAAAACCGCACATGTATTTACTGATTATTTTTGTGAATGTCTACTTCAATTTACTATTTCGATCAATTGAATTCAATTAATTACTGTATAATTAGTACTATTTTTACATGCTGTTATTTAGTTTCACTTGTCCCGTTGTCTGTAATTAATTATTACAAGTTAGATTTATCTACTTCTAGTTGAGTTGAAATTTCCCACGTCGTTTCAGTTTTCATGACAATGCATTATTATGAGAAGCATGACCTGATGGTGCAGCCCGGATCGGCTCCACACTAGGGAACTCCTCAAACGTTTACAAATTCAAATTCAATTAAATAGTTATTTTTCACAAGCTACAAACTACTACCTCTAGCACGGACATGGGTTTTTTGTCAAGCTTTAAATGCCATAAGATCTCCCTGACGATACATAATACAAGTTAATAATACAAGTAGATAATACAAGTTAGTGGAAAAAATGATGTTTTTTTGTAAAATCTTTCTATCTAGATTTAAAGTTATCTGTGTCCTTGGAACATGCACAATTAGCGCTCAACGCCACCTAGCGAGCATCAGTTTTTAATTAACTCAAAGAAGCGATGTGTCGAGTCTGCGGCAAGTTTTAATGAAATTTACAACAACAACAAAATATCAAGCTAACGTGCGGTGCAACTTGTAACTATATCAACTTAGTTGCTACTTTCGTTCAGATAGTTGCAATTGCAAGCGATTTTAGGTATCTTAGAAAAGTGTTACTTAGTTTATATCTATGGTAAATAGATATATTTCTATTGATTTATCATTAGATGTATGTACGTTATATGACTAGATAAAAAAATGTCGTCAAGGATGATATGCGTGCCAATGGTCCGATAAGCGGGATTAGGACGACCGTGCGAAATGGAGACTGGGCTCCGACACTCAACGACTGAAGAAGTAACCGGGAAAACGCGCAGATGAGAGAGAGAGGGTTAAAAACCAATGATATACAACATGATTTTCATGATCTATTTAAGAAGCCACACAGACAACTTTACTGTAAGATTAGTACGGAAATGTAATGAGACAAGCAAACAATACGTGTTGAAGTAAATAAATAAATAAATAAATAAATAAATAAATATATATATATATATATATATATATATATATATATATATATATATATATATATATATATATATATATATATATATAAATGTAAAATTGAGTTTGTTTCTGTTACAGCTTGCTTTACTAACTCAATAAATATTTTTAATCCTAGAAATATAACTTTTCCAGTAGGAAATTCACGCGGACGAAAACGCAGATAAAGGCTAGTTTTTATTACAAATTCCAGTTTCGTGTACATATATTAGGAATCATACATTTCTTTGTCCTCCCTAAGGCATACAAAAACAAATCGAGGTGAAAACGATCCATAGTGATTTTAGCCGGAAAACGATATCATACATAATATTTCGTTTCGGGAAATTGGAAGTGTTAGTAATGGATATATTATTCATGGCTAGGTGACACAAATGAAGAGAGAACAGAAGTGACTCGGCAGCTTAGTTGCTATAGTTCTCATAGAAAAACGGCTGATATGTTTTATACTTTAGTCCATTCATATTTATTTATGGTCTGAAAACTAGGGATACCGTCGATCGTGTGAAGTGGATACAAAAATGTAGAAAAGCGGACACTGGGCTCCGACGCTCAACGGCATAGGAAGAGAAGAGAGACATAGAGATACATTTATTTGTCCTTATAATGTACCTTTAAATATTTATGACTCTGGGATTTTTTCTCGTAACAATTTTAGGATTTAAAATATCCTATTATTTCAGGTAATATTCTATGCATAAACCAAATAACCAAATTGTACCTTAATCCATTTAGTCGCTTTTATAATTTTAGTAAGAAGACTAATGACTATAAGGATTAGGAAGGTGAGTGGTTAGTATTTAGCGGTTTAAACGTTATTTATAGGATCTACATAGATATCTGTGATATATTTTGATAAAATATTCTTCGAGTTAATATGCTAATGAAGAAAATTACGAATGCTTCTTCTGTATACTTGCTCTTTATGCTTACAATGTGTCGTGACACCAGCATCATTCATTTCTCATTATTTTTGTTTGTATTTTTGTATTGTTGTTTGGTAGTGTATGTAATTATTTTTAGTAATTTCATGTATTTGCTAAAAATTAACGTAGGAATTTCGATTATATAACAGGGAAAGGAAAAGGGAAGGGACATAAAAGGGAAAGGTCAATTACCTTAATCAGCCATAAATTAGTATTTTATGGATATGGATGGATAGTTTTCAGCTTTCAGCGAACGCTCGGCACCGCCCCGCGGGCCCGTGGGCCCTTCAGGCATCTTCAGCAATACACCGCTCTGGCCATTTTTGCGTGCAACGCCCAAACTCGAGGTTTCGTTCCCACCTGGGAGCCCTTCGCGCTGTTACTGTTTCGGCTGTACGGTCTTTGCGACTGTCGCCATATTTCCTCGGGTTAAGCAGTAAATGTCGACGTAACCAATTGCAAGTAGGATTCGATAAAAATAAATGCAAGTTTTCATGTTATATTAAATTAATTTTCAATATTTTTAGACACGATATTCATAATTACTTACTTCTTTTTAGATCCGTCCGAACAATTTTGCTTAAAATTGTTACATTTTTTACTTAAAATTGAAGCTGATACATTTATTTTATTTCTTCTTTTCTTTCATTTTCATTTATTCCTTTCACTTTAATAAGAGTGAGACAGAAGTTCCCAGTTTAGGTTTTTGTAAACGTTGGAATCGTTCTTGATTGTATAGTAAGTATTGATTGATATAACAAAAATAAAAACTGAATACTTGCAATGTTAAAAAACAATATGTATTTTAGCCGTTTGGGGTTAAGGCATTGGAGCTGCCACCTCCTAAAAAATTTAAAAGGTGACTGATGGCCTGGTATATATATATATATATAGGCCAGAGAATCAGCATTGCTATACAACGTGGTAATGCTGCCAGCCTTCTAGGCACATTACCTCAAGGTAATCTATTGCCGGGACCGGCATTTTTATACATATTTAATTTATAAGTTTTTAGTATACCTATTAATTCAGTGTAAATTTTATTTTTATAAATACATTACAATAGTTATATTTCAATTTATATATACATATATATATATATATATATATATATATATATATAATTTGAAATATAATATATATATATATATATTGTGTGTATTTCTAGCTATATTATTCCTTGAACTCAAATATATATCAGCAAAATAACAAAGACAGCTCATAAATACAACAATACTCATTCCCGCACCTTCCCAATCGACCCAGACCACTTCCATTTTTCAACAAGCCGAATCTTCGACCAATATCTAGTTTACAGAATTCATAATAAAAAAGACCAATAGAAGTAACATTTGCTGTTATTTATATGAAAACTCGCGGCTCGTCCTAGATTCGCTCAGGTAAAATCATCACAAAATCTTATAGGCTAATTTTATAAGCATACATGCGAACGAGACAGACAGCGAGAAGCGACTTTGTTTTTTACTATGTAGTGATAGTAACCGACGATTTCACGCTTTATGAAGTGTACAATGTAGTACAGTCGACCTCATATCACGTTATCCTGCACCTGCATATCACTTTATGCTGCGGTAATAGGGGTGAATTTGCAATGAATAAAAAAACAATATTTCGATTTGAGCTTCAGACCTAAGCTGCTAATCATAATATGCCAGGCAACGATAAAATAACTTTTTTACGACACTTCTACTTAGCCTATCTCTCTCATCCTCGCAACCCCGTTGAATATGAGATTGTGACTCCGTAAAGCCCGTTGTCATCTTCAAAAAGTACGCTAAAAGTATTATGTTAAGTTTCGGCCTTAGTTTCGGCCGGCCACCCGCCTGTCGTTCCTCTTTGGGGACACCAATGTTGCCAAAGCTATTGCATCCCTACGCCGCGTACGACAACCACTTCTATTCAGCTTATAATATTCTAAATTCCGTGTAACTAGCAGTTCGGTAGTTCCACCTTCCCGGGCGTTTTTAGTTCCGACTTTGATTGGGGACGTTTTCATATGGACTTGAAGTGATCTCCAAATATGGGCGACCGAATTTTCCAATATAAGCCGCCATATTGGCTAGGGTTCTGCCTCTAGAGGGTGTAAGTCTACTTTTATTACGTTCGTGCAAACACCAAAAAAAAATCATATTTCAAAGTGAACTTTGAACTCCACGGTGAAAAAAATATTAGTAACAAGTTAATTTTGCAATATATATATAGTTATTTTAAAATGCTACTAATATTATAAATGCGAAAGTTTGTAAGGATGTATGTATGTATGTTACTCTTTCACGCAAAATCTACTGAACCGATTGTTCTTAAATTTGGTACACGGTTAGAATATAACCTGGAATAACATATAGGGTACCTTTTATTCCGAAAATCCCACGGAAGCGAAGCCCCGGGTCGCAGCTAGTGTTATATATGTATGCATATCGCACGACGACAAAATGCATTTAGAGAAATAGGGAAGAAATTAGGTCGCAGGTTTGTTTCTATTTTATATATTTTTTTTATAGTATAGTAGGCAAACGAGCAACACCGGCAACCCGTTACGGTTCACAGATGCGTTGCCGACTATTCACATAATATTATTCACTATAATTACTATTCATATAACACATAATGTATTAGGCGTATAGCAATATAATGTTGTTGTTTTGTAAATTGATGTTTTGAGTGGCTAAAAATTTTGAACGTCTCATGTCCATCCTCTTTGGGATTGCTATTGTCGCAGCTGCCAAGGCCCTTAGTTACCTCGGACGAAATTGATCGAATATTATGAAGTGGCCATATTGTGTTGCAACGACAACCACACCGCAATGTGATTGGTTCGCTGCGTCTCACTTCGAATCGACTCGATAGTGAGAAGTGAAATGCAAACCCGCCCTCTGTTCAAGGTTCTATATAGGGCTGTACATAAAAACTATTACTATTATAATATATATTCGTACTGTTCTAAATATCTATCTTTTTGTTACTTACTAGCCGCTCGCTCCGGCATTGCTCGGGTAAATCCATAATAAAAATAGCCTATGTCACTCCCTGAAGGTTTCGCCTATCTCGGTGGCAAGTTTTATCAACATCCGCCCAGTAGTTTTTGTGTTTATTCATTACAAACAAGAAAACAAAACTACAAATCTTTTATCTTAATAATATTAGAATGGAACTGTGGATTTAGTTTAAATTCTTCATATAGCGGCCATTTGAGCCCATACTACATCCATAGGGTGATTTAATTAACGATTATCAAGCAGTCCTGAATACGACCCGTGTATGCTCACTTTTTATTGTCACTCTAGTTAGAAAAGCCGTTTCGTAATCTAAAGCCCTGGACACACTGTGCAAATATTGAATTGCTTGTAAATATAAAAACAAATGTTCATACTCACTATTAAATTTCGTTTTGTATTTAAACTTTTCTCAAGTCGTGATTAAAACTTACTTTTTCTTGAATGATATTTATTTATTTTACTAAAAACTTGCTCCCAACAGTGGCCATTTAAAAAATACAAAGACACATATGAGTGGCAGGATGTACAGGCTTTTGTCCAGCACATAATTTTACACATAAATAACCAATATTATATAAGAAAAAATATATGTTCTGTTGTATATACCTTGAAACATTGACATTAAACGACGCGTCAATTTTTAATAAGAAAATACTGTTTTAATTATAACACTAACGCAAAAATTACAAAAGGAATAGTCATGTCAACCCCGGTCATTTATACTTTTTTCCAATTCTTTTTTCTAAACTAATTCTTCCTTTCGTTTGTTTTATTGCTTCTTTTGTCTTTTGTGTTTGCAACTATGTCTTTTCCTGTCCGTTGACTGGGATAGATCCCTTCATGGGATAAGTCCGCCTTTATTACTTTTTTCTGTTTCTTGCGTCATTGTGTTTTCTTATGCAATAAAGTTATTTCCAACAAACAAATCCTTATTTCTGCATTATAATTGTATGACCGCACTTTGTAACTCATTGTGTACCCAACTTTAGTACCAATTACTGTACTTTTTACACATAGCTAATAAAGTTTTATTTTAAAGTGGTCGCTGTAAATACGCTCGAGGCATTTGCTATCGGAGTCCACCACTACAGGCCGGAAGAGCTGATAAACCTTTAATTAGGCATTAAAATGAAGTAATGCCATTAGCAAAATTAGCGCAGTATGGAATAAAATAGCGACGTAGAAATTTTTAATCATATATAATATAAAATTTCTATAAAATATAAAATTCTGATTCATAAAAAGAAAAATCATACTTCAAACTACAGTATGTTTTGTAACTTTATAATAACAACACCACTCCCAGTGAGGGTTGATGTCAGGCTGGCGTAAAATCACAGCCTTCAAAATTTAAAGATTTACTTTTTACGCTGACCTTGGGTTACGGGGCATCACAGCCGATAATTCTGGAACACACGTGCTATAGAGAGATCGTGTAATTAAATACATGTTTTGGGGCGAATTACTCAGCTTAGCACTACAAGATAGGGTAAACTTTGAAGATTTATTATCTCGCTCTTATCTGAGCGTATTCCCGGTTACTTCCTTAGCCGTTGAGCGTCGAAGCCCAGGGTCCGCTATTATTAAGATTTATTAACATCTGCGCATGTCTTAAATTTGTGTGAAAATATTTGATCGTTACGAGTATATCGTAACGTCACTATAATTTATAATCCGAATAATTTAAAATGGCGGCTCCGAACACTCGCAGTTAAGTTCAAAGTTGCTTTTCTAAATAATAAATAACATGTAAAATTTTAGATAAAATCACATGTGACACAGATACATTTATAACAAACCTATAATTTGGTTTACTCCATGTTTATTTCAAGTCTATGGTCTGTTTCGTGGAAACATAAACAAGGTAGAAGTTTATATGATTGAGATATTTTTTTATGTCACAGATAAATTCTTATCTGCGGAGAGTTAACGTTCTGTACGGCTTCCAAAATAGGTTTTACTAGCGCTCGCTTCCGTCATAATATGAGTTAATGGATGAGAAAATATCTACTTATTTATTTTAGTTATTATTTGCCTATATGGTCACATATATATTGATACTAGCAGCGCAGGCCCAGGGCTTCGCTCTCATGGGAATTTCTGCATCAAGTACCCGGTTATTCCAGGTTCTATTCTACCCGTGTACCAAATTTCATAATAATCCATCCAGTACATTTTACGTGAAAGAGTAACAAATTACACACATACCTCCTCACAAACTTTCGCATTTATAATATACTAATATTAGGATATAAAATACTCGAAATAAACCAGTTTCAGTATTGTAGAGTATCTGAAAAGGTCTAAAAAGTGTCTGAAAGGCCTGTTTGCATTTTGATTAGTGCTATTTAAACGTATTTAGAGTCATGTCCGTCGCTCACATGTAACAAGGTGAGGTGAGGAGGAAGGGACGCGAGAGGGGCCTACTAGTGAAATGGAACAGATTTCATCACACTGACCGCTTAAAACTTGCAGCACCAAAATGTACACACGTAGCGTTGAGTCTACGACTCTTGCTACGACACTCGCAAGTTGTAGCCATTCGTAGGCGTACTGCTACGAATGCCACGATTGTACTATATGAATTCATTTGTTATACAAAAATAAAAGCTCTTATACAAACTACGCAATATTCGAGTCGACACCTGTCGGAGTTCGGTGATAGTGATAGTGAATTGAACAGATACTATTGCTGGCTACAGCCAGCAATAGAATCGGTTCAGTTAAACCGATTATTAAAATGTATAGGACACATGTCAAGCGATTTTTTTGGAGGCTGCTCGCTTGTATAATATTAGAAATTTTACATTGTTTTTTCCCAATTGAGAAATTGATGAAATTAACCTCCATGGTTACCTCCGTCCTCATAGTTTCAAAAGCCATTTATCTTTTAATCCTTATTTTGGCGCGTAAATTTTACTGAGGCGCAAACGAGTGCGTAAACCTAGCAAGATAACGGTTTCGGCGGCCAGTTTACGCGGTCATAAAGTGTTAAATGTTTTATTCATATCTCGGAAGCCAAATACAAAGTGTTGAATTGATACTGCAACAAAATTTCTTTTCATGTAAGCATCCGTTTGGGTTAAAGAATCCTACAGGAGCTAAGTCTAGCGACGCAATGATTGCAGTGAGTGTCTTTTTTAAATCAAAAATGCAGTGGTTAAGATGCAAATTCAGTGGTTCGATTCATACTCATATGTCATGTATATAAGTTTTATAGACACTTGTTTCCGGTGAGGAAATCTACACAGTACTTACCTGTTTTGGTCACTAGTGTGTATGTGACTACTTGTCATCTCATCTGATAGTTTAATCTTTAAAAGTTAAACTTAAATTACTGGAAGACCGGAATACCGAGTCTTCGCTATGTGTTTACGAACAGTCTTTTTTCATAAAGATAATTATCCCGCTGTTAAACTGCTATAGTATAACGCAAATAATTTAGAATGGTAGATTTAATATCTGCGAGCATTCATAACAGTCATTCTGATTACAATTCGGCGGCTTAATAGCCAGTTATTTTTTATGAATAGGATATGAACGCTTTTGATAATTCAAAACCCGCGTTAACAAACAAAGATATCAAGAGTTACCGCTCCAGAGCTATTAAAATGCTGAACAAAACGAGAGAGGACGATTACGATTCCTAGCGATACATACTATTATATAATCTTGAGAGTACACAGAACATAGGAAATTAGAATAGCGATGGTAGGTATATGTTTTTGTTTTTTTCTTTGTGGTAATTTTGCTATGTTTACGTTGAAAAGACGATGCGTGTAGACAGAATTCGGCCCAGACTTCAGTTAGGATTCCCGACACAGTTAGGTTAGCAATAAAAAAACTAACAAATTCCTTAACTAGTAACTCCAATTTGTGTCGGGTTAAGTAAATGATTTATTTTGATAGCATGGTAGTGAACCAGGCCGTTATCTATGACGTAATTTCTAAAATATATTAAAAATTAGGGTTCATAAACTCATACCGCTATATTCAGGCGCTAAGGTATACATAATTTAAATAATTGAAGATGAGACTATTCTTGATTGTGAGAATTCAATGAAGCTATTCTAAATTTCTAGACATTCGAATTGTACTATTACGAATAAGATCATCATCACCATATAATTTAAGAGCGAGGCTCTTGTCGGTGGTGGTTGTGGCTTGTGATTCCGTTCTAGAATATGACCACTCCATATCCTCCCGTGGATGTAGTACGAGGCGACTAAGGGACAGCCTAGGCAGCTGCCTGATATCAACTTCCTCAGGTTGATATCAGATTTTCTACGCTGACACCGGGAGCTTTCTTCGCAGCTTCACAACCCCGAAAGCATCCGGGAACATGCAGAGATGAGAGTGAGAAAAGCATTAAGACGACAGCAAAACAAATCTGTTAACTATTATTGTTATTGCAAGTGTTATGAGAAAAGTATTTTTCTCATAACATATTTCTCAATAATGTCGCTTCTAATATATTTAATCTGTGCTTTCGTTATTAAAGAACTGGAGAGTCGTCGTAAAAATCTCCGTTGAGTTATGTTTAATTTCCTCCGAGGCTGCGATTGTAATAACGTCTTCTGAACTGTGTATAATCTACTAGACACAGGTAAATTTTTAGTCATTGTAACGGACGCTCTAGTTTGAATTAGATATGATATTATAAAAATAAATTAAAATCACGTTTACATATTATTATCATACTCTTTAGATCAAATGAAACATGTTCAAAAATATTTTCAGTGCCATTTAAGTACAAATTGCATCTACATCAATTATAATAAAGTGTAAAAAATTTTTGTTATATGAGTAATGTAGATAAATTTGTCACTCTGTCTTTTTTGTGTCTGTCTGTCTGTGTCTATCATATTACGTCTACAATACAAAATAAATTTAAAAAATTTTAAGTAGGTAGATCGTACAAAGTATTCACAAAATACCTACAATACTTTTGAGGCCGCTCTGGCCACGTGGTCGACTTTCTTTAAAAACTACACATTGGACGAGCAGACAAGAGAGAAATATGTACCTACATACTTCTATATCATCTTATTGCACCTGTTTTTCACAAATAAATTATTGGTCATCTCTGCTTATTCCCGGTTGCATTAGGGATTGTGAAGCTGTTCACAACTGTGTAAAAAGAAACGTATAATTTAGAAGATTCGGCTGTGATTTTACAAGTGGCCGTCTGCCTGTAGTCAACCCTTCTTGGGATATAAATTTTCACAAATATTTTTTTTACTGTTTGAAAGAACTTATGTTTTCGTTGCTTAATAAAGTATTACCAAACTCTTACCCAGAAAACAAATAGTACCTAAACATATATCGTTACTACATATCTCATCTCACTTTCCCTAATGATCAATATCAGTGGGAGCTCTCACCTCCGTCGCTGTGTCAATATAATATTCAAGTTGATATGCATAATGCACTTTGCAATGCATTACTCAGCTTTGAGAGTGAATTACGGAAACTACGCATACCCAAAATATCGAATTAAAAGTATACCTAAGTGACTACAAAATTAAATTTTTAAGTACGTTCTATTGGGTGTGGAAAAATTGAATTGTGCTAAAACTGAACAATATTTTTTTCTTATAATGTATACATTTATTCGAGAATTTGACTATTATTTTTATTTAAGGCCACGAGTAAAATGTCTTATGCAATTTGTGAAGGTTAAAAATCAATTTTATTCCAAGCGCGAGGAAATTTCGAGAAAATTAGTAGTAAAGTTTTGCAATTTTCTTTTTGTTCCAAGGTTTGACTGGTAGAGAATGCCTTTAGGCAAAAACAAAATAAAGTACTCTCCTACACTCCCCAAGGAACGAATACGAAAACCGTTACGAGAATCACTTTTAGAAGTGTTAATATTAACATGAAACTTCGCTTATAGGATCTACTCTAGGTACCTATAATGTTTAACACTTATATGTATTGTACACCTCGAGGTCTAATGTTATTTAAAAAAAAAAACATTGTAAATAAAATACGTTTGACTTGTATCTCAAACTTAAAGTCACTTAGACAAAATTACGTACTTTGCGTCTTTTCTATCACCGCACAGCCCAATGTATGCCCGCGGATTCGCCCGCGTTAATTTCCCACGGGAACAATAACTTTTCCGGGATGAACGGTATATGTACTTCTCCATACTTCAAAGTACATGTATGCAAAATTTCAAGAAGTTTGGTTGCATTGATATAACGTGAAGATGTAACAAACAAACTTACTTTCGCATTTATAATATTAGTTGGGATATATTGGGCTGTGCGTCGATATGCCAGTAAGTAATCATTCAGTGTCTTTTTTTACATATATATATATAATATATAGATTGATTATTTAATAAGTTATTTACATTACATTTTTAATTAGCGGTACAATATTCTACAAGTGATGTACTACGGAACAACTATGAAGTTCATTTATAAACGCTGCAATTGAATTTAATTTCTGCCTCGTTCTAAGTTGGAGAAGTTTTTTCAACATTTTACTCAATTACACTGTATTGCAAGTTGCTTGTTTCTTTTGCCACTATCAGTATTACCAACAATGAGGTGGGTGCAGATCATAGAAATAGGGGCGATGTAACATTTTCGTTATTATGATAAGTCTTAAAAATTAATGCATATATTTTCTATGACGTCACCAATAAAAAAAACAGATCATCCGTTTAAAATAGTAATATTTTGAACGGATGATCTGTATAATTAGGGAATTTTTCAGGAATAGGATCTATATATTTGTCTTGAGTCACTTTTTTATATTTTTTATATTTAACGTTTAAGTGATTGTTGTGCAAAGATCTTCCTAGTCCTAGAGGACTGTAGACTGTAGACCTGTAGACAGGACAGTCACATTTAATTTTATCACAATTATGTTCAAACACTCACTTAATACGTTCACTATCAATGGATTCGATCACATCACAGAATAACCCACCTTACTAGCATCTGAACAAATGAATGTTATATTTGATACATATACAGAATCAAGTCTTTATCCCTTAGGGGGTTAATAGAGCCAGAATTTAGGAAACTCTTATGTATGATGGGCAATGGGCATATTGGTTAAAATGTTATTGTAAATCTTAAATCTAATGTTATTGTAAATCGTAAACAACTAGACACTTCATATTTTACTTTTTCCGTAATCTGTAACGATTCAGTTAGTGGGCGGAAGCTGCTGTTCAACTTTTTACATATTTTTTGAACGCCAGTGTACGCCAGCTAGTAATTGCATTTTTTTTATCTCATTTAATACATTATCTGTATTGTCTCAACTTTGAGAAAATATGATAAAAATTTGTTGTATGAAAAAGTAGGTTAATTTTTTTAAACGAATCGTAATGTAATTATTGTTTTCCGTATTATTCCGAAGGTAGCAAAGGAATTCATTAACAACAAAATATGTATAATTACATATAATTAAAAGAGGAGGCCTTTGCTCAGTAGTGGGCTAAGGCAGTGGGACACATAACAGGTAACATAAAAAAATGTAGTACCTACTATCTATATAGTAATGAAGTGCCGCAAAAATGATGGGAAATAATTTTATTCTATAGCACTTTTAACATGGAAAAATAGTCCCTCTGACACGAGATTACATCAATTCAATTTATTTGTCACAAATGAATTTAAAACATAACTTTCCCCCGAAAAGTATGAACGTCAAAAATGTATTTTCGCGGACAGAATTAATTTTGTAACAATGTCACTAGGGTTGTTATAAACAAGGCAGTTGTTATAAGTCAAATCAGATAGTTTTTCCAAATGTGAAACCAAGAAATATGAATATATGCTTGTATGACATTTTGAACAGGTGCGTCACATTTCTTGGAGCCAAATGCGTTCTAATACTCTAGATTGAGAACTTATTTCTATATTTTCGAGTGTGTTAATTGCTGACATCTGTGTCAAATTTTATTTAAATCGCTGACTTTTACGACTACCTACCGCGTCTAGTGGCAAGTAATCGCATATAAATTAGTGAACTTAAATTGATTGAGAAATCTAAAATATTAAATCATACAAATAACAACATTGATGGATTAAATTGACGTTTAATTATCGTGTTTTATTAAATGTATGCATTTATAAAATAAATTTTTACACCAGCAATTACAATACTATTGCGGTAATAGTCATACGAGAGATCTTTGTAATAAGGCCAAAAATACCTATAAGAAATAATTGTATTGTACAGTAATACATACACGCCCTCAAAATTGGGACAGGACGATAAATTTTTGCGAATGAGATCTTTACGTATTATGGAACGTGTACATATACGGGACGAGATCGCCAAATGCGCCAACAGTCCCGTTTAAACGGGACGTTTGGTAACCCTAAACATCAGTGATATTCATCAGGAACTAATGTCACTTCCATCAACGAATGCTGGCGTGCATTCCGCGTCCATTATTTGATTCTCCTCGCCTCGCACGTCAAAGGTGTCTGTAATTGTAAAGCGTGGGCTGTATATGCTAAATTAGGCTACTACTCAGTTAAAGCTATAAAAGAAGGAGAGCTAAAATATATACGGTTTCTTTTTGTATATACTTCTAAGTGTATACAGAGGGGTCTCTTTTTTCGCATAATTTATTTTATCCTACTTACCCTTCTTTGGCATAATAGGTCTAAGGTATAATAAATTTTAGGTGATTTGACTGACATGATTAACTTTTAGGTTAGGTTAAGTTAGTTATGCGTAAGAACTTTGTGCTTAAAAATCATTATGCCACAATACACGCTATATTACATTATGGCTTATTTTTTTATGCTCATAGATTTTTCACCTTTTTGGCTATACTCAACCTTCTAAAGAGGGTCATTCATATAATATTTTTTTTTTCCTTTTATGGCACATTACATAAATTACTCAACATATTAAAATGATAGCTTAACTTGCACTGGAAAACGAGAGTGCACTTTTTAAAACGTGCTCTTTTTCGACACAAAGCCATGTAGTGCGCAACTCTGTCCAATTAGCAACACGTCAAACCTACCGTAATGCTTCGTTTTAACGACAAATTAATTTTGTTTGTCCATAGATAACAATTTACTAAAATCGTTAGAGCAGAAGGAACGTTTTACGCCGAGAATATGTTTTGTTTCAATAAAATTATATGCACTTTTAATTCAAAATAATGACGCCGATTGGAATCTATTTGTTAACACTATCTATTCTATCGAAGCGGTAGTGGTCCAGTAGTCAAGACCGAAAGGTCCCAGGTTCGAATTCATCTTGTGCCACATAAGTACACATATCACCCTATTTAACCTGCGCAGAACAACGCAAAGTACCTATACCATTTTGCCTTAATTATGACAGCGCGCAGTTTAAACAACGTCAAAATTTACAGGTGCAACTCTCTCTTAGCTAATTAAATTAAATACGCACTTTAATATATTATAACTTTAAAAACTATTTTGCGACGTGTGGGCGGAAGACGTTTTGTCATTGAAATAAAGAATGAATGATACACTAATATAGATGCCTTGAGAGCTCCACATTTTTTCGCCTTTAGCAAAATTTTGTCGATCGAAATACCTTACTATAAAAGAATAGATTACAAGTCAAATCACCCCCAGCGTCGCTAATGTACGGAACCATAATCTATTTTAATCTCTTCGCTATCGTACAATGTGCTCGATGATTAAATTTGCTGTTAGGCTGTGATCTCAATGTGAGGAGTAAACTTCCGATCACAATTATTTTTATTCTGTTGCTAAAATAGCCGCCAACTTGGCGTTAGCGAAGAAATAGAGGCCGTTCGAGAACGAGATGTTCGGGCGATAAGAATTTGGAGAAATTACTCATAGAATAGAGATGAATGGCGAAGTAGAGGGGATGCCTTTGCCCAGCAGTAAAAAGAAGCATCCATCCATCTATTTTTTTTTATTAACAAAAGACATTGTATGAAGTTTTGACGTGCGACATCGTACGTCAGCAACGGAGCACGACTGAGCAATGTAGTGTTGCCCTTATGGGTAATCCGTTAGGATATATCTCAGAAAATGCTGACAAACCAAACCATGCTATTTATAAAAAAAACTAGCATTTGCTCGCGGCTTCGCCCGCGTGAATTACTCTGCGGAAGCGCAACAAACATGATATTTATACAAACTACCATAGTCATTCGGTGGATAATTTTTGAAACAAATGTAGCCTGTGTTTGAACCGGGGTCTTTAACTACCTGTAATACCAAATTTCATCAAAACGGTCCAACGGTTTAGCCGTGAAAGCGAACAGATATACATGCAGACAGACAGACTTTCGCATTTATAATATTCGTATGAATTCTAACGCTATTCTTTATGATAAACGTAGAACTTTATTTCCAAAACTACCTCCATATGAACGCAGTCTAATCTCACTAACCACAAGTATATGCCTATATTTATCAACGATAATTAGCAATGAATATATCCGTGAGTTAATTAGTTTTAGCCTATTTATGCGATTTGAATTAGTGATGTGTTTGATCAGATAATCGCAAAGTTCGCATATAGTTCACACGCCTATCGTAGGTTAATGTTAGTTACTTCTCCACGGTATTTGCATAGTTTAATCTTCTATGCAAGTCTGAAAGCGAATAAATACATAGATAGTGCCAGTTGCTTCTCCTCTCGCGCTGATTGTAACAGTCAATCAAGGGAAAAGGCTATAAGCTCGGATTCTCAGTCCCCATAGACGATGGGCTGGACTATTCACTGTTTCTACACAATTACATAGACAAGCTTACCATGCAGCTCTCTCAGAGCGTTTAGACCGCTGTGGTCGCGCTGTCATTGCAATTTTACAAATTTTAACAAAGACAAGAATTAGTTTTACTATCTGACTTTAAAATAATTAATCTGTAATGTGGTAATGTCAATTTTATGATTGATCGATTTTGGAAATGATTCCTTGCACAAGAAAATAAGCAGCGGTATAACCGCTCCGAGATCCACCCAGCTACAAGTACCGTATAATATCGCCTACGAGTTTCGTAACTCTTGGAAAATGCCCTTGGTAAGTCATAAAGGTATACTGGTATATTTATTAATCATCAATCAATACCTACGAATATTACATATGAGTATACGAGTAATATTCCACAGCTGACTGGCAGATAACGCACCGCCGCCGCTTGCCGAGACTACGGTGGTGGGCGGAAAGAGTTGAAAGATATGTAAGTTCCTTGAGGATTGTAGGGAACCAGTAAAATAGAAAATTTTCCGAAAATCCTACGGGAACGATCTTCCTTTTATAATATTAATTGGGATTGAGGTGCGGTTGCACAAACATTTTCCGCGTCACGCCACGAACTGGATATTTCTAGAATTGGAACTCAAAAGAAATTCTAACTAGCCAGTACCAAGTTAATTAAATATAAAACCGGGCTTTGTTTAGCTGGCACTAACCGCAAGCCGTCAGTTCTTCACCAGCCGACTTGGCAGTGAATTAAATTTCATAAAAAGGTTTGCTTAACAGCTATGTTTAATCAAGAAAATTTCTGTTGCTTTTTAATGCCCTAAGAAACTAGTTACACTGTGATAATAGTAACGGTAGTAGATTGAAAAATATAAAGTTGTTTTATGTGCTGTAGTGCAGGTTGAGTGAAGTATTAATTAATTGTGGGGGTGGAGTTAGGTTAGCTTTTAAATGGAGTTAGCAATCAGTAATTTAATATTACAATTAAAAAGGCTTAATTTACTAAAATGTATGACAGTTCTTCTAATTATTTGCAATGTAAGAAAAGTGACATTTGAGGCCAATGAAGATCCAGGAACGATGATATGTATTCAAAAGTGTCAAAAAGTGTTGAATAAAAATTTGGAACACGGTTTATGGCTAAGGAAACAAGCGGCAATACATCCAATGAAGAAAATGAATAACCAACTCCTCCCTTTTCAAGAAATAATTCCATCAGAAAGCAAACTTCCGAGAGAAAGATGTCATACATCAAAAATGTTTTTTTACGATCGCAGGATTGCATTCATTTTAGTTCATACATCATCAAAGCGCTAAAATTACAAGCTTTATAAATCCCTGCGCCCACAGAGAGGCTAGTGTTACTTGATTTAGTTACGGGCCTCCTCCGGGAATATAGACGCGTATTTACTAAACCTACATCATCGCTTGCTCCCAACGCCATAATAATTACAGCTTAATCGCAATTGAACCTCGATCGTGGGCCGGGTCGTGAGGTTCCCTCTATTACGGTGAGCTACGCGATGGCTGTCCCATGCGTCAACTCGTGATATATGATATATATATATATATATATATATATATATATATATATATATATATATATATATATATATATATATATATATATATATATATATATATATATATATATCATATATATAATCAGCACTCGGATCACAATCATAACCTGTTTTGATATATCTTTTGTATATATCACTGTTCAAATGAGTTTCTTTCGGCATTTCTTCTCAGCAGCGGTCGTTCAGAAATGCCAGTAGTTTCTAGCTTGTGAGAAATAACTATAAATTTAAAGATTGACGAGAAAAAGTGCCTGTGAAGGTCTAATTTCTGAATAAATGATTTGAATTTGTATTTGATCGTTCTACTTTTTGTACCGTTTCGGCATCGTGATTTGAGTTTGACAGATTCTCGGATCCAAAGTCAGTTTTCTCGGTTTTTCATTAAACTAACTGAAAATTTAACAATAAACTAACTAAACATTCAAAATGATAGCCGCTACAATTTTATATAAGTATAAACTTAAGTTTTACTAAAAGAGTGAAATTTTTATTTAGGTATTTTCAGGCAAGAACTTACTGTATGAAGATATTAACGTTAATTATTAATAATGTTAATAGATATAACAAAGGTTAAACAATGCAATTTGTTAAAGTAAGTTTCGTTTAGTATAGATACAAGTGTATTTACTGACATCCATTGTTCCCGACTTCTGTTACCAACTGGTTTTTAATAAAAAATAAATCTTTTAAAGTGTATATTGCAATAGACATAAGTTTTGCAACTGCGCGACCTGACTATCTGAGCGTTGCATTTTAATAATTAATACAAGATATTGCCCCGGCTCTGCCTCGGCGTCAGCAAATTATGTTCGCTAGTTGTGTTGTACTGTGCTGGATGCAATATTGTATTTTGTCAGCAGGGTTTTGGTATTACATATACATCGACTATACGCGTTGTTCTCGCCCTAAAACTGGCCAAATATTTAATTAATTTATCTTTAAGCCGTCACAAAGTCAGCCAAGAACAGAACCGTGTATGTACTTATCGATGTTAGATCAGTGGGTGAAGGTCTCATTGTCCATTCGATTCGCAGTGAGTAGCGGCTAACCAATCACATTACGGTATGGTTGTCGTCGCGTCACAATGTCTCACTGTGATTGGTTAGTTACATCTCACTGCAAATCAACTCAATAGTGCGATGTGAATTGCAACTCCCTTCGTCCTCTGATAACCATCATATTCATAGTAACTAAAGTCAAGTTAAATGGATACTCCATTTGACTTTCCAGACAGAACAATTAGAATAAATGGGAATGTTTCTAGATAACATAAAATCATTCAACCGAAAATACCAATTACAAAGTTAAATTATATATGATTCTAGTCATAAATGTACTCGTAGATAGGTCGTTCTCACGAGCGTTTTGATAGCCGCGGCCGCACTCATTCAATCAGTCAATTTTATTGTGGATTACTTTTTCTAAAATCAAATATTAATAAAATTTATATTACCACATTACGTCACACCTCACTACACATTAACCTCATTATAGATTAATTATAAATTTTGTTCTTGTCTTTAAAAAATTAAAAAAAATAAAAATGACAGCGCGGCCGCGGCTGTCAAAACGCTCATTCATAGACTGTGTAGACATACTGTGTGTATACTATTAGGAGTAGTAGTCATTAGCCAGATTTGAATCTCCGAAACGGCTATAATTTTCAGGCTAGCGTACAATTGACAGATTAATAATATTCCTGAACAGTTCATTGTGAAACAGAAGTTATTAGGTTCGTATTTAGACTGATTAAGCAGCGATTGTTATAATTTTAAATATGGAACCCTGTTGAAAAGAAGTATAGAGAAGGACATAAGGTTCCTTTCATCCCTGAAAAATAACTGTTCCCGTGGAAAATTTTCGCGATGCCGCGGGCAAGAGCTAGTATGACTATAAAAATAATGAATCAATACAAACCATAAACAAAATATAGTACGTTTCGCAGTCGTTCTAACATTTAGACCTATAAATCAATTATGAGTGGATACAAATCATATTTGCAGCAATTTGGATGGCATTAAAATGGCAATGGAGCGGCATAACGCCCGCTTTGTGTCATTTGCAACATCGGCTAAGCCGTGAGTAATGCGGCTCTAGTATTTGGTCAGCGGATCGAATGAGATCCGTACGACGACGGAGGTAAATCACGGTTAAATTTATCTGATAGTGCAAATATGGTTTTGCTTTCCGAAAATAGATCGCAGAAATTACATCGTTTTGTTTGAATTTTTCTTCGGCAAAAATTATTTTCATTGTGTAGTTACCTAAGTAACTAAGTCCACTGAGACATGTCTGATTTTTTTAACATAAACATTTAATGCTATATTTATCTTGGTTTATCTATATGCAAGTGTGTATTTGCAACATAAAATATATGTTTTAATCTATCTATTACTTTTCTATATAAAATGATGATACTCGTAATCGTCGTAATAGTCATGGCTTTGAAGCTATGAAGCCTACAATGCATCATAACTAATATTATAAAAGTAAGTTTGTTTATTACCTCTTCGCGCTTTAACTACACAACTAATCTTCTTGAAATTTTGCATACATATAACTATATTTATTACCTAACTATTAATCAACAGTACGGAGAAAGGCATTGGGAACCGGAAAGAATAACTGTTCCTGTATAAAAATCACGCGGGTCGCCGCGGGCATAAGCTATTCATACGATAATGTTAAAAAGGCTACTTAACAAACGTTTAAAACTACGTTATTGTACGAACATTATTTCCGTTGCAAGTGAAGTTTTCTACAAAATATGGAGTCAACACATACGAGCCACTAAGTGGCCGTATCGGGAACTACAGAAATCCCGCAACACTGCAAGTCTTAAAAGCAAAGTAGAGCTATAACAAATATAACAGTAAGCGATCTCACGGACACATTCGAAAATTGTTCAACGGCCTAAAAAAACAGATAATGAGATGAAAATATAAATAATAAATTACTCGGTGAGGTAATGCTGCGGTCGACGAAATATTTAACTTTCAGATACTTATAATTTAAATTTGAATTCTTCCTATTTTTGGTATTGTAAACATTTCTGTACCTTTTTGTAAAATAATGAGAAATAAAAGCTAACAAGGAATTTCTCGAGTTCCAACAATTATATGGGCTATCTCGATATTCCTGGGTAAAAATAATTCTAAAGCGTCGAATGATTTATGGGGTTCAACTTTAAGAAGTATGGTATCATCCTGATAACACGATGACATTCAAATGGACTCTGGTCACTCGTCAGCTCGATATAACTTAAGTATTTTGGTGCGTCTCCCCAATACATGGCACATTTATTTTCATAAGATTCGTGTCTTACTATTTTCGTATTGAAGGACGTCTATAATCATGTAAACAGTTTCGTTTTATTAATTTTACCAACTGCCACTGCCAAGGTGACACTGAGAGTGGGTTACACCAGTCAACTTTGACGTTAACTTTAACCTACGCAGAAAATTGCAAAGTACGCCTTTTTGTCTAAACGTCAGCGGCGCGCAGGTCAAATTCAACGTCAAAGTTGACTGGTGCAACTCACCCTAAAAATTACATTCTGCTTTAAATGTACTATGTAACAATGGTTGTTTAATGTAAACAAAACTGATCCCATCCATCGCACACGATACATAGCTTGTTTACAACTTTTATTAGTATTGGAAAAGTTATATCGCCCTGATTTTTTCTCAACAACTTATGTTGGATACAGTTAAATGTTTACCGAGTTATTTATGGATTTATAACAAACATGTTACATATTTAATGTTGAGAAAAACTTTGATTATTATATGACTTATTGAACTTTAGGAAAACCCGGAATTTTGTTTTAATTCTTCTTTCTCTGTCTCTCATCTGAACACATTCCCGTTTAATAGCTATAAATCTTCGAAAACCAGGGTCAACTATCCTAATTTTTCTTTTTCACTAAACACCGTCTTCGGCTGATCAACTATACTATCAAATGCAAACATTTTCTTTTGCAATCAGTCAGTTTCATAGTCTTCAAAATTAGCACCAAAAATAAACATCACTTAAATGTCTTACGAGTATTTACAGAGAGATAAAAACGCTGTAAAAACATAACCTTTCTTCGCGGTCGAGTAAGAAAAAGGTATTTCGGCGTTGACCGCAGACTTTGAAAGTGTCTCAGTTCGTTCTATTACTTAGGAGCCCTTAACTCCTAACATCATACAACAATCTATTCTAATTTAGCAATTCGCCGGCGTTTGGCCCAAGAGCTTGTTAGTTGTTATTTATTGCCTAATATTACAGTCCCAACACTGTTCCAAATTATGTACGTATGGTAATTCACCACTCGTATATTCGTACTAATGTATGGAGCAAAGAAAACTTGGCAATAAAATGTTGTATGTTGTGGTTAGTGCGAAAGGATATGGGTGTAATTGGGTATTTTTTATATTGTTTTATGTTACACATGATTTTTAAACTAAATTAAAATTTCCGAGCGTGTCCTGATTTTAGGATTTGCTGAAAACATCAAGGTATTTTCTTGTTTTTGTTTTGCTTAACTGATCTCTTTAAAAATCTGTCTGAATTCCAGGAAATCTAATATTTATTTTTTTAAACAGTAATATTACCGATGAACATTCATTATGATTTCGATCATAATCCATACTATGTACAGCAATATCACGGCTAAACCTCTGAGCCGATTTTGATGAAATAAATACATACAGTTACCTAATGACCGGGGGCGGAAAACCGAGATGCGTTTTTTAATCATTCTTGAGAATAGCTTTTAAAGATTGTATAGGAATAATGTTTAAATAATACTTAGGAATATACGGTCGTGATAAACTTTATCAAAACAGAAAAATATCATAGAATATGTAAGTTTCAAATCACAATAAGCTCTTTCTGTTCAAGTTGTGTTAGCCTTCCAGCTTCCGAGAGTAACAATTAATTTTCTTAAACTTTCACGACCTTAAAATTCCTTTGTACAAAGAAATTTGAACTTTATTTTTCAGCAGATTCGTTTCAAGTTTCAAGTTATATTTTCGAAGGTTCAGCAGGTTTTATTCAGTGGTTTCCATCCATCAAGTTAGGATTTCTTTTTAAGCGAAGAATAACTAGTGATCCCTTTTGTGTAACCCGTTTTTGCGTCACTGATTGTAGAAAAATAAAAAATCTAGCTTGAATATATCTTGAACGAAAAATATAAAACTATTTAAAAATCCTTTTTATTTAATATACCAGCTTTCACTTTTCGATCTAGTCAATTTCCCACGGAAATAGTTGTTATTAAACGCTTTTAATATCAAGGTTATATCCCACTCATCGACATGTTCAGCAACAACTCTGAACACCAGTGCCCTCAGCAGCACAGGCTCGGCTGCTCCCTTGCTATTCCTAGCTGTCAACAGCGAGGACTTCTTCTGACAGCGTGTCCAACACTGACCAGCTTTAATACTGCTGCCAATTTGCGACGCGTATAAATTTCTAAGAATGTGCAAGTAATAAACAGATTTTCTCACGTTGTTTTCCGTCACCAGAAGCAAGTGGAACATTCACACACGTCCCAACCACGCATATCCAATATGTGTATGAAAGAAAAACAATACATTGTTAAAATCACCCTAAAATTTACACGTAATTTTCTTAATATTCTTATATAAAAAGGCTTTTTAAAAAATGGTGCATCCTCCATCTCATGACGAGGCATCAATTCAGCCCTGCGATCAAAACCTTTCGCTTCACGAATCCCCAACCTTGTTTGCTTGTTATAATAGCCTATGAAAATGCTTGACAATATTAGCTTCGTCGAGTTAGCTTTGTAAGAAATTATTAGGGCGATTCTACATTGCATGAGCGTGGATTTTTAAATTATTTTTTATCAACCTATTTTGTCTCACTGGTAAAGTTAAACTGCTTTCGTGTTCCAAGTGTTGAGCGATGATTTACGCTTTAAGCTTCGAAAGATTTTGCGTTGGATAGAGGAACTGTAAAATATTACATCAATTAATTGATGTAACCGGCAAAGGACACGTAAAACTTTAATAATATAATCGCTTAATTGAAAACAAAACATTAGAAACTCGTAAAAGCAATGTGGATGCATAGAAAGAAAGAAAACATTTTAGTTGCAAAAAACATGAGTACATATTCAAACTTAAAGTTTTAGCTACTATGGATATGAAAATATAAAAAAAATAATGAGGGGGCATACTAACACAAAATATAAAAAAGTAATATTTTATTCTAGCACATGAAATAAGAACTGTATAAAACAAAATGAAAACAAAATTATGATAAATTCGATTCATAAACTCGCAAATAAATACAATCGTAACCAACATGCCCTCACCCTAACGCTAAGCTACACCAAGCATTGTCCCGCTTATAATAAACCCTAAGAAAAATTCGATAAGGTTCTCACAAAGGCCCAGTTATTTACGTCATGTTGGGACCATTCAGTTCCTTTATTACAGGAGTTTATCTTTAAATTGCTTCTCTGTGATCTGCGAACATCACGTGTCATCGTCTACAGCCTTTTGTCAATTTTTTTACATTTGTATAGGACTTGAAATGTTCGTGGAGAGTATTGAATTTGCATCGCTTTTCTCTGGAAGTTGCAGCAGAGGGATGATACAAAGAGCAGCTAGTAATTTGTGGCGTTGAGAATTGAAATAATATAAATGTTGACCTGGAAATGAACTGTGAAGCTCTGAATTATTATTGTTTTTGAGTTCTGCTCCCGTATTTGTTATAACCACAGTTCGGTGTACCAAAATGATGAAATTTATTGATATTTTAAACAATATATGTCGTAAATGTATAATTTCATGTATGAACTTGTAAAACTGATGAATGCATTTGATTTTCACAAAGATTTGAATTTCAAATTGAAAGCGACACGTAAGTACCACTTTTTACATGAAGATGTTTCGCGAATGTATTAATTTCTGCTATGCGCTTCCAAATGCACGGCAACTCGCCATTATAGTGTCGTTACCAGAACAATCACTTTAGTGACACGTGGCATCCATCATAGAAAAGTTAAATACGTACATAGTAAAGATCATTATTATTTATTTTATTTTTGAGTATATACAAAGAAAATATAATATTACATAATGAAGTAAAAACTGAACTGAATATTTTTTTAAATTTACATCTAAAAGTATGTACAAAAATGCCAGTCCAACTCGTTGCCTTCTAGTAAGTAGTTGGTGTGGGAAATTATTTTTATTTTTCATTCGTTTAATTTTGAATATGCCGTGAAAAAGTGCCTGTGAAAGTCTATTTTTTTATTAAATGCTTTGACTTTGGGGACCAATACGACTCCATCGATATATCATTATCTGTGGCATTATAAAAGTCCTTCAGTGAGCCAGTGGGTACGCAGGGCTGGATAAAAAGTGTGTCATGCTTTGAGATGTGACACCACAAAGCCTGTATCAATGTGAAGCATCGAGCTTATAACTCAAAACGTGCTAGTATCAAAATAAAATTGAGGTAGACTTCTATACTGTATTGAGTCCATGAATCCAGAAAGCCTTTGCTGCATAGGTGTGACTGCCATCGTGCTACCACATATATTATGTGGTTATTGATATAAACCCCCTGAAAATTAAGGGCACGGGGTGGTAATGCAATATTCAATTCGTACGTTTGTCAGGGCTTTCTATCAGTGTTATTGATGATAAATAAGTATAAAAAAATGCATACGCGATGAATTTTGAAGTAGTGGATTACATTTGGTATATTTTTGGTGATTTTTAAGCTGTTGCGTGCAATGATTGATTCCATTTTACTAGATAAATGTTGGGCTGCGTGTTTTATTCCATGGACAAGATCATAGAAAGAAAATTTATGGGTATTGTTCAAAGTAAATTTTTAAATAAAAATGAAAAGTTACATATCTCATCAACATTTAATGAAAGAAGTACCTTAACTAGTAGGGAAATAAATACGGAGATTAATGCACAAACAGCCATAAAATTGGTTCACAGCTAGCAAAAGCCGATAGTTTGTGAGCGAGCTTCGCGGAAAATTATATCAATCTATGGCTCTTGCAGTGTTACAGAACTTTACTCGCTCTAAAGCGAATTTATTTGTTCTTTGTACTTGTACTTAAATATTATATAAAGAATCGCGTTTGGCTATATGAAACTTAAAATCTACCGCAAGGAATTTTGTTCGGTTTTCATCAATAGATAGTGTAATTAATGAGGAGCTGTTAAGTGTTTTTTCCCTTAGTCACCTCGTACGACATCCACGGGAGGATATGGAGTCATCCTTTCTAGGGCTGCGACGACTATGCGACTATGACTATGGTTCTGCTATGACACGCGCATAGCAGAACCACAAAGTAAAAGTTTATTTTTATGATTACGTTTTAATTCCAATATTTAATTAAGAATGGTTTAAAATAAACGATTAGTTTCTAATATGTATCAAATACAACACGTTCTGTCATCTGACGTCACTCATCACTTGCCGTGACACACAGATTCTGATACAACGTGACACGCGCCTGACAAAGATATATCGTGTGTATTATGCGCATATATCTGATTATTATCTGTATACAGGTTTGTATAATTTATTTGTTTAATTGACTAATATGAACACATAAGTAGCATCCAAAAATGGTATTAGAAAAGTTTCAATTTCTCTCTTATTTTACAAGATTTTATTTAATACGCAATTTACATATGAACATATGAACATTTTGTTCGGATCAAGTTCGAATATAATCTTTAAAAAAACGTATGTATTCTACTAGAGGAACATCTAGGCTTCATTCGGGTAAAAATATAATAAATTATAAACCTCAGGAATCATACTATCTGTTGGTGAAAACAGCATGAAAATCCGTGCAGTTGTTTTTGAGTTTATCGCGAACTGACAGAGAGACGCGGCAGAGGAATTATAAATATGTAAGATAAGATTCAGCTAAATTATGAATGTTTGATACAGGCTGGGCAGATTTCGATGAAAAAAAAGTTAGTCCCACAAAGACCAGACACTTCTCTTAGTCCCATAAAGACCCCCATAATTACAGTTCTTTTATATTTCCTATATTCTGACATAGCCCACTTACATATTTATTATATGTATAGGTTTCATACAAATGTAGCTACTTATTATTATCCTGTCCTAAGGTATCAACTATGAATGTTTAAAATGAGTTAACTCATATATTATTCTTTTATCTATGGTCAACTCGTACAAAATATTTAGAGATGTTGTTGACAGTGATATAAAATGATATCAACGGGCTGCTACTAAATTAATAAACAATTAACAACGCGCGTGATCCGATAAATTATTGTTTGTATGTTTGTTTAAATGATTTGATCATTATTATCATATTCATAGAACTCTGAAAATTAAATAGAAATGGAATTTGAATGCGCCAGTTTGAAGTTTGCACTTTTTTCTGTTTTGTTGATATGGTTACAAACAAACAAATCCCACTAATATTATAAACCTACCATCTAGTAAGAAATATATGTCTTCGGAAATTTAAAAAAAAACCTAAAAAATAATAATACAATTCTAAAAACATAGATTATCACAGAATTTTATTATTTTATCAGGGGTTTCTAAATTTCAAAAATATAAGCTATTTAAAATATCAGTATAAATGAACAATAATTTGCTGGGTGTTTAACAAAACAAATGTGTGGTAAAAAACTAAACGCTGTCACGTTATGTCAGTCACGTCACGCTGCAACTGAGTGACATCATGATACGAGAACAAGTCACGGAATGTCGTTATAGAACCAGACATTAGACAACCACAAAAATTTTAATAAATAATACATGGATGAACAAAAAAGATAAAATATAAATTCGGTAGGTTGGCTAAAATTCGATGAAAATTTCGAAAAGTAATTAACTATTACGTTTACCTAATACAACTATCCTTGTTTGTCTCACTTTTAAAAACAACATTTTAATCTATTGTCTAAATATTATGTCGAGTGTTTGGCGCTAATTATAATATAGTCAGAGGTTGAAGCACATCGACAGTAAGAAAAACATATTGTTTGAAGTGATAAAAACGGGAATCCCGTCTATTTAACTGCCTATTGACCTGCACACACACATCAGTCTGGGTGTGCAGGTCACTCAATCATCAACCCAGAAGCGATATCTAATAATAAAAATGACACGTACTTAAGTACATTTGACCTCATGGCAAGTTAATAAGTAGAGGTTTTATTTTTCATAACAATATAGGGTGACTGATATGAACAAATATAAATGTTATTACGTTATCATTAGGTACATCTTAAATCTGTACATGACATAATAATTGTTATTGCTCAGTCGGATTCCTGCTGGATTAAAGCTGGATCTAAATAACAGTTAAAACCTTATCAAAATTATGATGTAGTTCAATGTACAAAGCGACTTTCTTTGATACTTGTATTTATTAATTAGACAATAAACAAAAATACAAAACAAACCTTTTAGTTTAGAGTATGGTTCGGTGGTATGGCGATTGTACGTCACTCAACTGTCGCATCAGCCGATTGCGATAAATGTGTCGTGACATTTTGTGTGATGCGATGCGACAGTCCGCAAGTAGGATGCTAAAATGCATTTTATAGTTTGATTTACGCAAAAACAGGGTACATAGTGACAACGCGACTTGATTGACACTTTTGAAACGTCATTTTCTTTTTGATTATATCTAACAGGCTATTTCAAGATTCTTTTATACGTAAGTTTCACTTTCTTAAGTATTTTTTGCAAATGATCACTCTTTGCCAAAGTAAACACTTTTGCAAATGTGAACGTATCATGATTTTTTCATTCAAAATTTCACAGCCTACCACACAAAAGTTACGCAATAACTCTAGTGTAGAACCGACCTACGATATACTAATTCATCGCTTCATCTGATTTTCTAACTAAATTTTGCATGAAACGTTAAACGTCCTTTTCGTATTTCACACTGCGTGTCCCTCAGTATCAATAAACCCTCAAAATGGAAACAATGCCTGCTTTATTTATTTATGTTCTGTGTACAATTTTAATAAATATATACTTGTATACGTATTTCCTATAATCGTGGCAATCGATAATTCTGTTATGCTCGTGATTACTAGACTCTTTTACTTCATTTTCACCATAGCATCATTTACGATGAATATCTCGACAAACGTATATAAACATTAGACAGATTTGAGCGATCAACGTAAAGAGAACACATAATCCACTGCTGAGATGGTATCAACATTAACAACTCCGGGGGAGGGGCAAGATCACCCAATTTTCAGAAAATAGTCCTTAAGAAAACATTTGTGTGTGCATAAAAATACGCCAAGTTTGGTATTTTTGCGAAGGAAAAGAAAGGAATTCAATGATTTGGTAAGTAATTTATCTATTTCTTAACTGGTATTTGAAGACGCACTTTTATGTTAACAGGTTACCTTGACAGTTTTTGCTCTACTAAACTCATTATATAGCAAAATAAGTTATATTTACAAATTATTTCGTGGTTAGATACAGGGCGTCCTTTTATTTTAATATTTTAATTTAATTTTCAACTGTGTATTGTGTGTCTTTTTATATAAATAAATGACTTAGGTATCTTTTTATCTACCACGGCTAAAAATATTCACTAAATATCGCATCATTCTATCATAGCAGTAAGAGTTTTTGCGTTTTCCAATGTACTTGACTTGGCGTCAACACTACCGCGCTGTCATATTTTTCCTGCCATAATGACGCTCGCTTGAAAGCGCGAAAAGTGGCCCGTCCGCTTTATTACACGTTTTTACTCCAAATGATGATAATTTCTGTGCAAAGTGTTTTTTATAGCATGCAGTCTCGTTTTGCTTTTTTACTGTGTGATCTTATTTTTCTTCATCACACCGTACTGCATTTTACTAAATCACGCAAAAGACTAACATTTACAACAGATAGTTGGATTATATACATGTGTGGCAGCGAAGCGTGGCGTGGCGTAGAAAGATCATATGAGAGAAGTAGCAAGAAAGCATGCAAAGGGGAAAAGAAAATGTCAGAAAGCGGACCCTCGGCTCCGACGGCCAATAGCGGCGAAGAAACCGTGTACACATATGAAAGAGAGGATCATATAGGTTTAATGTTACCTCTGGTTTTATACATTCATGCGGGGGTGGTTCGCAGAGCGTTTCGACCGCTGCGGCTACGCAGTCATTACAATCCGTCAATTTTCTTGAGGATGGAATCGTTTCCAAAATCAATCATTCATAAAATTTACAATACTACAGTACAGAGTAATTAATGTAAAGACATATAGTAAAACTCATTGTTGCCTTTGTTAAAATTTGAAAAATTGTAATGACAGCGCGACCGCAGCGTTCGAAACGCTCTGCGAACCTGGAATTGGAATTTGTCCATCCCTAACTTATAAAGGTCTGCCTGAATGTTTTTTTTTTACCATTTCACGTTTCATATTTTTTCACAACCAACGCAAACATTCGAGAGCGACGGGGCGGTCTGCGAGTGTCCACAACTGGCCATATTTCAGCTTTGAGCCGCTGTCGAGCCCAGCCGAGGGCCGAGGGCTCTTCGCCGCGAATTGTGTTACATACTCGTATATAAGCAAATAAGTATACATACAAATTACACGTCCCTAAGGCTTGGTGACGGCCATTTTATTGGTTGTAAATGTGACTGTGTTCTACTATAACGAATAAGGGAAATAAAATATATAAAGTACTTACCTGATAAAATACAGGCTATGCCTGTATGCGTATGTATTGTGTATAGTATGCAGTAAGTAATAGTATTTTGTATGTAAATATCATCATGATATCTCAAGTTACCTAACCAAGTAGTAAGTGTTCGTATCAATTTTAATTATATCCGTTTGTTTATCCCAAAATTAACGACACTAACAAGATTTGATTAAACAACAATTTGGATCATTTTACGGCCAAGACCGCTTTGAACCTGTTCTATCCGGATTCCATCAATCACTGCCGGTTCGCGCCAGTTTGCGCCGGAATTCCGGGTAAATCCGAATAAACATGAGTCTTTCGGCGGAAAACAATTTTATTAGCGAGCGATTCCGCAACTGCGAGCGCTTACTGCAAAGCTGGATTCATCGGACAGGAACCGAATTTGCAGTCTGAGCGGTGGGTGTATGAATTTATATCGAGAGAAAACCCAAATGAAACAAATGCTAAAGAATTGGTTATTCAGACACTTCGAAAAATAAAATGAAGTAAGAAAATAGGCACTTTGCTAATTTGCAAAATTTCACACATGAAAATATTAGGAACTAATTAGGAAATAATCGCCTATACGTAAAACGGTTATTCTTGATTAGACATCTATTTCGAAGTCATGGAGTTATTATACATGTACTCGTATATAGTCGTAATGATTGTGGTACGCTTGCTGTGCGAATTTAGATTCCCGCGTGTAGTTTTGACAGGCGTGGTAATGTCATGCACACGTCACGCTGTCAGGTCCCCGTCACGTCGCGCGTCACGTCACTTGTCAGTCTTGTCACGCCGGATTACGTAGTGATTATATCTGCTTTGAGATGACCTATGATGCTTTCTCATTAGTCATGTTATGCATTCGATTAGCTGAATACTGTACCTGAAACGGCTAGAGTGGGATTGTAATATTAATAATTTACTTATGTATCACTCGTTTATTATTCCGTGCTTCATTCAATACTGTACATAATTATGAATAGCTTACTCCACAGGGCTTAGTGCGGGTTCGCATTTAACTTCTCACCATCGAGTAGATTCGTAGTGAGACGCAGCGAACCGAACACATTGGCCTATTTTGACGCAACGACAACCATACTGCAATGTGATTGGTTCGCTGCATCTCACTTCGAATCTACTCGATGGTGAGATGTAAATAGCAAGACTGAGGGCAGATTGAGTTCACACACTAGTCACAAGTTTACTCCAGAAACTACTCAAAATCATAAGCATTTTTTCAAATATTAAGGTAAAGGCACCTAATTCCGAGGTGTTTTCGTCCAAAGTTAAATGATCGTCGCAATTTAAGTATTTAATGTACCTTTTTGTAGAATTGGCCACTTTTATCAGCAGTGACATTTATCTTAGTTTTAAAATATACTTAAAGTTTGACAATAAACAAATTGTATAAATGTAAAATTATTTAAAAACGTAAATGAGTCCGAGGACCCTTATTCCGATTTAAAAATCTTAATTCCGACTCATATTGATCCTAAATCCGAGTGTACAAAATATAAGGGAATGGAGGTGGGGGTGGTGATACATGATGTTCAAAAATCAAGTGTATTTATTGTCTTTGGATTTTAAATCAGTCTTATTCTCTTTGTTACATGATACACGGCATCGCAATATGTACTTTATTTACAAATGTATATTTTTTGTTTTATTTAGTTATAAATTTACTTTCTAGTAATAAACAATATGAAAATTAAAATATCAAAAACTAAAAACAGATACTGAAAACAACGCAAAACATAAGTATTTAAACTTAAAAAATATATTTTGGACGGGATACTTATAATTTCGTATAAGTACAAGCAAAAATATTATGACCTAAAAATGATGATGGTATATGATGGTATGAATAAAAATAATTGAAGCATAACAACTTTAACAATCATATCAAAAATATTAACTATTTCTTATAAATTATGAGATCAAAACAACAGCAATCAAAAGCAAGCAAAAATGTAGGAAACATAACAGTTGCTATGATTTAGAAATAGGTAATAGGAACATAATCAAAAATGGCTAATCATATAATCCCCTAAAGACCAGTCAACAATATTTGTTTCTTCAGATTTGGAGAGTATCGTTTTTCTGCCGGCAACGTCACCGCAATATGTTTTATCACGTTTATCTCTCAATGTAGTTTCTGGAATATTATATTGTCGAGAAACTTTATAAACGCACTGCCATTATTAATTGCCATGATAGCATATTGAAGGTCTTCTTTTGTGTATTTTTTTTTTGGGTTCATTATTCTACAACAAAACAGTAAATTGTAAGTGATTGTAATTGTGCGTAAGTAAGTCTGAGTATATCGGATAATCAAACTTAGGTATTTTAAATGTTTCAAAGCTATTATACTTAATAACTGAAACTATATAATAAGTGCTTTACAAACTGCATGAGAAAATGAACACCCTGTATTTTGCTGTATCAATACCACAGAATTAGGTATTCATATAACCTTTTTCCGTCTTAAATACATCGGAATTGCGTTTTCTAACTCTCAAACAAGTTTTTTATTCCGAGTGATAAAAAATAACATATTTGTCAATATACTGTAAGTAAATTAAACCTAAATTGCTATATCTTTCGAAACATATAGAAAACATAGCCAGGTTTAATCAGAACATATCAATAACTAAATTTTTTCGACTTTATTTTTCCATACAATAAATCAATAAAGTACATGAACAGATATTGTTTGACCTAATATAACTAATAAATGCGACTCTAAAATATACCTCGGAATTACATTTTTACGTGTATTGGTTATTCAAGAGATCAGTACTAAAACACTAAATTCCTAATCATAATAATTCATTAAATTTTTGTAAAAAAATTAACCTGTATGAAATTGCATTTCCGTGGTATACATCGGCATTTAGGAACCAATTCAAATATTTGGAACCTAATGCCGCGATATTTTAAAATATTATTTTCTCCTCAACTTCAGAAGAAAATACTCCAATGTTAAGGGTATTCGATAAAAAACATAACCCTTTACATGTTTCAAATTAAACAAATACTCATTAGTATAAAACTCACGTAAAAAACACTATTTAAAAAATCGTATAACTCACGTGAATTAGGTCCGAAATGTAGGAGCGAGCTTCGGAGTTAGCTGCTAGCGTCTAACTGACCGTTTATTTTGAATTGTACACACACTAAAACAATCCTTTGCTCATATAAACATGATTAAATAAATTATTTACCATATAACATATTTTGCCGACAAAAATAACTTGTAAATTACTTAAAAACACTGCTTTTCTAAATACATCGGAATATGGTGCCAGTTTTGGAACCCCTCGTAATTGGGTGCCTTTACCTTAATGATTAAGTTTTTTTTCTCAAAGCTACAAATTTTGAGAAAAAACAATCGAAACGCCAATTGCTGAGCAGAACTTCTTTTGTGTAAGTATTGGCTCGATCCATGAAAACTACAGCACCTAAGTAACCAGGTGTCGTAGGTCAGCAACTAAATGCTGCAAAACGCGAAGTGACGCTGGGGACCACTCACAATTACAGCTTCAAATTAGGTTTACCAACTTAGATAAAAGAAATGTTTACCACCCACTGATGTCTGAGTAGGATTTTGGAGATCCTAGAAACATTCAATTAGCATCTAGCCTAATTGTTATGTCTGCTATTTCACAGTGTTAACAGCCCATCTATACCTACCGGGACCCTACCGCATCTCCGGTGAATACTAAATCTTTCATGATTTAGTAACTCAGTCATGTTTTTTCCGGATTTCGGGCAAAGTTAGGAAATCTCACCCGCTATTTATGTGCAGTGTTTGGAATTGCGCTAAGCACATACGTTTTACCGGATAAAATATGTCCGACACTAAACTGTGTTTTATTCACATTTTATTAAACTTTCAGTATTTATTGTGTTTATTACAATTATTTACTTAAAGCTGCGTTGCACCAGTCAACGCAAAGTGGGCCATTTTATAAATCTGTTGTTTTTAATTTTCGCTAAAAAATAAAAGAAATTGATAACAATGTGACGGTGGCGCTAGTGTGCAGCAAATAGCATCTTAAATAAATAAAAGATTTTCGATTTTGAATTGTTCCGTTTAACATACATAGAGCTTAATTATTCAGCCACATATTTTACGACTACAGATGTCAACCTAATTATATTCGTATATAATTAGCACCGTAGCATCGAACACGGCGAACATCATACCTAATTACTTGATAATTATTTAGCTACATGCATGTTCTATAACTGTATAATAGTTTGGTTTTATTGTAATTTAATTTTACAAATAAAACTACTGAATAGCGACCCAAGAAGGGTTAAATGCCCTTCTTCTTTCTCTAAGGAATTACCGGAAACCGTTTTTATTCTGGCCTGTAATTGTGTCTGACTTCTGGGTAAAGGATTTTCTTCCAACAAAGTTTTAAAAAGACCGAGACCGAAACACTTTAATACCATGACCTATTGCAGCAATACAAATCCAGTCTATGATAATTGTCTTTTTCCATCATAGAGCTAAGTTAATGTTAAAAGTAATGTTCATACTTTGTAGTAGGTATTATTAACAATGAATTTTTGAACATATCGTATCTAATTGGCCTAATTAAAAAAAGTGTAACATGTTCTTCAAATTTCGATGTGAGAATGTGGCCAGTAAGATGAGATTTAAAAAATCGACATACCTTTTTATTGAATAACCAATACGTGTAACTAAGCGAAAGTCTGAAACGATCATAAGCTCCCGTAACTTGTTGGATTTCGGCTTCTCGACTAGAAATAGTTGAAATCTGTTCATCAAATTAGCTTCCAACTATGCGAACTCGACTTGCTTCAGCGTTTACCAATAGCGATACGGTACCGGGCGTCAATGTTCAATACCGCAACAATTTGACTTCATCACTTGACAACTTACAAAAATATATACTAATCTACTTATGGACCAATGGCGGTAAGTAGTCGTAAATAATTTTAACTCAAATAATAAGTACAGATTGTTATTATTATTACTGGAAAATGTGCGTTGTACTATTTCCAACTCAGCGACACACTTTCTCCCCATCTTATTTAATAATCTCCAAAACAAATGTAGGCACATATTTAATCAGAAATAATTAAGTTTAATTCATATCTGGGTCATGGAGGCACATATCTGAGCATTCTGGGTTCATTACACAGTAATCTGGCTCGGAATTAGCCATTTTGTTCCCTTTGCCCCCGGGCACTGTTCCCTTTGGGGGACGTGAGGAAAAGACAATAATTCTCTCTAGTAGTGATGGCGCCACTTTTTTAAATTATCCTCAAATAAAGTGATAATAACTTTTTTAATATAAAATTTTAACAAATTTTAAACTTATTCTTCTTGGCAATTTTATTACCTAGTGTAAATCAATTATTTGTTATTTTGGCGAGCATGCACTGGTAGATTTGTTATTTCTACGGGAACAGTGCTTATCTGGGATGAAAGAAAAAAAATAGGGTTTTGGGTTAAATAAAAATGATTTAACACTTTCGTGGACGTTTTACTATGGGATCGAATAAGTCCATATAAAGTTTTACTTATCAGTTATTTTTGACCCTGTTTGGTGACCTTCACTGGTATCATATCTGTAGAGACAACGGGAAGAAACGGAATTAATGTAGTACAGTCAGGTGGGCTAATCTAATTCCAGGTTGTAGGCAAGTACACTCGACCTCGAAAAGGTGTCACAAACTGCTTTAATTCAATCAGATGTAATTAGTTTTATACGTGTCTTGCAAATGAAAATCTTTTTGTTCGCAAAAATTTATACGGATCTTGTGTGACAGTGATGTGTATTGACGTCACGATCATGAAGTCAAAAAACACCATTAAAATATTCTAACGACACCAAAAAAATGTAAATAGTATTTAATGAAACTGATTAATTAATGTGACATTTAATTAATGTATTTGGTTATTTAAATATCTAGTAGGCAATTATAACATAGGTCAAGTTGTGTCGTCTGACCATAATTCACACACGGTTTACCTAAGGGTTTATTTATTGTAGTTATAACAAAACATAGTTAAAACTATGATACAGTGACAAACTTCGAAGCGTTGCGGTGAGCTGTACTTTGTTTTATAGATGACTATCACACAAAGTCACCTTGGTGTTGAGTCACAAACTAGATACAGTGTTGCAAAGGGGCACCACAATAGTGCCACAGCTACTTGTGTGGTTACGTGATGCCGTAGTGTCTACAAAGGCGACGGGGATGATTTATGTAGATATATAGATAAAAAAATTATTTGCACTGATACACAAAAAAAAAATAAAGTTGGAACAAGCTAGATAGTAAAATAATAAATAATAATAAGTAAGAGAAAGTGGTTCCGTGACGCAACTATGTGCCGCAGTGATACTAACTGGACAAGATGCTCGATGCTCAAGGAGCTAACACTGATTGTCAGTCCTCACCATAATAGATCATTTATAGATTTATTGAGACGCCATCTAGTGGATGATTCCAGGAACAATAGCGAAATTTCAGAGTTCTAACTTTGGAAAATGTTGAAATAAAGGCGTCCTATGAAATGATGGGGCTCTAATGACTAGCTACCGCCATCTAATGACAAGTAACTAGTCACATACGAGTGTGCTAAATAATAGTCAACGAGTCGCAGGTATCTTCATGATGTTTTCCTACGCCGGTATCTATAAAAACTGTAGTCGTGTAGTATGAGTCATGTAGTCACGTGACCCGAGCAGAGTGGGTCTCGAATTCCTAAAAGTTTTAGGAATTCGAGGCGTACTCGGCTCGGGTCACATGAGTTACAGTGAGAGACTTATCTTAACCTTTCTGGATCACCACCGCTCACCGGGCGTACATATTTGGTGATAAAGTCTAACACCACGCGGGTTTTTCCACTGTGTATTGTGTTTTTCCCCGTATGATAAAAATTGTGGTAACTGGACAATCTTATGGTTAAATGTTACGGACGCAAGAATAAATGTAATTGTCCACGTGTATATAAATATGAAGTTGTATGTGTGAATTATTGAATTTTTTTCCAGGGGACACCATTTATTTAAATGATTTTGTAATACATGTCTGTGGCAAGCTTTATAACAAAATTTGAAAAAAAAATTAAAAAATTTCCGCTTGATTCCGGATTCCTTTCATCTCATAATTTTTTTTTCAAAACCATTTATTTAGTTGGGTTAATAAGTATTTCTCTCATACGTAGTTCATAATTATTTCATTTATTTAACGACGTAAAATTTTTATTTTTTATGAATAAATAAATTACTTACTCAAATGCACGTAAAAATTGACAGCTAGAATTTTAAACACTATGTTTGGTTTTTTGAGGGGAAATCCTCCCTACGAACTACATGTTTACGATAGTTAGCGTCGCATGACAATATTAGTTTAGTTATTTATATTATAATGATTGAAATTATTCAATTTATCAACATTAGTTGATACTACTCTAACGATTTATGTATAAATAGAGCAATCTATAAAATATAAGATTATTAAATTACAATGTTACCCTTGGTGCTGTTCACTTGTTTCTATTAACGATCCCCGCAGAAGTCAATATGGGATACAAAACATTACTAATAGCAACAGTACTTTCTATTATAAGTCATAACGCAAATGCCGCAAGACTGAAAAGACACAACAATGATGACATTGAGCGAGCAATACAGGAGATGGCAGACGATCACAGGTACCACGCATTTCGTCCGTCCTTCAACTACTGTCCCATCACCACCGTGGTACAACGTGAGTTCTCAGCTGATGCCCACCACTCCCAAGCTGTAAACCTAACAGTTGGTATGGTCGCCATTATACATTATACGCATATTGAGAGGGCAAGACGCCGAGAAAGACCTAATATCCCAAGAGCTGTGTATGACTTTTTGGAATTAGCAGACAGAGCAACTAATGACGAAGCGGGACATTTGTTAGCCCATTCGATAGGAGGTCCAACAGACGCTGGTAGCACCTACAATTTTCTTCCTCAGAGTCGCTGTTTGAACCGGGATTATACGAGAGGATACAACTACGTGAGTGTTCAACCCAACTGGTATGGAGTCGAGAGAACTATTCGCGACTACCTGAATGATCCTGATCACAGACCACACAGTGCCCACTGGCATTTGCAGGTCATGTTTGGGGATCCAAACTCGAGAAGACCGACGAGTTTTAGAGTCATCGTTCGCTTCTATGACGGATACAACGTGCATATTCCAAATTTTGACGAGGGCCCCTACGAGATTATCAACCCTCCCCACGACGCGTGCAGCGACCAAGCCCACCCCTGGTGGAGCAATCTCGACCGGTCCACCACCACAGCCAGAAGTGTGCCGGAGTACATAGTCCCCGAATTGACTCCGGCAGGTCAATTTATTAATGTCCTTACTTTGGGAGCATGGCCTGGAACTGGAAAGAAGTAGACATTTTCTTGCCCAATTTTTCAAAACACAATCCATTATTTGTCACCGATTAAATGGTTGTTTGTCACCGAGCCTTATATGCACATCTAGCTAAGAAAGTATGGCATTTTTTCACGCTTTGTACACTTAAGGACTTTAAGGATTAGCAAGCAGACACAATGAGGTTTCTTTTCGGATATTCAGCATTTTGTGTCTTTGCTGGTTAGCTGGCCTTGGGACCTTGTTAAACTATTGTGTGATTGTTTTTAGAGGTTTTCTTTTAGATTATTGTCATTTTTTAACCTATGTAAATGTTACGCTGTTGGATAAATAAATTAATTTTTCAAAAAAAGGAAAAAAGAGGATTCCATTGGTTATAACTTATAATTAAAGTTTTGAATTTTATACTTACGGGATATTTATCTGTTTCAGTACTCTCTGTTCACACTCGACGTTTAACATACTACATAAAATTTAAATAAATTAACGACTTAAAAATACATAAGGTAGTTATGATTTTTTTTTTAATTGAAGAATTGTATTTGAATGAATTGTAGATATTTTTCTAGAATGAATTTTGTTTTGTTTTGACATCGTTTTGTTTTTTACCCAAAAGTAGCGAAAACTTCATTTTACTTTTAAGTGCGGAAAGAAAAAGTTACAATTCTCTTGTTCTAAGCAAAGAACGCTCTCAATATCGGGTACCCGTTACGGTTACGAAGCGGTTAAAGTGTCGTAAAAATATGTATCGTAAATATGTCTCCGTGTCCGAATATATAGGCAGCCGGGACTATGGTGTGATTTACTGCGCGATAAATATGAAGCCGCCCAAGAAAATCCATATATAAAATTGACATTAACAAAGACTTTGCGACGAAACGATTTTAACTATTATTTCTATGAATTAAAATTGAATTAAAAAAAAAAAACAAAAGTACATTTTATCTAAACAACGAAGGTCGCGACGCACAGTTTAAAGATAACGCCAAAGTTGACTGGTGCAATAATACTTCCTTAACTGGGAGGTTGCCGCCATTATCTCAATTTCCATTGGAACATTTTAACTGATTCTTTGTTTGCCAGTTAAATATTGGAAAACAATAACGACCAATACAAAAATCATTACGTGGATATTGATTGTTTGGATTGTTAATTATTTATTACTTTCTGATTGCGGATTACGACTGATGTTCATTTCATGTCAGAGATAAACGGCTTTTGTACGTAATAAATACATATGTCATGTATTATTTCAGGAGTTAGCCAGCGTCAGCTCCTCTCCAGTTCGTAATAGAATAAACTACTTTATTGAATGTATGTTTGAAGCCTGGTTTGCCTGGTTAAACACAGTCAGAAATGTTAAATTATGTAGTTTACCCAACCAACTCTGTTGTATAATAGACTTAGGTGGATACTTGGCCATAAAAATCTTGACCATTGGCCGAGTTGACATTCACTAAAAATGTTAGTGGTCTGCTTGAAGTTGTTTCGGCGTGTGGCCGTGGGACCACCTTTTTAAAACAAAAAAAAACAAAACGAGGTAGTAGTGGTCGAGTAAATCAATTTGATAGATGTTGGGAATAAAATCTGACAACAGTATTAGCGAATTAACGTATTTCCTTTTATTTTTGTAAATATACAAAAATATTAAACAAGTTTTAAAGTTCAAACCTTTCTAATTTTTTAATTCCACTTTTAAATTCAAACTTCTCAATGACATAGAAATGTACAGTAAAAATAAATGGCCAATTTCTCAGAAACGCAATTAAAGTATTTGTGGAACTTCGAAAATATTCAATTGTCTATTCTACAGTCAACTTTCATGAATTATGTTAAAGGCATATATTCAAATATAACTTTACTCGGAAATAAGGAATGTTAAATTGAAGCCGTAAAAAAACATTTTTTTATTGTATAGTTTTCCGTGACACTCAATCATGAAATAAAGCAAGACATGTGCTACAAACTTCTTGAATGGAAATTCTCACGGCCCTTTCTCCTGATTTTACCCCCATTTTCTTCGATTCTTTTGCGATTTCTGAATAAATATTAAAGCCCAAAAAAATGGTACCACATGATGGGTACGCCTTTAAACAAAACAAAAAACTGACCTAAAAAAATTGAAGAAAATATGTGCTCAACGGAACATACACAAAAAATAATAAATAAATATACAACCGAATATACAACTTCCTCCTTTTTTGGAAGTCGGTTAAAATATGTTCAATATCGGATGACAGATGGAAAATTGTTATAGCGCCAATAATTTTCTCTCTTGGATAATAAAAATTAGTACATTTAGAGAAAAAAATATATAAATAACTTTATAATTTCGTGTAAATAACCTTAGATCTTATATCTATAGCTGTAGTTAATAGTGTGTTAGTAACACAATCCAATAAGTAACTACTTACCGTTTTGTTTCACTAATTTCCCATTGCAAATATACCCTTAATATGTCTTTAAAAGTTCAAATAGTGTTACTTCAAAACTAAGGTTAACTATGCTAAATTTGTTCATAACGAATATTTAAAAATGGACAGACGATATTTATCTAGACAGAGCTACATCCGGCAACGAAAAGAATCAGCTCGCCGCGCGCCGTGTTGTCAGCGAGCCTCGCTTTTAAACAAGAGGATGATGATGAAAAAGCTAAATAAAATTAAATAAATATGCCAAAAATTTCTTATAACATTTTGCTAAATTTATAACATTGTCGTTATTATTGTATTGTGGTTGGGTAAACAATTAAACATGTCAAATTTCCTATATTTGCGTGGTGTCCACCCACAGTGACACACGTCGCGCGATTGCCGGCTGCAATGTTGCGCCATGATTAATTAACGACAGCCCTCCATTGGCGATGGCACATTATTTATTAGTTTTACATTATTTTATTCATTTGGAATGCCACATTTGATTGGCAAAATTAGTATACCTATCAAAAAATATGTCGCCATTCCATTACCGAAACACAATTGATCTAAATAAATATCTTAAAGTAATTATGTATTTTTTTCTGCTAAGTGCGCGTTGTTTAAATGTTTATAATGCTTCCTTGAAACTTATTCAATTAGGCTTCGCTCAGGTAAAAACTTAATCAATTATACACCGAAACCTTCTCCGAAATCCTTGCAGTAGTTTTTGAGTTTATCGCGAACAGACAGACGCGACAGATATATTTATATTATGTAAGGATAAAGATGTGACACAAAGAAGCATATTGAAAGTGCAACTTTAAACATATATGTACCTCGTTCATTGTAAATTTGCTGTATGGTTCAAAACAAGTTCGATCCATGCCGTCACTCCTCCGCGACGTGTAACAAACAACCCTACATTACTGCGACCATAAATACACGAGGTTATAGAAAAATGCCTTCTTTTAACTTAATTTTGTGTAAACACAGCTCGTCTGCATGGATGGCATCCCGGTTTCGTTCGGGGTTATGAAGCCACGAAGCCCGGAGTTAACATAACCAAAAAACCCTTAAACATTTGATGATTCAGCGTGCCTGCCGTCCACCATCCTTCGGCATTCCCAAGAACGGTTAACAGCAGGCATGCTATTGTTACCTATCAGCTGCCTAGGTTCTGTATTCCTTAGTCGCCTTGTACGACATCCACGGGAGGATATAGAGTGGACTTATTCTAAAGCGGAACCACACGCCATAATAAAACACACTAATGTACACACAGAGCTCTATGTGAGAATATTTCTGCGACTTGTATCGCCCCAATTGGAATGCAAGCCTATTGTTGTTCAATTGTTTTTATTATCTACTGGCTCGAAGGGTTAATAATTATCTTTATTTACTAAAATAATTTACAGAGATGCTCCTTATGTCCTATGTAACGAAATAAAATTTAGATACAAGAATTAATAACACAAGTATCCGTTAACGTGTCAGCGACTGCGACCTTCTGTTTCGTGTGAGTTCAACAGTAGAATTTTAGCATGCTTTAAAAGTTGAAATAGGGGAATCTTATTTAAGTTTTATGTAACCAATGTTTATAAGACTAGTTTGCTGTGTAATTTTGAGAATGAATGAGAATGCAACAGAACTTTGATAGTAGGCTTAAAAGGGCCGCTGGAATTCATGGTGTCTAATGGAAACGGATCACAATTTCCATTCACACGTAGCATTTTACTTAAAAGTTTCTGCTTATGCAGAGATATAAGCCAACCTGTACCTACACAAAACGTGTAGGTACACTTATGTGCCTCTCTTTATTTTGTTCTGAGGCGACGCGGTCCAACCATCCATCTTCTCAGTCGTTACCAAACCTTTCAGGTACAACGCGATTTGCTTAACGTCTTTTGCATTACATTTTGAGTTGTAAATGGGATTAAAATTGTGAAATACTCTGAAGATAACAGATATTTTCTTAAGAGTGTCATTTGAAAGGAAATTTCACCTAACGATCGCACACTTCCGTAAACATTTCTGCATGAATCTACTTCTAAACAACTAACATTAGATAATGTCGACGTATCATACAATTTTTGCGTTATTCTGCGTCCATCAAACGCAATGGGGGCCGACAGAGCATTGGGACAGGGCCCTAGGGAACAAGTGTGGAACTATGCAGCTTCCGCATGGTCAAAAAGCGCTGCAAAACGACCAAGAGGTAGTCAAGGAAGATATGCGTATAACAAATTGACCAATCATAATAACATTTCGGTTATACAACAAGGCAGCAGATAAAGGCTTGTGAATACAAATACAAATCCACAGAGTAAATAAAACTGAACACGAAACTCTGTAATACCGTAAATCGATATAATGAATAACGCATATTATTTATTTCAAATATCCTGGGAATTCGCGAAAATTATTCTTAGCTTGGTTTATATAACAAACGAGTGTGCCGTGCGAGCAATAAAGTCATTATTCCACCGGCTCCAGCATTGTCATACATTGCGTTTAATCAGGCTTATCTTTGCCCTGCTATACGTCCGCCTGTTCAACACCCATCGCTGAAAGGCTGATTTCGCGATAAAGGCACGAATCCATTGTTCCGTACATATTTCAAAAATTAATAACAACAAATATATAAAACCAAAGTAAGATTATAGAGATTAATTTTTCATAAAGTTAAAAAATTACCTCCTCCATAATATTATCTCCTTACAATTGATAAATCAATTTTAATAAAATATTGACTAAGTACACTATTTATTTGTTAGGTAAACCCAAAGGATATAATATAGAAAACTTAAATATTAACCGAACATACTAATTACATAATTAATATGTATGTTCGGTTAATATTTAAGCTTTAAATATTATCTCCTTTGCTAGTCTCTCACAATCTTAAAATAATTTTAGCTACTTTAAATCTGTATTATGTTAAGATTGTGGAGAAGAATAAAGAAATTCAAATTTGAATCTCCTTTGTCGTATATATGAATGTTATTCACAGTAATACACGAAATGCCCAGGTCAACAAATGTCGCTCGTTATCCCGACATGGGATAATCTTTCTCTCTTGTAATAATCTTTTTTTTTTATTTTTCAAAATCATAGATAATATATGTTTATGATTTTATTTTACTAGGCCTGTGGAACTGCCACCTAGGGGGCTCGATAGCGGCACACAAAAAATGCCCACGTCAGGATAACAAGCGACATTTGTTGACCTGAGCATTTCGTGTTATTAATGTGAATAGCATTCATTTCAGATGTTAAATGTTAGGTTTTCATCACAGCCATTTGACGTATGCGCACGCCAACGTTTATTTTATCCTTTATTTTGAGCCAAATTGGATTGTATTACATTTCTATTGAGCTATTTTTATCAATTCGTCATCGTTAAATGTATTGACTTTCAAAATACGACCATATTATAATACTACGATAAAATGTTACCTATAGCAATACCTATTCAATCCGTGGAATATAAAAAGTTAAGTTTATACTAATTGCTGTGGCAAGCGACATCGACACAGGAAAATTAACTATTGACTCGACGCCGCCGGCTCCATAAATATTTTAGTCTGAGAATATAATGGCATTTTTTTCACTCCGAGATAAAAAAGAACGTTCGATCGTTAATTAAAAATCTGTTACCCTTTGGAAACTTATAAAAACTGGCAACTTGTTTTCAGAGGGTAAATTATGCATGCTATAAACACTCTTGTTTTTCACCTAGTATGGAATGGGTCGTTGCGGGTTATTGGTTTTTTCCCTTATTGTGTACATAGTATTTCATTGAAAAGAAATACAAATTGAAATACAAATTAATAATTTATTGATTGGGCTATACATTCAGTAAATAGTATCTGTGTTTACTACCAAAAATCGCTGCACCTTATTACTGTGTATGCATGTGCTGATATGATCATAACATGTTTTAAAATAATATATCTTTATGCCTTGGGCTTCGCTACCATGGGAATATCGGTATCCAAAGTGCAATTCCGCTTTTTTGATGAAATTTGGTATGCATGTAGTAAAAGAGCAACGCTCAAATGCTATGATAACTTTTTTTCAAAAATCAACTTTCTAATTACTATATTGAAGGGTGAAACTTTATATGAAAATCGTGTCTATTTCGCTTTCATAGAGAAATTCACACGGGCGAAGCCGAGGGTAAAAGATAAAAACAATCTTTAAAACTTCATAAAATATTTTAAACCACATCTGTGATGTGACAAATGATGCATCTAACTAGACAGATTCTTTGCGGGAAAACTTTTATATAATGTCGTTAAGACCACTCCGAAAGATTAGGATTTAATCAGATTGCAAAACAGGGTCCCTACTACTGAAAAGTCATACGCAGTTGTAAAAAATTATACTGATCTATTGATACGTTATATTTTTTTAAATATATTATTTAACATTTGTTTTATAAGTGAAATTTTTTATGAATATATTTCTCTTTCGTATCAAGAGTGTAACGAAAATAGTCCGATCTTAGAAATTTTTCCCCAAGTTATATTAATGCAAAAACACTACTCTCAAGTGTATTTGTGACTTTCACATGAAAATTTCGATATTTAAACTAAGGTAGTTTGGAAAACAATGTCTATAAGTCTGTCACGCTTTTGCGGCTAAAGTGTTGGGAGCTGCCACGGAGCTGCAAAATTATATTGTGTGCATAACAGGTATATTCTATCCTTGAAGAGAAATTCATTAAATTCATTTCAATATATTTTCGGTGATTGTCATCCAAACTTTCGCATTTTATATTAAAAATATGATAAGATCATATTGTCCGCTTTTCTCACTCTTGGACAAGAAAGACACGACTTTGAAACGCAGCTTCGTTACCGTTCTCATAGTAGTGCTCCTCGCCCTGACCGTCCTGTAAGTAATTCTGACAGCGCGAAGTCTTGTCTCATTTGAATCGAGGAAGACGCAGATTGGTCTGAGAATGTGTGGTTAATTCAGTCGCAGCCGCTAACGAGACTAATAACTTCCAAGAAGCAACGGAGTGCCACAGAGTAATTTTCTTCTATCTTTTGGTCTTTCTCTATTCCTCGAACCGAAGACCATTTCAATGGCATGATTCTCGTCTCTTTAAAATATGTCCAATTATCCTAACCTATATCATTGATTGGTGCTACTTTTATCTTACTCATTACGTAATCTATACATTCTTGATTTTATTTTAATTATATTATTAACTTTACATTATATTTTTTAACATAAATGGGACTTAGACAGATATTAAATTTAAACATATTTTAAATTCTAAAACTGTGCGATATGCTGGCCAGATTTTATGTACTAGTATTTTTACTGAAAATTTAGGAGTAGTAAATAAAATATAGACGTTTTGTAACATAACACTTACTCTCTCTACACATTAATAGGTGCTCTAAGTGAGATAGATATAAAGCAGAGTCTTAATACGAGAGGCGTCCTAGATCATTAGAATGAGACTCGTACCAGGTTCCAATTTGTGAGCAGCAGAGTTGAATTTCAACTATAATATTTTTAAGCCTGTTTTGTGTACCACTGATGAGCAATAGCCCCTTTCTGCTTCCATTTTTATAAATAATCTTTAAAATCGCGGATTTTCGTACGTATTGATCGTAAAAAGCATAGATATAATTTTTTAACGAACACAAATTGCCAGCAAAATTCGGCGTTGTTGCAAAACAATGAAAACACAAAGATGTATTTTGTTTTTTCTATCTTACTTAATTTTTTTCTGTCATCAATTTACGGAGCATAATTTGAATGATGTCAAGAGAGTCAAAACATGGTACTTCTTAGTTTATGTCAGTTAGTAATGTTTTGCCTACTTTGTGACCTTCCAATTTCCTTCTTCATTTTGACACGTTATTCTTCTTCTTCATCGTCGTTTTCCTCATGGCTGAGGGTCGTGGTCATTACAAAGAATGAAACACACACATCGTCTTCCTTAGCACTATTAATGGAGTAGTTTGCCATGCCTTCTCCATTTCACACACAAGTTGATAATCTACCAGAATATAGTTCACCGGAAGCAAGTGGTGGTCGATGAAACTACCAACTCATATGGCACTAGTAGGATTCGAACCTGGGACCTTTCGGTTCACAAGCGGGCGTCTTAACCATTACACCAAAACCGCTTGACACTTTATAAACAGTGTTATTTCTCTAATGCGTCGTTATTTTGTGCCGTCAATTCATTCAAAAGGCATATCACGTTCAGCCTTTTTGCGAGACGGACAAACATTCAAATTGAACGGCAAATTGCTAGATGCTGATTTACGGGCTCCGACAATTACCTGTGTGTCTGTTTGTGTATTTATTACGTTGGAATACAAATTGCGTGTTGTAGAAGTTGGAGTTGTGGTTGTTTCATTATTTGAGGTTAGGGTTTGTGATGTTTTGCTAAGAGGAGATATAAATATGGTTACTAAGGTTTTGTGCTGTAGCTGTTACCGTAAAATATACATTTTTTTCAAGTATTTGTATTTTTATTAGGTTAGCTGAAAGCCAGTTACAGATTAAAACTTGGCAGTAGCTCTTCGTAAAACTGAGTCGTTATTTATTGTAATGTTTCTCAGTACTTAAGTTTTTTTATGTATTTAATAATAATAAGTATATGTTTATGCAAGTGTTGTATATGATTATAATGATAATGATTTTGTGACAATTAATATTATATTTCTCGATAGCTCTGTGGAAGCACTGTCCCTGTCTAATTCAGAGAATAAAAACTAAACAAACTTATTTTTATCGTGTCGACTCGGAAAATCAAATTAGTGAAGACCAAATAGGACAGCATTATCTGTACCTTCAAAAAACAAACACACTAAGGTTCATGTTTCCTGTAACAAATTCACAACTATCATATATTCGCATACTAACTTATACTCAGTTATTATCAGTAGTCAATGACATGAAAAACAGTACAAAAGTTGTCTATTATTGCTCCAAGTTATCGAAACTTGTAGAAGAAGGGAAGTAAACAGATCGTGTTACACAATATTAGTCCAAATCTCTATTACTGCCAAAGACTATTCATTTGTGGACATCATTGAGTTATGATTAATAGACGGGAAGTTTGGGAATACATCACTTATGACTGGCGGCCGGCCAAGTCCACAAACAATAATCTGGCGGGTGAAATATGGGCCAAGACGCAATAATGTACCCTTAATCACAGCCATGCGTCTGAGGCCAAGCGGAATAGAAATATTATCTTGGCCGGCGAGGCAATGCAAATATGGTTAGAGGTAATAAAAAAGGAATTGGTCTGTGTTTCCCATAAGCCATAAGGTTTCTGAATTTGGGTAATGTGTTTTTCGTCTGTTTGTTCATTGTTATTAATATAATTTGTCTGCTATTTTGACTAGATAATATCTTAACTGCCCTGTAACTGCACACATCTACGATTACATAACGATTTTGCTGCTACAAGTAAGTCCGTATCCTTATATTGGAAAAGAAATAAAAACTTCTATTATTTGTAAAAACGACCGAAAGTTTGATCCATTTGCAACGTTACCCTTCGATTTAGCCACAGACCATTTAGCTGGATAAGCCTCTTTATTTTACTATTAAAAAAATAATTATTTTATTTACTATTCACATTTACATTACTTATTCTTACTTCATAATTTCTTTTTCTTTCTCTATACCCACCATCCCCAACCATTTGTAGGTAAACTCAGTTTTTTCTTACAATAACTAATAAAAAATAAATTAAAAATTTAAGAAACCCTTCTCCAAAGTTGCTGGCATCATTTCATCTGCTAAAATAGAGCTGATAATTTCCAAACTGCTGGACGCACATTCTCTGAACACAGCTAAGAACATATTCGATTAAAGTTCTTTTTGAAATAAAAAAACTAGATCCAAATCGATTCAGCCTTTTGGCTGCTACTATGCCACGTACAAACATACAGATAAACATACATATTAAACTTGTAACTCTCCGCTTTCTGTCGTCGGGGTTTAAAAACAATGTTACCAAGTTTTGTGTATGTGATTTTACAGCAATACACATTAAAATAAACTTTTTAGGAAATTACTTACATGGTTAATAAATTAAAAAACTTTAGAATGTAGGCTTCAATTATTATTTTATTTATTTTCGACAAAATTCAACAATAAGTACTTCGTCCTCTACTTTTGATTTGTTCTCAAGTCTTACCAAATATCTCTCATTCTCTCTCTCACGTCTTACCAAAAATGCGGTAGCTCATCAGCCATCAGATCAGTTCGAGTGTTGGTCACTCGAAACAAGCATTGTTTGCGGGGAGACACCACAGTCGCATGTGTTTGCCGACTGTGACGATTATTTACAATTAAAGACACGTAACAAAAAACAGAGTGTACCTAGGTAGATCGCCACTACTTTCTTTCGTCTATTTTTTTATTTTTTCCTCGCTTTTCTTGGTTCAGACGGTTGTGGTTTAACTACACAACGTAATCTAGCTCATCTGTCCAATTGTATGTCTGTCTGTGCCCAAAGTCGACATGAGAAGTTTAATTGTAAAGTTGTACGGTGCGGGGAATGTTTGCGAGTGGAATGCCAACAAGTTGGGCGAGCTGCTCGATTGCCGTCGATATCCTTTGTCTCACAACTCTGAATTGCACAAGAGTTGGTACAATACGTGTGAAATTCGGCTCTCCCAGTGTACTAGGTGAATGATAATTGCGTCAAATTCAGATGTATTGTGTGACGGGTGTATTTTTGTTGTCTTCTTTTTCTCCCTGTACACTTTCGGTTACTCGCATTGTATTCATGTCGAATCTTATTTCGATATTTTCTTAGTTTTTTTTTTTCAAATAAAAAAAACAGTAATTACGTAAGTTGTGTTTGGTTTTTTGTATGCGATCAATAAACTCTCGTGTCAAAGCCTTTTTTCAATTTTAGCTCAATCTCGTATGCTTTATCACATCATTATTTTTATTAAATACACGGTATTTTTATCTTTATATATTTTCTTTATGTAACATACAATGAAAAGAAATGATAGAAGATCGTATATATAACGCCTATATACAAGGCTATATATTGAAAGACTAGGCAAGCTAAAGCGAGCTATTTCAAAACAATTTCTGTTAGAGATTTCCCAGCGGTAGTTAGTATGTCTTCGTTCGCATATATTCGAAACTATTTCTATACTCTTGTACTCTTGAATTCACCTAACGTCAACTTCCTGAGAAGGATTTAATATCGAAAATAGATACAAAATGTGAAACAAATACACGTACTTACGTATTGTGTATGTTAAACCTTAGAAAAAGTAATGTAAAAACCATTCGATTTTGGATGTTCCGGCTCTATTTTAGGTCCGGCCGTCTATCTGATCGACCCTCTTTGGGAATGACATTAAGGCATCTTATATGCACAAATACATGTAATACAGTGGTACTCTATATTCTTATGCGAGCACGGGAGGTTATATAGAGCGGACCTATTCTATTGCAAACACTACTGACCTTTTCTGTAAATATTTCATCATACAACTGTGCAAGGTATCCTATCATTCATTTGACAGTCCTTGTCTTATTAGCAACTAGCTAACTAGCGTAATTGTTATAGAAAAAGATACCATACCTTTTATATGCACAGTAGCGCCATCTAACTTATAAAGCGCCATTGACTATCAGACTATATGACCAAATCTTATGGGAATCGCGTACTATGGGGATAAAGAATACTCTATGTGATTATCCAAGCTATCAGCTACCTCAATATCAAATTTCATAAAAATTAGCCCAGCCGTTTGTCCGAAAAGATGACAAACCTACCCACAAAATTTTGCCTTTATAATATTAGTGGAATTTCTTTACAAAAATCTACTATGATTCATTCATATTACGTTAAGTTTACGGCTCAAGTTACCTCATGATGTTTTCCGGTTTAGTTTCACAAAAGTAAATCACACCATATACTCGTAATAGTGATGCTACTCGGAGTAATGCTTTTTCCGCGTACATCGTAAAATTCTTTAAATTAAGTGAACAGGATTCTCTTTTAAAAGTCTCTTGTAAAACTAACTCACTAAATACATTAAACTAACTATCCGGCCGGATTCTCTCTCTCTCTCTCTCATCTGCATGCATTGCAATTTCCCATTAAGCTTTATCTACTCAAACAATCTTCTTGAAATATTGCATATATGTAGTTTGAAGTACGAGAAGAACCATTGATCACTGCTCCCGTGGGAAAATCACGTTATTTAAAATAACTTTATTTCAAATATCAACATGGCGGTGAGCCATTCAACCTGAACAACACTTGAAACAAGCATCGTGTAACATGATAGCCAGTTTACATTAACAATGTGTGTAATTTCTTTCAGAAATATATTTATCCGCTCTTTAAAACCGCAGTGTTTTATGTTGTTCTTTGTAATGAATCTGTTGTCATCCAATTCTATTCTTAAAAAAATCCAATCTCTTCTAAGAAGTAGTAAGTATCAGTATTCAGCCAATGTTCTTATAATTTAGCATAGGTAATATAGTTTAAAGTACCGGAAAATTACTATTCTCGTGAGAAATTCAAGCATTCCCAAAGACTATAGATGACCCGATCTTGGAATCACAACAAAATATTCAAAATTTAGAAGTTTTTACAGAGTATAAAATAAAAATAACGTCGAACTGTGTTAGACAAAGAAGTGTACAAGATCGCCTATATAATTAATTAGCTCATTATTCGCAAATAGACTTTTTATTTCGAAACCCAACAACCTACACAAACCTTTATACAATCCCTTACAGAAGTCACTCCACAAAAACGTTTCGTTTGTATAAACAGGTAAAACTGGATATTACTTTAACCTATTTATGTAAATGAAACAACAAAAACTAAGATTCCCGATAAAAATGTAGTACCAGGTTTACGTGGACAATTCAAAGCTAACCATAACATAACGGTTGCTTCGCAGATAATGGTCCATCAAGCAAATTGCCCACAGCTGCCTTACTTTCAACCTTACGTCGATGATATAAGGTTCACAATGGCTGAAGATTGTACAGTCAAAATTTTAGTACTGTGGCTCCTTTTGCATTTATTCGAACGGAATTTTCAAACATGCCTAATAGAAATAGAAAAAATACATACAAGCATATCATTCGAGGTCGTTTTATCCTATTTCTATGCTGTGGTTAAAAAGTTCCCAATGTCTGTCTAAAACAAAACACCTGAAGTTTTCATTCAAAGAAAATAGACACTAGCGTCAATTTAATTTTCATCGCTTTTACGAGTACCTAACTCCTACAACATGTACTACACAACAATTATAGTTGAGCTTACTCTCCTTCAAAAATAATCCTTAAGTCTTAACCATAAGGTGTACAATAAGAAAATTTTAGTTTTTAGCAAATTGGGTGCAGTTTTCCCGAATTGAGATGCCCCGGCAACGGTTAGTGCAACTGCATCGTAAGTATAATGACTCTCCTCCAGCCATAAGGATTTGGGTAAATAAAACTCAGGTATTACTGTTAAGTTTTATTGTTGTCCTAAAACAAGTAATCTCCAAAATTCGTTACATTTTCCCAGAATAACCGGCTAAGTGCGAATCGGGCCTCGTAAAGTGTAGGGTTCCGTATTTTTCCTGGAGTTCGAAATTTTATAGAATACAGTTGGTTGACTGTTACTCGTAAACGTATGAAGCCAACCTTCAATTTAACAACAACCGTTTTTTTGGCAGGAGGGGTGGGACACACACTTGATTCTAACGAAAATTAGAACTATAAAACATAACAATTAACGAACGGTTTACAAAATCAAAAAACGGTCTTCCCACACCTTTTCATATTTTAGAAATACCTATCCAATGACATCACACACAAATCATTTCCACTTCATTTTGCAGGGGAGGTACAGTCAACATCACATTAAGTTACCCATATATCATCAACTTCTATGACGCGGTAATTGCGACGAGTGCCATGAATTTGGGTAGTTTTATGTGCTGTTGACTATACCCTAAAAATTTCAATTCAACCCTGTAAGATAAACGGAATCAGGAGAACAGGACTAAAATCTTCGACATCTCTGTGGACACATCTTATCAGAACTTTGAGATTATGTACTTATTTGAAAGAAAGAATAATAAATAAATAAATAAAACATTTATTGTATTAATAATAATGATATTCATGAAGAAGGAACAACAGAGTTTAAACAATAATACGAGAGCAAAGCAAACAGATGTAACAATATTAAACTAGCGAGATCGAAATCGCCGAAATTGAGCATAAACTCCGCGATTGCACGAGCAATATTTGTCTCGCAACTCTCTGGAATTCCAGTGGTTCGCTACTGCAGCTTTGTGGGAAATAATTAGTAACTAAAAATCTTTTTTTTTTATTAGAAAAATCAGATTGAGTTAGCCCCAATGTAATTCTGTCATAGGATGCTAACTCAATGACATTTTTTTTTTTAGTTTATCTATATACATTTATAGATAAACATTCAAGACCTAGGTCTATCTGAAGAATTACACTAACAACAAATCCATACATGAGTCAGATTGGTATACAAACTCATGTATACCAATCTGACTCATGTATGGATGAGTCTGACCTGGGACATTTCGATCGACAAACGGGCGTCTTAACCATTACACCACCACCGCAACAACTCTAAACAAAAACGTCGCAAATGACAATTGTTTGGAACCACAGTAACCTTACGTTCGTAGTCTATATTACTATGAGATATCCCTGTTCCATGATGAAACGGCTTTCAGAGCCAAGACTGCGGGCAACAAATGTGGCGCCAAAACGTACCTGTCCCTAAAATCTTTATGGCAGATTGTACCATAGACACATGAGTAAAGATAAGTCCATGAAAGACCTACATCTTAGACACTTCATTTAGGTAAAGTAGATCAGTTAATTCAATACAATAGACGACCTCGGTGGCGCAGTGGTAAAGTGCTTGCCTCTGAACCGAGAGGTCCCGGGTTCGATCCCCGGTCGTGTCATGATGGAAAATGATCTTTTTCTGATTGGCCCGGGACTTGGATGTTTATCTATATATGTATATGTTATAAAATATAGTATCGTTGAGTTAGTATCCCATGACACAAGTCTCGAACTTACTTTGGGGCTAGCTCAATCTGTGTAATACTATTTAGTACATGCAGGCCTTATATAAAATTACTGCATCTAGTTCAACTGGTTATTAAGTACAAGTGTTTGTTATTATTATGTTAATAAAAATAATTAAACTGCAATTGCGACAAGAATGAGAGGAAATGCTGTTATATCTCAAAGTATACATTTATTGTTATGTGATACAGATGTGAGTCGCGACGAAGACCATGTCTTTAAGAAAGCCATCGCCCTACCGGAGAACAAGAGAAGCAGATTTGGCACGCTTTCTACGTGGTGGTCTACTATATCGAAATACTTGACAACCCAGGACCAACCAACCTGGCGCATGAGAACGATTAGGACAGGCCCCAAATAATGGGAATAGACAAGAACAGAAAATTGTTTTGTCTCACATAGTTTTTTGTCAACGCAATCTCTAAAAGTCCTGAGTGACGAAAATTGGCAAAATTTGTAGTCTATTATTCGTTGCTAAATGTTGCCCGGGGCTTCGCTACCGTGGGAATTTTGAGATAAAATATAGCCTATAGCAATCTTGGATAATGTACTTTTCTAATGCTAGAAGAATTTTTGAAATCGGTTCGGTAACTTCGGATATTTCCCGCCTCAAACATACAAACTCACCATTGCTTATCTATTTATTATATAATAATAGTATGAACACCTGTTCATCATCATTTTAAAAGTACCTACTTTTAAAGGGTTCCGCATTCATATCACCAATTTCCTACGTAAACAATCGATTACATCATTAACGATTAATGAGAAATTTAACATATCATTAGTGGTTGCACTATGCATTTCACGTAATTAATTATATACATCTTTTCCACGCGCACTCGGATGGTTGAAATGAATTCTATCAGTATTATAACAAAGGGATTGTTTGGATGTAATTAAATATATAAAATAAATTAAATATATAACATATATAATAATAACAATATGGTAAAATGCAAATATTTTTATGTAATATTACATAGTTTACTTGATTATACATATTTTGGTGTATTTCACATTTTGTCCATAATTGAATGATTAACATTTATACAAGACATCAACAAAATAGTTTCCATTGTGCCCGGATATTTCGGGACAGGGTGTAGCTATAATTTGTTAGTGGTTAATGACTAATCCACGAATGACTAATAGTCAACAGTGTGCCGGCGCCAAATTGTTTACTGATTTATGAAGACTGCCTTCCGTTCATCTGAGTTACTATGAGTATTATGAAGCTAGTTACGTATATAAAAAATAATGAAAAAGGAATCAGCACACTTTTTTTACTTTCTTTTATGCAAAGCTTTTGGCAGTCGATTTTGGTTTTTGACACACTAGGTAACCAATGTGTTAAGTGATTTAAAGATTTATGGATATTTTTTGTTTTGAGCTTTATATAACTAGTGATACATTCCCATCAAGGTGTACATAAAACTGACTGATATAGATCAACTATTTTTCATTGCCAATGATATATTTTTTGTTTATTTTTTCTAATTTTAAATAAACCAACATATATAATGTTTTCTCTGTAATGGTAGGTTACATTTGGTCAAATAAAAAAAAATGTTTGTTGATTACTGACATTTTCACGTCGACTATTATCTAATACTAAGCCTGGTATTCAGAGAAAAGCTATAAAGCTTATTTAAAACATACATAAGCTAGTGACAAAACATTATTTTATCTTAAAATATGTTTAACTTTTTTTATGAATAACGGGGCAAGTATTTAGATAAGGCGAAAATAGTACAGTGAATTAATCTAGAATTAAAATAACTCAACTCTGATATAAATATTTGCCACAAATTCCTGACTAAACTCACATACGCCAAAATGTAACACGCCACACTTTTAAAGCCGTGGATTCACACGCGGAATTTAATACTAAAATGCAAGCTTAAACTTTTACTAACCACTATGCAAAATCATAATTAATATTTTTGTTAGGGATTTATTTACCGTTACTCCTGAAGCAAATAGAGGATTTGGCATAAAAGTATAAGCTATTTTAGCGATCAAAATTTTATATCAAATGAAAATAGGATTTTACGTCCTGCAACCGTAAATAACTTTACCATAGTGCATTTAAAGATGATAATATGATATAAATACATAGAAGCATAGTTAACGACAGAATAAATTAATATCACTCATATTTTGTTATAGAGGCAAGTGATACATATCTGTAAAAATTTCAAATGTTTTACTATCACTGTTCATAATATACAGCCTGGTGACAGACGGACGGACAGATCCACGGACAGCGGAGTAAAGGTACGCCCACGAATCATATTATAAAATTAACTTTCTAACAGTCTTTGTCACAGTTTAGAGTTACAAGAAAATAGACATTTCGTATTTCAACAAATGTAATCTAACATTTTGCAACGCGCTGTGTAGAACTGCCACTACAAGTTCCCTGCAAGCCATAACATCCTCGAATTTCCGCCGCGGGCGTGGAGGTGGCACGGCACCGACTACGTTTAATTTCGTTTAAGTCAAGGAACACCTTTACTTGTAGACTAATTTGTTTAATTTTCAAACTAACTTTAACTAAACATTTGAATGAAAAGATCGGAAAAATGTTTGAAAACCATGATCATCCGCCGCCACTCTGTCCGGCTACAGCATGCCGGTCTCCTCCACTTCTCCCTGTCTGCCGTATCCTGCTTAATGCACTCTTCTTTGGACTTCCTCTACTTATTTTTCCATTGAATTTAAAATCCATAAGATAATGTATGCAAAAATATTCTGGCTCTTACAACCATATACCATTGCTATGCTGTTGTCCGATATAATTAAATATTTTTTTTAAAAGCAAATAGAACCATGTTGAAACATGTGGTTTTAAATGAATGCGAAATACCTACTTAAGGAAATCAATACAATACACATAATTCTTTATTGCACAAATTAATTACATAGTATACATAAGTACAAAATGTATAATCACACATCAATCATCTCTTTAGTCACCAGCAATGTAAGTACTTTCTTTGATTCATTACCTTATATCGTAACATTTGCCTCATCTACTGTTATTACGTCATTGACTCTGTTGGATAACGGGCGTTCGCTAGTTTGGATGCTCGTACTGAATTATTTCAATTTTATGAGCTGTGTGTGTTTGTTATTTCATCAATTTAGTCTATCCTCCACAAGAATGTTATGTTACAAATCGCCGCACTTATCACATAGCTTTTGACGACCTCGGTGGCGAAGTGGTAAAGTGCTTGCCTCTAAACCGAGAGGTCCCGGATTCGATCCCCGGTCGGGTCATGATGGAAAATGATCTTTTGCTGATTGACCCAGGTCTTGGATGTATATCTATATATGTATATGTTATAAAATATAGTATCGTTGAGTTTGTATCCCATAACACAAATATAGAACTTACTTTAGGGCTAGCTCAATCTGTGTGATTTGTCCTAATATATTTATTTATTTAAATAAAGAAATATAATAATGTCACTAAACATTTGACGCAAGTTTGTAGTTTATTATTACTCAAGTAATTTAAGTTTCCTAACCACAATAAGCCTACGTGCACATTCCAGCAGCCTTGTCTAGATCTAGACTGAATCTGAATGTAAGTGTGGATCCTATGCGATATTCAAGTGTAATAACGCCTGTCCCCCAATTACCGCTTTTGTCTGGAGGTCTGCTGGTTTCATGAATGCATTATTAGTGTGATCCAGCGGCATGACTGAGCTGCAAACACAGCAAGAAGGCGCGGTCGTAGCCCGTTTGTGCTCTCAGCCACCGAAAATGGAATGTAATTGAAGATTATGTGTCTTTTGCACAAAAACGTTGGAAATTTAATCGATAACCACTTGTTTCAGTTATAATCAAAAGAGCTAGAGCTAGCTAGCTCGGATTATCTTCTCCTGTCTGCTGTTGAGGCAATACGTAACAAACTTACCCTTGGATATTACTGTATAAACAAACAAAGACCTGTCTTGACCATTATAAAAGTGCCAAAAAAGATCAAAAATTTGTGTAAATTGTTTTCTATGTTAGAATGTATTGTCCGTCAATTCGTAGTCATTAAGAAAATATCAGTATTAGGTAACCCTCACATCGCATAACGCAGTGTAATGCAGTTCAGCTAGGACGCTGCGTAATGCACCGAGTAATGACCAAGACCAGTCATTTACTGGCGGTGATTACTGGCCCGGAACCCGATAGCTGATGCCACTGATTTGCATTGGGGAGTGCTGACCCGAAAATGTTGTTAGCACCTGGCCTTTGATCGATGTACGAGTATCCTTTGCAACTTATAGTTATACTAGCTTTTACCCAAAGCTCTGTCCGCGTTGAGATTTCCGGCATGAATTCATACCCTATGTCCTTCTCTGTACTCTGAACGTGAAGAGGTAAGAAACAAACTTACTTTCGCATTTAAAATATTAAATAATTAAATAGGATTAAGACAAATGTGTAACAAAATATCGAATAGTGCTTGCTAATTGGAATATTGAATTGTATTTATATAGTAGCCACCAAAAGCACATTGGTTAATGATCGCCACGTACCTACCACAAGAGTTTGTATTTCATTCGGACTCATGTATAGTTTTTATAGACCACCCCAGCGACCACCGATGTAGGAAAACATCGCGGGAAATCCTGCATACTTAGAGTAAAGTTCACTAGTGTATTGTTTACTGCCACTAGATGGCGGTCTTAGTAAAAGTCATGGCAAATACCTTTTTCAAATTGAATAAAATCTGACACCAGTAGTGGTGTTATTAATAATACACTTGATAAGATGATGTATTAAGAGGCACAGTCAACCAATGTCAAGTTACACTGCAAGGACATCTATGTTATGGTAATAGGGGCGAGTTTGAAAAGATGTGTACCAATAGGAATGTTGTGGTCGCCGTGTAATTACATGTGTATTTCGATGTAATGTTTATTGGTCATCATTCACAACCACCACAACATTGATATCAATCTGTTTGTTATATAATTGCCGGTAGTTCATTGTGTATTTATACAATTAGTCTTCATTAGGATGCAACCCGCTTTGTGATGCAAATACCGCGTTTTTGCATCCCTTCCACATGGCGGACGGAAAAATCTTAATTACATTTGTTGTATAGCCTCCGTACTCCTCTCAAATAACAATAGTACTGTCGACGACATTAAAGATTAATTTTTTTTAGCTTTATAGGCGTAGGGTTTCTTTTTTAACTTTTAATTTAATGTTTATGTACACATTTAATGTTTTTGGACAACTACATCATAAACAGGCACATTATGTAGTTTTTTTTTTAATTTCTAAAGACACCTTCACGCTAAATTAGTGAGACTTTTGTAAATGTAAACCGACGCGGTTTGTAACTGAACTAATCGTAATTTCATCATATACTATATATTACCTTTACTATACTATATTTAACCTATAATTTTAGTAGTTAAAACTTACCTAACAACATTCCTAATCTCATTTACACGTCTGTTTATTAGACAAATTAAAAGTCCGCCGCTCCGCATCATTTGCGTCTTATAAGTTCAGAAACTTCCATTTAAAGGAATACGAATTATTTTATTGCTTTCTCTGTATGTGTTTTCTTCGTGCAATACAGAGTTTACAAACAAAAATAAATTTAAAAAAAACGAATCGATAAAAATTGACGTGCCAAAGTGCCTGTGAAGGAATGATTTGATAAATTTTTCACTCGCATCTAATGGAGAAAACATAGTAACATCCCAAAAACTTCTACGTCAAAAACGAAACTTAAATAAGAACTAGGCGAATGGAATGTGAAAACTGAAAAATATTACTTCAACGTCTTCATTAGTCATACAAAATACAACTCCATCAGTTCTTGGCCCGAGCTCGATGCAATCTCATAAGTGGGATGCAGAACTACGGATAAACTTTACGAAATTCAATATTTTCCGTTGCAAGTTTTCCCGGAGAAGTCAAACAGTTGGAAGTCAGTATGTAATAGGTGGCGTAGCTACATAGAAAGCGCACTGGGCTCTTAGGATCAGGGGATTCTTAGATCCCATGAAGCTATAGATGGTAGAGTACTAGAACTCGCATTCCCTTTTGATGCAAGATACATATTGCTGTCTCTGTCATCTGTAGTCCGACATCTCTTATGTATTACGAGTAATATACATAGATTCGTTATACCTTTCACCGCGCTAGAAGACGTGGTCAGGCAACATATGAAATAGAGCAATATACTTTGCATCAAAAAGTTGTTAACAGTGCTAGCGCCGCGCCCATGTTATTTATATACAGCTTCATTCATGTTTCTAACCTTTTTTTTAAATCGCACACGGAAAAATCGACTTCGACCGCTTAATTGGGGTTGAGCCTCAGTGCCTATGGTTACTCAACATTTCATCCTAACCCTAACTAATAATATAAATGCGAAAGACAGTTTATTTATATATTTTGTTTGTTTGATACCAAACCTTTGATAACATCTACCCAACCAATCTTCTTGAAATTTTGTATACATGTAATTTTAAATAAATAAAAGGACATACACCTTTCATTCCGGAAAAATAATTACACTAATGGAAAACTCACGCGAACGTACTCGCGGGCGTAGTAGTTAAACAGCTTAGTTGCGATAGGGCACTAAAACATTTTTCATTAAAGTCTATGGTTATCTAACTACGCCGCTGTATGTTGCCTATGAAAATAAACATGATTTCTGCGGGTGAATCTCGGTGGCGAATATGGGTGGTTCTCAAGGGTTTTCGACCAAGTTAGATTCGATTCTTGGAGTCAGCGAGGTCAGGAACTCAGGAAATACTGTAAACTAGGTTTGGACGATGCAATCAGAGTGAGACGTGCAGTCTGCTTCAACTCTGTATCTCTTGTTAACTCATGGATATAGGTGAAAAATTAACAATGATTTTATTTTTTACTTTAAAAATACTAAAAGAAACATCACCTGATTAATGGACGACCCCAAATAATATCTTTAGTGAAAATATGATTTGTCTCATACAACACATATAAGTTTGTAACTTTTTAGGATATACTCCGTGTTCGTCCGTCAGAATGTAACCATAGACAACGCAGAGGAGAGCGGAAGTGTCGTGTTACTTGTTCCGTCCGGCCTTGCTTGTGAGCCGAGGCTGACTCGAATGCAGTCTACAATGCATCTTGATATACCATTATACCTGCACATACACACATAACACTACAAAAAACTCAACTTTAGTTCTTTACAAAATATATAAGAAAAAAATAGATTAAATATGTATTTTTATTTCTGTTAGAAAGAGAGACTTTTTTGTATTAAAATCGTAAAGCGATTCTGTATTCGTTGTTATTTATTGGGAGCCTTGTAAATATTAAATATTTACTTTAACTTGAACATATAAAAATAGACTGAGTAAACAGTTACCATGTTATCAACTTAATAGTTTCTAAGTACACTTTTTCTACTCCACATGTGAGCCTGCTAATTTATGGCGCGAATATCCATTGTTCTTTTGAAAAGTTAATAACAAACTGGTACTTCTAGCAACTTCCACAAAATGAACTATTTCATTTTAGCAAAGAAAAATTATAAAATTAATAAAAGAAAATGTAGGTAATTAATGTAAATGTGGTACCGAAAAACTTTGTCTCATTGCAGATCTCACGATTCTCACGACATTGTATCCGTGATACATTTCCAGTATACAAACATCTCCTTTCCCCCGCCCCTATCCCCAGGGAGATTACTATAACAGGTACCCTGGAAACACGTCTATAAGTTTACACGAATGCAATTTAGTGCACTGAGCGCTCGGAAAATGCATTGCATAAATCATGACAAACGTATTATTTTGATGTGATAATTTGGTTGACTTTGTATATATAGACTGGTCTGCTAGTGAACTTTGTATGAAAAGATCAGTTAGGTACCGATACCAATTAAGTAAATTAGAGAAGTGGGCTCCGATGCTTAACAGCAGAGAAAGGTACCAGGAAAATTAGAGAAACGGCGACTGTTCAAGTATTTTGAACGCCCTAGGCTAAAGTAGAATTAGCATTGAAATTCTTAGAATATGTTTCTGGAGTTTCTGGGTAAGATATGTCATTTTTCTGCATTCGATCCGTTTTAATTTTTTGATCGCAATTAGTCTAAGCGACCTACTCAACTTAGGAGAAGAAACTTTTCTTGAGAATTATCAGTAGATAACTTTCTTTGGAAGCAGTAGAGACGTCATGCATTTAATCTGGATGTTTATTGAAAACCAGAGCGCAAATATTTTTCTTTGCACAGTGAACTCTGTTCAGATTAAATCCGAGAATAAGATATTTCAACTTTGTCAAACGGATTGTTATTTTCAGACATTTTCTTCGATATTATTGTATTTATTTAAACATTTTGTGGCAAACAATAATATTGTTTGTTTTTAGTTTTATGATTTCTTATGGGCTCCCAACTAGAACAATGCCGAGTATTTAGTAAAAGTATTGGTTATTTTGGAGGCGTACTCGTAGATACTATTTTTGTATGGACTTGTGTATCTGTACTGCAAAGTATTATATAATCTGTGTCATTAACATCAACTTGGTTCGAATTCATATTCAGGTTTAATTTCAGTAATATATTACTAATTTCTAATGAATCTCTCTAATCCCCGTGTTTCCGACTTCATTACCTGCTGTGAAATCCCGAACTCCGTGTATACTTTCGAATTTTCAAGATCGAATTCTTTTAGAAAATTGAGTAAGTTTTTGTAATGAAAATTTAAGGAAATCTAACAACCTATTTAACTATAATAAGTAAATATTTAATAACCTATTTAACTATAATAGTAAGTAATATATTGAACTATAATAAGGGTTTTGACTAAGTAGACCACAAAATTTACATCGATTATAGTAAGTACTAGAGACTTCAGAGAGATCACTTTGTACACTATGGTTTACATATCTCGGTAGCATTACCTGATGACAAATTTAAATATTCATGTCCTTACGTGTATACAGTAACGTGCATTGCGAGTGCTGTGAAGCATTTCCAGAGACAAAATGTCACTGTCCTAATATTAGCCACTTTGAGTATTAAACCAACCGTAGATACCACTTAAACGCGTTCCCCTCTGCCTACGATAACGAAAAAAGACGTCTCCAGAAGTTCTTAGTAGAGATTAGACGGATGTACATTGATACCAGTTAAAAATATGCGTAATTTTTAATCGGGTTAGTAGTCGTCATTATTTTTGCGTACTTAAAATAACGTGGTTGGACAATGTATTGCGTGTATGATGATTACCTCACCCGAACTGAAAGTGACAGACTTGTTTGCCGGGATTTACACCCGCGGCTTCTCCAGTTGGTTTAATACTCAAAGACTAGCCAGTGAAATCTGAATCGCTGGTGTTGTCACCATTTTCCCGCGCGATCTGATTTCCCCAGAGCAAGGATGCTACATTTTAATGTTCATTTACAAAGTAAATAAGCTTTGCCTTGTCACGTCCTATCTGAGGTCTTAATAATTTTAATATTATGTGCTGAACTGTGTTATTAATTCCTTTAATAATTAATTGATTTAACATTTGACTAGAAAACTTGTAGATAACCTATGGGTACTCCATAGGTTATATAAAACCCTATGCTCAGCAGTGGGCGGAAAAGGGCTGAAATGATGATTTTTTTTTTAATTTTCGCACGTTTTTGCACTTTCTTAAATGTCCTGTTAGCTAATTAGTAGTTGTTTTGTCTGCTTTTTTTCAACACTAATTTCAAGTTGTAGGGTGTAGGGTTGTGGGGTGTGCGTTTAGTTAATACTTTCGTTAGTTAGGAAATTTTATTTCTAAGACTGACTCAATAATAACCAAATAGATCGTTGCCCCCAAAACCCTTTGGCAATTATGTACAAATCTACATGCAAATGCGGTCTGTCCGGTCCATGGTTCAATTCCGACGTACAGATGTGTCCGAGGCAGGCCGGCACAATGAGGCCGCCGCTAAATCTCCTATGCGGTTTGACAAAATAGTATTGCAATCTTTAAATTGTTTGTTGGTATGTAATTCTTTTTTCTATATTTCACAATTTGACTGACTTGAAAATGACATTCTTTCTCATCATAACATTAATCTATACATACTGACTGTTGCATTCTTGACTTTGACGTCGCAACTTTTTGGTGGCCCGTTAAAAAGAAATAAGTTACTTGTGAGTTTACAACCGGCCGCCTACTTGACGTTGCAATGCGCATTGGCAATGCTGTTGTTGCCAAGCGGTCAAAGCTTTTTATCAATACAGTATAAATAATTGAACTTAGAGATGTCATATGTATCCATATCACTTACTATTTTGAAACTATGCAGAGAGAAAGCAAAACCTGTATTCGACCATTGTATTTTCGAATGAATCCTAATCACTACATAGTATAAAATAAAGTCGCTTTCTCTGTCCCTATATCCCTATGTATGCTTAAATCTTTAAAACTACGCAACGGATTTTGATGCGGGTTTTATTTTATTTATATTTGATTCCTGAGGAAGGTTTAGGTGTATAATTTATTAAGGTTTTACCTGAGTGAAGCAGGGACGGGCCGCTAGTAATATTATAAATGCGAAAGTTTGTGAGGATGTATGTGTGTATGTATGTTAGTTACTCTTTCTTACGCAAAATCTACTGGACCGATTGTTATGAAATTTGGTACACGGGTTAATATAACCTGAAATAATACATAGGGTACTTTTTCGCCCGAATTTCCCACGGGAGCGAAGCCCCGGGACGCATATCTATATAGGCAATATTTAGCGATACTTCTGATCGTGATTTATAAATAAATATTTTATCCACACAAACTTATCAACAAGTTATCAATACAACCATTTAATCTGATTACGAGAACAAGGGCGGAATACGTAGAAACAACCAACTCGCTCCATTAAACTTTGAATTAATCGGCTTCTCTGATGTGAGTACAATCTACACCACATCAACCTTTAATTTCATTGTAAATTCGCCGCTATTACCATCGCGTGAAGGTCTATGTTGCTGGAAAATTTGATTCGTAGGTGACTGTACATTTGCAAACTTTTCCCTATAATAGTATAATAAGGGGGATTGTGGCCAATCGATTGAATTAATATATAAAAAATTGCTTTTGGAATTATTGTTAAATTCTTACTTTACTTTACTCATGGAAGTAAGTATCATCATCATCATGTCAGGCGTTAGACGGTCGCCTCTAATCTATACTATTATTATAAAAAGTAAGCGTTTGTGAGTTTGGATGTCTGAGGTGAAACTTTTTAGATGTTCAGAAGTTCGAATATATGCGGAAGTCACCAAATTATAAAGACACAGACGGTTAACTTACTTTCGTGTTGTGTGGGCTTCGTCCTTCGATGCTTAACAACTGAGGAAGAAACCGGGAAAACCCTCACTCGAGGGCGAGTTTTCTTTGTGTTCACTTATTTACATAAAATTATCATATGCTTCTTAAACACTGACCAAAAAATTCAGTTTTTTACTATTTATATGTACGCTGGACTCACGACAAATAGAACTTAAGTTTTACACAAAAACCCATATTGTGAGTATGATATTTAGTTATTAAGTAAATTATTATTATTTATTTATATTAATTATTTAATTTTAGTTATTTACACTGCAGGTGACTATTCTACACACTTATTATTTAACATCCGCGGTCACTCAAGCGTCTCAGAGCGAACAACAAACACTAGTTTGATTGTGTGTTTGTCTTCGCCGCTGCGTGCCGCGAACTCGCCGCACAATTGGCCCAGTAATGTTTTACGCCAACAAATCTTTGGCTTAGACTTCCGTTTGTCTTGGTTTTATTATTTGCTGTGAGTTGGCTGGGCCTTGGGACTAAGATAAATCAAACAATTTCGGGTTCTCCTTCTGACCTGCGTAGAAAATCTGTATTTAGCCTAGAAATATAATTTCTTTACATAAAGCGAGTGTTTAGAATGAATGTGGTATCAGTGAATTAGTTCTCATGCAAGGTAAAGAACAAAACCAGACAGGCTTTTAATGTTTATAAATTATTTTTTGTCATTTATTATGAACATAATTTATCAACGTAATTGTACGTAACTATGTATCCACTATGTTTTAACTGCGTGCATCGACTTGATTATTCTGTGATTAAATTAGCGAGAGTGAGCGGCGCGGAAATATCTTTACGAACGTGTTTGTCTGACCACAAGAACAGCATTATACTGGACGCAGAAACAGCGCCATTAAGCCAACATGTCCCGAAAATGGAGTGTGGCCCGACATTTGTAATCTGGGCTCGACTCAGACCGCCTTTTTGATTGAAGGCAGATTGTGTTGTTAAACACTGGCCAATGTGGATTGTCATCAAAAAAAAATCAAAAAGAATGTTTATTTTTTTATTTATTTTAATATTTTTCTTTACAAAATATTTCTGTATAATACAATGGACGCGATTGTCAAACAAAAATGATTATCGAATCCCTTTTTAAGTGTATCAATATTGCGATTGCAAGCGTTATCTCAGATGGGTGGGCAATAAAATAAAAGTTTGTATCCCGGCCGAATCTAACGGCACTTCGGGCTGCTTTGGAAACATTGTCTTTCCAAAGTTTGACTCGTAACTTAATTACAGTAATACTCGTAGCTCCAGCAGATATTCATAAACTAGACATTTTAAGCACTCTGGTCGAACATTTGGCAGCTGAAATGGGAAAAACTTGAACAATAAACTTTTAAAACTTATTTTATGAAAAATAGTCGACTTAAGCGCTCACTTAAAAACAAAATGATTTTACATAAAACATGCAATATATTTTAAAATGTTCTCGACAAATGGACGGCGGTAGTGCGTAAAAGCCCCCATCGTTTAAAATGGTGAAACATTTATAAAATTTTCGTAAGTTCAATTTATTACTTTGGTACAGTAGTAGTGTTACGAGTATTTTATTTTAAGATCGAAAACATTTAAATTAATTAAAAATATATAAAATATTACTTTATCCAAAAATCGTATCTAGATATTTCACCTTGTTCGATTTTCTGAAATTATATGTAATCACCTAACTATAGTTACGCATATCAATCAATGCTATGTTTCGACACGCGTAGACGTCTACACATCTACGAAACTTCTTCGTAGCGAACCGCTACGAAGACTAACGTAGCTCGTAGCTATTTGCCTTACGAGGTAGGAACAATATTTTGTTTTAATAAAGGTGTTGTTGCTAGGCAAACGTCCGTTTTTGGACTTTCTATCTTCTCTTTGTTGCTTTATACAAATCTGTCTAGCCTTTTTAATTATTTACAGTAATAATAGGCAGCGTAGTGTAGTTCCATTTCTATGATTCTTTGAGACCTGAGACGCTTTCGCATACAAAATGTACTTTAATTAATGGCACATAAAACTGTTAACCATGTAACCAAATAAACGATTTTTCTTTCTTTCTTTCTTTCTTTCACATTTAATATGTCCTTTTACATGTAAAATTAAACGATCAATTTAAAATTTCAATTGCACACGACACCACACCAATTAATTATTATTCAGGGAGTTCATTATTACTGCCAATGGTTCACAGCTGAATTTACCATTTGCATTCAGTTTCAATCAGTAGTAATTAACAGGTTCATTTAAATAAAACTAAACGATTGCGTTCCGAACTCGCGACAGGCAGTAACATAAAGCGGCAGTCCATTGCTATACGCAGCTATACTGAGCTGAGGTACAATACTATTCAGTTACTCTTGCGATCGGAATGCATTAAGAAAATTTTTCCATGGTTCAAAAATAATATGGTTAAATTGTACGATTACGAGTTAAATTGTTCTTCATATAAAACAAAAGTGAAGGAAATGTAATTTAGGGGGAAATTTCACAAAATACAATAAGTATATAGCAGCTTATAAATATTGAATGATATTCAGGAGCAAGCACATTTATAGATAAAAAAATAATGATGAGTCTTTAATACATAAATAGGTATGGGTATGTAGCGTGCATAGTGTAGTATGGAAACTCAAATATGAGATGGCGCCTGTGGATGGCACAATCTTTAATAACTTCAGCCAATTAATATCTATTCCGTTTGATAAGGATTGAATGTCGATAAATAAAACTTCACCAGTCTAGACTTAATGAACAATCGAATAAATATATAAGGGATAAATTAATTAATTATTGATATACAACTGTAGTCTGCAGAATTATTAAGAAAAAAACAAAATCTAGTGCACTCATAAACTTGCTCTAAACAGTGCATTCAGTGGATTCGGTGTATCGGTTACACCGTGGCCGGTCAGGGCTCGCAGACATAGAATGATATAGATTAGACACTTATATCTAAAAATTGGGTCGTCAAGCGTAATATGCGTGCCAATGGTCTGACAACCAGGGATGCCAACGGCCATGCGAAGTGGAGACGGAAAAGTAGGGAAGCGAACCCTAGTCTCCAACGCTAAACGGTTGGGGATGAAGACGGGAATAGGCTCAGATGAGAGAGAGACAGATCTAAAAAGATAATAGTAGAATATACAGGTATGTGAAAAATAAATATTTTCTCCTGAAATCATTTCCAAGTTCTATATATTATAATAAATTCAATTCGAATATATCGATGATGTATTCGAATTTATGAATGAGATGTCGATTTTCTTCATCTTTAACATGTAAACAAAAAAACAAGAGTTCATAAATACTTATTTCGTTTTCAAACAATTGAACTATTGCATTTGCATTACTCTCTTTTGTTTTCCTCTCAAAGGTAGCCAGTGAATGGACCCATCCCAGTAAACTGTTTATAAAGATAACTTTGCATCATCGATTCAAAAGGAATTGCTTTCCGAGCAGGTAGTGCATTTGTTCAGTGTTGCCATTGCACATAAAGGCGAGTATCCACTTAAATCGTTACCAGCTTAGATCGCTATGCTCACCACATAAAAATACACTCACGTTACATAAAAGAAATAAAAACCTCAATAACTAAAACAGTAAAAAATTTGTAAATTTTAACATGTTTGCAACAATTTGTTATCTTTTATTTTGTTTAGGTCCTAATAATTAGTTTAGTATTTTGGTAATGCAAATAAAAATCAAAATACACGATTATGTATACATAACTCTTTTATATATTTCTGTTCATTTGATTTGAAGAATTTTAATTTATAACAGGGTATTATTTTGTCTTGAAAATTTCAACTAAACACGTAATTCATATCTAAAATACTAAAATAAATTCTAGTAACATAGCGCATAGTTTGGCATGTGGGCCAAACGAAACGCAAATGGACCTTTGCTTGGATGACCAATGAAAATCCCCCGCCTCTTCAGACAATATGGAACTTGAATAAATTTCACTTAGCTAAATGCACCTTACGATATTAAAGTTATCCGGAATAGAAAACTGAGCCAGTTTCCATATATTTGTAAAGTCAATCATATTAAAGTCTTGTTTATGGAGCGTTTTATGTCCTTGCTTTGTAATTTGGAAATAAAATATTCTGTTTGCCTCGCCAAAAGGTTTTTTAATGTAGTGCAGTTTGAAATATCATAATAATGACTTATGTTCGCGACTTGTTCTGTGCGAACTGGATTGGGTCAGAATTGGGTTTAAGCTATAAAAAGAGTTATTGTTGCTTTCATTAGGAATGTATATGAGTGTTCATCATTCAGTAATTATGTTGTCCTCAAATTAAATAATACTTAAACAAAAAATAGATACAATAGTGCCTAGATACCTATCTTCAAATTAATCTAGAGACTTAAATTAATCAGCTCAAAATTTAATTTAACCGCGAAACCGTCTAAGTACCTCCGGAGAACGTGTTAATCCACCCATCAAAGACAATTTTGGGCCAATTGAACTCCATCCACCCGAAGTTAATCCTGAATTCTGGATAATGGCAAGGGGGCAATCTGCAGTTTAGGTACGAAAAGACACAGGACCCTGCGAGGGGCAACGGGCACGGGTCGGTAACCCAACTGAGAAATATCTCAGTTAGGTTACCGACTGCCAGTTGTCATGCGCGTTCAACAATAGGCATATTTTTATTGCGAGTTTCAACCCTACATGCTTTTTCTTATCGGGTCAAAATAGCTTTTCAGACGATACTTAATCAGACTTAGAGATCCCTCTATCGTTGGCTTCGTTGAAGTCCTCCATAGTCCAGGACGTGGTAGCAGTTAGTACACAAAATCAAGCGAGTCATTGATTGAATGGCACTGTCATTAAGTTAAAAGTTATGTCTGAAAAAAAGTAAATACTTGGCTTTGTTTTAATGGCATCTGCAGTTTTACTATGTAATATTTTGAATATATCGTTTAGTTGTAATAATACGTTATTTTAAACAGTATCTTGCCAGGCGGAAGCATCTCTCCAATTATAAACGTTCGTGCCACGCAATAAGTTTCTTTTTGGCTTGATTGAAAGACAACTTTATGAAGATTGTATAATCAAAGCCTTCTGTATGTGTATATTATTGATTCTGTGTTAATGGCTTGAAGCCAGAGTTATAATTGATTGCGTGAAGGTTAGGCTAGTCGCGAGGGAGAGCTAACGTCAAACGCTAATCGACCATTAGTTGGAAATCATTGAGGGCTGCTCACGTATGCAGAAACATTATGCTTGTCGCAGACTTGATATTACACGTCTTTGCTGCGTTTGAATGCTTAAATAAATAAATAAATATATTAGGACAAACCACACAGATTGAGCTAGCCCCAAAGTAAGTTCAAGACTTGTGTTATGGGATACTAACTCAACGATACTATATTTTATAACAAATACATATATAGATAAACATCCAAGACCCGGGCCAATCAGAAAAAGATCGTTTTCCATCATGACCCGACCGGGGATCGAACCCGGGACCTCTGGGTTCAGTGGCAAGAACTTTACCACTGCGCCACCCAGGTCGTCAATGCTTGCTTTAATGGTTTATTAATTGTACACATAGGTGTGAAAATCCACAATCACACCTATCTGCCACATTATGTGGCAAAACATGCTTCGCAATAAAATATTTCTATCGCTATCGCCAGCACACACATCATAGAGAATAGTATAATCTTAGATGCAAATTACAACTAATTCATATATTGTTTAATATACGTAATTTTATAGCACAAACAAACAGTCTAGTACGACGTATTAATCGCATCGATAATAATAAAGACTAAATTAAAAATTTACGAAACCCACGTTGCTGGCATCATCTCATCTGCTAGAAAAGAGGCGTAAACGCACACGACGAATGCACATTTTCCAAATATAACTAAGAATACTCTTTCAAATAAAAAAACTCGATCCAAATCGGCCGTTTGGCTGCTACGTTACCACGAACAAACAGACATACACACAGACACATTAAACTTATAACTCCCCTCCTGTCGTTAGGGGTTAATAATGAGCAGGTAAAACGTCTTAAGCGACTTCCCTCCGTAAAGCACCTTTTCTCATGGAATCTTAATCCTAACTAATATTATAAATGCGATAGTAAGTTGGTTTGTTACCTCTTCACGCTTTATATACTCAACCAATCTTCTTGAAATTTTGCATAGATGTAGTTAATATGGAGAAGGACATAGGGTATTTTTCATCCCGAAACATAGTCATACATTTTGTCCTAACGACAAGGCTGTCGTTAACAGACAGGCGTCTGAACGAGGCATAGTATCTGACACACGAAACTGTGAAAGCACTTAGCGGATTTCCCCCGCGACGCAGCGCAGTCACTCGCTCTGATTGACATAGCACAGGATTGTTCACAAATAATATTAGTTTCCAATACGCTAATGTCTCCGTATACAATCACCGCTTTTTTTTTATTAAAAACTCATATCAAAGATAAATGTATTTAGCGGAGAGAAAGGAACCAGGACTCATCAAAGATGGATAAACGCGGCGACCGGAATTTATCTATATTTCCGTTCTTATCATTTCACAAAAAGATTTATTTCGACATTTCTTCTCAGCAGTGGTCATTCCGAAATGCTAGTAGTTTGCTAGAAATTACTAATAAGTAATATAAAATTTGTCGTGAAAAAATACCTGTGAAGGTCCAATTTCTGAAAAAAATATTTGATTTGATTTCAAATCAAAATTTGATTGTAAAATTAAACTATAGGGCACAACTACTCACGGAACCTCTGGAATGAGGCACCGGATTATCAAGTTTGTCAATTTCGACGTAGTGATAGAAATGGTCGGGTTGTTGACCCTTCCAAAATATCTGATCATATTTATATTATTTATTTAATTATCATTTCAACTCCTTGGCTTTACTTTAATTTATTTAATCATTTATGTACACAAAATAACATGGTAAATATAAAAAATATAATGGGAGGCCAAGGTACATACTAGGTATTTATATATCTTCCAGCAGTCCCTTGTGTAGACCGTAGAGATGTTATAACGGAGAGTATTCTACCTACGAAGTTTTAATAATTTAATAATATTTTAACTTAAGAAATAAAACTGTCAGGATATACCTACCGGTTCTGAAAACAAAAACACACCACGTCGTAACATTAAAGGATTTCAACATATTATTAAAATCAGTTTTTATATAAACAAACGGAAGCATCGCGCAGCAATATCTCAGTTGAAAATAACGCGAAAGCATAAAAGCTTTATGTTCTAGTCGTTCGAGATAATTAAATTTGCTTTCAGTGGTTCCACGGTGAAATAAAAACTAGTTAAAATGAATAAAGAAAAGACTGTTTGCTGGGTCTAGCTGTTATATTGTTTTATTAAAAAAAAACAACAACGGCAGTAATTTGTTTAGTCGCCTGGTCAGCCTGTTCACATAAAGTGCTCCTTGATGACTTTTATAAAACGAGTTAACTTAGTAGTTAAGTACTATATTTAAGTTAAAGATATTACTTAAAGTACTTATAGATCAAGGCTAATTTTATGTACTCTCCTTTTTTTTAACTCCGTTTGCAAGAGCGAATTTGCCCGCGGCTTCGCCCGCGTATTTTCCCACGGGAACAGTTATTTTTCCGGGGTGAAAGGTACACTATGTCTTTCTCCACACTGAAAACTATTTGTATGAACAATTTCAAGAGAAATCAATAGAGGTAATAAACAAACTTACTTTTACATTTATAATATTAGTTAGGATTCCTCACGACTTCCTGGTCATAATGAAACACACACAACGACTTTCTTGGCAATAATAATGGAGTGATTTGCTATTGAATTCTCTATTTCATACACAAGTTTCACGCATTAGACGATAAATTTATCAAATACGAGTAGAGTGCAAGTTTCCTCAAGGTGGTAGTTTCCTTCACCGGAAGGAAGGTGGGCGTCGATGACTACTAGTTATTGTAGATGAGCAAGATTAGTATACAAACATACGTGGCACAAGTAGGATTCAAAACCTACGACCTTCTTTGTTGTTGCAAATAAATATTTGTCGGAGTATTATAAAAGTGGCTGCTAGCGCCATCTAGTTTGTAGTTTGTTAACTGATTTCATTCAAAACACAATATCGTCACACTGACATGTGACCATTTAATTAATAGGTACTCACGAAGTACTTACTAAATCCATGCATGTGACAGTTTGTCTTTGGTAGAAGGTAGAATGAAAATATTCAGTAGCAGTGTTAGCAAACGAATAAAATGAATGAATGAAACGGTTGAACAAGAGTCGGATTCAAATCTTGTTCGGTGAGTTGTTGCCTGTGGTTGTTGCCTGTGGTTGTTGCCTTCTTGAAGATTCACTTGTCGCGCAAAGTGGTCGTGTGATCTTTGAGATTATTTATTAGGGAAGTCAATTATGTAGTTGGTGTGTGCACACGATAGTTATGGCTTTGTTCAATATGAACAAAGCCATAACTAGCTTTGTGATTATAGTGAAGTGGCAGAGCCTTTGGTATTGGATTCTCTATGATTATACGCAAGGTGGCTTTAAGGTGGCAGAAACAGTAAGAAAACATGCTTGTGGTGTTCTATTGTGATTATGACTAGATGCTTAATAAGAGTTCTTTGCTATCTATCAGCAATTCTGGTGGGTAATTGTGATTGGTTAGTTAACACGGTGGGTCGTGGATCAAAAGACTACAGCGTGCGGAGCAGTGGGCACCAGCTAGTGTTAAATATTTTTACTACATTTACTATACAGTCACAGTAAATTGGATACAGATCTAAGGCCAAAGACTGTAGAGAACGTAAGTGAAGGTACAGAGAAAATATATATAGGTATTATATCCGTGCATTTTCATCTCTGACTTGATATTTCAGACTACGTGACATTGATAGCTCACTGGGCTATGGAATTAGTAGGTAAGTACTCTGTTATGCACTATAGGCATCACACACAAGACAATCTCATAACTATTCATGGAATACGACGACATCGGTAGCGCAGTGGTAAAGAGCTTGCCTCTGAACCGAGAGGTCCCGGGTTCGATCCCCGGTCGGGTCATGATAGAAAATGACCTTTTTCTGATTGGCCTGGATCTTGGATGTTTATCTATATATGTATTTGTTATAAAATATAGTATCGTTGAGGTAGTATCCCATAACACAAGTCTCGAACTTACTTTGGGGCTAGCTCAATTTGTGTTATTTGCCCTAATATATTTATTTAATTAGTACTACTAATTCCATGCAACTATCTACTTACTACAAATACTAGACTGATGATTATGACTGAAAAGGGTTACACGTGACTATACACTAACTTAACGGTTGTGAACGTGTTGCCATTGCCAGGCGGCTTAGCGAGTGATGTAGTAATGTTGACTTAGTCTAATGACTTGATTTCTGAAAAATCTGGGCACACGGCAGTGCCCCCGCAAGTCGAGCAAAAAAGGCACGGCCGCAACTTATTATCATATCAATATTAAAAATCTTTTAGGTTTTAAATAAATAGATCGACTTGGCCATCGCATGATTAGATTGTCACGATACAACACTACGGGCCATCAACCTGGTTTCTCACCAAAGTCCTTCCGATGTGGGATGATTTAGGTGAGTATCTTATAAGAAATTAATGGTCCTAAAATTTAAATGAGAAAGGCGAAAAAGAGTATTAGTGAATGGTGATAATTTGCGTAATAACTTAAGATAGAAGATCCCTTAATTAGGGACTAAATAAATTACGCGACTTGGTAACATGGATCTCACAACTTTTTACGGTAGAAAAACTGAGCTGCGAGACTTGGGTTTTATACGGCATGTTTTTGATGGCATTAAATGTTTCTAGGAAACTGATTGTAGTGTAGTCATTAGACTACAACATAATGTAATGAGATTCTGCAACGATTCATTCCACAATCAAAATCTTCCATAATCAAATGTTAATCAATCGTGCAACGTCACTAATTCATCTGTCTTCTTTACTAATACATCTAGTTTATACTGGGGGACTTCGCTCCCGTGGGGGATTTTGACCACCATTTGGGTGTACCAAATTTCATAACAATCCGTCCAGTAGAGTTCGCGTGAAAGAGTAACAAACATACATACAACCGTACATCCTCACAAATTGTCGCATTTATATAATATTAAGTAGTATAGGTATTAAAAAAGTGCTCACTTCGAGTTGTACGGAATAAAGAGCAGAGTGCTAGTGCATTTCGGTGCACTAGCACTCTGTACATAATTTACTCTGCTGTATATACTCTATGCACAAACGCAACAAACGTCCGTCACAAACAATTCATTCATTCATTCATTCAAAGAGGGAGGATATAATCACTCACTCATTCATTTCATTGTCATGTCATTTGTCATTAGGTATCCAACCAATCTAGATTCTATTCTCTAAGAACCAATCAATCCTCTAACGTTTTGGAAAATAAAATAAATACTATACCTAATTTACTTGAAATTACTACTGTATCCATGGCTCTATTATTTATAATTTAAAAATACGTACCTTACTAGTGGTTAACATGAAATCTTGCGTAGTGCACCTCGGAAAATTGTATCGGCCTCTTTTCCTAACCTCTCGAAATTATTGCCAACAGAAATCTATTTATCAACGAGATGAGGAAGGCGAGAAAACTCGGATGGTGCGAGGGAAACCTTACCCCGAATGGCGGAAACCCTGGATTAAACGAGACGGGGAATGGAAAAGTAAATTCTCAGCATTTATAGAGAAAAATCCTAGCCCAGGTAAGGTAACTCAAACTGTAATTTAGTTTTTGTACTGACCCAAAACTATCATTAAGTGACAAATACTTTACGACATATTTAAAGGGGTTGTGAAATTGGTCTTCCATTTTATGGAAATGTTCAATGTTATATTCATAATAGTTATGTCAGTCCAAATTCTCAAACTTTATCCAAGTTGTAATATCTCATCAACATAATTTTAGCCATTGAGCTCATGCCTCGTCACTTATGCTATCCTCCTTTATCCTGCGCCTCTCACCCATGTATGACATGCAACTTGCATTGTCTGCTCAGCTCTGCAGCTCTTCAGACACTTCTATCACTTAAACATGGCAATATATATAGTATGTACTTTACAGAGTTAAAATATTTATCTGCTTTTTTATTGGACTATTTATTTCTCTCTTGCAGATGTTATGTATGCATTATCAAAATTACCAACCCTAACTATAGATGACATAAGACAATGGTGGGCTGACATGAAAGTAATACAAGAGATACAGAACCAAAAGCATTTGCCTGAGAGAGTTGCAACCCTAGGTTCAAACTTAGCTGCTCTTCATTTCTTTACATATAGAGGATGTGCAGTCAGGTATTATTTTTTTTAAATTTATTTTGTAAAATTCAAGTCAAAGAGTCATTCTAGGGTAAGCCTATTTAAAGCTCTATAATTGGGTTGCATGCTAGAAAGTACTCTAGAATGTGTCCATGTCTGTCTGCAGGTTACATGTTGATTAAATATTTAAAATAAAAAATAAAGATCTTGATTGATTCTTACAACCACCCTTAGATAGAATAAACTAGGGAATAAAGGTTATGGGCTGGCAACCTGTACCTAATTAAGAATCTTCACTCCAGTAATATGAAATTTCCTCTTTCAGAATGAAAGGCTCAAAAGAATGGGTGTCGGGAGATGTTTTTACACTTAATTTACCTTCTAGCTATGTTGAGGGCCACTATGTGGAAGCAATAGATTGTACAAAATTTCACCACAATGGCATACGCTTTGAGGGAATTGAGAACTTAGCAGGATTGAATTTCCTGAAATGGCTTTCACTAAAGAATAATAAATATGTTGATGTGTGGTGTCTTGAGAGAATAGCTGTACAGAATGGTAGATCTCTTGAGTTCCTTGACATCAGTGGCTGTAAATTATGTGTAGGATGTATTATTGCTATATCCAGAATGAGTGCTTTGAAATATTTAGTTATCACAGACCCAGGACCTGATGTAGAAGTTCAAGCTGGTATTTCTATGCTCGAGCAGAGTAAACCACATTTATTGATAAAAGCCTTAGAACCAAAGATTGATTCTTCGAAAAAATCAGACAAAAAACTGAGTCCATAAACAATCCACTTAAAAAGAATAGTGAATGTACTAAAAGCAGTCATTAGAAAGCATAGTTTGATTATGTGATACACCAGACAATATATAGCCAAGTACACAAGGTTAACCTCAGGAGTATCATGCCTGAATTTGTCTCTATTCAGAGATGGATTTTGCTGGGCCCAAACGTTTACGCCCCTTTTCGCCCGGGCGCAAACCCATCATAAACCTTTATAAATTGTAAATAAGAATAATCAAATTATAGTACAAAATGTGTAAATTTAGTATATGTTATTTGTAGGGTGAAACAGTAATAAATAAAATTCTGATATGTGTTCGAGGTTTTTATGTTTTAACATAAGTTCATACAATGATCCAATATGCTTGAACAAACTGTCCACAAATGCTATGGTTAATTTACTAATATGATACTGCATACAATGTCTGCCTGCTTGTTTGTTGTTACAATGTCTAAGTTTAAAAGTGCCATTTATTTGGTCCATAAGTTGGATTCATAAACATTTTAAAAAATCTTGCTTATGTGTTTATTTCAGATATTTTTCTGATGATTCTTTTCTAATTCAATCATATACATTAAATTGAACACTAAATAAAACTTCTAAACAAGATATTTACAATTACACCATTTTGACTAAACAATTAGACTAATGCCTTATGTAGAAGAAATAAATAACGAATATGAAATGCTTTATTTAAAATGTCCTTTTTGAAATAATTGCTAATAACCTTAATATTTAACATTTGTTATATGCAACACAGTGAATTCAGTCTAATAAACAAACTGCTTATTATCCATTGTTTATTGACTAACAAAGCCTAGGAAATAAACTACACAAAAATCAATGACAGAAAGACTTAATAAAATGATAATCAACTAAGGTTTGAAAGTCAATAAGGCACTAGTAATATGCAGCTCATCCCCTTTACGATTTGTTTCATATTTGTTATTACAATTATAATAACACACTAGAGACATCCACCCAAGTACTCAACAACCAATGGACAGCATGAAACAAATTGAAAACATTCAGTACAAACCATCAACAACTGTCAAACAAATGTTATTTTTACTCTACATTAGTTTATTGCAACATAATCTTAACATATGCATAACCTTAGGTGCACATTGAAATTAGACTTGTGTGGAGACACAAACATGATAAAATATATTTATTAAAATATAAATAAAACAATTGTTGAAAGATTGATGTCAACAACTATTAAATCAACTGGTAAAATAAATGGTCCTTAAGTGTTATGCTGATTCACGTGTAAGGAGTAATTATATCAAAATATGCTTCATATAATTTAAAATTTGACACTATTCTGTCGTGATTGAATTGGAAATATTTTTAAAATGTTACTTATTCATACAATTATTTTAGAACTTTATTTAAATATTATTTGTTTTCACCAGGTGTAGTACAAATATTAAAATTTCAGCTCTATGGTAACAGTTCATGTATAAAATGTATGGTCTGTTTACACAGAGCTATCACGATAATTATTTTGAGGCTTACATTTAATGATATAATAATGCACAAATCGACCTATTAAAATACAATCCAAATATTTGTACTGCGCCTAAAGAAATCGAATCTAAAATCTGAACAAATATAATTGTTTATCTATTGCATATTTGTCTAATACTGGAAACGACACTCTAAAATGGATCGAGAAATTTAAAAGTCCAGACTAGCTATTATCGTGAAACATGACTACATACATTACTGGTAACAACGTCTTTATTAATGACATACTATTATTATGAAGGTATTATCTCGTTACAAAAAAAATAGGTGGTCTGCATTACAGAGTTGCCACTGACTAATAGTAACACGTGACTATCATATCGGGAAACAGGCGTGATAATATTTAGGTATCTTGACAAATCTGAGCCCTTGAGTCTCAAAATGACATTAACAACATCTTCAATATAGGCAGACCTGTAAAAATACAATCACTTGCTAATCAAGACATACCTTCATAAAATAGAATATCTTGTACGAGTTGTATAACAACAATGATTATGACAATGACCAATTGACTATGCGATGACTGACACCAAGTTCTTGTCTTTAGTATAGTTATCTTGATTTATTGTAGGCTTGAGTGGATAAAATAGTTCTTTTTCACATTGTAGTACTTTAATTCATTTACAGGAATCAAGCACTGTTGTCATTGTTAATGTAATCACAATAGTGTTAATATTAAAAGGGCACTATAAATGTTTGCTTTAGCTATACAATCAACAGAACTCGATGTCAACCAACGCTATAACTATTACGATACGTTTAACAGTGCGAAAATATCTCTTACGTTTAATTTTTAATAAATTCATTCCACTTCCGGACTCCTAAAGCAATGTCTAAATACTAATAACGCCAAAGAGATCATTAAAAATACAATTTTGATATACATAACATTTGTATTGGCCGAAAATTTTCAAATATATATTATATTATATTTCTCCTTCCATTATTATTAATTAGCATTATCTAAATAAAACTTAATTACTTTGAGAGCCGGGAACTCTTAACACTAGTTTAAAAGTAAAATTTAATATTTACAGTGAGATTATGTTATTGTATAAATATTGATTTATCTAGTGTCGTTAATGTTTGAGCTGACCAACTGTCGTTATGTTCCAAAATGATCACTACTTCACTTACTGATAGATAAAACGCCGATATCAATTTTGTATTGTATTTGTCTAATATTTATGTTTCTGATTATTCAACTCATTGAAAGGGCTTTATTTTTGTTTATTAAGATAATATTAACCAGCTATAGCCATTGAAGCCATGTAGCCATGCACAACAAGCAAAGATGAGTTGAAATACTCAAACTACTGTCGTATTTTGTCACTTCTCGTATCTAATCAAACATGGCATCCAAAAAGTAATTAAAATCACTCCGCGTGGCTTAAAAGTAAATCACTGTACATAGAAATAATTAAATAAGTAGATATCCATCTAATAAAAAATGTTTTCTTTTTCAAACATGTGGAAGACCAACATCACAACATAAATACAAACGATACAAAATAATTAAGACTTAAATAATATTGTACGCACCAATTTTCAACTTGCTCTGTGAATATTTTTCTCTTTTGCATTTATATTTATACCAATCGACAAATAAAGTGTCACATGCGTATATTTCTATGCTTTTTGCCGCATTCAAACCAACGTAGGAGTATCGTTGACGGAAGTACTGTACACGTTACTTGACTATTGGTACTCACTATGTAAAACAAGGACGCAAGGAACCACTGTGCGTCAAAAGCCGTTTATTATAATCTTTTTAAATGCAAAGAAACTAAAAACAAATAACAGACTGATCAACGAACGACGCTATCTAATAAATGTAAAATCAACCAAAAAATCAGTAATAAAGTTGAACGAAAACAGTAAATAATGTGGATCATTTGTGATTTTGGCTGACTATATTTTGCATTGAGAGTTCGGCGTCCTTATTTAACCATGTCATTATATCCCTCCCCTAACTAAGGCAAGCAACAGTGGAATACGATAAATAAAATATTACACTCGCAGAATGGACGTACATTACAAGTATATTGCGACATTATACAACCGTAAATACACTTCAACCCAAATAAGGACTTACATAAGATTACACAAATTAATGTATTGAGATCGTGCCCATAATGAGTAAAGTGCTAGCTAATTAGATGTTCAGTTTAATGCACAATTAGCTACTGTATTGATAGTTTATTAAATGTCAAAAACCTTTTCTTACTGATAGATGATTAAACTCAATTGTGCATTATACTATAGCATCCCAAAATAAACACGCAATTATGATCATAATCTCCAGTTACAATCAATATTGTGTTATTTATTTGATGACATAAGCATTAATGACCGCCTACTCGAAGGGTAGGAATAAAGCGAGAAATAAATACATAAGTATGGCATTAATTACATTTCGAATGATGATATTTTTTTGTATTTTTTTTTCTTTTTTGTCTGGACGAAAATTCCATACAGCCTTTAATGAACTAATTATAATCATAGTGATGTTCCAGGGCTATCGAATACCTTCGACTGGTATCGTCAACAAGTGCCAAAATCTGGAAATTACAGAAGAAATCAAAGCCTCTGTAACAGACATCATCAAACACATTGTTAACAAAAATTGGGCATTTATAGTATAATAATGTCACTCACAGAATCTGGTTATTTTGTCTATCATTTTCAGAATGCATTTGTCGACGATACCATTCAAGACATATATACAAGGAATGTAAGTTCTCTTTGGCAAGTTGTACTGTAACATATTGCGTTCAAAATGACCGTGGTGTTCTGTGTTGGTGGTGTTATTCACTAAATGGAAAATTAGACTAACAATATTGTTTATAAAATGCAGTCCAAATCTGTGAATACTATATAAAAATGGTCTCAGTTCAGTACCACTTGACAGAACTGGATATAAGATGCTTGCTTTATACTACGTACGATCTTGGCACTTAACAGCATGTTGGATATTGTATTTATTTTTCTTCCAAAACTGCTATGACTCACGAACACATTACAAATTGCATTAGCATGAAAGAATTAAAGATATCGTACCTATCATAAAGCAAACTATCTGTACGTGTATGTAAAACCGCTTTTATTTCATATCATAGTCATAAACATTTCTCGCCGTTACACTGCCAATGTTATTTGCCGTCACAAATAACTTTTTAATTATTACCGCGAAATTCAATAACCGTTACCGAAACCCTAACTTCCACCTATAGCTATACGAAATAAGATTCCCCCAATATTTGTCCAAGTGGACAGTTTGAGTCTAAATTCCCTTACCATTCTCAAAGGTACGAACGATAGCACGGAACACACTATAAACTTAAATGTACAGATTAAAAAGAAATAAAGTAATTATTGCTTCAAATCATAATATTTCGTTAAATAAAGCATTGAACTGTAGAAGCTTAGACAAGCTATTGGAATAGTCGATATTTCGTAGTCTTTCATTCGCAAAGTTAGTATATTCACATTAACTAATTTCCATAACATTTTAATGTGAATAGACCTTCGTTCAAATCGATTTTTAAATAATCCATATTAGTATCGATAACGCATCACAATCATTTCACAGAGTTATTTTTATAGATTTTTTAACATTTTTTTCTTAAAATTACAATTTGGATATTAAAACACGACTATCAATTAGTTCTATACTGATTCGATTCAGTGTAATTTAAATGCGTTCATATCCGAATTTTCATCATTGTGTCATATTAAAAAGTACCTCACAGTAATAAAATAGGCCCTCTTACATACACAAATTAAAATCACACATACTCCACTGCACTCAATACAATGTAGACTTCTGTTCATATTATTTAGCCGTTGACAGACCCTTATACAATCGCATAACAAAACCATCAATTTTATGAATTCACTTGATATAAGCCAAAAGATTTTCACACTTTCCATAACCTTCAAACTAAACGACGCGCGGTTGTAAACATTTGTACCTCCTACATTGCTGGGTCGGTGTAAACAGCTAAACAACTCGCCTACTCTTGCACCACAATGGAGATAGTGTATCCGCATCGCTAACTAGCCGTCGACGTCACTATTGGAGAGTTCACGTCTGAAAAATGGTAAAAATAAATTGTTATTCAACCAATAAGAACTAATAGCTCTATATGACAGTTGCCAATAAAAATAAATATTTCTTGTTCATGTTTAATTTTTTTTACTGTTTTTAAGTTTGCATTTTTTTTTTAAATGTTGGTTCCTTTTCATCACGGGAATATTTGTCTACTATTAATACATTTATAATATTATAGACTTACTGGTAGGTGTGTTAACCTCCGAATGCGGCGTGAGGTTGTTCTGAGCCATCAGTTTCTGCCGAACTTCGCGGATTTTCAGTTGCAAAGACATTTTCGTCGGGAATATGTCCATGTGGGTCGCCTGAAAGAGTAAATGTGTTAAAATAATCTATAGTTTTGTGAATTTGAAAATTTCTTCCCAAACAAACATACATAAATAATTAAAAATCTTTGCTGTTTGGAGAAATTCTACAAATGAAAATGTACTTTATTTGAAATTCTAAACAAACAGATTTGTAGAATGGAATCTGTCTGAAATCCGTAATAGTGTTGAGGGTACCTGGAACTGCGTGGTGGCCTGCGTGGAGGGGAACATGCCGTGGTCGTGGAACAGCTTCATGACGAGGTGCCGGCGCTGCTCCAGCGTGCGCCGGTGCCCCGCCTCGCCGCGTGCTGCGCCCCCGCCCGCGCCCCCGCCGGCGCCCCCGCCAGCGCCCCCGCCCGCGCCCCCGCCCGCGCCCGAGCACGGCGTGCGCGGAGACATCTCCTCTAGACTCTCTGGCGCTGGAAATTTTATTTTTTGAATCTTATATCTGGCTTCGCTCGGGTAAAATCTTCGGCGAAAGCCGTATAAAAATTCGTTTGGTATTTTTTGAGTTTATTAGGTAGAAGTTCCTCTCTCTCATCTTTAGAAGTAGATATAACTCTTAGTTTACATACGTACCAAATTTCATCAAAATTGACTTAGCTATGAAAGTGTATTCCATCTGGATATCCTGTATCTGATTTTCATATATAAAAATATTTTGTCATATAATGAAAGTCCTACCTCTATAGTTGTCAAGATTGAAATCAGGCCCGAAGAAGGTGTTCCCCACCAGTTTGGTTGTGGTGTGCGGAGTCCCGTACGAGATCGGGGTCGGCATGCTGGCGCCGTTCATCATCTCTCCTTCTAGTTGGGGAGTCGACACTATCGTGCCGTCTTCCTCTGGAAAATATAAATAATTACGCAATTTTAATTAAGTATACAATATAGGTACTGTCAATATATTGATTTATGAATATAAATAGCAAATCATATAAATCTTTATTTGTTTGCAAACTTTTTAATGTCAAAGCGTTTCTTCAGAATATACATACAAATTTTTAAAAAGATTTTGAAAAAAAAGCTTTTTATTCCAGAAAGAGATTTTTGATAATTTAATATGCTTGGTACGATTATATGAAAATTTTCGCATCATAGATTAAAGAAAAAATTAATTTTGTGGAAACTAGGTTTAATGATAATAATAAAGCCCTTTATTTCCTAGATTGGGGATTAACCAGTTAATATAAATTTGAATATGCAATAAGAGGGTACAAACCGATGCCGAGTTTGTTGTGTTTCTTTCTGAGATAGAGTTGCGGGCTTCGCGGTACAACCATGGCGCTCGGGCTGCATGCCTCCGGTTTGAATTGAGGCAAGGTGCTAAACTTCTGTTCGAAGTTCACCGTCTCCAATACTCTGAAAATGTATACGTATTTTTTTATATCAAAGTAAAAATACAATGTCAAGGTAAATTTTACTTATCGGGAGGGTTAAGAAGATAACAGGGTACAAGGATCCTTCTTATGGAATGTGTTATTGTTGGTGTCATCTTATTCGTCTTAAGGACATGATTTTTACGAAAACCGCCATTAAGTGCCAGTAAATGCACACCAGTGAACTTAAAAGCCAATAATGTGCAGGTTTCTTCAAAATGAATTTTCTTCTTGAATGGAATTCCTTCAAAATTCCCTTACCGTTTGCAGTGTTCTATCATAGACCGGCTATGTAATACTGGTTAATACAAGTCCATTGGTTAATACAAGGAATGCAATTTCATGTGTCACGAATACCTATTGGAAAGGTACACCGACCGGAGAGGTAAACTATTTGGACAAGTTGACCTATCGTTCCAGAGTAGGATTCGAACCTGGGAGCTTCGGATCAAAGTTTTAAAACTATTAAAATACCACTGCTACTAGCATCCAAAGAGTTTTCTAACCAAGATAATGCTTGGTCCTTCCCTTTTACTATAAAGGTTACATAGATCTTCTAGAAGGATCTTTATTCTACTCACTTATCTCTGCCATCTTCATTGCCCTTCTTGAACAAGCTCTTCTTGAGCGAAGGGCTGGGCAGGTTGTCGGGTTTGGGTGACGTCGGCGCCTCCGCGTCCAGCGGCGTCGCGGGCCCGCTCTCCGGCCGCGGCACCGCTTGGTCGCCGCTGCCGGTGGAACCTGTCGATGTCCCTGTTAAATATAACATAAGGTGTAACAGTAGATTACACAACGAGAACCAAAATAGTAAAGCATTTTAGACGGGTCTGACGCAAAATGAGCACTACTCGTATTGAGAACTACACAATATTATACACCACTGTTTATATTTACTATTTGTGATGTTTCTAATTGTTATTCCTAATAGATAAAATAAAATTATACCTTATTGGCACGTCCACAACAAGGTAGATAGTAAAAAATGTAGTTACCTCTGCTGAGTCGTTTCTGCAGCGGCGCGCGGCCCAGCTGCGCGGGCGTGGGCGCCAGCGGGAACGGCCGCGCCTCTTCCGGAGACGTCTCCCATTGGCTGATGACCAAATTTATATTTAGATCACTAAATAATTGGCTTTTCAAACTAGTCTAATCAGATATTTTTTTCTAACGTCGGAAATGAAAAATACCAAAAGTAAACGTTGTTCCAAAAGTACTTTAAACCAACGGAACCTTGTATGTAAACTTGCATAATATATAAAATCATAAAACATTTTTGTAACATGTTCCTGGACGTCAGTCATGAGAATACGACGGTGATGATGAAAACATTTTTCGAAAAAACACAATCTAATATCTTACGCATTGGGTTTGGGAACAGTGTGGTTCTGAGACACGATGACAGAGGGCGTGTTGGCGCCACTCGATGGCTGCTTATTCGTGTTTTGGGTTTGGTCTACTTCTGTGGACAAAAACTATCGGTTAGAATCAATACACCTAATCATTTTGATTCGACTTTTACTATAACATCTTACCTAGTTTGATGTTATTAGTAATGTGGATAATTATAAATTATTTAGACATAACAAGAATAAATTTGAAATAATGAGTTATTTATCTTATTACATTATTTCTGAATAGGTATATAATACAACCATTTCAAACTTCCGAGTTTCAAAATTATACACGCATGCTATGCTTATAGGCATATAGAACGCATGGTTTTTTATCTTTGCTTGGAAATAAATTTCATAGATTTCGATGTCATTGATGAAATAAAACCAAAATGTTCAATGACGTTTGTTGAAATCTAGACTTTACCGGCCTTTTTTTAGTTCCGTACATACTTCTTATTGTAAATGTCTATCTTTTTGGTATAAATAAATAATATAATCTATCTCTCTATGTAAATCAACAATATGTAACCCAGACCGCTGTAGGCGGGCACGTAGATGCGAGGCAGCTGCACGCAGTGGAGAGGCGCGGGCGACACGGGCGACGCCTGCGACGCCTTTATCAACAAGTTGCCCGACGCGTCCAGCGACAACGTCAGCGGACCTGATAATTCACATTCAAAATCAACTTTGGTTGATGTACAGTCTGTCAAGTGAAGAAAACTGATTTTTAACAAATTTCTTATAACCTCCCCTATAGCCAAATGCTAACTCGATTAAATCTCTCAAAACCCATCTATTTTAAAGTGGCCACTTTAAAATGGATGGCGTGCTTATTAATGGAATTGAGATTCTGAAATAGCAACACGTTGCAAGCATAGCGCCCATTAAGATTCTCCAGCTCTTTCCTTTTTATTATTTGCGCGAGAGGAGAAATATCAGTTATTTAAATTTAGCAGAAACCACATACATTTTTTTTTCTACCGTTCCCAGATTAAACATGGACGTCACAAAAGTTGCACACTACTAGAAATAAATATTACAATAATCACCTGTAGAATTATCACCAATATTTCTCTTCATCAACGTAACATTTTTCAGCAGTGCATTCGTGAGCGCAATCGACGTCGGCGCTTGCGTATTCATCATACTCTGTTGATTCATCGATACATTCGATTGTTTCATCGGTACCCCACTCGATATCATTTGCGCCTCGCTCGATGTCGTCGGCACATTCATTATCGATGCTATAGCGTTGTCTAAAGCTGCTTGAATTGTTAAATTAGGGGTGCTAAGGGATATTCCTTGCACGCTGTTTGTAAGACTTTGGGTACTAGCCGATATGGACTGCGAGGGGTGAGGGGAACTTGGTACTTGATTTGGCATGCTTTTGTTTATGGTAGTGAATGCTGTCCATTGTCTGTGATCGCCTAGAAAATAGAGTATACATTGTAATAAAATAGATTAAAACTGAAAATAAATAGTTTATTGATGGAAATAATTTCTACTCATTACATTTTAATTTATTACATAAGATGATCCCGTTTATAAATTACAGTTGAGTGACGCGTATTTTTACTAGACAATCGTTTTATTCGAATAGATAAAACGGTTATATTAAAAATAATATCAGTCTACTTTCCTGTTTGGTCTATTTTTAACTTATTGCTTTTGCGATAAGTTCCCCTATGCGCTCATTTATGTCATAAATTATTCTTGTGTAAATAATTTATCTATAGTATATATACCTGTATCAGCATGAGTAGACTTGAAGGCGCCTCCGGTGGGCTGGAACACCTTGGAGCCGCCCGGGCTCGACGCTGTTATACCGCCCAGAAGATTATCCGACGAGCCAGCCCTAAAATAAATCCATGTTATGTATATTAATTTATAAATGCGAAAGTCTGTCAGTTCCTCCTTTCACGGCTAAAACGCTGTACCGACTTTGATTAAATTTGGTATGCATGTAGTTAAGAAGTCCGTTCAAACATAGGTTCCTTTTTTAAACGGTTTATTAAACCACACCCAAAACACAATAATCGGGAGGTGAAACTTTGTATTAAAATCATGTCTGTATCGCTTTTGCAGAGAAATTCACAGCTAGTATTAAGTACATATATATAGACTAATCACGCTGATTGAGCTAGCCCGAAAGTAAGTTCTAGACTTGTGCTATGGGATACTCTCAACGATACTGTATTTATAGCATATACATATACAGATAAACTTCCCAGACACAGGTCAATTTGAAAAAGGTCATCTTCTAAATAAAAAGGCGGATGATTTGACGTTGCCCTTACCTGGCCTTGATCGGTTTAGGCCTCCTGGTGTGGTCGCGGTGCGGCACGTAGTCGCGGGCCTCCAGCCCCTCGGAGTCAGAGTCCGCAACCTTCTCCACGCACGTCAGGTCTAGCTGCGGCTGCGGCTGCGGCTGCGACTCCGGCGCCGGCGCCGGCGACGGTGACGGGGCCATCAGGGCCTGTGGCATCTGAAACGTAACATCATTTAAGTATTGTTTTTCGACGAGTAGCTGCGTAGCAGAAAAAAAAACAAATTGATTTATACATCGACCTATTGATTTAATTCCCATGTCCTATATTTCACAAATAAATATTATTATTCTTACAGTTTTAAGAACTGGAGGTGCCGTTTTAATGCCACTACTACTTAGGAATACATAATGGTTCAATGGTTAAGACGCTAACAATTAAAAATTCCCAAAGTATGTGACTCATTAGTTTCATATACCACCACTTGCTTCCGATTAAGGAAAACATCGCGAAGCTGCCTGCACACTGTTTTCATATAATGTCTTTTGACATAAGCCATAAGTCATGTCAATTGGCTTCAGGCGACTTGAATAAAATCTGACATCAAAATACACTTTATAAGAAGATAAAGTCATAATTATAGCTACGTAGCAAGATTATTTCATAAGAGTCCTGTCAGATGCCTTGCGGTAAGTTGATTTAGATCTGAAAAGCTCAAACACTCGATAAGAATATAAAGTACCTGTTCGTCATCGCTGAGTTGTGGTGAAGCTGCGACGGGATAAGCCACCGTGACCGGAAGTTCCACAGCAGCCGTTGCGGCTTCCGACGGCGTCCGAGGACTCTGCATTACAATCATCAATATACTATACGGTAGGAGGCTAACGTCAGCAAATTACCTTCTCATCATAATTTTTTCAGTCAACATCAACCCACTGCTTGGTAGGCCACCCTTTTTTCGCGCCACTTTTTACAGTTACGCATGAGAAACCAATTTGAAATTGACAGATAGAAATAAAGATTTTCACAATGATAATATAAGGAATCAAGGATAATATAAGTAAGGAAGTATGAAATCGTACCTGCGGCATTGATCCAGTCGGGTCTCGACTGCTTGAGGATTTCCTGCGATCTTTATTGCACCACTTCCATTCCGGGTGCGCTTTGAAGTGAGCTTCTTTCACCTGGAAAATCCAAATTATAAGATACTAGCTTTTGCCCGCAACTTCGCCCGCGTTTATTTCGTGCGTCCGCTCTTAACTTATTATTAACGATATCTCGGATTCTAAGCAACGTATCGCATTTAGATTAAAACGCGAAACACCGAACCAAACCAAGCTTCATATTCTAATCGAAATATTGTTATATCTATTTATTTATTTAGTACAAAAATTGTGAAAAGCGCGCCCCTGTCTATCCGGAACAGTGCTCTTGACCACTGAGCTATTGAGACCATGCCAGTCCGGCTGAATTAATTCATCTCTTATGTCTTGCGCCGACGTAATATATAGACAGACAGGGGATACAGGAGTGCGGCTTAATTCCCGCTCGATTCCAGAATTTTTTCATCTCATTATTATTGTCAAAAAACAGTTAAAAAGCATGTGTGACAAGTATAACAAATCCATTTAAATATGAATTATTTGTCATATAATAATAATTAATGTTATTTTCCGTTTTTAGCGCTATTTTCCGTTTCAATGAGTCGAATGAGCGCAACAAATAATAATAATAATATGAGGATGTTAATCCATCTACGCCTAGGACAATTACTCCTTGTTATCTCTTGTTCTTTCAATATCAAACACTGAACAGTGATAGATACATATCTAAAAATTAAGTACAAACCTCGCTGGCCAGCTCGTTGTATTTCTGTTTCTCCTCGGGTTTGAGCGAGTACCACCACTCTCCCAGTATCTTGCTGACAGTCCTGTTGTCCTGATTGGGGTGCAGCTGGTGTACCATTTGTCTGTGCCGTTTGGAGAAGATCATGAACGCGTTCATTGGTCTCCGGATTCGCCGCTCTTTCTGTAAAATAAAAAAGTGAAATTACATAAAATATCCAAATCGAAATCAATATCTATACTGTTATAAACTAACGGTCCGTGCCCCTGATAAAAACATAAAAAATATACATCTTTATGAATCGCCCTATGTATTGGTGAAAACCGCGAGAAAACCAGTGCAGTAGTTTTTGAGTTTATCGCGAACAGACTGACGCGGCAACAGCTAGTAATTATTATAGGGTAGGATAGGTTTAGTTACTGAACAAATAAATAAAATATATTTTATTTGTGAGGCCGTTTGTCCCATGCAGTATTTGGTTCCCATGCAGGGACATAAACATTTCATATAACGTGTCAGGATAAAAATCAAGGGTTGACATTTTTAGAAAAAAAAAAATTTAACACAGACACAGAATCGCGTTAGAAAACGTGACAGCATTGTCAACGCTGGAGGCTGTTTCGTCTTTAAGGGTAATTACTGCACTTTTTCAACTTTTGTTTAACAGCTTGTTTAAATACCTCAACTTTTGTCTTCCTAGGAACAACAAGGAATAAGAAGGCGGGATGATTTAGACAAGTTGCCGCGTGGTTGGCAACAAATGGCTCAAGATAGAGCCTTTTACAACTATGTTTTTTTATTTGCAAGTATGTCTTTTCAAATAAATATCAAATTTGCAAATATATTAAATCTTTACACTGTGGCCTCACTGTGATCGATAGTTACCTTGTCACTGGCGGCGGCGGGAGAGTTGAGCGAAGACAGACTCTGCGACCTTTTCTTACTGGAATCGTCGCCGCCAGTCGTGTCCTCTATCACGTCGAACACATCGTCGTCCTCTTCTGTGCACATAGGGGGCGCTGTTTCGCCTGCGACAACATATTATTGTGCTTTATTTCCATCAAGTTAGTAGGAAATCATCCCGAAATTATACTTTACAATTAGTACAAATTATAGGTAAGTTGCGCGTGGACGATATCACAGTACCTTGTAATTATATTGCCTATCTCACCCTTTAAACCAGATCACAACAATGCAAGCACTGTTGGGCGACAGAAATAAATGAGTATGAGGTATCAATAAAAACGACCGTTATATTGACAGTCTACCTCAGGTGACATCTGAAATTTTCCGTAGAAAATAAGTTCATACTCGGAATCGGCAAAGAAAGACTACACCAAATAAGTATATTTAAAAAAAAATTAAAAAAGGTCAAACGCGTCTTTTCAACTGTCTCGCAAATTTTAACGAGTGTGTAAATGTTTATTTCTCACCGGCAGGCTCATTTTTAATCTGTTCTTCGGTCTTGACGTGTGGCGTGTGTGGCGTGTGGGGCGTGTGCGGGGTGTGTGGTGTGTGCGGCGTGTGCGGGGTGTGGGGCGTGCGGGGCGTGCGCGGTGTGCGGGGGGAGGGCGGCGGGGAGCCCTGCAGCAGCGGCACCAGCGACTGCCACGGGAACACCGCGCCCGGGCCTCCTCCGCCGGTCGATACTGCATGGTAACAAAATGGACATATTTATGCTGATCGCATCAAATATCCTTAAGGTGCTGCCACACATCGTTTTACGAAGTTTTGTAAAACATTTGTTGTCTCTTTTCTTATACACATTCTTGACAAAAGAGTGTCCAAGACAGCAAGTGTTATATGTATAACGTTTGTAACACGCTGTGTGGGAGCGCTTTATCTTTACATATTATACAAAGTCCTCTGCCGCGATAAACTCAAAAACTACTGCACGTATAATAGTATGTACGTACTCCGTTTTTTCTTACGAGTTACTGTTAATGTTTCTTACTACTGACATACTTTTACGCATATATTTTTTATGGACATGACTCATCATTATATCGAGTGTGTTATTGCAAACACTGGTGTCAGATTTTATTCAAGTCGCCTAAAGACATAACTATCCATATGATAATGTAATATCTATATAGACTCACCTATAATAGCAGTATGCGAAGTGGGGGGTGGTAGTACTGGCAGCAACTGACTCGGGTGGACTATCACAGCGCTGCTGTTGTTCAACTGAGGAAAATCACAACCATTTTATATCCAACAATTCCGAAGTTTCCGAAACAATTCGGATTTCCTTTCATAGGAAACGTAAACATACTAAATTGATTAAAACTACAGAATAAGAAAAGAGAATTTTAACTATTATATGAGAACATTTACTTGTTAGTTTTCGGACTCCATAAGGAACCCACCTTGATGGCGAGATAGGGCAGACACTTAGACAATACAGCCGATTTTAATAACAAAAGTGTTCTTGTATTGATAGTAATAGAAAATAATACGAACATTAGATAACAAAAAAATCTTTTAAAAAAATAATATTCCAATACCAAAATTTTGTACTTACATGATCGCCATTATCCAATCCCCTATCCCTGTTTTTCCCCTGTTCATTTTCAGGTTCGTTATTATTTATTTGCTGTGGCATTTTCTCTTCTATCTGTAAAACGTAAAAGTTCATATTAGTCATCATTTTCGACCGATAATTTACATTGGTGTGTGTGAACCCTAATTCGTAGCTCAATAAATAGTTCCATATTTATACCAAAATTACAAACGCGAAAGTCTGTCTGTCTACCAAGCAATTTTAATGTAAACATAGACTACCCCAAGCGACGCTGCGGGCAACAGATAGCATTATATCATTTAAAATGTGACGTAAAAATGCCTGTACATGTCTAATTTCTGAATAAATTATTTGACTTCATGTTCTTTACTGTAAAATACAGCATCTGTTTACAATGTATTCTTGCAAAGAAATGTTGATTGACTGATTTTCCATTTAACTGAAGTAGATAAGTTATGTAACAAGTAAACAACTTTCTCAATATAGAAATATGACTCACATGAATAGGTTCGACTGGCTCATTCTTGATCAGCACAAACTTATTTTCCATGGTCTGCGGCAGGACGTAGAATCTGGCCTGCAGCGGCGCCGGTTTGATAATCCTCTTGTCTTCTAGCACGCGAGTCTCGGATACTTCCGGCGGCCGATGTTCGATCCTGCAATACAAATATATACAGTGTAACTCGACGTCCTAGTGAGAAATAGGGAAAAAAATTTTGACATTTGATTATTATGAAATTAATATTCACCTAAGACATGAAAATCTTTACTAAATGGATTTCGATGAAATTAGTTACAATTTTAGAATCAATCTGACATAGCACATAACTGGTTTTTACTCTGAAATTCCCACACAAGAAGACTCCCGGAGTATCGCCGAACATTGCGTAATTTGTATGTGAACTTTTTATTACCGCAAGAAACACTGACAATGTACGTCGAGACCGCCAAGTTCAGCCAATTGTTTGCCGATAGTTAACACAAGTGGACGAATACCTGTGTAATCCATTCTCTTCATCGTATTCCGAGACTCTTCTATTTAAAAAATTCTCATGATTATTTAATGGCGGTGGCGGTGATTCCTCGCGTCTGTAATCGTGTATCCCATTCCGCAAATTCAAAGTCTGTCTGTACATTTGTTCTTTCGTCCCATTAACTGCCCGATGCACTATAAGATTGTGTGGTAGTTCGTTTGCATTCCTCATAGAATTGCCGATACTGGTTTGAAGATTTGAGCTGTTGATACTCAGGGATATGCTTGATGGGAGAGTCAAATTTGAAGGTACGGTAGAATATTGCTGACTGATCGTAGACTGGATGGTGCTCTGTATGGACAGCCCTGAGTTTTGTACGCCTAATGCGTTTGGTTGGCTTGTGTTGTGGAGACTTGGCCCGTTTCTGTTTTCCGGCTGAAAAAATCAAATGTCATAATGCCACTTTTTTAATTAATTTTGTACACAAATCTTAAAATTTTTTGGCACATATTATAAAAGTGAATATTTATGAAATATTTAAATGTATATTTGTTATTATTTCCTAATGATCGAATGAAATAATCAATTAGTATAAACACAGACATTTTAAAATCTTGTTTTAATTCAAGTATTCCACATTAGTCCAGCTATTAGGAATTCTAAAAAGGCATTTTAAAAAATCTTAGATACTAATCGATTCTAATTTATTTGCATAAATGAATGTTTTAAATTCAACATGAAAATGTTTTCACCTGATGGTAATGCGAAGGGGAAACTCGTATGACACTGGTGGCCACTCCACTCGCGGAGGGACTCACTGGGCCTGGCCGAACTAACTCGGGTCTGGAAATAAAATCTATAATAGGGGGTGGAAGTTTAAGTGAAACTTCATTATTTTTTAAGAAAGACATATAAAAATTTTGATACTTCGTGGGAAATAAAATGGGATACGTTGTGGCAAACGGGCGTGGAACACGTTGCAGGATACGGTGGAAAACTGTGAAGGTGTAATTTCTGTATAAGATTTGAATATTTTCTTTTTATTTGATTTTAATTTACACGTGTTTTTGCAAATAAATCTTTCATCTTTACCTTGGATATGAGCTTGTTCTAGGGACTGCCGGGACTGACCTGATGAGCGTGTGCTTGGCGCGGTCGAGGAGAGGACGGAGAGGCGCAGGACTGGAGATGGGCACGAACACGTTGCTGCGCAGCGGCGGCGGAGACTGCGCCGCGCCCGGCGACCCGCCCGGGCTGCCCGACCGCGAGCTGCCCAGGGACACTGGCGCAGGTAATACGGGGCTCACGTTAAGTTACACTAGATAATACCCGGTTTCATATGCTCGACTAAACTTCGTGGTTTTTGACTTCTTTGTAAACAAATTACTTACGTGTGACGGCACATGCAAAGCGTTTGGGCGAATCCAATAATGTGTTATTTTTATTTCGTCATCTTTGATAACATTAGGCTTATCGAAGTGAATATTTCACAAATATGTGCGATCCTTCAAATTGTAAAAATAAAATAACAGCCTATTCTACAAACCCTGCGTGGTTTTTGTTGAACGGCACATTTACTGTATGTTTTTCGTGTGAAAAAATGATCCACATCAAAATAGTAAATTCTATTCCAAGGAAATTAACAATAATATTATAAATAAGTAATCCAATATTCGTGAAGTTTATAGAAGATTTTACTTTTTTGCTCTAAAGTGTTCTCTAATAAAGTATCTAAATAAAGCACTTATTTCGAGTGTAAGCCACATACAATCATAATGTCAAACTTTACATGGGAAGTGAAAAACACATTACCCAGCATATTGGCTGCCTCAGTCTCGTCGGAATCGAATCGGCCTGTAACGCGATAGTGCGGCGGCGTTGTGTCCGATTCTCTCGAAGTTTCGTCACCTTCAACTCCGGTGCCACTTGATGATAGCGATTTACTACTGCTTCTGGAACAAATCGTATCGATATTTAGCACTATAGATTTTGGGCTCCGACGCTTTGCGGTCAAGTAAGTAACTGGGAAGACGCTCAAATGAGTTTTAGCTTTTTTGTAATATTTGTTCCTTTCGAGTGTGCCTATGTGGAGGCGTTTGAAATTTGATTGTAAGTCCCCAAGTAAGTCGGTCAGCTATGCTACTACTGTACACGATCAACGTGATGATATGGATATATTCAATTACCATTTGAATGAGTTTATGAAAGTTTAAATATTTGTCATTTATACAGACTACTGCTCTAATGGATTATTTTCTAACTTGTTATGATAAAAATTAAATAAACATTATTGGAGATGTTCCAGCGGTATCTACGACTGTGGAGGCTGATCTGTCAATTGGAATCTGTTAATGTCGAACCGTACCGCAGAACAGAGGACAAAGGATTCTCTCGTTTCAGTGGCTAAAATCCACTTTCCTTCTACTTAGTGCCTCTTCCACTTATCGTTCTATCCATCCTACCACCTGCGCACTGAAAGACCTATTTAACGCCACAGATAGTGCTATTTAGATGGCGTTGTATTGGTCCTCACAAATTGACCCGAGTCGACAAGATAAGAAGATTCACTAAGGAATGACTAAGCCAGAGGAGTAAGAGAGAAGAGTCACCTGTGATGCTGCGAAGGCTGCGCAAGCGGCGTGTTGGAGGCGACGCCGCGCAGCGACAGATGTCGCGAGCAGTAGCCGCGCCGCTGGCTCTCCTTCGTGCAGCCGTCCTTGGAACACAGCCGCCGCCATTGCTTGCCGTTGAACTTCTTCCTTATACCTGTCGGCGTCGACACTACGTCGCCCTTCTTGTATTTGTGCGGGGTTGCCGCTTGAGATCTGAAAAAGCGCACTCTGTCGGGTACCGTGCTCAACCGTCTAATGACTAGGAAACTTGTATCTCGATTGGTAGATGGCATTACGAAAGAACCGACCGATTGAGTTGAGATAGACAGATGAACTTTTTATCACGCCATTTACACAAGTTACAATGAGCGCAACGCGCACTAAACGTAAAAACAATATCTTCCAGCCAACCTTTAAAAGAGAAAGAAATGAACCAAGATGGTGCAGTAAACTTCCTAACGCGCAATATACTTTTTTCTTTTTTTGTATTCTAACCAGCCTCTACTTTGTGACATAAAGGTTCTGTTTTCAAATTATTATTCTTTCTTGTAATATATGATTTTCCAAGCTAGTCCAAATACCTGGGAGTAGGCGGTTGAGATCTAGGTGTGATAGAGCGCTCGATGAGACTCGAGGTGCTGCCGCGACTCTGCAAGCTGCTGCGTTTGCTGTTACTACAGTCTGTAATATACATACAATATATGTTTTACACACAAAATAAAAATGCAGTTACCGACCCAAGTGAACCATCAGAGAATGCGCATTTATGGTGTATAAAAGCCAATGCCACTGACCCATCTGAGAGTCGTTGGGGAACATGATGTCTTCCCGTCTTAGGTCGTCGTCACTCTCGCCGTAATCCATGGAGCCGTTGGACGAAGCACCGACGGTAACCACTTGACAGGCGCCCGGCATCGGGGACGACGTGTAGAAATTACCGTCCCCCATTTGAAACGACTGAAAAAGAAAATATGTAGATGTACTCTTTATTGCACAATTTAATGTAGAAACGTAAGTCAGAATTCAAACAAAGCAAAGGCGACTGAAAAATCTGGTTACAAAATGACGGTGAAATATTGCACAAATTAATTACATAGTATACGCAAAAGGCGGCCTTATCGCTGTAAGCCATTTCTTCCAGGAAACCTTTTGGGAAATTACTAGATGATGATAATACGAGTAATTTCAAGTCAACTTACCGGTACAGGCATATGCTGCACGTGTAGGTGCGGATGTATGGGCGTGTGATGTGATCCTGCATCTTCCAGCTCATCAGCCCAAGGAGGTTGGAGCAGTCTTATATCAGCTCTCTTCACTTCCACTGGCTCGTTGTCCATCTCTGCCACCTATACACACCACATACTTATACTTTGCAGGTTTCACACAGTTGTGGCGCCAGAATATGTGTAACAACATGTGTATATCAAACTACAACATACAACATGTGTATACATTGCGGTTAGACAAACTCGTGGTTTAAGATCGTATTTAGATGTAATTAGTACGTAATTGTTTATAAACGAAAAAAAAAACTAACATAAAGCGAATTTCGAGGACGAAACCTACAATTTATACTTAGCAGGTCCTTCATGGATTAGATTACACAAGATAGAGAAGGTTATGCTCAGCAGTGGGGAAAAAAGGGCTTAGATAATGATGATACATACATATACATAGCTGAAGTTTGAATGCGCAAATTCAGGAACTACTGTACCGGTTTCAAAAAAATATTTTTATGTTATATGTTATATATACAATCATGAAGAATGCACTGTGTAATGGTGAGTTTCGAACGAGAGCGAAGAGGTGGGGCACAATTAGTGTATATAATACACCGCTTTGTAAGAAGTCTTTTTCGTCTTTTCGTCTATCCTTAGAAATTTTCAAAGAAAAAGTCAGATTTCAAAACATTTCATTTATGTTCTGTTTTGCCGCTTTATGTTTCGATAAGCGAATTAGATGGTCGGACTGAGCGTTTAATTAGTATAATGATGAAATAGGTTGACATTATTTCTCACATATTGGTTAAAACAGCCGGTGTGACGTTGTTTCACCCAGACCGTAAACAAAAAATAAATCGTCTATGTTACATCAACTACGTTTATTACAATAATAGACATTAGACCGTTTAGTAGTAGTCGCAAGCTTTAGTTTTTACTTAGCGCATAATTATTTCTATGGCAAATAGGCAGAGTTGCTTCGATTCCGTCGTAATCTGTGTGTTAACGTTTTCATTTAAAAACTCGCGCCACGTCGTCCTCATAAAATACAGGTTGATGATTGTTTTTGGTCAAATCATAATCAAAGTAAATTCATAAAGCGCGAATGACAGGTGACCTTGATCGACTGATCAATAGATAATACAAAATTATGGCACAAAGCTCCCTCATATGATAATAATGAAATATAATGGAATAGATACCGACGAATTTTTTTTGCGTTTCGCCAAACGTTTATATTCGATAAGTGATTCAACATGTGTTTTATTGATATCAGTAACAAAGTTCAAGTTATCTGTATTTTAAAAAGCATATATTTACATAATATAGGGGTTACACCCAGCACAATACATGTTTTAATCAACAATCAAGCTGAGCTTACAAATCAATATATTTTCATGTAAGAGATGAGTAATTGTTACTCATGGTTAATCATAGTGTAATACCGGGACTCGAGCCCTAACATCTACATACAAATGGCGAACAGTTACACAAGCAAGGTCGTCAATACAAATTATGTAGATTACATATTGTAGATAGCATGATCTCTGGAGCTTAGACATGATGTCATGTTTCTGTATAACTCACTGACTCATCAAAAGTTGGCCTCTTGTTTTCACTATTTACAAGAAATGGCAATCATCATCACATAATAATTATGTATCAATTCCTTACCGTCAAGTCAACTATACTTTTCGAGGTAAACCTAAATGGTTACTGTAATCGTTATCACAACATAATGGCTATAAATAAAGTGAAATTAACAGGATATGTGACATGCGACATGCACTGACTGATAAATTTATAATAAGGTATATATTAGTATCTACACAAAAGTAACACATTTTCATCAATAAACGGAATCCGGATTATTGTTACAGCTAATCTAATTATTAAATGGGAAACTATATATAAATTCTGTACAAAAACATTATTTTTGTATCAATAATACAGAAAACAGCAACATTTAAATCCTTTTCCACCACATTTAAACTCAGTATTAGATTAGAATTTCATGCAACAAAGTAATTATGCTTATTATTATATTTATTACTCTATTATCCTACAGAACTAGCAGTTTTTATCTATTGAATGAATTAATACTGGTTCAAGGACAAATAACACAATAAAATTCTCCAATTTACAATATATCATAAGCTACTTAAGTGCATTATATGATCATATAGCAGAGCACAGTCAATGTAGGTAAACCACTTATCGTAAGTTATGTCTAGTCTATGTGTACTTTTGATAAATTTGACTCACCTTAACACGTATCCTTATCGGCGAGTTAAGGACCTCTGACACGAATCCTTCCACAAACACATTTTGCACACTTTCCCGGCTCGGATCTGTAGTCCTCACCACACACAAGGCCCCCGCCAGCAGGTGGACCATTTGGGGGCTAGCATCACTGATTATGTCGAACTTGTTTTTACCGAAAATGTCACTGTACTCCACAGGCTCATTCTCTTGGCCGTCCAATTCGACGATCACTTTGCAGCCTTCAGCATGTCGTATTACTCCGGGGATATAGAGGCCGCGTTGCTTAGCCAGGACTCTGTGGTCGCGCCATTCGGACAGGTCGATGTTCAGGTAGTGGATCGGATAAGGTTTGATATCTGGGGGAGAAGACTGTTGTACTATGGGGGACGGGTGTAGAATAGGCTGAGTATTCTGCTGGAAGTCGAGCGGCAGAGGCGCTGAGACGGCCACATTGTTCATGCAGTTTCTCTCGATCTCCTCGAGTTCTGAAGGGTCGAATTTCCTTTTCTTCGGGAGGTTTCGGACGGGGGCCTGAGTCGGCGGCTGGGCCGCTGGCTGAGGGGCTGTGCCGCTACTCGCGTTGCCAGGGTTGGTCGGGTTGGCCATGGTTATGTTTGGGATGGGGACCGTCGACGACTGTGAGAGGCTCACTGTCCCAACACTGCTTATCACTGATGCTGGGATCTAGAAACAAAAGGAAATACGTATTTCTAGCAAAATACTAAACAGGTGCGAAAAAAACAGACATTCGACAAGAATTTCATGTCAGGTATAATTATATGATCGCAGCCCTTCGATGGAGACAAAGTCTGTATAACCAACCAGTACTTTTACTTCACTATGTAGCTAATTGTAAACAAATAGTGCCAATGTATTGGACTGTCGGTCTATAGCTTGTTAATATTCATGAATAAGCTATATACCGACCATCTCTCTTAAGGCCAGGTGTTCACATAGTCAATGTACTCCTGGCCTTAAGGGAGACGTCTTCCATCAACGATGATCATATTCCTCCACAAACGAAGTATTGAATGACCTGCTACAATGTCAAAACTAACCGTTGAATCGATGCGCGATGGGAAGAGCACGTAGTAATATCGTAAACAATAAACATCTGACAGTGACGTCACCTGGTCGTCGATGTCTGCGTGTGCGTGCGTGCGGTATGGAGGGTGCGTGTGCGTGTGAGCAGGGACGGTGGAAGGGGGCGGGGGCGGCGCGGCGCCCGCGTATCCTCGCTGCATCACCGCCACCCGCTACCACTGCTCACTCATGCCCGTCGCTGCCTGGGGGTGAAAAGGAATCATAGAAACAACAGCCTGATAATGTCTAAGAATATCTTTCATATGATCGTTCACCCGGTTTCATTCTTGGCTGTGAATGGCCCAAAGTCGCTCCAATTAACTTAAAATTTTAAGGTTACCCTGTGATTATACGACCGGCACTGGAAATGCTTCTTCGTTGCGTGGCGATGGTAAACAGAAACACAACATAGTTTAAAAAAATCTTGCTAAAACTAAGGCGCGTCAATGGCTTCATCACAATGAATAAGGAAATAGTACCCCTTTCCTCTTCAGCTGCTTTTTATACCGTTACTTAGTACCTAGTTGTTAATTAATAGGGTTTAGAGTCACACTCTACCTGGCATATCTGATAGGCTCTCCATCGATATAATAAAATGAAACAAAAAATCACACGCTTTTTAGCAGGATCCTCAAACACGTTAGGTACAAGATTTCTGATGTATGAAAAGCATCTTCGAAACTCCATTTATTTCAATAATTGTAATTCCTATCTGACCAATAATTTAGAAATCCATATGGTACAGATAAAACAGGACCAACATAGGACAATGGACAATCACCTTTTAAACATTACTCATGTTAGCAGTTAATCGCTACTTCTATACTTAATTTAATTAGGTTTAAAATAAATTAGTGCACACGTCGTAGACACATGTACACGTTTCTGAAATCGCCTGTATCCATCACTGTAACCAATACAAACTGTGTATAGAATGACGCACACAACCATGAATGACGATGATTACATTGATAACAGAGCCTATCTACATGTGATTGTACTTGTGTTCGACAGTGACGGTTGAATAGTAAACTTTTCAATTGTATTAATATATTTTATATGATTAAAAAGATTATAATTATTTTGAATAATTATTGCATTTGATTACTTGCGACAACATACGATTTATTTACTTATAAGCACCTTATAAGTAATGCCACTTCCTTCCATTAAGTAGCAATTTAATAGACTTAACACATTCGACCGTGGAATGGGCAAAATATCTTGATTTTTGAAAACTACAAGATGAACATTTAAATTAAATGAGTGACAACAAATTACCGGCCTATGTTACCGATCCTACATAACGTGGTATAAGGGTAGGCGAATGATGGTTCTCAAGGACAAAATCGCATATGAAACGATGATCATTCTCTGAGTGGCAGGGCAGTGTAATGTAATCGAAGAATTATTATTTTTTAAACTGTCTGTTTTCCGCCATAGATTTTTGGAAATTACTTTCCTATACGACAAACAAAGACAACCTCTACCTTCTCTCTTCCATTAAAAAAATGCCTTTCTAGGCTTACCTTTCCCTCTTCAAAGCAGTTATACATACTTTTTTAATTAATTATAACAAAATAATGTAAATATAACGAATACAATAAAGGTACCAAAATAAAAACTTAATCAAAATCTGAATAACATCTAAACTAGAACTAGTAATAACTCAGACAAATTCTGGTAAACCAGTTATTCCAGTCACAAAAACACCTTAAACTAATGAGTAATACCTTGACGATGCCTGAGCGAGACACGTGTGTTGTAACTATAATATAGCTATGCAACAGATAATGTGAAACCTAAAGCGTAATTGTAATATACCTATTCTAGATTATTTACATCACTTCTGTTTCCTCCAGTTGTGACTCATTGACAGGTATTTAACTATCTTGATAAATGTAATTTCACTGCGGCCTGTTGTATTGTTTGATTAAACATTTTCGTTTAATTTCTCATATTATGGAATTCCACGCTATTTGTCAACAAATTTTCTTCCACAGTCTACTCGACATATTAAATGGATCAGACACGAAAGAAACAAGGGTCTGACAACAAAGGATGTCAAACTTCGTGTGAATTGGAGAAAAACAAGTAGGAAAGCGGAAGTGCCTAACGGCTGAGGAAGGACTCTGGAAAACTCTCAATTAAGAAACATCACGGAAAAAGTGCAATATCAAAGGCCGTTATTATTTACTGTTATAAGGAGCATCGTGGATGCTTACAGAAACAAACAAGACTTTAGCAATAAGAGAACAAGATTAGATATGCAGCGGAAGATGCATCACAAGTAGGAAGCAAATAACGTATCTAAATAAACGCGTAAACTTGTTATAATCGATTCAATCCGAAGTAAAATTCACAAAAAAGAAACGACTTGACTTGCAAACGATATCGAAGTAATAAAATCCAACTTCTAGAGAAGAACCTTCCTAGAAATTAAACATTTATTAATGAGATTTTTTTTCTAGAATTGCATCAGCGTTGGCGGTAGAGCTATTTCGAGTAAACGTTAATTCAGAGTAGATTTAGCTCGGATCAATAACCCGCTAGAGGTCTCTTGTTTCATTTTTTACGTGAAGCAATACTATTTTATCTCACAGTTTTATTCAGCCGCATTAACTACCGGTTACTGTTACATAATAAAATCGGTACATTTTTAAATGTTTCAATGTACCTACCTACCTATTTCAATTAGATTTTCAGGGTTCGCCTACGTAAATTTTCGCCTACGCCTGGGTTTGGCAAAATGTCCTTCTCCGTGCTTTTTTTTATATGTACAATGCATACATTTCAAGAAAGCTTACTTCTCTTCACCTTCTCTTCTATAACCAATGGCAAACAAAACAGATGGACAAACGAAATTGGAAAATTTTATACATTGCACAATGATTCAAGCTTTTCATTCAAGCATAACATACTTAGAACAAGTTCTAACATGTTCAGTAAGGGCTATCACAAGGTCGGCGTAATCGTATTTTTGAGTAGTGGCGCCTGCCACTACTCAAAAATACATATACATATAGACAAAAAAATACAGGTGCTACAAAAATAGGTGCCAATCGCAATTTAGTAGTCATTATTACATCTAAATTTCACTTCATTATTAATTTATTGTTTTTAATTGTTAGGCCTATGCCTTTGCCCAAAATCAAGACACTAGATAGGATAAAAAAAACTGAGAGGCAAGATTGTATGCCTTAGCATTTATTTTGATAGATTTGATGTAAAATTTTTTGTTGAAATTCTACAACTGTTAACAAGTTTTGGCAAACTAACCAGTTGAAGTGCTAAAAGTCCTATTTGAACTGCAAATGTTGCATTTTTGGCATAATTAAAATAATAACAATTATTAAGTAATCTTTAAAAAATTCAATAAGATTTGATGCAGTATAAGAACCCACAACACTTCATAACTATACTACTATTAACTACTAATATTAGTAGCCTTTTCCTGTGATTTGATAAACACAAAAAAACTGTGAAAGAACTGTGTGAGTATATTCAATTGTGACCAAAAAAGGTATATATTGGTCACAATTAAAATATAGCTAGGCAATATAAGTAGCAAAAATACCTATATATATTGGCCAGCAACTTGTGATCAGTAAATATTCTAAATCAGTCTACAAGTTTTATCATTCTAAACAACTATAAATTACAAGCAAGAATGAGTTTATTATTTGAGTAGCTGCATCCAAGGGTAAACTATGATACTAATAAAAACCAAGGCTCCAAAGCAAGGGTCTCAATGGGATCCAATGCATTACCTTCGCAGCACATCGAAATTGAAAAACTGTGGAATCTTTAAAATTTGTCTTTGGAATTTCACCATTCTCAATTCTCCCATCTGAGTGTTTTTCTTGGTTTCTTTGTTAGTCGTTGAGCATCAGAACCCATTGATTTTATTATTATACTGGAAATTTCATGTGTATCAGTAAAATGACTTAATGAACACTGTGTCTTTTAGTTAATTTGTTTTTATCCCAAATCAATAACACATACTATATGTATCATGCTTTAGGATTAAATTGAAAATGTTGAGATTGACAGTACCTAGTTAAATCTTTTTAAAATGCTGTTATTAAGATACAGCCTAGAGTTGCTTCTGATGGCAATGTGGAATTGAAGGAGTGCAAAATATAATAAATCTCTGCAAGACCATAAACAAAGTAATTTGACAACAATCTCAAGACTTCCTTACATTTGAGATTATAAATGTTCTGTTATGGCTGTGTGCATGAGAAATGTCTCAGTAATTTACATGCCACATAACAATGTGGCATGTAAATATACTGGTACAGAATTAAATAAAAGATCTGGTCATGTGTAGCTTCAAATATTGGTATACAACATTCATGAATTTTTATGTGGATTAATTTGGTAAAGTTAATCTTTGGTTAACACACATTTTAAAAGGTTATGACACTATTCAGTCCACACAATTTATTCTGCAATTGAATAATTTTCGCTAATTGATGATGTATGTAAAATAGATTAAACATGAACAGCAGTAGTTGAGTACACCCATTGACATAGGTACTTATGTATAATGTTATGATAAGTGTGATAGATAATACGCCAGAGACGATAGATAATTTTTAATGACAAAAAATTACATAGCAGTTAATGTTTACGTTCGATAGCAATTCTTGTGCCTCGCTAAGGTATTGGTCGACCGAAAAACATTAAAATGCGGCAGCAGCCGATGCATTTGTAGCGTAATCAGCTGATAAGGTACTGTAAACGTTGCGTTACCGTGCACAGCGGCGCATGCTTATAGATTTTAACAGGAATCAATCTTAGGACGAGCCTACCGTGATCCCGGCCAAGCTCAGGCAGCGCGTGCTCATGTTGAGTCTTGCCTATGACTAATATCCATCACCACCGACGACTGCGTCACGACAATGCACAAGATCGAATACTATTACTTATTCACTTACATGTTTATTGTCATATGCGCCCTACATGCGCAGACATCACATTTTTTAAATACTTAGGTACTACTTATTAGGCACTCACCGTCGCTTTCCATTGTCTCGTATACAACGTACACTGTACACAGTCTAACCACATAATAAAACAAAATGGAAGTCCAAATCGGTCGCACCGAGATGAGAAATTTTATGAGCGATCCGAACACTTCTCTCTTCTCTTGAGTTGTAAAACGTTGTTACTATCCTGTCGTAGTATTTTAGCAGCCCCCCTCCAATTTATTATCTGCCGTCACCAAAAGAATTGTTCGCAATCACAAAGATAAATGTCCATAAAACACTGTTAAATACGACAAAACGTACGATTAGATGACGATATACGCAAAAATTAACGTCCACTTGAAAATAATAATCATTGAAGCGTTTGACGTCCCAAGACACAACTCACAACACCCACATCAAAAAATTCTACATGGCGACTAGCCTGGGCCAGCTTTCAATAATTTCCACTCGAACATATTCCTGTTTCACTCGTTCACCATTCATTTAATTATTTCTCAATACGCGCGAGAGGGATAGAAATATATAAATATTTCCTATGTATGAATAGAATCGGTGTTTTGAAGTATCCCTCCCCGGCTCTGCCGCGACCGAGTTGAATGGACCCGAGACGCGTTCAACCATTGGATCGATGAAGGTCACGTGACACAAATATGTCGCTCAGCACAAAATAACCGCGAAATTCGAATTTGTTTCTCTTTGTTCCCACCACAGGGTTCACACCATGGAAAATAAGTACTACGTTGTACGAAAGTACTTACTAAATACACACACATTGTGTTCGATCGTCATCTGTGCTCGGGGTGAAAAAAAGATCGAGCTCATATTTTCACAAACTGAACCTGAACCAACGTAGACAGTGGGCTCTGTATGCTGCACCCTTTTCTGTCATTCTCTCTACCTAAATTGGTAGGCTAGAAAATATGGCTAAGCAATGCCTATCATTGGTCCATTATCCATATAAATATTATAAAGAGAAAAAAAAAAAAAATTTTTTTTGTAATATAACTCAAAAACTACTTTTTTGGTTCTACTACTTTCAATAGTACATCAGTAGCCAAGGGCTGTAAGGCATCATATGCAGCCCGAGATATTTATATTTATACGAAGACAAGGCTAAATAGCGAAGCGACCTCTTTGGTCATTGGGCTGAATGCGTGATGTCTATTGCTAATATGATGGTTAGATGTACGAGAACTTTTTGAAAGAGTAAAGTGTTTTTTTTATTTACTTACCGCCCTAGGGCTTTTCTAGCTACATTATTACCCTCGAGCGCTAATTGGTCACTTACAAGCCCCATTTGGGGGTAATAAAGACCTACTTACCGAACATGTATAGGTATATATATTTTCCTTTCATCAGCACTTGATCACAATCATAATATGTTTCAGTATACCTTTTGACCATGTACTTTATTGTGTACTTACATTGTTATATTACTGATAAAAAATTATACATAAATTTATATTTAAAAAATGGTAAGCCCTTCTGGCATAATAGGGACCAACACTGTTTGAATGAGTTTCTTTCGGCATTTCTTCTCAGCAGTGGTCGTTCCGAAATGCTAGTAGTTTGTAGCTTTGGTAAACATCATTTAATTTAGAATATGACGTGCAAAAGTGCCTGTGAAGGCCTAATTTCTGAATAAATGATTTGATTTTGATTTCATGAGAGATGTAAAAATATTTGAGGTATGGGAAGACCGTTTTTATATTTAGAAAACCGTTCGTCCGAACGAAATTTGGGACTTTAAAACTTTATCATTAATAAAAAAAAGTCCCAAATTTCGTTAATGACAAAGCTTCAAAGTGCCAATTTTCGTTGTTTAAGTTGTAAGAGTCAAATAGCCCCCTAACCAGCGAAACGCTTGTTGTTAGGAATCCAAACGTTACCTAGGTGAATTTCACGAGCGTTTTGAACTCCGCCGCGGGGTGTCATTAGTGTTTTATTTTTAAAAACGATTATTTAACAAAAATGCGACATTAATGAAACGCTACACGCCGTGTTCAAACGGTCATGAAATTCACCCACCTACGACATCTACATTAGTACTCAATTATAACGAAATTAAAACTAACACACCTCTAAATATTCGACCAACTGTATCATAATCCTAAGTAATATTCTATATGAAAGTAAGTTTGTTACCTCTTTACGTGTTTGTTATCTACTGAACCAATCTTCTTGAAATTTCGCACAGGTATCTTAATTATATAATTTAATGTACCTATACGTTTTATTTATGGCCTAAGAAAGTATGATCACGTGTCTGCCTATAGAGAGAATTCTTGTATTCTTTGTCTTCTGTTCAACATCCTCTTTAATCCACATTTTCCATCTTACCTTCGAGAGCGCTTCTCTTTTGTTCACTCCTCCGACTCTCCTGGCAGGTCCCATCGTCGTACTATCCTTAAATTTCCCGTCCATACTTCCAATTTCTTTTCGTATTCTTTTTCGGATCAAGCCGTCAGGCTATGGAAATCCCTTCCACCTGATATTCGCGATTCTCAATCCATTTCTATTTTCAAAAGATGCGTCAAAGATTATTACCTGTCCAGTTCATCAGTTAAGTAGGTACATGTGATATTTATTCTTGTATGTATGTATATAAGTACTTATGTATAATATTAGTATGTATGTGTATTTTATTTTTTAATTTAAATTTTCGTTTTATTTTCTTTCATTTTTTTGTATTTTATTTACACGCCAGTCTGCCTCTATGTACCTACCACATCTCTCGCGGGTCTACTAGAAGAGATTTCATTTGAAATAAGTAGCACCCTTGTACTTACTCATTTTTAAAATTTAATTAATATTTTAAGTTTTTTGTGTACATAAATTGATAAATAAATAGGGAATTAAGTTTGTTACCGCTCTACTCAACCAATCTTCTTTCTTTATCCGAGCGAAGTCGGGACGGGTTGCTAGTACATATATCTATACTACTGGGGTATTATTTAATCTGTGTCTATACTATGCGTTCGTATGTTTGAGGCGGGTAATCTCCGAAACCATCGAACCGATTTCAAAAATTCTTTCACCATTAGTAGAGCTATAGCCAAGATTGCTATAGGCTATTTTTATCTCAAAATTCTTATAGGAGCGAAGCCCCGAAGAAGCGGATCCTGGGCCACTATGCTTTATGGCTGACGAAAGAACCGGGAAAATGCTTAGATGAAAGCGAGGATTAACTAAATCAGTATCGGAATGTAATCTAAAACCTGCCTCAGCACAAAGTATAGTATTGCCTAGTCAACTATCGATAGTCTGAGAAAAATCATTAGTATCGATAGTTTTGCATATCACTTTTGGTGCAATATTATTGATAAAGATCAATACTATCGATACCTAGTATACTATCAATACTATCGAACCGTGATGATTATACTATAAATAGTATTGCTCTGCAATATTATTTATCACTATTGATTGTGTACCCAATTTTGCAAATCAATACTATCGATAGCCCACTCGTCTTCAAGTTCGGATCGATAGAATTATTTTTTTATCAATAGCATGAGGTACTTCCATGGAATAAGTAGGTACTTCGAAGTACTTATCAAATCCATGGGTACTCCAAACTTGCTATTGATACTATGGCTTTTTTGGATTGAAATTATCGATAGTTCGGCAATGCTAGCATAACAAGGGTTGCCTTACTGGCCGGAATTTTTTTTTTATGACTGGGGCAAATAAACTGTCTGGAAATTATAAGCACTACTTATAAGTGGTGGAACTGGAGAATTCGACACTGAGTTTTGTATTGTAGTAAAACAAAAAGGATTCCGATATATTTTTATTGAGTACGAAAATATATCCTAATTACTTAAAATTAAGTATGACTAAAGTCTGCAGTGTTCACAAACCATGCATGAGTTATGCCCAACCCTCCCTCCATCCATATATACCAGAGATAAGCAGGTATAATGTCAATCACGTCTATTTATGCATGATTTGAAAACAAACATCTTCACTGAAAAAAAAATGAAAAGTGCATTCTATCCATAACATTTACAGTGGAATTTTAATTCTAATGTATTAATTGCAATTATAACATTTTAATCATTAATTTCTGATCTGTAACAGTAAATTTTATATCTCCATTTCCAATAAAATTTACAATACTACTCTCATAGTACATGAAATGTCTAATTAATTTCTTCGAGACAAGATGCAAGCGACAACAGTGTAGAGTCATTTTAGTTTACTTAAAACAAAAGTTATTTTAGATACCAAGGCCAAATACAGAAACAATGCAGTACATGGTTTTATTCTCCCAGCGGACTGTGCAGGATCCGTCCGTGTTGTTGTCCCAAAAACATGACGATGCTGTATGTAGTCCAGCTCCACTTTTCTGCATTATTGTGCATGTCACTGAAATACATTTTCTTATATATTTTACTTATATTTGCATGTATAATACATCAAAAGAATGCTAAATGCAATTTTTGTAACATACAAGAGATTTGCACTATGCATACAAGAGATTTGCACCTACCAACAAAACAAAACATGTATCAAATTATGCAGGTAATGACCATTGAGAGCTCATGTGTTAGCACTTGTTGCCATAGGTACCACAAATCACTGATGAAGCAGATCGCATGTACCGGCGGCTATGCTTGGTTACACATGAATGACACATACCTATGTATTTGTAAGGCTTCTGCAACTTCGTCAATTGTCCCAAACATGATTCCACCACCGCAGATGTCCATTGATTTACTTTGTTATGCTGATAAGCAGTACCACCAATAGAATTTTCTATGGCTTCCTTGATAATTTTACTGACATCGTCCACAATAAATTGATTCTGAAACACGACGTCGGTATTAGTGAATCAATAAACTACAGCACATTGACATTGGTTCATTTAACAATGTGCAGGTGCACTTACCTCTTCGGCCAAATCGTTGCACTCTTTCACTTCCATGATTTTAGTATTGTATGAAAATTATGTTTTTTATGTTTTGAAAATCGTTTGCTAGAAAACAACAAAATTTTTGACGCTCACAAGTGAAAGAGTCGCTCCAAGTTGTTTGACGTTTTTAATTTCATTCAGTAGGTTGGTATGGTGAAACTGAGTTTCCTGTGCTCTTGTCTCTGGTTTAACCCTAAAATGCCGCTACCGGTAAACTAACCGGTTTTTATCAAATAAAAAAAGAATGTTATAGTTAAATCCCTAGAAGCTAGTATCGCACAAATATGAATAGCATAGACAATATTTTTTTTTTAACTTTCATTTTTAGTTTTCATTTGTCTGTCAAATTTTTTTATTGTCTTGAGAAAAGGAACGATCATGGATGTATTCAATTTTTAAGTAAATTATAATAATTAGTTATGTCTTCTTCAGTGCAAAATAATAGGGTGTCACCCCCTGGGTACTGTGCATGTTGTAAAGTATGCAATAGGTGGTGTTGGAGAGGCTTCAAATGGCTCCCTGTGTTGTTGATAGTGTCGATCATACTTTGGTCATATTACGCCTACGTTATTCAGCTGTGTATTTGTGAGTAAACTGAAAATGAAAATACTGTTTATTTTTGAATTGACATCATCAGTTGCCTATATTCATAATGTATTTACTCTCTTTTATTAATATTAATCTCAATTGCCATTGTTGTTGCAGATACAATTGAGAATACAGCACAACAAGTTATTTATTTGATCATATACCATATACTCTTGATTATGTTTGCCTGGTCATACTGGCGGACCATATTTGCTGAAATACAGCCTATTCCAGACAAGGTAGGGTACCTCGGTAATCTTTTGAAAGTATGGTCCTTTTTAGATAATGTTTGAACACTATAATCTATATATCTTATAGAGAAGAAAATCGAATTTAAAATCTACAATACATTGGTTCATCAAAATTCATGATACAATTTTCATGGGTTGCTGGCGTACATGGACTGTGATGCTTGCTTACTATCATGCATTCATTGGTTGCCTACTATACTGTAAAACGTCATTCAAGCAAGCATTATTTTTGCAACAAAAAATCTGGAAAATAACACATCACCAAAAAATCAGGCCTCATTTTTTAACTGAAACTGTGAACAAAAATCTCATACAAAATTAAATCGGGTCTAATGTTGTGCCATTTTTTACCAGGGTTCAGTGATAATATTAAGATGACCCACTTTTATTTTCTCTGATGTGGGAAGTGTTCCATAGAGGAGAGCAGATGAAAATGATGGTTTGACTGATTTCATAACCAGGGTTCCCGCAATAGTTAACAAATGTGTAAAACATGTTTTATTTTAGTACAAATTGCCTGAAGTGGAACTGGAGAAACTTTTAAGTGCAGATTCAGAGGATTCACAGAGGTCAATACTTGAAAATTTTGCCAAGGATCTCCCTATAGTAACTAGGTAATTTGTTTATACTTTATTATCCTAGAACCTGTTCCTCCTACAGTATGGTACTGAGTTTTTCTACAGGTTTAGTCAAACTGCAAAAAGTTGTGTTTTGGTCACAATAGAGACTGTAAAGCTTCAAAATAGCTTTAAAAACTTGTGTTTCCATCTACAGCTGATAAATATAAGTATAAAAATTAATATTGAAAGATCACTCACACAAGTCTTTGACCTTTTATCTGGCCATTGAGATCATTATGTTGAATTACTTTTTGTGGCCTTAATTATTTATTATAGTGGCTAAGGTTGGTAGTACATGCCTTGAAATGTAGTGCTAATTCGGTCGACATTGCATACTTTTTGCACTTATTATAAATCATTACAATTAGCATTTTTCTCAATTCTAGAGTGAAAATGTCGCTAAAAATTCTCAGCGCGCGTCTATTTAAAAAGAATAAGGAAACGAAAAAAGAAATTATCGAAAATTTCGCTAAGTCTGTACATGTTCTAACAAGGTTTGTCACTGCCATAGAAAATATTTTGTAGCAATTGACTGTAGTCAAAATGTAACAGGATTTATGGCTTAATGATGTACAGTGTGTGCAAAACATGTGCTCATTACAAAACAGATTCCATTGTGAAATAAAATCGAGTACCGGTATGGAAGCAGGGTTTTGGTATGACTGTCATTACCAAACACAGGCAGGCTTAATGCACATGGCTGACTGTAAACTTTTAATTGAAAAAGTGACATTTCAACATTTGATTTGTGAACATTGTAATAGCCATCACAAATCACAGATAAGTAAGACCTGGATACCTTTGCAACTGTAACCCACTAACCACAGACTGAATTCAATAGAACCCCTAACCAAAAGTTATATTGATTTCATATTCAATTAAAATGTAAGTTAAGTACAACATTGTGGCTAAATGGAAACATAGAAATTGTATGTGCATTGCATTTCATTAGCCTTCTTTTCATGTCAGGTAGACCATACATGGTGTTGGAGTTTTCTAGCTGTCTGAAGACATCTAACATAAACTATAAGACTGATAACATTTTACTACTTTAGATGTGTATCTCAGTGTAAATAGTCTGAAAAGAAATGGTTTTATGAACCTCACCATAATTTTAAAGACCTATTTACGATATCTATAGACACAAGAAAATATATATGTAGCTTTTTTTGTTTCATTTTTAGGTATTGTTGGAGAGCTCTATATAAAAATCGTAAAGTGGTTTCATCTGACGAACAAGTTTCAATTGTATACTCTGCCTCTGAAATATTTTTTTGCTATGACATACGGAAGTACAGACCTACACATACACAGATATGACGAATTTATAATAATTCCGTTTTTTGCCAGTTGCAGAACCTTAAAAAAAACATAATAATAAACGCGTGTATAACGCGCCACGTTGAACCTTTGTCTCCTTTGTACATACCCCAATGCCTTAGTAAAAAACAGATTTTATGACACCCATTTTTAACCCCCATTTTAACGACACATAGGTTACAAGTTTAACGAATCTGTATATCTGTCATGGCATAGTAGCAGCCAAATGGAACGATTTATTTCTAATAGAAAATTAAATAGTGTTCTAAGCTTTGTTTGGATATTGTGTATTCAGCTGTTTAGATACCATCAGCTCTTTTCTAGCAGATTATGGATACAAGCAACTTCCAAGGGTGTTTTCTTAATTTTTTATTTAATTAATATGTTGAATTGACAGGACAATGTCAGGATCTGTCCGGTACTGCAACCGCTGCGTGCTGGTCAAGCCGGACCGTGCGCACCACTGCAGCATATGCGCGCGCTGCGTCCTCAAGATGGACCACCACTGTCCGTGGGTCAACAACTGTGTCTGCTACCACAACTACAAGTTTTTCATGCTGTTCCTGGGCTATGCGCTTTTGTACTGCATCTTCATCATGGGTACCTGCTTGCCGTATTTCATCAAGTTTTGGAAGGTGAGCTCTTAATTTTTGACTACGTTTTTGTAAAGGATCGTGTACACTACTATTCCGTACAATCCCCATAAATCTAAAAAAAAAAGTTAGATTTCTGTTCGGATTAACGAGGATAATGCTTTTAGTCTGTATGTTTTATTCATGCAGATTAATTTCACATGCCATAAAATATTCTATATTTCCATTTCCTGAAACGATAGTTAATTTTCCCTATTAGATATAAGTAATATTTTGATTATAGTGTGCGCACATTTCTGTGCATATTGTTGTGCGATGTGTGTGGCCAAGAACTTCGTGCTGTCGCTAATCATTTCATCTCTTTCGCGTACCCTTTCATTAACATAGTTAAATGAAAGGGTTTGCAACAGTTTGCAGTAGGCTGCCTTTGGCGCATGCATTCGGTACATGTATGGGCACAGTTTTAAAATCGCAGAGAAATCTATAGACGCCGTCGTACTTTCTATTCTCGTACATGACATAAATGTGCGTATTAGAAATATATGAGAAGAAACTAAACACAGCGCTGAGATTTTTTGTCCCTCGTCACTTCTTTGTCGTTTTTATACTTTTAGAGAGAAATTTTTTTTAGAAAATGTATTTTGTACTATTTATATAATAAATAAATAGGTGGAGTCTCGACCGAGTAGCCGTCGCGAAAGGACGTCCCTTTAGCTCCGAACGCAGACAATAGACCGCGCAACCAGATGTTGAAAGTGTTTGCAGATGTTGAAAGTGTTTGTGACCGTACCTATACTCACTTCCAATTTAACCAAATATTTAACAAATCTATTATTAGTCCAAGCGCGTTCGGGTTCACTTAAATTAATAAATATTTAACAAAAAAGTGCATTTGGCGATTTTAGAGCGTAGTGAATTAGTTTGAGATTTTAGTGTTACCTAAACATATCATTTATAAGTATCTAAACAAAACAGCTCCAATGCTGAAGACTTCGTAAGTGAACCTGCAGCCTGCCAACACTACACAAGCTGAAAAACACGGGTGAGAGCGTTCCATGTTATAAAATATCCCCCTTCATAAATATATCTTTACCTAGAGCTATATACTTAACCCATAACGTAAACAAACCCTTAGCGTAACAAGTTCTCCAAGTAGCCAACAAAAAAGCAACTATACTTCAAAGAAATAATCTTGTCCCACCACTTGAATCCTGCAAGGTCAGTGCCAAAATCAAATCCAAAATACACATTCGTCTTTACTTATGTATAGATGTACTGCTTTATTTGTTTGCCAGATTAAGTAAAATAAAACATGAACCTGTTCTAGTGTTGTAATTTAATAGTTCAAATATTATATAAAAGAAATAAATAGACAACGCGCGTTCGGGTTCATTTAAATACATAAATATTGAATACAAAAAAGTGCTATTGGCGTATTTAGAGCGTGGTGAATTTGTCTGAGTTTTAGAGTTACATGTAATACCAACAAGCCAACAAAAAGCAACTATATTTCAAAGAAATAATCTTGTCCCACTGCTTGAATACTACAAGGCAGTGCCAAAATCAAATCAAAAATACACATTAGTCTTTATTTATGTATATATATATATATATTATGTATTGTACTGTTTTACATGTTTCCTAGACTAAGTAAAATAAAATATAACCTGTTTTTTCAAAGAAAACCTCAAAGCTATAAGATAAACAAAATGAAAGAATTCCGGTAGCAAATAAAGGCATCCCAGATAAAATTTAAGACAATTAAAAATATTTAAATCACAACACATAATATACTTCGATAACGAATATAAAACGAAGATAAAAGAGTCTCGTCACGCTTATAACTCATATGGCACCTCAGATATTCCGCCAACATTTGTCTTAAATAACCTAATATTACATACTTATTCTATAACCCAACATAGAACATACCGATAATTCCAAACAACATTCCTAGGCGCAACTCGCCCTTGCAACAATAAAAAAAAAAGGCCCAATATAAAAATAAAAGATAAGAAATTAGAAAGACGCCATTGAAACCAGGAAACACAACAAACACAATAGCTAACACGTAGAACAAAAACAAATCCACAGCTGCAAGCCATAAATGAATAACATCGTCTGACTTGACGCAAACCATAAATTAAAACAAAGCAATTGATCCCTACAACAAAAAAAGGCATGAAGGTTACAATTTATTACAAAATAGAAAGCTAGCAAAAAATATACCCTATTACGCAAACGACTCTATAGACAAAGGAACCCCGAGCATTATAAACCTTTATTACCTACCTAACAAACTCACCAAGTTGGCACAACCCAGAGATTTACATTCGACGTTATAATTTAATATTGGCATTAGGTACCACAAACCAAACTTCATAACATATTCAACTAAAACTAATACATTTTTCTCCACAGCTGTTTTAGAAATTAAGCTCTTTTTACAGCATAGAAATATGGAGATATACGCAGACACCATAACAAAAATCCCAGGTGATGGTAACTGTCTATATAGAGCAATCGCATACCAAATCAACGATCTGTTTGGTATTACATTCGACCATCTAGCAATCCGACGCGACTTAGCTAAGTACGTTGAGGATAATCAACACAACGATAACATACACCAAGCTATTAGGAGTAACCTAAATGACACACTAACAGATCTACAGACTCAAATCAACAAATACCTACAAGCTCAATATAAAGAAGGTACCTGGGGTGGGACTGATATATTGATAGCAGCAGCTGAATACTACAGCATCAACGTCAAAATCTTCCAAGGCTATCCGCTAAAAGAAACAATACAATTCAGCCCGAAAAATAATGACGCAGCAGGTTGCATAGGCCTGATATTTAATGGAAATCATTACGACTGCTTCAAGAATCATTTGGGCGCTTCTTCACTAAACCCCACACAAAAGACAGAAAGCTCAGACGAATGCACCCCGGAAGAAATAACTGACGAAACCGGCTACAGACTAATAAGACCGAAGCCTCATTACACAACTATAAAACAAATAGACAACATCAATATCGCTACATGGAACGTAAGAGGCGCAGCGACCTTAAACAAAAAAGCAGACATTGACTCGATACTAGAAGATAAATTGATTCACATTGCATGCCTACAGGAAACCCACTTAAAAACAGGTTCTTACAAATCTAAACACTACCTCTGGTCTCTATGTGAAAACCGAAAAAGGGGATTAGCCATCCTAATCAGAAAAAATTGCGGTCTCACAATAAAATGGACAAAATCAAACACAAACAACATGGCAGCGCTAATCTACCTAGATAACCAAACTACACTATTTATAGTTAATATACGTGTCTCAAACTCAACGTCAGCGGCAACAAATGATTTAGCTAAATTCATACATTATAATACTGGGCGACTTCAATGCACACGTCGGCTACCAAAACCCAAAGACACGGCATAATCCAAAACAAATAGGTAAAAACCTGCATCACAAAACTACAAACAACAACGGTGAAATCATGACAGATCTATTAAGAATGGGAAACCTCCGACTGGACACATCTTTCGGCCGCAATAGTTGTAAAACGACATACAGATCCGGCCGCAATATTTCACAAATCGACCACATTATGACCCAAGCTAAAACTCCACCATCATTTAACTATATAAAAGGCGAATACTTACTACGAATATTAATACGCCACTTTCGGACCTTAAAATCATCTGGGGCAATCTAAGACCTTTAAATAGAAATACCAACAAGACCCACCAATTTAATACTCAAACAACAACACCCAAAAACAAGGAGCTAAACACATTTAAATATAAATCGCTAGATTATGAACTACTTCAAAGTAAAGGCACAAAAGAAAGATACCAAACGGAAGTAATTGAACTTTTAAATAAAAGACAGCAGAACAAAATCAAAGCCAATCTTTCCTGGGAAGAAATAACAGGAACTATGAAAACAGCAGCCACGAACATCCTGAAATCTTATCGGAAATATTCCAGAGATATACAGGTTAGCTCTAACAAAACTACAAAAAGCAAAATGCTTGAAAAACTAGCGGCCCTCTGACCCAATCCACCAAAAAATCCTGAAAAAGTGCAGATATCACCTACAAGCAATAGAGGTCGCCGAGGAACAAGAAAAATATCGTGCATTCTTCAGTGACCTATTAACTAGACACCCCTCAGTAAGAATGAAATTCACATGCGAATTCTATAGAAATCATAAGCAAACAGAAAGACGCCGACTAAAGCAGACTTTTATTCCTATGTCTAAATGGGAACAAGTACTGGCAAAAACAGAAGGACAAATCATAGAAGAATTGACAGGCGAAAACGCAAAAAAAAGAACTAGGCGCGGAACCTACACTATAAGAAATCGAAGGAATAATAAAAAAAAATGCGCAATAAAACAGCCCCGGGAATAGACCAAGTCGTAACAGAATGATACAAAGCCAACCCAGAAGAGCTAAATTTAGAAATTCTAAACCACATTCGAACTGCATGAAAAAAAAATCATACTGCCATCCTCATGGACTCAGTCGATTCAAGTGCCACTCCCTAAAAAAACTAACCCGAAACAGGTAAATGACTACAGACGTATATCAATATGTAGTAAGGGATACAGAATTTATGCAAACCTTTTACTAAAACGACTGGACGAAACAATTGAAACAATAGACAACTACCAAGCCGCCTTTCTAAGTAATCGCTCCACGGATGACCACATGTTCACCTTACGTCGAATATTGGATGAAGAATGGAAAGCGGGTGAAAAAACTTTTGTTCTTTTGATCGACATAGAAGCAGCATTTGACACCGTGGATCACTCAGCTTCAGAGATATAATCGCGTCTAGAACAAATAAATCCATGACAAATCGAATCATAAAAGCCACTTTGAATGAATCTACATGCATTAAATGGTTCGGACAACAAACCAAATGGATAAAAAAAGGTAAGGGTGTCAAACAAGGCTGTCCCATATCACCAAGACTCTGAACAATAGTTATGGACGACGTCTTCAAAACACTAGCGGAAGAACTACCTTATATAAAAATTAATCAAGATGACAAAATTCAACTACCAATTATTCTAGCCTTCGCGGACGACGTAATCATAATATCAAATGATATTCAATAATTAAACGAAATTTTTGTAAAGGCCACAAGTCTATTAAAGTCAGTAGGTCTTACAGTAAACGATACAAAAACGAAATTACTAGTTCGCGACCCACTAAACATAAATAACAGGAACTTTTTTGTACTGGGAGAAACTACTTTATCTCCCGTTAAAGAAATTAGGTATCTAGGGACCTACATCTCACCTGTACTGAACAGGAATGGTACAGTAAATGCCCGCTGAAAACAAGCGATCAAAAATTCGAAGACTCTACAAAAATTTATTTAAGAGTTCCCGCATGCAAGGGAAAACAATAAAACTTCTTTACAAAATGGTGATAGAACCAACTATGACCTACGGCCTCAAATGCGCAGCACTAACAAAAGCGAATCGCTCAAAACTTAGAAGATACGAAAGAATGATTTTACGCGACATGCTAGACAATGCAGGCCCCGCACATATGTACAGCAAGATACACGACATTCTGGATGGAAAAACTATCACAAAAAGAATCAAATGCCTTCGAATGTGTTACTATGGACACATACTACGACGCAGAGACCCACATCTACTACACGCTGCATACAAACATGAAGCAAAAAATCGTAAAATAGGTCGACCTATTTATACCTGGAAAAATTCCCTACAACAGGACATGGAATACTATAAGAAAAGCCCTTCAGAGTGGATAGAGCTCGCAACAGACAAGAAAGAACTCATTTCAGCGGCTAGAGAAATATACAAAATGGACGAAACGGACAGCGAAATAGAAAACGACGAAACCGTCACCAACACACACAACGAAGTCAGCGAGGAAAACGAAACACACCAACGCTCTCCTCCATCGAATAACCCGTCCTCCTAAATTCCAATATTGGCTACAGGCTGCATAGTCGGTTGATTGTGGTCGACCGGTTGCGGCTAGTCGACCGTCCTCTCCCATCCCAGAGCGTGTCACTCCTTATAAAACCGTGCCCCCTGGTGTGGGGTCGTGGGTCTGGGCTTGTGCGACGCCACCGCTTCCACCCAGCAAGGTAGCGGTCGCTGGGAACGTCCTCTGATACCTCGTATTGACAGCAAAAGTAAGCGAGCTCGACGCTGTTTTGTTGGCAAGGTGAAGCATGTAGACGAAGGACGTATATTCCAGCAAACGTGACTTTGATGGATGGAAGCAGCGTCGCATAGGTACGGCCAACGGCCTATATTCGGTTCGTCCGTTTCAGCTTCGAGCTGGCTGGGTGTGGTGCATATGTTCATGTTCATTTATATAATAAATAAATAGGTTCATTTGCAGATATACCAAGAATACAAGCTTGCCCACTGCGATCGTTTAATAGACACTGGGAATTTTACAAAACAATGCATCGATATGCTCAATGTAACTTGTGTTTATTGTTTTAGTAATTGTAGCATATATTACACGGTAAATTATTGCTTTTATCGACTTACACGTGGTGCTAATATATGAATACATAATCTAAATGGGATTTACTCGTTTTGAGATAGCTGTTAGATATTGTAGAAAAAATACTAAGTAGGATTAATGACTGATTCGTCCATCAGTATAATAGTTAAGCACATTTTTTTAACTAATTCAAATATTTGTGTGTAACTTGTATAAATAAGATAGTTTTCCTGGCCTTTCGTCTCTTTTTCGACCCCCGGCGCAAACAGAGGGGTGATTATAAGTTTTACATGTAAAACTTATATCTCCGTTTGTGGTATTGTAGCTCTCAAACAGATGGGCTTTTATTAAAATTTTTATTTTTGTTTAAAAAGAGACGGCATATTGACCACACCAAAACCAAATTTAAAAAAATATGTCGTCTCTTGATATGATATATTTTTAAAAATTTAGTTTTTCTTAAAAAGCAACTCTCAAATGATCTCACAACTCTTGTGCGATGACGTCATAATCCACGTTTCGGCGATTGGTTATCGCCGAGTATTTAATGTAAATATCGATAACTGTAGTTCCGTTATTATTGTAAACAAACATTATTATTATTAGCTCAGTAGAACATTAAATTGAACTCATTACATATGCTAGTTCCACATTGTTTAAATTCGTAGTTCCGGACTCGCAGTGGGAATGTTAATTTTTCATGGTATTTCTGTAAATGTTGTAACATTTAAACAATGTGGAATGTACAAACTCATAGTACATACAAATCAATTAATTTATTCTAAACACTGTCTTTAATAGAGAGATCGTATGGTCGCTAGAGTTTTAGTACGATCGTAGTTTGTATGTGTAGAATGTATTGATATTGATTCCTATTATTCAAATATTTTGTTAGGCAAATTCCACAAATTTTTTCAACGGTATGAATAACATTCATAATTTATGCAAAAAGTGCAAATTTTAAGCTACCAGCTTAGTTTTGCAATCTTACTTTTACTTGACATTATAAATAGCTGTCCATAAAATATGCAATTTTTTGCTGGACAAGGGATTTTAGAAGTGGCCATTTTTTATTTCAGTTTTAATACATACAGACATACAATCAAGTACGTGTTGATAACTATCTAATTATATATATTTAACAAACAGGGTGACTTCGGCACCGCGGCGAACGCCGGCCGATACCACATCGTTTTCGCTTTCTTCGTGTCCCTCATGTTCGCTATCTCGCTCGGTTCGCTGTTCGGATACCATTGCTATCTTGTTCTTCACAATAGGACCACTTTGGGTGAGTGTTCATGTAATAGTGTTCCTTTTGCCATTTACCAGTACAGTCAGCAGAACATCAATCTATGCAAATTATTCTAAATTCAATTGAAATTCAGCGCTATTACCGTGGAATAGAGATCCAAGGTATGAATTGAATTGCAGTTGAGTATATAGGTATAATGTAGAAGTTAAGAAATATGTATGACGGTTTGGTATTGCCATTTTGCGCTCGCTATTCCAAAATTACAAATTGATCTTTGATTGTAAAATTATTTTCATATGTAGTATTAAGTGAAGTGACTGCATTTACAGGGCTAGGTATTATAGTTATTCATAAGATTAATTATGAAAGACTCTTCTTATTTTTTTATTAAATATAATAATTCTATGGTTTTACTTTCATCCCTATCGACTTATATGGAGTCATCCATGTTGTTCTGGGACTGGGACCGAAAGAAAACCATGGAATGTGTCACCTGCTTCTCCCGCGCAGGCTGTAACAGTCGATCAAGGGAAAGGGTTATAAACTCCTTAAATCTGTTGAACAAAGTCGATATGGTTTAACGTAGCGCTATTTACAATATCACAAGCTCGCCATATACTTAGCTAAATTTGGCTTACCTACGAGTTTCGCAACTTTTAGTTCTGTCTACCCTGTAAGGGATAAGACGTGATACTAGGGGCGAAGGTTGCGCCGTATCAGCCGTAGAGATGATTCGGGGCCCCCGGGCTAAAGAGGCCCTAACGTGTCTAAGCAAAAATTTGTGAAATGTTATTCCCCTTTTATCCTCACTAAACGGGGGAATCCCCAGTAATCTTTACCCTTCATTTGGGCCCCCGACTAATTCTGGCACAGGACAAGACACGCTACGCCACTGTATCTGTAGATTTGATGAAACTAACGACAAGCTTGGTTTCAGATATGCTGATAAATTACAATCGGTTGGGCACACCCACAGGCCAAATAATTAACTCTGTGCTTAAAACTTTGATCACTGGTAAATGCAGTCGCTTCACTGTAGCCCACTGTACTTATAACTAGACTAGATGAACCTTAAGAACACATTTAGTGGAAATGCAGTCACTTCACTGTAGCCCACTGTACTTATATTACTAGATGAACTTTAAAACACGTTTAGTGGAGATGCCCTTCGCTGTAGCTTATATCACAACGTGTCAAAATAGATTTATTGGTGTTGCGGCCATTTTAATTTAGACCACTATCATTAATTAGATAAACCTTGTTAGTACTTTATCAGAAAATAGATATGTGCTGTGCATCAATATATTATTTTAGTTAAAGAAAACTACATATATTAATAAAACTATAGTTTTGTACATGACAAATATTTTTTACGTACATGTGTATTTCTCAATTTAGTTGAATGTTGATTAACTAGAACTGTTCCCCGCAACTTCGCCCGCGGTAGCCTATTTCTGATCTCGGGTCATAAACGATATCTATTGCAAATTTCATCAAAATCTGCCCAGCTGTTTAGTCATGAATGCGTGTCAGATTCGCATTTGTAATATTATAGTATGGAACATGTCTTATCCTATAATGGTGTTGGAAAATAAAAGGAAAGGTGTTTAAAGAACGCACCCTATTCTGACAATTGAGAACTGTCAGACATCAAGTCTTGCTATTCCCGCCTTCTGCGGCTCTCTTCCCGCACTGCTCTGTATAGTCTACCTAGAAAAATCACTAATAAATTACCAATTTTTATTAAAAGGCAATAGAATGATGACGATTTCTCATGATACGATTAATGTTAACGCAGGCAGATAAGTTTTGTTGATTCGACCTACTTATAGTAATTTTACTTTCGTCATCATGGCTTTGACGAAAACCTGAATCATTTCCGTTTTATCATACAAGAAGATACGACAGTTTACGTTGTATCCCATTTATATCAATTTATCTTTTTTATGTGCACGTTTAAAAATACAAATATATTCAATCTATTTGGCCTTTGCCAAGCAGTGGGGCAGGTCATCGTATGTTAATAAAAAAAATATACTATTTTTGATGTAGGTGTATGTTTCCATCATTCGGATTTGGATCTATCCATACCTCCAATATAAATAAGATAAAAAGTGCCCTATTGTTATTCTAGATTACATTTATCCGTGTACCCAATTTCATAACAAACTGTCTAGTAGATTTTGCGTGAAAGAGTAACAAACATACACATACTTTTGAATTTATAATATTAGTAGGATTTTGTATTTCCATGAAAATATAGGTACTTACAAACGTTTCATAACTTATATCTAACGTCTATATAGCTTTGGTAGAGAATGCGGCTATCATACCTACACGGAACTAATATTAGGTCACATGCGCGCGCGGACAAAAATTCCTTCCAACATTTAAATTTCTGTCTGACATTAAGCCCGCGACCGTGCGAAGTGGAGGAGAAAAAGTAAGAGGAAGAAATCGGAAAAACGCTCAGATGAGAGTTTTAAATGTTACGAATTCTTCCCGCTTTTTGCACACCATACGTTTCTCCTTCATATCGCATACCAGTAAAGCAAATTGTTGTCATCTACTATACCAGCTACCAGCATGGATACACTTAGGTATATCCACTGAAGACCTTCTAGCCGTAATCATTAAACCTGGGTCTAGCCGAACAATGCAGGCTACACTTACTAAAACTGGGCAGACCTAGGTCTAACTAGGACAGTATGAATGTGTATTTCCTCCCAAAAGTAATATTGAATGCTTTTCCTATAGAGCTGGAGATTTTTTTTATTCTGGTTACCTGAGAAGATATTGATACAAAAAAACATTGCAAGTTACACATAATTTTAATAATATTTCAGAGGCGTTCCGTGCACCGATGTTCAGAGGCGGTGCCGACAAGAATGGCTTCTCCATCGGCGCATACAACAATTTCAAAGAGGTTTTCGGCAATAGCCCCAACCTGTGGTTGCTGCCGGTGTTCACCAGGTAACGACTCTAGTTATTTTTAATCTTTGTCCTCCAGGGATTTTACCAAAACCGACGTCACAAATAAAAAAAATATATGTGCTATTTTATTCGTGAATTTTTATTTAAGATGTCATGCAAAGTAAATAAGAATATTGCGCTGTTAAAATCTTACAGGTACTTATTGAATCTAGTACAAATGCACTGAACTGATGTCATTTGACCTATGATTATATAAACATTGATAGATAGATTCGCCCTAATTTGACTTGACAGACGAATTATGCATGTGCAAGACATAGACCACTAATGTTTAGACAATAGAGCGCGTGTGAACTAAAGATGTGTGCATGTTTATAAATGTGTGAAAAAGAAGTGAATGACCATAATAATTAAATTGTTAGTCTTCGTAGTCTAACAAGAGGGGCGAGCACGAATATTCGCGGGAATATACTCGTATCGTTATAGACAAATTTTGTAAGGAAAACAGTTCCTTTTACGTACGATAGAGGCGCTGCTTTCCTTAGAAAATCGTTCAATGGCGACACGTTTACGTATAATATAATTAACGCTAATATCCATGCTAGTCTCAAAGATAGATTATTCGTGTTTGAAATTAACGTAACCAATGACGAGATTAATTAAAACATTGACAAATTTGTCCTCGAAATTTCTTCTTCATCTTTCTTTTATCTTTATCGCTAAAATATCTAATGCTAGAATTTTTATATGTAATAATCACAGAAATATCTAACTTCCCTTGCACACATTATGCCAACAATAACACCTTTATCAGCTCACACCAATTTAGTATGAATCATTTCACATGCACTGCTTTCATATCACGAAGTTTTTATGACATCCATTAATTCAAGCGGATATTGAAACTAACCTCTAAATAATATTGCATGACATTTCATTTTGAATTAAGAATAAACCTAACCACGATATTTTGTTTTTTCAAATCTGTCTGTGCTGATAAATTATGACTATTATTATAAAATTGAAATGTTCAATTTATCGTCTAGTCCATTGACTGAACCATATCCGATTTTCATATCTTTATTTCCCCGCATACGACATCGTATTATCTATACCAAAAGTAAAAGACAGGTCGGTCCTGTATGTTGTCCGCTGTCCTCTGAAATGATGGTACTTTTGTCAGCCTCGGGGACGGATGCCAATTCCCAGTGCGCCGCGAACACCAACTACAGACGTTCACGTCCCCCCCCCAGGAGTTCCCTCATGGCTACGAGTCCATGGGCACCACGAGGTCAAGGTCAGACCCCTTGGACGGGCGCCCCTTAGCCGATTTAAAACACATACCTTGAGTATAAAAACTAAATTTGATGGAATCACTTATTTCTTTTTCAAGTCTCAAAACTATAAGATTTTCGCAAGCATTTTCTCAAATTTAATGGAATCACTACTTTTTTTTTTTCAAGTCTCAAAACTGTCACCTTTTCGCGATCAATTTGTCTAGTGATTCCGAATTTGATTCCATGTAGATTATGAATTTATTTTACAGTACCTATAAACTTTAGGTAGGTTATTAGAATTAAAAATCGTATTGTCTTGTCTTCCTAGTTTATATTTCAAATAACCCAAGTGGTGCTAGGTTTCGTATTTTTCTATGTATGTTGTAGTGATGAATTAATTAAATTACATTGGAAGTAGTTTTGTCTCATTGATTCGAAGTGTATTATTAGCGTCAGTATGATCATAAATCTCTAAGGTTTTGTTGACCGGTTGTCTCGCGAGTTATTAATAATTAGATTTTGTCAAACTGTTTCAATACTCAAGTTGTGTGCTACCGGCTGACGTGTGTCTTTATAATGCAAAATATTGAAATAAAAGAACTTATTACATTTAACGTTAACGATTCCAATGTTGAAATATAATTGTTATTTATCCGCAAATTGCTTTTTAATGCATTTATTATTTCTGAGCTATATACACCACACAAGACTGATAAAGTTAGAGAGAGTAATGTTCATATTTTGTAAGTATGTTTTGTGCACAATAAAATGTTTTGTTCTTTATTTTGGTTTTTTATTTTTGGTTATTTTGTACAAAGGGGCTTTGCCTGTTTTTTTTTTATTATAAAACACTAGGATCAATTTAGATATATTTCAACGTCGAATTATTATTCCTTTGATGGTTCCAAACGAAGTCCGATAGGGGCAGCACTTGTAGGGGGTGTAGGTAATATTACTTAATATGTTTAAGATGATAGAAGCGTATTCATTTTATACATATATAAATTTAAGGTAATAATTATGTACACCAAAACTAGTGCTGCCCCCAGCGAAGTTCCTTTTGATCCATTCCTAGGAAACAGATATATGTAGAAAAAAACACTGGTTTGATACAGAATGTAGCATATGAGCAATGGCACTTAAATCTGTATTTCGCAGATGCATTTCTCAAAACCGACACAGTTCTATTTTTTTTTTTAATTATTATTTCACCTATACTTCAATTTTCAAGAAAAATATATTCAAAAAAAGAACACCTTTCACTGTCGTTTCTGGAAAAACATATCTTTACAGAAGCGCAATGATTGTGTAATGCAAATTTAGCGCGAATTTCACGTTAAAATGCACATTTTGGATCAACTTTCTAAGTTGTAATTAGCAAGCAATCGGATACGAAACCATTGGCTATAAATACCTGACGTCTGTGTGATGTATATTACTAGGCTTTAAACTCTTCTTTCCAGACTTCTTCTCTTACTCTCTCAGTCTTATTTCTTGTGCATGTTTTCGGTGCTACAGATTATTTTACTCAAAAATGTTTTATTGAACTTTTAGTACCTACAGAAAAAAAATATTAAATCTAAATATTAATATCAATTATTGATCATCAGATTGTTGAAACAGTAGATAAACAATATCAATTGTTTGGGGAACATCCTACGCCGTAGATTTGTTTACTTTAAAAGCCTTTTTGTATAGGATAAATTTACCAAAATTATACAAAAGTGCCCACATATCTACGAGGATCACATACGAAACTATCTATATCTATCTGTTAATACGAGCAAACTGCAATTAAATACTTTTCTGGGTTGGTTATCAAGTTGTCTTTCTTATTACATGTAAATATAATTATTATACAAGTTTTTTGAAGAATCAGTTTAATTGAACAATAATCTGCAGCACCAACAAACTGTGTTGTCCTGCTTATCTTTGTCTTTGAATACTATTCTAATCTACTTGTAAGGATGCCATTAGAAATGAGGTTTTTGTTACGATTTTAGCTCTGAGGCGGGACACGAGACTGAGAGATGGAGACTTTGCCCCCGAAAGGGCCGGACTGTACCACAAATAGTATAAGGATAACACATTTCTTCTAATAATTCTATTCCATTTTTTTCATAATATTTTTATTACAATACTACTTAATAAAACATGTCCAAAATAACATGCTTTTCATTCATCGGCGACGTCATCCTTTTTGGAAATTATTCAAAATTTTTCGTCATTCACTTCTTTTTATCGTTTATAAACTTTTTATCGTTTACAATAAAGTGTCCTTTTGCATGCTAATTTTATTTAGCAAGAACATTAAGTTCATAAATAGGTTTTTAGCTAGTCCCATGTAAGGAATACATAGTGCCTGGTTATTAGAAATATGATTTGCACACGCCCTGGAATAAAGTTACGCACAAACACATTATAATTCTGGTAAATGAGAATAGGATCTATTTGTTAGTATGTTCAAATTTCATACGGTTTTCATGTGAGAAAAACAGATGAACTTAAATTTTGCCAAAAAACCGATTGCATAGTATTTTTAATTTTATTTCCTGTAAAAAACATTTAAATGATTGCCATGTCTAAATTGCACCTTAACAAACATTCGATGCTTTACTTAAAAATATTAAAACTTTTGCGAATAATCTGGACGAAGTAGGTAATTTGAACAAATTCAGCATTTTAAGTTCTATTCTCATTTTCTAGAAGAAACATAATAGAAATGAATGACTAGGACTAATTTATAGCATGATTGTGACAAACATCAAGTTAATAAAAAACAAAATAATTTTCTATTTCTCGTTCGCGTAGACATTTCAATTAAGTCATACACTTGCATGAAATGAATAGACTTTCAGCACTAAGAATAAGAACATTTTACTGAATTGTATCGTGGAAATAGCTTCGGGGACGGCATCGTGTACCCACTGCCTCAGCAAGATGAAGACACGGAGTCTTTGTTGAGCTCTGAACGATGGGAGCGGTGGGGCGAGCGAGCGAGGCCCTTCGACGAGCGAGAGAGCTCCTCCTTTGACGAACTATGAGTGTAAATCCGGCCATATGTCCTAGTGCAGGCTTAGGGCTTAGTTTTACAGGGTTGCCATTTCTATACTTAAACTCGCTTTTATATCCATTGGTCTGAATTTCATTGATATGAATTAATGACAGTTAATGGAAAGAGCATTGAGTTCTTTTGTATTGGTTATTTTAAGTTTTTATTCTCAGCCCAATCACTCGCTTATCATCGTGAAAGACAATATCAACTACTTGTCACTTGAAACTCAGTCTTCGATTGAGCACGCAAATTGATATTGATGAAATAATAAGAGTGTTCTTGAATATGAGTGCTGCAATACTGTTGGTAATTTTAGTATATGAAGCGTAAATCGCTCTTTTTAGGCTTAGGATGTTATTTCATAATCAGACTCGAAAAATATGACCCTGTAGATGTTTTATAATCCTAAGACCTGTAGTTTTGTAGACAACAGCCTGCACAAGTGACGTGGCCGAGTGAAAGTGCCATTCCGTGATATGGACTGTGGGTATATTGGTGCTGACTGATGTATTAAACGGCTGCTGAATGAGATGGTACATAGAACAACAGAAGTGTGTTACAGCTTTTCGAATTTTGATTAATAATAATCGTCAAGCTGTGATTCATAGCTTTCAAATATTAACTGTAACACTTTTGTTGTTGAATGTACAGCCTAGTATAATTGTAACTTCCTATAAAACAATATTTACATTGTGAATATTGTAGAAGTAATTAATTGAAAGTTGATCCACATTTTATAAGTCTGTCTATTCAAAATGTAAACCGAAAAATAATATAAAGTGTATTTCAGTGTTAGCAATCGTTATAGGATGTTATATCGACGGTATTAGCACCATTTCAGTGGGACTGCCATTTTGGTGTGTTGTTCGTGTGACTTATTGGACCTATTAGAGTGATCTCTTTTGTTTACTTATTATACAATACATATACCTTCCTAAAGTAATTCTTAAATGAAGATTAATAATCAGAATTAATTTTTAAATATTTTTAGGAAGTTGCAAATTCATTAGTACATACATATTTAGCGACTATAATGTAAATAAAAGTGCTTTTAAATTATAAGACTGCTGTGAAAGTATAGATTAGATCGAAATTTATGAATGTACTTAGGCACGGTTATTTGTGTGTTTCGCAATTATTAGAAAAATTTCATTGATTTTTCTCAACCGGCACACTGATCTGTAATTAAATTAGACAAATTTTAAGTAATAAAATTGCCAACGTACCAATAAGTAGGAAATGCATTCCGATCCATTTATTATAGATTTCCTTTAGCAGTATTAATGAAATATTTCGAATATGTTTGTGTACTTACGTAGATACGAATTATTATGCCATGACAAATGCCGATTGTCTCATAATAAAAGTAAGCTTTATTTTATTATTTTCAATACTTAGCGCAAAGGATTTTGTGAACTTTACACAGCAATTTGCATCTTATCTCTTACTGTATCCTTGTGGATAAATCTAGATTGCTCTTACGACATTTTGGCTATAATTTACATTATTCCATTTTAGTGATATAATTATTCTTAAAACACACACAGTTGTCACTTCATTTCTTAAATTGACAAATTTTATTATCTTGTTTACTCCCGTTTCTGAATTACACATGAATATTTCTCCTTATACCAAATACGTATATAATATCTATGCGTTTATTTATGAGCACGGGATCTCAAGTGTAAGTAGAAATATTTAATAAATATTTATATTGTTAATTACTTCTCAGTCTATTGTTATTCTTTCAACTGTGAGTTGAATTAATTACTATTTTACATCTGTAACGTAATGATCTGTTAATCCTCTCTATACTTCCGCTTACAGGAACTTTGTGTATTTTTATTTTCATTCGTAATCACACATGTTTCATCATAATATTATTTGATCATAATTTATACCAAGCATATTGAATTTTGTTGATCACACTATTGTCACAAACTTTTGTAATTTTATATTTTTAATATTAGTTTAATATAAGGTACCTAATTTAAGTTTTTGTACGCAAAACTTTCCGGATTATTTAATTATGTGTCCATACAAAAATGAACCTAGTCATTTTAATGCACTTTGTATGGCTATACTGTGTGAATGTTTGAAATTGTACAATTTTTTTTCTTCAGACTACATAAATGATATTCTTTTATATGTTTATATTCATTTGTGTATTTGTGTTGTAAATATTTCTATCCATGTGTGTTTATTAGAGATTGTACAATTTAAACAAAATGTGCAATGGTTTTTGTAATTTAGCTATGACATGAAAATAAACTTAGAAAAAATATCATATTGTTTGATTTGCATACAGGTAGCTACAATTGTGTGTTACGACGCGAAGTATTGCCGTCACACATTCCGGTTTTATTTTTATACAAACTGGCTCCATATCCAATTATTTTAAGGAAATAAAAACAAAACTAATCATATAAGATTTTATTCTATTAATGCCTTAAAATACTCGTGGATAGGTACTTAAAGGTAGATTGACTTTTTATATGTATAATCACAGAATGTAAATGTTTATTCGAACAGTGGTAACAATAATAACTTCAAGCTAAACAGAACAATGATACAACTGGCTTATGACAATTTATATAACAATTTGTAAAGTAGCATATTAACAATCATTACGAGATTCGAGAAATAAGTGTGTCACAAAATTCTTAACTCGCTTTCTCAAAGACTAAAATAAAAAATGGCAATAAAAATATTGATTAAAATTTTTCAATTCGAGATAATCAAAAATGTCCTTCCTGATCTAGGACTTTATAAAACCAGTAAAAAAGAACTTAAATATTCAAACCAGCCAGTAACTCCCTTACATCCTTAGCGCTGGTTTCCATTTTCATAATATCTCTAAAGACGCGGGCACAGTCGGTTTCCTTTTCGATTTTCTTGGATATTTCATGCGCTCGTCGGGTGATCTCTTTGGGAATACCAGCCAGTCTCGCTGCGTTGAAGCCGTACGACTTGGGACAAGCTCCCGGACTAAGTTTGTATAGGAATGTTATTGTTTCCTCTGGGATGTGGTCTTCACTGTCGGGTGTCGATTCGTCCGTCTCCACCATGCATGCCTGCGAATTAATATTTATGTTATGTAATATTTCAAAGCAAACATCGCAACCTACAACTAACATCAGTAGAACTTAGGTAAGTACAGTATAAAGTTCCGCGGTGCTTGCATATCAGTCTATCTGTTAAATATACTATCTAATAGAGCTATTTTGGTGTTCTCTTTTTTGTAATTAGTGATAAGCAAGTTTTATGTGAATTATATATATTTTTTGATCTCCATTATGACGCGTTCATCCGTTCGGATAGGATACCAAAATAAACATTATATAATTGTTAATAAGAACTGCGCAGGTCTATCTGGGAGCGAAAGAAAAATAGAATGTGTCAGATGAAATGGCTATAAAGTGAAGATTGATTTGATGGTCTTAACTAAACGTGGTCTTCAGTGTTCAAAAATATAAATAACATACCATATGCCCCAGTACAACTCCGGGATGCGAGGACAGATGGTGCACCAATGAGTGGTAATGCGTAGAGAAGACAACGCGGCAGCCGCGCTGTGCCAGCTCCGCGCACACGCTGGACGCTATGGCCGTGCCATCGTATGTCGATGTGCCGCGGCCTGGGGGAAATTCATTACTTAGATAGCGGGCAAAGGTTTACAAAAATAATTATTAAAAGAATATCGACCTAATTTTACACCTAAAGATACAAAATTGAAATGAATGTATTGAAATTAAATAAGTGGGAGTGTTTATGTAAATGATTATACATAATAAAAGCCGAAACAGGAAATAAGGTGCTTAAGTCATATGAGTATTATGCTGTATTTATTCGCAAGTATATTTGGAGCAAATTGGGTTTGTGCCACGAAATAGTAAAATACTGAGTCTAAAACCCATCTCTACTGCTGAGATGCTATTGAGGATGATCACAACTAGAGAAAACAATAAAAAATATTTGCTTTTACAGAAAAAAAAATTACACAAGTTTGACAAACCAACAGATTACACGTCTCTTATCATGTATCGTCGTGGGAATTGAATGTTGAAAATGTTCAACACTGCAGGACAAGTGTCCGTAAGTAAAATTAATCTGAAAGATCTAATAATTAAAATCTATTAATATTAAAAGTAAAATAAAACAAAAAAAGATTTGGGCTCGTCCGGGATTTGAACCCGGGACCTCTCGCACCCTAAGCGAAAATCATACCCCTAGACCAACGAGCCAGCTGACTAAACTGCCGAAAATATGCTTTGAATACTACATCAGTATACTACGCAATAAAGTGAAAGGTGTTGGGCGAGTATTTCCAAAACTGATGTGTGGGAAGAATTTTATACCGTTATATTTTTAGGCCATAATGTATTCGAGTAAGACTATATCGCTACGATACATGAGATTGTTATATATTTAAAGAGGCAGGTACATTACATCCTGTATTGAACTAATTAATAACAATATCATTTAAGTCTAATTAGTAAGTAACATATATAAATAGCCATAAAGACTGGAACATAATAAGATACCTAAACCAAGCGGTTTCAGTATTAAAAAAATACTCTAAAAACTACTACTATTATTATCAAACAACTTGTAAATAAAATCAATACTTATTTTAATTGAAGAATTACAAAATTATAAATTGTAGGAAACAAATTAGAACAATTTATAAATTGCTCATAATAGAAAATTTAACCTACTTAGAGATATAACCGAGATTTTATAGAAATACAATAAAAAAATAACATATCCTGATATAAAAAGCGGGCTCGTCCGGGATTTGAACCCGGGACCTCTCGCACCCAAAGCGAGAATCATACCCCTAGACCAACGAGCCACACGCTTACCGAATGAAATACCAAGCCTGTATCAAATTTATTTTACGCATCCGTTGTAAATTATGCAAATCGATTTGATATATTTCGTCTAACATACTCAGTTTACATAATAATGTGATAAATATCGCTGATAGGATTATTATTTTATGGTGATAAAATTTTGTCAATAAACGTTTTTAAATCTTAAAATAGGTTTTTCCGGTTCATAACTGTCATGAATCATGTTTGTAAGCAATTATCACTCTATAGTGATAAGACATTCATGAATAGGACCCACGTGCTTGTAAGAAATAAGTTTCCTAAACTGTGTTTAAACTCTGTCAAACTCACATGGTCCTTTTTAAAGATTCGGCTCTGATTTTACGATCTTCCTAACGTCATCCCGCTTCAGACATGCTGTTGTTCACTACTGTCAAAGCGGTCGTTTTTATGTGACCTTTCTAATTTAGTCGTGAATGTGACATTGCTGATACATAGGAACTGTTCTTGACGGGCTAAAGAAATATGTTTAAATAAATGTGTTATTATCATTATTACCTATGTATCAGCAATGTCAGTGTTGTCCATTGACAACACTCAACGGCCCACACTACGCTGTATCGCGGGTTCGATGGACGCAAACAGAAACGGATTCATCATCTAGATCGGCCGATAAATATTTGAGGTCACTGCTACAAATGGCCGCGCTTGGAGTCTAACTCACGTCCTTCAGATAGCGGCGGGGTAGTGACCAGTGTGTGTGATCGCGTTTAAAAAAGGCATGTATCCTAACTTACATTATAAATGCGAAATTAAGTTTTGTCAACTCGATATTTTGCATATGTGTAATTTGAAGTATGGAGAAGGACATACGGTACCTTTCATCTCGGAAAAACACCTGTTCCCGTGGGCAATAGCTAGTCCCAACTAATATTATAAATGCAAAATAAAGTTTGTTACCTCTTCATGCATTATCTACTGTGGACCGATTGTTATGAAATTTGGTGCACGGGTAGAAAATAACCTGGAATAACACATAGGGTACCATATTTATCTCGAAATTCCCATGGGAGCGAAGCCTCGGGGCGCATTAACTAAATGATAAAATTGAGCGATAAAGTCGTGACGAAGTCTTCTCACGGAACCGTGCCAAGGCGTTTAAAAGTCGGTTGGAAGGTTAAAACAGTGTTTCCACCTAGCTCGTCCAGCAGCAGCAGCGAGTGGCGGCGGGCGTGGCGCAGCACCGCGGCGGTCTCCAGCATCTCCAGCAGGAAGGTGGAGTGCGCACTGAGGATGTCGTCGGCGGCGCCCAGTCGCGTGAACACGCGGTCCACTGCGCTCAGGCCGCACGCTTGTGCTGGCACGTAGCTGCCCTGTTCCAAATTCATTATTCCAAAATTATTTCATTCTCAGTTCTTTATTTGCATCAAGTAAGTAAAGTGTGTAAGTAACAAATCTTTATTATATATAATAGAGACAATTAAGGACCCTTACGGGCGCGGCAATCGAAGAGGGGCTGACTTATCCATAATTACAATATATTAAATTCTATTTCTTTTAGTAAATAAATTACTTTTTATAAAAAACATATCCTCATCTCGCTGTCTGTCTGACCCCTATGTTTGCTTACATTTAAAACTACGCAACGGATTTTGATGCGGGTTTTTTAATAGTTAGAGTGACTCAAGAGAAAAGTTTACCCAGCTTTACAAGCCAGGGCGGGTCGCTAGTTACATAACAAAGTAAATCAACCAAGCAAATAAACAAAGTAAGTAATAATTAATGGCTATCAACAAGCGGTGGAAACCGCTTGTTGATAAAGTATCTATTTGAAAGGTCCCAGGTTTAAATCCTACTTGAACCACATAATTTTGTATACTAATCAGACTCATGTATAGTAGTTTTTACAGACTACCATATATAATTGCTATGCTTCAAGCAACCTGCACACTGGTTGATTATCCACATGCGTGTTAAATAATGATGAAGAATGGTAAACCACTCCATTAAATGGAGTGGTTTGCCATTCTTCATCATAATAAATGATTATACATTTATTTGCATTCAAACACGGTAAACATACATGTTCGGACAAAATGTCAGTTTCATTTGATCAAGCGTGTTGCGCCAACAATTAGGCATGCAAACATTCAGAGTCCATGCGTGTAGTAATAATTCCAAAATATTATAAACTTAATAAAACAAAATTTAAATAAAATAATGCCAAGAAAGTCTGTGAAGAAGTTACCAAATGGGCCAACACGGAAATGAGCCCCAGTTGTCTCATGAGGGTGGACTTGCCCCCCATGTTGGGCCCCGTGAGCAGCAGCAGCCGCGGCCCGGGGCCCAGCGCCGTGGAGTTGGGGATGAACTCCGCCAGCGTCATGCAGGGGTGCCGACCTTCCACTATGTTTATGTACGGCTGGGGATTTATGTAGAGGTTATATACATAGTTTAATTAGATAACTTAATTTGTGGTCGTGCAAATCAAAAGGGACTTTATGGCGGCTAGCCTCTTTATTGCCGTTGTTCCAGTACAAAACAACGGCAATAAAGACCTAAGTGCTAGTGCTGTGCTACCTTATGGCTGCATAAGGTCCCTTTTGATTTGGACGACCACATTTGTTACCACTTAACACAATCACCAACAAAACAAATTTAAAAAATGAAAATAATTAAAACTAACAAGAACGTCGTGCAATAGAAGACAAAACAGTTACTCCCCAGCTCAGCCAGCTACAGTGAAGCATACTCTCAGCTACAGTTCTAGCAGTACAAGGTATCGATCGAACTTTCCAGATTATAAATTTGCAATTTTGGAAAAAAAAAATTAGGAACTTGATGAAATTAACTCCGATTCCGATTTCATTGCGTACACGTATAGAATAAAAACAAAAATTTCGATTTGAAATACCCACACGATTGTTGTCCCAGGACAAAGACAATTTGTATGCAGGGCTTATTTAAAATATTTCACAGACAAAACATATTTATGTGTGTACAAGGGTAAATATCAAAACAATTTTAACCTTGCACCTGTATGAGAAATATTTTTGCAAATCAAATGAATGAAATTTCCTGTGAAAGCTCACCTCTGCATCCTTATCAAAAGTAACATCCGGCAAGCAGATATCCCCGCTCTGTTGTCTGGCAAATTCACTGTAAGAAAAACCGTTTCTGTACTAAAATTTAAATTTACATATTCCCACGACTTCGTCTGCGTGAATTACTCACGGGTAAAATGAAAAAATAAAAATATATATAAATGGGATGCAAGTGAAATGTTAAAAATGTGATGGTGGCGCTAGTGGAGCACCTGAGGGCGAGCAACACGTCCAGAGCAGCGACGCAGCGCAGCGCCGCCGCCCACTGCTCGTAGCTCGCGGAGAACTTCTCCAATATTCTGCGGCTCAAGTCTTTTAGCGCGCTCGTCTTCTGCTCTTCTGCGGCCATCATGCGGGCTAGGAACTCCTGTACAAATGTGATAATAGGTTATTATATATTTTATCATATTATAGCACTAGAAAGCATTGTAACGTCAAGAAAATTCTCGTTGTAGCTGTTTTTTTATGATTTTGATTTTTTAACCATTATGATTAAATTCGGAGATAATAAAAACCCATAATATTCGACTTCTGATCGAAAAGCATATTCATATCGTTAAACCCAAAATGATTCTGCTCGTTTCCGCACCCACCACTGCGCCAAACGATCCCACCTTTGTGGGATCGTTTGGTTTGGTTTGTGGGTCGTTTCTGTCTTTCGAGTAAAGACTCGAAAGACAGAAAACATAGCGTGGTCCTTGATATGCGCATGTGGGTATCAGCCGGGTTAATGATAATACCGGTTTCGAACCAAGATTTTCAATATACCCTAAAATAACTTGTTTAAACCTCTTCTAAACCTGATTTATAGAATACCGTATTTAAAAAATAAATAAATAAATGCTGTAAATTCAACATTTTGAATACATCTACTATTGAAGAAATATTATAATACCTTAGTCTCAGCCGTGGAGTACCGTTTGAACCCCTTCCGTGCGCCTTCCAGGTGGTAGTTTGAGTCCGCCTTCCCTGCTGCCGACTGCGGCACTTCTAACTGGAAGCGCTTCTTGTCTGTGCCCACGTATGTCAACTGTAACAATAATATAATTTTTAAGGAAATAAGTATTACTAAAATTTACTTTAGAATAGGTTTGAACTAAAATTTCATTTCTATTCAACAAAGTGTGTGTAAATTTCTTTACATGTTAGAACTGGTAAGAAAAAACGAACTCTAATTAGCAGTTATTTTAGTATATAACAGGCATTAAGTAGATTACCCTCGTCTTGAAGTATTTTTCCTGCTCCTTCAAGTAATCCTGTAGTTCCTTCTCGATGTCTCTGATCGAGGCCAGGGCGCTGTCGTACTCAACGTCCACGCCCTCTCCGGGCAGAATACGACCTTCTTTCTCTGCTTGAGTCTGGTCGAACGCCTCCTATACACAAAACATAAACACCATGTATAAGAAATTTTCAGTTCCTGTTATATTAGCCCAGAAAAAATGGCGCTTTAGAAAAAAACAAAAATAAGTTTTTTTTGTTATATCAATTAAAAACGTGATCTATACTATTATTATAAAGAAGTAAGCATTTGTGAATTTGTATGTTTGAGGCGGGTAATCTCCGAAACTACCGAACCGATTTCAAAAATTCTTTTACCATAAGAAAGGTTACATTATCCAAGATTGCTATAGGCTGTATTTTATCTCAAAACTTCCATGGGATCGAAGCCACGGTCTTGTTATAAACAAGGTACTTTTTGTTTGAATCTTCTTAACTTCTATAGGCATGATAGTAAAAGAGATAAAATATTTCGCTAACAATATTATATATCACACAGACGATTATTATTAATATCGAAATAATTAAAACCAATTTATTCACCTTTAGAATCTGAGAATTTTGAAAAATTAAACTTACCTTGAAAAACTTCAACGTCTCCCTATAATCTGGAAACTCTCCCACCGGAGTGAACTGGCTGACCCTCAGCAGCAAGCCGCCAGCGCGCGCCAGCAGCGGCGCCAGCCTCAAGGCGGCCGTGAACCCGTTCAGGACCGACACGAAGTCTACAACTTTCCGCTTGGAATAGGTCTTCTCTTCATAGAATATCGCGCGAGAGTCCGGGTGGGATTTCGAGCGTTTTAAGTTTCCCATTGCATGTATTCTGTAAAGGAAGTTTTATAGAAACCATAGGCACATTATAATAAAGAGTATTGTACGGCCACTCTCTGCCCCCCGCTTGTTCCACATTCACATTCAGTCATAATATTTTTCCCCAGATTAGGATTGAGAGACAAGCCGCCTCATACGTTTTCGAACACATGCGATTTTGGCGCCAAACCTGACGTCTCATCTTACTCACACGTATGTACGCACGTAATATAGTTGTTGTCCAGTCAAACTATTCTAATGGCGATAGAAAAGAGCAACCACTTTATCCTTAGCCCAATTGAGATCCTCATTGACATGATAAAAGATGAGCCTTGGTATGCACAACTCCAAAGTCAGATAGAAACCCCATTTAGGTCTTAGCACTGTTTTCTAGGTATCTCATAACACCAGCCTGTAGTCTATTTAGAGTTCTCCAGACTGACCAGCGGAGATCACCACCAGGTAGAAGTTTCTCAGCTGTTTACAGATCAGCTGGCTGCATAGGGAACTGGCTATATTTCCATTTTTGTACCCTGGCTTTTCAGAGCTTCCTTGGTGAGTAAACTGGACTGGGTACTGGGTAAGCTGGTCTGGGTAAACTGGTCTAAAACTTACTTCGCCAGTAATCTCTCCAAGTCAGGCATGGAGGTGAGAATGGTCTTGGCTTCCTGGCTCAGTTCCTGGTCCTCTAGTAAAAACTTTACGGCTTGCTGCCTCTCTTTTATGACGGTTATGTTGCAGCTCGGAGCGCAAACCCATTGGTATAGCAATCTGGAAGATATTTCGAGATTATTTTCAAACTGAAAAACTTGCGATATTTATGTTTTTTTTTGTGTATGTTTTATTTTCTACTTATGTTTTATTTCTTTATATATTATGATGGTTCTTGGAAAAAAAATCAACTATCATAACATAGATATGATGATCCTACACATTAGACATACAACAGTTTATGAGAGATTCTGGAATGGAAAAGTACAGAATATGACTTTTTAATTACTGTTTAGTTATCACTTTGAATACGCCGCTCAGCAGAGCCGCTCGCGGCTTATTAGTTTTCTAATTCTCTTTGGGCATGCATAGATTAGATACTGCGTATAAATTTATGTGTATTGTACTGAGAATTAAAATGGTTTTATACATATATTTCGATCCGATCATATGCCATATCTATGATACTGCACTAGCAAATTTAATTACCTTTTCCCCATAGGCGTGGAGCAGAAATTCAACCTGTCATACAAGCAGCCCTCGTCCTGCACTATCCTCAGATTCCTTAGCGTTATGGCATCCAGCACCATAGTGTTGCCGCCTTCCCAGCGACTCTCGACCTTATCCCCTTGCGATAAGGTCTTGTTCAGCATGTCGGGGGGCAGGTATGAGATGAATTGCGACATGCCTAGTACTTGTATGTCTAGTAGGCAGTCGGTTAGGTAGGCGACGCAGCCGCCTAGCGCTTTCACTGCTAGGTAGCAGTCTGGCGCTGGGGTGAGGCCTAAAGCGTCACCTGTAAAAAAATAGGTTTTTCACTTAACTACATAAATTATATTAACTTGGCACGAACCTTTTTTATTTAATGTTGCTGACGTGTAGTTATGTGTTCAAAGTGCGAAAGTTTAAAAAACACGATATTTTTCAATTCTCATGCTCGTAAAGTTTACCTTTATGATTGCGTAAAATTAGATCCTAAGCTCTATTACATAAGGTAGAAACTTCATCTATGAATTAATTGTTTGCTCAAGTGCGTAATTTTCGTAATTTTAATACATTTTATACAAAAACACTCTAGAGCAAAAATGTAAAATCTTCAACTAATCAACTTGTGGCCAGTAACTTAATTATTTTTATTTAATTACACCTCTTACACAACACTAAACCAACAAACCAACCTTCATTCAAAAAAGGTTTGATCCCCTCAGGCCAATCCCCATCAGCATTGGTCCTGTAATACTTCTCGGCCAGGACCTTGAGGGTGTTCTCAGGACTCCACATGTTGCAGGGCTCCCGCCGCGCGCTATAGCAATGCGACGCGAGGAGTTTGGACGTACGGCCTGTAGTTGTCTTACGGTCGAATATTAGCTGTAAATTTGCAGTTGTGTTTATTGGAAACAAGATATAGTTTTTCGTTTATACATATAGTAACGACCCGCCCCGGCTTCGCTCGGGTAAAAACATAATAAATTGTTCATTAAATCACACTCTATTGGTGAAAACCGGTAATTTTTGAGTTTATCGCGAACAGACAGACAGACGCGGTAGAGGACTTTGTTTTATAATATGTAAGGATATATATTTATTTTTAATATTTTTACTCTTTGCACATAACCAACAGTCGGTTTTACTATGTATTTCTTCTTTCGCTTGCCGGTCGACTTGCAGAGATCCCTCGCCCCTCCCTCTCAAAGAGAGTTGTTATTAAGCATGCAATTATGCACGCAAATCTCCGACCTTTCAAGGATTATTTTGTACCCTGGACTTCACAGCCGGGAATGCACGCGCGAAGATGAGAGACTTACCAAAGCGGGCGGGTAGTGAGCCAAGGTGGTCAGCAGCCGGGAAGAATGCTTGTCGTCCTGGAACTGGCCGAGGTGGAAGTGGCCGATGGAGGTGTCCACGAAACACACGCCGTATGTACTGCAGCTGTTGTGCTCCTGTGCGAAATGTGAGGATTTCAATCTAAATAAGCTTTTACCTATGGTTGCAAGGACTAGAATCTGCCCAGCGGTACCCTTTTGTTTGGAACGCCACATATATTATTTTCACTTCGTTCCCATGAAATTTCGGAATAAAAACCCTAAGTGTTATTCCAGGTTATATTCTGCCCGTGCACCAAATTTCATAACAATCCGTCTAGCAGATTTTGCATGAAAGAGTAACAAACATACATGCTCACAAACTTTCGCATTTATAATATTAGTTGGATGTGTGATTTGATTTTAATGAGCTTTTTGTATCATCACTAATTTTAAATAGTGGGACGATTTCACCCATAGTGAGATATATGGTTATTAGACTACAATTTAAAAAGTAGAAAGGATTGGGGCATTTGGCGACCTGGTAAACAGCACTTTAATACCTGGACACCATTTCTCATTCATGAGAATTATTTATTATTTACAGTATATAAAGTTGAATTTATTCAGAAGGAAATCGGCAATATTAGTTCTGGTCCATGTCTCTCTCATGCCGAGCTCAGTGAAGATCAGTCCCCGGTTACCTCCTCAGCCACAGCCAGCATGTACGCGGCGCCCGCGTCCGGCGGCCCCGGCTCCTGCAGCCCGCACGCGAGCGCCCCGCGCACCACCACGCTGCACACCTCGCGCCGCACCACTTTGTCCCATTTGCTGTTCTGGCCCGCTGATGAACAATGGCACATTGAGCGAAACACTCTTTTACGTTGGCTAACGAACAAGCAGGTCACCTGATGGTAAGTGGTCACAGAAACAATGCAATAGGACTACCCATAGCATTAGTTTGCATGTAGTAGTTACAATTTTTCAAATTTTAACAAAGACATGAATTAGTTTTACTATCGTACTTTACTGCATTGTGATACAACTGACATACTTTTCTTGCATCTCTCCTGCATCATGTCGGGCGTCTCAGTTTGCTCGACGCGCGCCACTTTGTATCCCTTTGATACTAAAGTCGATGCCATTCGCGCATATGCACTCTCAGGGAATCCTGAATGGGCAAATTCTCCCTAAAATCAGAAAATAGGATTCTATAAATATATTATCACTGACTATATTGTTGCTTTACTTGGTCTTTAAAATTCATACCAATGTAATAAACAACTTTTTTTAAACAATATTCAGGACACTAAAAATAGGCTTTAAAAATCAATGGTTTTTTTGTATAACATAGTATATATTCTGCAAATACTTACAAACTAAGTTTTATTTGTTATGGTTACATAGAAAGTGCTCATGTTTAATTTTTTTAACAAAATGTTATGATTTACCTTCATGTAAGAAAATCCTAATTCATTAACTCCGACAGCTGCATCCATATGGTATAACTCATAGAATTTTCCAACTTTGAAAAACAAAACACAATCGAAATGTGAAGATTTAATTTCCCACCACTGCCTATGTGCCTGTGAAAAAAATTGGTTGTGAAATAAATTTAAATATATTTAGCTCACAGCATTATTCATGTTTCTTAACCTTAGCTAACACATAATTATCCTTTGGGAAAGAAAAGTAGTAAAAAAATAAAAGCCTTTATTAAGAAATTAAAACATCACATGCAAGTGATTGTGAAAGTCTAATTCTAATATGAAAAAGGTTTCACATCATATTCTGAAAGACCAACCTTTCCTCTTGGGAAAGAAGGATGTCTACTTGGGGAATTCCATGACAAATATATATGTACATAGTAAAAAGATATAGAACTTACAGGAGTTTGATTCTTATAAAAATCAGGTGGAACAAATAATGTGGTTGGATCATAGTCCGGATCTTCCGGCCTCCTTTTCTTGGCATCTCGGATCTTATCTGGTTTCAACCACTCCAACTTACAGTGAATCCAATTGCCATCATCTACAATTGCCGTTATCTCTGACTGAGATTCTGTCTTGGACTGTGGGGTAGAAGTTCTAAAACAAAGTTTAGCTTATTATCTAGTCACTGGTATATCCAACCAGATAATAATAATCAAATTAATCCAGCCACTGATTGCTCAATAGCATATCTAGCTATGTGTAAAGTATCAATGGAAGTATTTTATATTTTATATAAGAATTGTCACTATTTTATTTTGAGTATATTCTGTGCTGCAGAACTCTCCTTAGCTACCAAAAGATTTTGTTTTTTTTACCAACAGATTAACTTCTTTAGCAAGTATACTCAAAACATCATGTGTAAGTATTCAGCAATTTTAAGCATTATGATTTTTTGCTAAAGTGTCCCTTGAAAAAATATATATCAAGGCAGGTAGTAAGTAATATGCAAGTAGAAAAGTAATATCTTACCCATTCTTTGTAGCAGGCTTCACTGGTTTGCTGGCTTTTGGAGATTGTTTGGGTTCAAACTTGAAGCTGCTTTGCAGTTTACTTTCTACAGATTCCTTCTTCTTGGGGGTTTCCTCGATTTCTAAATTTATAGGGCTACTTTAGACGATTACATATATTAAACTAGTTGTAAAATTTTACATAACATTATGTTTATTGTATTGTAATGACACATTTTGTTATTCATGGCTAAACTGCTGGGCCAATTTTGATGAAATTTAGAATAGAAATAGTTAATGATCCCAGGAGCTGCCAGCGATAACTAGCAACAAATACCTATTGTTTAATCTTAAACATTACTGGTTACCTCTATTTTCCACATCAGAGTCATCAGAATCAACTGGATTGATACGAATTCTCTTTCGTCTTTTAGAAGCAATTGGGATCTCATCATCACTGTCGGGTTTATCTTTAGGTGAAGATGTAGGCTGCCTTTCGCGCTTTTTACCTGTTTACATGTAACAGATACAAAATTAACATTACAGAGTGAACAATACTTGTAAATTATTAGGGACATTGATGTTTTCTTCTTACTATCAGGTTTGCTTTCCTTCGCACCATTTACAGTGGTGTCCAATTTTACCGGGTCATTGGAATCTTCTGCCGGTTTTGCCTTTTTGTTAGCTGGTGGAGTCTTTGTGAAGTATTTAAATAAAGTATTAGACGTCCCCACGCTATTACGCTTGGACATTGTGTAATTTTTTTTTAATCCAAAAGTTAAAAACAAACTCTTTTTCACGCTTTTAGTTACTTAAATTTGGCAAAATTTTCAATTTTGCTATTTTTCTTGGATTGGCGGACCAACATCGGACTTTTGGCGCAAAATGTCAAATCAACAACACAACACAAACAACTAACTGTCAATGTCAAACTATTCAATTTTTTTTAGCAAGGCCATTTACTTCTCTTGGGCTATGGGGAGGTGGTTTCTTCTCTATTTATCCATGGTTTCTCTGCAATACGACTGATTTCCATCGATGCTGACAAGAGAGCGGCTGCTTTTCGCTCTGGGAAATTAATTCTTACGTTTAAAAATACACGACAATACAAGTATCACGTCAGTACGTGGTCGACAGAGTCATTACTAGTTTGGAATTATTAACGATAGTATTGCTGCCTTATTTGTGGAATGGAGACAGACTGCAGCCTATCACTATTTAATCTCAATTCCATTTCTAGCATGCTATACAACAGCCTCTTACAATCTGCGTGGGAAGGAAAGCCTGGCACCACATTATATTGTTATCTTTCACTGCCACCAGACCCATGGATGACAGAAATATTGAAAAGGCATCCATAAATCCAACCAGTGTTAACATAAGTTTAAAAAAGGATGTACTTAATAGTAATAATAATAAAAATGCGACCTCCAGAATGTTATTTATTTTGTATTCTCATATTAAAATAAAAACATTATTCTAATAAATTTGGTGTAAATAAGTGATAATACAAAGAAGAGTCATCTTTATAAGAATTGCCTTGTAAGGGAATGTTTACATTTCACATTCAACATATTATGTCTATATTTAGAAACTAAAATGACCTATTAATAACTCGAATATAAATTTGGTTATCTGTATATCTTCTGATTAAGCCCCGAGTCTATCAACTAACGAAATAAATGAACAAACAGATTCAACTCTTATGTATTGTGATGTGATCTGTGCAATTTGGTTTGACATAGGTACTAAATGTAGATTTATTTTCATTAAAAAAAAAAAATTAACATATGCGTAAATAATTTGAAATCGAATTAATCTATTATGTAAATAAAATACTTAACTTAGTAGAAACGAAGAAGTTATTACAATAAAATATGATAGTCACAGAAGTTTGAGTTTCTGTGATAATAGTAAATATTTGCTTTTTTAAAATTAACTTAAGTAACGGTCATCTTAAACTGGACAATTTATAAATTTGTGTGCTTTGACTATGGAAAATATTTCTTCCTGTCTACCTATTTCGAAAAAAAAATTATCTTGTGATAATAAATGTGGCAGTTTGGCCAAAAAATTAATTAATTAATGAAAATGCCACACAGTTGTAATATTTAGAAGGAAACATTTATTTATAGAGAAAATAATCAGGAAAATTAATATTTTTAATTGCACTTCATGACTTTGTTACATTACGTCTACAAACACGCATTTAAATAATAAATCTAAAATCGTTCTTAAGTTAATGTGCATATGGCACTGTTTACACATAAGACAGTCTTTACATAATAATCTGCGGTTCCGGCACAGATAATGCAATAGATTTGTGCGGCAAGACTTGGCCCCCGTTTACGTATAACTCATCTTTGACAATGACATCTTCCCCCAACACGGTGCAGTTCTCCATTCGGACCCAGCGGCCCACCACGGACCGCCAGCCGACGATGCAGCCGTCCAGCCATGCGTGTTGTCTCACGCAAGCTCCTCGGAGAATTGTACTTCGTTTTATGCAGGCACCTGTAGTAGACATTTGAAAATTAGTTTTGTGTTGTATGCTACAGACGGAGACCATGTGCCGTTAACTTAACATTAAATCAAGAAATACGATTTACGGTCAAGGGTATGTGTGGACAATCAGGAAGTGTTTCTTCAATGATACAAATAGTCACTGAACAGCAGCAGGTGGGTGATGCATAAAAAATGTCTCTTGGTTTAATACTGCTTAATTTATTATATCACGCTTTTGAATGTAAGCAGAATTGAAGAGTTTTAAACTATTTTGAAGTTGGAAAATCTTTTTTGGAAAACTTTTTATAAACTTAAAATTTTGAATAATTCAAGTTGTTTTATTAGAGTTGAATATTATAAGAAAAAGCTCTGAAATATAATTTATTTAATAGTATATAAAATTCCCTTACCATCTTCAACAATAACATCCGGTCCAATAGTCACATTGGGTCCTATTCGGCACCCTTTCCCAATAGTAGCGGTGGGGTCAATCAGGACATTGCCGACGACGCCGGTGCCATCGTAAAGTTTATTTGAATTTTTCTGCCTTAAACTAGTGAGATATAGGCACATTCCTAGAAAAATTAATATGCACTTGTAACAATAAGGCTTTATAAGAGTAAACTAGTTAAAGATATGTTAAATACAAACAACATTCAGATTTTGTTTGACAATAAAATAGGAGTAAAGTCACAATAAAGTTGAAAAGTGATTTTCATTTATGGTATAGAATTCACGTATGGTAGTAGTGGCACTACTTATTAATATTAGGTCCTTACATATGAAATTAGCGTTTTGTTGTACTGGCCACTTAATCACAAATTTCTCCTCTTTGGTTAGGAATTCCAAATTCAAATTGACACATGTATTCGTGTTTCGTTAACCGTCATTCATTTGGACCCTGGCCAGCCAGCCAAATCCTGCCCCAAGCAAAAATTGACCCAAAAAAATATTTTTTTTTCTTCTGATTTTTCTGTTTTCGTCACTCAGTTTACAAAATGGAAAACTTGAAATATCGCATTATTTACGAGTACGAGTTCCACCGTGGCACCAGTGTTGCGGAAACGGCTCGAAGGGTTAATGATGTGTATGGTGGTCGTGTCGCAAAAGAAAACACAGTGGGTTTTTGGTTCCAACGTTTTCGTTCTGGAAATTTAGACCTGCAGAACAAGACCTGTGGACGGCCGGAGACCCTAGTTGATAATGAAGAATTGAAGGCTATTGTGGAAGCAGATCCATCGCAAACCACGTCAGAGTTAGATTCAGGCTTCGGT